>NC_069788.1:107954064-109154064 GCF_027406575.1 Nycticebus coucang | reverse complement strand
AACAGCTCCATGATGTGCCTCACCCCAGCTGAGGGAAGTGGAGTAGGCAGAGGAATTTTCAGGTGCTAGTGCAGATTGCTGAGAGTTAGATTGGAGTGAAAAGCATTAGAGGCATTGCCAGGCTCTCTACTAGTTAAGCCACCTCTGTTTCCTATGATAATTGTGAAGTGATTTTTCTCTCCTTAGCTGTCGGTAGTGTCATAGACCCAGATCTTTTTCCACATGCAAGTCTGTGAAAATAATTTTCTTCCTGGGTGTTTAGTAAATGCCAGTTAACTCTAAAGGTAAAATCCAAAGTGTAAAGGGGTCCTTCTACTTTCCTAGATTTAATCCTTTCCCTCATTTTAGGCTAGCACCTTACTCCCTGATTGTAGTTCCTTTTCTTGGATTATTGGTTCTTGATTTTTGAGTCGGTGTTGTGAGCTCCTGGGGATAGGACTTCCACTTAGTCATCTGATATCTAACCTCCCCACGTCCAACAGGGAGGGTAGGCCTCCATGAATAGGTGAATAGATCAGTAATTAAGGAGAACAATTGGAATGTATGATGTATGTGACCTGTGGCTTCTAGATACATCATATTTTTTCCTGATGTTACTTATTTGTATGAAAGTACAGAAGGCAAAAACCTTTTTTAACCTAAATTTTTATTTTTATTTCATACGAAGAATGAATTTCTCAGTGGCTTTTAAAAATGAGTGATTTTTGAAGGTGAACTGTTCCTTAAGTTAGCTTGCCACTGGCAGATAAACACGCTGTTCTCTACTTAGGAGTGACTCTAACCATCTTTGTTCCAAATCTAAAGCAGTCACTTCAGTTATTTTTTTGCCAACATTGGTTCTATTAAACATGCATGTGTTTCTCAAAGTAATTTTTTTCCCCCTAAAAGTACATTCCTGCCCCAAGGACATAGCGATCTGCCCTGTTTCCTAAGTAACACTGCAGTTTTAACAACTCACCTGATCTTTCAGTTACCTGCAGTAAAAAGTAAAATAGAAATGTTATGTTTATGCGTGGTTATAAAGAATACTCTTCCAATTAATTGTTAATCTTCAGCATTCACCTTCACACTTGTGATAAGAATTTAGTGACTTTTTCTGGTCTTTCTTTTTTTTTTAAAGAGTATTTATTGCTTTTACTGCTCCACCCCTCCATCCCCCACTGTCTTTTTCCCCCTCCCTTAAATTCTCTTTGAGAAATGCCACCATAGTTGGAGGATGTGACACTCTTAGGAGAAGTACTGATCCTGGCGCTTGTGCTGCAAAAGAACTGGCCTGAGCGAAGATCGTCCCTGCGGCCCTGACCAGATGAAACTGAACAAGCGTGGCCTGTCTTTTCTCTAAGTTAATTGCTTGCATACTGGGAAACAGTATTTTTGTCTCAATTTATATTCATTTAATCATTTTATTATTCTTTAGGTTAAATATTTATATCTCTGTTATTGACTAGGTTTGCTTTGGGACTTTGGTAGATATTTTAACTCAGCAGTTTTTACAGTAGGTAGATGCTTATCAGAATGAGCTGGGGATGAATTTCAACGTAAACATCAGGGATTGTTCCCACTCCCCCACCCCACCTACTACATTAGGATTTTGGTGGCAGCATATGGATTTTGTAAATGCTCCTTATGTAATTCTGCTATAACAATTGAGAATGAAGTTTTAATTCTGCCAAGAGTGGCTTAACTTAGTCTTTTTTGTACTCTGAGTAATTGAAAGATCTCTTCCCCAGACAGACAGTACATGGTTTGCAACCCAAGAACAACCATATACAGCTCTTGAAAAAGAATTTTAAAATGTCAGATTAAAATTTCTACCCTTTTTTAACTTAATTTTTATTAAATCATAATTGTATGCATTTATAGGGTACAATGTGATGATTTGATATACAACGTAGAATGTTTACATCAAACTAATTAACATAACCATCACCTCACTTATTTTCATGGTAAGACATTTATAATATACTCTTAGTTGTTTTGAAATGTACCTTTACATTGTGTACATGAGGTAAGATCCCGCCAAATCCCCTCCCTCCCCCTTCCCTCCCCCTCCTCTCCTCTCCCTTCTTTCTTTCTGGACTATCTCTGTGTTTTGTCATTCTGTATGAATGTGTTAGTGTATCTGTATTGGTTTCATAATAGTATTGAGTACATTGGATACTTCTTTTTCCATTCTTGAGGTACTTTACTAAGAAGATGTTCCAGCCTTCTGCCTACGGGAAGGGGCTCTGTGTGTTGGCCAGAAAGTGGAGCCCATATATTTTTCTCGCCCTTTCTGTTACTGCATTTGTATGTCATTCCTACTCAGTTACTTTATGAACAAGTAAACAGCGATACTGTCAGTAAAATAACACATTAAAAAGAATGCCCCTAAATGAAAATTGGGACACCTTTTCATTTTTCCTTACCTTCCTTAATTTTTGATGTCTACAGTGATAACATAGAATTACTTTGGAATAAACAAAAAACTGGAACTCTGGGCTGGGTACGGTGGATCACCTGCTCACAAGTTTGAGAGCAGCCTGAGCTGGAGCGAGACCCTGCCTCTAAAAATAGCCAAGTGTTGTGGCGGGAGCCTATACTCCCAGCTACTCGGGAGGCTGAGGCAAGAGAATCACTTGAGCCCAAGAGTTAGAGATTGCTGTGAGCTGTGACGCCACAGCACTCTATTGGGGGTGACAAAGTGAGACTCCGTCTCAAACAAACAAACAAAAAAACTGGAACTCCCTCTTGAATAGGAAGCAGAAGCTGCAGCAGTTGCCTGCCCACTTACTGAGATCCCCAGAATAACACCAGAGGCCCTTCCAGCCCACCTGTGTTCTTGCACAGGGCCGTCCTGATGTTCTGAATAGTTCATAATAGTATTGAGTACATTGGATACTATTGTAGTATTGTGTAGAAACAGATTGTAGTGTCTGTTTCCTCTCTGCATCCCTAGTGTCTCGTCCAATGCTCGGCACAGAGTAGGTGCTCAGTACAAACATTGCTGAGTAGAAAGGAAATAGTCCACACACACACACACACACGCATACTTTCACAACAAAATAACAAGCTTTATTACCTGGTTAACAAGCTTTGTTATTTGGTTCCCTTAGAATGCCTTTAGTTCTTTCCTAAGTTATAACCAGAGGAATTTATAAAATTTGAAGGATTTAGAATGTTCTGAACAACAATCAGAAGTGGGAATGGATTGGTAGGAATAGACTGCATACTGTAGAGATAAATACCAGGCTGGAGTCTTAGCAGATGGGGGGGTCCACACACATAACATTCCCAAGCAGGGAAGGAATGGGATCAAAGAACCATGGCCTAGGGGGCCAGGGCAGTATAAGGACTACCTTAGCCATTGAGTCCTCAATCCCTCCCTAAGGATATTGGAAAATAAAGCCATATAATAACCTATGTGCATAATAATAGGTAAGTACTTATTTTTATGTTACTAATGTAAGCATTTTTAAAACCACCATATTTCTATTAAAAATGGATAAAAATTTAAACATTTTGATGCATAAATAGTTTCATCTTTTGACTCTCAAATATGTCTGTCCTTTCTTAAAAGTGTGCAGTAAGTGTTACTGGCTGGATCCATAAAGGAGCTGACAGCATATGGGCCCTTAACCATGTTGCTGACATATATGAAACATGCAAAGCTGGGAAAATGATGGATGAGGTGTAAATAAAAGGCAGGATTTATGTAGTTCAGCCCAAGTCGGCACTCTGAGAATTAATATCAGAAAACTCAACTATTGTAAACATTGGTCTTGAAGAAGCAATGTTTTTACATTAAACTTTTTATTGAAGGATAATACATGCATACAGAGAAATGTACAAAGAAATATGTATTCAATGGATTGTCACAGAGCCACAGCCAGGTAACGAGCATCCAGATCTAGAAAAAGAACTTTACCAGAAAGAACCCCAGAAGCTCCTTGAACCCCAGAACCCACTGCTCTAGGGGGCCACCACTCTGATGTCTGGTAGCATGGTTTAGTTTGAACAGTGGTGTTAGCATTTATCCTGAGAAGTTTTGGAGATTCCTTTAATGAGCTTAAGGTGCCACCTGTTACCTCCATTTGAACATGTTTCTCTGAGCCCTGCTTGAGGGTAAGCATGCAGGGTTGGATTATATCAGAGTGCATGGGTGGTTGGAATTTGGGTCTGTGTGCACTCAAGGCCCATGTTTGTGGAAAAGATGGAAAGTCTGTTCTCTACATTTCTCTGTTTTGAGGAAGAACAAAATTTTGTAGTGTCACTTTCTTTTCCGCCTGTGTCTTGGCTTCAAAGGGAGTTACTGCCTTTCCATTCAATGCGCTAGTCCTGTGTCTTTTGATGTTGTTATCGGTGTTAATTTATTATTAATCAGCATGTAAGGCATGAGAAATGAACTATTGTCCCTGTTTTACACATTTATTCAGAATTAACTATTTGGGTTTTCAGAATTAACTATTCATGGGGTATTTAATTTAGTTGTCCATATGGGAGAGAGTGACCAATAATTGGTGATTTGGATGGAATTTTCCAAATCTTTGGCTTTGTATTGTAAATCTTGGCCTGTAGCACTCTTTGCATTCTAACATAATTTCTTCTTTTTTTTCTAATATAATTTTTTAGGCTTCCATCAAATTCTTTTTTTTTTTTTTTTTGTAGAGACAAAGTCTCACTTTATGGCCCTTGGTAGAGTGCCGTGGCATCACAGCTCACAGCAACCTCCAGCTCCTGGGCTTAAGCAATTCTCTTGCCTCAGCCTCCCGAGTAGCTGGGACTACAGGTGCCTGCCACAGCACCCGGCTATTTTTTTGTTGCAGTTTGGCTGGGGCTGGGTTTGAACCCGCCACCCTCGGCATATGGGGCCGGCGCCCTATTCACTGAGCCACAGGCGCCGCCCTTCCATCAAATTCTTATATTTTCCTGTTTATAAATTGAATTGAGTCTTAAGCTTTCACTATTTAAAGACATGAACATGTGTTTTTAAACTGGAAGTTGCCAGATTGGGGGCTTCTGAATAGGAAAATTTGTCAATTCAACAATTGTCTCGTTGCCTTGCTAGAGTCTCTTAGATTTGTCTGAGGTTTTAGTTTTAAGATACTAAGAGTCCTGGGTTGGGCCTGGTGGCTCACGCCTAGAATCCTAGCACTCTGGGAGGCCGAGGCAGATGGATCCCTTGAGCTCAGGAGTTTGACACCAGCCTGAGCAATAGTGAGAACCCTGTTTCTACTAAAAAGAGCAAAACTAGCTGGGTGTCATTGTGGGTGCCTACAGTCCCAGGCTGAGGGAAGAGGCTCCCTTGAGCCCAGGAGTTTGAGGTTGCTGTGGGCTATGATGCCACGGGACTCAACCACAGGGCCACTGAGTGAGATGAGGCACTGTCTCAAAAAAAAAGGAAGAAAAGAGTCTTGATCCCCATCTGGGACTATTAATGAGGGAGGGTTCATCTGGTGTGATTTTACTAGATTCCTTTTTATATGGTACATACATCGACTATTTGAAACATTTTTTGGTAACATATATACAAGATTTACCATTTTAAAACAGTACCACTTAACTTCTAAGTGTTCGATTGGCCATTTGATTAGCATTTTTTTCATTCATCTCAGTTCTAATCAGCAGCTAATGAGGATCTGCTGTGTGCCTTACGCTGCAGTTGGTAGATCGTTGGGAAATTACGAAACTTTAAATATGATTCCTCTTCTCAGGATCCCTGTTCTCAATCTCAAGTCGATTAAGCCCTTTTTGTTTTTCACTAGGGAAACAATATATATTTACACTAGTTAATATTGATTCATGGTAGATGAGGCCTTAAATATTTAAGGAAATCTTTGTATAAAGGTGAGACTCAACTTGGCCCTTATGGGGGCAGGATCTGTCTAGATTGAGAGGAGAAAGGAGTAGGGAGCAGTGTGATCTAAAACAGCATCCAGCCATCTCAGTGGTAAGCCCATTGTCTCAGAAAATCTTTTGTTTTTCTAATTTTGAAGCTCTCAGTGTTTTGTTTTTAAGATAAGCTGACTATTCAGATGAGGAAACATTATTGACATATAATTAATATTTTTAACAGTCACAGAAGCCAAATTTATTTAAGTTGTGATACAGACAGTCTTAAAAATCCAGATTTATAGTGGCAGAAGGGTTAAACTTCCTATTAAAATTCTATGCAAATAGCTGTGTTCATGCAGCATTAAACTTTTCAATATATTACCACTTGGGAGTAGGTATTCCATTAATGAGTTTAGAACAATTGCAGTTACAGTTTTTATGAAAAATAATTGTACAAAAATATGCATGTAATGAAATGCATATTTATTGAAATTAATCTTGAATGTCTGCTACACTGAAATCAGGTAAAAAGTTTGGATTGGGTGTGTATCATGGGTAAGGAGTGAGTTATGGTTAATTCTGAAGATTCTTGCACCAACACTTAGTGGCAAAACATGGTGTCCATTTGGTTTTGTGCTCAAGGATTTCACCTGGGCTGAACATAATGTCTTACGATATGAATTACAAAGTTAAAACCATTTTTCCTTTTCTTACATCTGCAGACAGGCAAACGTGCACTGGGGACCACCATGTTCACGTGACATCAAGAGGAAACGGAAGCCTGTGGCCGCAGCATCTCTCTCCAGCCCCAGTGCAGGTGATTATAGGCGGTTGTTATTTATTGAGCACCTTCAGTGTGTCAGGCACTAAATTATGTATTTTGTTTGCCTTTATGGTAAGACAGGTTATTTTATTCCCCTTTTACATGGGCAGGTTGAGGCTATGAGAGGTAATTGCCTAGTTCTCACTGACAGGGAACTCTGTTTTTCACTATCGCGTGGTTTACTAGTGTTTGAAACTATGTATTCCACTGTCAAGAATCTCGTCATCTGAGCTTTTATTGTAGCACAGAGAGGAAATTAGTTCCATACTGATGAAAATCAGGTGAGGTGGCAGTCCAGCCGGTAGTCTGGGAGTCCCGCGGATTTATTTATTTACTTTCTTATTTGGTGTACAGTATAATACGTTCTACTGCTTTTATGAATAATACAATGTAGTGTTTTACTAGTCAAGACATTTTCAATTAAAAACAAATTTTAAGGTTAAAACTTTTCAGTTTTCTTTATAAAACTAATACTGATTGGTAGAAACTAAAATAGTGGTTCTCTTTGGTAGGGGTAGGGATCAAGAGGGAGCACAAAGATACCTGCTGGGGGGTTGGAAATGCTCCCTATTTTGAATGAGGTGGGGGTTTCATGCTATTGACATATGTAAAAATTCTCGAGCTGTACACTTAAAATTCATGTACTTTGGTGCATGTATGTTATGAAAAAAGGGATAGTCATGTATTCTTATCAGTGAGAAAATTGGATATTAAGCACATTGTAGATTATTTTCCTCAGAAAATACTAGAAATTATGTAGATCAGAGCAGCTGATAGCTAAGTAAAGGGTAAACCCTGAGGCAGATATGAGCCCCACTCCAAGTTTTGGCAAACTCTGAAAGCCTCCTTTTTGAGCTTCTATTTGGGATATCTGCTTTCCTGAAGGTGGTTCACGTTGGACAATGATCATAGTAAATTTTTTTTTTGGTTTGTTTGTTTTTTTTTGTTTTTTGGCCAGGGCTAGGTTTGAACCCGCCACCTCTGGCATATGGGACCTGCGCCCTACTCCTTGAGCCACAGGCGCCGCCCGATCATAGTAAATTTTTTTAGTGCTTTTCCCATGGCCAGGCCCTGAGTCAAACTCTTGCAAACATTATTTCACTTAATATTTGCAATAGTTTTATAAGTCGATGCTGTTTTTATCTCCAGTTTACACATGAGAAAACTAAGGGTTAAATCACTTTCTCCGGGTCACATAGTCGATAAATTACAGAGCCAAGATCAAACCAGTTTTCTTGTGATTCTAGAGCTGCCCTATTAAACACTGCGGTGTTCTGTCTTTTTTTTTTTTTTTTTTTTTTTGCAGTTTTGGCCCTGGTGGGTTAAAACCCACCACCTCCGACATATAGGGCCGGTGCCCTACTCCTTCGAGCCACAGGTGCCGCCCGTATTCTGTCTTTTTATATATAGTAGGATTGATTCTAAACTATGGCCCTGCATCAAAACTCAGATCTTCATCCACTCTATGGTATTTGAAGCATTAAAACATAACCTTCTCTATCTTTTTATTTTTTTCCTTTCTTAATATCTAGCTCCTGTTTTTAGTTTGTAATTCTTTACAGGAGAAGAACCATTGGAAAGAGTTTCCTATTTAAATCAGGAAATGTACAGGATGTGGGAGTAATTAAACAAGACTTGTGCATTAAATGTTCCCTTGCTAAGCCTAACTCCTCTCCTCTCACTTGTTGACTAAGCCCTGCTTCACTGAGCATTTTCTTTTTTTTTTTCTACCCACAACCTGAGTGCCCCATGGAGGTGAAGGACATAGCCTGAGCCTGTGCCATCAGTCAGTAGAACAAATGGGCTTGCTCTGCCTAACATCGGGCCATCTCAGATCCCACCTCTTTTATAGGAATGAGTGATGAAGAGAGGTGCATTCCGCTTTGCCGCTGTATTAATACACATCAGGGGCCAGCTCCTGGTACTAAATCACACAACTGCATACATCTGTTATCGCATTCTTCACCAGTATGATGAACAAGACTGCAGATAGAGGCTTCCTTGTGTCATTCTTTATAGGATTTTCCTAAAAGAATAAATAGCTCAGATCTCTGCCAACACTCTCCCCTGTCATTGTGATGAATTCAACTTCTTTCTTAAACATGCAGCCACAAATCTTTTCTCTTTTTCCCCTCCCCCACTGGTAGAAAGTTTTTAGTTGAAATTGACTGAATTTAAAGGTATTAATAAAGCTCAGAGAGGTGAACAGCAGGAAAAACCAGCATGTCTTCCTTGTCTTTTTGTACTCACAGTAACAAAAGGCCAGAGAAAAGAACTGCAAATGACCATGGGTGTTTAGTAGACATCTTTATAGTGTAGCACCTTTATTTTCTTCTTTTTATCTTCTCCCTTCTCCCCTTTACGGCTTTATAGTGTCAAGTGTCTAGTGCTCAGAGCCACACCCAGGACCCTAGGGAGCATGCAGACCTGTTTCCACAACTAATACACCGGAACAGGGATTTCCCAGCAAATCTTCACCTTGTGCTAAAGTGAGCTAGCTGTATATGCTCTTAAAGTATGTACTTGGACAAGAAAAAAGGGATTGTTTTCTCCAAAATTTGATATCAAGTACTGTACTAAACTTAAGGAATCCAGATGAAAACTAAACTTCATTTTCTTGAAATGATTTTCTGCATTAGAATGGTAGATCACAGCTGTTGGTATGCAAATTCCAAGCCTTCAAAAAGTAAACACGTTTTGAGCAGCGGTTCTCAACCTGTGGCTCACAACCCACAGAAACTATATTAAAGGGCCACGGCATTAGGAAGGTTGAGAACCACTGCCTTAGAGCATCATTCGGAGAGAAGGGTACCTAATAGTTAACACACTGTTGACCTGCCATTTTACTAGAAACTGTCTGCGTTCCCGGGTAACTTGTGGCCAGTCAGCATGTGTTAATCTGTTAATTAGTTACATCAGGTTTCCAGCACCAGGCCAGTGATCAGCTGGAGATGCAGTCCCAAGGACAGGAAGTGTTGATCTGTTTTGCCCACTCCTGTACCTCTGGCGTCTAAAGGAATACCTAGCCAATAGCACAAACTCACTGGAGTGTTTACTGTATGAATAAATTAATAGGCTCTCTCTTAAAAGAGAGAGTTATTTTTAATATTTTTCTAAACCCATGGTTGGATTCAGTAGATCCATTTTATTTTATTTTTTATTAAATCAGTAGATCCATTTTAGAATGTCCCTTGTCTCAGCAGTCATAGGAGAAATTCTTATTGCCCTCCATGTCTTTTCAAAGTTTAAATGTTTTTTAAAGTTAAAAATATTTTTTAGTAAGTACTGAATGACCGTAGAAGAACATTTACAGTGGGTACATAAAGGACTAAGAGAAACAGTGCAGCAAACATCACTGCACCTCCCGTCTAAAATCTGCCTCCCACCCTCCACGGAGGTCAAAGTTATTCTGATTGTTTTTTGTTTATCATTTTTTCCTAAGTTGTTTTAATAGATATATGTATCTTTTAGCAATACAGGGTGTCCATAAAGTTCAAATAGGTTTGCATTGTAAATTGCTCAATAACTTTATGGACATCCTGTATATTGTCTGGTTTTTCATGTTTTTGAATCAATAACATGCAAAATCAGTCAATAAGTGGAATCAAACTATATGGCATATTTTATAAGTTAAAATATTCGCCCATGCCCTGTGAGAATCCATTCCTTTTTAACTGCCTTATATGTAATATTCCATTGTATGAATCCGATGAAATGTACATTCTTGATGGACATGTGGATTGTATCCTGTTTTATTCTGCTTTGAAATACACTGCATTGTTCTCTGAGAGAACGAGTGCAAACATTCCTCAAGGCGGAATTCGCATGAGGATGGTATATCAAAAAACAGAACATCACATGTTGGCAGGGATATGGAGAAATGGGAACCCTGCGTGTTGCTGGTGGAAATGGGAAACGGGGCATTGCTGTGGAAAACAGTATGGCAGTTCTCAAGAAATTAAACATAAAACTACCATATGATCTAGGAATTTTGCTTCTGGGTATATACCCGAAAGAATTAAAAGCAGAGACTCAAATAGATTTTTGTACACACATGTTCATAGCAGCATTAGCCTGAGAATGGAAACAATTCCAATGTTTATTGCCAAATGAATGGATGAGCAAAATGTGGTATCTACACATATATGGAATATTGTCCAGCCTGAAAGTCATTTTTATTCAGAATGAAATTCTGATGTGTGGCTCCAGATCTGCTCCCGTGTTGGATTGTTTTGGCGCGAATTATCCTGAGTGTGGCTCCCAGAAGGGTTTCTGAGAAATTAGTGATCAAGATGCCTGGTAAACCACATGTTTCCAAGAAAAAGTCTCAATAGTTAAAAAGAAATTCAAAAAGAAAAACTGATGATGATGAAGAGTTGTCAGAGAAAAAGGTTAGAAACACAGGAAAAAGAAATAAAAGTCATTCAAACCATCTGTCTTCGGAAGGACAAACAAAGCATACTAATATAAAACAGATAAAGATAGCACCCAACAAAAGGAAAACCTGGTAACCATTTTCAAAGAGTAGCAGAGAGCATTTGCAAACAATAATGGAATCCGTAATAATAACAATTTTGAGTAATAGTAGTTGAGAAAAAGAAGAAATACAGTATCATCTCAACTTACTAAAAAAAAGATTGCTACAACTCTGTGAAACCCTGAAAGTCCCTCCTGAAAAGCTGAAGGATTTAACTCAGGTGTCAAGTCTACTGGATGTGGAAAGGGCTCGGGAGCAAGCTCAGAAAGAAGGTCTGGCATTATTGCAGGAAGAAATAGAAAAAATGGTAGAGACTGCAGAATTGATGACTGAGGCTATTCAGAGTCTGAAGAACAAAAGTGAAATTCTGGAAAGTGAGGTAGAAGAGGAAGAGAAGACACTAAAACAAGTGCTTCAAATGGTATTAGTAGTGTCCAGAACTTTCTCAGAAAAGTCTCAAAGCACCCACACACTTCGGAAAGAAATGTTGACACTAATTCCAAACCAGAATGCTCTTCTAAAGGACTTGGATGTTCTTCATAATTCCTCCCAGATTAAGAACATGTTAACGCTCATTGAAGAAGCCTGTAAGAAACTGGATGCCACCTGAAGAGTTTTTTTCTTAGATTGTCCCATATTAACGTTTATGATTTTTTTATAAAGCTATTAACCTATGATGATATTGCAGAGGCTGAGGCTTCTGTAGGATTTATTATGCCCTGATAGGCACTTTAAAATTAGCCTCTGTAGGTCTATCATTAGTATCCAATGTAGTTCTGAAAACTCTTTTTAGCAGTTGTCACATCTAGGAAATCCGCATTTATATTGTTGTGTCTGCAATGACTTGCCTAAAGCCATTAAAAAGAATAGTAGGCATGACCTAATAGTTTATAAGGGTTAAATGGAACTCACTTATTGGTTAAACGTGGAATTGTGGTGTGTAAATTATGTACAGTACCTAGTATGGAAAAGCATTGGAGTTTGCTATTACTAATTCTGTAGCTGACGGGTTGTATTTTCCGCCTGATCATTTAGAAGATGGAAAATCCTCACTTTTTTACCTCGCTCCTTAGTCTTTTTGGAAAGTAGTTAAGAATTGCCAGGTATGTTTAACTTAGGAGGTAACATCAATATTTTATTTCTTTGGTAGGTAACTGAATCGATTTATTTTCTACTGTCATGAAAGCATATCTTTACTTAAGAAAATTATTTTAAAAGGAACCGTAGCACATTCATCCCCTCTACAATAAAAAACAACCAAAAAAAAAAAACCCTTTCTTATAAACCTTTCCCAATGTATAATTATTATATATATGTGTGTGTGTGAATAAAGTGTTACGTAAATATATCAAAAATCTTACAAAAAAAAAAAGATTCTGATGCGTGCTATATTGTCGTGACCCCTATGGCACTAGTCTCGGTCGCCGCAGGAAGGAACCAGGTGTGACACGGATTAGAAGTACAAGCTTGCTGGCGGTGGGCTAACCTTAGTTGCAGGGTAGCCCCGAGCCCCCTTCGCAGCGGCCTATTTATTAAGGTTATACACAACAGGTGTGGAGAGTTAAGGTAATTGACATGTACGACAGGTGTGGAGAGTGAGGGTGATTACATGGGAGGGCTGCGTGCGTAAGGATTGCCACGTGCTCTCCCCACACGTTCTTTCCTCATGTGGTCTTTCCCCACAACCCTCATGAAGAAATGAATCAGTAACTGTCCTTTGCAAGCATGGTGTCCATGCCTCTACACTATATGGATGAAGACATTATGCTCAATGAAATAAGCCAGACACAAAAGGACAAACAATATTATATGATTTCATTTTTATGAACTCCCTAGAATATTCAAATTGATAGAAACAGAAAGCAGAATGGTAGTTCCCTGGGGCTGGGGAGGAGGGGAAGGGGTGTTTCCATTTGACATGATAGAAACGTTCTACTGATAGATTAGTAGTGATGGCCGTGCTGTACTACAGTGTGATTGAACTAAATGCTGCTGAACTGTACACTTAAAATGATTAAAATGGTAAACTTTATATGTATTTACCATAATAAAAAATAGCAATAAAGGAAGTTTTTCTAGGGTACAGTTTTACCACTGTGATTTGGTGAACATATGATAGTTATAGTTTTGGGAAATTTATTATCAGTTAATTGTGAGTAATTGTATGTGTATGAGTTTGTTGTGAGTGTGTGTATGTGAGAGAAAGAAACATCTGAGTTGTCAATGTATTTCTTGCCGCTTTGGTTGAAGTTCCAAAACCTTTGAAAGCTATTGCCCTCTTATATATATATGCTGTGGAACAATGGCTTTTTAGACATGTTTCATGAATCCATGGTAAGAAATGCATGTTTGGATATATATGCAGAAATACATGTAAATCTGAAATAAATCCTAAGTATACGCTAATATTTTCTGTTTGTTTTTCCACTGAGGAAAAAAGTAATAGTCATAACCCACTGAATTAATTTTATGACACACAATTTGAAAGTTACTATTCTAAGTTATATTCTGGGGAGTGGACTTACTGGGTGACAGGGTAAAAATCTAAATTCTCCTAGATTTTACCATATTTTAAATTATGATTGTTCTAAATAGACGCGGCAGTGAGGATGGTGGTTTGTACTTCTGTACTCAGGGGCATTCAGAATGTGAAGAAAACACTTGGTTGTCACAGTGACCAGGGGAATGTAATTGGCCTTCAGTAAACAGAGTCCACAATGGTAACTGTTCCAGTAGGTGGGACAGCCATTCACAAGCTATGGTTACCCGTCCAGGATGTCTTTAGTGACCTTATTGGAAAATACTGGGCCTATGTTTTCTTCCCACCATTTTCCTTGTTGTATGGTACGTATTTATTGGTGATACTGGCCTAGCGGAGCCCTGGGTTATGATAGAAAGAACACAGGGCTTGGAGTCTGTATCTGAATTTGAATCTAGCTTCTTAACCAGCTTGAACAATTTCTCTGATCTCTTGATACCTCAGTTTCCTGATATGGAAAATGGAGATGACAATATCTGCTAATAAGGGTTTGCATTAAGAGATAAGATCGCAGTAGGCAGTGCTTATGCAGAATAGCACCTGTCACGTAAGGGCTTAGTAAGTGTTTTTATTACGTTATGAATTTACAGTACTGAATTTATTCATTTGTTCACTTAAAACCATTTTCTCAGATGGAGAAATAATTATCTTACTTAAATCTTGCCTTTATTTTTTTTTGTAGAGAAAAAAGAAACCTTATGTGGCCACTTAGGTTAATAGGTCATGAAATCTAAAGACTAAAGAGAATTTTGTTTCTAAGTGTCTCTCATTCTAATTTGTCTTATTCTAATTTACTTTCTCTTGATTTTTTTCCTCCTCACTTTTGTAACAACCTTATTAGCTCACACGGATGTAGTGGAGCCAACCACACCAGCATCACAAGCCCCGAAATCTTCAAACTCTGAGTGGTTGATCAGGACCTCTGCCGCAGAGAAAGCCACAGACTCAACTACAGCAGCGTTTTTTAAAATGCCCCAAGAAAAGAGCCCTGGATACAGCTAGAGAGCGCTATTTCAGCCACCAGGAGTTGGCTGGGTGGTGTTGAAGCAAATGTTAGACTTTGTGTTTTATATATTCTACCTATCTTAATTGACATTCCCAATCCTTTCTACCGGAACCAACTCCTCTTCCAACACAGCAGCGGACTCTTTCTCTTAGGAATCATGTTGTGGGATCTTTTTTGTGTTTGTTTTTAATTAGTAAAGTATTGAGGCAGCAGGTTTTTTTTTTAACAAAAAGATCATCTTTTGCTCTGTTACATTATTATTGCTGCCCCAACATTTACCTGCAGCTCCATTTACAGAGCTGTTGCTTTTTTGCAGTCATGTCTTTGTTCTCAAAAAGCTGGTAACTGCTTTTGTATACCATTTGTGCAGCACTTTTAATATCATTTGAGGAAGCCCCACATTTGCAGCCAGTTCTAAACAAATTTAAGGCCCATAAGGAATTGTGTTCGCAGGAGATTAGGTTTGCCTTTGAGCCTAGTCTTGGTTCACTCAGAGTGCCAATGAGATAAATCAACCAAGTTCTCAAATGGGGGCCTCCCAAAGAGGCAACTAGCAATGTGGGCTTTGGGAACTTCTTCCACTTTTCTGCAGATGGTCTAACGGGACCATCAGCAGATGCATTGTATTTAACTCGTCCCCAAAGTTTGTGTTCCACCAAAAGAGGACACACACAGATTGGTGTAGTGAAAAATTGGTTTAGATGTACAGCAGACTTAAAGTAGTCAAAGGATTGTGTCTTACTATTAATACTTCCTGTCCAGTGTAAGCCTTTATGTCCTAAGTAGGACTTTATTAGTAGTGTTATAGGTCAATACCCGGCAGCAGTATCTATTACAATGCTGGCTTCTTGGGGCCATGCTTTGGGGAGGAAAAATGTCTCGGACATGCCTTTATACTTGGCGTGTTTATGACGGCTCGACTACATGTAGAGTTGTATATACAGTCGTGCCTGAAGTTAAATGCTACCTTGTCAAAATGAGGAACAGGTGACTGCCCAGACCTGCTGGAGAAAAACCACACTTTCTAAAAAGTATTATTAAGAGTGTCTGTCATTCAAGGGCCTGATTGATAGGAGGGCTCTTTTTTGTACAAGTTGAGTACTTGTACGCTGGAATACACAGGAGCTGTTTGCCGAGTGCTCACTGCTTTAACCCATTCCTACTCCTGCACTGTCTTAAATAGGTGCTGAGTGGGGCAGTGCCTCGTTTCCCCAAAGTGCGATTGTCCCTTTTTCCCACACAGAATGTAATTGTGGGCCACTTTATCATGTTCCCTTTAAAAATCATAGTCCTTATCAGTGGAAACTATAGAATTTCTTTATAGAAATATAAAGACGGTGGGTGGATGTGAATCTAGTTGGAAAGGGGAACTTTCAGCTGAGTTTACACAGCACTTTACATAAGATTGAAAACATGTCAATTGTTCTTAACAAGGACTATGGTGGAGGGAGGGGGCAGAGAGAGGTCATGGGATGGGAGGGGTAGTGCTAAAGCCAACCCAGCATCCTTCAGAATCACTCCGTGTTCTCCTGTAGTAGAAGAGAACTACTTCAGAGAGTTTCAAGGCTGAACTTGCTTCCCTATGGGCTGCACCCATAGAAGTGTAGAAAATGTAATGTCTGTTGAGTATGAAATGGCACCAGTGAATTATTGTAGTGATGAAGGTACGCTTTATTGTCATACGCATTCTTACCTAGTCCCCACAGGGACCTGTGGCACATATTTCTAGCGTACTTGGTTGGGTTTTAAGGGAGAAATCTATGGACTTAGTTTTTTTTATTTGTGTCAAGTTCTGAATCTCATCCAGAGATTGGTCCTATGCTCACCGGCTGTTAATTAAAACCTCCGCAGGTCAGGTGGCCAAGATGTTGCCTAATAGTCTTCCTTTCTACCACGAAGCCATGTCATTTTAGATGAAAACAGTCACAGAATTGAGTGACTTGCTCAAACTCACATAACTAGGTCAGGACTAGCATCCCAGACTTACAGATTTTCTCTGGCTTAGGTTAGAATCTATTTTCCAGCGACAGATCTGAGTCAGTCTGAGACCAATATTTGTGAAACAATATGTCGTGAATGTTTATCGTCTTTCTGGGGTGTGCTTTTCTATACATTTTGAGTACTTTCTTTTCTTTTTTTTTTTTTTGTAGAGACAGAGTCTTCACTTTATGGCCCTCGGTAGAGTGCCGTGGCCTCACACAGCTCACAGCAACCTCCAACTCCTGGGCTTAAGTGATTCTCTTGCCTCAGCCTCCCGAGTAGCTGGGACTACAGGCGCCCGCCACAACGCCCGGCTATTTTTTGGTTGCAGTTTGGCCGGGGCCGGGTTTGAACCCACCACCCTCGGTATATGGGGCCGGCGCCTTACCCACTGAGCCACAGGCGCCACCCCATTTTGAGTACTTTCAACAAAGATCACCCAAGAATGCAACATCTACCTATAATAAATGGAAAGAAAATTAGTTGCCAGAGAGACTAGAATATTAAGCACACACATGCTCTGCAACACAGGGTTGTAAATTGTGTTCCTCATTTTAAGGTGCTGCGTGTGCACGCTTAAGGGATTCTCCTTTCTGTATTACCCAATTCCACAGGATAAACTTAGAATTGAGTGTATTTTGAATCTTACAATTTAAATATTTGTTTTATATGGCACAGCTGTATATGTTATAAATTAAGAAAAATCTATTACCATTCAAAGAAAGATACAATTAAAAAATCAGATTTTGTCATCAGTGTTGAAAAAACTCTGATAGCTTGACTTAGACTTTGAGGATGCTCCTTGAGTCCATGTGTTTGATCTGCTAAGAAGTAATAACTAAAGCCGAGTTCTGCAGTTTTTATTTAATCAGGGTTCTGATTTATCCTAGCTGGCTATACTACATAGAGGTTGCCCGTCTGAATCCTAATCTGTGTGTTTTCTACCGTGGGCAAAAGTCAAGACATTATCTGTTTACTTCTATGAGAAATTTTTCATAAAAAGTTGGTTTTACTTACCAGTTTAAGGGAATTGAAGAGATTATTTTTCAGATGCAGTATTTTTAAGGAACAGCTTCATTTGTACCAAAACCTCTTACGTTGCTTTTTGGTAAGAATTGATTAGAAGAGGAAATTAACAGCTGCTTGCTTGGTACCAAATTTGGATGGGGTAGAGTATAATTTTTACTAAGGGCTAGATAATTGGAAAATAGGCCACATTTTAGCCTTGAATTCTTTCTTTCTTTTTTTTTTTTTTTGTTTTTAGACAGAGTCTCACTCTGTTGCCCAGGTTAGAGTGCCATGGTGTCATAGCACAGCAAACTCAAACTCCTGGACTCAAGTGATCCTCTTGCCTCAGCCTCCCACATGGATGGGACTACAGATGTCCACCACAAGGCCCAGCTAATTTTTCTACTTTTAGTAGAGACGGGTCTCACTCTTACTTGGGTTAGTCTTGAACTCCTGAGCTCAAGGGATCCACACACTTCAGCCTCCCAGAGTGCTAGGATTACAGGTGTGAGCCACTGCACCTGGCCTAGCCTTGAATTCTTTAAAAATCAATGCAATTGAAAATTTCAGAGGACATAGCTTTGTTGGGCTATGATATAGGCTACAAACAAGGCCATTTTTATGACAAACTTACCAAAAGCCAAAATAAAGCATCTTCGTCTGGGATTCTGACGTATCCTTTGTTAAGTACAACACTGAGTACAAGTATTAAACTCATTGGGAATCCCAAATAAGTCAATCTGATACAGCTTTGCATTTTGGAGTCTGGGATACATCCATGCATCTGTCCCGCAGCCCGGGAAGTGGGGGTGCTGCAGAGCAGAGGGGCAGAGTTATTCGCTAAGTCACTTGGAATTGAAAAAGTTAGTGTTGAGACGAGGAGCTAGGTTGGCACAGTCATTACTGACGTGATGCGTTCTCCACCCTGGCTCCAGGTAGAGACTCCTGGTGATGCAGGATTCATTTCAGGTTTTTGTTTTATTTGGGCTTCATTACTGTGGTTCCAAGCCCCACGCTTTTGTTTCTGTGGGGAGAAGGCTTTGTAAAAATCTCAGCATTAGAGGCTGCAGCTGCACTCAGTGTCCTGTGTGTTTTACGAACCTTGCCTGAGCCAGATGAGAGCGAGGTGGCTTGCCGCAGCAACTAGGGGTGCAGTCGAGTTGGAGGCATAGTTCGGAGGGATGAGAGAAGCGGTTTCCGCCTGTTGGCGGCTGCTTTGCTAACCCTTGAACTGCCGGTTTTACTTGTCTGTTATGTCCTTATCTCCCAGTCTCCCGTCAGGATGGTTAGCGGAGTCACTGTCACTGGCTACGGTCAGGATGGGTTCCTGCCTCATGAGAACATTGGTACAGAGGGAAAAGGTGAAGAAAATGATGGGTTCCACCATCAAGCACTAATGCAAATGGCTCAGAGATGCTTTCTCCGATATTAAAATCACAAAAGATGAATGTCAGATGCCTGGAAAGAGCAACATCAGAAAGAAATGAAGATGAGCAGTATTGCTGAAAACGTGGATCACTCAGTGTTTTGTTTTGTTTTGTTTTTAGAGACAGAGTCTCACTTTGTCACCCTCAGCAGAGTGCTGTGGTGTCACAGCTCACAGCAACCTCCAGCTCTTGGGCTTAGGTGATTCTCTTGCCTCAGCCTCCTGAGTAGCTGGGACTACAGGCACCCGCTACAACGCCCGGCTATTTCTTTTTTGTTGTTGTTGCAGTTTGGCCGGGGTTGGGTTTGAACCCGCCATCCTCAGTATATGGGGCTGTTGCCCTACTTACCGAGCCATAGGCGCCGCTTGATCACTAAGATTTTAACAAGCCCAGCAAAACAGAATCATGGCCAGAAAAAGAAAATTTCCTGCTGCTGTAATAGACATCATGAACACTTGGTGAAATTGCCCGATTTGGGAAATAAATGTTCTTCCAGTATAGTATTGAAGAATGGAATAGATCCTGTCAACAAGGAAAGGAATCTTGGCAAGGTTGAGAAGTGGAAAGCAAGGGGAAGAGATGGGAGATTCGTACCGCAGGGCTTCTCAAAGTGTGGTCCCTACACCAGTAGCATCAGCATGTTTTCACCCTCGCCAGACACGCTGAATCAGAAACTCCAAGGATGAGGTCCACCGAGCTTTCAACAAGCCCTCCAGGGGACTCTGGTGCATGTTAAAGGTTTTGATCCATAGGCTTTGCCACTGTTAAAAAGTTTTAATGTACTATATCCTCCTAAGGTCTGAGGGGCTCCTATATCCCCTCCATAAGTAAAGAGATGTTTTGTGTACGATTCTTTGCAGACACTGTTCATGTCTTTATTTCCCATATTTGTTTTTATCCCACAAACTCCTGAAAAATCCTCTGGAAATACCGAGGAAGGATGATATGGAGGAAAATGCCGTCAAAGCCATGTTTATATGGGTGGAAATCATCTTTTTAAAATGGATAAAAATATAGCCATTTGTAGTCTATGAATGATAGTTTTTTTCACAATGGACAGTAAAAAATATTTGTGCAAGGCACTTCCACCTCTGAGTTTACCCTGTATTTTCCAGCATGATAATGATAAATCCTTTAAAATATGGCTTATAAATAGCCGGGCATTGTGGCGGGTGCCTGTAGTCCCAGCTACTTGGGAAGCTGAGGCAAGAGAACCACTTAAACCCAAGAGTTGGAGGTTGCTGTGAGCTGTGATGCCATAGCACTCTACCGAGGGTGACATAGACTCTGCTTCTCTCTGTTTCTCTCTCTCTCTGTGTATGTGTATATATATGTATATGATACATGACTTGTAAAAATGAAAAAACAATTAGAAGAGAAACCACTTTGGGTACATGGGTGTGTAATAAATACCTCAGTAGTTCAGAGTGTGTAAAAATCAATTTCCCATGATTTTTACATGATCTTTTGTAGTTACCCCTATTTTAGATTTCAGCTAGTGATTCTGCAGAGTTGGAGACCCAATAGCAATACCATGCTATTTTTTGTTGTCAGACTTAATGGGTTCAACGTTTCAGACTATGATATCTAATCTTAAAGAGGTTTGAAAATAAACCACAACCAGTTTTTCTTTATATAATATTTTATTTGTGTTAATTAGGCTGGGCCCTGATGTTGCTGAAACCTAGGCACCCAAGTTGTGACTTTTAGGAATATGGGTGGCTGAAGAGTTCACTGGGTTTGCAAAGATATGCTGGGTCTCTAGTATTGTTTCCTTGGGTGCTCATGTGTGGAGACTAGCTCTCACGTCATTTTTTACAATCTTTTAAAACATCATGTAATTTTTCTTTTCCAAGTTGAATACCAGCTAAAATTACCTCTAGCCAAAAATGTGAGTGTTACTAGTTACTGTCAAGTCTGAGAAAAGATCACGCTTGTAGTCTTACCACTTTAGGAGGCTGAGGCAGGTGGATCTCCTGAGCTCAAGAGTTTGAGAGCAGCCTGAGCAAGAGCAAAACCCTGTTTGTAGACTAACAAAGAAAAATTAGCCAGGCATTGTGGCAGGTGCCTGTAGTCCCAGCTACTGGGGAGGCTGAGACAGGAACATGGCTTGAGCCCAGGAGTTTGAGATTGCTGTGAGCTGTGACGACCCCAGGGCACAGAGTGAGCTCTGTCCCCCCCCCAATGTAAATTAATGTTTTCTTTCTCTAAACATTAATCTGACTCTTGCAGACCCCTCATTTAAATGTTTTTTAATTGGCAAAAGAAAGAAAATATCCCAGAACTTAAAAACAGCTTTGACACAAAACCAGTGCCCATTTTGTTGTAAATAGACTCTACATCTTGCTTCTCCCAGGGGGTGATGGAAAAAAACTCATGACCATGCAAACTGATGCCACCTCAAAATCATGGCATGGATTTGAATGCTGTCAGTTTTGATCAGTCAGCCCCCCGCTGTTGTCAGCAGCTGTTGCAAACTGGCCATTCTAAACCCTTTCTGCCCCCACCTCTCAACCTCAGCAGCTCATCTCAGCCCGTCTCCCACTAGGTAACAGTCTGTGGCAGAACTTCCCACTTACTTACACCCTTCATCTCTGCCTTCTTGTGCCTACCCTGCCCAGGACTATTCCTTTCTGTGCCCAGAAGATGCCTTGCTCAATCTCACTGCGGCCTCTCACAGAACAGCACACTTAGCATTGCGTTTATACATGTTCAGTGACTCTTCCTTCAAACAAAAATATCCTTCCTCAACCCTTCAAGCCCCAGACCACCACCAAAGTATACTGCCTGCCCTCCCTCACCTTGCACTCTTGTTAATTCTGCAGTCCTCTGAAGCAGTGGTTTCTACCCCTGGCTGCACATGAGAGTTACCTGAGGAGCTTTAAGAAATCCTAATTCCCTGCCTAGACTACAGACCAATTACATCAGATTGGGAGGTGGGGACAGGCTTCAGTCTTTTTAAAAATGTACAACTGGGGC
Organism: Nycticebus coucang; assembly: GCF_027406575.1. Classification (NCBI taxonomy): domain Eukaryota; kingdom Metazoa; phylum Chordata; class Mammalia; order Primates; family Lorisidae; genus Nycticebus; species Nycticebus coucang. The sequence goes on along the minus strand of NC_069788.1, from coordinate 109,132,011 downwards.
TGAGACCCACTATGCTAAAACCTGGCTGCTACATTTGCCACCGTTAAGATGGTTCTTGCTGGATTCATTGATGATATGGATGATGCCTAGCTACTTCCTTCTTTTTAGACTTCTTCGCTTTGCTGGTTTTTCTCTACATTGCCCTTAGTTTCCACAGGCAGGGCAGGATGGCTGGCAGGTCGGCCAGCACTGACTGTTGGTCTGTCTCCGCTGCTGCCTCCATTCCTGCAGTGGATACCTGCATGCTCAGGAGTTCCTTTGCCATTCCTCCTTAATGCACTAAGGGAAACTAAAAACCATTAGAGTTAGTTTCTATCTTCTTGATAAAACGTGATTTAAACAATGATTATTTTAAGCTAATTAATTAGAGCTCTTTTTATGTAATATGGTAGTAAAATATCACATCCAAATGACATGTAAAGACCCATAGAGACACACAGACAGAAGCCATTGTAATGGTTCTTCTATAAAAATATTTTACTTGCTGGCTCTTATATATTACTGTTTTTTTTAAATTCAGATTAGCAATTGTTAATTACCTATTTTACTGCTTTTAAGCAAATACTAGCTGGGCAACAATTTCCTTTTAGTAAAGTTTTGCCTTTTCTGTCGGTTTTTGCCACGTTCAGGGCCTGATACTTACACATGTCCAGGTCAGGCAGCCCCAGGAGGTTGCCTACTCAGTTCTTCAGAACTTAAGGGTCCTACTTCAAGACATGATTGCAAGAGGGACTTTGCCTAACAATTGCAATCAATGTAACCTGGCTTATTGTACCCTCAGTGAATCCCCAACAATAAAAAAAAAAAAAAAAGGATCCTACTTCACCTTCAGTTTTGACTTTGGTTCCCAGCTCTCCAAGACCAACTTAAGCAATGATCTTTCCTTACTCAAACACACAAAGGAGCAAAAGGATAGAACACAGAAATCTGAATTCCTGAAAGCTGGAGTTAGCACCGCCTGTCATATTGACATTTACTGTTAGTTTCTGCCTGACCCAGTCGGACATATGAGGCCTCTAACTGGATCTAAGCTTATTATCAGACCCAGTCTGATCCAGACCTAGTTTAGTTTCTCATAACTTCTAGATTCAGTTAGTATTAAAAATTTGGTCAAAAAAATTTTTTTTGCTCAAAACACAAATCTGTAGCATTTTGAAATCTAAGAGGGAACTTACCCACAAGCCTCAGTTGTAATGAGAGAGAGCGAAAGACAAAAGGTCCAGCATTTACCTTGCTTGGACTCTTGGTGCTCCTGGGAGACTCCGGGAGCTTTATCTTGAACCACTTAATAATAAAAATTAAGTTTAACAATTTAAATAGAGCAAAGAGCAGTTCAGAAATTGGGCAGATGAACTGGAAGAGGTTGAAAAAGACTAATGCTGAGGGAATTCATGGACAGAAAAAAGAAAGTGACATACAGATAATAGAAATAGCTGGATTGGTTACAGCTCAGCATTTGCCTTACTTAAATACAGCTTAAACAGTCGGCATCTTTGGCCAAAACACCAGTGATTTGGGAAAAGAGGAAGGAGTAGAAAGGAGTAAAGATGAATGGAGCAAACTTCAGCACAAACAGCTGGCATTTTGGTTTTGAACTTCTAACGTATCCTTTTAAGTGAAACTAATAAACCTTAACCAAGGTTATAACCTCATCAAAGAAGCAAGAGGTGTCTTTAAAGAATAGAGAACAGTTTTTGCAAGATCTAGAAGAGGCACAAATGCACCTCCAAGAAAGAAAAGTCTAGACACCCATAAACGACATGTAGCTCACAATATTTTTGTATGGCCATGTTTTCTGGGTCCCAGTTTTTCAGCTGACCATTCATACATAAATATCTAAAGGCCCCATATGTCTGCAGAATACAGGAAAGCAAAAGCTGTGCACAGAAGGGAAGAGAACCAATGAATGGAGAAAGTTACAGAAATATCAAACCAGAACAGGCTCATTCCCTGCTCGGGAATCAAACGTAGGCTACTGAGGTGAAAGCACAGAACTTTAACCATTAGGCCACAAGGTAAATTGGCCTCTGTCAGTATGCCCACAGGGGCAGTGTTCAAAGGACGTTCTTTTAAATCTTCATTTTAGATTAGATATTTACTCTTCAGTTTTGTCAAGAGAATTTTTAAGGCTAGCCAGAACATTCTGTGTCTTTCTTTCAATCTAATTCTTCTATTAATGCAAATAAGGCAATTATTTCAAATAAGAGATCTCTAAACAAATTTTAAAGAAAATTTAGAAGTCCTTTAAAGTATCCATCTTTTAGCCATTATATTTATTGCAAAGGCAACTCAACCCAGTGCCTCTTCGTACTAGGTGGTAATTTTCCAGGTTTAGCCTGGAGTGGGCACAGAGAAGGCAGGGCTGATTTGAGCATTGGGCTTGTAGGGTTCTAGGCCCACGTTTCACCCGACAACCCTCTTTGTGACAAAAACAACACAGAGAGACAATCAACGAAAGAACAACAATAATAATAATTCCTGAGAGGGGATGGAATCAATATGAATATTCAGACCACAGAGTACCAAGAAATAGAACAATACCGGAGCTGCTCGTAAGACTGTTCACTCATGAAAACTTTTCTCTCATTCATTTTAAATTTGGAAAGGACAGCAATCCTTTACTATCTGCTCAACTGGAGTCTAACTAGGAAGTAAGGTATCATAATCATGCTGCCATCTAGTTAGGGTTCTGATTTTCCTCCCTGCAGCTTTTAGAACAGAGAGGTTTTGAGATTCTGTCGACTGTGTAAACTGTAAGGGTTAGGGGAAACTTGTCCTTTCCCCTCCAAGTTTGCTGAAAGATCAACTCACACTTAAGGCAGATTAATAAGAGAAAGGTTTGTTTACCATGTGTATGAGGAGAAATCACCGAGTGATTCCCAACATCCCAGTGAAATTCAGATATTTTTTTATACATGCCTTTTAGATGTAAAGAGAGGAAAATGAAAATAGGTAATTCTGTTAAGGGGCTATAAACTTTTCTAGGGAGTATGAATGGATGGGGGAAACAGATTGACTTGTAAATTAACCTGAGAGACAGGTATTGTGTTTAAAATACTTTGGGCAGGTCTGGTTGCATTCTGCAATATATTGCGATAACAGGGAGAGGAAGGAAAGTCAATTGTGCCCTTTGACCTTTTGATCAGGTCAGTCCAGTTTGTGCAGATAGAGGGAAAGTCTCTTCCAGGGTTCTGTTAGTCTCTAAGAGTCTTTAATTGGAAATATTCTTTATACCAAGGAGTCCAGTGTTTGGGGATGAGATTTCCTGAGCTCTGTCAAGCCTCTTCTATCTAATGCTCTCTTCACTCTTTGACTTTCTGGTGCTGTTAAGATTTTAGTTTGGGTCTCAGTGCCTGTAGCTCAGTGGGTAGGGCACTGGCCATATATACCAAGGCAGGTGGGTTTGAACCCGGCCCAGGCCTGCCAAACAATGACAACTGCAACAACAACAACATCAAAAAATAGCCAAGGATTGTGGTGGGCACCCTTAGTCCCAACTACTTGGGAGGCTGAGGCAAGAGAATCACGTAAGCCCAAGAGTTTGAAGTTGCTGTGAGCTGTGATGCCATAGCACTCTACTGAGACTGTCTCAAAAAAAAGCAAGAAAATATTTTAGTTTGGTTTTACATGGTGAGACTGACCTGCTTCCTCGCCCTTTTTTGACCTTGGGCTCCATGTTGGATCTTTATCAGAGAACTTCTGTTGGGGTTTCAGGCACCAGCCCTACTACTAATGAAGTGGAACTTGATTTCCCATATCATATCATCGGTGTGTGCTGCCCCTGGAACCGAATGTAGGGGTTCCACTTTTACCAGAGTGGGCCCCATGTGTTGCTGGCTTCCTTGAATCACTGGTTTCTGATTCTAAATCTAAAGTAGGTGGATCTAAATTTATTGAACACTAGCTAAGCTAGTCCTCCTCAGGCACCTCTTAGGGAACAGGCTAGCTGCCCTAAAGCAGGATTTCTGAGTCATATAGATACAGTATTCCTGACACCATTAGGACCCTATCCTGCGTCCTTAGTAACAAAAATGGTAAATAGTTACTGAGTGACTATTATATGCCGTTTGCAAACAGCATTTATTCCTCAACAGCTCTAAGGTAGGTACTTTTATTAATCCATTTTAAAGCAATGAAACATGCTTACATTTAGAGATTAACTTGTTTGAGTCACATAGCTTTTAAGTATCAGCCAGGATTTGAACTCAAGTCTATTTGATATAAGAGTGTCTGTTCCCAGTCAATACCTTTCCTGCCTGTTTTCACAATACAAGTGAACTACTGGAGCCCACGTACATATGAAACAAATTGTGGCCCCCGGGCCCAGGGCCTCGTGCGGATGAGACCCATTGATGCCATTGGCCTGTTGCTCCTGGTAGTCTGTTTCTTTAGGCAGCTGTGAATGGGCTCATCCTTTTCTATGCCTAGTCATTCAAAGGAAATAGTCAATTTCTGTGACACCCTCTTATTACAACCTGTTTTTGTTTTTGAAAATGATAAAAGCAAATACAAGTCAGTAAAATCTAAACCCATAGCGATAAAAAGGTCTCTTCCTTTGTGTACCAAGGCCCACAACTGATTCCTAAGCCAGGAGGATGTGTTTTGAGTTAATGGTAGTAAACGACTGGTTTCAACATTTTGTTAAACATTTCTTTGCCTGCAGAAGCTGTCTTAACACTTCTGGCTTTTAGAAATGTCACTTTATTCAGTAGATGAATAAAGAACACATTTTATGCCAAGCACTCTGCGTGGAGCTGAGTGTGCAGAGACGAAAGACATCCCTGATTTCATGAAGTTCATAGTCTTCTGAGGAAGTGACAAGAAAAGCAAGTATTACAATTTAGAGCGATGAATTCTGAGATGAAAATATCAGGGTATTTTGGCAGCAAGGTACATAACACTTTAACCTAAACTGAGCAGAGAAAGAAGTTAAAAAAACAAAAAACAGAAAGCTCCCAAACCCCACTAAGCCAAATCCTGAAGGATGAACAGGAGTTAGTGAAGAAAAGATGAAATCCTCTAAGGGTAAAGAGCATAGTTTGTTCAAAGCGCTGCAAGTATTTTGTTATGGTCAGCATATTAAGCTGACAAAGGACAGAGAGAGGTAGACGGGAGACAAGAAGTGAAGGTCCTGGTACCCAGGCCTGCTGGTTGATTTGGAGAGCTGTGGTAGGATTCCCTGCTGAGCTCAGGGAGCTTCCACGGAAACCCTACCCAGCTGGCCCATTGTGTGCACAAAACTGGGACTGAGATGAGAAGAGGTTTGTGTTGTCTTGATCACCCTGGGAAATACCAGGAGGGCTGTCCAGAAAGCATCCAGTCAGGTGCTATGAAACATAGACATACATGGCTGGATACTTTCTAGACAGCCCTAGTACAACTAGAGCCACCTATTTGTAGGAGCTACTGACATGCTTAAGAGTAGATTAAAACTTAACTGGAGATACCAGTTTATATCATGGCCGACTGATTCCTTTCCATGTTCTAGCGTGGTACCAGTCTGACGTTATTTCCTTTGAACCATCAACTTAAGTTAATGCACAATATGATGGTTTAGTTCCTAGTTCTTCAGTAACTGAGTTGTTCCTATCAACTACCAGGTAAGCATTTTGGGTTTTGTTTCTCAGCCGTGTCGATACATTTGTGTCGCTCCATTCATAGCTGTTAGACTTCGCGCCTTTATAATCTTTGATACTAGAAGCCTGCAGAAAATACTGATAGGAGTCAACCAACCCAGCTGGCTCACACGAAGTCAGCTCTGATTCCATGATTTTGGTCTCATTAATACCATGCTGTAAATAGCTAAAGTTAGCTAAACCTCTTCAAACTCTGCAAACATGAAGTAATTGTGTGTTTTTGGCCAACTTTTTTTCTGAACAGCTTCTGATTGGCCAGTGTTTTGAATTAGGAGATACAGCCTAGCTTTTGTATGTTGAGATAGGAAAGCGACTTTAATGTTTCATTATTAAAATATTAGCTAAGGCAAGAAAATATATTTTATCATTGCTCATAGTAGGAAATTAGGATATATTGACTAACAAAATAGATAATTACAGGGATTAGAGGGAAATATCGTTAAAGAGATGATCACTAGAAGACGAAGATCGCCAGTTATGAGAAAAAGCACATGTACACACAACCAAACCACAAAAGTGAAGGATTTTTAAAACCATAGAAGAAGGCCAAATGTATTTGTCATGTTAATAAAAGTAAATTAACCTATAAGTAGAAGACAGAAATGTCCAGCAAATGCTAATTCCATGTTGTAAGATTCAGAAAGGTAGAACAAAGGTGAACCAGGCAAACACAAACAAGAAAACAATTTGTAGCCTTAGTACAGGCAAGGTTGAACTTAAGAAAAAAGAGTTGAAAGAAAAGGAAGAGAACTAGATAATGCTAAGGGTACAACTCACAATGAAGATAGAACATACATGGATATCCCCAAATAACGGAATAACCACTATATACCGGAAACTATAGGAGATATGGGAAGAAATAAATAAGGTGTTAGGTGGAGATTTTAATTTTACTCTATCAGTTCATGACAGATCAAGTGAATAAAAATTAGAATATAGGAAGATTTAAATGAGATAAGGAAGATCTAGTTGGTATGTATTAGATTTTACCCTGAAAATGGTAACTACACTTTGTTTTCAAGTATACATGAAGCATTCCCCCAATTGACTATACATAGTATTAGCACATATAGAAAAAAATTCATAATTCCAGAACGGAGAAGTAATACAGATGTCATTTGCTGATAAAAATGCAATAAATTAAAGCACGAAGACAATGCCCATTGCAATCTACCGTGTTTCAAAGCTCTTCAACGATTCTTGAATTGAACAGGAAATGCCAATCATACAGAAAGCATTATTTTATACCTAAAAAGTAAACTTGTTCTTATGAGATAGAGACAGATAATGCAGTGCTCAGAGGGAAACGTGTATGGTGAAAAATAAGAACAAGTGTTTAAACTTACAAGTTAAGGCTGGGCATGATGGCTCATGCCTGTAATCCTAGCACTCTGGGAGGCTGAGGTGGGAGGATTGCTTTTGAGGTAGGGAGTTTGAGACCCCATTTCTATAAAAAATAGGAAACAAAGTAGGATGGTGTAGGCCTATAGTCCCAGCTACCCAGGAGGGTGACGTAGAAGGATCACTTGAGCCCAGCAATTTGAGATTGCAGTGGGCTGTTACAATGCCATTGCATTCTAGCCCAGGCAACAGAGTAAGATTCTGTCTTAAAATAAAACAAAACAAAAATACAACTTAAGATATTAGGAAAAGGACAACAAAATGAATCTTTAGGCAAGAAGAAACAGAAATTGATTAATTAGAAAAATGGGAAAATACAATTAATAAGAGCTGATTTAAAAATATGTAGTAACATTTAAGTGTTAACATTTCTAGAGAAGAAAAACACAAAATAAGGAAGAATTACTAGATACGGTATACATTGAGTCGCAAAATATATTTCGCTCAACTCACTCATGCAAATAATTTAAAAACTTGGACTAAATGGATGAGTTTCTAGGAAAGCATAATTTGCCAAAAATGTCTTCAAAAGAGAGAAATTGAATATACCAATTATCATAGAAGAAGCAAGTATTGTTTCCATTATCGTTACAGATTAAGTACCTCAAAAGACCCTACCACTGAAAATAACCAAATATATTTTGGGGGTTAACAAAAAACTTGTTGTGGCTTGGCACCCGTAGCACAAGGATGATAGCGCCAGGCATGTACACCAAGGCTGGCAGGTTCGAACCTGGCCCGAGCCAAGCTAAACAACAATAACGACAACCTCAACAAGAAATAGCTGGTGTTGTGACAGGCACCTGTAGTCCCAGCTACTTGGGAGGCCGAGGCAAGAGGATCGCTTGAACCCAAGAGTTTGAGGTTGCTGTGAGGTGTGATGCCATGGCACTCTACTGAGGGCGACATAGACTGTCTCAGAAAAAAAAAAAAACAACAACTTTTTGTGAGTGGTATTACTTTTTAAATTCTATTTATTTTTAGCACAAAATGGATTTTATTATAAAGATATATATTTTATAGAATTCAAGCAAAAGCTGACCAATCAGAAATACGGTGAGGACAGGTCTGGGAACATGGGCAGTGGTGATTTATGGCTGTCCCTTTGCTGTCCCCTTTAGTGTGACACAGAGCCTCTTCTCCACATTCTATATGTCCTTTCTGAAAACCTGAAAAAGTAGATTTCCCAAGTGCTTCCAATGTGAACAGCTTTCAGACCCCTGATACAATTAGCAAAACCAGGAAATTAACATCGACACAATCCCATTAACTGCATTCTTTATTGGAATTATACCAGTTTTCTCAGTAATGTTCTTTTTCTGGTGAGTATTCAAGATTCGGGTGTACTGGGATCTTTCTGGGCTTTGTGTTCAGTTGTACTGATCTATTTGTCTGCCGTGCTCACTGTATCTTAGTTACAGAGACTTCAGAGTGCAGGATGTGTTTTAATGACTGGTAGGGCTAGTCCTTTTTGTAATTTTTCCTTTTTGAAGTGTTTCCGGCTATGTTTACATGTTCGTTTTTTTTACATAACTTTAGTACCATGTAGATTTAAGATAATGTAAGTCCATTTTTTAAAGGCATCTTGGTGTTTTATTGATACCATATTAGAATACATTCATTAACTCATTCAGGGAAAACTGACATCTTTACAATGTGAAGTCATCCTATTCAAGAATAGAGGATATGTTTCCATTTATTCAAGTCTATTTTTGTACTTTTTCAGGGACGTTTTAAAATTTTCCTTGTATAGGGTTTTGTGCCTTTCTTGTTAAGTTTATCCCTAAGTATTTAATCTCTTTGCTGCTAGGAAATGCGCTTTTCTTTCCCGGTACCTCTTCTACCTGGTTGTTACTCTCTCTATGAAAGCTACTGACTTCCGTGTGCTAATTTGGTATCCTGCCACTTACTGAATTCTTTTACTTTTGGAGTTTTAATGTTGATTCCCTAGAGTAAAAAAAAAAAGCAAAAAAATCCAAATGTGCAGATGAATGGCAGGAAATGAAAGGCTCTATAGAGATAGAAATGATGGGAAAGCTTAAAGGTTAGGAAGCAAGTGAGATTAAAGCCATCTTTCCCCTTGAGTTTCTTAAGGTGAAGAAGATTCTGCTGAGCCCCGATTACTCTGAGCTTCTATTGGGACGACTGGGGTGGGTGCAGGAGTAAAGCAGGCCCACTCCAAGGTATGGAGTTTCATCTGAGGTCTCCCACTAAGTGGGACCCTCAAAGTGCTGTAATGTAAGAGTGAACTCTAAAAAACCATCAAGCAGCTAACAGTAAGGAAACTTGCCTTTCTTGACCTCGGCCCTGAGTGGAGGTTATTGTTATTTTTTCCATCCAAAAATGCTTAACAAGTTGCTTTTTATAGAGTTATGGCCCAAATTTATACTGCTTGTGTGGTCCAAAATACTGCAAATGGAAATTTAATTTACAGTGGACTGAGGTCAGTATTAACCCTAGAAAACTACCAGAAGCAATCCGAAATTGTCTCTGCAGAAATGAAACTTCAATCCAGGGATCAAAGAACTCTTCCCAGATAAAGTTATAAATATAGGTAGCTCACAGTTAAAAAACACAAACCAAAGAAGGAAATAATAGGTACATTATTTCCTGATATTCCTATTCCCAAACAGTAAATAACAGGTACAGCAGAGATGAAAAAGTTTATAAAAATAATATTGTGAAAATCTTTAACCTATAAATTTGAAAGCTTGGACAAAAAGGAAAAATTCTAGGGAAATATAATTTACCAAAACTCAATCAGGAGAAATAGAATGCTGATTACTCCTGTAACATTTAACAAATCTAACAAATAGTTTAAAATCTGGGAGTGTGTGTTCATTACAGAAAGATTTTATATGATCCCCAAATGCCATCAGTTCTTTTTGTGGAGTTGATTGTGAAGTTCACTTGGAAGAAAAAATGAGCAAAAACGGGGCAAGAAAACCCTGAAAAAGAGCATATGGACTGGAGAGGGTTAGTCTTACTACATAGTAAAAGGCAAAGCCTCAAAGTGTGGTCCAGGCACATGAATAGACAGATCAATGGAACAAAATAGAAAGTTCAGACATAGGCCCAACTGCACGTGAAAATTCAGGACACAGTAAAGGTGGTGTCCTAAGACACTGAGGGAAAAGATGGGTGGTGATGGGATAACTGGATGTAGGAAAAAAAAACTAGATCTGTTTCTCACACCACATGTCAGGATAATTTTCAGATTGATGAGAGATTTAATTGTATAATATAAACCATGCAATCACTAGAAAAGAAAAGGAAAAAAGAAACCAAGAATGAATTCCAAATCTGGCCAAAGGTCTGTTTGGGGGATACTGCAAGTTAAGAATGGTTTTTCTTCACTTCTAAAGGGTTCAATAAAAAAGGAGAAAATGAAATAGAGACTTTATGGAGTTGCCGACCCTAAGTTATGTGCTATTTAACCTTTTATTTAATGAAACAATTTTTTTTTAACCCCTGCTCTGTAGCCTCAAAGTGGGAACTGTATTGGTCACCGGTTGCTTAGTGGTGTCACTGAGTTCAGCCGGGACAGCTCTGTCCCAGTGTCCCTCACCTACTTTGGACCAGCAGGAAAACACACGCCACCCCTTTGAGGAAAGGAATGTAAATTCACATGGCAAAGTGTGAAGATTCAGGGAAAGTTGAATTTGGGCCAATAATGTAATCTTCCACATTAAACTACTACTTAAAATCTAGATACAATGAGAGACATATTTGACTACATTTAAAAAACTTTTACATGTGGGCGGCGCCTGTGGCTCAAGGAGTAGGGCGCCGGTCCCATATGCTGGAGGTGGTGGGTTCAAACCCAGCCCTGGCCAAAAAAAAAAAAAAAACAAAAAACAAAAAAAAAACTTTTACATGTGTTATAATGTAACCTACCTAAACTGCAATTGATAACCCAGAGACATGTATGCAATTTACATCACAGATTAAGGGTAACTGTCCCTAATTTATAGAGAATATAAAAATAGAGAATATTCTATAGAAAAATGTGGAAGAGATATGAGCAGACAGTTCACTGCAATAAATGCACATTTATTTCAGTGAACTCTCAAACATAGGAAAAGATGCAGTCAGTTGACTTTCACAGTAACCTAATAAGCTGATGTTCTTATCCTTCCCCTTTTTTCTTTCTTTCTTTTTTTTTTTTGAGACAGAGTCTCACTTTGTCATCCTTGCTGTGGCATCATTGCTCACAGCAACCTCAAACTCTTGGGTTCAAGCGATCCTCTTGCCTTAGCTTCCCAAGTAGCTGGGACTACAGGCGCCCACCACAACACCCATCTATTTTTTAGAGATGGAGTCTAGCACTTGCTCAGGCTGATCTTGGACTTGTGAACTCAGGCAAGTTGGCCTCCCAAGTGTTGGGATTACGAGCATGAGCCACCATGCCCAGCCTATCCTTCCCATTTGAATGATAAGGAAACTGAGCCCCAAATATATAAAGGATTATGCCTGAACACAAAATACTAGTAAGTAATGGTGCTAGGATTTGAACCCAGTCAAGCTGGCTCCAGATAAAAGAGTAATTTGCCATGACTAAATAAGTCTTATTTCAGGAACGCAAGGATCATTTACTTTTAGGAATGGCTGGGTGTGTCCTTAATAGGAGAAAATATATTTATCTCAATCCAAAGCCTGCATCTGAGAATACCAGAAGCAATTTCATTACAGTCAGGAACAAGACAAAGTGATGATAACAATCATCACTATTATTTAAAATTGTTCTGCAGGACTTAGATGAAATAATTAGATAGGAAAAAGAAGTTGAAGAAGAAAGGAGAAATTAAAAGAGAAGATAGGAGAAAATTATAATTTGCCGATGATATGATTGACTTGTTTACCTAGAAACTAAAGACTGACTAAAAATTCACAAAGAAAGCAAGGACTCAATAAATTAATTTTCAGAAATCAGAAGCTTTTGTACACACAATGTCCAATTTCAAGCTGCAAAGGAAGAGGAGACAACAGCAGTGGAAAACACAAAAGGTATTATAAAATACGTAGGAATACATTTTAGAAATATTATTTGTAGAAAACTTTTAGATGCTAATGAGAGGCACAAAATGAGACTGGAACAAATGGAAAGACGTACCATGTTCTTGCAAAGGAGCGATCGGCATCACAAACCTAGCACTTCTCCTCAGTTCATCTACAAATTTAACGTCATCTCCGACACAAATACCTGTAGGATTTTTAAAAAAGATTTACATAAACTGATTCTGAAGTTCATGTATAAAAACAAGTAAGAATAGCCAGGAAAGAGAGGATTAGTGATGGAAAGAGACTAACTCTATAGATATTAAAATTTATACATTTTACACATAGCAATTAAAGCAGTATGATACCAGTTTATGAGTAGTCATACAGATGAGTAAAAGAGAACGGTTTATTTATTTATTTATCGTATTTTTTTTTTTTTTTTTATTGAGACAGAGTCTCACTTTGTGGTGCTTGGTAGAGTGGTCTGGCATCATAGCTCACAGCAACCTCCAATTCTTGGCCTTAAGCAATTCTCTTACCTCAGCCTTGCAAGTAGCTGGGCCTAAGGACAGAGAGAAAATATTTGCAAGACTACAGGCGCCTGCCACAACACCCAGCTTTTTTCTTTTTTTTGTTAGAGACAGGGTCTCACTCTGGCTCAGGCTGGTCTTGAACCTCTAAGCTCGGGTAATCCACCTGCCTTGGCCTCCCAGAGTGCTAGGATCACAGGCGTGAGCCACGCACCCGGCCAAAGAGAACAGTTTAGAAATATATCTAAACACAAATGGGAATTGGGGATGTGATAATAGTGGCTTTTCAATGGGGGGAAACAGATTATTCAGTAATTATTCAGTAAATGGGGTGGGGACCGCTGTGTAGTGCTCTGGAAAAAAATTAGGTTGAATCCATACTTTGCCTCTTATACCAGGATAAATTGCAAACAGTCCAGAGATTTAAACATTGAAAAAACAAAACTCTAAAAGTACTATTTTATTACCCAAAGAGTTGGGAAGGCCTTTCTAAATATGACACAAACACCAGAAGCCAAAAGAGGAAAGTCTACTAAATTGAACTTGATAGAGATGAGGAATTTCTTCATGACAATAGCACCGTAGGCTCATGGAAATGGGAACCTGGACAGGATATTTGTAACTCCACCAAGATGAGGGCTAATTTATCTCAAATAGGAAGAGTCTCTACAAACCAAAAAGAAATAAATCAGCAATCCACCACAAAAAATGGGCAAAGGAAATTAACAGAAATTTCATAGAATAGAAAATACAAATGACACACTTGTCAATCTTATTAAGCACATGAAAATGTTTAATAAGAGAAAATTTTCACCTATCAAAAATAAGTTTGATAACACACTATCATGGCAAGTATGTAGTCAAGTGGGTACTCACACATTGTATAAATTAGTGTAAACTACAGAAGTTGGCAGTATCTATCAAAATTACAAAGGCACGTTACATTTTTAAACTCAGAAATCCTAGGAATTTGTCCTACAGATAACATTGTATCTATACATGTGAAATGACTTATGAATTCAACACAAAAAATACCTCGAGACAAATCTCCATATCCTAAGTTTATTTGTTTGTTTTGAGACAGAGTCACACCTTGGCCAAGGCTGTTGGTGCTTTGGTGTCATCAGGGCTCACTGCAGTCTCAAACTCCTAGGCTCAAGCAATCTTCCCACCTCAGCCTCAAAAGTAGTTTGAACACTTTGATGAGACTATTTCAGATTGTATGTGAAACCAGCACATTGTACCCCTTGATGGCATTAATGTACACAGCTATGATTTAACAATAAAAAAAAAAAAAAGTAGTTTGGACTATATGTGTGCACCACCACCACACCCAGCCAGTGAAAAGATTTTATTTGGGAATAATACACAAGAAATAGAATTGCAGTCTGAGACATACATGCAGACTATAGAGTAGCCTCCTCATATGTCCAGAGAACAAACGGAAAGGTTAGGGTTGTTGCAGGAGAAGAGATTACACAAGTTGTTTCGAAAGGAAGTTACTTGGTGCTGGGGTGGTTTTTCAGAGCCAGCGAATTCTTCTGCCCATGGAACCTTCACCCAAATTTACCAGATGCTGGTCCTTAAAGGAAGTCTCAATAAATTCCAAAGGGTGAAATCATCTGAAATATGTTCTCTAACCAATGTGAAATTACTCTAGCATCAATTTTTAAAGGTAATCAGAAAATCCACAAATATTTAGAAAGTAAGCATTCTAAGTAACTGATAGTTGAGAAATACATTGCAGTAGATGTTAGACAGTATTTTGAACTAAATGACGTGTGTGTGAAACTTGAAGGAGTTCAAGTCTAATCAGTCTAAGTAGACATCTCAAAAAGTACAAAAAGGATAGCAACAAATCCAGAGGTTAATTCTTTGAATAGTCTAGTAGAATTGATAAACTACCAACAAGACAAGTTTAAAAAAGAAAGTCAAGAAAATGAGAACACAAGCCACCCAGACAGAAAATATTTGCAAGAGACGTAGCTGACAAAGCACTGCTATCCAAACTACAGACAGAACTCTCAAAACTCAGAAATAAGAAAACAAATCACCCAATGAAAAACTGGTCAAAAGGTCTGAACAGATACCTCCCCAAAGAAGATATACAGATGGAAATAAGCATATGAAAAGAAGCTCATCATATGTCATTAGAGAATCGCAATATAAAAATTAATGAGCTGTTACCACATACCCATGACAATGGCAGTTTTTCAAAACATGGACAGCACCAAATGCTGATGAAGACGTGGACCAACAGGAACTCTCATTCATTCTTGGTGGAGGTGGAAAACAGTAAGTACCGCCACCGCGGAAGACAGTTTGGAGGTTTCTTACAAAACTAAACATTCTCTTACCATACAATTTGGCAATCATGCTTCTTGACCTAAAAACTTAAGTCTACACAAAAACCTGCACATAGATGTTATTCATATTTGCCAAAACTTGGAAGTAATCAAGATGTCTTGCAGTAGGTAAATGGATAAATAAACTGGTACATCCAGACAATGGAATATGATTCACTTCTAAAAAGCAACGATCTATCAAGCCATGAGAAGACATGGCAGACATTTAAATGTGTATTACTAAGTGAAAGAAACCCCACTGAAAAGGCTAAATATCATATAATTCCAACTACAGTAAGCACCTCTGTAGTTGAGCACCTTCCTACACTGATCACCTCCTTGTGTTGACCTAATTTTCATAGACCTAACGTGTACCACATGTACGATCAGTACAGTAGGCCTGGTTCCTAACACTGACCACCTCTGTATGTTGCCCAGCTTGTTACAGTCCCCCGGGTGGTTAACTTATAGAAGTTCTATGGTATATGAAAGGGCAAGATTATAGGGATAGGAAGAGAATCAGTGATTGCCACGTGTTAGTGGGGACGGGGGGTGGATAGGTGGAGCATGGGAGATTTTTAAGGCAGTGAAAATACTCTGTATGATAGTGTAATGATGGATACATGTCATTATATACAAGTATTTGTCAAAATCCATAGAACGTACACCACCAGTAGTAGATTGTGAACTGTGGACTTTGGGTGGTAAAGATCTGTCCTGTATTATAAGCTGTGATGTATTGAGTGTAATAATTACTTCTCTCTGGTGGGGAGGCCACATGTGTGTAGGGAGTGAGTACATGGGAATGCTACAGTTTCTGCTCAATTTAGCTGTGAACCTGAAACTACTCTGAAAAACAAAACCTATTTTTAAAAGTAAGAAAAGCACAAATACCAACATTATAAGAAGATAATGTAAAGAACTTTATGTTAGTAAATTTCTTTAAATCCACATGAAATGGAATTTCTAGGAAAACACAATTTATCACCTCCAGAGTGAAAGAGAAAAATTGGCTTATATCTGTTTAAGAAGTTGAACTGTAACTTTCTCACAAACAATTCTCCAGGTCCAGATTTTCTCACTAGCAAATTCTTTTAAACATTTAAAGAATGACATCAGTCTTAAACGCACTCTTCAAAATAATAGAAAGATGTGAAAAAAAATATATGATGAACATTATGAGAGACAATAAAGAAGACCTAAATAAAAGGAGGGATCAGTTGTGTTCATGAATTGGAAGGCTCAATATGGTAAAGATGTCGGTTCTTTCCAAACTGGGTCTATAAAGTTAATGCAACACCAGTCAAAATAACAGCAGATTTCTTGGGAGAGATTAATAAGCTGATTCTAAAATGTATGCGGGAACATTAAAGAGCAATAATAAAGAAGACAGTGTTGAAGGAACAAAGTTGGAAGACACACTGCCAGCTATCAAGACTTCTTATAAAGTTATTGTAATTAATACCATGTGGTGGTGTTACAAGGATACACAAAACAAAGGAACAGAACGGAGAGTCCAGAAGCTGACCCACACTCAGATAGTCACCTGGCTATGGAAAAAGGTAACAAACCAGTACAGGGAGGGGTGGATGACCTTTCAATAAATGGTGTGAGCTCAGATACTTGTGTATAATATAAATCTCTATCCCTATTTCTACAACATAGATTGCATAATAAAGGTTAAAATAGGAAAAAATAAAGCTTATGGTTTAAATAAATAGGAAAATACCTTCATTATCTTGGAGTAGGTAAGGATTTTCCGGAATACAAAATGAACTACCCAGAAAGAAAAAGCAAATGATTAATATTAATAAACATAATATTAATGAATCATCAGATGATATTAAAAAATTTAAATCTTTTATTTGTCAAAATACCTCATTAAAAGCAAAAAGGCAATCCGTTAGGTAGGAGTTTATATCTACAATACAATTATATGACACAGGACTTGCATACGGAATCTATTTCAAAAACTACTACAAATGAGTTAAATAGATAATTTAACAGAATTATGAGCAAATGACCTGAACAAGACATCACAAAAGAGAATGTTTTCACAAAAGAGAATGCAAATAGCTGAGCACACATGAGAAAGTCCTCAAACATCATTAGTCATCAATGACATCCAAATTAAAGCCAAAATGTGAGACCACTATGCACTCAACACAATCTCTAAAACTAAAACAACAGACAGCCCTAAGAGAGCAACAGACACTCCTGTAAACGGCTGTCAGGGTATAAACTGGTACAATCACTTTGAAAAGTTATTTGACAACGTCCCTTAAAGTTGTGCATGTGTATAACCAATGCCCTAGCAATTCCACTCTTAAGTAAATATCCCATAGAAATGAGTATGTACAGACAGGTGCCAAAACATGTACAGGGCAGCACTGCATATAGCCGCCCAAATTGGAAATGATGCAAATACCCATCAGCAGAGTAATAAATTCATAAGTTGTGATGCATTCCTATAATAGAACAGTATATCGAAATGAGGATTAACAAACTATCTGTAACAACATGGACAAATCTCAGAAATACAGTGTTGGCAAAATAAGTCGAAGATTAGAACATGTTGCCTAATTCCATTTATGTAAAGTTGGGAAGAAGCAACGCTGAACCTTGCTGTTACTCATCAGGAGTATGCCTGCCTGTAGGAGTAAGTAGCAACTGGAGGGAGACAAAAGGCCTCTGGAAATTGTGATAATGTTCTATGCCTTTTTTCAGGAAGCATGTTCTTGCTACGGTCTGAATGTCTCCTTCCAAATTCATATGTTGGGAACTTAATTCCTAATCCAACAGTGTTGGGAAGTAGGGCCTAATGAGGGTGAGGTCATGAGGGTATGGCCTCATGAATGGAGTAATGCTGTGATAGAAAGGGCTCATGGGAGTGAGCTAGCCCCTTCCATCTTCCACTATGTGAGGATGCGGAAAGAAGGTCCTCGCCAGAGACCAGTGCCCTGATCTTGGACTTGCCGGCCTCCAGAACTGTGATAAATAAATTTCTGTTCTCCATAAATTGCCTAGTTTCTGATATTGAGTTATAGCAACACAAAATAAACTAAGACAGTTCTCTTTGTGAAAATTCATGGATGTGTACACTTGTGATTGGGCATTTTCTGGAAGTATGTTGTATTCAATGAAAACAAAGCAAAATAAGCCAGGTGTGACGGTGCCTGTAGTCCCAGCGCAGTGTTTTTCATCCTTTTTTCTCTCATGGTGTACTTGAATTTTAACTTAAACTTAAGTTATGTTGATCAAACAAAAGAAGAGTGAAAAATATATACTTACTGTGCTTAGAGCGTCTTTAGAAAATAATTTAATTAATGATCTTAAAAATTTTTTTTTGCACACCTAAGACCCTCTCACAGCATACCATTGTGCCCTGGTACACAATCACTGTTTCAGCCATTCAGGAAGAAAAGCAATTGAGCCCCGGAGTTGGAGGCCATGGTCACACCACTGCATTCCATCTTGGACAATAGAGCAAGACCCTGTCACAAAAAAAAAAAAAAAAAAAAGAAAGAAAGAAAAGAAAAAGTGTGAGCATGGATAAATGTTTTTTGAGTATAGGGGGATATCTGACTGAGAGCCTGGAGTAGGGCATGTGCAGACCCACTTCCCCTTGAAGCCAGGGGAGTGCTGTGCAGAGTTCCTCCCTCCTGGGCAGTCTGAGGGCTCTAGCCACTCCCAGGTTTGGGGATCTTCAAGGGCCAGTAGCATTTTCTTTAGAATAGGCTGTCAGGCCATATATAAGCCTCCATGTGGTTTGCAAAGTCACTTCCACAGCAAAGGACATGCTGGGATTCTGACCCCAGCATCTGTTCTGATTCTGACCCCAGCATTCGCTCTGTAAGTCCCAGGATATCACAGGCGTAGGACTAAGTGGCTGCCCATGTTTGTCTTTAGCACCTTTCTCTTAACCCCAAGATGGCTGAGCACCTGCCTGGCCAGTGTGGTGTAGAGGAAAGAGCCCAGGCTGTGGGGAGATGAGGCCAGTGGAGCCCCAGGCTCAGGGGAGAGGGACTCAAGCAGAAATGACTGTGACCAGCTAATGAATGGGATGAAACCCAAGGGATGAAGTTGATTCCCTATGGAGAGATGACTCCAGGGATGCGCAGAGATCCTGCCTAGCGGGCTCACGATGTGCAGCCTCAGGGGCAGCATCCTTGCAGGTCATTGGGAAATGAGTAACATAAAATGGATCATGTTTCTGCTAAGATGCTTGCCTTTGAGATATTAAAAAGTAGGTCCTTTTTGTAACATAGAAACAGTCCTACACACTTAGGAATGAGTTGGGGAAAGTACTACTTACTAGAACAGTAGTAGAATTTATATCTTCTCTGTGTAGATACGTAAAATGTTAGTTGCTCAATACCCCCTACAAGCAGAAAACAGACTTCTTGGCCCAGCCACTGGAGCTCAATGGCAGAGTCTGAGAGTTGGAAAGCTCAGTGGAGGTCACTTGGTCTAGCCTCTCCCAGGGACAGAGCTCAAGCCAGGATCCCTGGAGTCAGGGATCTAGGAAAGTGGAGAAAACCATCAGCTCTCTTCTGCTGGGGTAACTCTTATAGAAATGGGGAATAGCCTAGACAACCCAGTGTCTTCCAGATACAATGGCTGGTTATGGGTCTATGTGGCTGCAGCACGGATGAGGTTACATAATAACAAGAAGCCTTGTCTGCAATCAAAAGGCTAGTATAGCAGGAGGTGTCCAGATAGCACTATTTTGCGTCCCTATTTAAAAGATAATAGTGTTGTTTCCTCTTAACCTTTGAAACCCCAGAAGGAACAAAAATTCCCCTTTCTGTCACATCCAAGATTCATAAGCGTTTTGTTTCGAATATTGGGTTCCTTTTGGGAAGGGAGGAACATAATAATTTTAGCGTTTGGTATGGGGTGTGTGTGTGTGTGTGTGTGTACAAAGAAAGAGGTTGCTTCTTCCCTCTCACCTCCCTGCTTTACAAGTTTTTGCCTCTTGCTCGGAACTTGTAACTTCAGCATTGTGCCAGGGGGCATGCAGTTTCTAGGCTGTCGATTTTCCAAGGTCATCCTTTGAGAGTAGCTGGCTGCTGGATGCATCTGTAATAAGTTAGACCAGGGTCTCTTCCCCTCTGATCCGAGACTGCTGAGGAAGGTCTCAGTGTACCTGTATTCTACACATTACTAAAAGAAAATGAAAGCAGAGTTTAAATCATTTCTGGTACCCCTTCCTCTCTCCTCCCTCCTCCCTCCCTGTTCTTTGGTGAGTGTGAGAGGGAGTGGTAATGTCTGGTGGAATTGGTGGAGAGAGAAACAGTGGCCTGTGGGTTGGAGCTTGGAGAAAGAGGTTATCCGAGGATGAAATATCAAACCATAGCACATTGATTTTCCCTTTGGGGGGCCCGGATATCACATCCTTCCATTTCCCTCTAGTCCCTGCCTGCCATTGACAGGGAAGCATTAACGGGGAATAATCAATGATGCTCTGTCCTGAAAATAAAAGGCTTGTCATGTCTCTCCATTTGGTGGAATGGATGTGGAACCAGAGGTCATGTGGCCGCTTCCATCTGCCTCCTGACAGAGAGGCACTGACTCAGACATGCTTTCCATCCAGAGGGCTGCAGCCCACAGCCAGGTGAGTGCAAACTCTCCACCGGCAATTAAACGAGACTTTAATTTCATTGAACTCTTACATCAGGAGCTTGGCTAACTATCAAATATGGCAGCTTAGGGGTGGCTTTTGTGAACTTTATAAAGGACTGACATTCCCTAATACACTGGATGTTGTGCTTGCATTCAAAACAAGTCCATGTACTCACAATTTCAGGATAGAATCAAAGAAATTCAGAATGGGAGAGACTTAAATCTGTGGTCCAGCCCCAGGCCCCATCTGCTATGTGGGTTCACCGCAGTCTTCCTGGTAACCCCTATGGTTGCCTGAACATGCCTTCTGCCTTCTGTTGTTCTTCCACTGTCAAGAAGCTCAACTCGCTGGGCATGCTGGCTCACGCCTGCAATCCTAGCACTCTGGGAGGCCTAGGCAGAAGGACCGCTCAGGAGTTCGAGACCAACCTGAGTAAGATCGAGACCCCGACTCTACTGAAAATAGGAAAACTAGCCAGGCATCATGGCAGATGACTGTAGTCCCAGCTACTTAGGAGACTGAGGCCAGAGGACTGCTCAAGCCCAAGAGTTTGAAGTTGCTGTGTGCTATGACGCCATGGCATTCTACCCAGTGTATCAGAGTGACTGTGCTGTGTTTCAAAAAAAAAAAAAAAAGCAGCTCAACTCTTAGAAAGTATTTTCTTATGCTTTACCCAAATTTACTTGCAGATGCTCATGGCTGCTGTTTGTAGTAATCTCTCCATATGCTCCCACTTCTTTCACTTAGTGCCACTCCTTGGGTCCCAACTCCTGACTCTTCCATTCATAATCCTGTTGAGTTCCTTCGATTTAGCCTTCATGTCTGGTCGTTCATCAAAACCTTTGGCTTGGAAACATACCAGGGGCTCTTCCCCTTTCGGATTCTTTGGACAGCCTCCCTGCTCCTCCCCAACCCCCAGTCTTACCTGGAGCTAAGCAGGAAATGCCTTCTTCCTTTTCCATACTACGTTCACTTAGCTAGCTTTGGAAGACATCCTTTGGACTTGTTTTAAGTTAGCTTTAATCTAAAATGTCTTTGCATTTTTTGGTTTTATATTTAATTTTTTTTTTTTTTTAAGAGACAGGATCTTGTTCTGTCACCCAGGCTGGAGTGATCATAGCTCACTGCAGCCTTGATCTCCGGGGCTCAAGCAATTCTCCTGCCTCAGCCTCCAGGGTAGCTGGGACTACAGACACCTGCCACCATGCCCAGCTAATCTTTGCTTTTTCAATGCATGCTACAGCTGAAGCCATATTTTTATGTCCTATACATGTATGATTTGGCTTTATTTGGATCTACATGGGGAACCATACAACTGTGACAATTGTGTTAGATTTGTTTGCTGCTCCACTATTTGGAACTCTTTTAAAATCAGATTTTGCCATTGAAAGCATTCTCTTTCATTTGCAGCTTTTGTTAATTTACAAATTTGCTAAGCATACCTTTTCTATTTTGGTCTCCATCACTGGCAAAAATGAGAGGACGAGTCCTGGAGCTGCAGTTGTCAGCTTTGTGAGTGGAGTGTAGGGCTTTGGATTCATCATTCCGATAGCTCCTTTTCCAGGCCAGATCACAGCGGTGGGCGCAGGTGGGCTTCAGAGGAGAGCCCAGAAGGGGCTGGGCAGAGCACGCTCTGTTCCTTCTCAGAATGTGCTGATCAGAGAAGTTATTCTTCCTCCCAGCCTGTCAGAAATGACAGTGAGCATCTTAGGGTTCCTTTCCACTTAGGAAGCACTTTCCCATTTGTTCTCTATCTGTCCTACCTTATTAATGTTTCGTGGGAGGAACAGTGTTTTTCTCACTGTGGTCCCTCCGTGCATCAACATGGGCCCTGAAAACAGAGATTCTTTCTAAAACCTGCCCTGTTTGGGCCCTGCTGAAGGGTTGATTCAATGGATCCTGGTCTTATTTCCAGCAGCAGCCTTGATTTTCTTTTGGGCATCTGTCCTTTTCCCCTCTCCTGTCATAAGGTTAGATGAAATCTCTCCTCCTTCCTTTCTCTAAGCTCAGGGGGTGGGCATAATTACTAAAGCTAGCATTGGGGCTTGATGTCTGGAGCTTTCCATCTTGATGGAGTGGTAGGGACAGCCGCCTGCCCCAGGCACATTCTGAGGTATGAATTCCAGCGACTGTGCCCAGAGGGGCCAGTTCCCCTGGACATCCTCGGCTTGCCTCTCAGAACTTTCCTTTCAGTTCTGTGAGTTCTCTGACATTTCCCCAGGACAGCCCACTGTGTCCCTTAAATGTCTCAGAGTTACTGTCTAATGCCTAAAGCAATGTTTTTCAACCTTTTTTTCATCTCACAGCATACTCGAACTTATAGTTAAACTTTCATGGCACACTTAAATTATGTTGATAAAAAAAAAAAAAGAGTAAAAAAACCCACAGTGCTTTGAACCTCTTTCAAAACTAATTTAATTAATGATCTTTAAAATTTTCACTGCACACCTAAGATCCTCTCACAGTACACAGGTTCAAAATCACTGGTCTAAAGCAATAGGACCCCAAGCAAGGTGAAATGCAGGTTTCCATAGTAACCAGGCTCTAAGCCCAGCCTACCCAGACTCAGTACTAACCCCACTAACACAACTTGCCAAATTGCCTGGTTGGCACCTCTTTTCTCTAGCATCCACTAAGGGACAGCCCAGCCTTGTCCTTGACGGGGAAGGGAGTAGGAAATCCTTGATTTGAAATATGGATGTATATCAGATCCAAGAATCTAACATGGCAAAGATAGAAATGATGTCAATCTGACGTGATGTGCGGGTTGTAAATGAACTTGTGCAGAGTCATAATGAGCACCATGTTGTTTTCTAAGTGCTCAGAGTTTATTTAGAATCTTAGGCTCTTGCTTGAGGGGCATTAGTAGCGCCTATATTTGCAAATGAATCACCAGCAGGACCTTGGGTGAGTGAGTCTATTTGAGCTTCAGCCTCCTCAACTGTAAGATGGAGGGAATAATTATTTCCCTCCCTCTGATCATCCCTGCAAGCCTCTGAATGGGACTTTAACATTTCTGGTGACATTTATACACTCATAGGGTTCAACTATACTTGTGCATTAAGAAGAACAAGCAAGAATTTGTGGGAAAATATGTAGCGAAATGTAATGCATTATACTTCGGCTGTAATTTGTTATAAAAGCACCAAACCTCATCTTCTAGAACCTTCTGTTCTCCTGTTTGCCATCAAAGATCCCTGACAACAATTTAGCAATCCTGTTTGCAAGGGTTATCAGCATCCTGGAAAGTAGTTCATTGAAGTAAACAACTTTAATTCATTAGCATAGCTAGAAAACAGGTGCATGTTTATAATCTCTTCTCTCAGAGCTTAAATTCCTTCTTATCAATGTTTGTGTCACCCATTTTATAGTAAAGATTTTATTTGACAGAAAAGATGGAACCAAGTGGAGGTGTAGAAGTCGTGCCTTTATTCCTGATAAAAATCACTACCTCTCCTAAGTGATGGCCTGTGTCATGTTTTTTTCTACTTGCCCTAGATTTAATTATAAAAAGCAAAAACCGTTTTTGATGCCCTGGGCTCTTTTTGCAAATCTCAACTCATTGCTGGCTTCCGCCTTCTGACACTCCTTAGCCAAAACTCAGCTTGTTTATTAAAGTTTCTGTTCACATTCCAGTCTGCCAAGATTCTATGTCAGGAAGCCCAGGAGAATAGAGGCAATATTTAGGAAAGTGTTTTGAGCAGGGTATCAATTCAAGGCCCCTTTGCCTCACTCAGAAAGGAAGCGCTTTGCTGTGCCTACTGACGAGAAAGGGACGCCAAGGGTTTTCCAGGCTGAAGCTCCTGTTATAGACTCGGCCCTCGGCCCTACAGCACCACCTGGCACTGTTCTCAGGGCTTCCTACCACCTTCTCTGCCCATCCGAGCTCTGTTGGCAGCTCCGTATAGTCCATCTCCCTTTCTTTCCTTTTAGTGGCATTTTTAGTGACAGAGTCATTTGAGCTTCCTCCTGACACTATGGAATGCTCCCTAATACGACTAGAATAAGACACTGTATGCACACACGTCCGGCCATCAAAGTAAGTTATGAATATTAGCATATTGGAGACCACTTTAAATTTTTCGAGTAGTGGAAAATGCAAAAATAATAATACATAATATTACTACTCCCAGTATATGGCCCACCTCCTGGGGGCGGGACACCACTACAACAGGGACTGTACCTAACAAATGCAAACACTGTAACCTAATTCTTTGTACTCTCTAATTAACCTGAAATAAAAAACAAATATTACTACCCCCACAGAGCTACTCATTAGCATTTGGGTATAATGCATGCGATGTTATTCTGTGTGTATTTTGAAATCTACATGTACCTAGTCATATTGTACATGTGTGTTTGACATGGTACATAGCCTTCCTCCCGTATTATTAATAATATACATTTTTGTAAGTGCTGCATTTAATGGCTGCAAAATACTGAGTACATGAAACACATAATTCTCCCATTATTGGACATTGGAGTTGTTCCCAGGCATTTTTTTTTTTCTTTTATAAATAACCCCAAGTGAGATTAGAGGAACACAATGCAGAAGACCACCTGCACTTGTGACACCAATTGCAAGTCCAAGGGTGTTCCAAAACCCATGCTGAGAGGTGACAATTTGCTAGAAGGACTCCCAGAAGTCACTGTTAGCTGGTACACTCACCATTGTGGTTGGTTATAGTTAAAAGACGCAGATTAAAATCAGCCAAGGGAAAAGATGCATGAGGCAGAGTCCAGGAAAGCTCCAGGCACGGGGCTTCCAGTTGTCCTTTACCCACGGACTTGGGGGCAGTGTTACTTCCCCAGCACTGATGTGTGATGATACGCACAGAATTTTGCTGAACAGGGAAGCTACGCCAGCCTTGGTGTCCAGAGTTATTACTGGGGGGGTCTGTGGTCAACTGCCTAGGTGGCTGATCTCCAGCCCTT
This sequence comes from Nycticebus coucang, assembly GCF_027406575.1. NCBI lineage: Eukaryota > Metazoa > Chordata > Mammalia > Primates > Lorisidae > Nycticebus > Nycticebus coucang. The sequence goes on along the minus strand of NC_069788.1, from coordinate 109,106,537 downwards.
CCAGAGGTAGAGCAGATAGTATGTGGCCCAAAGATCATAAATCACGGTGTTATGCTGTCCAGGGGTCAAGGCCCATGGCAAGCAAAGACATTCTTATCAGGCAGGGCACCCTGAAGTTTTAAAGATCACCTCCCTGCGTACACAAAGATGCCTAGTATGAAACAAAACAAAACTGAAAAAGATCACCTCTCTGAGGACAAAGGCCGGACTGCTCTTTGGGCAAAGTGAATTCTTTTCTACACACCCTGTAACAAATATCTTTGTGTATAAAGCATTGTCCATTCTGAGGGTTACTTTTTTTTTTTTTTGAGACAGAGTCTCAAGCTCTCACCCTGGGTAGAGTGCTGTGGTGTCACAGCTGACAGCAACCTCCAACTCTTGGGCTTAAGCGATTCTCTTGCCTCAGCCTCCCAAGGAGCTGGAACTACAGACACCCGCCACAGTGCCCGGCTTTGTTTGTTTGTGCAGCTGTCACTGTTGTTTTAGCTGGCCCGGGCAGGCCAGGCTGGGTTCAAACCCGCCAGCCTCTGTATATGTAGCCGGCACCCTCCTTACCTACGAGTTACAGGTGCCACCAATTCTGAGGGTTACTTTTTAAGGTAAATTCCTGCAAGTGGAATTATTGGATCAAAGGATATGAACATTTTTAAGTCACTTCTATACATATTACCAAAATGCTTTCCCAGGAGTTCGCTGGTTTATTTTCTGCCCCTCCCCTCTGTTCTATCACATGCTCACTTGAAAAAGGTGCTGTCATTTAAAAAAAATTTCTGGCAATTTGATAAAACAAAATGGTTTCATTTGCATTTCTGATTACCGATGAAGGCAAATACCTGCCCATTTTTGAGGTTTTATTATGAAGAATTTTGAACAGGCTTGGCACCCATAGCTCAGTGGGTAGGGCGCTGGCCACATACACCAGGGCTGTTGGGTCTGAACCCGGCCCAGGGCTGCTAAACAACAATGACAACTGCAAGAACAACAAGAAAAAAAAATAGCCAGGCGTTGTGGTGGGCACCGGTAGTCCCAATAACTTGTGAGGCTGAGGCAAGAGAATCGCTTGAGCCCAAGAGTTTGAGGTTGCTGTGAGCTGTGATGCCACAGCACTCAACAAAGTGAGACTCTGTCTCAAAAAAAAAAAGAATATTGAACACCTACACAAATTGATGAAATAGGCCACTGAGTTCCCACACACCCATCACCCCGTCTCCATCCCCATCCCCGTAAACCCCTGGGAATCCTAACTCATCCATAGTTACACCTTCTCCTACTCCCATATTTTTTTGAAGAAAATCTCCTGGACCTATTTTATCTTTAGTAGTTCAGTCTGAATTTCTAAAAGATAAAAATTCTTTATTAAGAGTTCACAAATACCAGCAGTGCCTGTGGCTCAAAGGAGTAGGGCGCTAGCCCCATACGTCGGAGGTGGCGGGTTCAAGCCCAGCCCCAGCCAAAAAAATGAAAAAAAAAAAAAAGAGTTCACAAATACAATAATCATACTTTTAAAAAGACCAATAATTATTTAATGTCATCATATATTCGAGTGGCATTGAAATATCCAATTGTTTCATAAATGTCAGATTTTTTACATTAAAAAATTAGGATTCAAATGAGGACCAGAAATTATTGAGATTCATAGAGATGCACGGATACATCTTTTTTTTTTTTTTTTTGATACAGAATCTTACTTTGTCACCCTTAGTAGAGTGCTGTGGCATCTTTGCTCACAGTAACCTCAAACTCTTGGGCTCAAGCAATTCTCTTGCCTCAGGCTCCCGAATAGATGGGAGTACAGTATAGATGGGAGCCTGCCTCAACACCCAGCTATATTTAGAGGCGTGATCTTTCTCTGACTCAGGCTGGTCTCGAACCTGTGAGCCCAAGCAATCCACTCACTCGGCCTCCCAGAGTGCTAGGATTACAGGAGTGAGCCACCACGCCCAGCCTTTTGATATATATTTTCAATTCAACATCTGTCCTTCCATCCATGAATTCTCTCTTCTGTCTCTCTCCAGCTGCCTCCCTCTAAGACGTGACTTAATGTCTACTACTGTATCCCTGGTGCCTAGAACAGTAGGTGTGGCAGACAGACTAGATGTCCCCAGGATCCCTGCCTCTTGGTCTTTACAGCCAACCCTTCCCTGGGCTGTGACTTGCTTCTAACCAAGAGATTGCAGCAAAGATGATGGGAAGCCATGCCCATGGTCACATTATAAAGGACTCTGTCTTGCCAACAGTTTTCCCCACCCCTCCTTCCCTCCTCTGTTGCTGATTTTGAGATGCCACGAAGCAAATAGCTACGTTGGGGAAGCCCCTATGGCAAGAAACTCTGAGCAGTCTCTGGAGCTGAGGGTGGACTCCAGAAAGAAGCTGTGAACCTCTGTTTGGCAGCTGCAAGGAAATAAACTGTGCCAACAACCTAAGGGAGTGTGGAAGCGGATTTTCTCAGTCTCCTGCTGACACCTGGGCTGCAGCCTCATGAGCCCCTTAAAAGAGAATACAGCCAAGCTGTGTGTAGACTTCTGACTCATAGACACCGCAGGTGGTAAGTGTGTGTTGTTTGAAATGGCTAAGTTTGTGGCAGGCAGGCAGCATAGGAGGTGAATACGGTAGACACCCACTAGGCCTGTGTTGAACTGGATGAATGAATAAGGCTAGCTAGGAACTGGTCAGACGCTGAGCTTTCGGCTGCGTGCGTCCTCCAGCCACTGACCAGAGGGTTGTGGCATCTGAGGTGGTTCTGTGGCCCATGTCAGCACTGACTGACTTGGTCAGGCCCTCCTTCCAGCCAGGCTGACTGGGGTACCTTCTGACAATTGCCGCACCCCCGTGCCTTCCCCAAGGATCTCCTCCCAGCCTGTCCACAGTGACCCCAGGGGGAGTTTCTGCTGCCCCTTTATGAGTGCCCCGAGGAAGGGCATATACCTTCTCTGCAGACTTGGTAGTTTCTTGTCAAGAAGTTGTCAAGACAACACCGAGCGTGTCTGCACTTTCTTTACCCCATGACTGTTTCTGCTTGTGGTGTGATTTACAGTCTCCCCTCTGCATAGCTTCCCCAGGCTGATTTCCCGATGCTTGTAAATTGCTCCCGACAAAAAGGTCTTGAGCATAACCATCCAGCCCAGAGCAGAGGCGGTGTGGTCGCTGTGCGCGTGAGCCCGCTCTGGGAAGCCCCTCACCCTGCCACCCTGTCTGGACAGTCCTCACTTTCCCCATGGCCCAAGGCTCCAAAGCCTTCTGCCCTCTCTGCCTCCTCCCACAGTCCAGCTTGGGTGTTTGAAAGCAATCATTGTCAGAATATGCCATTTAACCTGTTTTCATTTTTTATTATAAAAAGACAAAGCGAAGACCAGTGGGACAACTGCAGATGAGTAATGGGAGAATCCCTCACAGCCGGACGGGGATATATATATTTTCTGCAGTGGAGCGAGACGGATTCCCATCACAGCTCTGGGACTTGTTCCGTGAAGCCCCTCATCTGTCATGCTCGGGGAGAAGGGGACAGCAGAGAAGTGTCATTATGGATGGAACCGGGCACAGAAGTGACTGGTCAAGGTTGACACTGCAGTCCTGACAGAGCTGTTTATGGAAATGTTCCTGGGAAGTGCTGCTGGCTGGTGAAGACGGTGGCTCCAAACCCTCGCTTGCTTCCTGTGGCTGACTCCTGAGTCCCTTCCCATCTGACTGCCTTGGCGCGGAAATGAGTCCCTCCAACGGGGCTACCCAAGGAAAATACCCTTTTACCTGTTCTGAAATAGATAGACAGGAAATCAAGACAAGTATTATTTCCATGTTTGCTCTAAGCCTGAACAAGCGCTCTGATCATCCGTCTTGATGTCACTGGCCCATCTCCCCAGGATCTCTGAGCAAAGCAGGATCAGGGTGATCTGAGGCTCGTGCCTTACTCCAAAGGGAGGGTGCTGGGATCCAGGCTGCCTACCCCAGGTTTGCCAATTCCCTGTGGATACTGACCCAGTCTTAAAGTGGGAAGGCCGAGGGGGATAGACACTGGGCCATTTCAAAGACAGAGGTGAGACGGCAATGTCTCCTCCCAACTCCCTCATCCTAACCCTAGGAAACAACATGTTCAAAGAGCTTTTCTGCTATAATACCTTCCCCTCTCTAGGCTCCTGCCTTCAGGCTGCCCCGCCTGCCCCCATGGCATCAGGGGGGCCCCCTCTCCCCTGCTGGACCCATGGCTGCCACTCCCTAACTGCCTCTCTGAGGTTTCTAGATTGCTTGGGGAAAGAGTCTTCCTCTTCTTTCCCCCTTTTTAAATGTCCTTATTGCCAGCCTCATTCCTAAAAGGATTTGAGATGTCTGACAGAAACACAAACAGGACAGCAAGGGAGGAAAACCAGGCAGGGGAAATAAAGGCAGGAAAAATGAGATGAAGCCACACGAGGCTCTCATACCAAAGGCCGATTGATGTTCACTTGCTAATTTCGCTCTGAGTTTTCTGGAAGAAGGAAACATAATCAACAATTCCCTTCACAGTGAGCATGAGATAAAAGCCAACTAGTTGTTTGGGAGAAAGTTCTGAAGCCCCAGATGTGTCTCTGGTGGGATGTTTGTTCTTTTCAAGATGTGAACAACACCCTCGCTAATGATGAGTTTTATGGGGCGTAAAATTATTTAACATTTTTAAGTTTCTTACTAAGGCTGCTGTGAAGATCACTGGCGTTTGAATTCTGTGATTGTCTTATTAAATCAAGTTTGAAAATACACTACTGTATTTGCTTTGTTTCTCCTCCTCCTGCTTCTTTTCCACCTTCCCTTTGTCCCCCACCCCTCTTCTCCTCCTCACCTTCTTCTTGAAAAGACACAGGCGTTTCCTACTTCCCGGACTCAGGGAATCTGGGTTCTGGTGCCGACTCTGGAGCAGTTGTTGGTGTTATTCATCATGCTGTGTGTGTTCTTTCTCCTGATCTCTCTGTGCAATTTCTGCAATGGTGTGTTTGTGCAGGAACAAGAATAAGGGAAATTATGCAGCCCTGCCACTTTCTCCAGTTATTAAAATACATGCAGTGAATTTAGTATTAGGCTTTTTCCAGAGCAGTGGCTCTCAAACTTGAGCATGTATCAGAATCTCCTTAAATGCTTGCTAAGGCTGGATGCCATGCCTCATCCCTGTAATCCTAGCACTTTGAGAGGCTGAGGTGGGAGGATTGCTTGAGGCCAGGAGTTTGAGATTCTTCTGAGCATTGTGGTGAGACCCCCCCCCTCATCTGTATAAAAAGTAGAAAAACTAGCTGAATGTGTAGTAGTCCTCGCTACTTGGAATGGTGAGGTAGGAGGATCAACTGAGCCCAGGCATTTGAGGCTGCAGTGAGCTATGATGATGCCACTGCACTCCAGCCCAGGTAACAAATGAGACCCTATTTCTAATAAAAAAAAAAAAAAAAAGAAGAAGAAGAAAGAAGAAAGAAGAAGAAGAAGAAGAAGGGAAAAAAGGAAAAGAAAAGATTGTTATAACACTATTGGTAGGCCTCATCCCAGAGTTTCTGATTCAGTAGTTATAAGGTAGTCAGGACCAAGAATTTGTAGTTCTAACAAGGTTCTAGATGTTGCTATTGGTCTAGGGATCATGCTTTGACAACCACTGTTCTAAAGAAACTTCCTTTCCTTTCCTCTAACCTATCCTACGTTGGACAACTAGTTGTGGTCCATTTGGAAATCCTCATTTCATTTTTTTTGATCCTGAATCAGACAAAAATGGCCTTTGTTTTTTGAAAAGTCAAAAACCCAAATCAGAGATCCATCTGGGCAAGGTTTAAGGCAACTCTATGTTGGAATCAGAAAGAAGCAAATATTTAGACTTTGTAAGTACGTACATTCTGTACTGACTAGTATTGGATCTTCAAATTTTTGTTATAATTCTCATTTGGGCAAAACACTGTTGCAATCAACCAGGTGATACCTCCCAGAAGCTTAATAATGTTCTGAAAATTAAAGAGATCAACATTCTCCATGTGTGGCAAATGTGGGTATGTCAATGCACGCTGGCTAAAGATCCAGTTTGCTGGGCAAAGGCTTCTTTCCAACATTGTCACCTGAAACTAAAAGTTCTTGCCTATGAGCATCCATTTGGCCAGAGTCTGACCACTGTCACTAACCAAAGAGGAACAAGCAGGGATATGATTTCATAGCTGCAAGCACCTCACTTTCTCAGGACTGCTTTGCTGTTTTTTCTGATATTTCTCCAATGGCTCTACTGCAGGTGCCAGGTAAGGTGAGAGCAGAAAATCAACATCTATTTGTCATGGTCTTAAAATATGCCACATAAATTAAAACCAGGAGGTTCCACTTCACATCAGTTAGAATGACTATTATCCAAAAGAAAAAAAGATAACAAATGTTGGCAAGGGTGTGGAGAAAAGGGAGCCCTTGCACACTGTTGGTGGGAATGTAAATTAGTATAGCCACTATGGAAAACAGTACGGAGGTTCCTCAGAAAATGAGAAACAGAGCTGCCGTATGATCCAGCAATCCCACTATTGGGTATATATATTCAAAGAAAATTAAATCAGTCTATCGAAGAGATACCTTCACTCTCATGTTTATTGCAGCACTATTTACAATAGCTGAGATATGGAAACAGCCTAAGTGTCCATCAAAGGATTAATGAATAAAGAAAATGTGGTATATGAAAACAACAGAATACCTTCAGCCATGAAAAAGAAGGAAATCTTGTCATTTGTGACAATATGGATGAACCTGGAGGACATTATAGTAAGTGAAATAAACCAGACACAGAATGACAAATAGCACATGATCTCACTCAGATAGAGTCAAAAGGACTTGGTTTAGGAGTAGGGAGTAGAATGGTTGTTCTTAGGATCTGGGGTTGTTGGCTAGGGGGAATTTAGGAAGAAAAAACAATAACATTTGCCTCCAAATTCTTTGTTACTCCTCTCTTTGGGAGATGGAGCTTAATTTCCCGTCCCTTGAGTGTAGATTCTACTGAGTGACTCTTACAATGAATAGAATATGGCAGAAGTTGCATTTTACCTCAAACTTGATCACTTCTGAAGGGAAGTCATCAAAGGCATTATAGTTTCCTCCTTCCCCACTTCTTGGGATCACTCATTGTGAAGGAAACCATCTGCCATGTTGTGAGGACAGCCCTGTGGAGAGACTCATGCGCCAAGGAGTTAAGTCTCCTGCCAAAATCCCTGTGAGCATGGGCCAGCTCAGAAGTAGACCTTTCAGCCCCAGTGATACCTTCAAATGATTGGAAACTTGGGCAATATCTTGACTACAACTTCATGAAGACCATAAGACAGAATTGCCCAGGTAAGCTACTCCCACAGAATCAGTGACCCACAGAAACAGTGAGACAATAAATTAGCTATTTAATCCTCTAAGTGTTGGGATAATTTCTTACACGGTAGCAGATAACTAAAACATTACAGTAAGACATACCTTTATATCACCACTGCTAAGTCTCTGATTATGTGACATTTCTTCTAAGAAACTTTTAGTCTCTTTATTACCTCAGATTTAGTGCTTATTAATCAGTTAGGTGAAGACCTATCCCACAACTTCCCTACACAGACCCCCGTGGATTAGTATTTGCTGTGCCCTAAACATCCCTCAGACTTCCACACCTCAGCCTGCCAGCCTGAAATTAATCCCCCTAGTTCCCGTCGCCATCTTTTTTTTTAGACTTTTTTTTTTCATGGTAGGTAGCTTGTAATTTTTTTTATTATTAAATCATAGCTGTGTACATTAGTGCAATCAACGGGTACAATGTGCTGGTTTCATATACAATCTGAAATATTCTCATCAAAATGTTCAATGTAGCCTTCATGGCATTTTCTTAGTTATTGTATGTAGACATTTGTATTCTGCCTTTAGTAAGTTTTGCCTGTACCCATTCTAAGATGCACAGTAGGTGTGGCCCCACCCAATACCCTCTCTCCACCCTAACCTCCCCCCTCCCTTCCCGCTCCTTGGCCCTTTCCCCATAGTCTTGTGCTATAGTTGTTTTATAGCCTTTATGTGAAAGCTATAAATTAGCTTCATAGTAGGGCTGAGTACATTGGATACTTTTTCTTCCATTCCTGAGATACTTTGCTAAGAAGAATATGTTCCAGCTCCATTCATGTAAATATGAAAGCAGTAAAGTCTCCATCTTTCTTTAAGGCTGCATAATATTCCATGGTATACATGTACCACAATTTGCTAGCCCATCTTCATCTTTTAAAATCCTTGTATCCTCCAGGCCCTATCCATAAAGCCACTTTCTTTTCTTTTTTTTTTTTTTATTGTTGGATTGAGGGTACAATAAGCCAGGTTACACTGATTGCATTTATTAGGTAAAGTCCCTCTTGCAATCATGTCTTGCCCCCAGAAGGTGTGGCACACACCAAGGCCCCAACCCTCTCCCTCCTTCCTTCTCTCTGCTTTTCTTCCCCCCCCATGACCTTAATTGTCATTAATTGTCCTCATATCAAAATTGAGTACATAGGATTCATGCTTCTCCATTCTTGTGATGCTTTACTAAGAATAATGTTTTCACTTCCATCCAGGTTAATACGAAGGATGTAAAGTCTCCTTTTTTTTAATAGCTGAATAGTATTCCATGGTATACATATACCACAGCTTGTTAATCCATTCCTGGGTTGGTGGGCATTTAGGCAAAGCCACTTTCTTTATGAAATTATTTTTGAATCTCTCAACCAGATGTTCCCTTCTTCATCCAAACCCCCATAGTGCTTTGTGCACTGGCTTATTGCCTGCCCAGTAGCCTCTCTGCCTGCCCCCAACCCTGGTTAGTTTGAGTAGGGCAAATCCTGATTGGTTGAAGTCATTCCTAGTAACCCCAAGCCCCTTGGCAATGACTGGTGCAGGAGTGGTCATATGATATCATTCTGGCCAATGGGTTATAAGGAAATGTCCACTAGATAAGAGCACAGAATTCTGGGAAAAGCTTTTTTGGTACAAGGGAAGGTTTATAAAAAGATATTGTGGAAGAAACAATTCTACTATTTTCTGTGTGGATGTGATTTTTGGAATCATGGCAGCCACTTTATAATCATAAAGAGAGCCTAGCCCAAGGGTGGATGGATGAGCAGAAGATGGGAAGAACTAAGGTTCTCTATTATTTTGTCAGACCATGAATTAAAAAACAATCCTGTTACTGCCCCTCCTCTGGATTCCTGGTATGTTACATTATTTTTAAGATATTCCAAGTAAGCCATTTAAGTTGGATTTGTTGTTACTTGCAGCTAAAAATGTCCTAATTAGCACAAAAACTCTAGTGATAGTTGTTTTTTTTATTTGTTTGTTTGTTTTTAGGGGTTTTTTAAGAGACAAGGTCTCGTCTGACTCTGTCACCCTGACTAGACTGCAGTGGCATAATCATGGCTCACAGCAGCCTTGAACTCCTGGGCTAAAACAATCCCCCTGCCTTAGACTTCCAAATAGCTGAGACGTCAGGCATGCATTACCGGGCCCAGTTAAATTTTTTTTTTTTTTTTTTTTTTTTGTAGAGATGGAGTGGGTTTCCCTTTGTTGCCCAAGCTGGTCTCAAAGTCTTCACCTCAAGCAATCATTCCACTCCAATAGTGCTAGGATTACAGGTGTGAGCCACCATACCCAACCTGGTTTTTAGACTAATATTAAAATTATGTGCATACTTATTTTTTATGTATCCTTTTAAAATCTGAAAGCACTGTTTGTGTTGTTGAAATAAAATGTATATATAGAAAAATACCTAAGGTTCAAGTTTTAGCTTGGTAAGTGTTCACAAAAAGCACACTTATATGACCAGCACCCAAAAGCCATTCTGCTCCCTGCCTGCCTTTTGCTCCCTAGTCCCTCCCAAGGGAAACCACTTTACATCCTTCTGAGGATATGGATTAATTTTCCCTGTTTTTAAATTTTGTGCGAATGGAATCATACAGCATGTTCTTTTTTGATCTGGCTTCTCTTGCCTGTTAAGTTTGTGTGATTCATCCAGTTAATTGTGCCAGTAATTTGCTTATTCTTATTAAGATATAACATTCCATTGTTTAAATATACTGCAATGTAGGCATTCAGTCTGCTGTTGATACGCTGAAGTTTTCCAGGTTGGGAGTGTTACAAATAGGGTTGTTCTGAACATTCTTGGACATTCTTCTAAAGAGTATATGTACATCTACATAGGGGCTAGATTGATGGCTTGTAGGGTAGGCATAGGTTCCGTTTCGGTGTGTGTGTTGCCAAGTAGTTTTTTAGCTATTGTCTTTTTATTCATCAATTCATCTTTGTCTCCCTACGAATGATTACAAATAATCATTATGTAATTATATCTATATGTTATATGTACATATACCTGTTTGTGTATGCACACATGGGGGTCTGACAATTAAGTTCAAGAACTCATCCTAGTAAAAGGGCTACATGTCTCATTGTTGACTACCACTACGGTCATCATCTTGTACTTTTGGCCACCTGGCCACTGTAGTGATATTTAGCAGCGAGGTATCTTGCGCTTTTCTAGGATGAGTTTTGTGAACTTAATTGTCAACCTCATACAACAACAGCTCTGATGACAATTCCAGAAGAAGAGTTCCAAAAAAGGGCAGAGTAGGTGAGGCTGTTGGTGCGTAGCTTCGCAAGGGGAGTGAGTAAATATATACATGCACACATGCGTGTATGCAAATGAATGTATGTACGCATACATGTGTGTTTGTACACACACATATATAATCTCCATGATGTATATAATAAATTAAATATAACAATAATTCTAGAAAGTCAGCAATCAAACAGGCCACACTGAGGTCACAAAAAGTGTGAGGTCAGCCACGGGCTGGCTAAAGACCCCCATTCCCATTTGAGATTTGGTTCAGCAATAGATTCAACCATGGTGTATTTCTATTGACTTCAGTATGAGTTCTGGAAGTTACTACGACTTAATGTTTTTCTTGTGGTAGTTGACAAATGGAAACTACCTTTGTGTGGGAGGGGTGTTAATGAAGAAGGGAGTTGTCCTTCTTACACAGTGCTGGAATAGGGGAAGGGTAAACCATGTTAGTATGCTCTGAGCAGAGAACAGATTTTTGGAATGAGAACAGTCCATTAAAAGCTGCTGGGTCAAGCCCCTTAGATGTTGTATTAATTTTGTTAGAATCATTTCAGTTTCACCAAACCACCTTTTCCTGCATGTTTTTTCGTCATCCAATATTTAAAAAGAACTTGAGTTGCACAGTGGTATTAAATTAACACAGTTCTTCTGTGAATTGTCTCACAAAATTAGGAACAACTTTCAGAATTTCTGTAAAAGAAAACATTACTGGCTGGGCACAGTGGCTCACACCTGTAATCCTCCCACTCTGGGAGGTTGAGAAAGGTAGATCACTTGAGCTCAGGAGTTGGAGACCAGTCTGAGCAAGAGTGAGACCCCATCTCTACCAAAAATAGAAAAATTAGCTGGGCATGGTGGCAGGCACCTGTAGTCTCAAGCTATTCAGGAGGTGGAGGCAGGAGGATCACTTGAGCCCAAGAGTTTGAGATTGCTAAGAGCTATGATGATGCCATGGCACTCTAGCCAAGGTAACTCTAGTTACCTAGTTTTTTGAGATAGTGAAACTCTATCTCAAAAAAATAAAAATAAAAAAACAAAAGGAGAGAGCAAAAGAAAGAAAGGAAAGAAAAGGAGAGGGGAAAGGAAGAGAAGGGAGAAAGAATAGAAAAAAAGAAAAAGAAGGGAAGGAAGGAAGGAAGGAGTATTATAATATTGAGGGAAGTATTATAATATTTCTATTTTTATTTTGAGACAGGCTCCTGCTCTGTTGCCCAGCATGAGGGCAGTGGCATCATCATAGCCCACTGCAGCCTTAGACTCCTGGGCTCAAGCAATCTTCCTGCCTTAGCCTCCCAAGTATCTAGGATAACAGGCATGCATCACCACACCCAGCTTATTTTTCTATTTTTAGTAGAGATTGTTTCACTATATTGCTTACCTTGGTCTTGAACTCCTGACCTCAAGTAATCCTCCTACCTCAGCCTCCCAAAGTGCTAGGATTATAGATATGAGCTACTCTGCCTTACCTGGGAAATATTTTGAAATCAAAGGAAGCCCCTAAAATGTATACTGTAATTTTGCTTCAATCTTGATTGCCCTCATGGGGAAATTTGATACCATTAAGAAATACATAATTTAACATAGACTTTCAATCTCTGACATTAAACTGCTAATATCTAGGAACCCTGTATGCTCATGAAAAGGTCCAGAATCTGTGACTTTGGAATTTCGGTAATCTTTAACCTTCTTTGGAAGTTACCACTAGGAGCCCTTTAGTCACATGGAAAAATTAAAGTCTTTGTAGTTGATCTTCTTTTGTCCTGAAGAACTAAGAAAGGACTTGTTCAGAATTCTTGGCTCAAGAGGGAGCTTGGGCAACTCAGCAGCAGGACACTGGGACTCAGAGGCATGTGCTAACAGGACGCAGTGGGAGTAGAGGTCCTAATGCTCTGTGTGGAGATGGTTTTATTTTATTTTATTTTATTTTGTTTTATTTTATTATTTTAAGACAGAGTCTCACTCTGTCACCCTACATAGAGTGTTGTGCCATCATCACAGCTCACGGCAACCTCAAACTCCTGCACTCAAGTGATTCTCTTGCCTCAGCCTCCCAGATAGCTGGGACTACAGGCGCCCTCCACGATGCCTGGCTAATTTTTCTATTTTTAGTAAAGACTGGGTCTTGCTCTTGCTCAGGTTGGTTTGAACTCCTGAGCTCAAGTGATTCACCCTCCTTGGAATTCCCAGAGCGCTGTAATCCAATTCTAAGAGGAAAAGCTTTCAGTTTTACTCCATTTAACAAAATATTAGCTGTGGGTTTGTCATAGATAGCTACAATCAGTTTCAGAAATGTGCCACTATGCCTATACTCTTCAGTGTTCTAATTAGAAAAGGATGCTGGAGTTTATCAAATGCTTTTTGTATGCAGATGTTTAAATCTTCCTGCAGGACTTGGGTTATGTGGGATGAGGTAAAGGGCATGCCATAAAGTGAAGTACCAGACAGAGACTGGAGCATTACCACCTGAGTGGATTCCATTGGGCCCAGGGTGTGAAGTGATCAACTGATATATGAGAAATGATGTATGCTATGGTGGTCTGGGTTGGGAGAGGCCAGGCCAGCTCATTGTCTGATTATTTCCAATCTTCTTTTACCATATAAAGATTTTTAGTCATCTTTTGTGGCATATTTTCACTTAATTTTCAGGTAATTTCCTAAAAAAGAAAAAGTAATCAGTAAGCCAGGGGTTGATCTATAGCTGAAGTCAGTTTCTATGTATGTTGCTTGGGTCCAAATATATATTTCAAAGCTCTGTGTGATATATAGAACCATAGAGAGATCAGAAAACATACAAAGGACAGATCTTGTCATTTGTGAATTTGGTGAATTACATAATTTGAATCGCCACTTGAAGGTTTGTTTTCCTACAAGTCTTATGTCTTTCTCAAAATAAAAGACGTCTTCAGACACCCAGGTATCCAATTGCCTCTCCTTCTCAGCAACCTAATGTATCTTATATTAATCTCCACTTTGCCTTCAAGTCCTCAATAGCTAAGTGTTACTCAAACCAGATTCCCAGTTGATTATTTTTTAAACGAGTGTTTCTCTGCTTGTGAAGTTTGCTTATAAAGATAGTTGCACATCCTGAGCTCCTGCAGGATATCAAAGGACAGAATTAGACATGAGCCTCCCCCTCTGTGCTCACCAGGAAAATATTAAATAGGATGGAGGTATGAGGAAAGCGCAAGAGCACACACCTTTGTAGTTGTGTTTGTCTGTTGGAACCTGCAGATCGGTCGTTTTGTGGAATATTTTTACAAATGTGTTTATTGACTGAGTTTTTAAAAGGTGTGTGTACCTGTGGCTTGGTCTGTATTAGCTACCAGTAGGCTTAGGATTTCCTGCCTAATGTGTTAACTTGGTGTCATGAACCTGTCACACCGAGTAAGCAATATAAGGCCACCAGAACCTGAGGACGCGTCTAGTGAATGGGCAGCTCTGTGATTGACTTGTTGACATATCTAGGTTGCTCTTGAAACAAAAATGGACAAATTTAGATAGTTTGCTTTATTTCTGTGGTTGGTATGTCTTTGTTCTTCACTCTAAACTGCTAAAGAATTCTACTAAACTCTGATTTTTAGCATTTCAATATGTTGTAATGGCATTAGAAGATGCCAAATACCTCATCATTTTCTTTCTAGCCCATATAAATGGGATTTTTTAGTAGCCTGGCAGGAGAAAATGTGAACTTGGCTACAATTACTACTCCAAGGTCATTTCTTCTTCCAAATGCCCGGAGGTCTCCCAAAGCTTGATTGAAAGATGTACTTGGTGAGTTGTGAGTCTACTGGGAAGGAGGATGTTTAGATTTGGAGAAAGGAGGTAAAGAATGGAGTTGAGATGGCTTTGAAGATGGAGTCAAGTCCTTGGAAGACTGGAGAAGGATTATAGCTGACAGTCAGCCATGCCCTGGAGGCAGAGAGGATCAGGGGCTGAGGGCCCTTGGTGAAAGCCTCCTCCTTACCCCACCATGTGCATGTCCCACCTGCCCAGTGGCAGGGTTCTTTCAACCTACAGAGAGAGGACACGTCCACAGCAAAGCACTCAGAGCCGTTCTCTCCTCCTCCAAAAGGCCTTTTCTACCTGAAGGAAGGTGGTCTGCTGGGCTTTGGGGGCGAGCTCACTGTTCTAGAGTTAGTTACAGTTGGAATAAAGAGAAAGAGGGGGAGGAGGTGTCACTGTTTCCATATCCCTTTCTCTTAATGTCCTCCACCCATCTCTCTTCCCCTCATCTGATTGACTCCTATGGTTTTTGTAAGGTCTTTATCTTTGAGCTTTTGGCAGATGGATCTTTCTCCTTGTTTCTAATCGCACTTTAGTGACAAAGAATCCAGGAAAGATGATGAATTAATTAGCGTTATTGACTTCCTAAAAGGGTGAGCAGTTCATCTCCAGGAGTCCAGTAATTTTCTTTTTCTTTTTTGTAGAGACAGAGTCTCACTGTACCACCCTCGGTAGAGTGCCGTGGCGTCACACGGCTCACAGCAACCTCTAACTCTTGGGCTTACGCGATTCTCTTGCCTCAGCCTCCCGAGCAGCTGGGACTACAGGTGCCTGCCACAACACCCAGCTATTTTTTTGTTGCAGTTTGGCCGGGGCTGGGTTTGAACCTGCCACCTTCAGCATATGGGGCCGGCGCCCTACTCACTGAGCCACAGGCGCCGCCCCCCAGCCCAGTAATTTTCTAAAGTGAGAGGGCAGGGTTTGTGCACGTGGAGATGGGCATCAATAATGAACTTTCAAATGTGTAGAATGTATTGTTTTAAAAATATTAAATAGATTTTTATTTAGTTTTTTACATATCCAATTAAGCCTGGAAAATGGTTGATGAGACTGGCCAGTTAGCCAAGCGCTAGTCCCAGTTCCAAACCCAACAGGATGGTGGCAGGGGTGGGGGCGGGGGGATTAAACACACAAACAACCTAACGACACACATCATTTTAGCCAACAGATTGTTTCCCTTCTTCCTGCAGCCCACCAGTCCCAGGCAATGTCTTTCAACTCTTTAACTGAAGACACTCTCAATAACAATAATGCATTTTGCATCATTTTCTCTCCCTTTTTTGATCCATTTTTTAAATGAATTTTCTGAGAAGTAAGGAAATAGAGAAAAGCAAAAAAAAAAAAAAATCATGGGTGACATTCAGAGAGGAAGAGATCCTTGGAAGTCCATAAACAGAGTAAGGGTGTCTTACTTATTTGGATTAGTTATAAGCACTTAGGCAATACAGGGCCAATCCCTCACCTCCCTGCTTCTCCTGTCCCTCCAAACCCAGTTGCACCTCCCCAACCCCAGCTGCAGGCTTACGCCCTGTCTGTAAACTTCAAGTGGGAATGAGGAGTCGGGAGGGGAGTGGGTGGCACACGCAACTAGTTTGACCTTGTTTGCTTACCGTGCATGTGTTTGTGTGTGTGCACCTGCACGCGCGTATTTCTTTATTCTCTTTGCATGTACCTCTAATTGATCTTGAAAAGAAGGGACAGTTAAAGAAGATGTTAAGGTGAAATGAAGCCATAACTGCAGCTGGAGACTTTTATTAAGTGTGGCAAAGTTCCCTGGGCTGTGCTGAAATTGTTTATTGATTTTGGTATGGCTGGGTGCTCGGGAGTAATCGCCCAGAATGCCGCTAGAGAGAGCATCTTGTTAGCTCACGCTCAGCATTGCCGTGGCACAGCCATCAGCTCTGGAGCTTGCCTCTTTAACCTGTAAATAAATACCCCTAGTTAACTCCTGAGGTGCCTCTGCCTGGGACCAGGGCTGCTTCCCCCAGCAGCATGTAAAACCTCATGGGGTTTAATGTCTTCCATTAGAAAGGGCTGTCTCAAGAGGGAGCAAGAACAGGGTTAGGTCTGATATGAAAGACACAGATCATTTTCTATCTTTATGTGTATTTGGTTTGGGCTTTTTTTTTTTTTTTTTTTTTCTCATTTCTCTGCTAGTAGTAAGGTTGAAAGTTTGGAGAAACAAAGTAAATTGAATTTTTTTTCTCCAGTGGTGGTTTCACCATCCCATACTCTTTTTAAAAAATTTATCTTTGTGTTTTGTAGTGACAGGGTCTCACTATGTTGCCCAGGCTGATCTTGAACTCCTGGCCTCGAGTGATCTTCCTGCCTCAGCCTCCCAAGTAGCTGGGACTACAGTTGCCCTCACACAACACCTGGCTATTTTTTTATTGTAGTTGTCATTGTTGTTTGGCAGGCCCGGGCTGGATTCGAACCCACCAGCTCTGGTGTATGTGGCTGGTGCCCGAGCCTCTGAGCTGCAGGCGCTGGGCCCCTGGCGTGTTTTTATCAGTGCCACGGGCCTTGCTCATGCCTGGGTCTTCCTGACTTTCTCATTGGTAAAACTAAACTTCCTCTGGGGTCACGGTAGAGGCAGGGGTGGGCCTGGGAAGAGTGGGGAGTGCACATGGTCCCACGAGCCCTCAAGCTCAAGAGGAGGTGGGAAGAGAAGCCTTGTTCTAAGATCATCCCAGGGACGGATCAAAGTGAGGAAAGAGAGCCAGGAAGTCTGGGACAACTGAACCGTTTCAGGCTTCACCTGGGGTGTCCTACTCTAAAGATAGGTGATGTTTCTTGAGGTCCCCAGGTTGACTTTGAACAGAATCATGTTCCTGAAGCTATTTTATCTCAGAAGTAGGGTCGTTGGTGACAGGGAGCGGCCATCATTTGCTCAGGTGGGTTTTAGGTGGGATGCCCTGGTGGTTGTTCATTGCATTTTGAGACCTTTTTGCAATTCGCAGGAGCCATTCTTTCTAAGCTCTATGACCATGCTGCCACTAGGCTGCTCATGACATGGTGTGACATCCTCCAAAATTATAGAGCTACAAAGCACCTGGGACCACAGTCTTACATTGAAGCCTTTGGAGAGCTAGTTGCTGTTTCTGGTAAAAAATCACATTGCTGCGAATTGCCCCTCCAATCATTCTCAAACATACTCTCTCAAGAAGCTGGCATAACATTATATCCTGTTGTGTTTGCCTACTCACCCTGTCCCACACAGTAAGTATTTTCTCCTGAAATCAAGCAGCAGCATATTTCCTCTTTTCATTCGGTCTACAGCAAATTTCCTCCCTGAGTTATACAGAAAATCCGAGATTCTTTGGAAAGCAATGCCTTCTGAATAGTTCTACCACTTCCCACTTCCCTCACCCTGAATTTTGTCAGTCTTGCCCCACGTCTTAGGGAATGATTCTGTCACCAGGGAAGGGAGTGAAGGTCAAAGACAAAGATATAGAAGAGTTGGGTTTTAAACAGAATCACTGCAGACGATGCCTTGGCATTGCTTCATTAGGCCTCTACTTCGCTTCCTATAAAAGAGAATTCGTATTTGTCCCCCATCCAACACGTCGTTGCTGGTCAGGGCCAAGGAGGAGGCATGAGCTGTCAGGATGAAATGGACCCTAAGTTAACTATGACAAATGTCGTTACCCTGAAACCCCAGTAGCACCAAAAGATTTCTAAATCTAAGATGATGACTTAACTTCAGGAACTACTCCACTGAATGACATTTTAGCAAAACAGTGGGGTCTGAACAGTCCTTTGGCCAAATTTGATTCAGTTAGAAACGATTTGTATATATGTTTGACTTGTATAAATAATGTTATTAAGAACGATCATCATACTTCCTGTGTCCTCCCAGAAGCACATGCCTCAGGGGAATTTTTTTTTCTTCATGAAATAGACCTGTATTCCAATCCCATCACCATGCTTGAGTCCAATCCTGACAAGGTGATTTAAGCTTTATGAGTTAAACCTTCCTTATGTAAAATGGGGATGTAAGAATTAACTAAGAGCTATAGACTGTGGGTCAGCAAACTTTTTCTGTAACACCCAGCTAGTAAATATTTAAGGCTTTGCAGCCCTCTCTGACCACAATTCAACTTTACCACTGCGGCAAAAAAGACAAATGCATACGTGAATGGGCGTGACATGACTATGTTCCAATAAAACTTTATTTATAAAAAGCCAGCGGTTGGATTTGGTTATAGTTTCCTTTAGAAGAAGTTTCTGGTAAATGAGCAGGCATTCATAGCTCCAAACAGAGAGAGCTACAAAGCTTCAGTGGACTGAGTTCTTGATCTTAAAGAAATGTCCATGCTTTTATTGATCATAGATAATAGACGGCCAACACTCAGACTATATTCAGCAAACTGGTTTGGCTGATATGAAAAACTAATTTTTAAAAATCTTCTAATAGCATGCACTGGCTGTGCATCCCGAGTTGCAATCCATCCTATCTTCGTAGTTAATTTTCCCTTTCTTCCTAAGCTCATTCGTCATAGACCCCATTCAGACCTTTCCTCTCCCTAGTCTCCAATCTGGGTTTGGGGCACCTTGTCTCCCATTACTTCCCCGGCCCACGCCTTTTAGAGAATTTAGAATTCCTGTTAGAATTTCTCAGTCTGTTGCCTCCATTGGAAAGAGGTATTTTTGACCTACCCTGACCCTGTCTTGAACAACAATAAAATGGGGATTGGGAGAAACGTGACACAAATCAATAGGCTATTCCAACAGACGTGATCTCTGAAGCTGTTTTTTCTTGGACACTTGCAGTAGTAACAAAGATAAATAGCGACTCCCTCACGTTGCCACCTGAGCAGTAGGTGGCTTGGCAGACCACCATGTGGCCTTCAGTTTGGGCGGGCAGCAGGTTTGAGCAGAATGAGGAGCAGGCGGAGAAACGGGGCCGTGGCTGCCTCAGTTTCTACTGATGGCAGCTGGGAACACAGGGGTTTCCTCCCGGCTTTTCTGTTCTCTCTGCTCACTCACTTATTTTCTGTTTATTCTCATCCCCTTAGTTTACATTCATTCAATAAGCATGTGTTGAGCACCTACTGTGTACAGGGAACTGGCATGGTGAGATAACTTGGGTATTGGTAGAGGCTCCTGTGTTTCCTTTGCTTGATTCTGAGGAAAGTGTGGTTGAGAATTGATTGCTGTGGCTGTTTCAAGGACACTAGTGGAACAGAGGGGACAGTAACTCAATGGCATTCTCTTGCATTTCCCAGGCACACCAGCTGGCTGGAGAGCAGTACCGAGCAGGTGGAATGGATGCTGGGAACCTCAGTGCCCTGGCCCTGAGCTCTTGTGGCAGTTGTGATGGAGGCAGCATTGGTGGTATGGTGCTAGTAGTGATGGCACTAGTCACTATGACAAAAATCTCCATCAATTTCTAGATACAAGGTGTATTCTAGCTGTAGTCCCTGTATGGGACTCACTGACTTCTCACAACTCCATGAGGCAGATGCGTTCATCATTCCCATTTTATAAAAGAGGAAAAGAAGGCCAAGAGAGTTGAAGTCCCTGTGGCCCTGTGACTAGGTTGTGGCAGAGCTGTGACAGGAAGCCAGGCATCCTGACTGTTCTTAGCATTGATGTCACGTGTCATTGGTGGCTATTTTCTTTTCTGTTTTCCCTACCCGACTGTGAGCTGGTTGGTGGCGTGCACCATGATTTTTTAAAACTTTTTAATATTATATGTGGCATATATACGGAAAACTGCACAAAACATCAAGCACAAAGTGGGATGAATCATAACACGTATACAACAAACACCTGTGTATTCACTGCCCAGACACTGCCAGCACCCCGGAAAATTCCACCAGGGCCCCTTTCAATCGATCCCTACCCTGCTTTCTTCCCCAGGTAACAACTCCCCTGACCTCTGGCATTACAATCCTGTCTGTTTCTGAACTTGAGCTACGTGGGATCATAATGTCAATTCTCTTTTGCATCTGGCCTCTTTCTGCTTTATGTATGGGAGATTTATCTGTGTTATGGCATGTAGCTGTAATTCCTTTCTTTTCTTTTCAGCATAGTGCTCCACTGTAGAAACACACTGAGTGTATTTATGTAGTTATTATTGATGGGCAGTGAGTAGCCAGAGCTGTGGGGTATTAGGAAGACTATTACTGTGAGCTTTGCCAGCCATGTCTCTTGGTGTTCCTGCACACTTGGTTATCTTGAACTAGCCTCAGACTTTCTGGGTCAAGGTGCATTCCCAGGTTCAACTTAGGTTTACAAATTTACCATCCTACCAGCAGAGTGCATGAGAGGCTCTGTTGCTTCACACCTCACAAACACTGGGGATGGTCAGCTTTGTAAGGGAATTCATTCTCACCTCAGTCGGCATCTCCCAATTAGCAATGAGGTCAACATTTCCATATGTCCATTGGCTGTTTGGAATTTTCTTTTTGAAGTGCCAATTTCAAGTCTCTTGCCCATTTTTTGGTGCGTGTATTTGTTTTTGTTCCTAAACCAATTTGGGGCAGTTGTGTGTTCGGAATCCACATCCTGTGCTGGTTACATGTTTGGCAAACAATCTTCTTTTACTCCGTTACTTGCTTTTCTCTTGATGGTGCCTTTTGATGGACTGAAATTTTTCGTTTTAATGAAGTTAAACTTACTGATCTGGCTTATTATGCTCTAGAAGCTTTATTGTGTTGCCTTTCTTTATAGAGCTATAGTCCACTTGGAATTGATTTTTGTGCATGGCATGAGGTAGGGGTCACCTTGCTTTCTTTTTATTTTTCCTATTGATATTGAATTGACCCAGCACCACTTATTCAGAAGATAGTACTTTCCTCATTGCTCTGAAATGTCACTTTTGTTGTAGATCAAGCAATCTTATACGTGTGGGGATGTTTCTGGACTCTGCTTTGCTCCCTTAGTCCACTTGCCTGTCCCGTGGCAATACCATTCTACCTCAATTGCTGTGGAACTCCACCCAGTTCTGACCTTAATTCTATCTTTGGATCCCCAGTGGCTATCAGAGTGCTTGACACATATTAGATAATTAATATTAATTAATATAATCATAGATTATCTGATGTATTATTAATAGTAATAATAAATGCTCAATAAATATTGGTTGGATAACAGAGCCTCTAGTACTGGTCATCTTGGTCATCTGTGGATTTGCCATCGTGGAAGGCCATGGGAGGAAGAGGATGACTTATCTCCTCTCCCAAGATGGAAGCTAGGCTTTGACCTACCGATATTTCGCTGGGGTAGTAAGCCTTCAATGTCCGTATTAGGGACATTCAAAGAGGCCACGGGGATTAGAAGAGCTGGGAAGCTGTGACAAAGATGAGCATCAAAGGTGGGACAGTGGTGAAGTAGGTTAGCTGGATGCTCTTGGCAGTGACAGTGACATCCAGCTGTGCCCCTTGGGGTGGGTAGAGAGTTATATGGGAGGGGCAGGAAACATTAGCAAACTAAAACTCTCACCAAATCTAATCTGGCCTTTCGTTGTTCCCCCCACCACCCCTGAGACTATTACTGTATTTTGCCATGTATAATGTGCATGTTTTTGTCCAAATTTTTGAGGGAAAAATAAGAATGCATATTATACATGGGTAGTGCTAATTCTGTCTATATAAATGTTTTAAATTCTTTTATTTATGCTTATGCATTAGAAGTATAACTCCAGAAAGCAAAAACTATATTCGTATGTAAAATAACACCCTAGAATACAGAAACTGCCCCCTCTCTGTGCTGTCCCTCTCCCTGGCCGCCCCCTCACTAGGCAGGCATTGCAGCCACAGGAACGTCTAGCCTGCCTAGCTGATCATGCTGGCCACCGCTGTTGCCACCATTTTGGAAGCTGTCATGCTGCCGACAGTGATGCGACAGTTAGTGTCAGCCCTCGGTGAAGGGGCAAAAGGGGTTGTGCAGTGACACCTCCCTAGGAGGAAGATCCTTAAGCTGGCGTCTGGGAGACCTAGGTTCTGAGACTCGTTATACTAGTAGCCTGCTGTTGTGACCTTGGGCCTCAGTCGCCATGAAGTTTCTGTCTATGGGGGTGCCTGACAGTGAAGCACAAAAGCTCGGGGTACTTGATCCCATAGACTGTAATCCCTTTGACTTGTCTGAAACCTCAAGGTGTTGAGCTGATATAATTTACCAAACTTGCCAGTAGGAAGACCCATCTGAAACCCAGGTGTTTCTGCTGGAGAGTTGATTCAGTGTAGTTGGGTGTAGTTCAGAGGTCTCATTTTAACCAGTTCTGTGAGTGATTTGTAAGGATTTGCAAATCCTTACAGGCTGGTGTTGTTCGTTCTGTTCATTACTAGTGCCCAAGGTCTGGATGGCTCAAGGAGGTCACAGTCCAGTCACTAAACACAAATGTATATGCAGAGTACTTCATCATCAGGGAAGGCTCCTCCTCAGAGCAGTGTCCCGGGGCTCAGAATGGGGCAGCTGCAGAGACGAGGTGGCCTGGAGAGGGTGGGGATCTGCTCACTGGGAAATAAGCCCACTGGGGTTCTCAGGGATGGCCGTGGCCATGTTCCCACTGATGGACATGGGTGGGAATAGAAAATGAGATGATGTAGGGACAAGGATGGGCTGGGAGGGGGCAGTTACCCTGTTTCCCCGAAAATAAGACATCCTCCAAAAATAAGACCTACTTACAGGAAAGACAAGGCGTCCCCTGAAAATAAGACCTAGAGTATCTTTGGGAGCACACCTTAAAATAAGACACTGTCTTATTTTTGGGGAAACAGGGGAGGGAGGTCAGACACTATGGTCATCTGGACCACTCTCCCCTGCTGCCTGGCCTTGCTCCTGGCTTCTCTACTGCAGCTGGCTTTGTGTTTCACACCTCCTCTTTTTTTTTTTTTTGAAACAAAGTCTCACTTTGTGACCCTTGGTAGAGTGCGGTGGCGTCACCTCAAACTCTTGGGCTCAAGTGATTTTCTTTTATTTATTTATTTATTTTTTTTTTATTGTTGGGGATTCATTGAGGGTACAATAAGCCAGGTTACACTGATTGCAATTGGGCTCAAGTGATTTTCATGCCTCAGCCCCTCAAGTAGCTGGGACCACAGGCACAGGCACTGGCCATAGTGCCTGGCTATTTTTTTTTAATTAATTAATTTATTTTTATTGTTAAATCATAGCTGTGTACATTAGTGCAATCAAGGGGTACAATGTGCTGGTTTCATGTACAATCTGAAATATTCTCATCAAACTGTTCAATGTAGCCTTCATGGCATTTTCTTAGTTACTGTATGTAGACATTTGTATTCTGCATTTAGTAAGTTTCACCTGTAAGAAGAATATGTTCCACCTCCATCCATGTAAACATGAAAGCGGTAAAGTCTCCATCTTTCTTTAAGGCTGCATAATATTCCATGGTATACATGTACCACAATTTGCTAGTCCATTCGTGGGTCGATGGGCACTTGGGCTTCTTCCATGACGTAGCAATTATGAATTGGGCTTCAATAAACATTCTGGTACAGATGTCTTCGTTATATTGTGATTTTTGGTCTTCTGGGTATAAACCTAGTAAAAGAATTATGGGATCGAATGGCAGGTCTATTTTAGGTCTCTAAGTATTCTCCAAAGATCCTTCCTGAAGGAACATATTAGTGTGCATTTCCACCAGCAGTGTAGAAGTATGCCCTTTTCTCCACATCCACGCCAACATCTCTGGTTTTGGGATTTTGTTATGTGGGCTACTCTTACTGGGGTTAGGTGATATCTCAAAGTAGTTTTGATTTGCATTTCTCTGATGATTAAGGATGATGAGCTTTTTTTCACGTGTTTGTAGATCATGCGTCTGTCTTCTTTAGAGAAGTTTCTCTTCAAGTCCCTTGCCCACCCTGAGATGGGGTCACATGTTCTTTTCTTGCTAATACATTTGAGTTCTCTGTGGATTCTGGTTATTAGACCTTTATTGGAGGTATAACCTGTAAATATTTTCTCCCATTCTGAGGGCCGTCTGCTTGCTTTACATACTATGTTCTTGGCTGTGCAGAAGCTTTTTAGTTTGATCAGGTCTCAGTAGTGTATTTTTGATACTGCTTCAATTGCCTGGGGAGTCCTCCTCATAAAATATTCACCCAGGCCAATTCCTTCAAGGGTTTTCCCTCACTTTCTTCAAGTATTTTTATAGTTTCATGTCTTAAGTTTAAATCTTTTATCCAGTGAGAGCCTATCTTAGTTAATGGTGAAAGGTGTGGGTCCAGTTTCAATCTTCTACAGCTTGCCAGCATGTTCACCCAGCACCATTTGTTCAATAGGGAATCTTTTCTCCAGTGAATGTTTTTAATGGGCTTTTCAAAGATCAAATAACGGTAAGTAGATGGATTCATCTCTTGGTTCTCTATTCTGTTCCAGACATCTACTTCTCTGTTTTCATGCCAATACCATGCTGTTTTGATCACTATCATTTATAGTACAGTCTCAGGTCTGGTAGCGTGATTCTTCCTGCTTTGTTTTTATTTCTGAGTAATGTCTTGGCTATTCAAGTTTTTTTCTGATTCCATATAAAATGAAGTATTATTTTTTCAAGATCTTTAAAATATGACACTGGAGCTTTAATAGGAATTGCATTAAAATTATATATTGCTTTGGGTAGTATAGACATTTTAACAATGTTGATTCTTCCCAGCCATGAGCATGGTATGTTTTTCCATTTGTTAACATCTTCAGCTATTTCTTTTCTTAAAGTTTCATAGTTCTCTTTGTAGAGATCTTTCACATCCTTGGTTAGTGTTAGGTATACTCCCAAATATTTCATCTTCTTTGGCACTACTGTGAAAGGAATAGAGTCCTTGACTGTTTTTTTGGCTTCGTTATCGTTGGTATATATGAAGGCTACAGTTTTATTGGTGCTGATTTTGTAGCCTGAGACATTGCTGTATTCGTTGATCACTTCTAAAAGTTTTGTAGTAGAATCCCTAGTGTTTTCCAGATATATGATCATATCATCTGTGAAGAGTGAAAGTTTGATCTCCTCTGACCCTATGTGGATAACCGTGATCGCCTTTTCTTCCCTAATTGCAATGGCTAAAACTTCCATTACAATGTTAAAGAGCAATGGAGACAATGGGCAACCTTGCCTGGTTCCTGATCTAAGTGGAAATGATTTCAATTTAACTCCATTCAATACGATATTGGTTGTGGGTTTGCTGTAGATGGCCTCTATTAGTTTAGGAAATGTCCCTTCTATGCCAATTTTCTTTAGTGTTCTGATCATGAAGGGATGCTGGATATTATCAAAAGCTTTTTCTGCATCAATTGAAAGAATCATATGGCTCTTATTTTTTAGTTTGTTTATGTGCTGCATTACATTTATAGATTTACGTATATTGAACCAGCCTTGAGACCCTGGGATAAATCCCACTTGGTCGTGGTGTATAATTTTTTTGATGTGTTGTTGGATTCTGTTTGTTAGGATCTTATTGAGTATTTTAGCATTGATATTCATTAGTAATATTGGTCTATAATTTTCTTTTCTTGGTGGGTCTTTCCTCGGTTTGGGGATCAAGGTGATGTTTGCTTCATAGAATGTGTTGGGTAATATTCCTTCTTTTTCTATAATTTGGAAGAGGTTTAGTAGTATAGGTACTAGTTCTTCTTTAAAGGTTTGGTAGAATTCTGTCGTAAAGCCATCTGGTCCTGGGCTTTTCTTTATAGGGAGATTTTGTATAGTTGATGCTATTTCAGAACTTGATATAGGCCTGTTCAACATTTCCACTTCATTCTGGCTAAGTCTTGGTAGGTGGTGTACTTTCAGGTATTGGTCAATTTCTTTCAGATTTTCATATTTGTGAGAGTAGAGTTTCTTGTAGTATTCATTAAGGATTTTTTGAATTTCTGAGGGTTCTGTTGTTATTTCATCGTTACCATTTCTGATTGATGAAATTAGAGATTTTACTCTTTTTTTCCTGGTTAGGTTGGCCAAAGGTTTATCTATTTTATTGATCTTTTCAAAAAACCAACTTTTGGATTTATTGATCTGTTGTATAATTCTTTTGTTTTCAATTTTGTTTAGTTCTGCTCTGATTTTTGGTTATTTCTTTTCTTCTGCTGGGTTTGGGGTTGGAGTGTTCTTCCTTCTCCAGTGCCTTGAGATGTCCCATTGAGTTATTAACTTCCTCTCTTTCCATTTTCTTGAGGAAGGCTTGCAGTGCTATAAATTTCCCTCTTAGGACTGCCTTTGCAGTATCCCAGAGGTTCTGGTAATTGGTGTCTTGATTGTTGTTTTGTTCCAAAAACTTCATGATTCCTTCTTAATCTCGTTTATAACCCATCTATCCTTCAGCATAAGGTTATATAGCTTCCATGTTTTGTATGGGTATGCAGGTTCCTGTTGTTATTGAGTTCAACTTTTATTCCATGATGGTCTGAGAAGATGCAAGGAATAATTTCTATTTTTTTTAATTTGCTGAGGTTAGATTTGTGGCCTAGGATGTGGTCAATTTTGGAGTATGTTCCATGGGCTGATGAGAAGAATGTGTATTCAGTTTTGTTGGGATGAAATATTCTGTAGATGTCTGTTAAGTCCAGATGTTGGATGGGTGAGTTTAAATCTAAAATTTCTTTGCTTAGCTTCTTTTTGGAGGATCTATCCAGAACTGCTAAAGGGGTGTTAAAATCTCCAACTACTATGGAACTGGAGGAAATCGAGTTGCTCACGTCTGTAGAGTTTCTCTTACAAATTGAGTTGCGTTCTGGTTGGGTGCATAAATATTAATAATTGAGATCTCATCATATTGAGTATTACCTTTAACAAATATGAAGTGTCCATCCTTACCCTTCCTTGTTTTGGTTGATTTAAAGCCTATTGCGTCTGTGAACAGGATTGCAATGCCTACTTTTTTTCTGCTTTCCATTTGCCTGGAATATAGATGACCATCCCTTCACCTTGAGTCTGTATTTGTCTTTTAATGTAAGATGTGATTCTTGTATGCAGCAGATATCTGGCTTGAGTTTTTGCGTCCAGTCAGCCAACCTGTGCCTCTTTAGAGGACAGTTTAAACCATTCACATTAATTGAGAATATTGATAAGCCTTTCGAGAGTCCGGTGGACATTTTTAATACTTTTGCGACTGTGGAAGTTGGAATTTGATCAAGATTTTCTGGGTGGGTTTACTTTTGTGGTGGAGGATTACACTGGTCTTTATGGAGGATAGGTCTGAGAAAATCTGGGAGAGCTGATTTAGTTATGACAAATTTCTTCAACATGTGAACGTCATTGAAGTATTTAATTTCTCCGTCATAAATGAAACTCAGTTTAACTGGGTACAGGATCCTGGGTTGAAAGTTATTTTGTTTTAGGAGATTAAAAGTCGATGACCATCCTCTTCTAGCTTGAAAGTTTTCAGCAGAGAGATCTGCAGTTATTCTAATATTCTTCCCCTTATAGGTAATGGTTTTCTTTCATCTGGCAGCTTTCAGAATTTTCTCCTTCATATTAACTTTAGTGAAATTGATTATGATGTGTCTGGGGGATGTCTTATTTGGGTTGAGATGTGCTGGAGTTCTGAAACTGTCTGCTATCTGAATTTCAGAATCTCTTGGCATGTCTGGAAATTTCTCCTTCATAATCTCATTGAGAAGAGACTCTGTGCCTTGTGAAGCCACTTCGTTGCTTTTGGGGATCCCTATGAGATGAATATTGGTTTTCTTCTAATTATCCCAGAGCTCTCTGAGAGAGTGATCTGTTTTTGCCCTCCATTTCTCTTCCTTTTTGAGAGTTTGGGAGCATTCAAAAGCTTTGTCTTCAATTTCAGAAATCCTTTCTTCTGTTTGCTCCATTCTGTTACTGAGGGATTCTACTGTGTTTCTCAGATCTTTGAGGGCTACAACTTCTTTTTTTTTTTTAATTGTCTTTTTATTTATTTTATTTTATTTTTTTCAGACATATCAGGTTTTTATTTTTTATTTATTTATTTATTTATTTTTTTATTAAATCATAGCTGTGTACATTAGTAAGATCATGGGGCACCATACACTTGGTTCATAGACCGTTTAACACATTTTCATCACACTAGTTAACAGAGCCTTCCTGGCATTTTCTTAGTTATTTTGCTAAGACCTTTACATTCCACATTTACTAAGATTCAGAGGGCTACAACTTCTTGTCTCAATGTGTCAAAATCTTTGGTCCTCTGGTCTTTGAATTCGTTGAATTCTTGAGCTATCTTTTGGGTTACTGCTTGGAATTCTAATTCGATCTTATTTGCTATCCAGGTTCTGAATTCAATTTCTGACATCTCAGCTATTTGTTTGTGCATGGGATCTTGTGCTATATCTGCCCCATTGATCCTTGGGGGAGTTGATCTACTCTGATTATTCATATTGCCAGAGTTTTTCTGTTGATTTCGCCTCATGATTGTTTTTCACCATTGCCTCAGGCTGTCCTCAGAGTTGGGGAGGTGTCTCTCCAAGATTAGGCCCCAGCGGGATCCCTCTATTGTTGCTAGATCTTTGTAGGGAGTGACCCTGTCTAGTTCCTCTGGGGCTGACCCAGCTAGGGAGTTCTGGCTGTGGAAGCAGCTCCAATGTGTGACACACCCAGATCCAGCAACAGGGCTGGAGGTGATGTGCATGGTTCTGGGAGTGCCTGGCACTCAGTGACTTTGGCACAGAGTGCCCAAGGCTCCAGCAGTCTCTGGCCAGGAGAAGGGCTGTGCACAGAGGCAGGGAGGGCTCCAGAGGGCACGCAGCTACCAGTATCCCTGGCCAGATGAGCGGGCCAATGTGGAGGCAGGGAGGATACAGGATGGAGGATGTGGGGTTGTGCGGCTCCCGCAGTTTTTGATCAGGGCATGCGGAAGCCCGGTGGGCATGGGCCATGGGTTGGGCGTTGTGGTGCAGCTCTTATGGAGATCTGGGCGGTGCCAAGCCCAGGAGTTTGAGGTTGCTATGAACTGTGATGCCAAGGCACTCTACCCAGGGCAATAGCCTGAGGCTCCAGTGTGTCAAAACCAGTCTCACTCTGCCCCTAAGGGTTAAGCTCAGTCCCTGCCTTTAGGCTGCTCAGTCAGTAGGTTACTAGCTCCTGGCCTGATCTTTGCTCTGGGACCCTGAAGGTGGATCTTGCCAGGATAGTTCTCTCACAATTGCTCCCTGTGGCCCAGCTCAGTGGCTCAGTCCGGGGCCCTAGACAATGCCCAAAGTTCTCTGCACTCCTGCTCAAGCTCTCCCCAAGGCAGTTCAACTGACTGCCAAGTCCAAAAACACTGAAACAGTTCACAGGTAAGGCCTTTCTGGTTTGCAGTCTCACTGCTGCTTGTACTTACAGTTGCCGGCAGGATTAGGTCAATTGAACACATGCCGACTCCCTGTATCCTCTCTTGCCGACTCCCTGTATCCTCAAAGGGATAATTATAGGCAGATCCCACCAGCCAGAGATGCCTGGAGTCTTATCTCCCCAGACTCACCATGCCCAGTTGCAGGGAAGCTGTTACTCAGCCGCTATCTTGCTCCACCCTCCAGTGCCTGGCTATTTTTAAAGATGGGGTCTCACTCTTGCTCAGGTCTCGAACTCCTGAACTTAGGCAATCCACCTGCCTCAGCCTCACAGAGTGCTAGGATCACAGATGGGAGCCACCACGCTGGCCTTCATACCTCTTTTGAGAGAAATGGGGGCCAATGTGTGGCCTCTTCTGCCCTCCTTTAAAAAATTAAAATGAAAGATTTTTTTTTTCCTGAAAGTTTGGGCCCAAAACATGCGTGTGCACTATACATGGCAAAATACGGCACTTTGCCAGTAGAACCTTGTCTCCAGCAGGTGGGTGGGTCACCTCCTCCCCTCTCACCTCTCCCTGGGAATCTCACAGGGATCCATGTTTCCAAGGTGGTTTCCCTAACTTTGGTCTATTCCTGTCTCTACAGGCAGCTAAGTTTCTTTAAATGCTACCTTTAAGCTGTCACTTCCCTACCCTAAAACCAACAACGGATTCTCATCCTTTACAATGTACATTTCAAGTTTGGCTTTTAAGAACTTCCGTAATTTGGCCCTTCAATGTTTATCCAGTTTTCTTTTTCTCTCCCAACCACTGTGGGCGAGAATTAACTTTGCGATTTTCTCTCCCAAGCCTATCATGTTTATTCCCAGCTGGGCTGTCCATTCCACTTGAATGCCCTATCTGCTCTTCAATTCTATTCTACTGTTTCTTTAAAGGACAGCCCAGGTTTTGTCCCTAGCCAAGCCCTGTGTGACCACTTCACCACCCTTTTCTTTCCCATTTCAAAAACCCCTGATATATTCATATCCAGTATTGAAAAGTTTCCATTCAAGGTTCTCCCATAGATTGCCAGAAAGATTCATTTGGTAGCTGTGTTAGTTTACTAGCTGCCATGATAAAATACCACAGACTGGGTGGCTTAAGCAATAGAAATTTAAATTCTCACCGTTCTGGAAGGGTCCAAGTCCAGGTGCTGGCAGGTTTGGTTTCTTCTGAGGCCTCCTTGGCTTGCAGACAGCCATCTTCTTACTGCGCCCTCACATGCTCTGTGTGACTCCCCATTGTCTCTGTGTGTCTGATCTCCTCTGCTTGTAAGGACACACCAGATTAGAATAAGGCCTGTCCCTCTTTAGAGTCCTTATCTCCAAACACAGTCACATTCTGGGGTTTTGGGGATTTTAATTTGGGGGGCACATGTTAGCCCATAACAGTAGCCGACTCACAGTGGATAAAGCCAAAGAGAGAACTTATCACGGGTAGCAGGTGAAAGTGGGAGGTGATCAACTTGTTACAGCTGGATGTAGGTAGCCCAGGTTGTCTGGGACCTTGCCCTCTCCCTCCCTTGGCCCATTTTCTTCTGTGTTGACATCATCCTAAGAAACCTCCCTTCTGTTGTGGCAAGACGCTGCCACAGCTCTCCACTTATGTGTAGTATTCCAACTTGGCTGCCCCAGAGAACAGAAAGAAGTCTTCTGTCCCAGTGGTGCCAGGGAAAGTCCTGGCACCAGTTCTCCTTGGCCCAGACCCAACCATGTGCCGTCACTAAGCCCATTGCTGAGAGCCCAATGGACACGCTTTGGCTTTCGGATTCTCCCACCCTAGACGAAGGTAGAGGGGCCTAATTGGACCATGTAGAGTAGACCAAGAGCGGGATAGCGACTCCCTGCAGAAAACCAAAGCACTGTTGTAGAGGAAGCACAGGAAGCAGAGAAGGAAGATGAGAAATGTCCCTTCCAGCACCTTCCCCTTCATCGTATGTTGATCTATGCTTTATCCCTAAGAGGTGGGTCTTATCCTCATGTTCACAATAAGAAAACGGAGACTCGGAGAGGGTAAATCAAATCAAGTAGCTGGTTAATTGAGATCTAGATTCAAGTACTGATATGACTCCCAAACCCACTCCTTTCCTCCACTATCCTGTCGTACTCATCTTCTTCAGGGAAGGGATTTAGCTGCTAGCCTCTTCAACAACTGACGCAGCTTTAAGAAATCGTAGGCGCTCAGCCAATTACAGAGATGGGAGGCTATGTAGAGTTGGTTGCACTTTGGACATGCTGCAAGTGTAGTAAGGCTCAGATGCTGGGGAACATCAGGTGTTAACAAGGACCCTGGGGCTGGGGAGGAAGAAACTGGGAAAGAGAGAGCAGGGAGACACAGCAGGTGCAATTCACTTCATGTGGCCCTCCTGGGTGACTCTCCTGCCATCTCCCATTTCTCCTCTCCGGGACGAGTTCAGCTGTATAAGTGAAGACAGATGTGCCTGGATCCTTCTCTTTGTTCCTCTTTGCAAATACATTTCTAGACTGCTACACCCCAGAACATTAAATTCAGAGATTGCTCAGCTCATTGTAGCAGAGTGGAGCAATTAAGAGACCAGCCTGGAGATAGTCTGCCTAGCTCTGCCACTTTGTTGCTGTGTGACCTTAGGCACATTATTTAACCTTGCTGGGCTCCAGTTTCTTCATGTGCAATGTGGGGCTAAAGAAGTGATCAACCTCATGGAGCTAAGATCATGTATCAGAAGTTCTCAGGACAGTGCCCTATATATAATGAATACTCAAAAAGAAACGTTGTTGGGCATTAGTGATGCAAGGCTCAGGAGCTTGGCTGGACAGGAGTTATCCAGCCAGAGCAAAGATCTTGGTGAGCAGAAGTTAGCTCACTCTCTGTTTGGGGACTTTACACATCTTCAGCTCAGAGCTACAGTGTCCTGGAGTGAGAATTCATGGGGCCAGCAGTTCAAGGGTGACATCTGAGTTTACTTTCCTTAAAGAGTGCTTAGAATAGGTTTCTCAGAAGATATGAGTCACAGAGAATGATTTTAAGAAAGGGAAGTTGCTGATGAATAGGGTTATCGTGAAACTTCAAAAGATGACCTCCATAAAAATTTAACTAGTAAAAATGAAATAATTTTATATCCCCCCCCTCCCATATCAATTGAGGACTCCTTTGGCTTAAAAATCTATATCCACTGATAATGCCAAATGCACCTTTGATTTCAAAATGCATTTGTATGTATTTTTTGGCAGTGAGTTTACTTCCTCATCATGTTTATAGCTTAAATTAATATGGAAATTAACCCTGAAGCCCTAGACTATTTCAAAGCACTGGATTTTACAGACCTCGAACTACTTTAAAATAAATATTGAAAATGTGAACTGCATAAAAAAAAAGCTGATAGTATTAATTTAATTTAATCTCCATTAAAGATATCAGGAATGATTTATTGAGTTTTAAAATTAAAAAAAAAATAAAAGGCATATGCTCTGTTATGGGCATGTGCCCCTTACAGATACAGGTTGTTTGAATGAAAAATGTTTGTGTGAGATGCTGGTTTCTTGCTAGACCCCCACCAGCAATAAAGTTCTGTGATTTCACTTTCATGATGGTCTCTGTGAACACGAAACATTTTGTATGTTTAGCAAGATAATGCTACCTACTAGACTTCATCACATCCCAGATTCTGGGATCTGGGGAAGCCCTGTTATTGGGGAGAATAAGCTTCAAACTATTTTTACTACAGACATGAGTTTGTTCACTCACAAATATTTATTAAACAGTTGATACGTGGCATGTACTGTGTTGCGTATTTACTGAAAATAGTGGGCAAGGGGCGCAGACCTTCTCTGCCTTCGTGGGGTTTGTAGCTTAGGGAGTGAGGGAAACACAAAATAAACGAGTCTGAGTAAATATATAATAATCATTTGCGATAAATATGCTTTAGGGTGAATATGGGAGGGGTATTTAATTTGGTTTTCTTTCTTTCTTTTTTTTTTTGACAGAGTCTCACTCTGTTGCCTTGGGTAGAGTGCACTGGTGTCATCATAGCTCAGGGTAACCTCATACTCTTGGGCTAGAGCCATCCTTTTGCCTCCGCCTCCTGAGTAGCTGGGATTACAGGTGTGTGCCTGGCTAGTTTTTTCTATTCTTAGTAGAGAGGGGGTTTTCCTCTTGCTCAGACTGGTCTTGAACTCCTGAGCTCAAGTAATCCTCCTCCCTCGGCCTCCCAGAATGCTAGGATTACAGTCATGAGCTATCACATTTAATTTGGCTTTCAAAAGGTCTGGGAAGGTCCCTCTGAGGACCTGACATTTAGCCTGAGGTACAAAGAAAGGTGAGGACTTTCCCTGCTCTCCCTTTATGCAAAGGTAATGAACACACATGCCCAAACTGCTCTACACGTCTGCCACTGTGTCTATGCCAACATAGCACAAGATTCTCAAGGATCCTTAGTGTACCAGTGGCCAGTTAAGAGTGGGGGTGTCGGGGCTTTGGGTACCTGCTTAATATACTCACTCTCCAGCATCCCTTCCTCCCCATCACCGTCCCAGCTGATGAGTGAGTCAACCTCAGACTGCCTCCTGCTCGCAGGCACACACCTGGTTAAGTGGCACAGCTGGGATTTGAACACAAGTCTCTGCCTCAAAGCTTGTGTTTTTTCTCCCCCACTCTTAGGGAAAAGCTCCCCTTGGCCCCAGCTCACCCCAATTAAATTCCAAACGCTTCATCCTTCTCTGCAGGCAGTTGGAATTTCAGCTGCCTTTTTCAGTTTAGACCAAAACAAATGGGTCTTTCTCTTTCCCGGAGGGATGTGATAGACCAAAAGACATGAGCTACCTTCTCCACCCTTCGGGGCTCCTGACAGATGGGCAGCTTAAACGGAACAGCTGTAACCAAAGCCCAGCAGTTCCTATGGACCTGGAGAGGTTTCTCTGGTTCCTTTCTGCTGCACTGGGAGCCTGCAGAGAGAATTCTGTCACCAGGCAGGGAAGGGTGATAGGGCTGGAAGCTGAGGATAAAGGGACTTGCCTGAGGGGGGAGAGAGAGAGCAGGTCGTGGGAGGAGGGCCAGGAGGGGCTGTGGGGTTGCCACACCTATGAGGGGAGGGAGAGTAGTGTGACCTTCTAAGCCCCAGAGAAGAGCAGCTTCTAGCTTTTATTCTTTTTCTTTTTAACTGATATATATTTTTTAACAATTTCAGGTATAATTATATACAGTAAAAGGCACAGATCTTAAGGCCAATTCAATGGATTATGGCAAGGTATACACCTAGGAATGAAACTGCCACCCTGTACAGAGGACGTGCACAATGTCCAGAGCTGCAGAAAGTTTGTTTTTCTTTTCTTTTCTTTCTTTCTTTCTTTTTTTTTTGAGACTGGGTCTCGCTCTGTCACCCAGGCTAAAGTGTAGTTGCCTCATCATAGCTCACAACCTCAAAGTCCTGGGTTCAAGCGATCCTCTTGCCTCAGCCTCCCAAGTATCTGGGACTACAAGGCTATGTGTCTGCCACGTGTCTGTGCAAACATAGCAGAAGATTTGCCAGGGTCCTTAGTGTACTGGGTGGCTAGTTCAGAGTGGAGGTGTCGGGGCTTTGGGCACACAAAGCCCACCACCACACTGGACTAATTTTTCTATTTTTTGTAGAGATGGAGTCTCACTCTTTTTCAGGGTGGAGAAAGTTCCTTGGTCCCCTATCTTAGTTACTCCCCTGTCCCCGCTGCCTCTAGACAACCAGGGTTTTGACTTCTGCTACTGTAGGCTGGCTTTGTCTGGTCTTGGATTTCATGTGAATGGAATCTTACACTATTTATTTTGGATCTGACTTCTGTCACTCACCTAATGATCATGAGATTCACCCAACTCAGCGTATGTTCCTTTTTGTTGTTGAATAGAATTCCATTGCATGGACATATCCAGTTTGAGCCGGTGAACATTTGAACAGTTTCTGGTTTGGAGCTTCTGTGAACATTTGCATTGAGGTCTTTTTGTAGACATATTTTTTTTCATTGCTTTTGGTAAATACCTAGGAGTGGAAAGGTTGGGCCATAGAAAAACAGTGCTTTATGTGACTTTACCATAGCTTATATCAGAAAGAACAGTAGCAGAGAGGTGGAGCTTTGTCTGCACCTGGACTTGCTGTCTTATGTGATAACTCTCGGTGGCATCCAGTGGTGTCTGATGGGCCCATGTGGAGTTATGTTCCTGCCCACTGTTAAAATTTGCTAAAGAGTCAGAAATGGGCTCTTTAACTTCATCGATGCTGGTCAGGTGCTCCCTTTCCCTAAGGTGTCACTCATGGGGGATTCCCCCCACAATGGGTAGACACCCTCTACCCCTAGGAAGGCACCCAGTGGGATTTCCCATGTTGGATCGAAATAGAAAGGGTATCACATGGGAGTGACAGCTCCACTACTTGGGTGGAGCATAAGATATCTAATCGACTCATCACTTACCACTCATCACCAAGCCTCAGATATGGGGGAGGCTGGTAAGCCAAGGCTTTCCTCAAGCTGATGGAGGACAAAGACTCTCAGACTGAGCAGGGCACAGTGCCACTGCCTTTACCACTTGATATTTGGAAAAATGCTCATTCACTGGTATTTTTGAAAAGTACAGAATCACCTGAAGAGATACCATCTGAGTTCTGGGTGAGCCGCCTGCCCACTTCATGGAGATGTGTTCCTCACATTAATGACTGTTAGCATAGCAGAGTGAAATGTGCCCAAGAAGCTGTGGCAATAGTAATGACTATGGTGGTGGTCAAGGCTCGCTGGAGGGTGCTCTTGGGGAGAGCTGAAGCTGGCATTTACAGCTCCAGCATCTAGGACTTGTAAGCATCGGTGTTGTAAGCCACACCTGATTCTAACCACGGGGAAGAGGTAGGCTTCTAGAAAGGTAACAAAAGCACTGTACAATGGACACAAGATGCCTAGGCTTTGGGAGGGAGTCTACGCCAAGGAGAATGGGTTGGAGGTTCTATGGTAGAGTTAGGATGTGCTGGGGTGGAAGGATGAGTGTCAGGTGAGTGAATGTTATAGTCTCAGATCCTAGAGAGAGAAGGGCAGCCTTGTGGGGCAGGGGAGGGACAGGTGCTCATACATTCAGGCAGTATACCTGGTGTGTCACCTACAGCAACTTGTTTAACCTTCATAATAACTGGGTGTAGGAAGTATTCTTATTCCTATTATACATACAAAGAAACTGAGGCTCAGAGAGGCCCTGCCAATTATACTATGGTCTGACTCAGATGGAGGGTGTCCACATTTTAGATCTGCACCCAGTCTTGCAGCACAAAGCGGCAGCGCCAGGAGCAGCAGAGAGGTCCGGAGGTCGGTGGTGCCCTAGGCTGCAGGCCTGTTTTCACCAGTGGGGCCATGAGCAGAAGCAGCTGATCCTTTCCTTCTACTCTTCCCACGTCTTGTGTGTTCTGAAGAAATACTCAACCCTGAAGCTGGGACATTCCCAACTGTCTGGGATATGGCCCATTGTTTGGTCCCCTGTTGAATTCACTGGAACTTACCCCTGCTGAAGCTACCCAGATAGTCATTCATTCTCTCGCCCATTTGTTTGCTCCACCAATATTTCCAAAGGAGCTGCTGTGCTATGTGTTGGTCCTGTAGGCGTGGTAAGCAGTCCCTGCCCTCAAGAAGCCTACAGGCTGGTGGGGAAGATAGACAATTCTCTTCTGTAGGCCCCTTTCTACCCCTGCCCCAGCAGCCACACTGTTCTCTCCCAGGGCTTACATCCCCTAGGTCTTTCCTGCAGGGCAGACACCATGATGACAGATACTGGGCTGCTATCAAAGGCTCCATTGAGAGTTTGTCATCATGCATAGAAAGAAGCAGTGTTGATCCTAAACCTGACCCGAGGAGGCACAGCCCATGACAGCAGGTGTCTGTCAGCCACGTGTTCTTCCTTCTACTCCCCCGTGTTTTTTGCCAGTCTCAAAGTGTCACTTCCATTTGGAAGATATGGAGGAAGCAAGGTGGTGAGAGGAAACAGTCATCACTCTGCCCTTTGACTGGGGTGGAGGTTAGGCATGGCCAGAGGACAAGTGTCACCTGTGCTGGAACATCCCAGAAGCATGGAGTTGCCGATGAAGGGAGCTGGGGCCTATGGCCCCTTAGCTGAAGTCTCTCTTCCCTCTGTGTTTGAAAAGGATGGCCTACTTCCAGGGACCCAGCACTGAGTATGGCTTCTCAGTGTCTCAGCCACGAGAAAGCGTAATATTTCCCTAGGTAGGGTAGAGTGACGAGTGGAAGGGAATGTCTTGGCTAAGGTTTTGAGCTGTTTGGAGGCTGATTTTAAGAGAAAAGCAAGGGCGTGAACATAGGTAGTGAGTTAAGGCTTTGGAGTCAGATGGACTAGAACTCAAATCCTAACTCAGATCCACCAATTCTACTGCTAGGTGTATACTCAATAGAAATGAAAATATTTATCCACACAAAGACATGTATGCAAATGTTCATAATGGAATTACTCATAAGAGCCCCAAAGAGGAAATAATCCAACTGTCCACCAACTGACAAATGAATAAATGAAACATGGTATGTCCATACGATGGACTAGTAGTTGACCATAATCAGAAAGAAGCACTAATACGTGCTACAACATAGGGCAACCTCGAAACCATTATGCTGAGTGGAAGGAGCCAGATGCAAAAAAACACATATTATGTGATTCTATTTAGATGAAAGATTCGGAGAAGGCAAATCTATAGAAGGGAGATTAGTGGCTGCCTGGGGCTGGAGAAGGAAGGAGAGGGGGTGACTACAAATGGTCACAGTACACGTATGATCTTTTTAAGGAGGTGGAAATGCTCTAGGACTGAATGGTGGTGAGGATTGTCCAACTTTGTAAACTTACTAAGAATCATTAGATTGTACACTTAAAATGGGTAAATTTTATGGTATGTAAATTATACCTCTGTACAGCTGTTACAAAAATTTTAACTACATGGCTTACGAGCAGACAGACCTTGAGAAAGTTAAAGTTACATGAACACTGATTCTTCATCTGTAAAATGGAAAACCAATTTCATAGGCTTATTGTGAGAAGTATGGGTCTGATTCATAGTGAGCACTCCATAATTGTAGATGGCAGAAGTTGGTAGTTGTCACTATAATTACTACTACTTTTAAAACAGAAGTTATTTGAGGCCTGGGGTGGTGGCTCACACCTGTAATCTTAGCACTTTAGGAGGCCAAGGTGGGATGATAACTTGAAAACAGGAGTTCAAGACCAGCCTTGGCAACATAGTGAGACCCCATTTGTACAAAAAATAGAAATATCTATAGTCCTAGGTACCCAGGAGGCTAAGACGGAAGGAACACTCGAGCCTAGGAGCTCAAGCTGCAGTGAGCTATGATCACACCACTGCACTCTACCCCAGACATAGAGTGAGATCCTATCTCAAAAAAGAAAATAAAGAAAAAAAGTCTTTAAAGCATGTTACTTGATTTAGAAATGACAGAGAGAGAAAGAGAAGTTAAGAATCTTGGGTAGCAGTGAAATTATAGGATTTGGAGGCTTTACCTCCTCTCCCTGTACAAGGTGACTATCTTCAATGGTCTACCTCCATTATATTCCTGGATGCTCTCTCTAAATGCCAAGGGGAGTCTGGTTAAAACAAACAAACCTCATACCAACAAGAGGCATAATGGAGATGCCAGGCATCTGGTCTTCTGTAGATATTCACTCGCACGATTAGTTTTGAGGGAATTGAAGAGAAAGGGTGGGAAACCTTTGGGGTCTGAGTGTATCAAGTGCACCTAGCTTCTCGCTTCTTATTCAAGCTCTTTATTTCCATTCACTAATCCAGAATGTCTTTGGAATTTGCAATGAGCCACAGCTGGGCTGAAAGATCCTTCTCTACCCCTGGGCCCTGCTTTCCTCTAGATTAGCTTCATTCCAGAGGAAACTGTTCCCCTCATGGTGACAACAGGGTTTTCAGCAGCCCCAGGCTCATGTTCGTTCAATTTAACAACCCCAGGGGAGGCACTCCTTTCCTTACAATTTCAGCAAAATTTCGAGGGTTTTTTCTCATAGCTCCTGGTCATCCTGAACCCGTCACTATGTCCTGCAGAACACACAGCGTGCTGACTGGCCAGACCTGGTCACATGTCCTGGGGGTGGTGGTGGTGGAAGTCCAGGCCATTAACCAACATTTGTAGGAAGAAGGAGAGGAGGTTCAGCAGAGGAAAAGTAGGGATTCTTACCAAAGGAAGAGGGAATAACTGCCGGGCAGATAAATCACAGATATCCACTATGACTGTCCATCTTGGGGCCTCTACCTTCCTGTGCTAGCCTTAGAGAAATTCTAGAACGGTTGATGGAGGGATACCCTGGCCCTGATTGACTGACTCCCTTAGTCTACTGTTTCCTAGAGGCCCCACAGCTGTGCTTCTATTCAGGCAGCGTGGTGGTCTGCAACTTCATTTCAGTAAGAAAACGTTAGCCACATTTCTCAGCTCATTTTCAAAGCATACGTTTCAATGGTGAAAGCGCAATATCTATATTACAAATTCTCGCTCAGGAATACGACACCAAAGATTTAACTGGCAAACTCATAAAAATTTTGATTTTAAAGAGTAATTCCCCTGGGGGACTGTCTGATGTCTAACATGCACCCTGGGT
This sequence comes from Nycticebus coucang, assembly GCF_027406575.1. Lineage (NCBI taxonomy): Eukaryota > Metazoa > Chordata > Mammalia > Primates > Lorisidae > Nycticebus > Nycticebus coucang. The sequence goes on along the minus strand of NC_069788.1, from coordinate 109,066,334 downwards.
CAAGCTAGAAACACCCCAGAGCAGTGTGTTTTGACTATATGGCATATGCCCCTGGCTTTACTGAGGTGTGCTATCAAAAGCAGATGTATTAGTCAGGATATTCCAGGGCACGACTCAATGACAAATAAGACTTCAGTTCATAAGGATTAAACACAATGAAGGTTGACTTTGTGTTCACTTTACAGGTCCAGTGTGGGTCAGGTGGTTCTTCTCAAAAGGGACTCTGGGATCCAGGCTGCTTCCACCTGGCACCTCAGTGGTCTCTCAGATTTTTCCTTTCCTTCTTAAGGTTGAGAGGGGATTGGAGAGCAGGTAAGCAGGATTCACAGAGATTTACATCCTTTTCATGAGAATTCAGTGACATGGTCCCCACCTAACTACAAGAGTATCCAGGAAATGCAGTCTCCCCGTGTCTCAGAAGAGAAAACACAATGGCAAACATACAGCATTCTTTCTGCCATGTTGGTTGTGGGGGATACGTATATATAATTATTATATGAAGGCTGAGATATTAGAGGCACCAGGGATCTTGAAAATGAGAGGACAGATGGAACTAAAAACAAAAGAACAGGATTAAATTTGGAAAAGTAGCCATTAAACAATCTCCTACCCTTTCTTCTACCATATCTTACCATGGGGGATAACAAGTTTCCCCTCCCTACCCCAGCAAAAGGAAGGAGGCTCATTTTCTAGAGAAACTGAGTCAAAAAGTCTCTGGACACACAACTCTAGACATGGCTGAGGGAAGTGATCCCATACTGAAACAGGAACACTATGTGAAAGTTTCTGCACTGAAAATTAATATAGTTGGCTCCCAGAGCTCTAGAGGTCAGATTTGGGTGCAGAAGATTCTTCTCCAAGGAAACCAATGAAACCAAGGGAAAAGACCCACAGGAACTTGCTTTATCACGTGGTACCTCCTTCTTTTTAAATTTTTTTATTAATTTTAATTTTTAATTTTTTTATTTTGGCATCTTTTATTTAATCAAATATTTTTTAATTTAATTTTTATTAATAAAACTGTATACATTTATGGGGTACAATGTGATGATTTGATTTACAATACAGAATGCTTAAATCAAACTAATTGATATAACCATCACCTCTCTTACTTATTTTTTGTAGTAAGACATTTATAATTAACTCTTAGGGTTTTTGTTGTTGTTGTTGCTTAGCAGGCTCTGGCCAGGTTCAAACCCACTAGCCTCGGTGCATGTGGCCAGTGCCCTAACCACCAAGCTACAGGCACCAAACCACTCTTAGTTGTTTTGAAATGTACCCTTGCGTTGTGCACATTAGGTGAGATCCCACCAAATGCCCTCCCTCCTCCCACCAATTGCCCTCCCCCTCCCCTCCCCCTTCTTCCTCTCCCCTCCCACTTGCTACACTATATTTGTGTTTTATCATTCGTATGTATGTGTAAGTGTTTATATATTGGTTTCATAATAGTATTGAATACATTGGATACTTTTTTCCCCATTCTTGAGATACTTTACTAAGAAAGATATGTTCCAGCTCCATCCACGTAAACATAAAAGATGTAAAGTCTCCATCATTTTTAATGGCTGAATAGTATACTCTACATACAGCATGATACCCTCTTGATGAGGCCTTGGGAGAAATTTCTCCCAGGCCTTACCTGGCTTCTATCAAAACAGCCAAGGAACACAATCTTAGGAACATTGTGAATCTTGTAGGGAAGGAGATGTCCTTCTTTGCTTTGTCTTTGGAACACATAACTCCAAATTTTCTTCCCATCTCAAGTAATTGTGCCAGAATTCTGTCATGTATTTCTTGGCACTAAATTTATTCCTGACTTCACTATGCCACCTCATTTTAGTTTCACCCTGATTTCCATTGGTCACCCACTCCCTCACTCATTCACCCAACAAACATGAGTGGATTGTGTGTATTTTTTGTGCCAGACTACTGTATTGGGAACCAAGGACTAACTCCCACAAACCTGCCATCTTTCTGCTTTGGAAGTGGGTGTGGGTGGACAGCTGGTATAAATGCATATACAAAGAGTAGGATTGGTCATCTCTCATTGATCCTGGAGGATATGCCTTACACGGTGGCAAAATGCCACAAATGCCACTGGTGTTTTACTGCTTCTGCTGCAGTGGGTGGTTAGACCTGGAAGGAATGCTGGGGCAGGGGGAGAGGGCCTGGGAAATGTGTGCCTTCTCATGGAAGACAAGGAGAGAGAGACAAAGGACTGAGCTCTTATTCTTACCCCCCAGGTGTCTCTCTAGAGCCTTCACTCTGGATTTATGCTCCTCCTCCTGCAAGGCCACCAGCCAGTTTCAGGAACACCAGTGGGAGTCCAGTTACTGCTTCTCCCATATCACTCTGGTCTTCCCACCACCATCCCTCGGTGGCTGGGAGGGCCTGGGGGCGCTTCACACAGGTGACCTGCCCTAGGAGGGGCATGCTGCAGTCAGATGGGCTTGAAGAGGTTTTGCCTTGGGCGACAGCCCACACCTTTTGCCTCAGTCCCGTATCCCGCATCACTGCCTGTGTGAACGCACGTGCCCACACGTGTGCACTCTCTTACAGGGAAGCTCTTAATAGAGATCTACAGCCCTCGTTTCCATTTGCTTTCATAAATAAATATATTAAATCCGTAAGCCAGATTTATTCCTGGTAACAGCTTGCAGGCAACACCTCCCCCTCTTATTCACAGTTCCTGAAGCAACCCCAGCCTCTCCCACCCCACCCCCAGCCGTGCCTTTCTCTCTTAAAATTTTATTTTTAATTTGTCGTGATGAATGAGTGACACCTCTGACAGCCGATTCGCGGAGATTAATAGAAACGACACAATATTTACACCAGCGCTACGAACAATTATCCTGCCATCTATCTCTGAGATTATCTCCCTGATTGAAAACTACTCATCCGTGTAATCGGAATTATTTGGAATTAGAAGGGAATTTATAGCCCCCTGGAGCACACGGTCTCCCGTGTGTCTACTCCTCCGTCTCCATCTTTCTCTTGTTCCCTCCTCTGAGCCTCTGGCCTCTTCTTCTGTCCCGAGGATGGGGCAGAGAAAATCCTCTCTTCTAAGGGGGGCTGCTTGTCAGGGCAGTGGACATCCCTTTGGGGTGGTGTGGGAGTGTATGATATGGGATCTAGAAGTCGTGGTAGGTGGGAGGGAGGATCTCAGTGGTCTCATCAGAATTAGGGTCAGCGAGGCCAGCTCATGAGCTCAAGACAGATGAATATGAAGAAAGGTGACTTTGGAAAGCGCGTGGTGTCAGAGTGTGGCAACTGTGAGAAGTCTAAAGGGGCAGGGTAGGATTCAATGATGGTGTTGGGATTGCTATTAAGACACCATCTCTGGCAGCTCAGACCACGGAGGCCAGTACCACGGACCCGGGAGTGCAAACACAGACGTTTCTTTCTCCCAGTTCTAGAAGTCAGAGATCAGGGTGCAGCATGGGTGGATTCTAGGGATGACCCTTGTCCTGGTTCACAGATTTCTACCTACTTGTTGTGTCCACATACGTCAGAGAGAGAGAATGAGAAGGAAGCTCACTTGCCTCTCTTCTTTTAAGGGTAGGAATCGCATTGTGAGGGATCCATCCTCATGACTTAATTACCTACCAAAGATACCGCCTCTGAATACTAACACACTGGGGACGAGTCTCAACATACACGATCTGGGGAGACACAAACATTCAGTGCATAGCAGACAGAGCGGTGTGAGGAGTGGGGTGGGCGAGTCACGTGGTCTGGAACCAAGACCACATTAAGGCCCATATTTGGGTTGCAGGAGTGGGGAGGGGGAGACAAGGCACCAGCACGTGCAGATCTGGAGAGGCTGCAGGACCTGCCTGTCACAGAGACCAGGCTGGAGAGTGGGAGTCAAAGCAGGAATGAATGCAGGTGCTGAGTGTGGCCTGCTCTCTGCTGCCTGCTAGGTCCTGCCTCTTAGCCCGAGATTAGGCTCTCAGTCCAACAGACCTTAGTCTGACTCCCCATTCTGCTACTTCAAAGCTGTGTGACCCCGGGCGAGTTTCTTAACATTTCTGAGCTTCAATTTTCAATCAGTAAATCCCTATTTACAACTCCTTGTGTTGGAGTGTGTACAATCTGTAAATTGGGGGTAGCAGTGGTACCTACTTTACAGGAATATTGTGTGGGTGGATTAAGTGAGATAATCATGTAGGATTTCTTGCACCATTCCTAATACATAGGAAAGGTTTAATACAGAGGGTGCCAAAAAATGTATACACAGTTTAAGAAAGGAAGAAAAGCTATTAAAATTGTAATAATATATACCGGTAACAAAAGATGAATACAAGTCATGTTTGAGCACCTCTTATAATGGCTGAAATCAAATGTGACTTGAGTCACTCCCCTCCCCCTCTGTGGTACTGGTCTGTCGTCTGCAGCGGCTAAACAGGCAGGGACTTGTTTTAATGACAGGCTAGGATGTCAAAACCATCTTTGTTATTTCTGCTCTCCTCTAAGCCTGTAATCGCTAACATGTATTGAACACATAGTCTAAGCCAGGTGTGTTCTAACTTCTTTACATTTATATATTTAATACACATAATATCTGGAGAGGCTAAGTGCTATTAATTATAATATTAACATCCCCATTTTACGGATGGGGAAACTGAGGCCTAAGGGCTTGCTTCTAATGAATAGAATAGACCAAAGTGAAGGAATGTCACTTCAGAGATGAGTTCACAAAAGACGGGGACATTTGTCTTGCTCGTGATTTCTCTCTCACTCTTGTTAGGTTGTTTGCTCTGAGGAAGGAAGCTGCCATGTGAGCTGTGCTCTGGAGAGGCCCCCAGGGGTCTGAGGGCAGCATCTCCACAACAGCCCACAAGGAAATCAGTCCTGCCAACAACCACATGTTTGGAAGTCTGAGATGACCGCAGTCCTGGTCGACACCTTGACTGTAGCCTTGGGGGAGGTGCTGAACCAGAGTGCGCAGCTAAGCTAGCCCCAGATCTGGACCCACACAAACTGTGAGATAACTGGCATGTACTTTTTTAAGCCAATGAACTTGGGATCATTTGTTAGGCAGCAATAGAGGACCAATATGACAAGTGGTAGCCCAGCCAGGACTTGGACCAAGACAGTTGGACTCTAGAGCTCTTGGCTACTTTTCTTGGTGGCAGGTAAGAAGCCCTTTGGGACTGAGCCATACAGGTTCCTAAAGTCATATCTGAGATGGGCAAGTGAGCTCGGACGGCTTTCTCAGGTTGTCACCTGACAGATTCAGGCTGAGATTAAAGGAAGTAGTGTCTTGGGGAAGAAAGATTTGCAAATGCCTTCTGGAAAAATGTCTCCTCTCCCTGGGGATTAACTTAGCTCTGTCCTAGAGAACCGTAAGAGATACATGTTCTTCGGTCTGGAGGAGCTTTACTCTTTAGGTAGCTGGTGGGCGGGGGAGGAACTCTCCTTTTGTAAGAAATGTGGCATCATCAGGGGACTCTTGGGTCCAGAACAGGCGGTAATAATCACTGATAGTGTCCTCAAGAAATGCTTCCAAGGCAAGGAAGCCACACCTGGTATGTATCATGGTCCTGCCTCAGGGGCTGGCAGAACTTGGTCTATCACAGGATCCTAATCTGGCTGCACCCTCACAGCACCGGGAACACAGTGAATCCATCTGGATTTATTAGCGTGTTCTTTAAATAGAGGAATTCTGCTCGCACTCTCCAGGAAATAGGGACAACATAAATTTGTCATTAGGACATTTTCCCTCTCTTTTAATAAATGACTTCCTTTAACTTAGGAAGAATTGGCCAACTCTCTCAGAGAGAGACGGCAGAATGTGTAGAATTTAGTGAAGTCCAGAGCCCGGCATTGAGTAGCACAGGAAACAGTATCTAGGCCAGGGTGGCATGTTTATTATATATGTAGCACCTAGATGGGGGGAAGGAGACAAACGCTACATACAAATACTGAAAGCACCATCTTGGCTTGATGCTTGAGAAAATACGATATTCCATTTTCAAACTGGGTTTAGACTGTGCTATCCTTCCCATTGATAGATTTTGGGGAGGTGTGCATTTGCTTACTTGAGTGGGCCAATAAATGGAGCAGATGGCCTCCCTACAGCTCTCGCTGATTAGCTGCTGGGGAGAAGCCTCATCCGGAAGGACCCGCATCTCCCACAGGGCCCAAGCCCTGCCATCCTTCAAAATCTGGATGGATTGGGGCAATCACTGACTGTCTGGCCAAGGCCTAGTCTGCTACTCTAGAATGACTGGCTCAGGCTAGGGGCATGACAAGGGGACAGGAGGGTGGAGCCAGAGAGAAAGAGCCCTGCTTGTGTTGGAGGTTGTTTCCAAGGAAAAGTAGAGACTTTGGGACCTAATAAGGAAAGAACATTAGTCTTCAGCCACTTAAATTTTTATTTAAAAATTGCTCAAATCCTGAATTAAATATATATATATATATATATATATATATATATATATATTCCAGCAAGCCTGGTCTTTGGGACATGCAAGGGAAGGGCTATCCAAGGCATCTCATCCCCTGATCCGTGGTGGGCTGGTTGCAAACAGAAACTGACTGAGCTAACCTAAGCAAGCTGGAATGATTGGGAAGAATGGAGGGGCTCACAGGAAAGGCGGAGGGCAGCTAGACATCTGGGTATGCTTGGGGCTGTCAGCCCTGGGGCACCTGGATCAAGACTCATCACCCAAGGGGAGAGTACATGATCGGCCCGGCATGAGTCCTGTGACTGGCAATACCACTGAGGCTGCAGGGAGTGGGTGAGGGAGAGCACACCAGAGCAAAGAACAATAGATCACCTACTGTATCACAACTGACCTTGCTCTCTGTGAGATCTTCATAGATTAATATTAGGCAAAGACAGCTTTCTTTCCATTGATCCCAAGCTCAGCCAACAGAAATGAGATCATCACTCCCTTATCCTGGATAATAACCCTCTTTACCGTCTCTGACTCCCATCAACACCCAGGTCCCTATTCCAACTGCCTGTGTCCAGTGGGTGTTTTGGAGACATAAGCGGGATCCAGGGAGACACCACAAGGAAGGAACTCATATGAAATCCTGTGTATGGCTGCCCCTTTCTAAGAAGCCTCTTTGGATGCAAAAAGATGATTCTACAGAGGACCAGGGCAGGGCCCGGGGACAGAAGCTGAACCTTATTTAAAAATGACAGTGAGATGTCTGTATTTGTTTGGGAGCGTGGTGTGCGGGGGCAGGGGGCATTGCGGTGAGGTGTGTGCCGTTCTGATGGAGCCTGGGAGCAGAGCACCACAAGCTGAGGAGCGTAAACTACGTCGCTCAGGCCGCACCTGGGCTGCAGGGTAGCCCAGGCGAGGAGCGTCACCAGAGAGTATCCCTGCAGAAGCAGGGCCACGGGGGCATGTGCAGTCAGGGTAAGCAGCCTCAATAGGGGTGGAAGGTGAGATTGGAGAGGGGTGGGTTGCAGTGGGGGAGTCTGAGGGGAGGAAATGATTGCGGGAGAAACAGATGCAATTGAGCAAGACTCATGGAGATGGATTTCCCTACCTTGGTCCAAACTCAAATCCCCGTGCTCAGATTAATTAGCAAGGAAATATTTTCCTGTCTGCAGAACAAGGCTGCTGGATTGCCAGTGGGACACGAGGGTGGGCAGTCTATCAAATAACTACTAATTAGGTTACTTCCCACTGCTGTTGACATGCTGGGGACATGTTCCTGGGCCAAAATAACAGGGGGAGGAGGGGAGCGGAAAAGAGACAGGGAGAGAGGAACAGACCAGGATCCTTTTAGAAAATTGTTGGCCAGGATTGGGAAGTAAAACTGAACTCAACAGGGGGATAATAAAAGAGAAAGACATGCTGGTTAGGGGGGTGGCCAAGACCTGTATTTGTGGCTATAGATCTGAAAACATGGCTGGAGCAAGCAGTCACTGGGGAGCCCTGGGTGGGCTGAGCGCTGATGGCGTAGGAATTGGGAGGGTGCTAATGATGGTGGTGGGTGTTTGCTGAGTGCTTGCCATCTGCCGGGCTCTGTCTTTCTAGACGGTTCACTCATCCGGTCTGCCAACAATTATGAGACAGAAGCTTAGGAGGTTAACGCACGTTTGCCTCATTTATTCTCATGACTATGGGGACAGCTCTTTATCCCTTTTTAGATCAGGAAATTGGGGCTCAGGAAGTTTAATAACTTGCCTACAGTCACACAGCAAGTAAGAAGTGGTAACACGGAGGTTTGAACCCCCATCTGCCTGACTGCAGCCCTGCTCCCCCTCCTCACTACTCCGCGGATAAGGCACTCTCTTCCTTCTTGTCCCTTTGCCTGTTTCCTAATTCTGCCCTAAGTTGTCAAGGCAAATTCTTCAATATGTCACTTACAGAAGCCTTAGCTGTATTGTAAGAGGGGCACCACCCTTTTCTCCCAGGTCAAAGACTTTGGGGTCTGGAAGTGACCCTGAGAGACCATCATCTAGTTCTTTGTCTTTAGCCAGAACTACATTTGAAGCATGTCAAACTGACAAGCATCCATTTTATTTATAGGACCCCACAAAGGCGAGTTGTGCTACCCCCTCCACTGGCACCACCACCAAGCCGTCTCCATCATGCCTGTGGGGCCCTGGCCCGTTCCCTTGTGTGCTGTTTTCACAGGAGACCAGGCAGGTGGATCAGCCACTGTGCACAGTGGCTCAGGGCCATCCTCTCCCCTGGCGGCCCATCTCCTCCCTTCACCCTTCCCTCATGAGCTGCATTGGCGCCCACTGCTGTCTGGGCAAGCCTCCCTCCTGGTGAGTTCTGTTCTTCCGTGCTGTTATGTTCTCTAAGTTCTCTTCCTGCTGGTAGAGTGGCTATTTGTAGCCTGTGCACCAGCCATTGAGTTCCTGACACCAAAGTCTGTGTCCTGTGCACCTGTATGTCCCCTGCACTTAGTATTGTTCCAGGACCTAGGAGTGAGTGTCCCCTGCAGGTTTGCTGAGTGGAGGAGTAAATGCCTGAAAGACTCTTCATGGTTCTTCTCCAGCCTGCCTCTAAATGTTTCCCTAATTTTTAATGCTAATCCTAGACACCCCACTGAGGACTGAAGGAGTGGGTGTCTAAGTATTCCAGGCTAAGTATGGTGGAAAGATGACAGTGCCCCCACGATGCTGTTTCCCCTATATGTCTCCAGGTTCCCTCTGAATATTAAATGAGCAGAGACTTCACACAAGAGTGTCCTACTGCTCCCCATCAGAGATCAGAATTAAGGCGCTGCTGCTGTGGATCCCAGACTTTGAAAGGCCGACCCAAGCTCGAGGTCTTGGGGATGGGGATGCCAAGGGATGGGAGGGGAAATACACCAGAATGTCTGGGAATGAAAGAGTGTCCCCGAAAACCTGCTGCCGCGGAGCTAGTCCTGTGTGAGCAGAAGAAATCTATCCACAGAGGGGGGAGATCGCAGAGCAAATGGGTTACCTAAAAATAGCAGTGCTGGTTTCCCATACTTAGAGATGGGTCCTCTGCCATTCGTCTCAGTTGCTTCATCCAAGTTTGCTTATTTATCAAAAGTCAAAGAAAAGGATCAAATCATTCACCCGAAGATGGAAGTCTGCAACCTCTTCTCCAATGAGCAACCAGACAGGTGAGCTGAGAGAGAAGTCCCTAAAGGCTCAGAGGCTGGGGGCTGGGGGCGGAGTGGGCACATACATGCAGTCCTCTGAGCCTGGGGACTGCTGGGGGAGCAGGTGTGTGCGTGTGTGTGAGTGCACGTGGATGTGCATGTCTGTCTGTCTCTCTAGGGACTAGAGGAGATGCTGTGCTTCAGTGGCCCAGCCCGGCACCAGGCACACAGTAGGTGCACAGTAAATGCTCACTAGGCAGTCAGGGAGGTGGAAGTTGAGGTCAGGGCAGGAGGAGGTAGGGAGAGGGCAGCATAATGTAAACTAGCTAGAGTGTTTTGGAAGACAAGCAGTGAGTTTTGGAGTCTGAAAGCCCTCAGTTCCAATCCCAACTTGCCCACTTGCTAACTGTAACCTCAGGTTGTCAGCGTCCTCATCTGCAAATTTTAAGAATGGGAGTAATAATACCCCTCTCATAGAGTTACTGGCATTGGTAAGTAAAATAATATATGTAGAGTGCCTGCACGAGGCAAGATTCAATAAATTATAGCGATTTTTCTTTTTATTACCATTTATTATGACTATCATAGATAATAAGGCTTTAATATCCAGAATAATTTATAGAGAACTCCATCTTTATTACAACAGAAAAACCCTTCAGTTAAAAAATAGGCAAAGGACCTGAGTACACATTTCTCCAAAGAGGATTTGCAAAGGGTCACATGGAGGGGTGTTCAGCATGGCTCATCATTAGGGGAATGCAAACCAAAACAATAATGAGGTACCACCTCGTATCCGGTACCATGGCTACTATTAAAAAAAACAAAAAACTCGCCAAGTAAGTGAGGATACTTGCTAGTGAGGATGTAGGACATTGGACATTGTCCACTGTCAGTGAGAATGGGGCAGTCGCTATGGGAAACAGTATGGCAATTTCTCAAAAAAAATTCAAATAGAATTATCATCTGATTCAGCAATTCCACTCCTGGGAGCGTACCCAAAAGAATTGAAAGGGCTCTCAAGGAGATTTGTGCACCCATGTACATAGCAGCAGTTTTCACAACAGCCAAGATGGGGAAGTAACTCAAGTGTCCATTGATGGATGAAGGGATAAGCCATATGTAGTGTACACATACCTGGAATATTATTCAGCCTTAAAGAGGCAAGAAATTCTGACTATGCTACATGCATGGACCTCAAGGGCATGTTAACCGAAATACGTCAGTCACAAAAAGACAAATACTGTAGTATTCAGCTTACATGAGGTACCAAGAGGAGTCAAATTCATTGAGACAGAAAATAGAATGATGGTTTCCAGGACCTTGGGGAGAGGGAAATGAGAATTTATTGTTTAACGGACATAGAGTTTCAGTTTTATGAGATGAAAAGAATTATGGAGATGGATGATGGCAATGGTAGCACAATACTGCAAACGTATTTAACACGACTGAAGTGCACACTTAAAAATAGTTAAGATGGTAAACTTTAGTATATTTTAGCACAATACAAAATTAGGATAAAGTTTTTAATTAAAAACTAAAAGATACCAACTTTTCCCAAATTTATCTATAGATTTATTGCAATCCCAGTAAAAATACCACTAGGCTTCTTAGAAATAGAAATTGACAAACATATTCTAAAATGTATAATAGCCAAAACAATTTAGAAAAAGAACAAAGGTGGGGGATTTGTATTACTCAATTTCAAGACTTCCTGTAAAGACACACCAATGAAGTATTGGCATAATGGAATAATGGAATAGAATGGATGGGTGAATTCCATGGACGAATGGAAGAGAATGGAGGGTTCAAACATAGACCCATACACATAGATGGTCAGGTGATATTCTACAAAGGGGGCCAGGTTTTCAATGAGGAAAGGATGGTATTTTTAACAAATGGTCCTGAAACGGTTGATTATCCAACCGTTCACTTCTTCTTATCTCACATCATACATAGAAATTAACTCAAAATGGATCTTAGACCTTGTGGAGGTTAATATGTCTCACTTTGAGTCATAGGTGTCCATGGATTTATGAACCGTTACTCTGTGTAACGGTTGAGGATGTTTCTGTGAGGATGTTTATGGATAAAATTAACATCTAACTCAGCAGACTGAACTAAAGCTGGTTGTGCTCCTTACTATGGGTGGACCTCATATAATCAGTTGAAGGCCTGAATAAGACAAAAAAGCTGCCACCTCCTTGAGTCAGAAAGTGTCTAAGGTCTTTGAGCTAGCACATCAGCTTTTGGATTTGAATGAAAAGTGCCTCTTCCAGAGTCTTGAGCCTACTGGCTTCAGACTACAGCTATATCATTGGCTCTCATTGTCAGGCTTCTACATTTGGCTGGAACTACGCTGTCAGCTGTCCTGGGCTCCAGCTCGTCAACTCACCCTGCAGATCTTGGGACTTGTCAGCTTCTATAATCATATGAACCAATTCCCTATATAAACCCCTTTCCATTTAGTATACCTATATACATATAGCTCCGTCTCTATATCCATCTGTATCTTACTGGTTCTTTCTCTGCAGAACCCTCACTAGTAAAGATCTAAACTTTTGTTTACTGCAAGACACTGTAGCAGATTGAATAATGGCCTTCCCAGAGATGTCCACGTCCTAATCCTGGAACCTACAAATATATTACCTTACATGGCAACAGAGACTTTGCAGATGTGATTAAATTAAGGATCCTGAGATAGGGACATTTTCCTGAATTGTCCAGTGTCCTCAAAGTAATTATAAGCATCCTTTTAAGGGGGAGGCAGGAAGGTCAGGGTCAGAGTAGGAGACGGGATGACAGGAGTAGAGTTGGAGTGATGTGGGGCCACCAGCCAAGCAACCAGAAAGCCACTAGAAGCCGGAAAAGGCAAGGAAATACATTTCCCCAGGGCCTCCGGAAAGAACACTGTCCTGCCAACATCTTGAGTTTAGCCCAGTGAAATTGACTTCTGACCTCCAGAACTATAAGATAGTATCATAAATTTGTGTTGATTTTAGTCGCTAAATTAGTGGTGATTTGTCATAACATCGGTAGGAAACAAATACAAACGCCATTAAGAAAATGAAAAATCAAGCTATGGACTGGAAGAAAATAGTCTACACCCTGCCCTCCCTCTGCACGCACGCATGACTTATGCCAAGAACACATAAAGAAGTCTCACAGCTCAATAAAACAAACTACCCTGTCCAAAAAATGGGCAAAAAAAATTGAACAGACAAAAGAAGATATGCAAATGAGTGATAGGCACACAAAAAGAAACAATGTCACTAATTATCAGGAAATGTAAATTAAAACCACAACAGGATTCTAACACTTGCACATTAGAACAGTTTAAATCGAAAAGATTGCTAATACCAAGTACCAGGGTGTCCAACCTATGGCCTGCGGGCCACATGCAGATTATTTGAGGACTGTTTTGCCTATCTGTGACATCAGATATTGCAAAAAGTATGTGCAGACCTTTTCTTTTGCTCCTCAGCTCTCACTAGTGTTTGCATATTTGATGTATTGCCCAAGACAATTCTTATTCTTTCAGTGTGCAGCAGAAAAGAAAAGTTGTTGGACACCCCAGATTCTAGACCAATTGAAATTTGCCTACATTGCTTCTGGGAACACCAATGGTTAACCATTTTGGAAAATTGTGTGTTAGTTTATTATAAAACAAAGTGAAACAAACATTTACTCTGCATCCCAGAAATTACACTTCTACTCACCCAAGACAAATGACAACATGTGCAAAGATCTGTACATAGATGTTTATAGAAAGTGTATTCGTAATGGCTAAAAACTACAAACAGTCCCAGATGTCCACCAACCAGTTGTATACATTATGGAATACTACTTAGCAATAAAAAGGACTGAACTACAGACACACATAACAACACAAATGAATCTCAAAAACATGGTAACCTGTCGGACACAGCAAAGTACATGCTGCCTGATTGCATTTATATAACATAGGAAAGGCAAAACTAATCTAGAATAATACAAATTGTCTAGGCCCAGGAGTAGGGTAGGCAAAGGGGCAGGAAGGATCTTTTGGGGGGTGATGAAAACAATACCTTGGTGCTTGTGGAAGTTTGAGGTCAACAATTTTTTTTTCTATAAAGAGTCAGATAGTTAATATTTTAGGCTTGGAGAACCATATGGTCTCTGTTGCAACTACTCAACTTTGTCATCGTAGCTTGAAAGTAGCATAAACAATATGTAAACAAGCAGATGTGGCTGGATTTGACTCAAGGCTCTAGACTCATCAAATTATATTCTTAGAATGGGTACACTTTATTATATGTAAATTATACCTTAATAGAGTTGATAAAAATAATAAAAATCAAAAATAACATGCAGTTATTTTTGTAGTAAATTTTTTTTTTTTTTGAAATCTGTATCCCGAGAATGTACAAATCACATGTAGATGGCTTGACAAATTTTAATTTTAGTATTCTGGTAGGTGTGGAATATTATGTCATTGTGGTTATTTTGTATTTCCTTGATGATAACTTTTGGATTGGCATTTTGCATTTTTGTGTGTGAAATAGCTGTTTAAGTCTTTTACCCATTTTAAAAGTTGATTGGTTTTATTTTTTTCTTACAGGCTTATGTGAGTTCCTTTCCTTATATATTCTCGTTATAAGTTTCTTTTTGAGATGTAAGTGTTGAAAATATATTTTTGTAATCAATGTTTCCCTTTTCACTCTCTCACTGGTGTCTTTTGATGAATTAGAAGCTCTTAATTTTAATGCCAATTTATTAGTTTTCCTTTATGGTTAGTGCTTTCTATGACATATTGAAAACATACACATCTTTGCTTACCTAAAGATATTGAGATAGTCCCCTATGTTTTCATTAAAGAGCTTTTTTTTTTTGAGACAGAGTTTCACTCTGGGTAGAGTGGTGTGGCGTCATCACAGCTCACAGTAACCTCACACTCTTGGGCTCAAGCAATCCTCAGCCTCCTGAGTAGCTGGGACCATAGGCACCGATCACAATGCCCAGCTGGCTTTTCTATTTTTAGTAGAGATGAGGTCTCACTCTTGCTCATGCTGGTCTTGAACTCCTGAGTTCAAGCAGTCCACCCATCTAGGCCTCCCAGAGTGCTAGGATTACAAGTATGAGACAACACACCTGGCCTATGAAAGAGCTTTATTGTTTTTGTCTTTTACATTTAGTTATTCGAACCGGAAATGGCATATGTGGATGGATACTCAATTGACCCACTTCCATACATTGAAAAGGCAGCTGTTTCCCACTTCACTGCAGGGACACCATTGTCACAAATCCAATAACTACATGTGTGTGGGTCTGTTTCTCTGTTCTTTTCCATTGGTCTAGTTTTCTATCTATGTACCAATATCATACTATTTAAACCAGTAGAACTTTATAAATTCTTGGCATCTGCTTATACATCTTTAAGTTTTGTTTTTCTACTTCAAGACTGATTGGCTTTTATTGAAACTTTTCATTTTCATATAATTTTTGGAATTTTAGAATCAACTTATTAATTTTTTCAAATAACCTCTGGGTATCTGATTGGGATTACATTGACTACAAAGATCAAGTTATGAACAACTGATCTCTTTACAATGTTGAGTCTTCTAATTCGTGAACATTGTATAACCCTCCATTTATTTGCATTTTGTTTTCTCTCGATGACTTTTTGTAACTTCCTATGTAAAGATTTACTTTACGGATTTAGGTATTTTTTAATTATTTATTTGTACATGTTTAGCTTTTATTTTATCATTATTATTATTTTTTTTTTTGAGAGAGAGAGAGAGTCTCATTCTGTTGCCTGAGGCTAGAGTGCCATGGCATCAGCCTACCTCAAACTTTTGGGCTCAACTGATCCTCCTGCCTCAGCTTCCCCAGTAGCTGGGACTACAGGTGCCCTCCAAGACTGGATAATTATTCTATTTTTAGCAGAGATGTGGTCTCAGTCTTGCTCAGGCTTGTCTTAAACTTCTGAGCTCAAGCAATTCTTCCACCTCGGCCTCCCAGTGCTGCGATTACAGGCATGAGCCCTTATTTTACTATTATTATTTTAAATTTCAAAATATTGAGAGGGTACAAATGTTTTAGGTTACATGGATCATTTTTATAATGCTTGAGTCCTGGTTATAGGTGTGCCCATAACTCAAGTAATATTCAAGCACCCATTAGGTTGTTTTATTAGCCTCCTCTACCTCCCCACCCCTGCTATATAAAAATTTTTGCATATCTCTTGTTATATTTATTTTTAGGTATGTGATTTTTTAAATGTTGTTATAAATGATATATTTTTAAGTATATTTTTAAATTGTTTGGTTCTGATATGTAAAGGTACAACTGGTTTTTGTATTTTGAATTTATATCCAGGGACTTTGCTAAGTTCTTTTATTAATTCTAATCATTTATCTGTTTGTTTTTCAAAACTTCCTACAATTATGTTGCCTACAAATAGTGACACTATTATTTCCTCATTTTTAATTTTTACACCTTTTATTTCTTTTCTCTGCCTGTTCAATAGAAGTGACTTTAGTGGGCATTCTTGCCTCATTCCCAATTTCCTGGGGGAAAGGAAGCCTTTCAATAATTTGTACTTGTTGCGAAGGTGAGGTTATTGTAGGTTTTCTGTAAAAAAAGAGATTCTCATCTATTCTTAGTTTGCTAAGAGTTATTGTAATAATGAACAATGAATTTTATCAAAATATTTTTCCGCATGTTAAAATGATGTCTTTTTATTCCAAAAATATGGTAAATTGCATTGATTTTTTAATGTTAAAATATAAAATAACCTTGCTTTCCTGTAGTTGTGGGGTATTTCCTTAACCCTAAGTAGTTGTGATATGTTTTCCTTTTTATGTAGCTCTGGGTTTGGTTCAGTAGTATTTCATTTATAATTTCTTGCCCCTACACTTGTGCGGGACAAGTACTTTTCCTTTCTTGTAATTTCCTTACCATATTTTGCATCTGCTCAGGCTAGCCAGATTATGCTCTCTGCAAGTAACAAGTTGGGATGTTTTCCCTCTTTCTCTCCACTCCGGAAGTTTGGGGAAGATTGGTGTTATTTTTTTCTTAAATGTTTGGAAGCCTTTACCAATGAAGTCATCTGAGCTGCAAATTAACAGATTCAAATCCTTTACTATGTAAAGAGAAGTATTCAGATTTTTTATTTTTTTTTCATGTCAGTTTTACATTTTATTTTTAAGGAATTTGTCCAGTTCATTTAAATTTTCAACAATATCCGCACGAAGTTGTTAAAATAGTCTCTCATCTTTTTAAAGTCTATAGGATCTGTAACTATGCTATTTTTTCATGCCAGATATTGTTTTCTTGTTTGTTTTATGATGAACCTTAGGAAGGGTTTACCCGCCTTACTAGTCTTTTCTGAGAACAAATTTTAGACTTTGTTCTTTTTCTCTTAAATATATTTATTTTCTATTTAAATAATTTCTACTCTAATAGAGTAGATTTGATTTTCTGTTGCTTTTTAAGTTTTTGAGATTCATTCTTAGTTCCCTTGCTTTCACTCTTTCTTTGTTTTATAATATATACAATTAAGAATTAAATTTCCCTCTAAACCCAGGTTTAAATTCACCTCATAATTTTTGATATTTTTATCATTCAGCTAGCATTATTTAGTTATTTGATTGAATAGAATTATTCAATTGAATAATTGAAGAATCACAGTAATCAATTGTGATTCAATTCTGTTTATTTACTTTCTTTTTTTGTTGTCATTGGTACTCTTTTCTCTTTAATCATTAATTTTCATTGCAGTTTTTTCTTTTAACTTTTGGTTGTTAGTAATCTTATAATGTCTAAATGGGATTGTCTAGTTGTTCTTATATTATTGATTTCTAGCTTAATTATACTATGATCAGAGAAAATATTATTATTATTATTTTTTTTTTTGAGACAGAGTCTCATTATGTTGCCCTCGTAGAGTGCTGTGATGTCACAGCTCATGGCAACCTCAAACTCTTGGGCTTAAGCGATTCTCTTGCCTCAGCCTCCTAGTAGCTGGGACTACAGGCACCCGCCACAACGCCTGGCTATATTTTTGTTGCAGTTTCATTGTTGTTTAGCTGGCCAGGGCTTTATATCTTTCTTATACTTTCCAGCTAGAGAGCTGGCTCCTCTAACAAAGACTCAGCCGATGGGGGAAAAACTGGTGCCAAGAGAAGTTGGCACCTTTAGAAACAGAGGAAGCAGGCACCTTCTCTCCTGCCCCTTCTTACCCTCCAGTCCAGGCTGTTTCTAGGAAACCCAGGGCAGCTTGAGGGGAGTCAGAGTGCGGTTACGATTCAGCCCCAAAGAACAGGCTGGTACTTCAGCTCACTGCAGGGAGGGACACACACTGCCTGGATTGAGGCTGTCTTCCCCCACCAGGGGCTCAGGCCAGAAATGTCACAGCTAAAAAGTTGGAGGAGTTTGAGCAGAATGGAGGGTTAGCTGTTTCCCCATAAGCAAACGGCAGACCAAATTATGTCCTCATAAAGACATTAATGAACTAACCTGCCACTGCTGGGTAAGCACCAACACAGTTCTTACAGCCTGTTTCACAGGTTCAAGGAAGGCCCAGTTCCCTGTCCTTCTAGGTGCTCAAGGACACCTTACGCAGAGGGTCCATTCAGGCAAATATCAAGATTCCAGAGGCAGGATTCTTACCACCCTTACCGCCCACCAGCAACCGGTGTTTTCCAGAATTCATGACTGGCTGGCTGTAGAATCATTTAGGGGTTAGTCTTACAGCCTCACCCCACAGGTTCTTAGACTCTGTGCATACAGGGAGAGAGAATGTTTTCAAAACATTTGTCTTAATTTGGATTCCTCCATGAGCAGCCCCTGGGACAAGACCTTTAGTGGAGCTATTTTATTCAGGAGATGATTTCAGGAAGCGTAAGTGAAAAAGTGGGGAAAGTCGAACAGGAAAAGGGGGAAAGATGAGCCAAGGAGAGTAAGGAGATGGTTCGTGCCATGGGCAGTTGGGCCTCAACCCGCCTCGAACCCTCGCAGACACCATGTGGAGCCAACCAGAGGACTGGGAGACGGGGTGTTTATCCAGCGACTCAGGCCCCCCTGGCCGAGGACTGACCCTGAGATCATCACTCTCTGAGTTGTACCTGCTTTGGGCAGAGCAAGCTCCAAAGGTGGTAGAGAAAACGAGGGGGGGGGGGAAGAAGAGGAGAGGTCAAGGTGTTGAGAGGGGACATGGTCGGGCTGTTGGACATTGTCCCCTCACATGCAGGTGAGCCCAGGTGCAGGTGAGGGGCTCTGGGTAGGGCATCCACATCAGCTTCTTATGTAGATCTGGACGATTTCAAGTGCAAACTCATTCCTCACATCACAAGGAATATTCACAGGCTACTAATTTACCAATAAAAGTCCGTTTCTGACATTCACCCTTCTACTTAGCCAAGTCCTGCTCATTGGTTTACACAAATAGGAGATACTCTGACTATTGGCCTCCTGACTTGTCACCAAGCCTCACTTTGCAGTGGGAACTTTTTTTTTTTTAAGACAGAGTCTCGCTGAGTGCAGTGCCATGGCATCGTAGTTCACAGCAACCTCAAGCTCTTGGGCTCAAGCGATCCTCCTGCCTCAGCCTCCCGAGTAGCTGGAATACAGTGCCCACCACCACACCCAGCTAGTTTTTCTATGTTTTGGTAGAGACGGGGTCTCACTCTTGCTCAGCCTGGTCTGGAACTCCTGAGCTCAAGGGATCCACTCACGGGGCCTCCCAGAGTGCTGGGATTACTGGGGTGAGCCACCGTGCCCAGCCTGCACTGTGCATTCTTGATTGAAATACCAGCAGCAGCCCATGGGTTACAGCTTAACCCAAGTGCCACACACAGAATATCACCCTTGTGTGCTGACGTATTTTAAGGTAAATTACAGACACTAACAGGTGGGCTCTCTGAGGTGGTGACCATGAGCTGATCTATGAATGACAAGAAGAAACCTGGCAAGGTTGAGCGTTTTAGGCACAGGGACCAACTCCTGTCACTTCCTCCCCCACCCCACTCCTTCTCTAGACATCCCAGGGCCTTTTATACTTTTTGTATTTTTACCTGGAAAATGGTACTTACCCTGTTCCCCCGAAAATAAGACCTACTTACAGGAAAGATAAGACGTCCCCTGAAAATAAGACCTAGCACTCCCAAAGGTGTGCCCGCATCTTTGGGAGCACACCTTAAAATAAGACACTGTCTTATTTTTGGGGAAACAGGGTACTTCCCTCTCTGCCTGGCAAATTTCTTCAGCCTTCAAAGCACAAATATCTCACCTCCTCATAAACCGTCTTTCATCAATTCCAGTTGGGTCCTCTGATCTTCCAAGGCGCTTGGTCCCTCTCTGCCTCAGTATTTATGATGCTGTGTTATATTTTGTCTTTTTGTGTGTTCTCTTTCTGTTTTGGGAGTTTGTTTGTTTGTTTCAAGACAGAGTCTCACTCTTTCGCCCTGGGTAGAGTGCTGTGGCGTCATAGCTCACAACAACCTCAAACTCGTAGGCTCAGGTGATCCTCTTGCCTCATCTACTTACTTACCTCTATGCCTGGCAATCTCTTCTTTAGCCTTCAAAGCCCAGAGCCAGTAGCTGGGACTACAGGTGCCCGCCACAGTGCTCAGTCATTTTTTAGAGATGGGATCTCACTTTTGCTCACGCTGGTTTTGAACTCCTGAGCTTGTGCAATCTACCCACCTCAGCCTCCCAGAGTGCTAGGATTACAGGCGTGAGCCACTGCACCCAGCCTGTGTTTGCTTTCTGAAGAACAGTGACAGCGGTTTGGTCACCTCTGTAGGTCTGGGCCTTAGCCCAATGCTTGGCTCCTAGTAGGTGCTCAATAAACATGTGTTTAAGGCATGCCATCGGCAGGCTGGTCACGGAAGGGGAGTTAGGATAATGGACCACCATTAACTCCTCTTCTTGAATCACTTCTACCAAATCCTCACATCCCCAGCCCAAAGTCTCCTCCTGGAAGTACAGCACAGGAAATGCTAACGTCCGAAAGGGCGGCTTTCCTCTGCCGGCTGAGCACAGAGGCAGGTCTTTCAGAACAGGGGAGGTTCTGCCCTCTCCCATTCTGTGGTTTAATGTGTAACTTGTCACCTTTCCTGAATGTCAGTTTCTTTTATTTTCCTGTAACATTTCACCTTGCTTGGTCTCCTTGGTTACAATGTACGGTCCCAAGCCCAGGCCAGACCTGCCACACGCCTACCCACCTCTGCTCCGTGTTGACTAAGGCTCTGGCACCTGGGGCCTGGCCCTCGGAGCTAATCCAGACTTCTGAGAGCTGCCAGGCACTCCTGTATATATCATCTCCTCTCTTAGTTTGCAGATTCTCCCAGGGCGGCATCTGAAGCTTGTTTGTCTGTGTCCTTGGCTTCTAGCCCTGCGCCCTCAGTGGAGCCTCGGTGGTGATCTTCTCCCATGCCCGCTGGAGGCATACACGAATGTTTAACCTTCAAACAACAAGCTTTCAAGAGAGGATTAACAGAAGATATTTGTATACAAGGAATATGCTAATTAAAATTAGTTTTATTTATTCATTCACACAAACTCAGCAAGAACTCCATTTGGCTGCTATTAATGTTGAGTGTGATTTACTGTAAGTACTAGAAATGTAAAAAATGTGTTTCTTTTAAAAGGAAAGCCACAGTTCCTTCTGGTTTTCCCTTGTCCCTTCCCCCATTTGTCTGAATTAGTAAGGCTTTACTTTAGTTCAGGTCTTTTCCCTGTGACTTGCAAGCTGGTTGTGCAGTAATTTAATTACCTCTGAATCTACTGAAGGCAAATACCAAACCATCTACAGGGAAAGGTTATGGAGTTCCAAGTTATTTATTAAGTAAGCCTTGTGCAGTCCTCCAGGCAGTGACGGTGACCCCCTCCCCCCACCCCTACTTCTCAGTGCTGGAAGGGAAGAGCAATTAGAAAAGTTTGTGTGAGTTGGCCAACAGAAGGACAGCACAGTGCTTACGTGAAAGCAAACCAAGACAGAAGGCCATCTAGCCCGTCCCAGAATTCTAGGGGGGGGTTCTTCCCTGAGGAACATGGATTAATAAAGATAAAACCGCCTTTTTTTCCTTCCAGGAAAAAGTTGCCACTATTGTTGAGACGATTGTAGGGCAAGATGTAGGTCTGGAGCTGGATTAACTTAGTTCATATCCCGCCTCTGCCTCCTGCAAAGTGGGACTATGACAGGACCTCCCAGGGCTTCAGTTTCCTCATCTGTGAAGTAGGAGGGATAATGTATACATGTATCTCCGCTTCGTGGGGCTGCTGTGAGGAACAGATGAGTTCATACATGTGAAGTGCTTAGAACAGTGCCTGGCACATAACAAGTGCCAAGAGACTCCCTCCTGCAGCCTGGGATTCGAAGAGAGGACGGGCCTCACTGCTGCCACTGTCCCTTGGCAGTTTCCTCACCCCTGTCCAACCTGCCTGGGGCTACTGTGACTTAACTAATGAAACATTGTTTGATAGAGTGCAGGCTGTTTTCCTAGCTTAAAGTCTAAAAATTTATTTTGGAGGTAGGGTTTGCAGGTAAGGAGGAATGATGCAAATTTATTATAGAGAGAAATGGAATAACGGAAAGTGTGAAGTGGAATTCACGCCACTGACATTATTCTATCAATGCTTGCATTTTAGGGATTCTCAACCTGTGGGATCTCAGGGCTTTTCTACTAATCTACACCCAGTTTACATTAATTGTAATGAATGGCTCCCAGTGTAGCACCACCATATTTAGCAGCACCCCTCACCCCCGTACCTCAATTAGAAGGCTTTGGGATGCAACTAGCAGAAAAATAAGAGAAAGGCAATGGTGGTGTAAGTGATAGAAACATCTGTCTTCTCCTGTAACAAGAAATAAGTGGTCCAGGGTTGGTTTCCTGGTTCAGTGGGTCACCAGGGCATCATGAACCCATACCTTTTCCATTCTTGTACTCTGCCATCTTCTGCATGTTGACTTTTCCTCGCCAAGTTTCTTTTTCATGGTTGCAAAATGGCTCCTGTGGCCCTCTCCTTCACATCTCTCTCTTTTTATCATGGAGGAAAGTAGTGCCCAGCCTTCCCCTTCACCCCCAGCACAACTCCCCGGAGTCGCACTGTCTGATGCTTGGAGACCCCTGTCAGGGAGGCTGGGAAACAACTGGCACTCTCAGCCTCTGCAATGTGTGATGGGCCCAGCCAGCCAGAAAAGACCAAGAGAAGGCTGCAGGGCAGACAGCCCCTGGTGCTGCTGAACTTGCTCAAGCTTGTCTTCTACCATTTTCACTGATCTGCCCTTTTCTAAGAGTCTCTTCCAACTCAAATACTAACTAGTGGCTGGTTTCTTTTTTGAGCCTTTTCCTACAGCAACCACTCCTACCTCTGAACCCCTGAAGGATTGTGTGACATGCTGTACTAGAACATTTACCATTGTATCCCATAGAAAATGGAGAGCCATTGGCGATGTTAAATGAGAAAATTGGTTCAATTAAATCAGTTCTGTTTATGGGGCTGCAGCCTACACCTGCCCAATGCTAGGAAGTTCATATGGATGAACTTCACCATATGGATGGTGCACAACCTCCTTATCCAGCACTCTACAGACCATTCCTCACTTACCCTAATTGCTCTCTTACCTCACTCTTCACCCTCTTACTCTACATTTGCTAATTAGTTAGCTTTCACTCACTCAATGGACAAACATAGTGGATAGTGGGATGGAGAATGATATAAACAAGAGAAAAGCAAGTCTTCATTCTCCCCGGGCTACATCCCAGGGATAGAGACTCACACGTGAACAAATGCTTACAACACAGTGTGGTAAATGTTCTAGTACAGCGTGTCACACAATCCTTCAGGGGTTCAGAGGTAGGAGTGGCTGCTGTAGGAAAAGGCTCAAGAAAAGGTGACACTGGAGCCGGGTTATGAAGGACCAGGGTATGTTCTAGGCAGAGGGATGAAAGACAATGTGATGATGTAGAGGAAAAGTATTCATGTGGCAGGGCATGGTGAGTGATGTGACCAAGAACATAGATTAAAGCCACGCCAAGGAACTGGATTGTATCCCATAGAAAATGGAGAGCCATTGGCGATGTTAAATGAGAAAATTTGTTCAATTAAATTTGTGATTCAAAACAATCCTTAGCTCATGGCTCACCTCACAGTCAAAGGTGAAAAATTGGTAGCCTTTCCTCTAAGATCAGAAACAAGGAAAGGATGCTCACTCTCAATACTTCTATTCCCTGTAGCACTAGCAATCCTAGCCAGAGCAATGAGTAAGTAAAAGAAATAAAGGGCATCAAAATCAGAAAAGAAGAAGTAAAATTATCTCTTTTTGTAGATGACATAATAAGTCCCCTCAAATGTGTTAGAACTAATGAATACAGTAAAGTTGCAGAATATAAAATCAACATACAAAAATCAATTAAATTTCTATACACTAACAACGGAAAGCAATCCCATTCACAGTAGCTTCAAAAAGAATGCTTTGCAATAAACTTAACCAAGGCGGTGAAAGACTTATACATTGCACACTACAAATTACTAATAAAAGAAATTAAAGACACAAATGGAGAGCCATCCTGTGCTCAGATATCAGAAAACTTAGCTCTGCTAAAATGCCCATATACCCAAAGCAATCTACAGACTCATTGCAATCCTATGAAAAATTTCAATGGCATTTTTAATAGAAATAGGAAAAATAATCCTAAAATGCATATGAAACCACAAAAGATTCCATATAAACAAAGTAATCTTGAGCAAGAAGAACAAAGCTGGAGACATCACCTTCTTGATTTCAAAATATACTATAAATATGTAGTAATTAAAACAGTATGGCACCAACATAAAAACAGACGTATAGACCAATGATATAGACTAGATAGCTGAGAAATAGACCCACACATGTATGGTCAACTGATCTTTGACAAGGATACCAAGAATATACAATGGGGAAATAGTGTTGGAAAAGTGTATATCCACATGCTAAATAATTATGTTGGATTCTTATCTGACTCCACACAGAAAAACTTAACTCAAAGTGGATTAAAGATTTAATCTTGAGACCATGAACTATAAAACTGGAAGAGAACATAGGGGAAAAACTTGACAATAATTTCTTATGACATGAAAAGCAAAGTTAGTTAAGTGGGACTATATCAAACTAAAAATCTGCACAGCACAGGAAACAATTAGCAGAATGAAAGGTAAGCTATCGAGTGGGTGAAAAAAACTTACAAACCATTTATCTGATAAGAGAGTAATCAAAATATTCTAAATATGTAAGTGACTCTACACCTCAACAACAACACCAAAGCCTGATTTAAAAAGTGGGCAAAGTTCTTGACTAGATGATTCCCTAAAGAAGACATGTAGTAGCCAAAAGGCATGTAGAGAAAGGATGGCGAGAAATTGGAATCCTTGTGCATTGTTGGTAGGAACATAAAATGGCTCAGCCACTGTGGAAAACAGTATGACAGTGCCTCAAAAATTAAAAATAGAATATGATCCAGCAATGCCACTTTGGGGTATATATCTCAAAAAAATTGAAATCAGAATCTCAAAGAAGTATTCACACTTTCATATTTATGGTAGTATTATTCGCAACAACCAAGCCATGGAAACAACCTAATGTTCGTCAAAAGATGAGTGGATAATAAAAATTTGATGTATATATACAGTGAAGAATTATTCAGCCTCAAAAAAGAAGGAAATCTTATCATATGCCACAAAATGAACTGAACCTGAAGGACATTATGCTACTCGAAATAAACCATTCACAGAAAGACAAATACTGTGTAATTCTATTTACAAGATGTATCCCCCCAAATAGTCAAACTTAAGAAATAGGAAGTGGAATGGTAGTTGTCGGGGGCTGGAGGGAGGGAGAAATGAGGAGTTGCTGTTTCAATAGGTATAAAGCTTCAGTTGTGCAAGATGAATAGGTTCTAGAGACCTACTGTACTATACTAAGCCTATGGTTAATGACACGCTGTTGTGTACGTGAACATCCTAGTTTCCTCATCTTTCCTTTGGTTTTTGTGAGTTACCTGATCTCATTTCAATAAATCTATTTCTGCTTCAGTTGGTCATAGTCAGTTTCTGTTGCTTTTGACCAAAGCATGTGAATAATAACCCAGAAAAAATATAGAATTAATCAACAGCTTGTTCATTCCTGGCCAGGATTGTACAAGTATCTTCAACCTTCCCATTTTATAGAACAGGTTTGAGATCAGGCATCCCTAATTTATAAGAAAATAAGATGCAAGGCCTGGAGGAGATGCCAGTGTGTCCAGGCCAGCATGAGCTCTGGCCACATCCAACCCTGAGACTTTTCCTAAACTCTTAGTCCTTCTCTTTCTCTGCTCCTCGCCTCTCTTTGCCTGTTTTAACTCCCATCCTGAAAGACAAGACTAGGAGCTCTAACTATTCGCTAGGTTCCATCCACCCGCAGGGGCATCTCCCATTGGCCATCCAGTTCTGAGGGCCTTCTCTAGCTCAGCCAGAGCCAGAGGCACAAATCCACAGCAGAGATGCCCTGAGCTCTGGTAACAGCCCACAGAGTGCACCCCAGTCAGCACGAGCCCATTCCTGTGTCCCTCATTCCTTTCCAGCTGTTTTCTTGGTGGAAATCCTATTCCTTTAGTTCAGTAACACCACAAGGAAGTGCCATTATGTGGCCCTCGATTGGGTGGGTGTGGGGCCATAGCAGAAGAGCTAAGAGCACAGACTTTGCAGACAGGCAGAGGTGGATTCAAAACCTGACTCTACCACTTACCTACTGTGTGATCTTGGGCAAGTCACCTGACCACTCTGACTGCCAGTTTCCAAGACGATGAACAGAGAAAGTAACCCCTGCCTCTCAGGGTCATTTTAAGGATTAAATGGGGCACTATCGATCAGGTGCTTTACACAGACTTTTGCACACAGTAGGGGTGTGGTCAGGGAATGAGAGCAGTCACTTCCATCGTTACTGCTCTTTTTGTAGCCTGAGACAAATACACATGAGAAGATGAGATATATATTGAAAGTGGGGGGTGATATTTACAGCCAAGACCCCTGTGGGCAGGGAGTGGACAGGTAGGACGTCTCACTTGAACTGGATCACAAAGAATGGATAGAAATTAAGAGGGAGGGAAGGCAGTGGTGACAGGAATGCACCCAGTAAGGACAGCTTGTTCGTAGGACACCAGGAAAGCTGGCTGGACAGCAGGGCAAGTCTATTGGGGTGAAAAAATAGAGAAAATGGGGAGAGGGAGTATGGGCCTGGGTTCTTGATTTGTTGACTTAGGTCTCCTGTCATTGAGTGAGTCCCTGTGGTGGCACCTCCCCTTCCTTTAGGAAGAATACAGAATACGGTATCCCCACCTCGCCCAGGGAAGGCATATGGCAAACTGCTGGGCCTGGTGAGATCCTAGTGGACAGGCCATCTGCCTCCACCAGGGAGCGGGTCTTTTCTTCAGTGGGAGCACCTTCCAGGGCCCTGACCTTCCAGGACCATCCTTTGAAGGGTTCAGACTGCCCTTCATCCCGTGCAGGAGTTCACCAGGGTTAAGCCATGTCACCTGCACCCACCATGCCTGCAGAATGGCCTCTGCAAAGGCTGAGCCCAGCAGCCTCTCCAGCTCATCTTTGCCCTTGGGTTTAAAGCCAGCGTGCCCACGACAGCTGCTCCCCAGTCTCCTGTGTCCCAGCAAGGGATGATTAATGGCTACCCACACCAATGTGTTGTATTTAGGTCTATCCTCAAGCAGATAGATTTTTCTTTCCAGATAAAGTGAATGCGGGCCCTTCCTGGGCTGCGGTCCCTGCCCGCCCCTCCTTGTCGGCAGTCCATGTTAGGGAATTCTGAAAGGTAATGAATTGATAAGACAGTGGGGGAGGGATGGCTGTACCTTCAGTGGCCCTTGTAAACAATGTAAAGTCACCTTGATGTTGTGGGACTAATGACACTGGAGCAAGCCAAATGGAGTCCAGAGGCGCCGAGCCAGTGGAGGAGCCTGTCAAGGGCCACCTCCGTCTGCCTGGGTCTTTTCTGTGTGGTGACACACACTCGGCTCTGTCCCATACCAGGTACAAGACTACTGAGCTTCCAGTTGCTCCCTCTGTGGAAGGGGATCTTAGGGTTTGAACTGTGTCTCCCAAGATGACGCCGAAGTCCTAAGCCTCAGTACCTGCAACTGTCGCCTTATTTGGAAATAAGAGTCTTTTCAGTCTTTATCAAGCCAAGATAAAGTCATTAGTGCGGGGCCTAATTTAATGACTCATGTCCTCGTAAAAAGAGGAAACTTAGACACCGAGAGAGGCACCTAGGGATAATGCCGCGTGCAGTCTAGGGCAGAGATTGGGGTGATGCTTCTACACTCTAGGAATGCCAAAAACTTCTAGGAAACCTCACAAAGCAAGAGAGAGGCCTGGGACAGGTTCTCCCTGACAGCCTTGCTGACGTCTTGACCCTGAACTTCTAGCTTCTAGAACAGGGGGCCAATATATTTCTGTTATTTTTATTTCTTTCTTTCTTTTTTTGAGACAGAGCCTCAAGCTGTCCCTATGGATGGGTAGAGTGCTGTGGTATCACAGCTCACAGCAACCTCCAACTTTTGGGCTTAAGAGATTCTCTTGCCTCAGCCTCCCAAGTAGCTGGGACTACAGGTGCCCGCCACAATGCCCAGCTATTTTTTGGTTGCAGCCGTCATTGTTGTTTGGAGGGCCTGGGCTGGATTCGAACCCGCCAGCTCTGGTGTATGTGGCTGGCGCCTTAGCCACTTGAGCTACAGGCGCCGAGCCTATATTTCTGTTATTTTAAATCACCCTGACAAACTAACCCAGGGGAATAACGATCCTTCCTGTGGGTATGTGGTGAGACTGTGACAAGGTAACCCTTATGAAGCAGCTAGCACCCAGCAGGTGTGCACAAATAGTCCCTGAATTCCAAGCCAGGAGACTCCCCCACAGACACAGAAGTGAGGAACTGGGGTGGAGGTAGGCAGAGGGCCAGGCGGACCACACACAATAAAAAGTGCTGCCAAATGGTCAGCCCCTTTCTACAGAATAGACACACTGGGTTAAAAGTTTAGGAGGGGCCACTTGCTGTATGTTCTGTTCCTGTGAAATGTTCAGAATAGGCAAATCCATAGATTTAGAAGGCAGATTAGTGGTTGCAGAGGCTGGGGATTCCAAAATTCCTACATTAAACAGACAACAAATTGCTTGTGTTTAAGCCATCCTGTCTGTAGTATTTGTTTTGATATGGCAGCCCTGCAGACTTATATAGGAGGGGGGGAGGGCGGTGGCTTGATGTGTATGGGTTGTCTGTGGGCATGATGAAAACTGTCTGGAACTAGATAGCGGTCACAGTCACCCAACACTGTGACTGTACTCAACGTCACTCACTTGTGTACTTGAAAATGGTGACTTTTCTCATGTGCAGAATCTTAACAAATTGATCCCACAGAAGTAGAGAGTAGTGTAGTGGTCACCTACACTACTGGGAAGAGGTTGGTTAACGGGCACAAGGTCACAGCTAGAAAGGAGAATCAGTTCCGGGGTGCTGGTGCACAGAACGATGATTACGGAATATGTAACAGGGTTGCATGGCGGCAGTCCCCAACATTTTTGGCATCAGTTTCACAGAAGACAATTTTTCCACAGATGGGGGCAGTGGGAATTAGATTCTTATAAGGAGCACACGGCCTAGATCCCTCACATGCGCAGCTCACAGTAATGCTGCCCGCTATCTGACAGGAGGCAGAGCTCAGGCAGTGATGGGAGCGATGGGGAGCCGCTGTCGATGCAGATGAAACTCGCTCACTTGCCCACCACTCACCTCCTGTGCAGCTGGGATCCTAACAGGCCACAGACTGGTACTGGTCTTGGGGTTGGGAAGCACAAAGAAATGGTGAATGCCTGAGATGATGAAATAGGTATCTGAGATGATGAATAGGTATCAAATGAATGCGTACAATTATTATGAGTTAACTACAAATTAAATAAATGATGAATTTTATGACATGTGAATTGTACACTGTTCAGAAAAAATATATATTGGACACTCAAAAAAAAGTTTAGGGGGGAAAACTCAAGAAATCCCGGAGGAGTCGGAATTCCCTTTGAAGGAGGCAAGAGAGTGCATAATTTTACGGAGGAATAGATTAAGTAACCAGGGTTGTAGTGATAGTTGAGTTGCTTTTTTAAAAAGCCATGCTCTGGTCAACTGCTAAATGCAAGTTCAGGGTAGTGTGTTCAACTGTCCTGGGACACCACAAAGTGGGATGTCCTCAAGATGTGCTCAAGGTGGGCAGAGCATCTCTGGGGAAAGGGGGTGGGGCAGTGGAGGACGGGAGGAGTGTGTTATGAACCTGGCTCTAGGGTGGTAGGCGCAGGCAGGAGAGAGATTCAGGATCCTCTGGGCCTTCTTGTTCTTTTATCCATCTGCTTTTGAGCTCACGCTCTAAAACTCCACAAGTCCCCACAGTTTTTTCTGTGACCTCTGGCCAGGCTCTGCAGGCCCCAGCATGTCTGGGCATTGGGTAGAGACCTATAGGTACAAACTCTAGCTTTTAGGGAAGAAACAGAGCAAGCTTGAGTGACGTGGCTAAGGTGGGCCTCTCCAGAGGTCCATTATTAGCGCGTGAGGCTAATAAAGACACCCAGAGTGTTACAGAGGACATTGGGTGTGCTGGGCACTACTCTAAGCATTCCTTTGTGTTAAGTCATTATATCCTTGGGAGAATTTTAGGAGGTAGACACTTAAAATTCTACACTGCAGATGAGAAAATTAAAGCACAGATAAATTAAGGGATTTCATCAGTTTCCCAATAAGTAGGCATCCCAGGGGAAAGCCTTTCTCTTCTCATGGAGACCAAAGACGTCCTTTCGTGATTTGCTAAAGGTGGTTAAAGTTTAGTCCAGAATCTGTGCCTTAACCACCAAGTCAGATAGGCTCAGGGTGTGTGTAGGTGTGTGTCTGCTCCAAATGGGGCCGAGGGCCTGGCCCTTGAAAGGGGAGAGATTCTATGATGAGAAAGTAAAGCCATTCAGAGCCTCCTGAAAGCAAGGCCCGTGGTCCCCTCTGATGACAGCCTGCCTTTCAACAGAGTTCTGTGTGAGTAGAGATTCTGCTTATTATTTATTATAAGCTGTCCCCAACAGACCCTTGACTGGGGCAGCCTTGAGTGGGCAGACACGGAGATTTGGCTCAGTCCAGAGAGTTGAGCCCAAGACTGTGGGATGACTCTGAAGTAGGCAGAGAGATAAAACCAAAACCAAGGGCTTCCTAAAAGAGAATGCCTTGAGGAGGAGTGGCTGGGCTCAGCCCAGGCATGGAGTCCTTGCTCCAGACAGGGCATGGAGCAAGTGGCTGTGGAAGCCCTCAGAGAGGTGCTGTGCCTTCTGGCTGAGATCAGTGATGGCTCAGTGAGAATCCAAATGGGCACAGCTGGGCAAGTTGAAGAGAAAGCAAATCACGAAGGGACGTCTTTGGTCTCCATGAGAAGAGAAAGGCTTTCCCCTGGGAGAGAGCCTGGTGGTGAATGTGCATTCACGTGGCTGTAACCTTAGTCACCAGAACAGACTCTTTAGAGTCCTGTATCTGCGGAGTTATCTGCCTTCCCAGCAACCAGCTTGCAGAAAACCATGTGTGTGGGCAGGCCTGATTGGAGGGGAGTGGTGGGTGGTCAACCACTGGCCATGCTGACTGAGTACCCAGAACCACAGTGGTTCTCAGACAAAACTATGGGCTAAGATCTGACTAGTCAGACTTTGTCTGCCTGAAGATCTACTCCCAGTTCTTGAGCTTCCTAAGGGCACTCTCGTAATACAGACACTTCAGGAACGTGTCTTGGTCCAAAGGAGTGACTCAAATGGCAGTGTCTTGGTATCATTCAATCAGTCAATCATTCCGTAGTCTTAGTATGTGTCAGTATCCTGGTGGCATTGGATGCAGTCATGAGTAAGATAAACACGTGGTCTTACCCTCTTGGAGTGTATATTACCGTGGTAGGCTACTGGTGGAAATAACTTCAGGTTCTGTGTCTTAGAAGGCTTTTAATTTCAAGGCTTTTTAAGTTCCTGCTAACCTGGAGAGCAAGGGATTAGATCTAACATGAAGAGGAGGTTTAATTTCATTTTTAAAAAACTGGGAATCAGGAAGTTTTAAGGATTAGAGAGTGCCCATCCCTAACTGCATAGCAAGAGGCTGGTCTCATGACCAGGCTTGAAGAGGACGTTCTGTCAATATTAGCCTGTGCAAGTAACCCAGAAAATCAAGGCTGATGACTCTGTGGGATCAAAGCAGGTAGGTCTCCAGAGGCAGACAGGAGTCCCCAGGGTCATTTGTGCTCCCCTGGTTAACTGTTGGACTTGTGTCATGATTCTTTTGTCTTCTGGAAACTTTGCCTCTTAGTCCAGCTCTCAGAGCTGCCCTGGCCTATCCCAGGGATGTGGCCCAACTTTGAAGAAACTGGAGCAGGTAATGTTTCTTAGAGACCCTTCAGTTTCCTAAAGAAAAGGGGCTCGTTTTGTCAAAGAGAGAACTTTTCAGATGACTTGATTGGCTAAGGAAATCTTTCTGGAAAAAGCAGAGACACCAGCAGCTCCACCCCCTGAGCCTCAACTTTGGGCAGTTCTTTTTTTGTTTGTTTGTTTTTGAGACAGAGCCTCAAGCTGTCCCCCTGGGTAGAATGCTGTGGCATCACAGCTCACAGCAACCTCCAACTCCTGGGCTCAAGCAATTCTCCTGTCTCCACCTCCCAAGTAGCTGGAACTACAGGCGCCCGCCACAACGCCTGGCTATTTTTTTTGGTTGCAGCCATCATTGTTGTTTGTGGGCTGGGCTGGATTTGAACCCACCAGCTCAGGTGTATGTGGCTGGCGTCTTATCCACTTGAGCCACAGGCACCAAGCCTGGGCAGTTCTTTTGGGAATGCCATCTCCTGGCCTTCTCAATGGCCTGCCCTCCCCAGCACCTGCACTTTCTCTCTCACCCTCCAGGAGCCTCTGCACTCCCCCCAAGAAGCCTGCTTGGCTCCTGAGGGGAAGGCTGTGCTCCCTCTCTGCCTCCTGATTTGGCAGGAAGAATGGAAACTTTCGTGGAAAGCACTTGAGCTGACGAATGCTCCCAAGTCAGGACTTTGACTCCAGCCCTAACAGGGCTACAGGCTCAGGATGGGGGGTGGGGGGAGGGTTGCTCTCTTCTGGAGGTCAAGACCTCTTGCCCCTGCTCCGCCCTCTCACTCCCTGCCGACCATCAATCACTAGCTGTCCGTGACCCCAGCACCGCCACAGAAGTCCTTGTCTTTCACGCACACCCCCAGTTCCTCCTCCCCTTTATTATATATTTTTCTTCCTCTCTTTCCTGTGCCCATCAGAGGCTGTGGAGTCTGCATGGGGCTCGGTGAACTTGAAAGTCTAGAGCTTGCTGTTTTGTTTAAGACCTGGTTATGGTTGTGGGTATTTTTTTTTTTTTTTTGTCAGCTGCCTGTTATATCAATCACGGAGTCGGGATCTATTTATAGGTTGGGAGTACTGTGTCCTTAGTCACAAAGAGACACAGACAGGGGACTGTCAGCTGGTGCTGGAGGAGCGGAGCAGTTATCAGCAACTGGAAACACCTGAGGGGTAGACCATTCCACACCAGCCCGTCCTCCTCCACAGCCCAAGCATGTGAGTAACCAACTTCTCCCTTCTCTCCTTCCCAGACTCTGCCCTGTACCTTTCTGTCCTTTCTCCCACACCTCTCTCTCTCTCCCTCTCTCTCTCTCTCTCCCTCTCCCTCTCTCTCTCTCAATGGATAAAAATATCTCCTCATGTGTGTTCTTTCATCCTGGTTTTCCGCACTCTAAAGCATCCCTGCATGGCCAGCAGAGAGGAAAATATTGTCTTTCTCAGCCTATCTTGAGAAGGTCAGAGGGTCTGGAATGGCTGGGTGGGATGTTGACACAAACTCATTTAGAATCAGTAGGTTCCCTTTTATTTTTATTTGTTTTCACTGAGTGAAAGTGAGTACATCAAAAGGGCAAGGGAAAGTTTACATGCAGCTCAGCGGGGTGCTTGCGTCTCCCAGCGTGAAAACTTTTATTTGCTGGCAGCTTTAACAGTTTGGAGCTGGGGAAGGTTGCAGAGGGGAAGACCCAGTTCTCACAGGACAGGTGACCATGGAGGGCCCCTGGAAGACCTTGGCTCACCCTGGGAGCTTCCAGGTTTAGGAAGAGTCACTACGGTCCCCATGCCAGTTTTCTTTAGCATCTCAAAGAAAATGACTTTTTCTCCCCCCCTCTGCAAAGCGAGTTTGCTTTGAGTTGAGAGCTACTGATTTATCTTGCTGTGTAGGTTGCCACTTGGTGTGTTTTCCTAATCCTGAAAGAGGTCCTTGGGTAGGGGAGGAAGAGACTCAGGGAGGATGAAGCCAGGTATGGAGGGCTGTTGAGTGCAGGGTTCTGCATCCTTCACGAAGAGAGAAACTTAATATCCTGGTTCTGGTCAAAGCCGTGCTTGTTTCAGACAATTCAAACAGTGTGCGGGCTCTGTGTGCCCATCAGTGGCTCTGGAGATGGCTCTCCCCAGCCACTGTCTTGTGCCCAGAGGGCTCACCTGCCACAAGCTTCCTGTGGAACATTTGGGACTTTAGTTTCCTGATCATGGATAATATTTATCCAAAATCTTGCACTCGCTCTGTAGTATTTACAAAGGAATAGTAGACCTACATTTTGGGGAAGATATATATTATAATGCTTAATATATACTATGCACAGCTCTTTACATTTACCTCATTCATTTTACCATGGCGTTCTTTTTACTTATACAATGGTTAACACATACCATGGTATGAGGACTATTTCTTAATTTGTTTGGGAAAACAATATCCTAACAAAGAAACGATTTTTTCAACCATGTAAATGCAATAAACAAAGAAGTCTGAATCATTCTTTTATTACAAGCAAACTAGTTTTAGCAGCACATCTAACTTGATGGAAGTTAAGTAATATGGATATATACATATATGTTTAGAGACGCTATTTGATCTCATTTTTATTCTGGCTTTTATGAAATCTTAACTTTGCTTGGTTCTTTAGGGTTATTTGCATTCTACTTAGGGCTATTAATGTCTTAAATCCATTCATTCATTATTTTGGAGGGGGTCTTGGGGATCAGGATGAAGTAAGACATTAGAAAGTAAACTTCCCATGGTCCGCAGTAAGACCACATTCATCTGTGGAGAAATTTAGGGTAAGGAGTTTGGTGTAGACAGGGGTAAAGGTCACCACGTAAGACCTAGCGTATGGAAGGTAAAGTCTACGGAACACAAGAAATTAAAAAAAAAAAAACAAAAAAAAACTAACTAACAACAGCCAGGAGTTAAAGACATGTAGCGTTATTTTATTTTTCTCATTTCAAGAGACTCTGTTTTGATAAACACATCCTGCTAAGGTTTTCCCACAGAAAAAAGCTGAAGTGGGATTTGGTGGGTTATTGTTAATTAAAGCTCAAGTGAATCAAGTGATTGAGACATTGCATTCAGAAATCAGAGCAGTCCGCTGTTGGCAAAGCTGAACTTCCAGGACTTTCAGGTCTCACTGGCTTTTGAGAGAAAGTGTGGTATTTTTTTTAACCTTTTAGTACAAGAGCAAATCCTTCCCTCCCTTCCCTAACATGCACAGTGGAGCCTGCTTGGCCCACACTCATGATTAAATGCAGTGGGAGAGAGTCCTGCATTCCTGAACAAATTCTGTGTTCTCATTAGCCATAATGGTAGAGAGAGAGAAGAGTATTTGTTGGAACATTTAAGTCAGCACTAACTACCCTTTCCTTAGGCTACTTGTTAGAGAATTATGGATGGGGTGGGGCAACTTGTTTAGCAGTGTGAGAGACGGGCCTGGCTTTCATTCTCAAGTTCAGGATGTGGTTTGTCCCCATTGGGCTTACTACTAGAGAAGCAGTTGGGGGAAACTTTAGTACATTTGCATAAGGCAGACTCTGATTACTTAGTTTCTGCTTCAATAACGATTCATTTTATGTGGTTCGAGCTCCCATCAAATTCATTTTTTTCCCAAACTGATTTCTTAAATGCAATTGGTCACGGGGCTGTCTGTGACTTCATGTCTGCAAAATCTAACCCCTTCCATCCTCGTCATTGTTTATTTCTCTGGATGTAAACAAGCAGTTGCACTGTGTGCAGGCACTGTGCTTTTATGTGTCCTCCCTCTCCCTGGAGCACACAGAAATCCAGTCCTGACCTCATCCCAAATTGGGGCCACAGGGGCCAATGAGTGGGTGCTTTGGAAGGCAGCAGGCTCAGGTGCAGGACCATCAATCTCCAGGAAGAAGGAATTGGAATCGCAGATACCTGGAAAGTGCTCCCCTAATTCAAACCATTTGCAGTTGAGGTCTCTCCAAATACCCCATAAATTAAAAATGGCAACTGGCAGGATTTTTCAACCAAAGACCACACACAACACTTGCCCTATCACTTCTCTCCTACCGAGTCTCTGTCCATCTTTCTCTTATCTCTATTTTTACATTTCATTATCCTCCCTCCCTTTCTCTTCCTTTTGCTCTCCCTCCCCCTTTTCGCCTTTCTTGAAAACACATTTCTATCTGGCACAGAAAATAAACTCAGATTGTGGGTAGTTATGTTAATCTAATTCAATCCTCAGCGGGTTAAGAGTGAAATTCTAATAGTGGAGCTGTTGAGGGCTTTTTTGTTAATGGCTTGGGGATTACACTGAGTTAAAGGCTCATTTCCTAATCAAACAGAGAGGGAGAGAGTGACTCCGAATATTTATGAGTCTCCCAGTGAGAGTTTAAACATTCAACTCCAAAAGCAGGGTTTCTGCAGGAGGAAAGAGTTAAAACCCCTCAGGGCTGCTGAGGAAAAAAAAAAAAAATTAAACCAGTTAAGCCATCAGCGTTTTCAGGCTGCTGTACAACTTCTGTGCCTGGTAAAGTGGAAGGTGACTAGGGGAGAGGGCATCTTCTCAGGAAGCAAAAATGGAAGCTGGTGGAAGCTCTGAAGCTGGAGTCCACTGATGGATTCAGAAATAAGTCTCCCCCACCCCGGTAGCAGACACAGTCCCTTTTAACCCGGGGCATGGAAGGGCCTTGTGCCTTTAGCTCCCCAAATCACTTCTCCTCCAGTCTGGAGCTGAGAGCTTTAAGACAGGAGTATGGCTCAATCAGCCAGCAGCCAGAGGGTCCCCTTGCGGCCTGGTGGGGCTGGGTTACAGATTCCCTCCACTCTGGTCCTGCCCCTGAAATGCCAAGGGCTCCCTATCCCCCTTTGTAAGTCAGTTAACATCTCCCTAGGACCCTGCTCCCCCTTTCATCTGTGATTGAGTCTCCCTCAGTCCCTTGGTCCTTCTGGCGGCTCTCTTCACATGAGCACCTTCACTGTGCCCAGGCAGGTGGAGACTCTCTGATTTCCAGACAGAGAAAGCAAGGGACAACTTGACCAAGGTCAAGCAATGTCAAAGCTGAGCCGAGGTCCGGATCCAAGTCTGGTCAAGCGTCTGGCCTCTTGCTCCTCTCATTCTCTGGAGGATAGCAGAGGAGAGGGGAGGGTCAGAGCCACCTGGCTGGGCCCCGGGGTCCTTCAGCTTGGAAAGGAAAGGCAGGAATCCCTGAATGCTCTGTGAACACTTATTCTTTTTTCCCTGCCACCAACCAAGTGAGCAGTTTCTACTTCTTTCATTTGGGCCTTTTTTTCCCTGTTTCACAAAGTCAGCACAGGAGCCAGGCAGCTGGCTTTCTTTCTAAAGATCTTTGGCTTTTTGCTTCTCAGTACCTGGGCACTGTCCTTTTTCTTGGTGCTTCCTGCTCGCCAGCCTGGGAGTGATGTATGTGCCCTTTCATGTCCAGGTGGCATTTACTCTGTGAACCCTACTCCCTCTTGTTGGGGCTTTCCTGGTCCCCAACTTGTCTCCCTCCATGGTTGCGTTCACCCCTGTGGTGTGCTCCTTTGTTTCCCTGAGACTCCCTCATCCCACCAGGAGTTCCCCCAGAGCAGGCTGTCTGCTTCATTCCCCTTTGTTAGTCTGGCATTCCCCCCCTCTTCCCTGTCCCACAGACAGGATAGGGGTGTGGTTACCAACACACCTGACTCAGACAGCAAGGGTTCAAATACTGGCACCACCCTTTCTCAACTGCCAGACTCGAGCTATTGAAGACCTCAAGGTCTCACTTTTCCCATCTGTAAACTGGGATAACAACAGAGCCAACCTCATGGGGTTGTTGGGAATATGAAATGAGCGCACTGATGCACCTTCACGTGCTCAGCACGGCGCTCACTTCTGCACACATCACGTCACACACTCAAGACAGACTCCCACACCCTCTCAGGGGCTGCTTCCCCGTCGCAAGTTGGCCAAGCAGAGTTCTGTGTTAGCAAGACGTGTCCAGCTTCATCCTCCAGTGGGCTGTTCCATTAGGAGACCCTCTAACCTGAAAGGAAGTCAAGGCTTTAACCCCCTGCGGGAAAGCAGAGGATGTTCACTTGGCTTTGGGCAGCATTCCCTCAGCCAGACGAAGCCCCTGCTCTCTCTCTGCTCCCTCAGCCCTTGCTCATGTGCCACTGAGCAGTTTTTGTCCTTGGGTCTCCCGGGCACTCATACACCCCTCTCCACCCCACATCCTTAGAGGGCAGTGTGGGCTCCCCCCACAGCAGTCCAAGCCTGTCCTGGCTGTCAAGCCACAGGGCTGAGTGTATAGGGCAGCAGGCGACTTCTCTGTCCTCCCTCCCTCTTAACATGATCACTTGACAAATGAATCCAGGAGCAAAGGGGCCATCCCTGGAGTGCCTGAGAGCAGTGACCTCTTGTGGGAGGCCCCAAGGCTTGATGCTCACAGCACTCCTCAGAAGCCTCTGAGCAGAGACTTGCTATCTCTATGCTGCGAGGCTGCGAGCTCTCCTTTTCTGCCCCACTGATAAATCATCTGCTTCCAGAGTGCGTATCACAGTGCCACCCAAACTTACCAAGTGCCCCTCGTCCTCCCTCCTCTCTGCTCCTAGCAGCAGTCACTGCCTCCCTTTTTGCCTCCTTCCTATTCACCCTTGAAGCCCCCAGGGCCCAGTGCAGTGCAGGGTGGCTCAGCTCTCCTTCTAAGGGGGCGCCGCTGAGCCCTTGATCACGGGGGAGGGCGCTGAGCTATGAATGTCCACCTGCCTTACCCTCTGCACCAGCTCATCACCTGTAGATCACTGTTCTTGCCTAGTCCTTCTCCCTTCCTTGTCCCTCCTGCTTTCATGTTCCACTGTCCAGGGGGGAAAAATGAAGTGTCTTTTATTCATATGTGCACAAATCTTCCCAGGAATTTTATTCTGTTCAGTAAAGCAGCTTTGTCTAAGTCGATGTCAAATTTAATTGCTAAACTGGTATCTCTCCTGTGAATATTTTCCTCGTTTGTCAAGCTCTCTCCTCTCCCCTTTCTGAGCTCTACCTGCTTCGTCTGGCTGTTCAAACTCTGCAGAGCCCCTGTGCCCCTCCTCTGGCTTTAACCACGCTGGTCCCGGGTGGACACATGAGAGGGAGACCTTCCTTTGAAGTTTTCCAAAGTGTCTGCTTCCATTAGCACAGACAAGGCTTTTGAAAGGTGTCAAGTTATGAACATCAGTTTAGGTCCTGGATTCTTCCCAGAATGATATTTCTGCCCTTGTTAGGAAGACAGAAGATAAAAACTCAGGCTGCTGAGGGTTAAATGATAGCAATACAAAGTCTAGGCATCTCTTGGGGACTCGTAGCTGGCTGAGACGATTGATTAGCTGGGCTTAGTGGGTTTCCTAGCAATATTCAGGAGTGAAATTATTGCTGATGAGGCTGTGGGTGTGTGTATGTGTGTGCGCATGTTTTAGGGTTTATGGCAATGAAGGGGCAAGATAAGATATGAGAAAGAAACGACAGGGATTGTTTGCTCCCAAGTCAGTCTCAGGAAGGGACCTATCACCCCATGTGTATCTGAGGTTGCATTAAAATTGCAGACTTTGTAGGCACGCATATCGGCTGGAGGAGTCAGAATGAAGAGTACGGAGAGCCTCTCTGTACATTTCCTTTGCTACTCCCTGTGAATCTGTAATTATTCTGAAATAAAAAGTTAAATGAAGTCAACAGGAAAGAGCCTCAGGGTTGAGGGCTGCTTCCATCTGCAGACTCTGGGGGTCGGACGGACAGTCTGGTGGAAGAGTCAGGCACAAGGTTGTCCAGCCCAGTTCCAACCCCAAGATCACCGGTAATTAAGGTGCTCGTGCTCTCTGGGCCTTGGTTCCCTTGATCACGAAATGAGACATTGCAAGAGATTTCCCTCCAGCTGTAAAAGTTTACATTTTTAGAAAAGCTGGTGATGGTGAATCTGGCACATTGTGCTCCTAGCATAACCCATGAGATGCGTCAGCCAGCCTGTGTCCCTTTCATACAAGGCCTTAGGCCCAGATGGGGCTTCGTTTCTTCACCTGCTGAGTGGGGCTGATACCTGCTCTGAGTATCTTATAGTATTATCATAAAGTTAAAATAAAAATAGGAGGATAAACTATTCTTTAAAATGGAAGTGCTTACCAGTGTTAGATGAAATTGTCCCCTTGCGTGTTAACCTCCATGAAGCAGTTTGCGTGACAAACAGCCTTTATAGCCAACCTATTAGACTATATCTACCTTGCACCAGCTGTGACCTCGGGCAGATTTCCCAGACTCTCTACTTCACACTGCTTCCTCATCTGCGAAATGGGTGTGTTGAGAACACCTTCCTCATCAAGTTGTTGGGAGAATTAAAGGAGATGCTTGCAAAATCCCTGGAAAAGCACCTGCTAGAAAGTAAACTCCCAAAGCCATTGTCGTGGAGGATGCTGACACCATTTTGGCTGTTGTAATCATTTTGCAGGGCCCCGTGCTGAAGGAACCAAGAGGGAGGAGACTATCAAAGTCCTTACATTCCTCCCAAAGTCCCCCTGGACAGCTTACAACTGCTACTGTAGAGGTGGTTTAAATATACCCTCGCCCTCCGCAGTTCCCTGCTGAGGGGGCCCCACTTCCACAGACAGTAACCATGAGCATCCTCCCATGGCCTGTCAGGAGTTTGAGGTGACCTGGCGAAGCCTTTCACCCCACATGGAAATCTGCTCTCCTAGCCTACCATTCATGGCTGCTGTAGTCCAGATGTGAAGGCAGGAAACGGTTTACGTGGGTTGTCCTGTGTGCACAGGCATTTGGAGCGGCTGGAGTGTGGCTTCTGCATAGACCATTCCTCTTCCTCACATGGCGTAGGCTGGGCTGGGAGGGGTGCTTGTTTCTATAGATTTGATGGTGCTTCTTTAGAAAGTACTTAGCAAGAGAGAAGAATGGGAATATGATAAGGGCAGTTTCTGATGCCTCCAAGGGGGCCAATTTGTATAAACCAAGGGACTTATAGAACTGACGTCACATTCTCAGGGGAAAATCCCACATCCAGACTCGTGACCAGCCTGAGTGTTTGTGTGCACGAGTGCCCCTTAGGGGTACCGTGGTCAGCCATCCATGACTCTTCCTTCCCCGTGGCAGGCTGAGAGTAATCTTGAAGGAACATGTAATTAGTGTTTACTCTAGGGCACTCGATGGAGAACACCCTCATGGAATGACTCAAGTTAATTCTGCCTCGAGAAGCCCATATGCTATTGCTCCTTTGGAAACCATGGGGATCAAGCACCACTTTTAGTCCAGGGGAAAAGACCACAGGATGGATATTAGTCCCTGCAAG
The DNA here is from genome assembly GCF_027406575.1 of Nycticebus coucang. Taxonomy (NCBI): domain Eukaryota; kingdom Metazoa; phylum Chordata; class Mammalia; order Primates; family Lorisidae; genus Nycticebus; species Nycticebus coucang. Next base: position 109,025,093 of record NC_069788.1, on the reverse strand, counting down.
CTCTGGCTGTACCGTTGGGTAACAGAACCACTGTGATGGCTTCTTTCTCACACGAGACCTTCACTTGGGTCCCTGCCCTTGAGATAGAAGCTTCAAAACAGAGCCCACTGTCAACCTAATGAAGAGTCTTGGTGGATTTGGGCAGTCAGCAGCATGGTAAGGGAAAGGTGTAAGAAAATTCCTAGAGACAGGATGATATCATTTATTTAAAGTTTTAAAACATGAAAAAGATGCCACACGTTGCTTAGGGATTGGACCTAAGACATGCATGGGAATGAGAAACACCAGCTTCAGGAGAGGAGGGGTGTGTGCTTATTAAAGTATTCTCCACACCCAGCTGCCAGGCATGCATGTTCGCTTTGGCTTCCCCAGGCTCCTCCTTTGCTCTCTTTCCCCACTTATTTTTGGAATGAATTTGCCTAATCATTTAAGGCAGGAGGGGAGGGAGGTCAGGGAGAGGGCAAGTGGCTGCATTAGTATTATACCTGTGGAATCTATTTGCTAAAAATATCAGAAATATTACCTCGCAATATGAAACTCTATTGATGTCATTAGACACTGTTGTGGAAATAACTGATTTTGTATTAGCTTATTGAGCAAGCATTTAGATTAGTTTTCAGAAGCCACTGCCTGATGGCTTTGTGCAAGCCACTTCATCTGTCTCTGCCTCTGTTTCTTTGCTGTAAAAGGAATGGGTGAATCAGATGATGTCCAGGCACACTTCTGGGTCCAGCCCTGCCCCTTTCCTCTGCTCCTCCTGGGCAGTGATCACCTTGAATCCCAGCTGTGTGTATGTCTGTTTCCCCGCCCAAGTTAAGTGCCCTGTGGGCAGGAAGTGGTGGTTCCATCTCCCATCTCCCAGTGCCTGGATGTGACAGGTGCTCAACACTCTCCAAATGTACTAATGAAAGAAATGACACAAATAGATGCCAACCCCTCCAACCTTGTATCTACTTGGCTATTTCCAGAAATGCTGCAGGCCTGTCTGGCTGATTGTGCCTGAAGCTTTGCTTTTTTCTCCCAAGCCCTCCTTCACTGGTTAAAGTGGTGGTTCATGGCTTTGTGGGGTGAACTAGAGAATCTCTTAGAAATAATACTTAAATTGAGCTCCCTAAAACAAACCCCCTTGAAAACACCTTCTAGCAATGAGATTTCCCAACTACCAGGCTTCTTTTTCTCCATGACCATTCTGTCTGTTTCTGTTCTTTTCCCTCTCTGTCAGACTCTATTAATTTAAAAGTATTCCATTTGAAGACTTGCTAAATAAAGAGACCTCAGAGCACAAAGTATCCCTTATCCATTTTCTGGGTCCCTGTGTGCTTCCTTGTAAAGATTTTTTCCTTATTTTTTACTAAATGGCCTTGATTTTATCATTAATCACTGTGCGACGATTCCTTTTCTGTGTCTAACTTATTTCTCAAATATTCTCCACAAGTCCTTAACTCTATTGGTCTCTGCGCGCCTTTTCATTCCTGTCTGCCATTTTACAAAACTTAAAAATGTGATTTCTTTCTATGTCAGACCCTTGATCTCAGATCTTCCTTAGTCTTCACCCAAATTTCCCAGAAGGATGGCTCTTACATTCGGACTCTCGCAGTTCAGGTGGTCTTGGGTCTCTGTCATTTCCATACTGAGCTTGGAGACATGCTTTGTTCTCTGTCTCCTACAACCTCATAGTTTCTTTTTTTATTTTTTTATTATTATTTTTTTTTTGTAGAGACAGAGTCTCACTTTATGGCCCTCGGTAGAGTGCCGTGGCGTCACACAGCTCACAGCAACCTCTAACTCTTGGGCTTAAGCGATTCTCTTGCCTCAGCCTCCCGAGTAGCTGGGAGTACAGGCGCCCGCCACAACGCCTGGCTATTTTTTGGTTGCAGTTTGGCCGGGGCTGGGTTTGAACCCGCCACCCTCGGTATATGGGGCCGGCGCCCTACCGACTGAGCCACAGGCGCGCCACCCAACCTCATAGTTTCTTTAACCAGCAGTTTTCACATTGGGGGTAAACCACATTACAAATTTAAAAAGCCGTATAAATTCTTCAGTATCTCTTTCTTTCTCCATCGTGTGTAAGATTCTACCTCTTTTCTTTCCCCCCTGACAGGAATCTCTCCTCACGTTAACTGTACCATTACCTGATAACCAATCCTGACATTTCCTCCATTCATTACTCTGCTGTTTCCTCCCTCTGTTGTGGAATGCTTGCCTGGTTTCTTGACTTTTTCAGGGGTCTCCCCTCTGCAATTACTCTTCTGTGTGTGAGAAGGGAAAAGGTATATTTTGAGGGCCTGCTATAAGCTAGAAATGTCTTGACGTTTATTATACTTACCTTCAAACAACTAAAAGAGGTAGATGTTATGATTATTTCCATTTTACACAAGAGGAAACTGAGGCACTGAGGTTAAAGGTCTTGCTTAAGTTTGCCCAGGTAGCAAGTAGCACCATCTAATGTTACTTTCCACAATACACTACAGGGCTGGGTGCAAATAGACAGCCAACAAAAACCATGGGAATGCCCCTTTGGGGCCTTTGTCATATACACTAAACTTGGTTCAACATTTTCACAGTTTTAGTTTTTTATTTATTGTCTTTGGAAAGTGTTCAGCATCCCCCTTCCTGGACCCCTAGGAAAGAGAGACCCTGAAACCCTAGCTTTGGTTCCCCAGGTCCCTTTTTTAATATTATCACAGATGCTTCCATCAGGTAAGCCCTCTGTTAGTCATCCTTAGCTCTCCTTTGGAAATGCTTTCTTATAAATCATTTTTAAAAAATCTCCACACAAGAGCTGGTAACCATGTTGGTGGAGTGTAGACATAACCTACAGATTTAGACTTTAAACATGCCTGCGTTGTGGGGCGCTCTGTCAGAAAGCATGGCCCCATTTTCTCCTGCTTGGTTATGTCCATACCTTCCTGGCCCCATCCTACTTCTGACCTCGTATCCTCCCTTCCGTCCCCCTGCGTTTCATGTTTTGTGGTTTCCCCACCATACTCTTTCCACATGTCATCTTTCTTGAGTCTTAAAACTAGTGGTTCCTCCAGGTTCGAATCCAGCCTGGGCCCACCAAACAACAATGATGGCTGCAACCAAAAAATAGCCGGGCGTTGTGGCAGGCACCTGTAGTCCCGGCTACTTGGGAGGCTGAGGCAAGAGAATCGCTTGAGCCCAGGAGTTGGAGGTTGCTGTGAGCTGTGATGCCAGAGCACTCTACCCAGGGAGACAGCTTGAGGCTCTGTCTCAAAAAAAAAAAAACCACTAATGGTTCCTCGCCTCTCCTGCCAGCCCCATCGTCCTAACTCCTTGGGGACACGTGTGTGTCAGTCCCTCTATGGCGGCTGTCTCAACCTCAGTCCACACCCAGGAGCAAGGTGAGGGAGGAGGGGCCTCTTGTCAATGTCATGGTCTCGGGCAGCTGGACTCCTTGCCCACTCTCCTGTGACCTTTATCTCCTCTTGATCCGCCCACCTTGGCTCTCGGGATGCTAATCACATTCCCGAGGAGAGTAATAATATCTCCCCACCTTGGATGCAGTCCAGCATGTGCTCACCACTTGGGACAAAGTGTTTATTTTCTCTCCGTCCGTGACCTTCCGTGGACACAGGTTCATCAGGTTTCTGCTTTTCCTCTGGCTTTGCTTTCTCTCCAGGGGCCCCTCCAGCCTGCAATCTCCCTCCTCAATACAGCAGGCGGGGGCACCGGGAATGCTAATGGATGTTTAGTAGTCCCTGATGTGATTTCCAATGTTTAGCCCTTCCTCCTCTTCCCTAAGCCACAGTGTCACATGGAAAACCTGAGATCATTGAAAGTACTGAGATGGTCCAATGGAGAGGTTTTTGTGTCTGGAGCGCTCTTGCCTTCCTCAGGGACTTTCCCCCCTACTGTGTCTGGCATCCTTACAATCCTGGAGCTTTGGTTTCTCTCTTCATAGGGAGACTACTCAATTCTCCTGTCACAGAATGGAGGTGTATCCCATGTGACCGTGGTTGCTCTTGATGGAGGCCACTGAGTCCCCAGCTACAGGGTAAACTGCAGGATCTATTGGCTTCCTGAGTGGCAGGAAGCCAGACTCTGGTTTTCCAGATCAGAATGACCCAAAGGAACCAGCAACGCTCTCCCTGAACCCTGGGCCCATCTCAGGCTCATAGGATGGGGTTTCCCCAGACAGGTGTGCCTGCTGCTAACAGTTGCCTCTTCATCTGACAGGGATGTAAGCATCACTGCTGGGCGGTACTTGACATCCCCTGGTTTTTTAGTTCTGTTGTCCTCCTGGCTGTTTGGGGAAGATCCTGAGAGGTAGGGAAGGAGACTGTCTTAGGTCAGTCTCTGCAGAAGCAGAGCCCAAACGGGTGTTCTGGGCAATGGCTGCATTGGAGGAGTGCTCTCTGGGAAACTTTTAAGGAAGTGAGAGAGAAAGACAGGGTGGGAAGAAGCTATGGGGAGATGTGGGTTCGGCCTGGTCCACAGGGTGCTCAAGAGCGTAATGATGGTTCAGAGTTGTCCCACCTTGAGGCAAGGAGGTTGGTCATTTCTACCCCTGAATCAATCCATCATTGGCTGAGAGTTGCCTGGGGTTGAGAGAGTTACCTCCCAGGCCCAGCTGGACTAAGAGGTATTGAGTCAAGGGCAATTGTCAGGAGAGGCTGTGGCTGCTAGCAGCTGGGGAGGGGAGTATCACTGGGCAAAGGGATGTGAGTGGAGCATGGACTGAGTCTAACACAGAGAGGTCAGATGAGAGGCACACTGGCATGGGCTGTGTTCCAGCGTTCCCTGTTGGCCCCACTAGAATTTGACAATGAGCTTCCATCACTCTCCAGGTTGAGCCCACCTAGAGCACCAGGACCCAGGACATTGAGAATTCCAGGCTACAAAGACAGGGATTCTGAAGATGATCAATGTCAGGAGCTTGAGTTACACCTCTCTCTCTGCTGGTTTAGACTCTGCAGAGGCAAAGGAAGGCAGTCACTTACCACTGCATACTTTCACTGTGGGGAGCTGGAAACAGCAAGAAATAGTCTCTTCGTCTTCTAAGAAGAACATCACTCCAGTTCCTTTCAATGGAATTAAGAACTCTCTGCAATTGCTTTCCTACAGGGGAGTCTTTTGGCCTTTGATTTGCCTTCAGCAAAAGGCCAGGATGGGGTGTTGTAGGCATTACCTGTTAGCAAGCAGCTTTCTTTATAAATGCTCCATCCCTGGCACTGCATGGAAAAAGTACAAAAAGATACGTTTTTATGTTTTTGGAGTTTAAAACATAAAATTAGGGCAGGGGTTGGGGAATAAAGAGAGGGGTTGCGTGCTTGCTTTAACTGGCTGTAGTCTGTGTAGCTGCCTCCAGGACAAGGCAGGGATGGGTATGGAAGGCGAGTGCCTGCGGAAGGGACTTGCATTGCTTCAGGGCCACCTCTAGAGTACTGGGTGAAGTCCTCTGTGTACTATCACACCTGATCTCCACAGCAAACCCTGTAAGTGGACAGTATCTCCAATTTCTTTTTTTGTGTGTGTGTGTGTGGGGACAGAGGCTACAGGCTGGAGCCCCCAACTCCCAGCCCTGTGCCAAACCACATTTTCTCTTTGTTTTTTCTTTTCTTCTTTTTTTTTTTTTTTGCACATTTTCTCTATGTTTATTTCAAAACATCCCTTCTCTGAAGCTTCTCTAGTGATATAAAGGCCCAAAGTAAAGTACTGCCACCACCAGCATCTGTCACTGCTGCCCCCAAGGTATCCAGGCACCGAGAGAACACCACCGGTCACATCCCTTCCTGTGGGTACATGCCACCACTCTGTGTGCCAGCCTGGGTGCCCATGCCTACTCCGAGCTTCCTTGTACACCCACCAAATGTCATTCCCAGGGCTGTCTTCAACACCTACTCTGTGCTCTGCCAGGCCTAGAAGGGAAATTCAAGATGAAATCATGTTCCCGTGTTGAAGGAACCGTCACATGGACACAAGAACCTGATGGCCTCATGCCAGCAGAGGGGATGGCAAAAGTCCAGACTTTGGACATGGGCAAACCTGGTTTCAAATTCTGGCTGTGCGGCCTCTTAGCTTTATGGTCCCTGGCAAGTTAATCGGCCTGTTGGCACTTTAGTTTTCTCATCTGCGCAAAGGGATAATAAAATCCAGTCTCACGGTTGTCGTGAGGATCAAGGGAGGTGAAGCAGGAGGAAGCACTGGCTCCTCTGCGGCTCAAGTTTATGGACAATGAGTGCTGAAAGGTGGTTGTGAACACAAAAGCATCAGATGGTGGAAGTGCTGTTGGTAACAATGTCGATCTACTGAAGGTATGACCCTTAAGTTCACAAACTCATCCTAGAGAAAGTGCTACATATTTCATTGCTGAATATCACTACTGTCCTCTTCAAAGTGCTCCCCTTGGAAAGCTTTGCACTGATGCCAGTACCTATTCCACCCTTCCAAGCAATTTTGGAACTCTTTTTCTGAAATGGCCATCAGAGCTGTCATTGTATTATCCTTGATTCATTGTATTATCAAGATATCTTCCTTTTAACATTTCCTTTGTCTTTGGGTAAAGAAAAAAGTCATAAGGGTCCAGATCAGGTGAGGAGGGAGTGTGTTCCAATACAGTTATTTGTTTACTGGCTAAAAACTCCCTCACGGACAGTGGTGTGTGAGCTGGTGCATTGTCGTGATGCAAGAGCCACACCTTTCTCATGCCAAGATTTTCCATTAAGATTTTCCTAACTGTTTATCTATGGATGTTTGCTTTATCGTAGTCAGCTAATAATTTTGATGCACAATTTGGTGAATTTTTGCAATGTTTTTGTCAGTTCTGCTTGTCACTGGCCACTTTGACCTCCTCTCATCAGTGACACTTTCTCTCCCCCGAGAAAAACATTTAATCCACTTGTACACTGCTATTTTCTTCATGGCATTATCTCCATAAACTTAGACAACATGTTCCTGATTTCACTTCCACTCTTGCCGACTTTAACAAGAAATTTACAAACTCTAATTCAAGCTCTTATATTCTGTCTGCACACAAAAACACACAACAATAAGGAACTCACTCAGCAAGACACTGCTACATGTCAACACAAACGTAACAATGAGACACTGACGTAACAAGGTTATGAAACCTTACTAAACGGTTTGTACAGCACAGCCAATGTAAGGGCACAGTGGCAAGTTCAGGAACTTATTTGTTGGATCTTGCGATCTAAAATTTGGCAACTCAAGAATTTGATTGTGGAACTAGGAAGAGGGTAGGAATGGGGTGCCGCATGATCCCCTGCTCCTCCTCTACTGTCAGGACCCAGTCACACTTTTGAAGGCCACACCGCTTTCTTCTCTGGCTGTACCTTGCACAGAGCAAGGAAGAAAGCACCCTTCCTGTCAGCTGCTTTTTCCAGCCCTGGCATGTTCATGTCCCTGGGTGTAGGGAGGGCTCCAGGGTAGACAGGCCACCATCTGCTGGAGCCATCATGCCTGGGCTCAGCACACCACAGCCTCCAGGACCCCATCCCTAGCTTTTTGGCAACTGCCTGGGCTGGGGAGCTCAGGCCTGGGCTGAGTGACCTCACAGCTGTGCCTTCCTTCCCCTCGGGGCTTGTGTTTCTGTCTTGCACAGGGGCCTTCCTGGCTACCTGGCAGAGGGCCACTGTCCTTCACTACCAGCATCTCACATTGCCCGGCCTGTGCTGGGAGCTGGCAAAAGTTCTCAACCGACAGGCCAGTGCCTCTTGCATCTACAGCTGCCTGTATTCCCCACCAGGGTCCTGGACCCCCAGGGGAGTGGCTGAGCTGTTGGCCTCCACCTCCTGGCTTTGCCAGCTTCTCCATTTCTCTCTGACTGGAAACTCCTCAGAAAGAGTTCACGCTCGTTATGAATCCAGGGGAAAATTGGGCAAATGTCTCAGAAAAGAGCCACTTGTTAAATTCTATGAAAGGGTATTGACATTAAGTGAGGTAGTGGATTTTCTAAGTTGATTCGCTGGAGAAGAATACAGCTTGTGATGAGGCTGAGGATGAGGATAATGAAGAGGAAGAAGAAGATGGTCCCCAAATGAACACACACTGTGAATCAGGCCCTGTGCTTGGTGCTCTGATCCTGTCCCTACTTGTGTCCAACAACCCAAGGAGGTTGGTGCTGCAGTGTCTCCCCATTTTACAGATGAGAAGGATGAGGCCCAGAGGAGTTAAACAGCCAGCCTGAGACCTGCAGCTGTTGAATGGCAGCGCAGGGCTCTGACCCAGCTTCTGCTCTAACACCTATGCTTTCCATCGCTTTCTTGTCCTGCTCCTCCATGCTGTGCGATGCTTCTTGGAAGTACAGACTCAGCTGCCGAGCAGACTCCAGACAATTAAGGGGTGCTTCCCCACTTCGTAGGTGGTTAGAGTACCCTCCGTCCAGTGCTGTGTGCCAGTATAGAACCTCTGTGAGGGTCTCACATGAGGCGAGCTGTAGAATTTCTGGCACACTGCATTTTAGCAAATGCTCTGCTGTGGGAGAAATGCACTCGTGTGTTTTAGAAAGCTCAGGTGCAGGAAGATAGAGGAGAGAGAGGAAGCAGCTGGAGTTGGCCTACAAGTGAGGTGTGCTGGGCAGGTGGCCACGTGAACCCTGAGTCAGAATCCCGGGCCACTATCTTCTGGAGGACTCCCAGTGACACCCCAAACTCATGCACAAGTGCTGCAGGCAGACTTACAAAGTTCATGTATGTGCTCTGGTGCCTGTGTGTACACGCCAGTTCTCCTCCACGGCCAGAGCCCCATCTGGCTTTCCCGAGCCTCCATGGTGCCACACCCGGATCCATCTGCCTCCTGCCCTTCCACTGCCCTTGAGTCCCCCGGGCCAGCTCTGCTGAAACACCCTGCTTTCCTGAACAAGGGCCCACCTGGGTGGCGCCCCTGGGCCTTGCCTCACTCAGACTCCTTTAAGACTCTTCTAGACTCTCCCCACTTCTCAGACACCTGCCCTCAGGCTTTGTCTTGCAGAAGCCTGGCCCCTGCTCTGGTCCATATGTTCTCTGTGCCCTTCCACAGGCATAAGCTGCGGTGTCTGTCTCCCTCCAGGACTGAGATGTCTTGGGCCAGGAACTGTGTTGCAAATATTCACAAGAATGCCCCGAAGAGCTCTCTCTCTCTCTCTGTCTAATTCTCAGTGCATAGGATAGTTACTCCATGAATTTTTGTAGAGTCCTTTTCAGGGCCTGAAAAGTCAGGTTGCATGGGCAGATGAGCTCTCAGCACAGTTACGGGGGTACAAGGAGGGCATGGTTCATCAGCCAGGATTATATGGTATGTAGGAAAAAGCAATTGGGTTCCTGTTTGGCCATCACACCTCACTAACTCCAGTGTCAAATTGGATTACATTCTGGGAAAAGGGGCACCCAGGAAAGGTGAGAAGTAGGTGGTTCCTAGCCCAAGAATAATCAAAGCAGTCTCAGGTTTAATACCCCTCTGACCTCAAGGCCTGGTGACAGCAGGTCACCTCTGTGCACCATTTCCCCAGCCCAGCGCCTCTGCAGGGAGTCAGGAGGCTCCTGTATCCCAGCGTGGATGGCCCACCCAGAAGCAGCTGTGACAGCACAGACAGGCCCAGAACCGGCCAGACACTGACCTATGCAAACACGGGCAGAATTACAGCCACCCATAAACAAATTAGCATCCTTTAAAAGGTGAAAAGCTCCATAAAATGTCTGGGTCTCGTTTATGGCTCTGAGGTGGGGTGGCAGGGGGCTGGGTTAAATCACCGAGGGCCCTCGTGGTGCTGGCTCTTCCCTCCTGTCATCTCCCCCCACCCTGTGGGCACACTCGGACGGGGGCACACACTCACAAGCACACGCAGCCCCGCCTTCGATGGCCGTTCAGTCCGGGTTCCTGCCAGCCCGGGTCCCAGCAGGTGTTCCCTAATTAGCAATCTCTTCATTTCCAATCAAAGCACAAAGCGGCCCCAGAAGCCTGTCTTTATGAGGGAGCGACAGCGGCTAGGGATGTGCGGAGGGGGTGATAATTGTCTTCGCCAGTGGCGGCAGTGAGCAGGCCGGCTAATTCATTATTGTAATAACTTTGCTTGTCCTTGGGGAGGTATGGGTGGGGAAGGGAGGGAGGGGAAGGGGGAAGGGATGGAGTGTGGCTGAGGGTGGGGTGGGTGAGGGTCTGGGGCACAGGGGTGGGAGACCCAGAGTGAACCAACAGTGAGCAGCACCCCTGTTCACGGCTCTCCTTGCCGCCTGGCAGGGGTACTTCTTCCCTTGCAGCCACTCCCACCACTGGCTGGCAGGTGACCGGCAGGCGTGCCCTCCACAGCAGCCACTCGCTGGTGAGGACTTCAACTGTCCATGGTGCAGGCAACGCCCCCGTTTGGAAGGAGACTCTGGGCTCTAGGAAGCACAGACACAGTTACCCTCCAAGGCCAGAGGGGCTGACACCCTAAAGAAATGTCAGGGTCAGGGCTATGTGGTGGAGTCCCAGGGGCCGACTGCTGTCTTCCCAGGGCTCAAATCCCATGAGCTCCTCATCTCACCCTCTACAGGTGGCAGAGGCCGCCCAGTTAGAATGTCCCCCAAAGCTGCCTTTCACTGCTGTTGATAGAGCCATATAGGTGACAACTGAAAGACCCCTCCAACACAAGCAGGAGCTATAGAGGTGGCTGTGAGTGTCCCTCAAAAGAGGTCTTAGGAGGCTTGGTTACAGTGCCAGCCACATACACCGAAGGTGGCAGGTTCGAATCCGGCCCGGACCAGCTAAACAACAATGACAACTGCAACAAAAAATAGCCGGGCATTGTGGTGGGCGCCTGTAGTCCCAGCTACTTGGGAGGCTGAGGCAAGAGAATCGCGTAAGCCCAAGAGTTTGAGGTTGCTGTGAGCTGTGATGCCACAGCACTCTACCGAGGGCAACAAAGTGAGACTCTGTCTCAAAAAAAAAACAAAAGAAAAGAGGTCTTAGTAGACACTGTCTCGGGGTTGCCCCTTTGCTCTGTCCTGCTCTACTCACCCTGTTTTCCCACAGTGAGCAGTGTTCCAAGAGCAAGGGATTCAAGGCCTCGTGTCCTCCTGCAGCTGGAGTACAAGGGGCATGGCTGTGGGTTCCAGTGGCTCCATGAAGGAAAGGTTTGGGACTCCAGCTGAGCCACCCCCAGGAAAGAAACACGGATACAGAGGAAAGAAGGATGTTGTGCCTTGTGGGGGAAACAGCATGTGCAGAGGCACCAGGTGACCCCTGGGACTGGGGACCAAAGGACCAGATGGTGTAGTGGAGGAGATGGTGCTGAGGCCCCTGAAGAATCCAGAAGTGCAGGGTGAGGGCCCCGTAGGTAGGTTGAGGGCTCAGTCATCATCTCCTGTGCTCTTAAATGAATAGCAGAGAGCCCGTGGAAGGCCTTGCCCTGCCCTGGAGAGAAAGTAGTAGTGTAAGTCCTCAGTTTCAGGGGTAGGCCTGTCCTTGCTCACACTAGAACTTGAGAGAAATGGCTGGACCAGAACAGGGGCGTACTGATAGCCCGTAGGAAAGGGGTGACCTCCCCAGACTCTCCCTCTCCCACACAACCTCACAGCTGGGATCCCAAATCCTACCCTGTGGCACTAGCTACAGCATTAGCCACAGCTTCCGCCTAGCCCTTGCCTGACACCTCCCACCCTTCCTCTGAGTCCTGAGCATTTCCCCTGACCTGAGTGCATGGTAGCGACCAGACAGTGGTTACAACTGTGGGCTCTAGAATCAGAAGATCAGGGGGTCAAATACCAGCTCCATCCATGAATTCAGTTTCCTCATCTGTAAAATGGGGAAGAGGAGAGGGAGTCCTCAGCTCACATGAGCAGGCGTGTGTGACGCGCACAGCGCAGTGCTGGCTCCGGCAGTGAGGGCTGCTTCTGTGTCAGCTCCTGCTCCTAGAGGTGGGAGAGTTGGAGGGCCAGGGTGGACAATGGGTGTCAGGGGTCCACTCCTCCTCCGTTGGTTATTCATTTTTTTCTCATTTGTGAAGTACAGTACAAAGGCTGACCATGGACCCCCTAAGGTTCTCTACTTGAAGAACAGCACTGGGAGTGTGTTGTTCCGTCCTCCCGTCTAGGGGGCCACTTGGAGAGCTCACGGTGGCAGCAGTGAGCTCTGTTCCATCCCAGCCCTGTAGACGGTTTTGGTGGGGAGGCCAGTAGCCAGGCCTTGGTCCCTGCATCTGTGCAGGAGGGGTGGCTATATCCCTGGCTTTGCTGACCAGGACTCCCCCAGCTGTGAACTTGGTCTGGCCCATAAAACTGAGTTTGGAAGGTGGGGTGCCCGCCCCCTCTGAGTGCTCAGGACATTGTGGCTTTGGTGTCTGGCTCTCACCCTAGCTTTAGAGTCTGAAGGGACATGCAAGCTCCCACTTAGGGAGAGAAACAAGTTCGGATCTGTGTGAGCTAGAGCAGTGCTGTCTATTGGAAATATAATGCAAGCCGTGGATGGGAGCCACATGTGTAATTTTGTATTTCCAAATAGTCACATTTTACAAAAGTCAAAAGAAACAGGTGAAATTAATTTTAATAGCATATTTTATTTAGCCCAGTATATCAAAAGACAATCATTTCAACATGTAATCAAAATAGGAATATTATTACTGAGATACTTTATCTTCTTTTGCTCATCCTGAGTCTTGGAAACATGGTGGTTGTTTTACAGACACTTCTCCATTCTGAGTGGCAGAATTTCAATAGCCACCTGTGGTAAGTGGCCACCGCGTTTCACAGCACAAGTCTAGGGGTTAAGAGCATAAACCCTGGAGCCACTTGCTCACTCTGTGACCTCAGCTAAGTTACTGAACTGCTGTGTCTCAGTTTCTCTTTCTGTAAAATAGGATAGTAATAGAAGCTGCCCCTTGTAATGAGAACGACCACACTCATAGAGGGCTAGAGTAGTACCCACAGCAGAAGTGCCGTTGAAATGTCAGCTATTAGTAAGAAGAATTAGAAAAATGAGAATAATAAATGTCGAAAGAAGAATGGTCAAGGCAGAAAGGGCAAAGAAGGACCAGGAAGCCAGAGGGACTGGGTGGGTGGGGAGGAGTGCAGAGGCCTCCGGCTGGGGGCCAATCACATCCAGCCCCCAAGAACTCCATGAACAGAGCCAGACAACAAGCTCCGGAGAGAAAACTCCGAGGGCTGAGACCCTCCTTGACACATGTTCCCGTGTCAAGGGCTGAGGTGGGAGGGGCGGGGTCCTGGTGTCCCCCTCAGTTTTCCCCATCTTGCTCTGACTCCAAAACTGTTGCATGCCTCCTGCTCACGGCCGCCTGGGAAGCCGGGGCATCAGCTGGAGGGGGAATATTAATGATTCAATTTTCAACCGGGTTCCACTCCAGGGCCTCGCCTGCGACATGCATTTTTAATCATAACAAAACAGAATGACAAAGGGAGTCATTTGCAGCAAGGCAGCCCCTGCTGGCTAGCCCCAGTGAAGGGACTGCTTAGGGGGAGGGGTGGCTGGCCCACAAGACATGCCCCTTTCTGGGGCTAAGATGACTTCCCAGCTTTAGGGAGGGTATAGCAGTGGGCCCAGGCTCTGGCCTTGCCATGCTGCGCAAGCTATTCGCTGTGGGCTGCTGGGTTGAGGGAAACACAAGCATTTGGGTGCCCAGCAGCCAGGGCTTGTGGAGGCTGGAGAAGTGGAGACTTGACTGACTCCTTAGGGCCCCAGCTGGCCCACAGCAGGGACAGGGAGCCATGGGGCTGAGAGGGGCTCCAGGAGTGTGGAGGTTGCACAAGATTCTACCAGCCCATCCTCCAAATCATTCTTCATTCTCTGTGCCTGTCAGGCCGGGGTTATACACGGGAACCAGCCTCGGGCTTGGCCTCCCCTTGGCTCTCCCTGGTGACTGGCTGGCCCTCCTCTACCAGAGGAGGCACCTTAGTTCTTTATTGATTCACCTCCTACTTGCCATTGGGTCCTGCCCCATCCAGTTTAGCAACTAGCTTTGCACTGAGTCAATCTGGAATGTTCTCCACTCTTCCTAATAGCCTCGAATCTCCCTTAACCAATCTCCATGTCCCCTTGCTGCTTACATTACCCATTGTCTGCATCTCTCCTTTGGCCCCTCTGCTGCTCTCCGGCCAACCTCTGTCTGTCCACCCAATCTCTGAGTACCCAGTATATACCAGGCTCTGTGCCCAGCCAGCTCAGTCTAATGGGCAAGGCAAACAGGAAGCCCAGACAGCATTTTACTGCCTGGAAAGTGCTGTAGTGAGGGTTGCAAAAAGAACTGTGGGACCCAGGAGACGTGCACATGTTGTGTGTTTAACTAACATCTGTGAAGGACCCACAATATGCCGGACATGGAATGCTGTGACTGGAGTGGTAGAGAAGGAGCCGTGGTCTCCACCTTCACAGAGGTACAATCGTGCAGACCGAACACTCTGAGAAGAAGGTGGTGAGGACCAAACAAACCAAGAGGTGCCCCGTGCTTCTTTCAGATCCTCCCTGTGCCTTGCACTCAGCCGGTGCTCAGTAAATGTTTTCTGGTTGCTGAGTGCTAAGTTGGCTAATTCCCTAGTTGTGCCTCTCTTGTCCCCCTTGCCTTGTGTTTGTGAGGTTGGTTCTTAGGCTGGGCCTTTGCCTGCTTCCTGCCAGGAAGTCCTCTGTCCTGATTCAGCTAGCTCTGCCCTCAGGTGTCATGAGTTAATAACCACAACTGCCAGCATTCATCAAATGATCATTGCTGTCAGGTGCTAAGCACTTTGCTGACAGTTACCATAATCTTATCTAATTTTCACAACAACCTCAGAGGATAGGGACTGTAATTCAATCCATTTTACCAAAAAGGAAAACCAGGGTCCAGAGATGTTAAGACATCTGTTCAAGATTGCACAGCAAATAATGGGCAGAGCTGGGATATATATCCGGGCAGTCTGGGTCCAGAGTCTATACTCTAAACATATTGTTTTAGGCTGTGACCGCCTCTTATCTTGTAAGCAAGCCAGAAAGATCTGTTTTCTCCCCATTTGCAGAAAGTTGCTGCTTTTTAGTTCACAAGTAGGTCCAGGCTATGAACCTGGATTCTCTGGGAATCATGGAATGGCCTTGCTGGGGGGTCCTTAGAGGGCCTCTCCTACTCCTCTCTTGTTTCAGCCTGGGGGACTGAGGCTCAGGGATGGAAAAGGACTGGCCCAAGGGCTCAAGACCACGCCTTGGCTGAGCCACTCTCCTAGCCCAGTGTGTCCAGCTCCAGGCTGACTTCTAAGACCATTTGACATGGAATAATAGAGGTCAGGCAGCAGATGGCTGGTCACAGACAGGGCGGTGCAGAGAGGCCCACAACACTGGGTCTGCACCTGCCTCTCTGCAGTCCCTAAAACTCCCTGGACCCTTATTCCTGGCTCTCAGGCCCACTGCTCCCTTCCTTCCATTATTTTTCCTCCTGGGGTGACAGAAACCAGAGGCCTATGCTTCTCCCCAGTTTCCCCAGGGCGGGAGTGGGAGTGAGGAGAAGATGCCACCGCAGTTCCTGGCTCAGCTCCTCTGGAGAGGCTGTCTACCCACCCTTGGCATTGGCAGGGGGCCACCAGGTGCATCTGCCCAGGGGCAGGGGCTCTGCTCACTCTTCACTCACTCACATGTTCCAACACATGCACCAGTGTGTCCTGGGTGCAGGGATATAGTAGTGAATGAAGACAAAAATCCCTGCTCTTATGTATCTTAAATTCATGAGGAGGGTGATAGGGGAGGTAGACAAAAAAGCCAAGATAATAAATGTGTTTAGTATGTTAAACAGGTAAGTGCCACAGAGAAAAGCAAGGGAGTGGGGAGACCCTCACTGCACTTCACTACCTCAGAGGGAGGTGAGGGAGAGACCCCTGCAGCATTCCAGAGAGGAACATTTCAAGCAGAGGGCAGGAGCGTGGCAGGTGCAAAGGCCCTGAGTTAGAAACCGGCCAGGTATGGTGTGTTCTAGCACAGCAAGGAGGCCAGTAGCTGGTGTGGAGTGACTGTCCACACCAGTGAAGAGAAGCATAGGAGAGGAAGTAAGAGAGCAAATCTAAGGAGGTATGCCCTCTGATGCCACTAAACAAAGGGGTCAGTGAGAGAGAGAAATCACTTGCAGTGGCCCAGTCTCTGCAGGGGCTGAGGTGTCCTGTCCCAGGGAAAGAGGAAGGCAGATCTGGCATCTAACTAGGTGGAGGCAGAGGACTTTCACTGTGGAGTCGGCCTCCTCAGGCGGCCCTGACTGGCTCAGCACACGTGAGCGGGTTTGCAGAGGGTAGGAAGGAAGGACACCATTGTAGGTGTTCTGTTCCATCCCCTGCCTCTGAACCCAGGCAGCTCCAGAAAAGATGGGTCTCCTTGCACCCCATGCCCTGCTCCCACCTTGTACGGTTCTATGGGTAGAATCCATGGAACTTTGTAGAGAGCGGGCAATGGATGTGTGTGTGGAGGGGGTGTGGGTGCTTGATTGTTCATCTGGCTGGAGTACTTTCACCTGGAATGCTTTAGGGTGGAAATGATTGTTCATCTGGCTGGAGTACCTTCACCTGGAATGCTTTAGGGTGGAAATGATTGTTCATGGGGCTGGAGTACCTTCACCTGGAATGCTTTAGGGTGGAAATGATTGTTCATCTGGCTGGAGTACCTTCACCTGGAATGCTTTAGGGTGGAAATGATTGTTCATGGGGCTGGAGTACCTTCACCTGGAATGCTTTAGGGTGGAAATGATTATTCATCTGGCTGGAGTACCTTCACCTGGAATGCTTTAGGGTGGAAATGATTGTTCATGGGGCTGGAGTACCTTCACCTGGAATGCTTTAGGGTGGAAATGATTGTTCATGGGGCTGGAGTACCTTCACCTGGAATGCTTTAGGGTGGAAATGATTATTCATCTGGCTGGAGTACCTTCACCTGGAATGCTTTAGGGTGGAAATGATTGTTCATGGGGCTGGAGTACCTTCACCTGGAATGCTTTAGGGTGGAAATGATTGTTCATGGGGCTGGAGTACCTTCACCTGGAATGCTTTAGGGTGGAAATGATTGTTCATCTGGCTGGAGTACCTTCACCTGGAATGCTTTAGGGTGGAAATGATTGTTCATGGGGCTGGAGTACCTTCACCTGGAATGCTTTCTCTTTGTTCCAGCAAAGCTCCTCTCAAAACTCTTATTCCCACTGATGTCCTAGGAAAGAGGCCCCCGTCACTGACTTTTCTGGGAACTTCTGAGATCCTGGTCATTGTTCTGAGGGGGACTGTGTGGAGAGGACATCTCCATGAGCATGGCCTCCTGCTTGCGGCCTGGGGTAAGGAGTCCCTGACACGGCCACATGTAATCTGGTGGGGCGGCAAGCCATGGGGCTAAGGCCTTTCTGCCCAGTGGGCCTGAAGCTTCCGCTTTGCATTCAAGCTTGTGTTGTCTCCACCTTCCTTTCCAGCAGCCTCTCTCTGATTTAAGGGCAGGTTTTATTCCCGAGCTGCCTCGGGGCTCTTCTTTCTGATTGCATTAAAGTCTCCGCAATTCTCCCCTCATTAATGATTGGCATATTTTTACCTCTCACTAAAGAAGCTTCAAGGCGACTCCCAGGGGGCCCTACTCTCCGAATGAAACAATTTCATCCTGTTCCAGAAACGCATTAAAAAGGGTTTGTCAGGATCTTATCACCAGTTAGAGAAAGCTAATCAAATTACTTCTATTTATTAGCTGGTACAGCAGTGTGCCATTCCATCAGGCCCAGGTCCTGGCCACAGCTAGGATGGGCAGATAGCCGCTGCCAGCCCTGCCAGCCAGGACAGCAACTGGTACACACCTAAGGCATAGCTGTCTGTTATCATCGAAGACGGCTGCTCCAGGTAGCTCTATGTACTCAGCCAGAGGGTGCATCTCAGCCCCGGGCTGCCTGTCCTTGGCAGAGCTGGGTATGAAATAGCAGTGTGTTTATAAGAAGACACATATTCTTCCCTCTTTTGGAAAGAGAAGAATAGCCTATTTTGTTTTCCTTTAGGGAATAGTTTTGTTTAAAAAAATATGAAATAGCGTGCATCTAAAATCGACAATTGATAATATGTCGTTATATATATCTCAAGTTTTAATAACAGAATTAACATTTGATTTCCTTGAACTCTATCCTCCAGTTGCCTTATTTTTCTCCCTCCCTAGTTATGAGTATCATGAATTTATTATATATCTTTCTAAGACTTTTAAAAAGATCTTTTTTTTTTTTATTATTTCTTTTTATTGTTGGGGATTCATTGAGGGTACAATAAGCCAGGTTAGAGCGTCGTCATGTCATCACAGCTGACAGCAACCTCAAACTCCTGGGCTTAAGTGATCCTCTTGCCTCAGCCTCCTGAGTAACTGGGACTATAGACATCTGCCACAACACCCAGCAAGTTTTTTTTATTTTTTGTAGAGATGTGGTATCTCTCTTGCTCACACTGGTCTTGAACTCCTGAGCTCAAGCAATCCACCCGTCTTGGCTTCCCAGAGTGTTAGGATTACAGGCATGAGCCACTGCTCCCGGCCTAAAAAAAAATCTTTTAAATAACATGTGTGTCCAAGAATAGTACCGTCTATGGGGTACAGTTGCTCCCCTCTGCTCTGTGACATTATGGGTGTCATCATGGACCCTGTACCAAATCCCCCGGCCTTCCATGCTTTAGCTCTATGAGCCAGCTTCCTCATGCCTCTCCTTCCCCATCTCTAAAATGGGGATAATAGCGGTGCTTACCGTAGAGGATTTGTTGTGAAAATGAAATAAGATAACAAGCGTAATGAAGGGCCTGGTGTATGGCAAGTGCTCATGAATGCTAGCCACTGTCATTGCCTGCATCTCGTGGGGCACCCAAGTGGCTTCCTGGCTCTGTCTCCAATGTGCACATTCATGTCCACGCCGCTTTAGGCTGCTCAAAGATGTGCGATGTACACAAGTGTCCATACAGATTCCCCGCTGGGTGGACATGTGTGCGCTCTGCAAGAAGCCCCAGAATCCTGCAATTCACTATACAGAGAAAGTGGGCTGGGTGAGAAAAGGGACCAGTCTTGTGCCTTGGCCCGGCCACCCCTGAGCAGACTCGGGCTGGAGCACAAGAGCAACCCCCACCCCTGCCAGCCCAGGGCAAGGGTCTCTCCCAGCTTCGCAGCTGCCTCCACAGCCCCAGGAACAGTTCAAAAGGCTCTGCCGCGTGCCCCTGTCACATCGCACAAAAGGACATATTGATTGGTTTGTAGAAGCATTTCCTGGGGTTCTTTATATCTCTCTCCCTCGTCACCCATAATGAAGAGGCTGAGTGCACAGAGGAGGGAGAGGCCGGCACACATCCATCCGGGTGGGATTTCTTCATCTTATCAATCAGGACTTTAATTAGACACGTCCGAGAGGGCAGTTCCATCTGGGGGCAGGCGGCAATCTTTATCAAGCATGCCACATCTCTAATTACTGTGTACTGACAGATAACAATTGGGGGGCTGGGGGGAGAGCCCAGGAGGCAGGGAAAGGACAGCAGAGCCCAGAGTGGCCATTCACCCGAGGAGAGTGTCCTTCTTAGGCAACCTGGAAGGAATCACTCGAACTCTGCACCCAGGGCAGGGGATGTGGCTTCTCATAACACCCCTTGTGGTGATTCCTAGGATGAGGCATGGAGGATGGCCAGGCCATGGGGTGGACAGATGTAGGGACTCCTGTGCTCCCTGCCCACGGCCCACACTCCTGACACCACTTCTTTCTTTTCTTTACATCTGAATGCCATAGTTTCTCGATGGGTTTAATGGCATGGCAGAAGGAACCGGGAGGAGCGAGGCTTGAATCCTACGGTTTGGTTTCTTGGCTCTGTGTCAGCTAGCTCATGTGACCTTAAACAAGTGGCTTCACCTCTCTGGGCTCAGTTGACTTGACTGCAAGCAGGGACAGTCCTACAGGATTGCTGTGGCCTGAAGTGAAGTGGGGTATGTGCAAGGATGTATGTTTCGCCCTTCCTTGTCCATGGGGTGAACAGCTTTATTTAGGGAGTGGGGAACAATTCAGATCATCAAAGCCTAAAGACAAACCTCCTGACTTCCTGGGAATTTTCTGCTCAGCAGAAACCATCGGGGGTGGTGGATGAGGCACAGTGCTGCAGGTTGGCAAACGCTCAGGTGTGATGGAAATAACATGTTTTTCTGCAGGAGACTTCAGTTGGAACACCTACTGTCTCTGTTACAAATCAAATTCAATTGTTGATTTTTCTCGGAGCCTCAGTTTCTTCATGAGCAGAACAGGTATAACCGTCCCTCCTCTCAAGGTTGGAGAAGTTCCCTGATGTGACCCACCTTGCACCCAGGAAACTGCCCTGGTTAGTTAGTTGAGACAGCGTTGCCTCGGACCCCACTCTAAGCTGGATGTTCTGGTCTCCTACAAATGGGACTTTCTCTTGCTCCTTTCTCTGTCTAGTTATTGGGTCTCCTGGCTCTGGGGTCCCTCTTGCCAGCCCTGAGGCCTGGTGTTCTTCAGAAGAGGAGCCTGCATGGTCCTTGCTGGGTACAGGGTCACCCTGTCTAGATGCCCCCTAGCTCTCCTCCAGCTGGTTCTCAGCCTGGGGAGCTTGTGTCCTGCTGTCCCTCCCCGATCTCCAGCCACCATATTGCCACCACTTTCAGAGATACTTCAAAATTCTTATCTTTCTGTCCAGGCCTCCAAAACAGTCCCTGTGATCCACTCCTTGGGCCTCCTGCCCCGAGTTCTGCCTGGTCCTACCTGGCTCTCCTGCCACCATCAGAGCCCTTGTCTTTCAGGCCCTGGGGGCTGACATTTCTCTTGAGACTTGGCTTGAAAGCCTTCAATGCTCCCAGCTTCCAGGGCCTCAGGCCAAGTCCCAAGGTGGGGGGGGGGTAGACCCTGAGGTCCCCAAGGGGGGTGCAGTGAGGAAGCAAATACTCAGTGCTGGTTCTCTGTGAATCATGTCGTTTATCAGCGCTGTCTCCCCAGATCCCTTCTCAGAGAGGTTAATAAATTAATAAACCCACCCACTGTCTCTGCAACCAGAATTTGCAGTTCTGGTGATCTGGTTGGTATTCTTCAGACTACCCAGACAGGGAAGTGAACACGACTGGACACCACGGCTTGGCAATATCTGAGAATGTCTCTGGATGAGAACTTTCTTTTTTCTTTTTCTTTTTCTTTTTTTTTTTTGCAGTTTTTGGCCAGGGTCGGGTTTGAACCCATTACCTCTGGTATACGGGGCCAGCACCCTACTCCTTTGAGCCACAGGCACTGCCCTTGGATGAGAACTTTCATGAGAAGCATGAACAAACTCATATGTACCTTCGTCCAAAATAAAATCTGTTGGAGAATGGTTCAGGTGCTTCTCTGGGAGGCAAGAGGCATCCCTGAGATTGCCCCATGAGTCCATCAGTTGGGACTTGGGCTGATGGGGACCTCAGGTGGCATTTCAGAAGGCCAGGCTGGTTGGGACGCAGGAGGGCAGGTGGTGGGGGTGGTGATGAGGGTACGCAGAGAAAGTTAAGGGGCAGCCCCACCTCAGAGACACCAGGGTGGACATGGGGAGATGGCACTAACACACAGACCCGGCGAGAGGCTTATGAAGGGCTGGACTGGACAGCATAAAGAGAATTCACAGGAAGGAGTGAGGCTAGGAGGCCTTCCCAGGTGGGAGCCACCCTCTTCTCCCTGGCTCTGTAAATCAGACACATCTTTCAGAAGAGGTGGCGTTCTGTCAGAGAAGAAAGAACAGCATGGACAAAAATGGGGTCAGCAGGGAACTTGGTGAGAGCCCCAGGCAAGCCTGCAGGAAAGTCCCCCTCAGCCCCCGGGCACTCCAAGACCAGGGAAATACTCCTGACCCCAGTGAGGGCACTCTACCCTGACTCTTGTCATGTAGAAACGCTTCCACGGGCAGGTACCATGATTATCCCCACTAATCCAGATGAAGAAACTGAAGCTCAGATAAGTGAAGGGCTGAGAGGTATAGCCAGCTGGTTAAGATCACAGGCTACAGAGCCAAAGAGTTCTGGTCCGCATTTGGTCCACTTGAGCTTTGATTTTCTCATCTGTAAAATGGAGTGATAAGGTGTATGACACAGGCTTGTCGGATGTCAACTACTTAGCATAAATAACTGCCTTGTTTGTTTGTTTGTTTGTTTAGAAGATTCTTATTGTGCCAGGACTTGGGTCACACCAACAGACTCAACAGCCAAGTCCCTGCTCTCAAGGCACTTATGTTTAGTGGGGAGATGCCCAGGGATGAGTAAGCAAAGATGAGCTCAACAAGCAGAGTGACGGGGGGCTGGTGAGGGAGGCGAAGGGGTCGTCTGAGGGGTGAAGAAGACTCGGTCATGCCAAGAGCAGCACAAGCAGAAGGAACAGCCGATGTGAAGGTTAGCAGTCTTTAAAATGTTAGAGGAACAGAAATGAGTTGAGCCCAGGGAGGGGCAGGTGCATCCAAGAGAAAGTTGGAGAGATGGATCAGGCAGGGCCTTGGAGGTCATGGGAAGGGGTGGGCAGTTTTTTCTAAGTATGGTGTGAATAGTTTTAAGTAGGAGAGTGGTGAGGTTGTTGAGAATACCGACTCTGAAGTCAGACTACCTAGATTTGAATCCAACAAATGTAACCACCTTTCCCCAATCTTAGTGTCTTAAACAACGACCCTTGCTGGTCCTGCTTGCAAACCTGAAAGTGTGGTCAGGCTTTGTTGCCACTCCTTGTAGTGTCGTCCTGGGGCTCTGCTGGAGCTGGAGTTGATGCTCATTCACGTGTCTAGAAAATGGTACTGCCTGTTGACTAGGAACTCCATCCAGGAGACTGCTAGCCAGAGGTCTCAGTCCCTCCCCACAGGGCCGCCTGGGCTTCCTCACAGCAGATGTTCCAAGCTGCATCGCGTCTTCTGGCCTAGCCTTGAAACCATACGTTATCACTTCTACTTCCTTCTATTGACTAAGCTAGTCACTAGGGCCAGCCCACGTTCCAGAGGACAGTGATTAGATTCACTTTATTTCTTGATAGGCAGAGTGGTAAAGAATTTGCAACCATGAACTACAGGAGTGTGGAGAGGTAGGTTGAGACAGATTAGATAAAACCTTATAGGACAGCAAAGAGTTTTTATTTTACTTTAAGTGCAAAGTGAAGTCACTGGACAATGTTAAGTACTGGGTGATGGCAAATATAGTGAGAGCCTGGATTCTGGAATTAGATGCCTGGGTTTGAATGGTACCTGTACTACTTACAAGCTGTGTGATTTTGGATTTGTTTCATGACTTCTTGAGGGTCAATTTCCATAACTGTAAAATAAGATGAATAACAGTACCTGCCTCCGAGGGTGGTCGTGAGGATGAAATTAATTTAATTCTTATAAAAGACTAAGGGCAGTGCCTGACGCGTATTATGTGCTCAAAATGTGCACTAGTATTGGTGTTGTGTTTAAACCCTTCCTCTGGCTGCTGTGCACAGAAGGCATTGTGGAGTGGCTTGAATAAAATCAGGGAGGCCTAATTTGAATTCAGACCTCCCAGGTGCTCCGCTCACATTTGCTTTATTAGATATTTACTGTGTGTTGGACTGTCCGGATCAGTTTCCTACGGCTGTTGTAACAAAAAACACACACTGGGTGGCTTTAAACAACAAAAATTTATTCCTTCCCAGTTCTGGAGGCTACAAGTCCACAATCAAGGTGTCTGTCAAGACCATTTAAGGAAGTATCTCTAAAGAAGATACTGCCCGTGCCTCTCTCCAAGCCTCTGGTGGCTACTGGAAACCCTTGGTGTTGCTGGCATGACCTCATCGTAACTTGATTACATCTGTAAAGACCTTGTTTCTAAATAAGATCACATTCTCAGGGTGGACATGAATTTGGGGGTATGTTATTCAATCTAGCACATAGTCAGGGCTGTTATTAAAAAAAGGTAGAACAGTTGCAAATCCTGCCCTTACGGTGAAGGAAAACTGCTCCACCCATTCCCATAATATAATGATTTTCAACTGGGGTACGTGCACTGGTGTGCTGGGAGAGGATCTTAGGTGTGCCCATAAAATTTTTTAAGATCAATAATTAAATTATTTTCAAAAGACGTTCAAAGCCCAGTAAGTGTAGTCTCTTTTTTACTTTTTTTTTTGATCAACATAATTTTAGTGACCCACAGAGGTTTAACTATAGGTTCAAGTATGCTGTGAGATTAAAAAAGGTTGAAAAACACTGCCGTGATACTCGGTATGGAAATGCTGGGACTATTAGCATCTCTAGCTGGTTGAGCTGTCTAGAAGCCAGCTTTCTCTAAACACCTAAAGGCCAGACCCTGAATGACTCTGCCCCCAGATTCACCCGGGGCACCCCTGGGGTTTGAAAGCAGGAGGCAGAGAGGATGGGGGTCTGAGGGCTGCTTCTGTCTGCTGGAGGGACTTCTCTCAGGACGCGCCTTTCAATGCCCAGGGGACTTGTGCCAGGCGAGCTGACCTGTGCCTGGCAGAGCAGGCTGGGAATGCAATGTCACTGCCCTGCTCTTCTTCCCTTCCCAGGCAGCCCAGCTCTACCCTGGCACTCCCACTCGGCTGCTGCTCCTGGGGTCTGCTGTCCATGTGACCAGGCCCCAGGAGTGTCTGTCCCAGCTGCCCCTGACTGGCTGCCCCCAGCCGGGCTGAGCCACGGCCCCGCAAGTTCTGAAGGGTATGCGTAAGATCAACCAGGATTCTGTAATTGGACTGTTGTTCTTTCATTTTGCCACGCCGTAGCGTGCGGATTATAGACACCACATGCTATAGATTTCCTGTCAGAGCTCATGAATCAAACCCCACTGTCTTATTTACTGTCAGCCAGCGGCTGTGAATAACATCGCCCCAACACACACTCACAGGCGCGTGCTGTGCAAACACTGCCCACAGAGCTGGGCCTGGGCTGGGTCCCATACACTGCTTCAGGGGCTGTAGCAGGAGGTAAGGCTTCCCCTCGGCCTTCATCCCCTGCCCTGGCCTCTTTGGAACAGTGAGGGGGCTGGTCACCTGGGCAGCAGCCTTACCCTGTAGGGACAATGCCCCATTCAGCTTCATCTTTCTTCATCCAACGTAAGGTTTCTTTCTGTGGGTTTACGGAGGAGTCCAGACCCCAGACCAAGCTGCTGTCTATACCCGTGCATGTGGGGAATGGGAAAGGATTAATACTGTGCATGGGCTCCAGAGGCAGGTTCAAGTCCCAGCTAGGCCCCTTCTACTTCTGCAACTCTGGGCTGGTTACATACTGCCTGAGTCTTGGTTTCTAAATCTGTAAAATGGGATAATGACAGTGTTCATTTGTGAAGGGGTGGGTGTGTTTTTGTGTGTGAGAGAGAATTAAATGCGAATTCAGTGTGTGGAGCCCAAAACCCTCGCTATTATTATGGATGTTAAAGCCATTCCCTGCACAGACCATGTCATAGATACTGAGAAAGCTCTATTAATTTGTCCAACAACTCTTCTGGGTAGGTATTGTTCCATTTTTCATATAAAGAACTTAGAGCTCAGAGGGGTTAAGTAATTTGTCCAAAGTTGCACAGCCAGTAAGCGATGGAACCAGGTTGGAGTCCAGCTCCACCTGACCCTCAGGTCCAGGGCATCTCCATTAGGTCACCCTGAGGTCAAATATTTTGAGCAAACAGTTCAGAAGGCTCTTCCCCACCCCCACTGAGCCACCAACCAGGCAAATCAGCCAAGGGCAGCAGCTCCTTTCTTCCTCTCTCTTGCTCATGCAGGGGCTGTGAGGATGGATATTTATCCTCCTGGAGCTTAAACCCTGATCTAAGCCTTTGTCTTTTTGTATAGACATCTTTATCACTTACGGCTTGTACATTAGAGTGTGGGCTCCCAGAGGGTATGGACCATGTGGCTCTAATCCACTGTTCTCCCTGTCTCTGATAACTGGTTGGGAAGTATTTGGATGGACGGACAGATGGATGGATAGATGGATAGATGGATGAATATGTCCCTACAAACTTTATAAGAATATTGTCTGGGTGTGTTTTAAACTAAACACCTGTCACATTTCCCAGTGAATTTCTCTTGTTCAGTGTCCTCTAATAACAACTTAAAGGCAGCACAAACCTGGGAAATTCATCACTAAAATGCAAATTCCTCTGCTTCAAGTTAAAGAGGGATGCTGGATCCTAGCAAAGAAAACATTGCTAACCTTTCCCAGGCTCAGAGCAAGCCCCAGCCCCGTGGTAGGTGTGTGGGGCTTGCCACTTTGGGGACCCGTAGGCTTGCAGTAGGCTGCAGTTAGAGGACAACAGCACTTTTCCCACTTGAATATTATTTCAATGATAGCCACATAGGCTGGTTTTATACCTTTCTTTCTTTTTTTGATTCTTTAAAGTGAAAGTCAGGAAGGAGGAGCAGTCTTCAGTTTTTCTAGGCTATTCTTCTAGTCATCTGTGCAAGACCTTCAGAATCATCCTTAGTCAATTCCATTCTTTTTTTTTTTTGTAGAGACAGAGTCTCACTTTATGGCCCTCAGTAGAGTGCCGTGGCCTCACACAGCTCACAGCAACCTCCAACTCCCGGGCTTAAGCGATTCTCTTGCCTCAGCCTCCCAAGTAGCTGGGACTACAGGCGCCCGCCACAACACCCGGCTATTTTTCGGTTGCAGTTTGGCCGGGGCTGGGTTTGAACCCGTCACCCTCAGTATATGGGGCCGGCGCCTTACCGACTGAGCCACAGGCGCCACCCGTCAATTCCATTCTTAAAGTTAGCACAATTGCTGAGAAAGCAGGTCACTTAGTCCCTATAGCCTCAGTTTCCTGATCCATAAAATGGGACTGAGCATACCTGTCTGGTAGGGTTGCTGTGGAGCTTACTGCCTTCCCAAATACGGGATGAAATATCATTTTTTATTTCTTCTATGTCTTGACTGGTACATAGACTGTATTAAATAAACACAGGTGATGGGTTGCAAAGTTTGGGGTGCCACCTGGGGCTTTAGGGACTCTGAGCACAGTGCAGTTACTGATCTAGTGTAGATGCATTGAGAGTGTATTAGGCCCCTTTTTACCTAGGAATGTGGACACCTTTCTTTCTTCCCCCAAGAAGAGAAGCTTCCACAAAGTAATAAGGCCTGCGGGGCATATAGCACTGGAGTGAGGCACACCTGCCCGTGGGACGTCACCAAACTCAAGGCCTGCTCGTGAGTCATCTCCACACAGGCCCCGCTTCTGCTACCCCCAGAAAAGCTTTCACTGTCTCGTTCTGTGTCCAGAGGAAATGCTTCATTCTCAAATGTAATTGTGTCTGAGGAGGTGTCCTCTGCGACCAGGCAGGTCACAGAGCCAATGAGTGAGTCAGCGCATCCGGGCAGAGTTAATTAAAGCAGCAAGGGCTGGCGATGGCAGCTGCAGTTCGGGTGGCTGAGCTGCTACGGCAGAGGGTGACTCCCATCTGGAATGGGGCCTGATGCGTGCTGGGGCTCTCTCTGTGATCTGAGGGGCTCCCAAGGATATAAAGGGGGCTCTGTGTCATGAAAGGAGGAAATAAGAGAAAAGTTAAGGTCTCAGTGGCTTTCTAAACTGGCTCAATGCTGTGGCTTAATATTGTCTGTTTCTACTTTTCTCTGGATCCTGCATGTACACGATATTCACAAATAATCAGGAGTTTCCTATGACCTCTCTGTGCCCAGAGGGATGGGCTGGTCTGGGAAAGGAGGGCTAATTCTCTTAGATTGCCATTAACCCAGAAAAGTGTGGCTTCATGAGACGTGCCCAAGACCTCCAAGCCTAAAATAGGCCTGGTACATCATAAGCATTTGATTGACAGCTCTAGAATGAATTAGATTTAGATTCTCCAATTGAGGTTTATCTGAGCTACCAATAGCTTGGCAGGTGGTAAGGGAAGGTGGAAAGACATGAGTTGTTGAAAGGAAAAGATAGACATGCATCTTCTAAATGGAAATTCTGGGAAGGCAAGTCATTTTATTTGTTGTCTATTTGCTGGGTCTCTAGCGCCTAGAATAATACCTGGCTCAGAGAAGATGCTCATTAAAGGTTTGTTTAATGACGAATGAATAAAGAAGGAAGAAAGTTTACCTACTTCCTTTTGAAATTTATAAGCAGGCAGTAGGTGAATTAGAGACAACTCTTAATTCTAAATTCAGTTCCTGCGTGGCAGAGTTCTTAGCTTCTAAAAGTATAAAATGAATTTTTCAAAAAAGAAAAAAAGAAGGACGAAAGGAATGAAGGAGGGATGGAAGGAAGGAAAGGAGGGAAGACTCAGAAAGGAAAGGAGCCAGCTGGGGAAGTCCATACAACTGGGGTGGGTCTACTGCAAATCAGGTAATTTTGATGAGAGTAATACTCACCCTGTTTCTCGGCACCTGTTCCTGTGGGAGACAAGTATATCTCTTACTGAATGATGCTGGAGTTTTCTTTTCTTCCTCTACTCCCTTGCTGCCACCTACCAACTTGCTCTGACACCTGAAATATCCACCCCAGGGAAGTTCTGGCTAAGAGCTCTGTCTACTTTTAGATGGGGCATCTGCCCCAAACCTCTGCTCCTTTCCCTACCTTGTACACTGGGTCACACAATCCAGAAGGAACTGCTACTTCTCCCTAAAGCACATCCTCCCTCAAGCCAGCCAGGACTGTGGGTAGAGCTGGCTGCATGCCTAGCTTCCTTTGATTGTGGAAGACACTGTGCTAGACACAGAACCATTCAAAACAGCCCCTGCCCCTTGCTGTCTTCCTAGAGAGATAGGACATGCGCCTGTGAGAGCCTGTCTTCCCAGAAACATCTCAGTGAGCTGAAGGGATTATACTATAGGATTGCTTGCAGGCTGCCCTGAGACAGGGGCATAAGAGGCCCCAGCCGCCCAGGATGGCAGAACCCATGGGGAGACTGAAAGTGACTTTTGCAGAGGCCCCAACCGCCCGGATGGCAGAACCCATGGGGTCTGCACCTTCACAAGGAGGATCTGAGTCTCTTCATAGTTTTCAGATTTGGCACCTTGTTTGTTTCCAAACCAGAATATCCTAAGCCCAGCAAGTCAATATTCTGTCTCCCAGAACCTGGAGCCCTCCAGTGAGCCAGGTAAAGTGACAGCTGTTTTGAGGCACTTTGGGCACTTTGGGGGTGACTGTTGAGTGAGAGAGACTGGGCCATGTGTGACTCCCTACGAGGCTGACAACCTCTGCCTGCCACTGTCAAGCACCACCTGGACACAGCTGGACTAGCATGACACAGCCTCTCCTTCTGCCCCGTCCCTCTCAACAGGCAGTGCGTCCGTGACATAAGGCTTTGGCAAAGCTGAATGAGGCTGGCAGAGTTGGGGTTGGCAGGTGAGATGTAGGTGCCCTGGGCGCACCTGCCTGCTATCTGCCCTGCCTCTGACAACTGAATATACCTTTGTCATCTTGACTGTTAACCATGGGTTAGTTCAGTCAGGAAGGGGACGGCAATGCTGAGGCAGAGTATGACCTTGACCCTGACCACTGTGGTGTGGAATAAGAAAAATAACATGGGTGGGTGAGCTCATCATCCCCATGAATGGAAACACATTAAAGTTCCTACTGTTCAAGTTGCTTCCTAGGGCTGTTGTTACAAAGTTCTGCATACTGAGTGGCATAAAAAACACAAAAATGTATTGTCTCACAGTGTTGGAGGCCAGAAGTCCAAGATCAAGATGTTGGCAGGCCCATGCTCCCTCCTGAAGGGTAGGATTAGGATCCTTTCTTGCCTTTCCTCACTTCTGGTGGTTATTGGCAATCACTGGTCATTGTTAGCCATAGCTGCGTCACATTGATCTCTGCCTCCATTATTGGGGGAGGGTGTCCCAGTGTGGCCTCTTATAAGGACATTGGTAACATGGGATTAGGGCTCACCTGCTCCATACGACCTCATCACAGCTTTATTACATCTGCCACAACTGGTTTTCTAAGTAAAGTTGCATTCTCAGGAACTGAGATTTAAGACTCCAGCATATCCTCTCAGGGGACACAAGTCATCCCCTAACTGCCATCAATATTCTACCTCCTAGGTAGAGGTCAGATACGTTAGCTCACATATGTCACCATATGCAAAAAGCTTGTTTTTCTTTCTGTCCGGTGTATGTGGGCTCTACTCATAAACCATTAAGGAACAAGGATTGGGTGAGTGTCACCAGGCACTCCCTAAAGCTGATGGGAAGAGTAAACTCCAAGAAAGCAGGTGTTTTTATATTTCTTGGTCACTGTTTAGTCCCCTTACCTGTCTGGTGCCTGGCACAGGGTAGGTTTGTCAAATAAATGAATATGGTGGTTGGAGCTGCAGAAACTGAGCCAGGATTTAACTGTGTGAGCTAAGGAAAACCACTAAGCCTGCTGACTTTGTTTCCTTATAAGTAAAATGAGAATAAGAATGAGCACACATGACTTACACATCGTAGGGAGTATTGCAGGAGAACCTAAGTAAACGCACTAACTCTGCTCCCGGCACACAGAAAGTGTTCAATAAATGTCAGTTAAATCAGAATCTATTGCAGGCTGTCCAGCAGTCTGAGGTTTTGGGCAGCGGGGATCGTGATGCCAGCCTAGCAAGAGGGAGCTTAGCTACTCAACTTCTTTTCTGCAGGGAAAGAGTGAGCTGCTAAATTTAACCAGTGATCTACAAGTGCTCTCAGGGGGATGTAGGAGAATGGATTACTGGAGAGATATTATTATAGGACACCAGTTAAGGGCACAGGCCCTGGAGCCAGATCCCAGGGTGAGGGTTTCTAGCTTTGTCTCTGGTCAGATGTGGGCCCTGTGGCACATGGAGACTGTTTTTTCCAAATGTAAAGTGGGAACAATAACATCTGTTTTAGGGGGTTGTGGTAAAAATTGAATGACAGTGTCAGGCATATGGTATTTCATGAGTTTGGAATTATTAGTGCCACTTTTTTTTTTCTTTTGAGGCAGAGTCTCACTTTGTCGCCCCCTGCTAGAGAGCTGTGGCATCATAGCTCACAGCAACCTCAAACTTTTGGGCTCAAATGATTCTCTTGCCTCAGCCTCCCAAGTAGCTGGGGCTACAAGCACCCACCGTAAGGCCCAGCTTCTCTCTAGAGACAGGGTCTCGCTCTTGCTCAGGCTGGTCCAACCCCTGAACTCAGGCGATCCAGCCCCGTCAGCCTCCCAGAATTCAGGGATCTGTGTCCTCTGCCCCTTTGCTCCCAGCTAAATCACTGGAAGTCCCCACCCTGGAACTCCCGACTGACTCGGGGGAATCCGGGCTCCAGCTTTTGGTTCCCTCCGCCCCGGCGCGCACCCGCCCCGCGTCCGAGCCCGCCCGCACCCCGTGCTCTCTGAGACCCCGCGCGCCCTCTGGTGGCGCTCGACCCGGAACCGGCGCCGCGCGGAGGGTCCCCCAGTGGGCGCTTCCAGCGGTTCCGAAGCTTCGCATTCCGAGGCGCCCTTGACCTTGGCTTTCCCGTCTCCGCCCAGTGTGGAGGAAAAGCCATCTCTGCGGTCGCGGGTGCCACCCGAAAAACCCCGGAGTTGAACCGCGACCCGAGAGGGCTCGGGAGAGGGAGGGCAGAGGCCGTTCCCTGGGCTTTTCCCAGGTTCTGGCCTCAAAGAAGCGGGCACAGCTGGGGGCTTCTCTTTTACAGTCGCCAGCTCCACCACTTTTTTTCCTGGTGTAATACTGAAACCCCCGAGACAGCTCAAAGGGCCTAATATGGGCAAATTAGCCTGATTTAAGTTTTTCCCTATGTGCGTTGGGCTCGCCACCCATTTCCGTCTCCTGAGACTGTGGGTGAGAGTTGCATGTGCTGCATGGATTTATTTGGACGTTTCAGCCCATCATTTTGTCATTATCTCTAATATTTATTAAGCACGAAGCTCTTCCCAAGCGCAGTTCTAGCGTGTACTCTTTTATCTTGACAGCGGAAGGACCTATAGATACAGTGGCACATGGGAAACTGAGGCACAGGAAGATCTGTGACTTACCTAAGAACACACATTGCAGGGATTTGAATCCAGGCTGTTGTCGCCACCAATGCCCTGCTGCCTCTCCCTGAATTCCATGTAGTTGGTCCTTCTCTCTGTCTGTGTGTGTGCACCCTTGGGCCTCTCCATCTAGAGTGCCCTTCCTCACCCCAGAAGCCCCCAGGACTCCTGCCTCCACCCCCATCTCTCCATGTGCCTGTGGCCTGTGATACTTGTTTGCCTCTGCTGCTAGGCCGTGGAGTTCCTGACGGCAGAGGCCATTTGCTTGGGTGTTTGCTCTGCGAGTGCCTAGTACAGTGCCAGGCACATAGCAATTGCTCATGGGATGAAACCAGGCTCAGATAGCAGCAGCCTTTTCCCAGGCTGTTTCTCTCTGAAGGGGAAGGAAAAGTGTATTAGTTGCATTTTATAGATGGAAAGGATAAACGCTTATGGGGGCAAGTGATTCATCCACACAGTAACTCAAACAGGAGATATCCTTACTATAGTCCCTTGTTCTATGTTCAGCGTCGCAGGCCAGAGACTTATAAGAGACAAAGGGTAAGGTGAGGGACTAACCCACAAAAGCCCGTGGGGTCTCAGGGTGGAAGAGCATGCCTCGTTTGGGAGGCCCTGGCCTTTGTCTGCACAGGTCCTGGAGGAGAGAATTTGAAATCCATATTTGTTTTATTCTCTAGGCCCTTCCCTTGAGAGATCCCATCCCTTGGGTTCCCTTTCCTCCCTAAATGGGTCTCCTTCCCAGGCAGCCTTCTTTGCTGTCTGAAGCAGCGGCCAGGTGGCCAGAGACAATGGAGACTCAATGTGTGACAGAACAGAAGTTGTTGAGGACAAAGACGGTATTAGCTCCCAGGGCTGGGGGTGCTGCTCTTAGGGCAGCTTGGCCCACAGTGCAGAATTTGTGTCTGTCAAGGGCCCTGGTGCACTCTCTTTCCCCTTTAATGACTAATGCTTGCCACACTCCCCATTGCCCACCCGTGTAGTTCCCAACTTTCAAGACCCAGCCCAGGACTTCCTGCTGGGCCCAAGTCAACTTGTTCTGCCCTGCCCCCATTGCATTCCAGCCACACCACTGAGCACTCCAGCTTGTGCCAATGTAGATCATTGGCTGGGATTTTCCAGGAGGGTCTTGTTTCTCCTGCTGTAGTGGACGCTGTTCAGCTCTTCTGTCCTGCCTGCATCCCCAGTGCTGGGCACTAACGGAAGCCTAAGGGTAGGCAAGTTGTTTAACTTCTGAGCCTCCGTTTCCTCTGCTGTAAAATGGGGATACTGTATCTCTTGATGAGACCCTGTACATCAGAGCACCCAGCACAGGGCCTGGCACATTGGAGGCAATCACTGAGCATTGGGTCCGCCTTTTCCCTGTCAACACTTCCTGCTGAGCCCCCCACCTCCTGCTCCACTCAAAGAATGGCAACTGGTGTTCTCTCGCTCCACTCTCTGCCTAGGCGACTGGTATTCAGAGGCTCAGATGCCCTTCCCTTGCAGTCTCTTCCTCATCCCCCCAACCTTGGGTGGGGGAGGGAGGTTGGAAGGGAAGGGCAAAGGACTCACTAGACTCTGAGCAAGTGGAGATCAGGTCTTCTGTTCCCTACAAGGCCCAGCTGGAACTCTGGGGAGGTTAAGGTAGAAGTTGAAGATGTGGCTCTCATTTCCATGAGCTGTTCCAGATCCTTTCCCAGCTTTACCATAAATGGACTGTGGACGAACAGGTGTGAGTCGGGGAAGGGCCTAGGCTTCTCGCTGGGCATTTGCTGGATCATGAGTGATGGCACACAGGGCATGAGCTGAGCCTTCTGACCCTTTCTCTGCCTGGTGTGTCTTCAGCAAAGCCCTGGCTCCTGCTGTGTGTGCAGTGAGTCTCAGTAGCTTCTCATATTAACTCACTTCATCCCCACAGTAGACCTGGGAGGCAGGTACTATATTTCCCACACTTTTACAGGTAAGGAAATTGAGACACAGAGACGTGCTCAGTGCATCTGAGCCACTGCCCCACAGTGCTCACATCCACTGTGTTATGCTGTCTCTGGGAGGACAGAATGAACATTTAATTTAAACCCGCAGTCTGCCTTTCTGGCCCATGCATGGGCCCTCCTACCTCACATGGCCTTGTGTGAGCAGTCTCTCTTTACACCTCCCCGCTCCATGCTCATTCCAGCCTCATCCTACCTTCTTGGCACCACCCATCTTTTAAGGAGAAGAAGCAGGTACCCTGGGAAAAGGAGAACCAGCAGCACATGAATCAACAGTCCCTCCTGTCCAGCCCCGTCAGCGCATGGCCCTGTGATTGCCCTGGGCAGCCTCTGTCTTTAACTCCCTCGTATTCTCTTGTCCAGCTTTACTCTCCCTCACTGTCCTCCACGTGATTCTCATCTCTCCTGAGGAGAGAAAGATTTGTTGGACTTTTAATAGCCACTAAAGCCTTCCTGTGGGGATCCCAGGGAAGATTTACTGTCTCCCTGGCCCTCCCACCTCCACACGCTGCCCCCTCCCTGGAGGGTTGTCTGGGCTTGTGCCTAGGGTCCCTGCCAAGCCGCAGCCACCTGGTAGGGGCTAGTCTAATGTCCGCCACACCTACCCAATGCTACCAGGGCGTGGGAGAGAAGGGTCTATAACCCACAATCCTAAGATGCAGGGAGGAGCTCAGAAATGCACTGAAGTATTACCCAAAATGGGAATTATATTTTTTAAAAATAGTGTAAATAAGAAAGAGCCCTAATAAAATGTTGAGGACCTTTGACTCAGTAATGCTGCTTCTGAGAGCTGATTTTCGGGAAATAATTCCAGAGAAGAAAGAGGAAGTCTGAGGCATGAGGTGGTTTGTTGCAGAAGAGGAACAGTTGAAATCATGGGGGAATGGCAAAATCAGTCGACACTTCGATTTGATGGTGCAGTGTGAGATCATTTCAAATGACGCTCAGGAGGGGAAGGTAACAACATGGAGTGTGGACAATATATAACAAGATAAAGTACAAAACTGGGCGGCACCTGTGGCTCAGTCGGTAAGGCGCCGGCCCCATATACCGAGGGTGGCGGGTTCAAACCCGGCCCCGGCTGAACTGCAACCAAAAAATAGCTGGGTGTTGTGGCGGGCACCTGTAGTCCCAGCTACTCGGGAGGCTGAGGCAAGAGAATCGCTTAAGCCCAGGAGTTGGAGGTTGCTGTGAGCTGTGTGATGCCACGGCACTCTACCAAGGGCCGTAAAGTGAGACCCTGCCTCTACAAAAAAAAAAAAAAAAAAAAAAAAAGATAAAGTACAAAACTATATAAAATATATGTGCAAAAGAGAATGGGCAACACTGAAATAATTTTGGTATAAGTGAGGAGATTAGGATAGTCGTTTTCCTTTTTTTTTGCAGAGACAGTGTCTCACTTTATGGCCCTCGGTAGAGCGCCGTGGCCTCACACAGCTCACAGCAACCTCCAACTCCTGGGCTTAAGCGATTCTCCTGCCTCAGCCTCCCGAGTAGCTGGGACTACAGGCGCCCGCCACAACGCCCAGCCATTTTTTGGTTGCAGTTCAGCTGGGGCCGGGTTTGAACCCGCCACCCTCGGTATATGGGGCTGGCACCTTACTGACTGAGCCACAGGCGCCGCCCAGTCGTTTTCCTTTTTTAAAAATCCCTTTTTCTTCAAAAAAAAAAATAAAATGAATGGGGCATCGGTAGTGATTAGCAGGGATCATGGTGGGGCTGCTGGCAGTGTTTGATTTCTTGATCTGGGTACTTGTTAAAACACAGATTACTGGGCCCCACACTGTAGATTTGGGGTGAAAATTTGCATTTCTAACAAGTCCCTAGGTGATGCTTATGCTGGTGGCCTGTGGAACTAACTTTGAGAATCATTGCCCTAAATTAACCTTCTGGAATCCCAACCACAGTGGTAGGGGAAGCCCAGTGCTGATGAATATTGAGGCATATTCCTACCTGAATACAAAACTGAAGCTGCTGTCAGGTCTTGATGATAATAATTCTATCATACAGAGGCTGTCAGTGCCTGTGATCATCTGGCACTATGATCCATGCAGAATGAATTGATTTAAACTGACCCTACTTGATGTCTTCCCAAAACTCGAGCTTGAGCTGGTATTGGTATTGCCAGAGAAGAAAGAGATATAGGGGCAAATGCATTCAAAGGTGAGGAAATGTACAAATTAAAACTATTGGCATTATATCATAGGGGTGAAGAAACAATACACAACACACATCAAACAGTGACTCTGTGCCAGGCCCTGTGCTGGGAGCTTTATCCTCCTTGTCTCTTTCCATCCACAGAAGTACCCTGTGAGGTCAGCCCTGTCATTATTCCCAGTGCCCAGAGGGCTGAGTACCTCGCCCCAGAGCCCACAGCCTGTGCGTGGAGGAGTCAGGATTGCAGCCTGTCTGCACAGCCTGCACCCTTGCCCAGACACAGCCTGATGGAACACACATCACCTCCTATTGGAACCACCTGAAGAAGCGGCCAAAAGGGAGGAGAGGGGATCCCAGGACTGCCCAAATGGGTGGGAAACACAGGGCTCATGGGAGGAGTTGGTGTAAAAGGTAGGCTGTGGAGAAGGTAGGCAGGAGAAAACAGTATGTAGCAGAAGACTCAGGAAGCAAGGCAACAGGGCCTATATTTGCTGGGACTCTTGGGAACAAAAGAAATGCAACTTAGAGAGCAGAAGCCACAAAGGCTCCCATACCTGCCCTGGCTGGGGACGATCTGGTCTTCAGGTATGGCTGGATCCAGGACCATCGGGACTCCACCTCTCCTTATTTTCTGACTTCTCTAAAGGAGCATAATAGAAGAAGAAGGGAAAAAATGGGAAATAAAGCTAAAAGCAAGTTATCAGGGTCCAGTTTTCAGTTGCCTGAGAGCACTGTGAAAGGCTCTGAGGCCTCCAAATGGGATGCCCACCCCTAAGGCTTCTCTTCCTCCTCACTGGGTGAGCCTGGTAGGTGGAGAGTGCCCTGCAAGCAGCCTGCGTCCCTGATGCACTACCACATTGCTGTGCTCTGGGTCCAGCCCTGTCTCGGGTAGCAAATCCTCACCGTCCCATGTGCCTTTCTAGGGATCCTGCTACTACTGCTGGATTTCTTCCTGGAGGTACTTGATTTTCATCCCTGCTCCCTCCCCGGGACTCCAAGATACTTGGGTCTCTGGAGCAGCCCCATTTGCTTTGCTGCAGACAGAGGAAATAGAAGAAGAGACAGGGCAGGAGCGGGGGATGAAGCTGACTTTACTGTGGGAAGCTAGAAGCCCTGGAGATCAAGTGGACGAGACAGGGCAAGTGTGCAAACCTTCAGCACACAGTGGCCCTACCACTAGTGGAATGTGACCCTGAGACTGTCATGGGCACCAACCGATCAGATTAATAATTGCTCCTCCCTTTCCTGTGGGTAGAGGTAGCAAAGTGGGAGAGGGGCTGAAGGCCTCCCTTTCTCTTTAGCATACATCGTTTCCCAAGTCCGCCTCTGCATGCTCGCAGGCTGCTTTATCACAGGGCTCTAGTCTTAGAGAGTCCTGTGATATTTAACAAGACTTAAGAGATGGTAGATAAAGAGGCCTGTTGCTCTGCCCCACTGTGCTGAGTCTGTAAACATTTGTCTACCTTTTGGGGTTGTTCCATCCTGAGCTCCAAGGACATGCTATTAATCTTCAATATCTTTTCATTCTGCAAACCCTTCCACCAAGAGGGGACCCTGGAGTGTCACACAGAGGGTGAATTGACTTCATTCATTTCCCTCTTGCCAAACAGCGAAAAAGGACTTTTTTTTTTTTTTGTAGAGACAGAGTCTCACTTTACCACCCT
The DNA here is from genome assembly GCF_027406575.1 of Nycticebus coucang. Taxonomy (NCBI): domain Eukaryota; kingdom Metazoa; phylum Chordata; class Mammalia; order Primates; family Lorisidae; genus Nycticebus; species Nycticebus coucang. The sequence goes on along the minus strand of NC_069788.1, from coordinate 108,987,487 downwards.
CAGTAGAGTGCCATGATGTCACAGGATTCAGAGCAACCTCCCCCTCTTGGGCTTTCACGATTCTCCTGCCTCAGCCTCCCGAGCAGCTGGGACTACAGGCACCCACCACAACGCCCTGCCATTTTTTGGTTGCAGTTCAACCAGGGCTGGGTTTGAACCCGCCACCCTCGGTATATGGGGCCGGTGCCCTGCTCACAGAGGAAAGGGACTATTAGCTAACAAGATCCGTGAGGCAGTATCCAGGAAGGGCTTTGAGAGGGTAGGCATCACACACACATGCACCTGATATGTGGCATCCACCCTGCTCAGAGGAGCTTCCCCCCTGCAGGTGTCAAGCAGGGAGCTCTTTCACATTGTTGGGGATACAATCATGAAAACACGTTTGAGAAGCTGTCCCTGTGTTCGTCACATTGAGACCCTCCTACAGTGGAGATTGGTCCCAACACATTCCAGACGACTTGGCTCCCCAGTGGCTCACACTTCTCTGCCTGGGCTGTTGTCCACACCATTGAAGGGGGCTGCATTGAGAGGTCCCTTGAGATAGGAGGCTGGGAGGTGAGGGGGACAGCAGTGAGGTGAGGTGAGCTCAGTTGTGGGGGGATTAAATAGCCTTTGTCTCTCCATTACCTCTAAAAGGTCCTTTGCAGCAGAAATGGCTGATGTTTGGATTGTTACATATTAATGACTCCTCTAAGATTAAGAGAATATAAATAATATACACACTTCTGAAGGTTGTCTGGACAACACCTGGTGTTATTAAAAGGCATGTAGAAGGGAGGGTTTCCAAGGTGGAGCTAAGTCTCAGAGGCTGCTGGAATGGCTGTTCTTTTTACACCTGTTGAAGGCTCACATACCAATGGGGTGTTAGTTTGCCGTGAAACTCCCCGTCTGAGTCACAATGAAGGCTCAAAACACACCCATGGGCCCTCATGGATGTAGCCCTAGCCCTGACATTGTATGGGACTCCATGGCTCCCCACGATAGACCAAGCATTGGGTTATACAGCTGGGGAGTTCTGGGGAAGGCGGGCAGAGTGTGGCTGGCTTCTCAGGAACTGTGCTCCGTCACCATTTGGGGTGATACGCTTCATCGTCCTCTGGGGTCTGGAGACGGGATGAGGCAGAGAGGGCAACATGGGAACAGGGCCCGTTTGAGCTGCCACAGTAAGAAGGTCAACCTGGCCAATGCCTCAGTGCTACTCTGCTCTGCTGTGCTCTGAGTCTCACTTTGATTGCAGTGTGGACACTGGATATGGTACGGAGGGAGATTCCCCTCCCCAGAGCTGAAGTCAGGACCACCTTTCAGAAAAGGACGGGGTGGGACCAATGTCTGTTGACCACCTGCTATGTTCCAGGCACTGTTGAAGGTGCTTTATACATACTACCCTGCAGTAAACCACTTTAAAGATGGAGGAAACATGGGCGAAGAGCTATTAGCTATTAGGGGTCCTGGGGTCACATTGTTAATGAAGGACAAAGCTCAAAATTGAGCCCAGATCTGACAGACTCCAAAGCCCGCGACCTTCTTTACCAATATCAGCATTCCTGGTAACCAACTTTGTCCCTGATTTTGAAATCCACCTGTGCTTTGTGATGATGTTTGAGCAACACCCAGCCGTGCTACCCAGGAGTTTGGTCCTGGCTCATAAGTGTGCTGCAAGGCCAGCCACTGTCGTGGGGTTGGCAATGGCAATGCACATTGACCCAGAAGCAAGGGTGTTTGGGAAGTTGCTAAGTTTTAACCATGGGCTCCTCTAAATGGCTGGACTACCTCCAGGCATGGGTCTGATTCGTAGTAGTGATGCTTCTTTTATCTATTTTTTGATGCTCTTTAGAGAACAACGGATTTTACAGACACCTTTTTGATTTCCAAAGCAGGCTCCTAGGGGTCCCATAAAGGGGGCTACGGGCTTCCTAGGGCGGGTGGAAGAACTGAGCAGAAGTGCTCTCCCCCCATGCCGACACCAGAATAGCTACTGTTTGCTGCTTTCTATAGCGGGTTCCTATGCATAGTTCCACCTGAAAGATGACTATTTGGGGCTCTTTCTTTGGAAGCCATTGGTTTAAAATGATGCTTTTATGACCCTATCGGCAAAGACATTTCTGCTTGTGTGGGAGTCTTTCTCCTGCAGGTCAGCCAAATGGCTGATGGTTGCAGAGTTGTGAAGGAACTCTCTGTGAAGAACCGTCCACTAGCCCACCCTTTGATGCTGGAAGCAAGAAGTGCCATGGTCGAACAGCTAGATTAGCAAGGATCCAAGGATAAAAGGAAATGTGCATTGGTTGATGTTGGAAGAAACAGGAAAATAAAACCACCTACTGGGTCTCACTGTGGCCATGGAAGGGGAAGGAATATCCGGTAATAAGCCCTCCATATTTTATTAAGGAATTTATTCCACCTTAGGAGGGGACCTCCTAATTTCTTGGGTGGGTTTGCAGAAACCCTTCAAGCAGATCCAGCTGGCTTCAGCATTGCTGCCCATTTGAACCTGCTCCAACCAAGCAAATTGGCCCTAATGAGGAAATTTTGCTTGGCATGGATGGTCTTCCTTTTCGTCACCTCCTTCTCCTTCTTCCGGCTGCCCTTCACCTTCTCCAACTCATAGAAAGTTAAACTCCACCATTTGGCACCATTCCATAACATTAGTTGGTTTCTTCCCCGATGTTATATTCCTTCTCTCACTTTCTCCATTCAGGGCTGAGAGCACGCTTCATTATGACTTGAAAGAGCTTTTCTACTGGGAATGGGCATGTCTTTTAAAAAAAAATTTTTTTTTTTAAGTTTAGAATATTAGGAGGTACCCATGTTTCCTTTAAGGACTTAGTGTTGTACAGATTGAGTCAAAGAGAATGCACATGTCTTGATAAATACTTGTACCGTGGGGAAGGTCTGCCCCACGCTGGCCTCCCAAAAGGTTTTCGTTCCTAAAGTCTCTTATAAGTTGGCTGGTTGGACCTAAGCAGATACTTTCCCAGTTTTCCATTGTGCTTCGGCTTCTAGGCCTGCCCACAAAAGCCTCTCCTGTAGTCCTAGGACACAGCATGCCATGGACTCTGCTGAGGTGAATAGTAGAATGGACAGAGGGCACAGTTTGAGGTGAGCTGGACTTGGGTTCTAAGCCCAGGTTGTTTTCTGGTTTTGAGCCAATTACACTTAGAGTTTCAGTTTTCTCCTCGGTAAGTAAAATGGGAGGGATGACACCCAGCTCAGATGTGAGATGGATTTGATTACCCTGTCCGTGCAAAGGCTGAATGGCAGAGCAACACCAGCGTAGCGGGGGTGCTCAGCAATGCCAGCTTCCCCACCACCCCTCTCTATTCTAGTCGCTGAGTCTGAAGACATACAAGAATTGGTATACTCCAAGTGCACGATGAATAAAGGTTAGAAAATGAAAACACTACAATTTTAGTAATGGACCAAAACAGAGAAAACAACCATATGAGTATCTTGGATTTTGATAAAATGCAGAATAACTCAATTAAAAAAAGATGGAGTAGATGTACAAGTGATGAAGATGCCGAGGGATCTCCTGCATCCAGCCTACAGTGCAATGGCATGATCGTAACTTCATAACTCACTGCAACCTTGAACTCCTGAGCTCAAACAATCTTCCTACCTCAGCCTAGGCTGATCTCAAACTCCTGGACTCAAGTGATCCTCCTGCCCTACCCTCCGAAAGTGTGTAATTACAGGCATGAGCCACTATGCCCAGATCATTTTTATTTATTAAAAACATTTTTGTTTGTTTGTTTTTTGGAGACAAGGTCTCACTCTGTCACCCAGGCTGGAGTACAGTAGCAACATCATAGCTCACTGCAGACCTCAAGCTCCTGGGCTCAAGTGATCCTCCCACCTCACCCTCCTGAGCAGCTGGAGCTACAGGCACAACACCACACCCAGCTCATTTTTCTAATTTTTTGTAGAGATGGAGTCTTGCTATGTTGCTCAAGCTGGCTTTAAACTCCCAACCTCAAGCAATTCTCCCACCTCAGCCTCCCAAAGTGCTAAGGTTACAGGTATGAGCCAATGCACCTGCCTTCTGTTGGGTCATTCTTAACAATTGCTCTCCTCTGCACAACAAAATTATTCTTGGTACTAATCACATAATAATTAATAATCATTATTTTTTTCCAATTTTTTGATTAACTTAAAAACAAACCATAAACATTGAAAATGAAAAATAAATTTCTATTGCAAAAGTATTGTTTAAATTCAGTAAAATTTGTCAGGTATGAACTAATATTTGAATTTATCAAGTACTACACCTCATAGTTCCTGCTCTGTTTCACTGTTTTCAGTTTTAAATGCAAATAAAGCTTCCAAGTGATCACCTAGAGTAACAAGATTGAAGTAACTCAAGTTCTTTGTTTTTAAATCACTGTAATATCATTGTGATTCTGAATCCACTGTTTGAACACAGTCTGAGCCATTAGGAATTTACTCATGTTGTGTGTGTGCGTGTGTGTGACTTTATAACTTCCATGTGGCATACAGTTTATTAAAAATACATGTAGACAATAAAAACATGCTGATTTGAAGCTTACATATATGATTAAAACTCACCAGCAACTGCAACAATTGTTTAGAACCTAGACCAAGAAAAAAGTTTCTTGGGGAGAAGTATTCTATCATTGATGTGGTTTGGACTAGCTTGAGCAAGATGACAATAAGCAACAATATGACTTTTACTCCATTTTATTATGGTTTATTTTCTATAAGACAATGCCCCTCTGATTGCTTGCTGAGGTGGTGGTCTACTTCTATCGCCCTGCCTGTGGCACACCACCAAGTGTGGCAGACATTGCTGGCTGCCAACCCAAGAGCTATCTATTCCTCCTCCCTCTGCTAACAGAAGTAAGTTCTGATGTTTGGGATGAAACATCAGTGTACAAAGGCAAAGGCAAGTCTCTCCTCTACCTCCAGGGATCAAGCATTTTACAGTCCTGGGGGGCCATGTCTCCACTGGTGGTGGTTGATGTAGGTTGAGCAAGTGATTGGATTCTAGCCAAAAGAAGTGAGGATAGATTTTCTGGGGTGAGGGTACAGTTCAGGGAAAAGACTTTCCTCCATACTAAATTCAAAGCAAAACAAACTAACAAACAAATAAAAACAAACTAAAGAAACAAGACATTTCCCTGAACATAAATACACATATACATTCACCCTGTCCTGGACTTGGCCGCTGCTGGATGAGGAAGTGATGCCTAGGACCACAAGGACCATCCTTCGGCCATGGAGGAACACGCTGAAGGTGAAGTCAATACACGAGGGAGGGCAGAACAAAAAACAGAGCCACCTATCCCTGAAATGTTTACCTGGAGAAAAGATAGTCACCCAAGGAAGTAGCTTATTCAATCTAGAGAAAACCAGGGGAAAAGGAGAGCATAATAATAATAATAATAATAATGAGAGCATAGTATGTTCTTGGCCTCCCAGATCTGGTGGGAGAGGAAAGAAAGTAGAGACCTTGGGCTGGATGGTTCTATTGGTTGGCTTAAGATGATGCCACTGACCTGGACATCTGTCAATTGAACCAGAACCAGAGTGTTGGAGTACCTGAGTGGGCAGGTGGTACTGGGCAGGGTCTACCTGGGCCTTTGTAAAACAGAGTCTGTCACTGGGTAGTGACTACAGATAACTACCCATCCGTCACTGTGTGCTTCTTCCTAACTGTTCTGGACTACAGTAGAACCTCCAGAGTCGACCACCTCCCTACATTGACCACTTCCTTAAGTTGACCTAATTTTCATGGACCAGACGTGCACCACATGTACGTATCAGTACCGTGGGCCTCGTTTCTTATGTTGGCCACTTCCGTATGTTGACCAGTTTGTTACAGCGCCTTGGGTGGTCAACTGTAGCTCAAATTGAAAGATAGTCAAGCAGCCCTAAGCCATTAGCTGATTCAGCCCTGTCTTAGCCCTCTTGACCTAGAAAACAGAGCCTTGAGGCAAGCATCAAAATACTGGTGCAAGCCCAGCGCATGGAGGGTGGTGACAAAAGTGAAGTGAAGTAAAGAGGAGAGACTCTGACTCCGCAGGTGAGACATAGTGTGCTGCTGTAGGGGCTACTACATTTTTTCCAGCCTCAAAGAGATTTAGCAGGTTGCAAATTTTCTGCAAGATTTATTCTTTAACAAATAAACTGGACCATTGTCTCTTGGCTGTAATCGTTTTGGAGGCTGAGGCAGGAGGACTGCTTGAGGCCAAGAGTTCAAGACCAGGCAAGGCAATAGCAAGACCCTGGCACTACAAAAAAATGAAAAAATGAGCCGTTCATCATGGTACACGCCTACAGTCCCAGCTACATGAGAGGCTGAGGCAGGAGGATGGCTTGAACCCAGGAGTTTGAGGTTGCCGTGAGCTAGGCTTGACACCACTGCATTTGAGCCTGGGTGGCAGAGCAAGACTCTGTCTCAAAAAAATATAAATAAATAAATAAATATTACAGCACAAAGCAATGCACAGCAGGGAGAAAGGGGGAAGAATTTGGAAACTCCCCTCCTATACCTCTGGGTTGCTTCATCTGGCTGGTCAGTAAGCTCGATCCCATGTACTGGAGGCAGAGCTGACTCCGCCTGAGAGGGGAGCTGACCAAGAGAGAGAATAAAGGAGGCTGGGGAACCCAAGGCCACGTTTGTGTGTGATGCCATGTCTGTACCTAAATATTCGTTCTCCGGCAGGCAGGGACAGCCCATCCCTCTTTTCCCCAGGCTTATATCTCTCCTTATGGGGCTCAGACACCCTGAAAAGGCCTGTGATACCTTCTCCACATTTCTTCCACTCCTTTCCATATCACCCTTCCAGTTTGCCCTCAAAGCAAGTCCCTTAGGGCTGAGTGTAAAACTCCATCTGCGCCTTTAGTAAGAAGAGTAAAGAGGAAATATTGCTGCTCCCTGCTCTGCTGGGCTCGGTAGAATTGCCCCAAAGCAGTGTTTATCATGCCACTGAGCGGATGCCCATGTTTAATGTGCTATCTGTTCTGACCCCAGGTGTCTCTCTGCATCACTGCTCTCCAACCAGCAATCCTACAGTCTGTGGCTCGGCCGAGGGTCATTGCTGACAAGTGTATTACCAGTGTTTATCCATATTAAATCTTGTATCGGTGACTGCCTTCTACCCATTTTTCTAAACTCTCTGTGCTTCTTCTGCAGTTTCCCTTCCTGCCTTGTCTTGTCCTTCTTGGAAAGGCAAACCCTCCTAAGTCAGGAATTCCAGCAGCTTTGTGTTCGCATTGTTTATGAAGAACAAGGGTGTTATGGATGACCCTGCTTCAAAGCTCCAGCTTTCATCCGGAATTGGTACTGACCCATTCATAATTACACAGTTCAGAGCAGTGGGGAGTTCACCAGTGGGACTGGTTTAATTACAATATACATCTGCGGAGGAAAAAAAAGTGGGTGGCCAGCATTTTTGTCATATAAGGAAACATTAAAAGCTATCTTTTTTCTTTTTTTCTTGAGACAGAGTCTCACTCTGTGCCCTGGCTAGAGTGCTGTTACATCATAGCTCACAGCAATCTCAAACTCCTGGGCTCAGGGGTCCTCTTGCCTCAGCCTCCCGAGTAGCTAGGACTATAAGCACCCAGGACAGCACCCTGCTACTTTTTCTATTTTTGGTAGAGACAGGGTTTCACTCTTGCTCAGGCTCCTGAGCTCAAGTAGTCCAACCTCCTCAGCCTCCCAGAGTGCTGGGATTACAGGCATGAGCCACTTCGCCGGGCCAAAAGCTATCATCTTAATTATGCTTTATTTAGGCATAGTGCTTTGTACTTTGTAAAACAGTTCTGATTTTTCCAAAACCTAGAAATATTTGCTGTTTTTTCCCCTCTCCATTAACATCTGATTAGAGCAAAAATAAAATGCATTTTATTCTGAAAAATAATTAAGTACAAAGTTCTACCTTAATCGAGCCATTACAAAATCAAAACCAGGTCCCCAGTTTTGAATTTTATGTCACTCATGCTAAGGAGCAGTCTCAGTCAACATGTTTCTTTGCTTCTACCTAATAACAACATTTTACGCGTGTATGGTGTTTTAGAATTAATTTTCTAAAAGTGTCATGTATTTTATGATTTCTCCAAGATAGGTATCCTTGAGAACAGAAATGTCAATAGAGGCATAATCTGTAATTTTGTAAAGCAAATTGTTCTGTTCTTTCTGTGGCCATTGCTGCCCATGGGCCTTGCAGTTAAAACTATCATCAACTAAAGAGAAGTTTTTCTTTTACCAATGATGAAACCCTAGGAACAAATAGCTTGTACTACTATTTAAAACCAACTGTGTTTTATGCTCAAATTGATGCCAAAATCATAAGAAATTAGATTATAAAGTAATATGTGACACAGACAAGAATAAGGTCAGATTTCTTTGTTATAAGAAAAAAAACCCCACAATCCACTGTAATGGAAAATATTTAATTAGACAGATCATTCATTCGGTCAATAGCTAGTTGTTCAATGTCTCTTAGCTACCAGGTACTATCAAGACAAGGTCCTCTTCCCACCCCCTCCTCCTCCTTCCTTTTCTCTTTGCGCTCCTCTTAGTCCTCTTGTTTTTCTCCCAGAAATTTGGCAGGGGACAAAGCTATTACAGCCATAATGTGTTCCTATTCTCCTGGTAGCTCGGTGGAAAAAAGATCTTTGTTTGTGTGGGGAGACCTGCCTGCTCACTGCAGTTGCCATCTGCGTGGGGTGTCCAGAGAGAAGGAATCTAGGGGAAGAGAGAACTGGGAAAGACTCTTTGGCTGTGTTGGTGAGAACGGGATCTTGAGGGGCAGAAAAAAAAATAATGGAGCTTTGAAATATCTGAAAGTTATCCCAAGACCACTGGTGGGGATTTCAGATAATGGATGGCTGTGGTGGTAGGTGAGAACACAACTCAGGACTTCCCCTTCGTATTTTATCTTTGGTGGCATGGCAGCAGTGCTAATGGGACACAAGCCTTCTTGCCCCAGTAATGGCCCATTACAGCTTCAGGAAAAGCCATCATGTTTCCGCAGCATTTATCTGTCAGCAGGAGACTATTATGGGAGCACAAACTCACATTGTATTAGTGTTATCAGTTAATTATGGTCCTTGGGAGAGTGCCAGCCAATGGGCTAGCAGTATGCTGACCACCACTCAGGGATATAACTCCACACCCTAAACACCAGCATGTGAGAAGACAGACAGTCTACAGAGGTGTGTGGCCGGGGACACTGCGCTTGGCCTGGAGCACTGTCCCCAAAGATGTGCAGGTCTCTGCATAGGCGAGGCCCGCCTTAGCCATCATGGACTGTCAATGGGTGTCCTTCCTAGACTCGCCAGCCCCAGCCCTCTCCCTGGGGTGGAACAGAAGAAAGCTTGGTTTGTGATTCCAACCATTCCACGCGGGCATCTTCCCCTTCCGGGGCCGGTGGTAAGAAATGGCCATACACCTTGGGTATTTCCCAAGGCCTCACTCTCCCCTGGAAACTTGACTTCAAGGAACGTGGGCAAGGGTGAGGGGCGGGGATGGCATAAATAAGCAATCACTGTTCCCACACTGGTCGGACTCAGCATGTGGCAGACTCTCCAGAAATGCCTGTTGGATCATTTCTTTTAGCGATGAAACCTTCAACTTCTCTGCTCTCCTGGGGACCCAGCTGGGTCCACCAGCTTCTGCAAAATTGCCTGGTTTGAAAGATGCCAAAAGTTCCCTCTTATTTTTGTCATTAGAGCAGCACATGGCAGGGAAGGAATTCGAGAACCTGAGAAACACTGCTTGCTGGGCCTTATTTGTGTAAAAATGACTCGTGCCAGGGGAAGCTGCTTCTAGAAAGGGAAGGATGAGGCTCTACCAAGGGTAGAGATGCTCACCAGACCTCTGGCCAAGGGTGCTATGCTGGGTTGGCTGCATAGATCATGGCAGGACCTCTCAAGTGACCCTGACATCCAGGCCTTGAGTAGGACAGTCCACTCTGAGGATTTAGGCGGAGTGAGATGGGAAATAGCGGTGGTTAGTGTGGATCGGGTTCAACTAGATCCCTGACATTCTCTGTAATCTTTATCCCAGGGGAATACAGGTGTGAGTCGGCTGGGCTGTGCATGAATGTTTCCTAATTACCTGGTACCTGGAGCGTTGCTCTTGGCAAGATAGCAGATCTTAAGGTTGGCCTCCACCAGCAAGTGCTTTCTCAGTCCTCCTCTCCCCGCGTCCTGGAAACCAGGTGGGGAAGGGTGTGGTCACAGAGGCCCATTCCCTGCTATCCCCCAGGTGAAGGGTGTGTGGAGGGTATTGCACTGGGACACTTCTTGTTTGCCTTCATATCCCGCCAGAAAGAGCTTGAACTTGGGAAAGGAAGGAGGGGGTAGGGAAAGCAAAGAGACTCATCTACTATACTTGGGGGTGAACACATAGAAATCCAGAGATCGTGGATGGTGTGCCGTGCCAGTATTCATGGTGTGACATTGGGTGGGCCATTTCACTACACAGGGAAATTTACAAATTTCCTTCTTTGTCAAAACTGATGATAGCTGTATGTGATTCCCTGAGGCCCTCCTAGCAGTAAGGCTCTGTGAATGTAATAAACCTCTATTGAAAAGAATTTGTCCCCCAAGTGAGCTGTTGTCCCCCCACAGTCCACTATTACTGTGTCAAATAGTTTTTTTCCCATTCCCTTTTGAGTGACTGGCCCACCTGGGGGTACCAATACTAGGGCATAGTGCAGTTGAGGGGTGGCTTAGAGTTTCTACAAAGATGGATTACAGATAGCACCTGCTCTAGTTGAGCAAAGAGCGAAATCATGATTGCCTGACTGCATTTCAAACTTGAGGGAGGCCAAGAACTCTGCCCACACTACTTCACCCCCTCATGGCCTCTAATTCTGGAGAAGAGATGACTTTGGCAAGGTCATGTGGAGGAGGCAGGACCAGATCTCAGAGTCCTCAACACTGCCCCATACTGCTACCTCTTCAGCCAGAGGCATGACTTCCCTGGCTTTAGGAAGGAATCCCACCGTCCAGGAGCTGGCTGACGGCAGGGTAGGAGAAAGGGTGTCCCAGTTACCTTTCTCCCAGGACCTTGGAGGCAGAGAATAATTGTGCATAGACATTAGCCCGATTTTTAAACCAATGTAGACCTCAACTTTCCCTCATTTGGTCCCAGCGGCTTTGAATCCATTACTCTGGCACATCTAAGGGTCTTTCTTTTAATGCTATGGGGGTCCCTTTATCTCTACCAAATATGCTTTGTCTCCAGTTAAAAATAAAGCACCTTTGGGCAGTGCCTGCGGCTCAAAGGAGTAAGGCGCCGGCCCCATATGCTGGAGGTGGCAGGTTCAAACCCAGCCCTGGCCAAAAACTGCAAAAATTAAATAAATAAATAAAATAAAGCACCCACACAAAGTAAGAAGCCAACTAACCCCACACAACCTCTCCAGGACTAACCCCTCCCAGGCAGTGGCTTGTCCCTGGGCAGGTGTTAGCACCCAGCTCCAAACTGCTGCGGTTTAACATATATATTTCATTTTAAATACATATATATTTATTTCAGATAAATACGAAGGCACATACAATTAGGTTACATTGTTTGCGTTTATAATGTAAAGTCCGAGTAGTGGTTGTGTCTTTCACTCAGGAGGTGTGCCATTGACCTACACACTGGACTCATTAGGTGAGAACTTACAAAAGCCCCTCCCCATCACCCCTTCTTGAATTTAGCTGAGTGTTTCTCTCATGCGTGTGCCTTGTTTTTAATCTACTAGTGTCAAGTTAGTATTGAGTACATGCGATGCTTGATTTTCCATTCTTGTGATACTTTATTTAGGGCAGTGTTTTCCAAATACATACAAGTTGTAACAAAAGATATAAAATCTCCATCTTTTTTGCAGCTGACTAGTGTTCTATGTATGTATGTATGAGACATATATATCTCACAGTTTATCACTCCATTCCTGTGTTGGTAGGCACTTGGGTTATTTCCACATCATTTTTCTTTTTTTGAGACAGAGTCTCAAGCTGTCGCCCTGGGTAGAGTGCTGTGGCATCACAGCTCACAGCAACCTCCCACTCTTGGGCTTAAGCGATTCTCTTGCCTCAGCCTCCCAAGTAGCTGGGACTACAGGCGCCCACCACAACGCCCGGCTATTTTTTGGTTGTTGTCATTGTTGCTTGGCAGGCCCAGGTTGGATTGGAACCCGTGTATGTGGCTGGCACCCTAGCCACTGAGCTGCAGGCACCGAGCCTATTTCCACATCTTTGTGACTGTGAATTGGGCTGCTATAAACATTCAAGTACAAATGTCCTTATGGTAAAACGACTTTTTTTTTACTTTGAGATAGATAACTAGTAATGGGATTGCAGGGTCAAATGGAAGATCTACTTGTAGTTTTTTGAAGATTCTCCATACTTCTTTCCATAAAGGCGGTACTAGTTCGCAGTCCAACCAACAGTGCAGGAGTGTTCCCTTCTCTCCATACTCACACCAGCATCTATGGCTTTGGGACTTTGTGGATCTGAGCCATTCTCACTGGGGTTAGGTTATGAGATCTCAAAGTGGTTTTGATTTGCATTTCTCTGATAATAGGAGATGTTGAGCATTTTCGCATGAGTTTGTTGGCCATTCTTCTGTCCTCAAGAGAAAAGAAGCAACTGTTATGTACCAGATCATTAGGTGCTGGGGATGCTCCGGTGTACAGAAACTGACGTGCTTTTGTGGAGTTTGCTGTCTGGTAAGATGGGGTGAAGGAATACACAGATCATGGCAAACCATGATAAATGACCTGAAGCAAAGTGACTAGCAGAAGGTTCTGGTACAGTCTGGAAGGTGGGGCCTTCTAGGTGGCAGGTGCAAAGACTGGGGCCTAAGGAGAGTAGGACACAAGCTGTGAAGGGGCACAGAGGGACCACAGGAACCTGTCACGGGAGGCCTTCCTTCCAGGCCACAAACTAGGGCCTCTTTCCTAACTGCAGCAAGGGGACACTGGGTGTGCTTTTTACAAAGTGCTCCCTGTGTGCTTGGAGAATGGATTTCAGAGGGCCAGAAAGGTTGCGGAGAACCAGTCACTGAGGTCTTGGCAAGAGAGAATTGTTGTGCAGAAGTCAGGCGCAAGGAAAGCTCTCTGCACCCCTCTTTCTGTTTCTAACCAAGTCCCTATGTGATTAGAAACAAATTTCAGGGCTGCTGATGGAGGAGACATCTTCACCCATCTCTCTGTGAGATGCCTTCCTGAACCTTACACCAGGAGAATCCCACGACTTCAGCTGAATCCTCGATTTCAGCACATATGAAAAATCTCAGCTCTGTGTCCCAGTCTGCACAAGTGCACATTTATCCAAATTGAATATCCTCTGTGATCCTGCCGCCCACTCCCCCGGCACCTCCCCATGTGGCTGTCCCTCCTGGGATCTCTCACAACCCTCTTGGCTTCATTCCTGAAGTGTGTGAACACTGCCTGCAGTTACACTCCATTTAGACATTATTTTGATGATGAAATTATGTCTTCTCTACTGCTTGCTCATTGTCTTCTGCAGAATATAGGAGAATAAGTTGTTGATCTCTCTTGAGGGGCTTCCTTCTCCCCTTTTAAATAAGTCTATATCTATCCCCTTCCCCGCACTCATTTGACTCATCAGATTATTATTATCCCTGTGGCTGATGCATCTCAAAAAATGAAAAATCCAGAGGAAGGCATGGGCATGACTTACAGTTCATTTTGGTCCAATGGCAGCCCATAACATGTGGTTTCACGGAGGGAGCCAGGGATGGGGATGCAGGTGTGTTCATAGCTGGGGATTCAGGTGTATTTGAAAATATCTACTTGTGTGGCAGGTAAGTTGGTTGTTTTAACTACAATGTATTTTCCTAAGCAGACAGAAATTCATTTGCTCATGTTTGTGTCCTGGGTACACTTCTGAGAGCTGCCAATGGATAGAACATCACTTTACACATCCAGAGCACATTTCATCTAGCCACCTGAGAACCATTTCATCTAGCCACCTGAGAACCGGTTGGACTGACTGGCCCAGGTGTAAGAGCTGGGAAGGGAATCTTCTCCCCCCTTCCCCCCCACCTCTCTGGCAATGTCGCACCTGCTGGCCTGACCCTTCATAATTTTGCACACGAAATACAGGGTTTGAGGCTATGAATTTCTAAGGCACTGGCCTCTTGTCTTTGGTGCATGGGTGGAGGAATGTGACTCATTTTTAATTAGTAAAGGAGCCCATTGCAAAAGGCTTAGAGGTGAGTTTGCTAAGCCTGCCAATTACAAGACGGTTTGGGGAGCCAGTCAGGGTATATACCCCTCAAATCTCGTCCTACCCCAACCCCAGACCCACCTGGCATTTGGATATGTATATTTTGTAGGGGACCTCGGACGCGTGAGCGTCTTATTCCATTGAAGTCTCTCTGGCTCGCCCCCCTTCCCCCACCCCTACTTGAATCTGTCACTTTAAGTCCAGCCCCTGAGAGATAGCCAATGGGAGCCAAACCATACATCAGTCTCCCAGTCTTAAAGCTACAGTAGGGTTAGCGGGCTCCAAGTCTCGGGTGCCCCAGCCTCCTCCACGGCTTCCCCTCCCTTTTGCCCGCTCGCGCCGGAGCGCGCGGATGAGTGGGAGCGCGGGCTGTGAGCGCAGCCGGGCTCTCTGCTCCTCCCCCGCCGCGGCCGCGTCCTCCCACTCTGCCTTCTCGCGCGCACTGTGCCCCTGCCCGGACTCGCACCTCGCCTGTGCCCTTCACTCGCTCTTCCTCGTGATTTCCCCGCCGCCTTTCTCTACCAACTGGGAATGCTAAAACAGGACTGATGGACGTGTCCGAACTCTGCATCCCGGACCCCCTCGGCTACCACAACCAGTAGGTGCCCTGCTTTTTCGGTCGGTCTGTCCTTCTGCCCGTCCAGCTGCCTTTCTCCTGGGGAATCACAGTTCCTCTTCCCACATTCTTGTGTAAAAGTGGCAGGGACCTCCGGGAACACTTGGGGGACGTGGGAGAAGGAAAGCTGCACACTTCCTGGGTTTCTTTCTCGGGCGTAAACCCGCCCCTAACTTTTCCCGACCCCCCTTTTACAAACCCTCACTTTTAGGCAAGAGGAGCGCTTTCTCATACACTCATTCTTCCTTTTGCTATCCTCTACCGTCTTGCTCCGCGGTGAGAAAATATTTGAGTTTCTGCGGAATGGAGCAGAAGCCCAGAACAGGTGCAGGAATGTGTTTGCAAGGATGTCCTGTCCGGTCTGATGAAGCTTCCCCGCAGGCGCTTTGATTTATTACTTCCATCCTGGGGACTAAAAGTGATCCCAGCAAGGGGGAGAAAATTCAACCTGCCTTGGCGGTTTGGAAATTGCAGGCGGCCAGTACCGGCTCGCACAGCGATCACAGTGGGGCGCCCCGAGGGTGCGCACGTGGCGCGGCGGACCTAAAGCGCCCGGGGATGCAGGTGGCGTGGCTTTGGGCTGGCTGAGCTCCGCGTGCTCCACGCGCATCCCGCCTGCGCTGCGTTGTCGTAGGCAAAGTTCGTTCGTAGCTTTGGGGAAGGCTGCGTCCTGCTAAACTGACGCACACGATTTCCCTGCCCTGGGGCAACTTTGCGCTCGTAGAGCCAGAACTTAGGGATGTCCGAGGGACGTGGGTGGCGGCTGGGGCTGTGAGACCCGACTCTCAGGAACCGCTGGGCCCCAACTCCAGGGACCGCGGGGCGAGCGCACGGAGTAGGAAAGTGGAGAACTGATGTACGGAGCAGCGGGTGGCTGCCCCGCGCGTCCTGTCCAGGTTCTCCAGAGTCACACTCCGGCCACCCACTGTTTCCTTCCCAGCTCCCTCCGTGGTCGCCGTGCCTCCTGCTGCGTACCTGCCGGGGTCCCATCTTGGGCGCTCTGGTTCCAAACGGAGTCCCAGCGTTTGGGTAGATGCGAGTGCAGAGCGGTCCCTCTAGCAGATTAATAACAATTTATTGTTATTAATAAATAACAACAATAAATAAGTCTCTGGGTTCTTACCGACAGCTTCCCTGCTTAACTTTGCACTCTTCCTTTTTTTCCTGAAGCAAACTAAACTATCAGAATCTGCCTCTTATTCCACCACCCTTTCATTTTTGCAACCCTCGCTCCCCAGCCCACCCGAGAACTTCGAGGACATCTCTAAAATACTCTGATAATGTGGGATCCCAGGAAGTACTTAACCCCCCCCACACACACACTTCTTCCCCCCACGGTGGACCAGGCGTGAAAGAGGCGGCAGCTTCACAGCAGTGGACTGTGTGGTTGGCCAGACTGTCCCAGCCCCCACGGTTCTGGTTTTAGGGGTCCCTCACCCAGTTCCACCGGGGAGCAGGCGCTTTAGATGTGAGCTAATGTCGGGAGAAGGTGGAAGGAGTAGGTCTGGGAGATGAGGGGAATCCTTAATGACAGTGGATTTGGATTTCCATGAGCTTGGAAAGTGGATTTCATTCCCATTAAAGGTTACACTGATCCCACTTCTGTGGCTGGAGGTGGAGGAGTGTTAGTGGTCTGTGGACTGGATCTGGTGCTTGTGGGGGCATTTCCTTACATAAAATTACCAACTAGGACAAATATTGGATATTTAAATTATTTAGGCTCCCTTTCTCCAGAGGCGACTTCTTTAGGTGAGCTTGAAATGTCTATGTATTTGTCTGCGGTACAAGTCATAGTCAATAACTATGAAAATTCGTATGAAGGAAGTACATTCTTTGATTGTGTTAACCAGGAGAGCAAGGAGAGAGATGGAGGGTTTAACAGCTGGGCAATTCATCGTGTTGACGGCAACCCTGGCTTGGGTTTGAGGAGAAATATGGGCAGAGGTAATGTCGGGGAAGCAGCAAAGGGGACGGAGGCGGCCCTGGTCCTGGAGGTCTGGCAAAGGTTTGAAGTGGAAATCGCTTACAAACTTATCTTGACAGTGTTCTGGTTCCCAACCCTTCTTGGATTCTTTTTAAAGAATTAGCTTCTCCTTCCATGGGGCACAGGGAAAGCCAAAAATACACCTGCTATCTCTACCAAGGAACTAAGCATCCCTGGGAGATGTCATTTCTCAAAGCCCAAGATCTGCTGGGCAGCAGCCCCAGGCCGGGATGAGCTGGCCTATGGACAGATGTGTGCCTCCAGGGGAGGGTCTGCATTTGCTCTGGTGCAGAGTGTGTCATCTCCAAGGACAAGCTTGTGTCTGGGGCATCATCTTTCTGACCTTTACCCCAGGGCTTCATGATCTACCTCTAGAGCCAGGGGTAGTTAAGTAACAAAATGGAGGACTGCATTCCTGGGTTTGGTGGAAGGGTAGAAAGTCGATGAACCCACTCACTGAGGTGCTGCTTTTCTCGGGGAACGTGTGTGAGAGTGGGTTTGTGTTTTCTGTACGCAGTTTTTGCCTGGGCACATTAGTTGACATTCCAGAACTCCAGAAAGCCCAAGGACGCAGGAACCAGAGTTCAGGGAGAAAGAACTCTCCAGCCCTCCCTCTCCCTTCTAACGCACAGAGAGCATTTTTCAAGGCTTTAGTGTCATTCTCACGTTCTCAGGGAACACATGCACGCAGATATGGACGTACCTTCTTACCTTTCTGTCCTTCATTTTCATTTTCCCATAGCCAATCCTGTAGGTGACTCCATTACCCTTTCTAATCAATATTTTATGTACATGTATAATCAGTCAGAGTGGGAGTCAGTGTGCTCTCCAGCGTGTGCCTGTGTACAAATGGGTCCTTGACCAGACCAGCTGGAGACCCGCACACAAACAGCCCGGAGAGTGAGGGGGGCAGGGGTGGTGGTGCCCGACCCGCCGTCTGATGAACACTTTGCTGTTGTGAAAGAAACAAAGAACAAACTGTCCTGAAGGTAAAATATGTGGGTTCACACGTAGGAAAAATGCCACATGGTAATTCAGAATCAGTGACCTAGAGAAAAACAAAAGGGGAAATTAATTTTTAATGGTACATTTAAAAATAAATCAGAGTGAGGATATTAGTCTCGGTTTTCCAAGGGAGGGGCTCTAGGAAATAAGCCTTTATGTGCCTGCCGCCCTTTTGGAGATGTGCTTTGTGGAAGAGGCTGGGTCGTTGCAGGAGTTGTGATAAAATGGGAGAAGACATTAGGTCAATGTTGGAGGCCCCAGTCCTAGCTCAGGCCCTTTCCAGCTCAGTGAGATCCTGACATCACTGGAAATTTCCTCTTGGAGCTTACTATACTTCCCTAACTCCTTTCGTTTTAGAAACACTCCTCTATTTTACCAATAATTAAGACATATGAAAAGATCTGTTTCTTAAAAAAAAAATGAACGAACAACCTGGCCCACAAAACAGGAACCTTTTCATTCTATTGATTTGGAGCAATCAATAAATATTCCATTTAGCCTGGGAGAGGAGGGGCAGAGGGGACTTTCGGGGAAAGCACTTCGAGGGAGGTGGCTGTGAGAGAGTTTTCATATGACACTCTGCTTTCTCAGATTACCCCAGCCCTCGTTCCAGTGGGGGGCTTTTAACTTTGTCCTGTATGTGCCATTCGTGTTCCCGATAATCAGATATTTTGCCAAATGGTTTTAAAAATAATCAAAATTCATTGAAAAAGTTTGTCTCCTTCCTTGCTCTTCCGCAGAATGCCTAGTGGGTGTTTTTTTTTTTTTTTTTTTTTTTTTTTTTTGAGCGAAGATCTTCATAACTCTAGCAGGCCAGTGGAAAGATGTGCCTGAGACAGAGACATTGGGGGAGCGTATGCATCAGGGGTGGGCCATGGACTTGGCTGTGGACAAGTAGGATTCAGAAGGAGAGAAAATTCCAAGACAGCAGACAAGAGATAGGATGCTTTCGACCTGGCTCTGCAGCACTCCTGCCTAGAACCCATCTTCCCAGGTACCTTAAGTGACTTCTTCCAAATGGTTAAAATTTCTTTGTGGTTCCAAATTTAAAGGAAGGAATAGCAGTTATTTAGACCATAATTCACTGCATCAAAGTAAAGCCCAGCCCACACCCTAAACACCTCCCTTTGGTGGTTCTCCCCTACCTACCAGCCCTCTCCGCAGTGAGACCCATGAAATGCTCTTCCTGCTTGACTGAGAGTTCTGCCTAGAATTAGCCAAGACTAATACAGCTGCCCTGGCTCTTAACTGAATGTTACCCTCTGGAACCCCCACTCAGCTTGAATGCTCTGGTGTCCTTCAGAGACAATATAGTCCCCAGAGGGTGCGTGGGCCGAGGAGAGGGCTGCCAGTGCAGGGCCCAGGGAGCCATGAGAACACATGTTGAGGATAGGCTAGCACCAGCCTATCCCTCCTTTTTGCCCTTAAAGTGATCCGCTGATTTCTAGGGATAAATCAAACACCTTTTTTTAGCGTGTGTGTGCTAGTGACCCTTGATTGGGCTTTGTCTCTGGAAAGTTTTACCTTTCTCAGTCCCAGCAGCCTCACATGTCCTGGGAACAGTCACAGACATGGTCTTCCTTAGAGGAGGGGCCCATCGGCTTCGGCAGCTGTGGTGTTTCCTGGCATGGCAGGTTGGCCTGGGGCAGAATTACATCCGGGTTGCCCCATCCCGTTGGTGTGACCTCCTCCCTGCACAGGGAGGTTGTGGTGTTTATAATTGCAAATGTAATTAGCAGACCAGCTCTGGGGGCCTGGGATATTCAACATCCCTGCATATCATAGTGACCTCTGTGATGGCTGGCCCGGCAGCTTAACCCTCACCAGACCAGCCCGCCTCCTGCCATTGGTGAGGCCACTGACCTTCCACCATAACGGCGGCTGTCCGGGGACCAGACACCTTCCAGTGGGATGGGGGCAGGGGATCAAGGCAGTGACTAGGAGAGATCAGTAGCTGGGTTTTTTTCTTCCCTAGGGCATTGGCCTGGTGACCCTCACCTCTTGTGACAGTGTGACCCTCCCTGTGTGGTGGACTGTGCTGGGGCATTTCTGCCTTTGCTTTCCTGACCACACTGAAAGGACATGATGGAAATATTCTGGCTGTATGCTGGTCAGTTTGGGGGCTCTGGAGGGACTCATGGTGACTTCCATCTCGTGCTCCTGGGGCTCAGCGGTCAGTGGCTCACATTTGCCCATCACATCAGCTTCTTCCCAGAGCCAGCTTGTGGGAAGTGACTGCTTGCTGGCTCCTGTACAGAGCTGGGGCAGTTTTGGTCAGTCCCCCTGGAGATGCGTGGGGAGGCCGTCATAGGAGAAAATGAGCTCAGTTCATTTCTGGGAACAGAGACCCCCAGACTAACCATCCAGCAGAGAGACTCTGAAATACCAGATGAGCATGGTCCTTTTTCCCTCCACTCTATGAGTGTACTTGTGTTTGCCTCTCTTGGGGGCCTTTCTCTGTTGATCAAGATTAAAGTCAGAAGGGATCTTAGCAGGACCTTTATTTATAAGTCATGGCTCAAGGGAGTGTCAAACCCTTTCATGATGCCATTAAAGTCCCGGTTGGTAGAGGATGTTTCTGAACCCTTCACCGTGGTAGAAGTGTGTGTGCGAGGGTGTGAGTGTGTTACAGTAAGTGTTCTCCTTTAAGATGGTTTGGCAGTGGGCAAGGGGCTGTGCTCTTTGAACATAGTCCCGCTGCCTGCTGCACCCCTGCCTGGGCTGAGGTCTGGCTGTGGCCACATTCCAGTAGGGGCTGCCACGCCTTGAGGGACCTGCTGCTGGTTGTGCCTGCAGCTTGGAGTATTTCGGTCCTTCTAAGGGCCTCTCTTCAGTTTTCTGGCCCAGGTAGGGGTGGCGCAGACCAGAGAGAAAGAGAAGGGAGTCCAATTTTGCCCTTCTCCCAGATAAAAGATGGTGACACTCAGAAGAGCACTTGGACTATTCTGTTGCAGGTTCCCGAACATCACCTTCCCTTCTTGGAAATAGCCGTTGACAAGCTGTGTCTTAAAGGGTCAACTGTTTTCTTAAATCAAGGAAAATCGTATTGGTTAATCTGCCCATGGGACTTTCAATACGGAATTGGACAAATCGGAAAAAAAAATTATCGGCTAGGCTTCTTACATTAGAAATTTTCTGAGCTTTAGTTACAAAAGTTTTGCTGAGGGTTAGAAAAAGAATTTGTTCGTCTTCATTTTGCAGTGCCTTTGAACCTTAGACACATTTTGGTCTGAAAGAAGTTTTTTCTTTTCTTTTTTAATTTTTTAAATTTCTTTCCTTTGTTTCTTAGGACTTTAAAATATTCTATTCAGTATTGACATTCAGCATCTCCAGATTGAACCTTTTCTGGAAATGGTTTCTGGAAAATGTTATTTTATTTCTCAATGTCATTTCATTCAGAGGTCAAAAGGCAGTTTAAACAAACCCCGACAAGGTTTCGTTTTTATCTTCAGGTTTCAAATGTGATCAATTTTTATTTAAAACTATATCAGGGTCCTCTCCTGGCAATTACAGCTGTAGTCAGCCTCATGTCTGACCGTCAGTGTTTACTCAAACCTTGCATTGAAAAATCAGAGAGGAGCTTAACAGGACCTTGTACTAATGTGAAGTGTCCAATTAGAGTCAAGACTTTCTATCTAGGAAACTATGAGTTTCAAAATCCCCAAACACTAAGTGTTATTTTAACTTGGCTTTTTAATTTTTAATTGCTTGAATTAACTAGAATTCATAAATTAGTGACAGGTTTTGTTGTATTCTTTTTGTTAATTCATCTAAAAATTTGTATGGTATTTACTTCAATTTATGTTTTCAATATTTTCCCCAGGCTTGTGCTTTAAACATGATACCTGCCAAAAGGTTTTGAGCATCATTGCTGTTCTTGTTTTCTGAAGGGCAAAGAACAAGGGAAATAAAGTCATAAGAAAATGCCGTAGAGGAGGCTGGAGTGGGTGAGGAAGGGTGATGTTTTGGACGAGAGTTCTCTCTCATGTCTTGTATTCACTTACTTTTCCCCCTCTATTTTCACTCCAACTTGCTGTAGTTTGCCCTTGTCCTTTTATCCCTCCTCAATTTTATGTTTTGAAGGAGGAAGTATAGGTGTGCAGGTCTGCAGGAGTGTGTGTAAGTACGTGTAGGTGTGTGTACGAGCGTGTGGGTGTGTTTGAGCTGTTCGAAGGTGCTGAGCACGATTACTCGGGCAAAGTCCCAAAGCAGAATGCCTGTCACTGCCCCCCTGCTCTGATTCAGCCGTCAATACCTTTATCCACTGTCGCTGTCCTGCTCACATGTTTTGGTAGAAACAGCAAGGGCGGTAAAGACCTGCTGTTTCCAGGCAAACTCCAGGTCGGCTGTGTCTGTTACCTGGGGAGCGAGGTGATGGGGGCTGGAGGCAGGAGGGTGGGTATCCAGAAGCACTAAACTTTATTCAAAACCAATTTTTAAATCTCTCCTCTCATCTCACTGCCTCTGTTTGGAATTCTAGTTTGGGGTCTTGAGGATGCACAGTGAATGAACTGTTACATGCTTTAGTTTTTTGCCTTTCTAATCCATCAGCAGAAAACATTTCCCTTTGATGGGGAAACAACCCTTCAGCATACAGAGTGCAGTATTTATCCTTTTCCTTTTAGCTTCATTCTTTGTCATTTGTCTCTGGGGTGTGTTGACATTGTCTACCTAAGCAGTCAGGCTAACAAGCTTTGGCAGAAAGAACACTGCTTTTACAAAAATAATAATAATGTGATGGCTATAGTAATTGTAACAGTAATTGCAGCTTGCACCTTTTTGTTCCCCCAAATCGCCAAGCCATTCTCATAACCATTTTTCTCATAGTAACCGGACAAGGGTGGCTGTGTCTTGCCCCTTAAACGTCAATATCTTCGTGTACACGTAAACACGCGAAGGCTTCAGGTTTGCATGTCTGAATTCATCCAGGAGCAAAACTGCCTGGTCTCTGAATGTGAACAGACCAGTAGCGGAGAATATGGTGCTGACCACATGGCTTCCCTGACAAATGCTGGCTGTTCTGCCTTTGGATGAAGAGGGGAGACGTGTTCTTATAAAGGATGCTGTATCAACTTGGACCCCACTGCCAGCAGCCCCCGTGGCCCGTGCAATCTCTGCCTCTCAGTGGCTCCTTGTTCCTTGGTTCCTCTGGCTGTGTGCTTGGGAGAGGTGAGCAGACCAAAGGCACTCAGAGGACAAGGAGGGTTGTGACTTGGCACATATGAAGATCTGGGAAAAGAACTGTATGAAGAGAGAGGCAAAGTCACCTCTCCACCCTCGATTGCCTTCTTGGCCATTCGGCTTCTATGAGGCTGTTGTCCCTGCTCCTGGATACCTCAGCCTGCGCTCTGGAGGCAGAGATTAGAGAGAGGTCATCAGGGAGCTGACCCTTCTGAATTCCCATGACCGCTCTTGTGACTCTTCATGCCGACTCCCAGACCCGAAGCCTGCTCACCTGCAGGCTGTGCTCATCTGGGCGTTACTTTTGAATCGGACAATGCCTTTGTTTTTTCCTCTCTCCTTTCTTTTTTGTTTTTGTATGGGTACCTTGGAAATAGAAGGCAGTGCTGCTTTACCTAATACACCGGGGTCCCGTGACTGACTCTATTTTTTTTCCACCTTAATATTCTTACTCATGTTCTTACTCAATTTTTTTTCCTCAGGAAAGAAAAAAAAACCCAAAGCTTTGGATTATTAATTGATTATTAACTAATTTAACACACAAAACATTCCACCCCCGAGGAATGCAAGCAAGACTTTGGCTGTGCTACTCAGGTCGAGAGCTGCTTCCCCCCCTCAATCGGTGAGAAATTTTATAGCTTCAATTCCCTTGTTGGACCCTGAGTAAAAAATTAATTCATGAATAATAAAAACCAATCAGTCTTGTTGAGTTTAAGAAGGATTAGGAGAAAGGATGTTTTTTCTTACAGGGAACATTTGGAATCTGTGTCATTGTCACTGATTTTTCAGGGATGGCTTGAATGTGCCTTTATTCATGGGAAATGAACTGTTTATTATCCCAAGGTGTAACGCATCTTCCGCAATTAAGGGCCATGGGGGTCCCACCCACTTCTCTCCCACAATCCCATACTCTAAGCCAGTGATAATTCACTAAAATTAAGACTGTTTCCTGTAAGTGGCATTTAACAAAATAGCAACAGCCCTGATATTGCAGAAAGAATAAACCCATTTGTTGACGGGAAGCAGTCCTTCTTGGTTTCCTTCCCAGGAAGTAATTGGCCAGAAATTTACATGCCTTTGTAAGAACTACAGAAATTAGATAAGTAGATTCTCCTTTTTCCACTAATAGTATCTACCTCAAAGGTTGTTGTGAAGATTTAACGAGCTAATTCACAAGTGCCGGGCACATAGTAGGTGTGCACTAAATGTTCAGTGCCATTAATTGTTTTGAATGTTATCTTTTAGAAGTTACTTTTTTATTCCATTGACATAACCTCACAATGATAGTCTGCCCCAGCAGTGAGATGGAGGTGCTTGAGCTGATTACTTTGTTTAATGCGATCAGTGTGGTTTGGGTTTCCATATGTAACACAAAGGGATTAGAGAAGGAATTATAATTTGGGGTGGGGATAATAAGTAAGAAATTTTCCTCTGAATGAATCCCTATATTCTCAGACTTGTAGGTAGCATTGCCCAATAAAATACAGATACCCAATTAAATTTTAGTTTTCAATAAACAGCAAAAAAAATTTAATATAAGTAAATCCCATGCAATATTTGCTGAATCTGGTAACCCTACCTACTATGACTGTTTTTCTTAAGTTGGCCTGATTAAGAAACACATTTCCCTTATTTTTCCTGCTTTTGACAAAGCCCCCCAAAATGTGTGTTGACTTTTTTCAAATTGTTTTTTAAATGACTATTTTTAACTTTTTGCCAGTATGAACTTGTTAGGCTGGCCATGTCCCCAGAAGTTAGTAGTTAGAAGTGATTGCTGTGATCCAGATATATTGATAGAACTGCAATTTAGTAAATAATCTGCGGGATGAGGTCTCCTAACACCGAATCCAGGGCTATTGAATTTTGCCTTAGGGAGAAACAAGGGAAGCCAAGTTTTGGTGGTGAGGCAACCTGTCTGCATGACATTTCCCTGACAAACAGGTTGTGGGGCTGGACTGCTACAGAGCAGAGAGGACCCTCAACCCAAAGCTGAAACAGAGCCAGCTGAGAGCATGGATGAACTGCAGCACGTCAACTGGGTACCAGTGAGCCCCAACTTCTCCTCACTCACCTCTTGGAGCAGCATCTTTGTACCGGCCCAGCAAACACAACCATTGTTTTAAGCGTGGTGCCCTTTCAGCCCAGGGTATGGGGAATGGAAGAGCTCTAGAGCCCCCTACAGGCCCTCCCTGGCACTGCACCTATGGGTGACTCCTGCAACAGAGCGGTCCCCTGGTGGGAAGGAGTGCGGAGCAGCCCAGGGGCTGAGCCTTCAGAAACGGGATCCCGGGAGGAGGGAGCTCAGGACTCTGCCTTCAGAAAGCAGCCTTTCTGAATCATGCTCCATGCAATTTAACACTGCAACTGCCTTTTGTGGCACAAAAGTACACACCTACTCACAACACAGTCACTGCCTCCATGGCTTGTATGACCTCCAGACGGGCTGGAAAGTGCTTGGGCCTCATTCAGTCTAAGGATTCCTACCAGCTGTTGAGTATGCAGACCCAACGCAGCCTGCACTGTTTTCAAGCCTGATGCTGGCTTTCGGATCTCTTCTCCAAGCTGCCTAACTCCCTGAGGACCATTTAAGATTTGCTGTAAGGAAAGTAGTTGGTGGGGATAGGAGAGCTAAAAATAAACTGCAGGGCCAAAGGTGGGCCATTGCAATATAACAGTAAACACAGAAGTAATTGACATTTATTGAGCATTTATCATGTCAGGCTTTGTCCTAAGGATATTTCCTGTATGAACTCATCACTTCCTCACAACAATCCTGGGAAGTAGGGTACTATTTCCATCCCCAGTTCACAGGTAAAGAACTGAGGTACAGAGATGTTAAGTCACTTGCCCAACGTCACACAGCTGACAAAGCTGGGATTTGCACAGAGGCAGTCTGGCTGTGCACCAGCACTCCCAGGCCCTACATTATATGGCCCTCACTGCATCTAGAATTTCAGCTTTCTAACCCCAGCCGCAGAACACCCTTCTAGTTGTGTGGGTCCTACACATCAGTAAAATTTAAGGCAGAAGTGGAAGGGGAAAATTGGGCCCCATGCCTTGGTTTTAAAAAAGCTGGGAGAATTACAGCAGTGAGTTAGAGCTCTCCTCCCCTAGCTCGGCCTCCAGCCTTGCTGTCAGCACAGGGGAGGGCTGTAGGAAGGAGCTTTCAGTCCTCCCGATCTCATTCTCCTGGGGCCCACGGCCAGCCTCCGGAGGGCCCCCATTGTCCTGACCCCCTCCACTCCTTCCTCAAGGTCTGTCATAAACAGATTCTGGACCTGTAGCCCCTCCTCTCAGCCCGTATATTCTCATCCCATACCCTCTTGCCATCGTCCCATCACTCTTTCTCCAGCCACTCCCAAGTCGGAGTCTCAGTGTCCCACTTGGATTCCTGTGGGCACCGCGCAGGAGCATGCTGGAAACCTGCTTCTCCTCATGTCTCCCCCCTCTCTCCCTTCACACCGGGACCCCCGCCACGACATGGAGCATATCTTCAGTTCTTCCCTCTCTCCCTTCTTTGTCAAGTCCCCTCCTACATCTGAAAAACACGTACACTTCAGATCTATTCCTTCCTATATTGCTTCCCCTCACCCTGATCTGCTTGGTGAACTTCTATTTCTCCTTTAAACCTCTGCTCAGGTGTCCCCCTCCGGGGGAACGAGTCTCTCTCTCCGCATGCTTGTTCTCTGACTTGTGCCCCTGGCTGGATTGCAATGCTTGTCTTTTCCCACTGGATCGTGAGATTAGGTTCATCTCTGTGCCTGCAACAGCACCTGGCACAGAAGAGGTGCCTAATAAATATTGTTTGTGCTAGTCTTGGGACAATAGGGACAGAAGAAGGAGGAAGAAGGAAAAGTATCCTGGAGAGTGCTGGTTCTGCAGCCTCTGCTGCCTTTGTTGAGCCAGGGGCAGCTCTGGCTGGCTGGGGATGGTCATGCCCTGTGGGAGGCAGGAGAGAATTGGGGCTTGAAGGAAAAACTCTGGCCCCAGAGCCCATTTAAATTTTCAGTACTTTTGGAAACTGATTATTAAACACAGCCATTATTAAAAATTAAATGATATAAACTTATAAGTAAATACCTCTTACTAAAAGCAAAGGCAATAAATACTCAAAACTGCTCCCTTCTTAACATTTAACTACATTGTACTTTATGTTCTTGGGGTCAGTTTACATCTAATTCTTATAAGATGGTGTGCTGCTGCCTATTTCTTCCCAACTCCACCTTCAGCGATGACTTGCTGGTAGCTTGAAACTGGCCAGGATGGGAATATTTACACCCTGGAAACTGACAAATGCTGCACATCCCTCCTCCTCCCCAGCTAGTTGTTAAATGTTTATTATTGCATCACTGCCTGCTCCATCCTGCACGTCCTAGCTCTGTGATCCCGGGTAAATGATTTAATCTCTCAAGGCCTCAGATCTTCTTCTGCCCTGATCTTCCTTGTTGGGTCACTAAACATAAAGTACTTAGAGCAGAGACAAGTACACAGTAAGTGCTCAATAAATATCAGCTCATGTTAGTATTTCTTCTTACTCCTCTAGGCATGTCCTTATCCAAATTCTTTTAAAACAGATGACTTCTCAGATAGAGAAATGTCAGTTTTATGTTGAAAGTATAAGGTTAATTTCTTCTCCCTACGGGATCCCTGCCTGAGAGGTCTAACTTGAGTAGCTAAGAGCAGGAAGTGAAAAACACTAATTTTCTAAGGGGAAAGGCCCTGGTGGGGAGGTATGCTTAAGTCTCTGGGCCATGAGAGGATTGTGCCCCAGGCCCTGTGAGGAAATGAGCAGCGCCAACATGGTTGAACAAGTGAGGCAGACACAGGTGAGGTCAGGAGAGGAAGGGAGCGGATGCCACGCACAGCTGAGCTACGGTGTGGAGGGAGCTCTGTGTGTGGCTGCAGTGGGGCCCTGAGACCTTGTAGGGAGGCAGCTGGGCCGTGTGACCATTCCCATAAGAGCTCCTCTGACTTCAGAGTAGACGGAATATTCATAGCCAGTCCCAAGTTGGAGCACACGCTATAAGCAGCTTGAGCTGAGTTGTTTTGGCTATTACGGTAAGTTGGTATGGCTATAGGAAAGTGAGAGGACCTGGTCTGCAGACACTAGGACAATAGAGGCCCAGCTAGGGCTCTTCTAGACCCCTCTGTGGTGGGTTTCTTGGGTTTGGGTTGTGGCTTTATCTCCCTTGTGTACCCTGACCTCCCCTGGCCCCAGGCCTGCCTGGCAGAGTGGGTCCAGGAGGAGACCCAATAGACTTAACTTGGGGCAACAGTTGGGAACCTGATAAGCCTGATAAGCCATCCCTAGAGGCAGGAGCCTCTCTGTAAAAAGGCTCCCCTGGCCTAGGGAAGTGCCCCCAACTTGTCTTGACCAGATGTCCCCCCTGGGCGGTCTAGCCATGACCTTGCTTGCCACATACTTCTGTAGGCCTCGCAGCCTCCTAAGTCTTCACTCAGTGCTAGCTGCTTTTTCAGCTAATAATAGTAACAAAACAAGTTCCCAGCTCTGGCAATGGATCTCTGTTTTTAGTCTATAAGTGTATTTATCTAAAAACTGTTATATTTTATATGACAACACAACATTGCATAAGATAGCTTTATTGCATATAAGTGTGGTATTTGGGATCAGAGCAGTTTCTGAAAACGGGCTCCAGGCAGCCAGAAGAGGTCCTCTGGATGGTGCCCAGGATGAAGGTGTGGCCAGGCGTGGGTGGCTACAGGTGGGTGAGTCTAAGCAGAAGGCTGGGCCAGAAGAGGTGCCCGTGTCCAACAGGTGCCTATGAGACTTAAATGTGGGCTGGGAGGACCTGGGGTCCCTGGGATGGCTCAGGCAAGGGGCTCCAGGGCTATGATCTTCTCATAGACCACTTGGGTTCCAGTTTACTCAGTACTTTTAGCTCCTGGTCACATGGATGAGGCCATGACAGGTAGACTTGGCCACTCCAGAGCAAACCAGTTTGTCTCCATGCTGGGCTCTTTCCTTGCTCCCCATCATGCTTTCTTTCTAGCCCTGTACCTCTGCCTCTGTCAACCTTTCTCTTTCCTGGTGCTCAGGACAATAGCAATAGCTGCTCACATCTGCTGAGTGCCTGCCACCAGCAGGCGCTGTGCAAAGTGAGTGCTGCCTGGGGCTACTCAGACCGGCAGGCAGCCTCTTCACTTTTCGAAGATTTGCCCCATACACCATGCATTCCCTGCATGGCTGGTATGAGGGACTTCTGCTCCCAGAGTGAAAAGGCAGGGTGTGGGCCTGGGAGGGACCTGAGAGTCTCATCTGCTCTGGTGCCCCCATTTTACAGATGGGAAAACTGAGGGCCTTGGTCACTATGCCCTCCCTTGGTACAGAATTAAGCCCAGATGTTGGCCTCTTAACCAAAGATGTCTCCCTTCCTTGGGATATGAATTGTTTGCCCTCAGCTTCATCAAAAGCCTTTTGACCCTGTGGTTTTGAGTGCTTGAACAGTGAGCCTCAGGCCAGGCAGTGCAGACACTGGTGGATGTGCCACTATAACTCTGTATGTCCACCCTAGGCCAGGCAGAGCAAAGAGACCGCATGAGCCAGACAGATAGCCAGAGGAGGCCTTGACAGACAGACTGGCACAGACAATTCATATTTAAGAAAACAAGAAGACCAAAATAATTTTAATAAATGGAAACAGGTAGGAGGAAAGATGAGCGGTCATTCTGGGCATAGCAGCCTTCCCTGCCGTCAGTCCTTCACCCTTCTCTCCCTGAGCCATTTCTTTAGGTGGTTCTCTGCTCTTGAGGACCTAGGTGGAGACACAGGAGGAGCTCCCAGCCCCTCTCCCAGTGGGCTTGTGGAGGAGGAGGTGGGGAAGTAAGAGCTATATGATAATAAAGACCCGTGTGCTCTGTCCACCTCACCTTGACCTTCCCAGTGGCTCACCCCATGGCTGGCATGGAAGTAGGAGTGTGTCACTCTGATGCCTGTCCCGTGAGGGCTTCCAGAAACCATCTGAGCTACTCTAGCCCATGTCCAAGGTCAGTACCCCTAACAGGACAGCTCAGGGCCTGGTAATATTACCAAGCATGTAAATACCGGGAAGGCTGTAGAAGGATGCAATGGAGGAAGGAATCCCTTCCTACCACCCATGCTAGGAGAACACCCAGGATTAGACAGCCCCTGGAGCAAGCGAGACCGTTGATGTCACAAAGGTGTGAATTTAGCAGTGACTCTGACTCTCCTTTGCTGTGCAGCCTTGGACAAGTTCCTAATCCCTCTGTGCCACCCTGAAGTCACAGAAAGATTAATAAAAATAACACTTGTACATTGCTCACACAGGAGTAGTCAGGCCTCACTAGGCCTGATGTGCCCCAAGCATTCTTTATAAACATGACTGTGGCCTTTAAGAAGAAAAATGCAAGTTCATTCTAAAGTATTACTAAATTATGAGTTTATTATGTACAACTCCTAACACTAAAGGTACCAAGATTATGATATAGGGGAATCAAGAAATGTTGTAGTATTAAAAAGAGTCCCTCAGAGTCCTTTCTTAGTTCATGAGTGTAGTGATTGGGTTTTCACATTCATGTGTGAGATGTGACGCCTTCAGTCCTCAAATATTGGCACATTATCACTCTGATATAAAAAAGAATTGAAAAGGAAAAAACAGATCCTCATAAATTCACATAGATTAAGATGGAAATGTAAACAAAATAGAGTTGAGTAAAAAAAAAGCAAGTGAGTGACTGAGCAGTACCATCATACAGGGTGGCCATGAAGTTCATGTGCAAAATTATATAGTAAAATGGTATTTATAGATTTTTTGTTGTTGTTGTTTGTTTGTTTTTGGCTGGGGCTGGGTTTGAACCCACCACCTTCAGCATATGGGGCCGGCGCCCTACTCCTTTGAGCCGCAGGTGCCGCCTGATATTTATAGTTTTTTAAGATCCAAATGTGAGGCATATGCTTTAGAAACTTCTGGAAGGAGACGCAAAAAACTATCATTTGAGTACTGTGGGAAAGAAAATACTAGTATGTGGGGTGATTTCTGCCTTTAACTTTACTTTTTTGATTGCATGGGAGTGTAATCAAATTAACTTACTTTTCTGATTGCTTACTTTTTTAGTTTGCTTGGCAAGCAGACTAATAAACCTTTTTAAGAAAAACATGGAACGAAAAGGGATCTTTATGCACATTTGGAACCTCCAGAAACTGGGCTCTGTCCTTGCTCTCTCTGCATCCGCTGCCCTCGTCCCCTGCAGGGCACGCCTCCCCCAGGCTCCCCAGCCGCACCTCCGCTTGCAGCAGGGGGAACCCAGGCTCGGCCGGAAGGCAAAGGTGCAGCCGGTGATTCCAGCTCTGACAGTGGACACGGCAGCCTGGGCTGGAGGGGTTGACCTCATCACCGGATTCTCTCTCTACTTCACACCTGGCGGAGCAGGCGGAGGGAGTCGCTGGAGGATCGTGACCGGCCGAGTGGGCGGCAGCTCACCTGCCTGGGAAGCCATTAATCTTGTGTCTCTGCAGCCTCTCCTCCCACGCCAGCCGCCTGGGCACCGACTGACTCAGGAAAGCACATGAAAGGGGCCCTGGGCTCCGCTCCATGGTGGACTATGACCCTGGAAAATACCATCTGGCTTTTCTGTGTGTCTTCTGACACCAATTCCCCAGGTCAGGACACATCAAAGAGAGTGCGTCTGATGACATTTCTCATTGTTATTCCTTTGTCAGGGCCTTCAGATTCAAGGTCACTCACAGATGTGCACCTTCAGAGGCTGCCTGTGGGGCCTGGGGCTTTTTTGTCCTATGGATGCCTCAGGAGGGAGCTTGCAGAGGATGACCCAAGACTGCCTACCAGCCAGGGCCCTATTCACTACACCCAGCCGGCCAGTCCCACAGGACCAGGCAGGCAGCAGAACTTCCTGGCATTACGAACTCTGAATTTCCTTCTCTGCACTCTGATGCTTCCCACACAAAGTAGCAAAGTGCCAGGTACGCCAGCCAGTGTTCTGGCAAATGTGTGAAGTATGACCTTGGCCCCAGGAATCTCAGCTTGGGTCACAGATCCATATTTTCTTTAAGAAGCTGGGTTTGCTGGATTCAGAATAATTCCAAAATAGAATTTATTGGGGGTAAAATTTAGGCAAAAGTTGGGACAAAATAATTTGGGGCAAAAGAACAGGCCCCTGATTAACCTGGATGTTTGGTACTCAAAAGTGGATTGCCTAGCACCGAGCAGAGAGCCGCTTGTTGCTGGAGGTGTGCGAATGCAGGATGGACCTGTCTGGAATGTTGCCGAGGACACGGCATTGGGCAGGGCAGGGGATTACACTCTCGGATCACATTTGCCCCTTTTAAATAAACCCCTTCATTTCCTTTAGATGGGGAGTAGAGGGTGGGTGCACACAGAGCCTGGTTGGACATTTTGCTCTTCCACTTCTGGTCTTTTGGACATGGAGCAGTGCCTCAGAGGAGGGCAGAGGGGGGAGGGGTCAGAGGAGGGGTCCAGGCACCACTGCAGGCAGAGAGGGGGCAGGAATGAGCATCACATTCAGTGTCTGCCATTCCAGATCCTGAGTACACATGCTCTTGGAGTCTTGCAACAACTCTGTGAGATAGAAACTCTTCTCATTTTACAGATGTTGAAACTGAGGCCCAGAGAAGCTGGGTGACTTGCCTGAGGTTGTTCAGCTGGTATGCAGTGGAGTTGAACTTAACGCCTTGGCCTGCCTGGCTCCTAAGTTCCAACTCACCCCTTCTCTCTTGCATTTTATTCTATTTGGCCCCTGCTGTTTTGCTTAGGTGGAATGAAGGAGGAAATAGAAGGATGCTGTTGCATACACGGGTTAGGGATTATCTTAAACCTCATATTCCAGATGGAGACACTGAGGCCCAAAGTATATTGTTGAAGTTGGTAAGTCAGGACTGCTGAAGTAGCCACCAGGTCCATGTTCTCTATCTGCAGTCTGACCTTCATTTGCAGATGGGTCCAAACAGCAGATGCTGGTGTCGGAAGGGAAGGTTCACAGTGGCTGTGTGAAGGGAGAAGACTGGGGCAGTTTGCTGGCTGACAGGCTGTGTTTTTGAATCAGTGTATTCATGTCTTTATTTGAACAGAGACCATGCTATTGACAGTCCAACCAGGAAGCTCCCCATGGTGGATTCCAAGGCCCCTCTGGTAGCTCCGTGATCTTAAGTCACTCAGCCTCTGAGCCTCTGTGTTCTCATCTGCCTGATGGGGATAACGCTCACTGGGTAGGTGCCAGGCAAGGGGAAATCAAGTAGCCAGCAAAGGTAAGATTTGCTTCCCTGGGAATCATGTTCCAGAAACATCTCTGTTGCTCACTTCTCGTTATGCCATCAGAGTCTGCCTCGTCTTCTTTGAATATGCTCACTGATGGTGAATCCTCTTCCTTTTGGGGGGTGGATTTAATTTTTAATGCAGTCAAGGTCATTTGGAGGCAAGTCTCAGGAATTAGCTGGATGACAAAGCTGAGCAAAGCGATTTTTGATTACGAAGAAAGTGAGGATGTGACTCTATTTCTTAGATAATCTGGCCCAAAAGACAGTTCCCAAGAGAAGCTCCAAAAATGCTTTGACCAAAGACAGCATCACTGAGAACTGGGAAGAGACACCCAAGATGACCATGAGGAAGGGGACAGCATTCACTGGGGTGTATAAATATCGGTTGGTCATAATCGGTCTCCTGATTTCACAGTCACCCCCGCTGCTCCTGGCCAGCTGCCGCTGCTTCGCAAGCAGATGTGGTGGGAGCTCAGGTAGGTATTCAGGGGACCTTGGGTGACTGTGGCAGTGCAGGTCAGGCTCCATCCCTGCTCCTTGTGGGATAAGTAATGGCCCAGCAAAATGCCTGTACCCTTCTCATCTTACCAACCACGCCTGCAGATTACCCTGCAGAACCCACACTGCTTTGACCAGGAAGCCCAAATGGGCCAGCACTTGCGAGAGTCTAGCTGGGGGCAGGAGGGAGGAAGGTCACTCCCCCCTCCTGCTCTCCCCTGTCATCTGCTCTGGGAATTAGCCTGGGGCAGCAGGAGCCCCATGGTGGCCACTTCACCCCCTTTTCTGGTACTGCCATCCCCTGGTATTTTCCTTCTGGGAAAACTTCTAGAAAAACCATTCTGGGAAAGATAGAGATTTAGAAATGTTTTTGTTTGTTTTTGTTTTTGAGACAGAGTCTCACTTTGTTGCCCTGGCTAGAGTATCATGGCATTAGCCTAACTCAGAGCAATCTCAAACTCCTGAGTTCAAGCTTAGAGTAACCTCAAACTCCTGGCTTCAAGCAATCCTCCTGCCTTAGCACCCAGAGTAGCTGGGACTACGGGTGCCCACCATGGTGCCCCATTAATTTTTCTATTTTTGGTAGAGATGGGGTCTCACTGTTGCTCAGCTGGTCTCGAACTCCCTGAGTTCAAGTGATTCTCCTGCCTCAGCCTCCCAGAGTGCTAGGATTACAGGCAACAGCCATCATGCATGGCCAAGATTAAGCAATTTTGAAAAGAAAATAGCAAGCCGAGAACATAATTTGGGGAGAAAGACAGAGCATGGGGGCAGAGCACTCTGAAGAGTGGCACATGGAGCTCACGTGCCAGCCTGCAGACTGCTGCACGTTAGAACAAAATGAGGAAAGTGACAACAGCCCCATGAGGCTTCTAGAAGGATGCCGTTGCATACACAGGTTAGGGATTATCTTAAATCCTCATATTCCAGATGGAGACACTGAAGCCCAGAGTATCTCAGATTAAGGGATATGACAATGGCTTTTCTTTTATGAAATGCCGGGTGTACTAGGTGCCTTCCCCTCTCCCCATTAATGTTCGTACTTGACAAAACAGTCAATCTTGTATTGGTCCCCAGTTGGTGGCAGTAGGGGAGTAGGCTTATCCCATGAGGTTAGAAGAGAGGAACCACTGGCTCAGAACCCAGAAACTGGAAAGCAGGAGTCCTCGAACTGGGCCTCAGCTCCTTGTAGGGAACCTGGGAACAGAAAGTGAAGACACAAAAGTCAAGATGTTCCAGTTGGTGTTCGCTCTCCTCCAAGGGGCAGGCTCCTGCAGATGGGGCTCTGCCCAGCCCCAGAAGTCTCCTCTTCTCATGGTGCCCTGCTCTTTGGGGCTGTTCAGCTGATTCTAAGTCCTAGAGATGTGATTCCTTGTCTGGCCTGGCTGACACCGTCCTCACTCTCCCTGGACTGTGCTCTGAGCTCCGGCCTCCAGCGGGGAGTCGCCAGACACATATATGAGAACAGCTCCTTTCAGCTGTCATTACAGCTCAGGTCCAGGCCACTGTCTACCCCAGCATACCCCTATAGACATGTGGAGGACTAAGAGGAGAAAAAGCACTAAACTCTGTCAAAGGAGAAGAGAAAAAAAAGGAAGACCCCAAACAGACTGGGAATTGTCATTCATGAAAGAGTGTGCCCTCTTTTTTTTTTGAGACAGAGTTTCACTCTGTCAACCAGGCTAGAGTAATGTGGAGTCAGCCCAGCTCATAGCAACCTCAAACTCCTGGGCTCAAGTGATCCTCCTGCCTCAGCCTCCCAGGTAGCTGGGACTACAGACTCCTGCCACCACGCTCAGCTGATTTTTCTATATTTATCAGAGACAGGGGTCTTGTCCCTGCTCAGGCTGGTCTTGAACTCCTGAGCCTCCCAGAGAGCTAGGACTATACGTGTGAGCCACCATGCCTTCCAAGAGCATGCCTTCTTAATTCCCATTGTGGTCTTTACCATCTGGAAGAGAACATGATGAATGGAGACTGTGGTGATAGGTTAACCACAGGGAGCACCCTGGTGTTTTCTGGGCAGTGGGTGGGGAATGGAGGCCTCCAACCCTCTTACATTCTAACCCTTAGTTGCAGCTTTCCTTGAAGCGTTCATGAAATTTCAGTCCTGCAAGATGTTGTTTAAGGCAGTGGTTCTCAACCTTCTTAATGCCGCGACCCTTTAATATAGTTCCTCATGTTGTGATGACCCCCAACCATAAAATTATTTTTGTTGTTGCTTCATAACTGTAATTTTGCTACTGTTATGAATCGTAATGTAAATATCTGATATGCAGGACATATTTAGGCGACCCCTGTGAAAGGGTGGTTCGACCCCCAAAGGGGTCTCTACCCAGAGGTTGAGAACCACTGTCTTAAGGGATAAAAGTTTCTGTAGAGTTCTTCAGAGAAACAGGATGGTAGTCATGCCCCAAATAATAACATTTTCATCAACTATGAACCTTATGTATGACGGTGGTCCCCTAAGATTATAATAGAGCATTTTTACTGAACCTTTCTTTTTTTTTTTTTTTTTTTTTTTACTGAACCTTTCTATGTTTAGATTTAAAAAAATTACCATTGCGCTACATTTACCTACGATACAGTCACATGCTGTACAGGCTTGTAGCCTAGGAGCATGAGGCTACATCATGCAGCCTAGCTGTGCAGTAGTGTACCATCTGGGCTTGTGTAAATACACTCGGTGATGGGGTGGCACCGTGGCTCAAGGAGTAGGGCGCTGGCCCCATATACTGGAGGTGGTGGGTTCAAACCCAGCCCCGGCCAAAAACTGCAGAAAAAAAAAAATACACTCACTGATGTCTGCACAACAGTAGAATTATCTAATAATGCATTTCATCATTAAGCAATTCATGACTCTCTCTCTTTCTCTCTCTGTATTCTTTATATATATGTAAAGTGATTTATCATAAGGAAGTGGCTCACCTGATTCTGGAAACCAATAGATCCCAAGATGTGTAGGGTGAGTCTGGAAGCTAGAGCCCCAGGAGAGCTAACAGTGTAGTTTCAGTCTAAAGGCCAGCAGGGCTGAGACCCAGGAAGAGCCAGTGTTTCTGGTTGAGTCCATAGGCAGGAGAAAGCAGATGTCCCAGCGTGAAGGCTTTTGGGCAGGAAGGATTTCCTTCTTCTTAGGGGACGGTAAGTTCTTTTATTTTATTTAGGCCTTCAACTAATTGGATGATTAGGGAGAACAATCTGCTTTACTTAGTTTGCTGCTTTAATGTTAATCTCATCCAAAACACCATCACAGAAACATGCAGACTAATGTTTGGCCAAATATCTGGTCTCACTATGTTGCCTAGGCTGTCTCCAATTCCTCAGCTCAAGTGATCCTCCCACCTCAGCCTTCCAAGTAGCTGGGACTACAGGGCCATACCATTTCTGGCTCTGGAAAGTCTTAATTTAGCTGCATTCGGGGGGTGTTTAGTCAGTGCTAAGTGCTTTTGTGGGCATGGTCTTTTCAACCTCTCTTTAAGTTAGGAACTGGGATTCGTTTTACATGCGAAGAAATAGGAACGGAGAGTTTGCCATGACTTTTTAGCAAGTGGGAAGTCAAGATTTGAATCCTGGCCTGTCTGTCTCTAGAACCATGCCCTTAACCACTGCACCATCCTTGTCCCCACTGTGTGGCTGGTAGACATTCAGGAGCAGACAAAACACAGGACTCAGCAGGCATGTGCTTTGAAACTGAACGGTTTAACTGAAAGGGCACCTTTTGATGGCAACAAGGAAAAGTGGAGAGATTAGGGAATGGGAGGGAACATAATGTTTTTAGGGAAGACAGACTGTATGATGGTAAAATATGGTCACATTATAGGGGGAAAGGCAGAAGAACATTAGCGCACAAGGTCCTGAGTCTGCTGTGCTGGTGACAGACAGCCCCTGCTCAACTCTGCATTTGTCTTGCTATACGAGGGCCCACTGCCCTCAGAGGTGGTTCCTGAAAATGCAGAGAGGTGGAGGTGGCGACAGACAGTAAGTCTTTGCTAATTGACAGCAGGACCTGCTGGTCCAGTGATTGCTGTGATTTGGACCAAGTCTAGGTGCTCTCAGATATCAGGTGCACTCTCTGCCTGTCTGCTATGCAAACAAGGTTGCTGTTTCTTGCTTTGCATTAGGGCATTCCATAAGGAAGAGTTGTATGTGTGTGTGTCTGTGTGTCTGTGTACACATACCACACACAAATGTATTCCTGTATCACACAATACTTTTAAAGTACTTATATAATAATACTATGTTATAGCTCTGTTAATTTTATGCCTCTCCCACTAGGATAAAAGCTCCCTGATGTCAGGAACCTTATTTCCCTTGCCAGAACAGTGTTGAGAATATTGAGGTATCTAATAAGTATTGTGAAGAATGAATGGACAGACTCCCAGGTGTGATCTTTAGCTGATGTCCTGGAATTTACACCTTCACTGGAGCCCGTTAGAAACTGCAGCTAGCTGTGGCAGCCTCCCCCACCTCTTCTTTGGCTCTCCCTCCCCCCCCCATTACATTTGCCTCCCTCACTGCTCGCCATGCTTAGAATGATCTCTGGCAACAGCTCCAGCCCAGCCTCTTGACATTGTACTGTTTTTTCCCAGTAGCTACAAAAGTCATTTGTAACTGAGTGTATGAGTTGGTTTGTTGGCCATGTGGTTCCCTAACCCAGAGATAATGATTGAGGTGTAATAATCAGATGAATATTTTTTGTAGCCAGTAAACTATCTCTTGTGGCCATACCCTTATAGAGGAGGGCCCAGTATGAGGGGAGCAGGGTCAGGGAGACCCCAGGAAGCCCCTCAGAAGGGGGCAGAGCCAGCTGGGTGTCTGTATTCTGGTTGCATTATTTTCTAAAGCAATGCCCTTGAGTTTGGGGTTCTGCCCCTTGTGTGTATTGTGTATGGATGTGGAAGGGAACTTTAGTCTTAAAGAGACCTCAGGAGCTGTTTCACAGTAGGAGGGAAGGGCTTTCCAGAATTGAAGAAGGCCCAGAACCCCACGTGTTTCCTTGTGAGGTCGTTTGGGAGCTTTACCTTGGACACTTGAGTCCCTGGGCTTGATCAGAAGGGTGGGGTGAGGCGGCGGTGAGTGTCAACAAGATCCAGGAGGGAAACGGGCAAAGCTCCGATTCTGCATGTGGCCTGTCCTAGCCAAACCACCCTTAGGATTTAGCCCCCTCCCCCTGCCAAGCTTCCTCTGCAGCCTCACTAAGTCACCAGGGAAAACCCAGGTCCTTGACAGAGACCTGCACCCAGACTTCCCCTCTCCTGTGCTCAAGCCCAGCCCTGCCTTTTGGAGACCTACCTTCTTATTCTATCTTGTACCTGGAAGAGCAGCTACCCAGGGGGCAGGGCCCCTTCCCTGTAATGGATGGGGGGGCCACTGCTAGGCTGGCCCTGCTCCTCTTGAGCATGCAGTTGGAGTGGGACCACCTCGAAAACCACCCCTTGCTAGGCGAGTCTCTCAGCCCTGGCCCTTAGGCTACATGGTTCCTCCCTGCCCAAGCTCCAAGAAGCCTGGCTCCCCAGATCCTGGGTTCTAAGCCTGACTTGGAGCCATTTCCCCTGCTGTGCTCTGTGGCTTAGCACATGGTCACACACGCTCATAGCCAGAGCCATGAAGGTATTCACAAATCGGTACCATAGCGTGAATATTAAATACGTTACTAATAGAATGTTGTTGTAAAAGTTATTTGGGAGGATTCAAAATTATTTGGAATTATCTGAATGCCAGTAACTCATTGACTTTAAAACAGGCTATGATTTCTTGGAAAACCTCAAGCCAACCCAGAAATTCTAAGTAATGAAGGTTTATGAATATATCACTCATGAAACAAGTAGACATATATGGTGCTTTGTAGATATTTAAAAGTTAAAGTTTTGATTTTACAGTTTTCCCTTGCATATTTTGGAGATTAAAATATTTTTGCATATTTTAACCTATGAAGGTCTTCGAAAAAATTCATAGGCCAGAGGCTCTGTGCCTATAGGACTGAATGGATGAGGCCCTGGGGAGTTGCAGAGCAGGAAAGAGGCAGAGCAGGCTCGGTGGTGGGGGGAAAGAGGCATTGGCTGCAGGTGCCTGGGGTCTCTGAGGGTAATGGGTGGGGCAGGGGCTGGGGGTCGGGGCTGGGTTCTGGACTGCTCTGATATTTAGTGCACTTAATCTGTAAGAAGGCCTTCGAGCCTTGATCCCGTTGCCTAGGGTGCTCTTCTGTATCTTTCCAGACACCACCTTCCTCTGGCTTCATTCAAGATGCATGTAAATGTCACCTTGGTCTTTCTCTAATCCAAGATGCAGTGTTGAGAAGCCATTAATGCCATGTAGATAAATAAGCAGGCTGAGAGAGTAGAGCGTGTCCTCTGTTCTCGGCTGTGTGGTCTGTCTTGATCTGCTTCCTGAGGGCAGGAATTGTATTTTGTTCCCCGTGTCTGGTACCTAATAGTGCCACGACAAATAGGTAGTTGTTGGCACAGTGAATGAACAAAGGAATGAACCTTTGCCCTGTCCACCTCCAGGGGCTGTTGGAAGAATCAGGTATCAAGCCATACACTCTTCAAATGATAAACTAATGTGCCGGTGGCCCTGGGTTAGGGGTCAGGGGAAGAACCCACATTCTCTTTGCAGAGGGATTTCCAGGAGTCACTCCATGGCTCCCAGAGCAGTGGCCCTCAACCTTCTGTGTGGGAGAACATATTAAATGCAGGTCGAAGCCTCCCATCCAGAGATTCTGATTCAGTGGGCTGGAGACAGAGCCCTTTGGGTGACAGAGATGCTGCTGGCCCTTAGCACCGAGAACTAGTTATAACTTTAAATACATTTTCAGAGGAAGACACTGAGCTGGAATGCAGTGGGGCCTGGAGCCCACGGTTCCAGAATTGGGGGTTATGCCACTAAGTGTTTCAGGGCTAAGAGCAGAGCCACCGGGCTAAACCTCTTACCGTACCCCTGGTTTTAGAACCCCTTAGCACTGGTGTTCTAGCTTTCCCATTTCTTCTTTTTAGGCCAGAGGTGGTCCATTGATCTGGGAGCTACTGGCCTTGCAGGCTGCCTAGTGCCAAAGTTGGGGCCAGTAGGGCCCATGGCCAGTTCACACCCAGCCCAAGGCACTTGTGGGCTGAGCGTTGTTCCTGACTGAGCTGTCTTGTAGGAGTGGGTCTGGGTACCTCCAGGAGGACAGAGGTATCCACGTGATGCCTGATGACCTTGGAAAGGTACACAGAGGGGCTAGAGGAGCCAAATCCTCTGAGCCTGCTGGGGATGGAGGCAGAAGTGTGCTGGCTTTCCCAGAGCAGGATAGATCCTCTCATCCTAATGATGAGACGATGCTTGTGCCAAGCGGCCTGGGAAATTCCTCTGGTCAGGCCACTGTTGACACTGGACTGCAGGGTCCCAGCAGCCCAGCCCTTGGACAGAAACCAGGCAGCTCTCAGAGCTCAGACCCCATGTGCACTGGCCAATCCGTGAGGACGGGTGTCAGGTTGCAGTTATTTATATCTGTGGTACAGACGCTGGCCCCTGAGTCACCTGGCAGGTGTGAGGGGCCTTCAGGCATTGGCCCCTGAAAGGACACACAAGCAGGTTCACAGTCACCTCAGGCCATCTGGCCCCAATCATTGATTCATTCTGTTGTTCCTTCTACAGAAATTCGTTAAGCACTCTCTGTGAAGATGCAAAAATGAAAAAAATAGTCCTTATCTGTCCTTAAGGAACTTAACTGATAAATGATGCCCTGGAGGGGAAGCAAAGAGCAGCCCCACTCTGTGCAGAGCTGGCACATAGTAGGCACTCGGTAAATCTTGGCTGAATGAGCGAGGTGCTGGAGAAGCTTAGGTGAGAGAGTGAGAAACTCACCAGGGAAAACTCCTTCATCAAAGAAAGGGGAAGAACCTTCAGTAAAAGTTGGAAATCTCATAAAATATGTGGGGAGTGACAGGACAGTCTATGTGAGTGTCAGTTTAGAGAAGTAAGAGCTAACTTCTACAATTTCACCAGGTAGTGTTCTGAACTGTTTATTACACACAATAGCTCTTTAACCCTTTGAGACAGCCCTGTAGTTATCACTCCCATTTTATGGTTGCAGAGCCTGAGGCCCAGAGAGGTTAAGTTAATGCTCAAGGCCATCCAGATAGTGAGTGGCCAGCAAGTATCAAGCCACTCACCAATTGGCCCTAACCCAGTGGTTCTCAACCTTCCTAATGCCACGATCCTTTAATACAGTTCCTCATGTTGTGACCCCCAACCATAAAATTATTTTCGTTGCTACTTCATAACTGTAATTTTGCTACTGTTATGAATCGTCATGTAAATACCTGATATGCAGGATGGTCTTAGGCGACTCCTGTGAAAGGGTCGTTCAACCCCCAAAGGGGTCGCGACCCATAGGTTGAGAACCGCTGCCCTAAACCAACCTGAGCCTCCATTTCTCCATCTGTAAAATGTGGACACCCAGGCTTCACCTGCAGGTTTCTTGGCCAGATTAAGAAAGCTGTGCTTCAGAGCACACAAAACATCAGCAAAAAGGTTACCAGAGTCACAGAGAGCTTGGGAACAGGGGTTACTTTGGGGGAGGTTGCATGGGGGAATAAGGATTAGGAGAAAAAGAACGCACCACTTACTGGATCACTTAATGGGCCCCCAGTAAGTAAAAGTTAAATGAGCAGGACCCTTAAGGGGAAGGAAGTGAGGTGGGGGTCAAGTTTGAAAGAGAAGTTGGGCTGTTGTTCTTGGAGCAGGGAGGAGATTTGTCTGTAGGGAATGTTCTGCCTGCACTCCCACCCTACTCTCTCGGAGGGGAAGGACACCCTGGCGACAGGCTTCTTCCTTAATATAGTATGTACATTTTATCTCTGCAGACTTCTTGCAGACTAAGTTTAAAGATCTCAGCTCAATACCATTAGTGTATATCTGCAGAGGGCCCTTTGTAAAATTGATTAGAAAGTAGGCTTTTGCATGCGGGGGTGGGGTGGGGGTGGGACCTAATCGGATTTGAGCATGAGATGGTATCTAATTCCCTGCATCAAGCAACTGGCTTGGGGACCTCCCTGGGAGCCAAGGCCCCCCTAATTTGGTTTGCGAATACATTAACCAAACAAGCTAAGGGGGCTCCTTTGGGGAGAGATTTGGGGGGGAGGGAGAAGGGTGACGGTGGGAAAGGAAGACAGAGTACTTTATGCTTAGGTCCTGGGTGTTAAATGAGATTACCAAGGATGTGCATTTCTGTGGTTTTACCCCAGCTGGGAGAATGAAGAAGAGTTTTAAGAGGATTTGTCACTATATTGTTTCCCATTTATCCACCCAGTACATGTACATTTTTTCATTTTTCAGTCTTTTTTTAATAAAGTAATACGTTCATGTGTAACAATTAAAGAAGTCAAATACTATAGAAGTGCAGGTAATGACTAGTACGGTATTCTTTTTCTGTAATCCCTGGTTCCCTTAACAGCATCCCCACTGTTAACAAGTTCTCTGTGACTCTCGGAATGTTTTCAAAGATTTTTCCATGTTCACTCATGCGCAGCTTTCTTAATCCCTCTAAGAAACTGCAGGGCAAACCTGGGTGTCCCCATTGTACAGATGGAGAAATAGAAGCTTAGATTGGTTAAGCGCTAATTGGTGAATGGCGGGGCCAGGACCCCAATTGTGGGTGGTCTGGCTTTAAATCCTAGGGTCTTTTTATGGAATCCTGTCCTTCCTGTGTGCCTTTCCTAAAAAGACAGGGGGGCGCTCAGAGCCAAATAGGAAACATTTGGATTTTTGCTTCTCCAACTCTTCTTCTTGTGCTCATCCATGTTATAATTGTGTCCACTTATACCCAAGCATCCTAAAATCAGGATGGAAACTTGCCAGAGCATCATTCTCAGGCTCCGGCAGCTCAATACCCTTTATGAGAGGGAGAGTCAGAGGGAGCTGAGGGAGTCCTTGCCTGCCTTCTTTGGATCTGTGGGTTCTGCCT
Organism: Nycticebus coucang; assembly: GCF_027406575.1. NCBI lineage: Eukaryota > Metazoa > Chordata > Mammalia > Primates > Lorisidae > Nycticebus > Nycticebus coucang. The sequence goes on along the minus strand of NC_069788.1, from coordinate 108,943,776 downwards.
GCTTCCCTCCTAGGCACCGTGTGTGTGAGTGTGTGTGTGTGTGTGTGTGTGTTGAGGAGGGGGTGCAGGTGGCAGTGTGCACTGCAAAATGAGTGACATCAGAACCTGCGGTCAGTGCCCAGGGTCACTACGGATAACAATAATACTGATACTCGTAAGGTTCTTAGGAGGTCTGAGTGCCATTGTGGCGTGGTACCTAACACAAAGGACCTGGCACATGGTGATATCTCAGTAAATATTCGTGACTACTGGTAATACTAGCTAGATAACTTTTTTTTTTGAGACAAAGTCTCACTTCGTCATCCTTGGTAGAGTGCCGCAGCATCATAGCTCACAGCAAACTCAAACTCTTGGGGTCAAGTGACCCTCTTGCCTCAGCTTCCCAGGTAGCTGGGATTACAGGTACCCATTACAACACCTGGTTATATTTAGAGACAGGGTCTTGCTCTTGCTCAGGCTGGTCTCGAACTCCTGAGCTCAAGCAATCCACCTGCCTCAGATGACAGGTGTGAGCCACCAGGCCTGGCCTTTAAATAACTTTTAATGGGTTACTCAGCCATTCTGTGCAAGTTGCCTCCACTAGAGTATAAGAATAGTATTGTTTTTTATCTTATTACACTATTGTTTAATAAGTATTATTTTAAAAATACAATCTATTTACTTAATAATAAACTAATTTACTTAATAAACTAGTATTGTTTGAAATAGAATTAGCATAGTGCCAGGTATATAAGAGTTCCTTTCCACTTAACAGCTTTTAAATCAAGATCAGGGTTTCTCTTTTATTCTCACTATGAATCTAATTTCTGTAAAGTGAACCAATTCCAGGTCCAGCTGAACACATTGATTAAGCACCTGCTATTTCCTTGGCACTCTGCTATGTGCTGGGGGCACAGAGATGAACATACCATGGATTCTGCTCTCAAGAGACTAACAGTCAAATAGGAGAGCTGGGCTGAGAGCAGGGAAACCAAAGGCAGGCCAGGCTGTTGCGGGAGTGCTCCTGGGGCAAAGGAATAGGCTTCCTGGCTTCAATTCTTCAGCGCCTTTCCTTCTGACAACTGGGCTACCTCCCTTTCCTGTTTCTTGCCTTTTAGAAGATGTGGAACATCCTGGCTGATGTGGTTTCGGTCTTGTAGGGGCTAGAGAGCTGAGTGCCTTTCTTCTTCCAGCCATCTATCCCACCATCAACTCCTCATATGCACCCTCCCACCTCCACCCCTGCTGAAAGCTGTGGCTGCAGGACACAGGACTACAGACCCTGCACCTCCTCTCCCTGTCCCTAACTGCTGCCATCCAGCCTGCCCCAGCCACTCTGGAGCACCTGCCCCCCTCACAGGCTACACCTTCTCACCATCTTTATCCCAACCCCATCCTCTCCCCCCCATCTTCCCCACAAAGAAGGTTTTATAGGGACCAGAATACCACAGCCCCGGAAATCCAGAATTATATAACAGCTGGATTATGGAGCGATTATTAGCTTTGCTTAAAGAGTTTCCGTTTACACAGGGATTAGCTGCAGGGTTCCTTTAAATAACTGGCTTTGCTAATGCATTTGTATTGCAAAGAAAGAGTTGGGGCTGGGAGGAAAGATAGAACTGGGAAGTAGAAGGCCTGAGTTCTAAGCCAGAGGTGTTTCCTTGCTGGGGAGAGTGAGCAGTGTCCTGAGTGTTGCTAGGGGAGGACTTTGAGCAGTTTGCAACTGGCTGGGTGCAGACTGCAGGTGTGTATGGTGTGATGCAGCCTGCCCCACAGAGGTCCCCATGTCCAAACCCCCAGCTGGGCCTGCCCATCTGTCCATCCTGGTCTCTTTCCATGCCCCACCTGCCGTCTTCCAGGCTTTACCCCTTGCCACACACCTTTGTCCCAGACTTCCCACCTACTTTCAGTCCCCAGTGTGTACTGCTGTTCCCTACCTCTGTGGTTTGCACGGGCTAGCTCTGCAGCCTAGAATGCCATTTCCCACCCTCCCCCCTGGCCTGGCCCACACCTACTTACCCTTCAACACTCCTAGACTCCTCCTCCAGGATGTCTTCCATGACTACCTTCCCCCCAGGAGTTTAAACCCTTCTTCTCTGTGCTCAAGAGATCCTATGAGTATGCATGGGTATGACCCTTCCATGGTGCTTGGGGACACTTTATTATCCAAAGACTTTATGATCATTGGTCGCTTATTTGTATCTGCCACAAGCTACTGAACTTTGGGGCAGTCCCCGTTGGGTTTGACTCCGTGAATGTGTAGTAAATGAAATTAAATAAATTAGTGAGTAGTAACTACTTTTTACACAATGTAAATGTGTCTCATCCCCAGACACACAGTGTGTCCTCCGGAGCAACACCCCCAGTCTAGATAAATCCAGGCCCTACCCCCATTGTGTGGCCTAAACTAAAATACTTTGCCCCCAAGTTTCCCCATCTAAAGACCAGGATCGTGATGATTCTGATCTCTCAAGAGTTCCTGTGGAGGGGAAGTGAGTTACTATGAGTCCCGCACTGAGAACGGTGCTGGACGTGGAAGTCGCATCCGGTAGTGGTTTCCTGAATTCTGCCTCTAGGTTCCCACCCAGCTCCATCCCTGGGTGCTGAGCTTGCTGTCTCTCCCCCATCACATGCTCCTATGAACTTTGTCCCTTCCCACTCACCCCCCACCAGTCAGCACAGAAATAATCCAATTTTACTTGATTATTAGTCCTTACTATCTGCTGCTGTTTTTGTTTGTTCCTTTAAAAAAAAAAAGATTCTAGGTTTAATTGAGTTGATTGATTAGCATAATCACTGATTGGAAGCAGATACTCTGTAACCGTCTCCTCCCCTGGAGGGGCCTTCACCCAAAGCCAGGCTGACCACTGGGGCCTTGTAAAAGGGGGTTTGAACTAAATGAGCTTTTGATCTCAAATTCTGTGAAAATTTGTAAGCCTCAGTCTAAGCCTCAATTTCTCCATCTGTAAAAGGGGAACATCCAGGTTTCCTCTGAAGTTTCTTGAAGAGATTAAGTCCCCACCACCACCTTGGTTCGTGAATCATTCATTCATTTAGTGTCACAGCCCATCTCTGTGCCTGGCACTTAGCCGGGCCATTGTGGGACCCAGATGGGAGCAGGCAAGAGCCTGCTGGAAGCTAGTAGTCATGGGGGTGGAGGGCTGGCAAGATGCAAACTCTAGCATTGAGAACTCAGTGTGTTCTAAGCTCAGTGGAGTATCAGAGGGGAGCCCTTAACTCTGGAAACTTGTGTGTGGGGGGTGACATTTACGTTCAGTTCAAAAACAAAAACACCTAAACAGACCGGGATAAGGTGAGAGTGACCTTTATGGAAAGTGCCTCTGTGTTCTGAGTACTGTGCTAAGCACTTTCTTCTCATTTTGCCTGTAATCCTCAGAACAACCCTCTGCGAAAGGGATTTGGTAACAGTTTTATAGCTGAAACACCCAAATCTCAGAGAGGCTCAGTGGCTTGCCAACAGTCACACAGCAACAACCGAGTGGGAGAGACAGCCTTGGACTGAAGTCTGCATGATGTCAGAGCTTGCAGTGGTTTCCTCTTTACAGAGTTTCACACTGTATTAAGTAATTTCAGGAAGGCAATAAAAGAAAATCAACTAACTTCCCTGAATGTCCCTTCTATTTCCATGTCTGCATGTTATGGTCCATTCATATTCTTTTCAGGTTAGAGTGACATATCACTTTCTATTTTTCACTTAGCTCATTCTCTTTCTTCCCACTCTGGGTTTCATTCATTAATTCATGTACTTATTGAGTACCTTCTGTATGGCTTGGCTCTGAGATAAAACAATTAGTCTAAGTCTCTGCTTCCTCGGAGCTTACTGTGGGTAAGTAACAGAATGTTGGATGCTAAGAATGATTGTCAAGAGAGTAAAGCAGGACAATGAGGTAGAGTGTCAGGGTGTCTTCCCGGAGGAGGTAACAGCTCAGCAGAGACCTGACTGAAAGGGGCAGCAAGCTGTGTGGGTATCCGAGTATTCCAGGCCATAGCCAGTGCAAAGGCCCTGTGGTCGTGGTACCCTTGGCATACTTGGGCAAGAGCAAGGAGGCCAGAGTGGCTGGCATCTGAAAAGGTGGAGGTGAACTTGGAAAGGTGGCTGAGGCCAGGTCATGTAGGGCTTTAGACACCAGGGAAGAAACTGGATTTTGTTCCCAGTGTTTCTCTGATGTCTTTTAATTTTATTGTTTTGATAACTCCAGCAGTTTGACCCAGTGGATGTGGTATAATTTACCAGCATCCAGGTTGTTTCCTGAAGTGTGTAATGTGTGCACACGTGTGTGTGTGTTTAAGGTGAACATGATGGGGTGCATTCCAAGTACCTGACTTTTTGCTTCTGATAAACTCCCTTAGGCTAAACCTGAGATACCTGGTTTGAAGTGTTTGCTCATCTTTTTGGCCCTTGACCAGTGAGGCCTTACTGTGACATCCAGGGCTCAGAGCAGAGGGCACGGTGGACAGTGGACCTGCATGTGCAAAGGTGCAGAGGCAGGAAAAGCAAGTCTTGGCTGAGGCCTGGGATATCGTGCAGGTGCCCCCTGGCCGTGAGGGAGGACCAGCGTAGGAGCAGATGCCTCCTGAGGACAGTTCTGCAGGGAGCCAGGTGAGCTCCTCACCTTCCCTTTGAGCAACAGGGTTGGATGGAGCTTGTGCGTATTTGTTTCCAATTAAAAAAAAACAAAAAACTTTTTATTGGAATAATTTTTGGTTTATAGAGAAATTGCCAAGATGGCACAGAGGGTACCTGTATACCTGTCATCCGGCTTTCCCTTTGATTCACTTCTTATGTTACCAACAGGGATTTCTCACAACTAAGAAACAGACATTGGCATGTCACTATGAACTAAACTTCTGACTTTATTCAGATGTCATTTGTTTGTCCACCGATGTCCTTTTTGCCTTCCAGGATTTCATCCAGAATCTCACACTGCCTTTAGTTGTCTCGTATCTTTTGTCTCCTCTGGTCTGTAACAGTTTCTCAGGCTTTCCTTGACCTTGACAGTTTTCAGAAGTGCTTGGTATTTTGCTTTTGCATTTTTCATCTTCCTTTTCTCTCTCTCTCTTTTATTTTAGAGAAAACTCCCTCTGTTGCCCTGGCTAGAGTGCAGTGGTGTCATCAGAGCTCACTGCAACTTCCAACTCCTGGGCTCAAGTGATCTCCTGCCTCAGCTTCCATAGTAGCTGGAACTATAGATTTATGCCATTACACCCAACTAACTTTTCTCTGCTTTTCTGTAGAGATGAGGTCTTGCTATATTGTCCAGGCTGGTCTTGAACTCCTGGCCTAAGTGATCCTCTTGCTTCAGCCTCCCAAAGTGCTAGGATTACAGGCTTGAGCCACTGCACCTAGTTGCATTTTTAAATTTTCTATTTCCACTTGGAATCATGATGTTGAGGCTGAGCTTAGAACACATGAATCAATGTTGGGGGCACAGTCCTGTATTCAGTCCTGACCTCACCCCCTACCCACTAAGTGGCAGTGAACAAGGAAATCTCCCATGCTACGGGGGTGAGAATACTCATCTCGGGAGCCTGGTGAGGGCGACTGGGATGAGACATGGAAGTGCTCATAAACTTGGGTTTTCTTTTTGGCTTCATCAGTGGGTGGGTACCTGGTGGGACTGATCTCCCTGGAGACGTTCACTTCCTCTCACAGGTGCCAGGGCTGTGAAGGGCTAGAGAGAGGATGTCAGGGAGGCTGTGACAGCTTTGCATGAGGCCGGTGTTTAGTGAAGCTTTTGAAGATAGCATCCTAATTTGATCCTTACTCTAACTCCATGAGTAGGGCAATGGGTTACTGGAGGCTCCTGCTGAAGTTCATGGAGGAAGGAAGGGCAGAGCCAGGACTTGAACGTGGGCTGTGAGACCTGGTGCTCCTTTCTGTCTAGGCTGGCCAGAGGTGGCTGGCAGAGGGGGCAGCTCTCTGGTGAATGTTGGTGGGGAAGTCCTGCCTCCTGGATGCTGGGATGGAAGGGTCTGTCTCATGGGACAGCGGGACTGGGGTTTGGCCAGGCAGACACATCGGGGAAGGAGGCCAGAGAGTTATGGATTGCCAGTCTTTACAGGTCATATTGATCTCAGGCTGTTGTGTTACAGCGAGTGTTTTAATTTGTAATGTGGGTTTTTTCTCTTTAGGTAATTTCATTTTTAACCCTTGAGTTACCTGTGAAACCAACATGAGCAAATGAGCAAAAGGCTCGTGATTGGCATCCAGCTTCCCAGGTAAATCTTAGGACTAAGCAGTGGTCCAGCTGACTTACCTCCTGTTTCATGCATCTTCAGGTCCCTCCAGCAGACATCTAACGCTATCTCTGTTTTCCAGAAAAGGTAGTAGAGTTGTACCAGACAGGCCAAGTGACTATCTCAAGGACACACAGCCTCAGAGCTGGAGGAGAAGCCATAGAAGTTAATGTCAGGGCTCTTTCTACCAGACATCATAATAGTTCAGAAGACACTAGTGTCCTTTACTATCTATATTTATTTTTTAAAATTATTTATTTATTTAGAGACAGGGTCTCACTCTATGGCCTGGGCTAGAGTAGAGTACAGTGGCGTCATCATAGCTCACTGCAACCTCAAACTCCTATGCTCAAGTGATCTTCCCGCCTCAGCGTGCCCAAGTGTTAGGATTTACAGATATGAGCCACCATGTTGGCTGTATTTTACAATGACATGTAAATTACAAAATTTAATCCCACTTTTGATGGAAGACCTAGGGGACCTCAGTTCTAAGTGATGAGCTAATAGGTCTTGTCCTAGAGGGAGGGTATATGAGTGAGTGAGTGAGTGAGAGAGAGAGATTGAGTGGTGGGGACACATTAGGTCAGTGAACTGTAGGACAAAGGATAAATCAATTTTGGCACTTAGGCCAAACAGCCAAAATTGACCCTCAACTCAACCACGGCACATGTAAGTTTGGGGGCTGTGCATCCCTTTCCAAAAAGGGGCTTCTGGGGTCTGTGGCTGCCATGCCTTTGTTATTGGGGGTTCTCATTTCATCCACCTTGAACTTTTCTTTTCTTTTTTTTTTTAAGACAGAGTCTCACTTTGTGGCATCATAGCTCACAGCAACCTCAAACTCTTGGGTTCAAGTGATCCTGTTGCCTCAGCCTCCTGAGCAGATGGGACAACAGGCACCTGCTACAACACCTGGCTATTTTTAGAGACGGGTTCTCACTCTTGCTTAGGCTGGTCTCGAACTCAAGCCATCCACCTGCCTCAAGCTGCTAGGATTACAGGTGTGAGTGCCTGGCCCACCTCAATCTTTCTAAATTCAAAATTTGAAGGCCACTTCACTCCCTCCCAGCTGTGCCTCTGGGTGATGGTGCTCTGGCAGTTCCTCTGGCTCTAAGTGAGGGCTCTTTGGCCTGGCCCCTGTCACTGCAGTGTGCCCAGCTTTTCAGATCTCTGAAGAGCCAAGTGTCTCACTAAGCAGTCTGAGCACTTACCTGCTTGCTGTTGGTCTCTGTGTCTGGCCTTGGGACACAGGCCCAGTACTTGGGCAGTCTTGAGAAGGACCTGCCATGCTCAAGCTTCTGTCAGGAACTTGGCCCTTCCTCCCAGCCTGGACCCATCAGGATAAGGACACTGGCCATTTCTCTTTGCCCACCAGGCCAGGGGAAGGAGGAAGTGACCCCGTTTGGAGTTGTCACACTTCTCCAGAGATGGTTTAGCCCAGAGTGACTGAACCCCTGGGCGCTGGCATCAGGATGGATTCGTGTTCAAGCGTCTGCCCTCAAATGTCCCCTAGAACTGTGTGGCCAAGGGACTCAAGGCCTGTGTGCTTCAATTGATTTTCCCATCGATAAATAGGGAGGAAAAGTCAGAGTTACTCGAGGAGTAAATGATATGCGAAAAAGTACTTTGCACATAGTAAGTGCTGAAAAAGAAAGGAAATTCATTATTCTTATTCCAGTAAATAATGAAGCAGCATTCGTGTCTCTCTTTTTCATCCAGAGAGCTTGCATGTCTGTTTTCTCATTGTGTCCTTACAACAACCCCATGAAGTAGGGTAGTTTTTCCTGGATCTTGTTTACTGATGCGGCAGCTAAGGTGCAGTGAAGCGTGATGACATGCCCAAGGCAGCTCAACAGAGCAGTGGGGGCACTGAGGCCTGACCCCCAGGTCCCAGGAGGGCCCTGGCTAGGTTAGGTGTGTCCCAATGTGGCTCCCCTGCAGCAGCCTTGCCGGTAGGCAGGACAGCATTTGGGGATAGCAGCCCATCCCACTACCTCTGCCCTTCTGGTTCCCTTCTCCCTAATCCCTCCCCTTCCCAGGAGCAGTCTTCCCCAGGGTGCCCTGACTTCCCAGGGAGGGAGGGCCACCTTGGGTGCTGGCAGGGGGTGACTCCACCTCTCCAGCCAGTGGCAGGGCTCCATGCCATTGCCAGCAGCATCTTGGCAGGATGAAGGTTGCATCAGTGAGCAGTAATTGAAATGCAAAATAACATTTTGATCGAGCCAGCAGGCTGTTTATTTATCAGATCAATAGTCAAAATGCCCCATCTGGAGAAGCCAGTGTGATAAGTGACAGTAAGGCCAAGGGCAGCCCTGGTGAGGCCAGCCCCCTCTCCCAATGGCCCAGATTGGGGGGGAATATGGAATCTAGAATTGACTCCCCACTTCTGTTTCTCCTTCCTAGAGTGTGGGCATGCACACCCTTCGCCTCCTTTTCGTCTTACCCTTAGTTTACATGGGAGGCAGAGCTCTGTGTTGGCAGGGACGCCTGCGTTGTGGCTGGCGGCACTTGGAGAGGGGAGATTAATGGCTCAGGTTCACTGAGCGCTGACTAGGTGCAGGAGCTGCTCTTGATGCCTTACATTTGTTGTGTCATTTAATCCTCAGATAAATTCTATGAGGTGAGAGTTTTCATGTACCCATTTTGCAGATGAGGAAACTAAGGCCTAGAGAGGTAGAGCAGCTGGTTTCACAGCCAGTTAGTGACAAAGCAGCATTCCAATCCAGGTGATCTAGGCCCAGAGCCCATGTGCACAGGTCCTGTCAGTCCTTTCTCTCAAGGGCAGGAAACAGAGGGCTGTTGTCACTAACACAGAGGGTTCTGGCTCTGATGTCAGACAGCATTTTCCCAGCCCCACTTCCCAGAGGTTTTCACAAATTGAGTTTGTGTTAAAGTATGTTTTCTAGCATTTTGAAACCAGATGTCTCAATGAATGGCTCTCAGGCTTTTGCCCCTCTAAGTTGCCTGCCTGATACATTACATGGTTTGGGGTACTTTTTCTTAAAAAAAGAAAAACCAGGAAGTAGGAAAAATGCATACATCATTTATAAAGTTTTAAAGCCAAAATCATCAGAATTTGATCAGAACTGATTGCAAGTTGCACCCTTTATGCACTCCTGTGGGTCTCTGTGGGCTCTGGCCTTGGGTGGCTGGCTCCATTCGCAGACCCTGGTCCTGTCCTGGGACTCAGCCATGTGACTGTCACACCGTGAGAGGTATAAGCCTCAAGGACTGTGTAGCAATGGTTTGGCAGGGCTCCTCACATCCCACCCAACTCTCAGACCTTATTCGTTTGTTCATTCAACAAGCATTTATTGAGTCCTTACTGTGTGCCCGCCAAGAATCTAGACAGTGGAGTAGAGTAGAATAGAAAGGAAAACAGACAAAGCCCCTGCCCTGGTGTGTGGGGTGGGCGGAGGGCGAAGACTGGAGGTGGGAGCACGATCAGTCGTCAATAAACAGCCGAGGGCTGGTGTGGCTGGGATGGAGTGACCACAGGGGAGAGGGGACAGGAGAGAGCACGACACGGGGACATGGCCCCCAATCCTGGAGGCCTCCTGAGCTGCAGTAAGGACTCCTGCTTCACTGTGAGTGTGAGGGGAAGCCACCGGCTCTTTTGAGCAAAGGAGTGTTATGACTTCTTTCCCTCTGTGTTTTATATAACTCACTGCGACATTTTCTGATAGTGTGACCCCCTGCCAAGACATTTAATCCCTCTGGGCCTCAGTTTCCTCATCTGCTAAATGGGGGAAATGATAGTACCTACCACGACAAGCTGTTGCAAGGAATCAATGACTTGATGCATATTGTCCATGCCCCATGCTGGTGAGCCCTCCATGGGTGGGTACCACTGTTGTCATGACAGAGAACAGAACAGGGCTCCCAGGTGGCTGCTATGGCAGGTCCCTGCCTATCCACCTGGGTTGGCTATCTCTTTGTCACCTGCTCAGGCTGCCTATTAGCACAAAGACTGAAAACCTGAGTCAGGGGGAAGAGGATGGTGGGAGTCCAAGGATTCCTATGTCATCCCTGCTGTTCATAAGGCCACATAGAAGGGGCCACTGCTATGACCAGAGAGTGGATGGAAGTATTGTCCCCTCACTGAGTCTGTGCACTGTGGGGTAGCAGTGAGGCCCAGCAGCCACACACACAAGAGATGCTGATGTGTGATGGCCCAGGGGCAGGCAGAGTCAGCAGTGTGAGCCTAGCTCCTTAACTTCAGATCCCACCCTAGTTTATATACAGTACAGTGTTTGGGATGAGGGAGATGTCAGTACTGCTCTGCTTGGCACACAGGCAGGACTCACCTGGAGAGCTGTGCTCAGTTCTGCCTCTCCTCTTTAAGAGGAGTGGACCGAGCAGGTGGGTCCAGGGGATGTGACCCTGGTGAGGAGGCCTGCAGCAGACTCCAGGGCTGTCTATGGAAGGGAGTCAGACTTGTTCTGTAGGTCCTGAGGGTTAGAATTGTGTCAAGTATAACTGGAAGCTCAAAAGGAAGAACTATTTTTTCTCTTTACAAAAAATTTTTTTGTTAAAACAATCTGAATAGTCTGAAGATGTAAACAGCTGCCTCTTGAACGAGTGGTCTCCCCATCACTGGGGTCCTTACAAGGCAGATGTCCACTTGGCAATGAAAGAGACTAAAGCAGCAGCAGACAGTAGACTTGGGGCCCTCTGAAGTCCTGGCCTGCTCAGGTGCTTTTCCTCCTTCTCCTCAGGCCTCTGCCTAAATGTACCCTCCCCAGGGGACCTTCTCTGACCCCTGTCTGGCTATTTGCCCATCCCACATGCTGTTTGTTCCCTGCTTTTTCTTCACAGTGCTCATCACTAACTAAATTTATACCACCTGGTCACTTACCTGTCTTATTAATCAGATGGCAACACTAGCTATGATTTTGTATAAGCCCAGTAGTCCAGTATCTTAGCCTGACAGAAATTTACCTTGCTCATATAACATTTTGGTGAAGGTATTTGGCAGGTAGCCTTTCACAAGGTGGTTCAGGGGCCCAGGTTCCCTCCAGTTTGTACCCCCCAGGGCCTTGTTGCCTCATTCTGGATTCTCTGCCTATACCCTGCATGTGAGGGAAGGTACAGGAGAGGAAGGAAGTCTGGGGGAGATTTTATGTGCTGGATAAGAGTGTGGCTTACATCACTCTGCCCACACTCCACTGGCCAAGACCCAGTCACATGGCCATAGCAGGGTGAGGGCAAGGGTAATTGGGAAATGTAGTCTTTCTGGTGTCTAGCAACAACACGAGCTCGTTATAGTCTCAACAACACTTACTAATCATATTTTATTGAATCTATGACATCATCTATTGTAAGAGACACCATTTTAAAGTTTTTGAAACTATGAATTAAACTCCAACATGCCGTTGATTTCAGAGACATCCTAATTGCCAGGATGGTAAAATGTGGAATGGTACAGCTTTGAGTCAATAAAATATGGCGTGTCTATTCTTGAGGGCAGAGTCCTGTCCAACCATGTTCACCAGCACATGTCCAGGGCTAGAATAATGTCTAGCATATAGTCTACAGTCAAAGGATTAGTAGCTGAACATCTGAAGAAATGAAAGAGATAGTGTGAGAGCTACTCCTTCGTCAAGAGTCAGAAACCCCCTTGCATGGGCTGAGGCATCAGTGAATCAGGCCACACCTGCTCACCTAAGCAAGGCTTGGGAGCAACTAAGGCTCTCAGGACTCTGCCTCTGACAGCTGCTCTTCCTGGCTGCCAGCTTTGATATTCTTCTCTGACTGCACATTGGTGGAAGGGTGACCTTGCTCAGCTCTTGAGCTGTCCATCTTACTGCTTCTGTCCCTGGAGAGGCAACCTTGACACCAAGAATCTCATGGGAGAGACTTCCTGGCCCAGCTTGAATGAGGCACCCACCCCTGGGTCAATCAGCAAGGCCAGGGAGGTAGATGTCAAGAATATGGCAATTCCTGTAGGAGCTCTGTGTGTATGAGAGAGAGGATGCTGGGCAGTCAGTTCTAGTAAGTGCCTGAATAAGGGGCCCCTTTGCCTGGAAGGCACTTTCTCAGCAGAAATAGCAGACATGCGAATGATCAAAAGGGTGAATGGGTGGAGGCGAGGAATGAGGGGAAGACAGTCTTTCTTGCTGCGGGACTGAACTAAAAGAATATAAATATAAGCCTCATTACCAAATGGAAATACTGCAAACAACTGCTAATATTTATTAAGCGCTTACTGTGTGTCAGACACTGTTTGAAGCTCTTTTCTATAGTCAATTGCTAATTCCCAAGAACACCCTCTGAGATGAAGACTATGATTCTCATCACCATTTTATAGATGAAGAAACTGAGGCACTGGTTTTCAAACTCAGGCCATCCAGCTCTAATCACTGAGCTCTACAGCCCAGCACAACAGCCCTTGTGAGGTTTAAATGCTGTGTAGAACCTGCTGAGTTTGCTCTGTGACAGTACGTGGGAGGTTTATGCCACATCGCTGCTTGATACAGGGTAAAAACAAACACCGATTCAAGAAGAGTTAAGATAAATTTACAGATGTCAGAGCTCCAGTCTCCAATGAAAGAGGTGTGTTTGGGACCATATTCTAATTTTTTATGCCCCCCAGACACACCCCTTTGTCAGAGCCCAGAGCACCGCCTTTGCTGTCTGGGACTAGGGGACAGCCACTATGCAACCAGTTGTCACTTCCTGCTTTAGCAGAGCCTCTTTCTTTTCATAGTGATGGGTGCAGCCTGGAAAATCATGGATAAAAAGTACTGATTGAAAGGCACTAATTACCCATCATTATTTTCCATGCCGTAATTTGTGTGGAACGAGATTTCAATCAATTGTCCGGGATCAGCCTGGTTTTGACTAATCTTTCTAATGACAAGATGCTTAATTACAGATTTTTGCCTGTGCTCCAGCGCACACAGAGTGAGACAGCTCTCAAAGCCACTATGCTGTCTGGTCAGTTCTGCAGCGCTGGGTCCCAGAGGGCCTCCAAGGGGAGAAAGGGAAAGAAAACATTAAGAAAGTATTCCTGGCTGGCGCCCATGGCTCACGCCTGTAATCTCAGAACTTCGAGAATCCCAGAAGGATTGCTCTAGAACAGGAGTTCCAAGGAAATATTCTTGAGGAGGCCAAATAAAATCAAGCCATCTCAGAGAAAGGTACATGGTAGCTGCACGGCCAGGGAGGGTTTCAGGTGGGCTGCTTTCTACATCAGCTCATACCCCTGGCCAGGTCACCAGCTCACTGTGTCTCTAAACCCCTGACCAGTCCCCCAGACATCCCCACCCAGCCTGGAGCTCTACTTACTAATTTTAAGCAAGTCATTAATTTCTTAGGGCTTCAGTTCCTTCATGTGAAAATCACCGGGGTAGGCAGGAGGATCTCTGAGACCTTAGATTCAGTGACACCAGCTGTGCTGATATATGAGTCCCGAAAAAGTGTTATCTGTTGTTGAAAGTTGAAAGATACACATATGCAAGATTTCAATCTCACAGGAGTGATAAAAATACCATCTGTTAATAAAAAAGGCAATTCAGACTACTCAGGGGAAGGTCAACTGGAATTGATGAAATATCTGAGTTTAAGGAAAAAAAATATGTATACATATCAAAGTAACGGACCTCAGAGCCCAGAACTGGATTCATCATCATCCTTGGTTTATAACACTTACTGCTGCCCTGCTCGCCCCTCCCTCCCTCCCTTCCTATTTTTCTCCCTCCCTCCTTCTTTCCTTTTTCCCTCTCTCACGAGTGCCTATAAGCCCATGTCCAACAGAAAAGCTGGGACCTTGACAATGGTTCAGGTCTAGCCACATGGTCCGCCCATCCTTCTCTCCTGTTAAAGGTGCTCTATATTCTTTAATACTATTTCTAAAGGAAGTTTAGCTGTGTTCCTTCCAGGTGCCTGAGGGGCTGATTCGTAGCTAAGATACCCTTGCTGGAGGGTCTGAGGTTCTGCTTTAATGAATGGCTCCAGTGTCCCTGGTTAACAAATTAATTATTGAAATGTACATAAGAGTCTCTCAAGTGTTCAGGAACCATTTTTCTTCTGTAGAGTAGATTCCTGTTTCAGGCTGGTTTATCTCTTAATTTGCCTACCAACCCCTTTTCCTCCCAGTATATAGCAACTTCCTTGCAGAATTATCCTCAATTCTGGGGGGCTTTGATGAGGGAAGAAGTTTGCAGCGTTTAAGCACAAGCCTGCCAGCCATGGGACTTTCTGGAAGGGGTCTCTTAGAAGAATCACAGCAGCAGGCACCATCCACCGAGGGCTTGCTGAGTACTAGCACTATTTTGAACTTTCACCTTCAACAGCCCCCGCTCCTGCAGAACACCCCTACAAAGGAGGTGCTGTGGTTGAGCCCATTTTACAGATGAGGACCCTGAGGCCCAGAGAGGGTGAGCTGGTTACTCAAAGTCAGCAGTAACATGTGGTACAACTGGAGTGTCTGACACCAGCATGCAGGATCTTAGACATTAAGTGACGCAGCTGCTTGTTCCTACTCTCAAGGGCATGGTCACAGCAGGCAGCCCAAGGGGGCTCTGAGGCAGTCCTTCTGCACCACCCAGACTCTTGGGTGTGGAGGGGAAACTCTACCTGACAGAGGAAAGCAATCTAGGCCCTATGCTAATCAGAACACTCCACTCCTCTGTCCTTCCAGAAGCTTCACTCCTGCTACCTGCCTACTGATAGGCCACCTTGATGGGGATAGATCCCTGGGATTCCAGCTGTAGAAAGCAATTACATCTCCTGCTGATACCCCAGAGTTTCTCTTCTGCCACTAGAGGTCCAATACAAAATAGTTCAACAATTCGGGTTTCATTTAGAATTTTTGACATTCTACTGGTCCCATGTTGGGAAAATCTTCAACCCACAATTTTGTCTGGCAGAGTGATGTCCAACAGGGGCTGGGACAACCCCCCAGTAACTTCAGGCATCCCTCGAGGTCAGACCACACTAGGAACAGGGCTCCAGGCTGGCCTCTGAGAAGGCCCGAGGCAGAGTTGGATGGAGGTGAGGGAGGCCGTTTTTAATCAGACCAAGGTGAAATCGAGGCCACGGCAGCTCTTGCTGGCCCCAGTTAAGAGATGGATCAAAGGGAAATGATGCCTCGAGGGGCTTCGACCACAGACTTGCTCTTCCTAAGGCTGCTGAGATGGGCATCTGTCCCCTCCCTATAAAGAGTCAATAGCCATCGATCCAGTTGGGACCTGGGTCCCAGCCACTCACAGATGATGGGCTCAATGTGACTCTCTCCTCCCCAGAGCACAAGTGTCAGCTGCCTCCCGCCTCACCCTGAGGCTGTACAATTCCTGGACACCAGAGCAGCCTCCCTCCCCAGGTGAAATCTTGCATGCCAGATTCTCAGGCCTCGAGCCAACCCGCCAGCCCCCCAGTGCTCTCACCCCTTCCTCCTGCTTCACCCACCCCCTGGAAATCTCCACACTCCAGCCTCTCCGCTGCCTCCCAGATCCACCCTTTCTGATACCACTGTCCTCTCTCCATGGACAATGAGTTCATTTTCTTGACTCATAGCTCCTGCACCCCTTCTCCATCCTCTTCCAGTACTTCTAAGTCAGTGGTGCTCTCCCGGGAGAGTTTTGACACCAGGGGGACCTTTGAAGTGTCTAGAGAAGGTTTGGGTTGACATATGGGGGGTGGCTACTGGCATTTAGTGAGTAGAGGCCAGGGACACACCTGAGCATCCTACAGTGCACAGGGCAGCCTCCGTACCAGAGAATGCCCTGCCCCACATGCCAACAGTGCCAGGGCTGAGAGACCCACATCTAAGGTGTGCGGGGTGGGGGGAAGCTGTGCTCGCCTTGCTCTGCTGCCCCTGCAGAGTGAGCCAAGGGGCCTGGAGAACTTTCTTGGCCCTAATTTCTGCTCTCTCCTCCCAAAGCTGCTCTGACAAACTATTTGCTTTTCCTAGTCCTCCTGCCCACAGCCTTCACCCATGTACCTCCTGCTGAGTAGAGTTGGGGGGAGTGGGTTTGGGGGTGAGGAAGGCCTCATGCAGTGCCCCCCAGCCCCGCACCTAATACTTCCCATTTATATCTGCATGGCCAGCCGTCCCTCCGGCTCTTAACTGGTCAGCTAATTTCTCTACCTGTCTCCCAGATTCCTTCCTAACATCCTCCTTCCAGTAATACTCAAATGGGACGCCTGTAAGAATCACAAGGGGGGCACCCAAACCAAACACAAATGAACCCTCTCCCGCAGACTCCTGGCCCCCATCTGTTACGTGCATGTTCAAGCTCTAACTACAGTTTGAGAAAAGCTAATGCCATCTTTTGTATCTGTAGCCTTTCCTCCTTGGGTTTGCTCATCACCACAATTAGCCTTTGATGTAGAGTAACCGTCTGACTCTTTATCTACTGTGGGGAAAGAAGGTAACAATACTGAGTCAGTAGGTAAGACCAGATTGTCCAGGGCCAACTGGGAGGCATGAATGCCTAATTCTTCATTATCTTAAATTCCTTCCATTCTCAACTCACCTGCCCCTCATCAAAGAAGCCGAAAATTGGTACTGACAATAACAACAACAACATTCCTTCCTCATGTGCATAGCCCTCGAGTGAGGGACATGCCATTGTGTGTATGAGACATAAGTGCTGCCGGAAGCTGTGTGGGAAGTCACTGCCACTCCCCCCATTCCTCCTCTGCCCTCTAAGGCCAAACTCCTTGAAAGAATAGTCTGCATTCATGTCCTCCTCCAGCCACTGCAATGTGGCTCCCAGCCCTACTGTGCTGACTCTGCCCTGGTAAAAGGTCACCAGCTACCTCCTGACGGCTAAGCACACTGGATGCTTGCTCCTTCTTACTGCACCTGGCCTTGTGGCTGGATCTAATCTTCTGCTCACCCCCCTTCTAGAGGGTTTGTCCATCACAATTCCACGCCATGCTCTCTTCTTCTTCTCTTCCTGCTCCTCTGGTCATATCTTCTCTGTCCTCTTCTGGGACTTCTTTCCCTGTGCCTTTCCTTTACATTTTGCTTTTGAATGAATGAACATGTGATGTCCTGGAGGCTGAGGACAGACGGAGCGGGTGAGCAGGATTGCTGGAGGGTCTGGCATCTTCTGCAACTTTCTTTTCCCTGCCTGGTGCATGGGAACCAACCAGCCAGGCCTTGTGCTTCCCTCTCTCTCTTCTTCCAGATAGTCTCTAGTCTTACATTTTATGGGTGGAGAAATGACAATGAGGAGCTTTGGAGCTCTGAGTGGCGGTCAGACATTGCCTGCATTTTTTAGGATGGTGAAGATGAGATCTCTGCCTGGAGCAACTCTTCCCCAGGCCTGGGATTGGAGAGGCTGAGTGCTGAGGCAGGGAGCTCAGACTTGTGGCTTCTCCTGTGACTTAGGGGGAAGGGACAAGCCTTCTTTTCTGTAAAGTGGGATGATTACAGCTAGCAGACAGATTGTGAGGATTAAATAAAACGGCACAAGAGCAGATAGCATGCAGCTGGGGCTTGACAGATAGATGGCTGCTAGAGTCACCCAGCCTCTGGATAGAGGGGTGTCCAGGAGGCTCCTGAGAGTGAAAAAAATAAGCAGAGATGCCTCGAAGGAACTTCGAGCACAGAATGAAGCTGGGTCCTGCCTGGAGGTCTTCATACAGTCTACAAATGTGAATGAATGAAGACCAGAGGGACACAGCAGGGGCACCCCTGTCAGTGTAGTGCCCCTTTCTGGGCCTGGCCCTTTCTGGCACCCTGTGCACTTGTGTTTGCACATTCCTACCAGAGTGTGAGTTTCCTGAGATTGTGGGCTATGCCTGTCATGTTCCCGTTACCTGGCCTGCACTTGACACATGGTAGGTGCCCAAAGTACCTGTTGATTATCCCTTCTGGGGAGGCCAAAATAATAGTTGTGGGCATGGGAAAGCTGAAGGAATAAAACTATTAGACACTCCTCTCCACTGGACTCAGGCCAGCTTCCCGTGCTAACCCTGACTGAGGCCAGGATCTGGACTGCTTCCTTTCCAGCCGTGGAGTCCCAAACCAGGGCCTGGAGACACTGCAGGGTGGATTGTGCCCTTCTGAATCAAGGAGAGGGGCAAGAGGGGAAGCCAAGGCTTAGGGACAAAAACCACTGCCTGCCCTGGTGTCCTTCAGGGTTGTCTGAGCCTGCTAGAGGAATGTGGTGGGGGAGGCCGTCTGCTAGGAGTGGCTGCAGGGCTCTCCCTCAGCTCCCCCAGGGCAGGTGCCTCTTGTGCATCTAGGGACAGATCTGAAGCAGGTGGCATAGAATACATGCCCACTCAATAGTAGCTGCTATCATCACTGTTTATATCAAGTGTACTCCCAAGATCTGTAGAGGCCTCAGGAGCCTAGGGAAAGGTTGGGGGTGGAGGGCTTGGAATCTGGGAGCTGCTTTGCCCAGCGAGGTTTTCCACAGCAGGCCTGGGGTGCTCCTGTGAAAAGCAGATCCTGAAGCAGCCATCAGGAGCGCAGGAGAGGATCAAAAATGTGGCTGTGGCCTGCTCTCTTCTGCCTACCCCGTGGAAGGGCGTCTAGGGCAGAACCAAAGGTCCACCTGTGTCTGCTCCGTTAGACTCCCCTCTGGGTGATGCCCGGCCAGGCTGATGGTGCTTCCTGGGAACTCACCACTGGTAGGTGGAGGGGAAGTGTGTGGTCGTGTCCAGGGAGAGGACCAGCCAGATATGTGAAAAGGCCCCAAGGAGGCACTAAACCAAGGGACTTGGGGCTTTAGGGAGAGGTGTCTCAAAGGACTCGGGAACATTCCATTTGGAACATAAGAGACCCAGAAGTCTCTATCTTCACACACCCCATTCCAGGAGATCATAAACTTGTTGAGAGTAGGAGCTTTTGGCGTTTCTTTATCTTTGTATTGGTAGCTCTTGGTTAGACTGTCTCTGGGGCTGGGATTTCCTTATCTCTAGCCATGTTCAAGTCCCTATGTCTGGCTGAGTGGACGGGACAGGCCTTTAGGAGATGCATCAACTAGGAAACCATGAATGAGACTGGGACAGTGGAGGCCTCTCCTCACCATAAGGTCACAGAGATGCATTTTGCGTGTGGCCAAGAATTGCAGTGTGGAGGTGGCTTTGTGGGTGTCGTAAGGAGGGAGTGATCTCTCCATCCCTGGGGCAGTACTGCTGTCCTCTACAGCTTTTCCTCCTTTCCAAGATCCTTCCACCTCTGTTCCCACCTGCTCATAGATGAGCATCGGTCCCTTCTCTGCCTCCACAGTGGAGGCTCAGGGAGCGAGCCAACCTGTCACCAGTTGAAGGGACCCAGGCCACTCCACTGGGTCCAATTCTGGGTTTCCCTAAACATCCCTTGAACTCCTGAGTGAGCTCGGCTGCCTTTCTTGTTTCTGCTGAGAGAGGGACAGGTCCCCCCCCACACACACACATCTTCATCCTGGGAACTGGGGTATGGCGTTTGACAGCCTCCTCCATCCCTAGGCAGAGGAGCTTTGGTTACGGGAAGCGTCTGTTGCCATGGACAGCGGTGCTGCGGGGTGGGGTGCTCCTCAGCTTTGTGTGTGGGCGGGGAGGAGAAACTGATGGTTAGAAACAGCTGGAAGATGTCCTGAGTCAGGGTTGGAAGGTTCCCTGTGCTTTCTGATGGAGAAACAGTCTCGTGGGGACAGTGGCCTAGGTGGAGGCTGCCCTGCTCAGGCACGAGGAAGGGAACTGAGAGGGGGTTTGGGAGCTACCTTTTGGACATGTCTTCTGTCACCAACCTGGGACCAGTGACAAAGCCCAGAGGGCAGCCAGTTTGGCTGTTACTTTTGCCACAAGCTGCCCTCCTGCCCTGGTCAGATGACCAGGCACCACTCTGTCCACTCTTGGTGATGGCAGGGTATGGAAGGAAGCTCCAAGTGAGGGCTTACTTTGTGCCCAAAGGAGCCACCATCAAAGGCCAGGACTCTGTGAAGTGGGTTAGCAGGTCACTATACTTAGAGTGCCTGCCCAGGGCTTGGCGTCCAGGGCAGTTCAAGTGTAGCCACTGTGCCTTAGTTATCCAGAAAGGTTAGCCAAACGTTTTGGCTGAGTAGTTTCCATCTAGTGTTACTCTGAAGCCAGCAATTTACACAGCTTTGGGGTGCCTAATCCGACGCTTATTGGTCAAAACATACGTTCTCTGAGGATTCAGAAGGTTCTAGGAGGTGATGCCAGAAACTTGCTCCAGGCGCCCACTTGATCTTCTGCACTCTTATTTTATCTCTCCAAGGTCTCAGAGGCCCCACCCCCTGGGCCGGGCCATGTGGCCACACCGTATGGCCACACCTGAGCGCCTTGCCCCAGGCTGACTTCCCTCTCTGTGTCCACAGGCTGCTGAACAGGATGGCAGCGGATGACCGGCACCTGGGTTCCAGCTGCGGCTCCTTCATCAAGACCGAGCCGTCCAGCCCGTCCTCGGGCATCGATGCCCTCAGCCACCACAGCCCTAGCGGCTCATCCGACGCCAGTGGAGGCTTTGGGCTGGCCCTGGGCACCCATGCCAATGGTCTGGACTCACCGCCCATGTTTGCGGGCGCTGGGCTGGGAGGCACCCCGTGCCTCAAGAGCTACGAGGACTGTGCCGGCAGCATCATGGAGGACTCCGCCATCAAGTGCGAGTACATGCTCAACGCCATCCCCAAGCGCCTGTGCCTCGTGTGCGGGGACATTGCCTCTGGCTACCACTATGGCGTGGCCTCCTGTGAGGCCTGCAAGGCCTTCTTCAAGAGGACCATCCAAGGTGCGTGCTGACCAGCGTGGAGCCTGGGCATGGGGCGGGGGGAGGGGAGGCCAGGGCTCTGATCTGTGGGTCCAGCAGGAAACTGGCATCCCAGGGAATGCTAAGTCTGGACCCCATTAGAGCAGCAATTCTAAAGGGCCCCTTTTCTATCGCTCAGGGTTTCTCATTCTGGGATGAGAACCCAAGACATGCACCAACTCTCCAGACTCCCCCTGCCCCCGTTCTCCGCAAACCTCAAAAAAAAAAAAAACAAAAAACAAATGCCAAACCCTGGGTGCCTGTCACTTGCATTAGTTATACTGTGCCCCACAAAAAACATTATCTGGGGGTGGGGGGGAATATAGCATCATTTGCCCTGTAATTTCAGTCCTACTGTGCTTTATCTTTCTGAATTCTACCAGTAAGAGGTGAATATTTTCACCTGTTCAAATCAGGATGGGAATTCACCCTATCTGGGTCCCATCTTTTAAGCCTTTTTCCTTTTCCTTTTCTTTCCTTTCTTTTCTTTCTTTCTTTCTTTTTTGTGTGTGTGAGACAGAGTTTCACTTTGTCACCCTTGGTACAGTGCTGTGGCGTCACAGCTCACAGCAACCTCAAATTCTCAGGCTTCAGTGATTCTCTTGCCTCAGCATCCCAAGTAGCTGGGAGTACAGGCGCTTGCCCCAACGCCTGGCTATTTTTTGGTTGTAGTTGTCATTGTTGTTTGGCAGGCCTGGCTGGATTCAAACCCATGTGGCTGGTGCCCTAGCCGCTGAGCTACAGGCGCTGAGCCTGGCCTTCTTTTTTTTTTTTTTAAGACAAGATCTCACCATGTGGCCCAAGCTGGAGTGCCATGGTGCAAATTTTCCTAAATCTTAGCTCCGGGCTTTGATGTCATAGCTCATTGCTCCAGTGATCCTCCCTGTCTCCGCCTCCAGTAGCTGGGACTACAGGGCTGTGCACTACCACGCCCTTAAGCCTTCATTCTATGCATTTGCTTATCAGCAAAGTCCCATTCCAGTGGCCATAGGGTGGCCCCTTCTATCTATGGGTTTTAGAGCAAATCTCTGATAACTGATTCCAGGAGTCCCCACTCTGTAAAGTCACCCGAAGTTAAATTGGGGGTCATGGTGTCTCAGACTGCCATCAAGTTCATGGCACAGCAGGGCTGCTTGCACACAACGTCTGTGAGACTTATGTGGCAGGCCCTGGGTAGAGCATTTGCTTTCATTCAGTCAGTCAAGTATTGGTTGAGCTTCTACTGTGGGCCAAGCATAGTTCTAGATGCTGGTGACAGAATAGACAAAATGCCTGCTTATGCAGGTAAGTGAGATAAGCTGATGCCATCCCACTGGGACAGAAACTGCAAACCAGTCTGGAGAAAGCCTCTAGGAGCGTGTCTTCTTCAGGATCAGATTCCTCCGCCAGGACCCTGCCTATCTGTCCCCAGGACATCCTCCCCCTCCTCACCCTCATTTTCCCTTTGGAAAGAGAAAGACTGACCCTCCCTGGGATGATTCTGTGTATCCATTCAACAAATATTTATTATTTTTTTTTTTTTGTAGAGACAGAGTCTCACTTTATGGCCCTCGGTAGAGTGCCGTGGCCTCACACAGCTCACAGCAACCTCCAACTCCTGGGCTCAAGCGATTCTCTTGCCTCAGCCTCCCGAGTAGCTGGGACTACAGGCGCCCGCCACAACGCCCGGCTATTTTTTTTTTTGGTTGCAGTTTGGCCGGGGCTGGGTTTGAACCCGCCACCCTCGGTATATGGGGCCGGCGCCCTACCGACTGAGCCACAGGCGCCGCCCTCAACAAATATTTATTTGTTAAATTTCTTCAGGTGAAAATCTGTTATTAAACCAATTGAGGGTATTAGGATTAAACATGTTCCCAATTCACATATTAGCTGACATGGCTCCTGGGTCAGTTACCTTACAGCTGAACCTCGGGCTGCCTCAGTTTCTCTCTGTGCTTCAGTCTCTTTGTAGGTAAAGTACATTGTTCCTGCCTCACATAGAGCTGCTAAGAAGCTTAAGTGAGTTACTATACATAAAGCACTTAGAATATTATTGCCTGGCACTTAGCAAGTGCCAAATCAATCTTTGCGATTATTATTTTTACTTTAACAATATTGAGATGCATTATTACTAAAACAACAGATCTGTACTTTAACTTACAGTACAAGCTTTTGTAACGTACATATATTTAAATAAAAACGTATAATTACTATTTGGCTTGAATAGGATTTAAATTATTTGACTTATTTTATTTTTATGTAATATTTATTTTTTAAATGAACCCTTAAAAAATGATAAAAAGTCAAACAGTACGAAAGAGTACAGCAAATTTTCCTAAAACTCCAGACCTTAATTTCTCTACCTATCCCAGAAGGAGCCCTTTACCAACTCTGTCCAGAAAATATTCCCTTCTGCGTCAGGCACTGTGCTCCCCTCAGGATGTGAAAGTGAATTTGTCCTGGCCCCTGCCAGCTTCATATCTGCCCCCAGTCTGGGGAAGTTACTGGGATCTCTATATTGGAAAAGTGCTATGTGTGTGATTGTTGGTTCTTGCCCAAGTCAGGTATGAGAAACTCCAGTCTGATGGTTTTCCTACAAATCATCAGATAATGGATAAGTGTGAAATGTTTGAACCATGTTAAGTTACTGAGTTGTCCCAGCTAGAATGCAGTGGCATCTCCATAGCTCACTGTGACCTTATAACCTCAAACTCATGGGCTCAAGCCATTCTCCAGCCTCAGGCTCTGAAGTAGCTGGGACTACAGTGCCCAGCTAATTTTTCTAACTTTTTGTAGAAATGGGATCTCATTCTTGCTCGGGCTGGTCTCGAACTTCTGACCTCAAACCATCTTTCAGCATTGGCCTCCAAGAGTGCTAGGATTACAGACATGAGCCATCGCACTGGGCCTGTTTTTATATTTAATTGGAAAGTAGTCTTGGTAAAGTTGTCATCATTTTAGACTCTTGAGGTCAGTTTTTGGAAAAATTGCTTTTAAAAGACAATCACATTTTCTTCTCTCCATATTCTTCCATGGGCTGGAGAGTTGTGAGTCAGCAGAGGCTGCTGTGTGTGAACTCAGAAACCCTCCTCTGCAGAGGCCTGGGTGGTGAGGGTGTTCTCAGCAAGGCCCAGTCCACAGGAAAGATTGGTAAATAGTCTTAATTATTTGCTACCATGAATAGGATGATAATCTCTTCGAAGAAGTCAAAAAGCAAACAGCAATCTGTGTGCAGTCAGGACAGAACTGCTCCTTCCTTTCCCTTTCTCCTAAAAGGAGTTTCCTGTGTACAACTAGAAAGAGGTTTATACACAGAACAGGGAAAAGTAAACTCCAAGGCTGACAGATTACTCTGATTGTTTTATTAACTCTTTTGGTTTTATTCTAACACAGATCTAGATTTTGTTGTTTCTAAAAACATAATAATGGTAGAAAATGGAGGAAAAATAGGAAAAGTATAAAGAAGAGAAAAATGAACAACCACAAGAACAAACTAAGAGCTGAGTGCGTGTGGATTAGGTCCCTGCTCTGAGTAGGTCCTGAGAAGAAACAGAAATGTCCAAGAAGCTGGGATCTAACTCGGGGTGCTCATGAGTCTGTGGGCACAGCAGCAGGCTCCAAACCAGGGCACAGTCTCCTGAGCACCTATTCGGTTAAGGAGGAAAGTCAGGCCATTTTTTAAAGACCCAATGACTTGGACAGATCCATTCACCAGTAAATACTTAGGATGCTCTGAAAATCATAGTAGCTCACACCTTGCCTCCTTTTTAGGTCACTTTTATATCTGCTCAGTCCTGTTGTTATCCATTACGGAAAGGAATTTTGCAGAAACAATGATGTCCAGGATAGAATTAGGGACCCCTCAGACAGTCCACAAATATTGAATATTCATTACTCACTGGGTTGTGCTCAGTGACAGCACAGGAAGGGGGAGGGGTGGGGTGGGTGATGGGTGGGGTAGGGATGGGAGTTGGGTGAGAGGTCAGGCCATTAGGTGGGGAGTTGGGCAAACTAGAACCTGTAGGCTGGCCGCCCTTTTCAGCAAATCAACTTTTGTTGTAACACAGCCACGCCTATTTGTTTACATATCATCTGTGGCTTCTTTAGCATTACAACAGCAGGGATGAACAGCGGCAATAAAGACCAGGTCCTTTCCAGAAAAAGTTTGTGCTCTTAAGCACTACAGCTTTGAACTGGGCAGATTCAGTCTGGTGAACCCCTAATAGTGTCTGTGAAGTGTTTGTTTTAATTTTGCCCAATGTGTGCCAGGAAAGGGAGTTTGTTGTCAGTGTTGGCAACTATGAGCCTCTCACTGAGAATAGATGAGCCAAGAGATTGAGAAAGGCACCTTCCAGAAGGGACAGAGCGGCTCCAAAGCAAAGGAGATAGACCTCAATCTGATTGAATTTACTAGCATATCAAAAAAAAAAGTGCTATCAACAAAAATTGGCCAGCCCCTGAGAGGCACCCCTCCTAGGAAAAGGGAGTCTTAGCCTAGGGACGGCCTGATGTTGGTTAAACATTTGTTTACCTGATTAATATCTTTCTGATTAGGATCAAGTTCCCCCAGAGGTCTTCTGTAAGGAGTGAACTTGCTGGTTAGGCAGACTGCTGTGTACCTGCCTTCTTTGCACAGCATCCCTGGGTTTAGACATCCGGCTCCTGACTTTCAGCAACAGGAGTCTGCCCCCGAGAGGTACAGCCCCTTTCTGTGGCTGGCAAAGTCAGGCTCTGGGGCTCAGGGATGAGTGCCAGATTCTGGGCTGTAGTACTAACTGCATAGTAATGACAGCCTTTCTAATGAGTACCAAAGTAATGAGGTGGCCTTTTGGGGAGCAATCTGGGGTTTTACCTTTTACCATATTCCCAAACCTTTTACCTTGTCTCCCTGTCTCTCCCCCTCAGCAGCGACTCTGCCTCCTGTGTTATTGAGAAATTAGAAGCCCTAGGACGGGAATTCCCTCAGCTGGTTGCCAGGGAACCTACCAGGTCTCTGGAGTTGCTTTTGTTCCAAGCTCGCAGTTGCTTCTTGCTGCCCACTGGCTGCTGGGAGAGATGTCTCCTGCCCCAGGCGCAGCAATTCTCTCCTTTGTTTTCCCTTCCCAAACCTCACAGCCTGCTTTCCTTCCTTCCTTCATTCCCTCCCTCCCTCCCTTCCTTCCTTCTCTCAGCACCCACACACCTAGTATCCCCAATCTCAAAAAAACATATCCCTTCAACCTTGAGCTTCCTGGATCCTCTTCCTCCGCTCAGTTCTTACCCACCTCCTACACTCAGCTTCTTGCTGTCCTGCCCACGGCTTCAGTGGTCCCTGAAACTGGGACGAATCCTAGTTGATGGCTCTTGCCCGCAGCCTGCTACCCCAGCTCCAGTCCTTTCTCTCCTAATGACCATTTCCACTTAGACACCCCAGACACACTGTGTTCTAAACAGACACTGGGTCTCTCCATCAGACGTTTTCTCCTTGTGTTCCCAATTCAGTTCCCCTTCAAGTTCAAGCCAGGCGCCCGGGTCTCATCCTTAGTTCTGCTTCCAGCCCCAGTGCCCACATCCCACCCCAAACCAACAGCCCAGGGGAGCCCAGAGGCCAGTCCTGTTCTCCCTCCTTCATGTCCCTTGACCCACAGCTTGTCTCCTGTCCCCCCACTTCAGCATGGACCACTACTGACTGCACCACCTGGTCTCCCAGCTGCCAGACTCATTCCGTCCCAGTCTGTAGAGACCTGTCTGAACGCACTCCTGACCATGCCTCTCTCCTACCTTGTTTGGGTAGAACTGAGGCTCCAGAACATGCCCCTGGGATGGCCCACCTCTCGTGCCGCCCTCTCTTGCGTGCTTTAGGTCAACCTGACTGCTCTATTATCTAGTTCCCAGGATTTATCACCTGCTTTCCATTTCTAGACTTTGTACTCTCTTCTTTCTGCTCTCTCTTCCCTCAACCTCCAGTCCCGAGTGTGGTCTGCTGGTGTCCAGTTAGCTGTCATTCCCCCCATCAGGCCTTCTCTCATTTGATGTGGGCTAGTGCCTGTAGCTCAAGTGCCTCTGCCCTGTCGCACTGCTGTTGCCATGACTTGTCTGATTCCCAAAAAGATTATAAGCTCCTACAGCACAGGGTTACATTTGCCCAGATTTTCCCCTAACCCTGTGTCCTCTCACACTACCTGGCATGTAGAAAGTTCTCAATGTGTCTGAAAATAGGGTGACCCCCCTCAAGGGGGACCCCACACACACACATTTCCTCAATGAAGGACAAACCAAAGTAGTCTGGCCAGTTTGCAAATGTAAAGTTTTAAGGATCTAGATAAAATAGTTAAATGTCTGCTTATAATAATACATTAATTTAGTTACACTCGCATATTTTTCATCATATTTTGTAAAGACAACATATGATTTAAAATTTTTTTTCTACTCCACATTTTGTGAAGCAAGGCTTGTCTAATTTTTCCTTTGAATCTTTGATACAAATGCCTTTGCCTTACCTCTCTAGAGCCCCCCTTTTTAAATTAAATTAAATTTTATTATTATTATTTTTGAGACAAGAGTCTCAAGCTGTCACCCTGGGTAGAGTGCCATGGCCTCACAGCTCACAGCAACCTCCAACTCTTGGGCTTAAGCGATTCTCTTGGCTCAGCCTCCCAAGTAGCTGGGACTACAGGCGCCCGTCACAATGCCCAGCTATTTTTTGGTTGCACTTGTCATTGTTGTTTAGCAGGCCTGGGCTGGATTCAAACCCTCCAGCGCTGGTGTATGTGGCTAGCGCCCTAGCGGCTTGAGCTACAGGCACTAGCCTATATTTATTTTCGTTTTCTTAGAGACAAAGTCTCACTTTGTCGCCCTCAGTAGAGTGCCTTGGCATCACAGCTCACAGCAACCTCCAGCTCTTGGGCTTAGACGATTCTCTTGCCTTGGCTTCCCGAGTAGCTGGGACTACAGGCGCCCAACGCCTGGCTACTTTTTGTTGCAGTTTGGCTGGGGCCAGGTTCGAACCCGCCACCGTCAGTATGTGGGGCCAGCGCCCTATCCACTGAGCCACAGGCGCCACCCCTAGAGCCCCTTTATGAGTCATTTAACACAATGTGACAGGGTGCCCTGTCTTCATGTTCATCTTCATTACTTGAGATTTTATGAGCATGTATGTCCTGCTATCTCCCCAAATTTTATTTTAAACTGTGAGTATACTTCTTTTTTATTTGTGTGGATTTACAGCCGTGATTTCCACAATCATCAGGAACTACACTGCTTTTGACACTCAGCATTTGTCAGTTTGAGATTATATCCCTGGGAATAACTAAATTTGTGTTACATTTCTTTTCCTTCTCTCTCTTTTTTTTTTTTTGAGACAGTTTCACTCTGTCACCTTGTATCGAGTGCTGTGGGTCATAGCTCACAGCAACCTCAACCTCTTACACTCAAGAATCCTTTTGCTTCAGCCTCCTGAGTAGCTTGGACTACAGGCATCCACCACAACACCTGGCTAATTTTTCCATCTTTAGTAGAGATGGGGTCTCATTCTTGATCAGGCTGGTCTTGAACTCCCGAGCTCAAGCAATCCACCTGCCCTGGCCTCCTAGAGTGCTAGGATTACAGGTGTGAGCCACTGTGCCCAGCTGTGTTGCATTTCCTTAGTTCCTTTGCTGTTGATTCACTCTGGTGACCAACACCAACTGAGATCTTCTTAGGGCAATGGGTCCTCTCAAATGGCAGTTTGTGGTTCCCTGTAAAGTGATTGACTTAATAGCATCTCTAACCTGAGACCTTATAAAGACTCACATTGTTAGCAACTTCCTCTTTCCTAAAGGACAATATTGGCAGAAACAACTGCCTTACACCTGAGCTCATGAAGTAGCTGTTGGGTTATTTGGTGACTATTTATTGAGCACCACCTGTTGTGCTGGAAGCTGGGGGTACAGCAGTGGCTCCATCCTGCTGGCCTTGCATTCTAGGGGAAAGCAGACAATAAATGATAAGCAAAGACACACAGGCAGAGACAGGTGCTGTGAAGGAGAAGAACAATGATGACTCCAGAGACTGAGAAAGGGGGTCTAATTCAGAGGATCACGAAGACTGTGCTAATAGGTGACTTCAAAGTAAGTTGGAGCCCATGAAAGGATTCTGGGACCAGCATTCCAGGCAGAGGACATGGTGAGTGTGTCTGTGGGTGGAAGAAGGGCTGACATGTTTAGTGTGAGTGAGTGGAGGCAAGTGGGAGGAGATGGGGCTGGAAAGGGTCGACAAAGTCTTGGGGCCCCACTCCAAGTGGAGTGGACACTATTGGCTGACACATGCTACGTGGCTGTGCAGGGCTGTGTGGAGGAGGGGAAAGCCAGTCTGCACCCCTCTGTGCATTCCCAGGGCAAGCGGCTGACTTCATGCAGGCCACTGGGAGATCCTTCAGCAACTCCTGGGTCTGTTAAGAGAAGGAGGCCTGGCACGGTGCTTCCCCAGTTCACCGGGGGCCCAGATGCAGGTGCGGAAGGGAGCTCCCTGAGGAGAGGGGCAGGGGGAAGATTGATGGGTTATTCCACCTTGGACCCTCTCCAGGCCTTTTGTCCCAGAGAATGCAGCTGGCGGATCCCTGAAGACAGGAGTGCTGAGACAAAGCCCAGGAATGGGTAGGAGTCAAGAGCCAGGCGCTGGTCCCAGCCCAGTCACTCGCCAGCCGGCTAACCTTGGGCAGGGACTTAAGTCCCCTGGCCTTGGTTTCCTCATTTATATAAAAAGAGCCAATTAACCCCGTGAAACATTAGCTCTCCGAGGGCACTGGGGTGAAGAGAGGAAGAGCAAATCAAATCACAATGGCTGTTGCTGGAGACACGGCCAGGATGCAAGTCAGAATGTGGTCGGTGTGTGACTGAGGCGACACAATCCAGAGGAGGTTCATACTTTCTGGAGGGCAGGGGGCCTTCCCAGAGGAGGGGGTACTTTCAGCAGGAGTGGAAAGTAACTGTTCGAGGTGATGAGAACAAGCGCCCGTAGGAGCCGAGGCTGCTGTGCTCAGGAGAGCAGGGGGCTCCGTGGTGGATGACGGGCTAAGGGATAGGGAGTCAGCAAGTAGGGAGTAAGATTTAAGAATTGAGGGCTTAGAATCCCACCTTTACAATTTCATAGTTGCATCAGCTGGGGCAGGAGACAGTTTTTCTGAGCCTTAATTTCCTTGTCAGTAAAATGGGGCTAATAGTAGATAGTTCCTGCCCCTGGAGTGTTATTGAAGAAATTACAGGAGACACAGGTGTGGAGTGTGTCCATCAGTGCCTGGCGAATGCTAAGCACAAAATAAGAAGGAATTGTTTTGTTATTTATGCCTGGCAGCAGGGAGCCATTGAAGGTTTTTGAGCACAGGATTACTCAGGTTTCCTTTTAGCAAGATAATCCTGGCAGCGATAGGATTGATAGTCTGGAAGCAGGAGAATCCAGAAGCAGGCAGACCAGTCAGGAAGAGATCTTACTGGCCCAGTCAGGGGCATCTGAACCAAGACTGTGGCAGCAGGAGAGGTTACACTTGAGGAGCTTTCAAAAGTGGATTCTGTATTAAAAGTATAGTGCTTCTTGGGTACAATGAACACTGTTAGGTGATGGGCAGAGCAGAAGCCTTGACTTCAGCATTATACATGATATCCATGTAACAAAAACATTTGTATCCCCTTAATTTATTTTTATTTTTATTTTTATTTTTTTTGAGACAGTCTCACTCTGTTGCCCAGGCTAGAGTGCCATGGCCTCAACTTAGCTCACAGCAACCTCAAACTCTTGACTAGCTGGGGACTACAGGTGCCCACCACCACACCTTGCTAATTTTTCTATTTTTAGTAGAAAAAATAGAAAACAATTGTGTTAATGTCTTAACACAATAACTAAGAAAATGCCAGGAAGGCTATGTTAACCAGTGTGATGAAAATATGTCAAATGGTCTATAAAACCATGTATGGTGCCCCATGATTGCATTAATGTACACGGCTATGATTTAATTAAAAAAAAAAAAATTTTGCTCAGGCTGGTCTCAAACGCCTGAGCTCAAACGATCCTCCCGCCTCTGCCTCCCAGAGTGCTAAGATTATAGGCATGAGCCA
The DNA here is from genome assembly GCF_027406575.1 of Nycticebus coucang. Classification (NCBI taxonomy): domain Eukaryota; kingdom Metazoa; phylum Chordata; class Mammalia; order Primates; family Lorisidae; genus Nycticebus; species Nycticebus coucang. The sequence goes on along the minus strand of NC_069788.1, from coordinate 108,912,783 downwards.
TTATAGCTGAGCAATTAATATTTTGAAATCAAGCAAAACAGTGGACCTTGAGGGAAGGAGGACTTGTAGATTTCTAATTTAGGCTACTAAGGAGGTGGCACAGGCATGGGGGAGGGGGAGGAAGCCCAGAAAGAAGAATTTTGTTGGTGGTGAGGTCGGAGGGTGTAGGAAGGAATACAAGATAATGGATAAGGTTTTGGATATTGAGTTTGATCGGTGCACAGAGATCTTGGAGAGCTAGAAATTGCAGCCCAGAACTCAGGAGTGGAATCTTGGGTGGGGTTTTGAACCTAATGAAATCTCTTAGGGCTGTGTCATTCTCCAAGTGTGGCCAGCAGCAAAGGCTGCACCCTGTGAGCTTGTTAGACATGCACATTTTGGGTCCCACCCCAGATACCCTAGATATACTGAATCTGAGACTCTGGGGGGTGGGCCCAGCACTCTGATTTAACTGGCTTTTCAGGTGAGCTTGATGAAAGCTCAAATTTGAGAACAGGTGATTGGGAGAAAGCTCTTCAGAAATAGAGGGGGTGGGGAGGAGGGATCCTAGTGAAAAGAAGGGGCCATGAAAGGAGACTGAAAATACCATATTTCGTCAGTTCTAACATGCACATTTCCCCAGTGTATTAACATCTCCGAATTAGGCTGCATGTCACAGTTAGTGTTGGCCAGGTAATGAGCATATGGTTGTTGTCACTGCCTTCACATGCACATCAAAACAAATAGGGGCCAGTGACCTAAGACAGCAATGAACACTTTCTTAAGAAGCAGCATTGTCAACTCCCTTGTTAGTAGAAAGGACAAATCCATGGAAAAACATGAAAATGATGACTTTGATCCAAAATGACTTGGAAGAGTCAGACTGTGAGATGTTTTGGCAGTATCTTAGCCAATTCATTTTTCTTGTATTTTCTCTTTTATGTATGCATAAGAATGCTATGGGATCAGGTCCATAAACAAATCTGAAAGAGCTGTTAATAAGAAAAAAATGAAAGTACCAGTGGCAAGGAAGCACCAGCCATAGTTTAATTGGCAGATTCTTTTTTCTTTCTTGATGGTACATAAAATAATGGTGCATCTTTGAGTTGATGAAATGCATATGGAAGTGGTCAGAGAGGTTTCAAGAGTCCCTTCAGAGAGAAGGGACGTGAAATCTAGCAAATTAGCTCATTTTAAGAAGGTAGTGGTGAGTGTCTGCAGCTTGCTACAAGGACCAAGAGGAGACAATTGGATTTGCCAACTGGGAGGTCGTGGTTGTGGAATTCTAGGATTCTCAGGGCGGGGGTGGGGAGTGGGGGGGTTCTTGTTTTCGATTCATTTGCATTCATTATCCATTCATCAGATATTAATCAGGTGGGGGGGTTCTTGTTTTCAATTCATTTGCATTCATTATCCATTCATCAGATATTAATCAGGTGCCAGGTTTGTACTTACCAACTCCATCCCCTGTAAGCACACAGTTCAGAAGAGAAAACTGCATGGAAAATCCTGTTTTGGAAACACTAAGCTACTTGCTTCAAGTGTGGAGGATGGGTGGTGGGAAGGAGTGTGCAGCGTACCTGGGATAATGGGAAGATGTCACTGAGAAGGCCAGAGCTCATCAGGAGGAGGAACTGAGGAGCTTCTGATGGAGGGAGGTGTGTGAGGCCTCGTGGTTCTGTAGAATCTACAAACTACTTACTGGTAGCTCAGACTTGCTGGAGGCTGCAAACTGGGGGGCTGAATGGGGAGGGCGATTAGGGTCAGATCTTAAATGAAAGGGCCTGGTAGGCTTTGTCCTGGAGTTTAGATTTCATTCTCTGCACAGTTAGGGGAGCAGTTGGAAAATTTTTTAAATTTACATTTGGAATTAATTTCTAATTCTTTTTTTTTTTTTTTTTTTATTGTTGGGGATTCATTGAGGGTACAATAAGCCAGGTTACATTGATTGCAATTGTTAGGCAAAGTCCCTCTTGCAATCATGTCTTGCCCCCATAAAGTGTGACTAATTTCTAATTCTTAAATAATACAATAAACCAACTAGATCTGACAGACATATACAGACCACTCTCCCAAACAACAACAGCAAACACATTCTTGTCAGTGCCCCGGGACATATTATATTATTTAATTCCTTTATTTTCTCATTTATCTTATCTATCCATTATTGAAAGTGAGACATTGAACTCCCAACAATTATTGAGAGTATTGAGTATTTCTCTGTTCAATTATATAATTTTTGCTTTGTGTATTTGGATGATCTGTCATTAGGCAAATAAATGCTTACATTATTAAAAAAATTTTCAAATTTTTATTTGAAATTATTATAAAATAATTTATTATCAAAATAATATGTGCATATAGTTCAAAGAGTATAATAGAAATGAACATTTTATAATGAGAGATAACAGTTGCTGGCCCAACCTAGTCTCTCTTCACTCCAATCCAGAGTTAACCATTCAAAAAAACGTTTTCTAGCATTTATCTTCTTAGTTATTAATATTATGGCCTTCCAGCTATATTTCCTGACTTAGCAGTTTTGATATTATTTCTTAACTTTGTGTTATGGAAGTTAGCTCCGATGACATAACTCACCCCAACACACACACAGTCTTCCAACTATCTCGATATGGTTCTATCATAATTTTTGGTTAAATATATTTGCCTGTTGCCTAGTTCCTCTTAACAGACTCTTGACGTTTCTCCTTGGCTGGATTCTCTGTTTTTCTGGATCCTGCCTCTTCACTCTTTCCTGGGGGAGCACGTACTCCATGGGCTTGCTCGGAAGTGCAAGAGAGGTAAAATTGTTGATATTCTGTATGTGGAAATGTCCTTCTCCCTCCTTCAGCCCCACCTTAGGTCTTGGCTAGGTACGGAGTGCCGGCTGAAAGTAACTTCCCCAGGAATGTGGACACCTTTGCTGCTTTGTGTTCGAGCTTCTGGTGCTCTGCTCCCTGAGGTTCTGCAGCCCAGGCTGCTCATTTCTTTTCTGGACCCCTGCTCTAGCTACTTAGGCTTCTGCCTCCCCTGTCCTCTGAGCCAGTCCCCTCTCTTGTGCTGCCGGTCAGTGGGCTTCGGGGAAGATATGTAGACAGGTGTGCTCAACGTGCCCTGATAAATCTGAGCTCCACAGAGGGAATTTACCTGGGGGAGTTATTAACCTCTCCAGGGGGCATAAGGAGGCAGGCAACCAGGCTGGCAACTACTCGGTTCCACTGCTTTATTTATCTCACTCCTGGAGGACAGAGACCCGTCCTTTCATCTCTGTGCTGCCCAGTGTCCCCGGCTTTCCACCTGTTCCTCCTCCTTACCCTCTGGATAGATGATGAGTGTGAGAACCAGGACTGTGAGAGGAGATATCAAGGAAGGAAGTAGATGAAAAGGATCTTAGCAGAGAGGGAAGAAGCCAGGAGGCCCCTCAATTTCAGACTTAGGTGGCAGGGAGCTAGTCATCCCTTTGATGAGGCAAGAAATAGAGTCAGGAGAACAGAGGGGAGAGGAAAGGCTTAGTCTGAGAAAAAGTGAGGAGCTCTAAAGATCTTCCTGCAGACATATCCAGCAGGTGATTGGCATAAGGGTGTGAAGCACAAGCTGTGGGTCTGGCTGTGAGTCACTGCCAACTGCGTCATAGCCGCAGCCAGTGGCAGGAGTGAGATCATCTATCCAGAGGGTAAGGAGGAGGAACAGGTGGAAAGCCGGGGACACTGGGCAGCACAGAGATGAAAGGACGGGTCTCTGTCCTCCAGGAGTGAGATAAATAAAGGAGTGGAACTGAGTGGTTGCCAGCCTGGTGCTTTCACACCAGCCATGTAGAATAGTGGCCACTTGGGCCCTGCCATTAGCCAGCGGCCTCTGAGCCTGCAAGTCCCCAAGAGCTGTTTGTCTAAGCACAGCAACCCCTATCCCTAGCCCAAGGGCACTCCCTGCTGCTGTTTGTGGACAGCTGATAGGGATGGCCTGGGGTTCCCTCTTCCTAGGGCAGCTGAGGAGCAAAGAGAGTTGGTGGTGGGGATTACTCCTCCATCTTAGGGTCACATAGAAATCCAGGTCAGGTTTTGGATGTGCCTGCCTCCTTCCCAAACGCACAAGAAGCATGGCTCCCCCGAGGTCTAGCTATGGGAGGCAGATCTTAAATGTCCCTAAATGTCACAAGGGTCTGACACCTAGAACAGACTTATCCTGGAGTCTGCTGGCTGTTTCTACCCTGGCAAATCTACCTGAATACGAAAGCAGGAATAGCAAGTGCACACACTTCACTCAGTTTTTTAATATGCATTCTGTCCCTGCAGCTGCCTAAGGGAACAGAGATAGAAACTGTTATGAGATGGAAACTGTACCCATTTTATAGATAAGGAAACTGAGGCTCAGGGAATTTAGGTGACATGCTTGAAGTGGAGGCTGCACATGTCTATACTGGACAGACTCTTGGGTTAGAACCCTGAATTCATGTAGCCACTGGCTATGTCCCTGTCGGTGAGAGCTCAACCCCCAAACCTGCCGCACCTCAGCTGGTGGGGTGTGTGTGTGCGCATGTGTGCCACCAATGTCCTCTCCCTCGCTGAGCTCTCCTAGACTCCCTTCAAGAGACCACAGGAATTCTGATGAATTAATCTCATCACTTTATCAAGGAGGCACTTACAAAAATTACGAAGTAAGGCCAGCCAGCCTGGCTTTGCTGGCAGCCAGCCGCTGGAGCCATAAAACAAATTGAAAGGAACAAAAATAAATAAATAATTAGAACCCTCTCCCTCTCTCTTTCTCCTAGCTCACTCATACACACACTCACCCCAAAGGTGGAGAACCTCGCTGGGGACTTGCTGTGAGCACACAATCCTATTGTCCAGGGGGAGCACCAGTTCAAAATCCACAGACACTCCTTGACTTCTTGTGGGCAGTTGGGCAACAGCCTGTGGTCTGTCCTCCCTCTGAGGATAGCAGCTGGCGGGGCAGCTGAGAGCACGGAGCATGGCAGAGTGAACAGAGAGCCTGGTCCCTGCTCTGCAGTGCCAGCCAGACCGGAGCCAGCCACCTGGGCTCCAGTCCTCGCTCTCCCCTACCCTGGATTCTGCTCACCGTTCTCATCTATAAAATAGAGAAAAAAATATTTACCTCCAAGGTTGTTGGGAAAATTAAAACATCAACATACATAAAGCAGAACAGTACCTACTCCGTAACAGACACTGGCCGCTGTTCACCCTCAGGACAGGTTGAGCGCCTACTGGGTCCCAGGCACTTGGACGGCAGGAAGAGCCTGTCTGGGTCCGGGAGGCAGACAGTACTACACAGGCAGTGGGGACAGAGATGGAGTGCGTTGTCAGCACAGAGAAGGAGCACCTCCACGGGGGGACATGGGGAGGCAGGCCAGGCCTGGAGGGAGCATGGTGGGCTTGTTCTAAACTGCAGGCGCAAAGGCCTGGCAGCCTGGGAGATCATAGAGTTCCAGGAACTCTATATAATAATTATAGAGTGACTGGGGAGTGGAGGAAATAGGGACACTGGGGCTAGAGAGAGGGGGGCAGGGGTCAAATTCTACCAAGCCTTCTAAGCCAAGATAAAGATTTGGATGCATTAGTTTATGCATGTATTTTTCTCTTTTCTGTTTATCTTCTTAATTTTTTTTTATCATGCTTATGTGTATATTGAAAGGACAGGGAGTCCCAAAAGTGGCTCCTAAAGTCACCATACATAGGATAAAGGAAAATTGTGGCTAAATGTACCTTTACTTACAAGATACTTATTACGTAAGTCTACAAAGAGGTGGCCAACACATAGAGAATATTTCCGGGTTTTTGGTTATTTTTGTTGTTTTTGAGACGGAGTCTTACTTTGTCACTCTGGGTAGAGTGCTGGGGCATCATAGCTCACAGCAACCTCAAACTCTTGAGCTCAAGTGATCTTCTTGCCTCTGCCTCCTAAGTAGCTGGGACTACAGGTACCTGCCACAACGCCCCGCTGTTTTTTGTTTGTTTGTTTGTTTTTAGTAGAGACAGGGTCTCACCCTTGCTCAGGCTGGTCTTAAACTCCTGAGGTCAAGCAATCCACCCACCTTGGCCTCCCAAAGTGCTAGAATCACAGGCATGAGCCACCGCACCTGGCCACTAGAGAATATTTCATAAAAATTATTTTGTAATGAATATTTTATAAGTAAAGGTAGATTGAGCAACAATTTCCCCTTTTCTCTATGTATGGCAACTTTAGGGGTGAATTTTGGGACATCCTGTGGTTCCCATGTAAACCAGAGTGCTCTAAGAAATGGAGTCAGATCAAAGTGAGGAGGGGGCGGAATCTTTACCCCTTCCCCTTCCTGTCACCTCCCAGCCTCCAGGCTCCTTCCTGAAAGAAGTAGGAGGGGAGAAAGGTGGCACCCTGGAGCTGAGAGAGAGAGAAAAACCTGCCCTCACTGTGGGTCTCTAAGGGGCTCTGGGAAAATCAGTTTCCTCACCGGTAAAGTTGGGGTGAGAACACTCACTGGGCTGTCGAGGCACTCAGCACAGTGAAGCACATTGAATAGTCCTCCTACTTGGAAGCACTGTGTCAGAGTCAGGACATGGTTCACGTTTGTCCCAGCAACTCCAGGGCTTTCCATTTTCCACATGGGGGCTTTCCATTTTCCACACAGCCTCCCCTCCCTGTGTGGGATAGGCAAGCCCGAGGAGGCTGTCCACCCCTGCTGGTCACCAGACTACCTCTGCTGCTACGTTGGTGACAGGAGCCTTCCTTGGAGGTAGCATGTCCAATTTGTCCAGGCTCCTTATGAGACTCAAAGGTGATTCTGTGTGGCATTGGATAACTTACTTCTGCTCCCCAAGTCTCTTGGTCTGTGCAATGGGGCACTGACATGCCTACCGCCAAGGGTGGTTGTGAGGACTGAGGCAGCTGAGGAGCTGGTGCGCACAGGAGGAGAACAGAGCGTTTCTGTCAGGGCTGCGGTGTTGGGGGTGGGGGGTGGGGGTGCGGACGGAGTGCGGGATTCCCAGGGCGGGTGGGCCTTGAACTTCTCCTTGTACCCTCAGGAGGTGGGTGTCTGGTGGGGACGAGAAATTTGTTCTAGTCAGAGATTCTTTTCCCTGAAAACCAGGGGCTCAGGCAGACCTCACTGACTTTGGGACAGGAGTGGAAGAGACACAAGGACAAAAGAGCCCTGTGGTATGCTGTTTTCATCCGGAGCTTTTGAAAACATTCTGCCCCTCTTCCACCTGCCCTCCACCCCCGACTGCTTTTCCTTTCTTTTTTTTTTTTTTTTTGAGACAGTCTCATTTTGTCACCCTCTGTAGAGTGCTCTGGCGTCACAGCTCACAGCTCAAACACTTGGTCTCAAGCAATTCTCTTGCATCAGCCTCCCAGGTAGCTGGGACTATAGGTGACTGCCACAATGCCTAGCTACCTTCTTTTTTTTAGAGACAGAGTCTTGCTCTGGCTCCGGCTCATCTCCTCCCCAACTGCTTTTCCTTGCACCACCAGGCACGTTATAGCTGCTCGATGCATATTTGTTAATTAAGTGTGGACAGGTCAGAGAACACAGGGTGGATGCCAAGACTAGAAAGGCAACCACAGCCTCTCCCGACCACACTGTCAAACCTCCTGGGAAAAGAGACAGTGGCCTCCCCAGAGCATTGGAAGTTCAGCTCAACCTATAGAAGACCTGTATTTTTACCCTGCACAGAAATGCTTGTAAAACTCAGGTTTCTCATCTGTAGAATAAGGATAATATTAGTACCTACTTCATGGAATTGCTGTTAGGAAGAGGGACTGAGTGGATCAGTCATTCCCCGCATTCTTCTCACCTGCCTCTGTGGGGCCAACAGCTTCCAAGAGCATGGGTCAGGTTCACGGTGGCCTTTATTATAACCCATCTAAGGAGTGACCTGGAAAACCAACCACAGATCCCCTCTGTTCTATAAACTGTGGTCATAAAATGATCGGCTCACATGGAACAGAGCTTTACAAATTTTAAAGCAGTTTTCCACACATAGTTTTGCTTAATCCTTCGTTTTGTAGATGTCACGCTGGTTTGCAGATGAGGACATTTCAGCTTGGAGAGAGGAAAGTGATTTGCTCCAGGTCAGCAAAGCTGGTCTGCCTGGGCCTCCCAGTGGGACGTAGAGTTCAGGCCTCATCCCTGTGGGCTCCGAGTTTTCAAGAGGATTTTTCCTTGTGTCGGGGGCCCAGGCCAGAGGCCAGAGATCCAGCAGTGCTAGCTCAGTGACTTATGGTGTCCCGGCCCAGTGGCAGCTTCACAACTGTGGGGGACGGTTCTCTGGAGAGTGTTTCTCCAGGTGGCTGCCTGGCCCATCCTGACTTCCACATGAAAAAGAGTTGAAAGCATTCTGTGGAGCTCCCCAGGGTACCTACTTGGAGAACCCTGCCCTGTGGGATGCTCAGGTGCGGGGAGCTGCAGGTCAGGGTGATTAACCCCCACCTGGCCCTTCCTGGGCCGTGAGAGTGGCGCCTGGCAACCCTCTCTGTGTCTGGTTGCAGGGAACATCGAATACAGCTGCCCAGCCACCAATGAGTGCGAGATCACCAAGCGGAGACGCAAGTCCTGCCAGGCCTGTCGCTTCATGAAATGCCTCAAAGTGGGGATGCTGAAGGAAGGTAGGAGGCTCTTCGGGCTGGGGACCTCCCCAAGGGTGACCCACGTGGGGTAGGCTGCGTCCCAGGGTAACCGGGCTTGGGTGCCCGGCTCTCCCCCCTGCTGTCGGTTTCCTTTTCAACTCTCCTTTAGGGAGGCAGGAGTTGGAAGTTCTCCAGCAGGCATCCTTTGGGGACTTCTGGCCCCACCTGGCCCTAGACAGTTGGAGCACTCTGGGAAGGCCTTCCTTTGGGAACAGGCCTTGTCTCCACCCTGGGAGGGAAAGACTCGAGAAGCCCTGAGGCTATGAGGATGAAAGGGCAGAGACATTAAGGCCCCAATGACAAACAACATTCATTCCCTTCACCTGTGATAAATGGCCTTTGTTTTCCACGTACTTTTTCCTTCCCTGCACCTTCTTCTCATCCTTGCCTCCCACTATCCTCCGGTGGCCTCTGTCTCCAGGGCCACACAGTCCAGCATGGCAGCCACAAGCAACACATAACTCCTGGTCTTAGTCCCAGCTGAGCTGTGCGCTGAGTGAGAAATGCACTCCAGGTTTAGAGGGCTTAATAGGACCATTCGAAGCAGCATAAAGTCTGGTAGTGATCATTTTTATCATTTGATTGCATGTAGAAATGATAATATTCTGGATATGTTAGGTTAAGGAAAACATTGTGAAGTTAGCATCACGTGTTTCTTTTTACCTTCTCTATTGTGGCGACTAGAAAACTTAAAATGACCTATGGACAGCTGCCCCCATCCCCTCCTTCCTCACTTGCCCCACTGGTCTGCCCAGTTTGAGGAACCTCTTTTAATACCATTTGGAGGATGGTGTGTGTGTTTCCTCCCTTCTCCGGCTTCCAGGGGGAGCCAGTGGAAATTCTTACAGATCCGCTTTTAAACTTTTGGATCTGGGATCCTTCTAGAAGCTGGCGGAGGCAGGAAAGAGGTGTGAAGGGTAATCGGGTGGGTCCCCAGGAAACTGGCAGAGTAGATCTAAAAGGCAGACCCCCACCAGGAGTGGGGAGTCCGGGGAGTCTGGAGAGTGGCATTGGAGTCGAACCCCTCTCCCAGTGCCTTCTGGGGAATTTGAGATGCTTTGTGAGTATAACTTGGACCTTCGTGTGCGGTGGAAATTGGAGCCCCCACTTCCATTCTCTGTCCCAGGTCCCCCATTCGCCTCAGTCCAGCCCAGCATCTGTCTCCATAAAAAAGAAGCTCTCGAAGCTGATCCTAGGGACTGTTTGCGTCCTCACAGCTCTTTGCCTTCCAAATGTGCTTCTCATTCATTGCTTCATTTAACCCCTTTGCCATGGAGAGGACCCCTCAGCTTTGGACATAGGTCAACTGCCTTGTTGGGGTCTCACCTGAAGAAGGAGCCCTCTCTCCAGATTAAAAGTGGGCTGTGCTGGACCTGCTGAAAGACAGCCTTTGATTTTGGTTCATTTTAACCACACAATTGTGCTCTTATCCCTAAGTAGGGTGTGATCCAAGACTCTTACACCAGGCTCTTCCGGCTTCTTCAGAGCCTCCTGGTATTCACAGAGGGGGAAGCTGAGGCACAAAGGCCTGTAGAAGCTTGCCTCAGCTCTGGTCTCCCAGCTTCCCTCTCCACGGTTGTAGGAACCTCAGGGTTTCTAGCCTTGGAAAGACTCATTCCTCTTAATTCTCAGAGACGGAAGGGGCACTCTCTTCTGGGAAGCTGGGTGTGAGGACAGCGGGTCAGAGGAGGGCCAGCGGTCCAGTGGCTTTCCCGGGCAGGATGTGCAGCCTCTCTTGGCTTACTTCACAGCATCCGAGGAACTGACAGCAGCAGGAAGCTTCTCATTGTTTTAAGGGTGACAGAATTGAGCCCTGCAGGGCTTGGGGTGGGAGAGGCTCCCACCCTTGATTGAGGTCACACGCTTGATTGAGGGAACGCAGAGCCGCAGCCTCCTTGCTCCTCACCCACATGACATGCTATATCACTATGGCGTGCGTCAAGGATGGGGGGAGTAGAGAGGGATCCTTCCTAGGGCCCTCCAAGCAGGGGGAGGCAGTGAGGGGGACGCATTGATGGCAGGTCAGGGGCTGGCCAAGCACTCAGTTGATCTGCTACAGCAGCTCTGACAGCCAGCCTGGCACTTGTAAGAGAAACAAGAGGGACACTGTGTGTCCCCAGATGACAGTGTGTGTTGCTGGGAGGATGCGGCCTCAAGTGGGGACAGCGTGCAGGGTGAGCCCTGTGTTGCTCCTGTAAAATTCCCCGTGGTTGATGGCCTGTACCTCAGGGGCCAACTGGGCGCCCCAGGCTGCTGGCAGGATCCGGGCAGACATGCCGAGGCCACAGAGGCCCTTTAAGGGGGCTGAAGGAGGAAGACACACTCATTGGAATGCTCCCTCCTCCTCTTCCCAAAATGCTGGCAGGTCTAAACCCAGAAGGGGAGAGATGACACAAAGGCTCCCAAGTGTGGACAAAGCAGAGAGCCCCCATTTAGTTTCTGTCCCTCCGCAGAGCCCTGGCGAGATCCTGAGATCTGAAGTTCCATAGGGACCCTCCCCTTTAGAAGGAGCGCCTCACTCAGGAGCCTGGGTCCCTGCCAGACGGGGGCTCTTGGCAGCCACCTTGGCTCCTGCTTTTGTTTGGGTGTCCCTCCTGGGCTCTGCACTCAGAGCCCTGGCCCAGGGGACCAGCCTGGGCTCCTTGCCCCTTCTGTCTTCCTCAGACTCTGACTTGACTCTGAAAGACACACCTCACCCTTCCCCAGAGCTTCTCCCCTGCTTTAGGGTCCCACAGTAGCCTCTGCCATTTAGGGGTGCTGGGGGGTCCAGGGTCTTGGGTCTTACGGGAGGGGGAGGCTGGTAAAGGAAATTTTGAATGCCTCTGTCCTGTCCCTGCCACCATCTACACATCAAACCTGTTTTCCCTCTTCTGCTCAGCAGCTCTCCTTTCTTAAGTAAAATAATCATGATTTGGGGGACCAGCAAATGCCAGAGAAGAGGTCAGACCTGTGGCTTCCTCTGGCTCACCCTCTCCCTTCAGGCTGCAACGGCGGCTCCTCCGGGAGCTCAGCTTAGGAGATTCCTCACACGTTTGGGGACCAAGCCTGTGCTACTTCCCTGAGCCCTTCTCCTGTTCTGTCCTGGGACAGCCTGGGCAGATGACTTGCTTAAAGCAAATCTATTACCTGAAAATGTTCATTTTCAGGGAAAAAAATAATTATTCTCTATTAAAAATTGAATACAAAATCTGAACTGGGTTAGGAGTTGGTGGCCTGCATTTTCTCCTCCTGGTTGTCTGGCATTCTTGCTATGTAATATTTTTTCTTATTTGCACCTGTAGAGCAGGGATGTTGATACCCATCCTCCATCATCAGGTCAAGGTGGGGACCAGATGAGGCAACTCCTTGGCAAAATCCAGTGTGGGATGGCTTTGAGATCTCAGCTGAGCGTTAAAATATTGTAGTATTTGATTCAAAAGCAGTCTCATTTCCACTCCCCTTTTCAGCAGCCTGCCCCTTGCATTTGGTGAGGCAAACTGATGTCCAGCTACCTTGATTTTCTTCCTGGATTTGCTGAAGGGACTCTTAGAGGGTGACGTTTTCTTGGGCTAGTCCCCTGTCTGGGTAGGTAATTCTTCATAGCCTGGCTGGGGTGCGGACTAACTCACCCCTAATCCAGAAGAACTCTGGAAGGCCATTGGTTGCATTTCATCTACAGTACAGCTCCGGGATTTCAATCTGTCCCTGCAAACTTCACCTTCTCCTCACCTCACTTCACCTCCCTCCAGCCACCAGCCTCCCAGGCTAGCTCTGTTTCCTCCCCATCAGCCCCTGCCTGCCTTTCCCCAAGTGTTTTCTAAAAGATATTTGATTTCAGTGAAAGCTGGGCTGACATCCATGCAATATACCCCACTTTCTTTTTGTGCTTGTTGAGAAGGCAGAGGGCTCCTCTGGGGATTCTGGGTAATTGGGTTAGTGGCCAGCTCATGTCAGGAAATTAAAAGGAGGCCCTGATCAGGTTCCCACTGCATGGGATTTAATGGCTTTGTATTTACAGAGTATTCTGCCTCTAGCCGATGCCAGAAATACCACTTTTCTGGCCCTATGAATGAAGAAAGAGAAAGAGATCTGGCTTGCCTTTAAGAATTCTTTTTCTTTCCCAAAATATATCAGTGTTTTGGAGGAAAAAACAGCTTCTATTACTTCTGAGAATAGTGTTAAACTACAACCTGAATATGCCAATGTATGTTTGCATTCCTCCCGAATCACTTTCCATTCTACACACCCCCTCCACACCATGCACACACGTGCACACACACGCACACACACGCGGGCACACACACAGACATCTGACAGCTCACAAGATCTTCTTGCATAAGTCTCTGGGCTACTCAGCCACAGTGACCTCTAGTTGACGAAGTGTTGATTTAATGACACAGAAGGAGATGAGCTTGTCTGTGCTGAATTGTTACTATTGCTTACTGCAGGCTTTCACCGTTTCCAAGCATTGGGCCAGTGGTCATGTAGACCCTGTAAAACCTCACCTCCATCTGGTCAGCTCCTTGGGAAAGTTACTTAAACCTCTGTAAGCCTCCTCTGTAAAATGGGAACAATAATAGTGCCCATTCTCATCTTGCTCCCAATCCTCAGGGAAAGCACATGGAGATATGCCATGAAGTCCGAATTTGTTGGTTGACTTGAGATAGATATTCTTTTTCTTTTTTTTTTTTTTGTAGAGACAGAGTCTCACTTTATGGCCCTCAGCAGAGTGCCGTGGCCTAACACAGCTCACGGCAACCTCCAACTCCTGGGCTTCAGCGATTCTCTTGCCTCAGCCTCCCGAGTAGCTGGAACTACAGGCGGAGATAGATATTCTTCATCGTGTTATAAAAATGATTTTCTGCTGTGACCCAGAAGGCAGTTTTGAATCTCCCATAGCCTCTGTCCCGACTCTGTTGTTGCAGTTTTTTTTTTTTTTGGCTGGGGCCAGGTTTGAACCTGCCACCTCCAGCATATGGGGCCGGCACCTGCCCTACTTGTTGAGCCACAGGCGCCGCCCTCTGTCCCCACTCTGGCTGATGATCTTGCTTCACATTTCCTTGAGAAAACAGAAAGTTAAGTAGGACATTTCCTACTCTCCTACTATTGAATCCAAACCTGCCAGCTTGCCTGTCTACGTCTGCTGCCTTCTTCATAGTAGACCAGAGATATTTTCACTCCTAATGAAGTCCAGTCCTCTCCTGTATTCTGGATTCCTGCCCTGTCTATCAAAGACTTTCTAGTATCTTCTCTGCCTTCAGCATCTTCACATTATTTCTTACTCCCCTATCATTCTCATTAGTGCACACACGTACCTTTGCTCTCCCATTATGAAAACACAATTAATTGTATAACCCACACCATATTTTGATCCTCCATCTCTATCCAGATACTGCTACTTTATCTCACTCCCTTTTTCAACAAAACAATGTGGGCGGCGCCTGTGGCTCAGTGAGTAGGGTACCGGCCCCATATATCGAGGATGGCAGGTTCAAACCCGGCCTGTGCCAAACTGCAAAAAATAGCCAGGCGTTGTGGCAGGCACCGGTGGTCCCAGCTACTCAGGAGGCTGAGGCAAGAGAATAGCTTAAGCCCAAGAGCTGGAGGTTGCTGTGAGCTGTGATGCCATGGCCCTCTACTGAGGGTGACAAAGTCAGACTCTGTCTCTAAAAACAAAAGAAAGAAAGAGAGAGAAAGAGAGAGAGAAAGAAAGAAAATCTCCCAATGGAGTCGACAGCACTTGCTGTATTCACTTGCTCACCCCATTCCCTCTGTCCAAAAAACTTATTTAAAAAATAAACATTGAATAGATCCAGGAAAATATTTACAGTATTCTGTTAGGTAGGGTAAGGTCAAGCTTCTGTAACAAAGAGACTCCCTTTCCCCCACAAACAAGAACAAAAACAAAACAAGCAAAATCAAAAATGACGCTGAAGCTTAAGCAGGGTAGCAATTTGGTTCTCTCTCATTTCTCATGTAACACTCTGAAGGTGATTGATCAGGGACTGCTTGGCAGCTCTGCCATCCAAACACTTGTGGACCCTCAATTCTTTCCGTCTCGCAGACATCCGCCAGGAGGAAAAGTCTGTGCCAGATCATCTGAAGGGCAGGGCTGGAAGTAGCACCCCTGCCTTCTTCCATTCATAGCCCATTGGTGGAACCTAGTCACATGGCCACACCTCTCCACAGGGGTTCTGGGAATTGCAGGGGTGAGCTGGGATTCCATGTACCCAGCTAAAACTCTGCTGGTATGGAAGAAAGGAATGAAATGTTTTTGAGGACAACCCTTGTTGTTTGTCAAAAATGTATGTGAGACATGACTATTACTGATATCTTCCACCCGGTATGAAACAAATTATCCTTCCTCTTGAGATTCCTCCTGTGCTTTTCCTCGTTTTTATTCCTTCTTCTCCACCTCAGAGGCAACCACTGTCCTGAGTTTCACTTTATTTTGTCCTTTGCCTTTTTTTTTTTAAATCATTTTACTATCTATTTGTATCTCTAATGATACCCTGTTTTTTAGTTCTAAGAGAAATTATACTGTATATTCTTCTGCCTCTTGATTATTTTAGTCCATCTTTCTGAGAGGCATGCTTCTTGTTGCATGGTGCTGTAATTAATTCATTTTCCTTTCTGTCTAGCAGAAGCCAGACAGTAAATATTTTAGGCTTTGTGGGCTTACAAGGTCTCTGTTGTAAGTACTCAACTCTGCTATTGTAATGCTATGCAGTGAACAGACAGGGCTGCATGCTGAGGAAACAGGCAGAGGGCTGGATTTGGCCTACAGATCATAGGTGTGTACTACACCTGCTGTGTGCTATCAGTGTATGAGTTTAGGAGAATTTTTTTTTTTTTTTTGGTTGCAGTTCAGCCAGGGTCGGGCTTGAACCTGCCACCCTTGGTATATGGGGCCGGTGCCTTACCGACTGAGCCACAGGCGCCGCCCTAGGAGAGCTTTTTTATCCTTTCTACTCGTGAGAAATTTGGGCTTCTGCTGTGCATATTTTGCTGGTTGCACATGTACAGAGCCCCAGGGGCCTGGGAGTAGAAGTATTCAGCCTTGTGAGAGGGTTGCTCTGTAAGCTCACCAACGCATAAAGTGGTGTCTTCTGATTGCTTTAACGTGTATTTTCTCAACTATGATATACACATATTTCCTGCATTTAGCCATCTCTTTTTCTGAGGTGAGGTGTTGGCCAAGTCTTTTTCCTGTTTCATTTTTGTATTTATTTATTTTTAGAGACAGGGCCTCACTCTGTCACCTAGGCTGGAGTTCAGTGGCACGAGCATAGCTCGCTATAGCCTCAAACTCCTGAGATCAACCTGCCTCAACCTCAATCCGCCGTGTGGTTGGGACAGCAGGCATTTACCATCACACCTGCCCAATTTTTTCTTTTCTTTTCTTTCTTTCTTTTTTTTTTTTATGTTTTTTAGAGATGGGGTCTTGCTGTGTTGCTCAGGCTGAAATCAAACTTCTGGTCTCAAACTCCTGGCCTTGGCTTCTCGAGTCACTGGGATACAGGAGTGAGCCACCGCACTTGGCTATGTTTCTTTCTTGTTTTTTTCTACTGGCTGTAGAAATTCTTTATATGTTCTGATATATTATATGCTAGTCATTTTTAATTGTTAGTATTATAAAAATCCCACCATTTGTGGCCTCTTTCTCTTTACAGAATCTTTTTAATGAACAGAAGTTGACAATTATAATAAACTGAATTACTAATGTTTTCCTTCCAGTCCACCCTGTATCCCTTTGCTCTTGATTTCTCTGACACCAAGCTTGCCCAGCCTTCTCCACCTGTCTGACCATACTCTGTGGTTTTCTTTGTGAACTCTGCCTCTTCCTGATCTTTACATTTCAGAGTTATTCAGCTCTTCCAACTAGGTCCTCTTTTCCACCCATACCCTACAGGTGATTTCTTCCATATCAAAGACTAGACGCAGATGACTGTGCCTTAGAGTGAGGCCCCAGCCTCTTCCCTTGATAGTTTAGAGACTTTAATATCTAACCACCTCGCTGGCATCTCCACTTGGGTCCCTTATGGGACATCATGGATTAAACATGTCTAGAGAGGAACTCTGGGCCTGGGCCACAACTTCCAGTCTTCCCAGTCTCAGGAATGGTGCTGCTATTATTCACCTGTTGCTCAAGAGAAACCTGTTGTGAAAATTGCAAGGGGGTTTCAGCCAATGTCTTATTCTCACCCCACAAAGATCCAATTACTGAGACAATGAGCATTGCCAAGGAAGAAACGAATTTTTGAATAGGACAGATGTCTTATTTGGAGAAAGGGAGAGACTGAGTCTCAAATCTCTCCAACTAAAGGACATCATAGGCTTTTAAAAGGTTACCAACAGGCCCTGGCGCATTGGGGCAGGTGTAATTAATGAGGGGTTACTTGCCTTGGTGGCAGGCTGCGGGAGATGGAGTGTCATGGTGAAGGCCCTCATACCTGAGGCCTTCAAAAGCTCAGCTCCTTTGTCTTGCAGAAAACCCACCGTTTCTGGCAAACAACTCAAAAGGTTAAGCAGTAAGTTAAGGGAGAAGATTATAAAGGAGTCATTGAAATTTGTTCCACAGGCTGGTTACAAACCTAGAAGTCAGCCTTGCCTTTGTCAATGTCCAAAATGTATTTAAGATTCTCCTGCTTTTCTTCATTTCCATGATAATGACCCTGGTCCAAAGAAGCACCATTTTTCTTCTGGACCACTGCAACCATTTCCTAACTGGACTTGTGATATCCCCTGTGTCCTACTTAATCTAGTCCCCAAAAGCAGCCAGAGTGATCTTTTTATTTTTATTTTTTTTAGAGACAGAGTCTCACTTTGTCACCCTCAGTAGAGTGCTGTGGCATCACAGCTCACAGCAACCTCCAGCTCTTGGGCTTAGGCAATTCTCTTTCCTCAGCCTCCCAAGTAGCTGGGACTACAGGCACCTGCCACGATGCCCAGCCATTTTTTGTTGTTGTTGTTGCAGTTTGGCCAGGGCTGGGTTTGAACCCACTACCCTCAGTACATGGGGCTGGCGCCCTACTCACTGAGCCACAGGCACCTCCCCAGAGTGATCTTTTTAAAGCACTGTTAAGATTCTGTCATTTTAGGGCCCGGTGAGGGGGCCCATGGCTGTAATCCCAGCACTCTGGGAGGCTGAGGCAGGTAGATTGCCTGAGCTCACAAGTTTGAGACCAGCCTGAGACAGAGTGAGACCCTACCTCAAAGAATAGCTGGGCGTTGTGGCGGGTGCCTGTAGTCCCAGCTACTCGGGAGGCTGAGGCAAGAGAATTGCTTGAGCCCAGGAGTCTGAGGTTGCTTTCAGCTATGGTGCCCTGGCTACCAAGTGTGACAAAGCAAAATGACAGAATCTTCTTCTTTTTTTTTTTTTTTTAGACAAAGATTCTGTCATTTTGCTTTACATCATTCCCTGGCTGTCCATTGTACTTAGAATAAAGCTCAAATGCTTTCCCCTGGTCATCAAGACCCCGCGTGGTTGGTCTAGCCTCTTCCTGCCTCTTTAATGTTATCTAGACCATTCCTCTCCCACCTCCCCACACAGGCCTCTCCTCAAGCACAACAAACTCTCCCACTTTAGGATTTTCAGGCTCTTCCCTCTGCCTGGGAGGCTCTCCCCAAGGCTGGCCAATTCTCATCCTGCTGGCCTCAAGTTAAATGTCATCTTCTCAAAAAGGCCTGCCTTCCCACTCCATTACTTGCTGTCATATCCCCTTGTTTACTTCATCAAGCTTATCTCAGGCTGCGAGTTATTTATTTATCTGTTTGTTTGCATACATTTTTACTCTGGCCATCTCTAACACAGTTAATTCAGGCCCCAGGATGGCAAATTGCTTTAGTTGGACTGTCAGCTCCAGGGTACATAGTTGCTACCTGGCATGCTGATTGAAAGCCTTCTTAGGCAGTGCCTGGGATCACTGGGCAAGAGTGCCATGATTGATTAGCAATGTCTGCCAAAGACTAGGAAATGGAAGACAGTGGCACAGCTGATAGGTATTTGCCATGCCTGATGTGGTCAACTGAGTTTAAGAGATTTGACCAAAGCCACACACCTGGTAAATGGCATAGCTGAATAGAGACTAATCCAGGCGTCCTCAAACTGCGGCCCACGGGCCACATGAAGTGGTGTGAATTGTATTTGTTCCCATTTTGTTTTTTACTTCAAAATAAGATATGTGCAGTGTGCATAGGAATTTGTTCATAGTTTTTTGTTTTTGTTTTTTTTTAACTATAGTCCGGCCCGCCAGTGGTCTGAGGGACAGTGAATTGGACCCCTGTTGAAAAAGTTTGAGAACGTCTGGTCTAGTCCAATGGTTCTTAGCCTTCCTAATGCTGCAATGTATTTTCATTGTTAAAAAGGGGTTGTGACCCACAGGTTGAGAAACTCTGGTCCAGTCTCCTTTGTTTTGTGGAAATTCCTTCAAAGAATCCCATTCCAACTTCAATGTAGCCTCCTTGGGCAGTAGCAAAGTCTTTGGCCATTCCTCAAAGGGGAAAAGAAAGGAAAGAGAGGAAAGGGAAACTTCTGCCTGTCAGGTGTGCAGTTTTGGAGACTTCCTGGCAGTTGGGAATGGGAATGCAGAGATAACACCATGGTCTTTGAGGACATGTCCTTGGGAACATGGCACCATGGTGAAAAAGGTCCAGAGGAGAGCAGCAAGGGTACACCATTGTTTAATAGGCGGTGTTGGGGCTAATCACTTTCTACCCTTTACCCACTGTGGTACCCATAGCCCGCCGAGCAGCTGGCAAAGCCCTGGAATATTAGGTAGCATGTGGGTTTGTTTACCTACAGGGCTATCTCTCTGGGCTTTTAGGGACTCAGATGGGACACACTCTTTGCTATTATGACAGTAAAAGGCAACTCAAACTAGCCATTGTGTGAGAGACAGAAAGGCAAGCTTACCTGTCACCCAGGTACCCGCCCCCCAGTGGAACAGGTAGCAGAAGGAAGCCCAGGGTATGCCGGGGATGTGGCCAAGAGTTCATAGCATCACACACAGGAGCGCCCATGAGTATGTCCATGTGACTTCTGGCCCTTGGGAGCTCATGGTACCCATGTCATCTTTTGGGTGGGTTTCTCCTCCTTCTGGAGATGAGTCAGGTATAGTTTGATAGAACTTACAAGGGGTCAACCCCTGAAGAATATCGGTCAGATACGAATACTGATTACAGTAGGTTTAGCACAGTGTTCCTCAGACCAGGCGCATACTCACAATTACTAGAGGAGTTCTGAAAAAAATCTCCATTCCTGAATATCTTCTCAGACCTACTGACGCAGACCCTGTAAGGGGTAAGTCCTCAAAGTCTGTGCTATTCAAAGACTTTCCAGGGCATCCAGATGATTATCTAGGTTCAGGGCAAAGGAGAAAGGACTTGCGATCTATAAACCAAGATTCAGATACTCCCTCTGACGTTTCCTGGCTGTGGGACCCTGAGCAAATCACCCGACCTTTCTGAGCCTCAGATTTCACCTAGGACTAATAACAATCATGTAGTCTCCCTCCACAATGTCATTATGCAGCTCAAGCGAAAGGGATGAAATAGCTTTGTAAACTGTGCAGCGCTGCACACGTGTGACCCTGCTCATATCATTCATAAGTCAAGGAAGTGAGTCTGGTGGTGGTGATGGGGAAGGGGAAGGGGGTTCTGGATAGGGGACGAGAATGGTCTTTCTTGGCTGTGAAAACCTTACAGTGTCAGCCAGGACCCTGACCTTAGACCTGGACAGAAGCTTGTGGGAGGAGAACACTGGCTCAGAGGGCTTTCCCACGCCTGCCCTATCTGAACCTTTCCTGTAGGAAGAGAAATGTGACAGGGGGAAGTGCCTGGGACAGGCATGGGGCCAGGTGCAGGGCGGTGCTTTGCAGACCTTTAGCTAGTTATTTTTAGCATCTGGGTATAAAAGAAAGAAGCTTAAGTTGGCCCTGCCCCTGCTGGCCCTGCACACTTGGCTATTTTTACTTCTGAAAGACTGGGATCTCGTCCAGCTTAGGGAGGGAAGACAAGAAGAAAGGAGGGAGGTGGAGGGAAGCAGGAATTATTTTACTTCCATTAAGAAAAAAGCCAGAAGCCTGATCTTATCAAGTCAGCAAATGGGCATCTGATCCCAGACGGGGTAGCTGCCGGCTCTGGAGGCCCCGACCTGCCTGCAGTGGATTGGAGGGGCCAGCAGATGGGGCATGGCCTTGAGGGGCTGGGGAGCCAGCTCCTTTCCTCCCAAGGAGTTTCTGTCCCAGAGCAGCCCTGAAGCGTCTTTGCCATTTCCTGTGTCCTGAGCTGGGAAGTGGGATTGCCTGCTGCAGGCACCAGGGCATCAGTCCAGTGATAAAGTTGCGGGGGAGGGGTGGGTTTGACCACAGCCAAGGGCAGGACCACCTCTGTCCTCAGACTGGACAAAAGCAGCCATCAGCCCTGTTGCATGTTTAAGAGAGCCCCAGTGTGTGTGCCCCTGGGCACAATATTCAACCTGTAGGAACCTTAGTTTCTGGAGGAGTTTTTGTTTAACATCTGACCCATAGCAGTTACCTGTGTAACTATGCGGATGTGTTTCTCTTTCTTCCCGGGTGGGGGTGGGGGGAATCAGTTCAGGCCAGACTTAACCACCTCCAATAGGCAGATGAAAGGCAAATGCTGGGGTATGGGGTCCAGTTCCTGCAAACCTACCCTGGTTTGGTTCCTCAGCCGAACGCAAGGTCTACCAACGCTTTGAGAATAGAAAGCGAAAGTGAATAAAACTGACAGCCAAACGGGACCAGGAGCAGGGTGGACAGCAAAACTAGAAAGCAAAAGTAAATTTGCACAGGCTTTAGCATAACAAAGAGGCAATTTATTGAAGTATTGTAAGCATAGTGCACTTCCAGAGAGGTGGAAGTGGGTCTTTCTCCTGAGTGAGGAAATGTAAATATGCTGACCCAAAGCAGTGTAAGGGTATAAATATCTCTTTTTCTGCCTTTGAAATTGTTAGTGAACACTCTTATTGGTCTCTCTGCATCTCCAGGCACCTTAGTCCTTCACTGTTGGTCATTGATCCATTTGGTTACTTCATATCCATGTTCTTTTTTTGGCAAAAATTGCTAAGTGCTGATCTGTTGTTGATTTTACCAAGACTGTGGCATTTGTGGTGTGCAGCATTCTGCAACCATCCACCTCATGTCCAAATATGGAAACTGTATTTTGTGCAGGACATGCTTGGTTAATTGAGTCACAGTGTTCCCTGGAGGTTTCCATGGCCCCTCCAGATTTCCTTATTTAGCAGGCCAGGCTTCCCTTCCTCCCTCCTCGAAAGCCACTTTCTTTGTCCCTGTTCAGCAAGAAGTTATTACTGAGCGCCCGCTGAGTACCAAGCACTCTGCTACATGTTTCAACATTTTAGGTTAATTTCACCAACCTGAGAAATATTAAGTAGTTAAAAAAAATTTTTTAACAGCTTTCTTGAGAGGCAATTCACAATTAAAGTGTACATTTGATAGATTTTGATATATTACATACTTTAAAATTGTGGCAAAATGGATATCACATAAAATTTGCCTTTTAAAAAGCCCTTTTAAGTGTATAATTCAGTGGCATTAATTACATTCACAATGTTATGCAACCATCATTACTATCTACAGAGGGTACCAAGAAAAGTATACACATTTTAAGAAAGGAAAAAGCTGTAAAGTCTCCATCCTTCATATTAACCTGGATGGAAGTGGAAGACATTATTCTTAGTAAAGCATCACAAGAATGGAGAAGCATGAATCCTATGTACTCAATTTTGATATGAGGACAATTAATGACAATTAAGGTCTGGGGGGAGGAAAAGCAGAGAGAGGGAAGGAGGGAGAAGGGTGGGGCCTTGGTGTGTGCCACACCTTCTGGGGGCAAGACATGATTGCAAGAGGGACTTTACCTAACAAATGCAATCAGTGTAACCTGGCTTATTGTACCCTCAATGAATCCCCAACAATAAAAAAAAAAAAGAAAGGAAAAAGCTGTGTTAAAATTGTAATACTCAATATACTGATAATGTTTGCTATCTTATATATTGTATCTTGTAGCTCTTGTAATTGCAGGAGTCAAATGTCACTTGAGTATTACAATTTTAATAGTTTTTTCGTGACTCGAGTATTACAATTTTAACACAGCTTTTTTTTCCTTTCTAAATGGAAGACATTAACAGTCTTTCCCTTTCTTAAAATGTGGATACATTTTTTGGCACCCTCTGTAGTTCTAAAACTTTTTCATCATCCCAAAGAGAAACTCTGTACCCATCAAACAGCAATTTCCAATTCTCCTCCCCTCAGTCCCTGGCGACTTCCAATCTACCTCTATGAATTTGACTACTCCAGATACCTCATCAAAGTGGAATCATACAATAGCTGTCCTTTACATCTGGTTTATTTCATTTAGCACAGTGTTGTGAACATGTTGTAGCATGTATCAGAACTTTATTTCTTTTTATGACTAAATAATGTTCCGTTGTATGTATATACCACATAGGTTATCCATTCATTTGTTAATGGACAGGGGGTTATTTCCACCTTCTGGCTATTCTGAATAATGCTGCAATGAACATTAGTGTACGAGGGGTCTGTTCACATTTTTATTTTCAGCTTTTTGGAGTATGTACCTAAGGAATGGAATGGCTGGGTCATAAGGTAATTCTTTGCTTTTTGAGGAACCCTCATACTGTGTTTCCGCAAGCAACTACTTGAGCTCAGGAATTCAAGACCAGCTTGAGCAAGAGTGGAGACCCCATCTCTAAAAACAGCCGGGTGTTGTGGTGGGTGCCTGTAGTCCCACCTATTTGGGAGGCTAAGGCAGGAGGATCACTTGAGCCCAAGAATTTGAGGATTAAGTGGGTTAATATGAACTCTACACCTTGGGTACTATTATCCCTATTTTATAGATGAGGAGGATGAGGTGAAGAAACTTGCTCTAGATCACTCAAGTAGCAAGGAGTAGAGACAGGGATAATATTGAGATCTGATCCTGAGGCTAGCTAGCACTTCTTTCCTCTGCTTATATTTGTGTCTACAAGATTTCAAGACTTCTAATATTGGTTAAGAAAGGGGATGGTTCCTTGTCTGATCCTGGACTCAAGGACTCCATCTGCACAAGGCCATGTATTCCAGTGACTACCAATCCTTTCTGTATTCGTAGAACACTTACAAATATTACGATTTTGACCTGTACAAGTTAAGGAATTAAACAGTGTTGAACAGTGGTTAGAACAAAGGATATGTATTTATTACAGCATTTGGAGACTTGACAACACTTTACATATGACATTATTAAAGCTTTCTTATATCCAGAAAGTATCAATAAGATGATAAACTCTAATAACCCCAGAAAGTAATTGTAAGTCAATTAGTATTTTAACGTTCTTCCTGAATCCACGCTTTAGCTGTTTACTAATACAAAGACTCCCTACTAATTAGCTGTTTACTAATACAAAGACACAAACAATAAGGCATCTCCTATTTCAAGCTAAAAATCTCCTTTTTTTTTTTTTTCGGTTGGTATTTGTAAGGCTTAAGCATATTAATTTAAAAAGTAATTGCCCATTGTATTAGTCAATGAAAATTGCTTTCTGCCGCAAGTTATAGAGAACTACATAGCTAGTGGCTTAAGCTTTGATAAATGAGGTTGATTTCTCCACCCTATAAGAAGTCTGGAGATGAGCAATTGCTGGTATCGCACAGGCTTCTAAGCCACAGCGTTAGGGCTCAAGCTCTTTTTTTGTCTTTCTTCTCTGGTGTTCTTTGCTGTCCTCTGATGGCTGCCTTATGATAATAGCGAGGTGGTTGCCACAACTATGCTTCACCTTCCAGGTCAGGGCAGGAGAAAAACAAAAGAAGATGCAAAGACACATCCGTCTCTTTTCCCAGGAAAGCAAAAGCATTCCCGGAAGCCTCCACCCTGGACTTGCCTTTACATCCCACTGGCCAGACTCAGGTCCCCTGCCCGGCTCTAACTACTGCGGAAGCTGGGAGTGTGGGGAACAAGATTGCTGGGACTGGCTGGGGCACGTCGCCTCCACGAGCAAATCTGGGTCCTACTGGCCTGGAAGAGAGGAAATGGAACGGAAATTGGGTAGATAACCACTAATGTCTGTTGTACCTCCCTGCTAGCATTTGGTGATCCACTTCTCAAGGTTTCCTGATAAAAGTATCTTGTGGTAGCCCTGACTGTGAGGACCCGTCCATACCACTGTCTCTCAGGGAGGGCCTTCCCCTTGTTTGTTAACATGGTGAGCAGCTTACTCAACAAAGTGTAAAAGCACAGTGGCAGGTAACAGGTATAAACACAGGTGACCAATGCCCGGCTAGGCAGAGTGCAGAGGAATTCAGATGACAAAAATTGTGAGATACACAGAAATCAAGAAATGTGACTCCACACAGAGGGAAACAAATGAAGCCCTCCTGGCAACACTGATAAGCTGAGCAAGTTGAAACTTGCACGGGTGAATCAGGAAGGACGCTGGCAACTGTGTTTCTTATAAGTGAAATAATGAACCATAATACAGTCTGCCTCAAAACTTCCATTGTGACCCAGTGGGTTATCTGTCCCCTGTCTGTGCCCTTGAGGACCTGATCCTTCTCAGTTCAGAGCGTACTCCATCAACAAAGACAAGTGCATAGAAGGTGGGGAGATGACTGGCCTGAAAATAAGGTACAGATGTGGAAAACAAAGGGTGCTTGGCCGTGGAAGGAGGGTGCCCAAGAATTTCAAATCTATAAAAAATTGTCTTGTAGAAGGGGAGTTGCCTTGTTGAATGGGGTGGAAGGTAGTAAACAATCAGGAGACGGAATTTAGCTCAATACAGGAGAACTTTCCACGAGGAATGGGCTGCCTCCAAGGAGTCGGGTTCTGGAGGGTGGCTAGACAAAGGGAAGCCGTGAAAAGGAGTATCACGAGATTTTTTGTTTCCTGAGTCTCAAGGGTTTCTGTTATTCAGACACTGGATTGCCTCCTATAGGCAGGGTTCTGAACTTGGACTAGGAAGACAAAGTCCTTGCCCAGGAGGTTCCCCTACGCCTCTAAGGAGATGGGCGTACGGCATCTCCTGACGTGTCGGTGGTCTGGTCGTGTCATTGTCATTATAGAGAATGAGCACAGGAAACCCAATAAGGGGTGTGGCCAGCTATGCCTGGGGCTCCTGTAAAGACTACTCAGAAGATAATACCTACAGCAGGCCTTCAGGGTGAATCCAGGGTAGTAACTGCCTTTGGAAACGGGGTGGTCATAGGGACAAGGATACCTCATTTAGGTGGATGTCTATCTTTCCCACCCCTGGCCAGGGCAGTGGGGTGCGTGGGTAAGGAAGCACAGGTCTGTGTCCCAGGACCTCTCACCTAAACGACCATTTGCAAACCCTGACCGTGGGATGGGAGATGGGCAGAGAAATGTAGCAGACCTAGGTCCCATCCTCTAAGAGCACACGGTGTGCATGAGCTGGTGGGTGTAAAGGGAAACAGGATGAGGTGCACCTGTAGTACCAGGCGAATGCTGGTGTTCCTGGGGTGGGGGGACGGTGGTGTGAGAGAGGGCCTCACTTGGAACTGCATTTTCCTACCATTAAATTATTCAATTGCCACAACAGCCATGCGTGGTGAGCAGAGCTGGTATTACCTTTGCCTCCTCCTCGCTACCTGCTGATGAAGCTGAGGCTGGGAGACCAGCTCGTCCACAGCTGCATGGGGTGGGGGGCAGGGATGGACCTGGGACCTTGACCATGGATCCCATGGGCTCAGCCTGTGGGCTTCTGCATAGAGGACTCAGAAAAGCAGCAGAAAGCGGGAGGAGCCAGCATGTTTAAGTTTGTGCCGAATTAAACCCAACAGGCTGCTTTCTTTTTTAAATTGAATAACCAGATAATTGATATGTTTATTGATCAGAGCCATTGACCACTATGCTGAAAAGATCTGGAGGAGAAAATGTTAAGGAAAGTTTACACTTGCTGTGCCCTTGGAGTCAGACCTTGGCATGGCAAAGAGCGTGGGTCTTTCATTGGACAAATTACTAAATCTCTCTGACTATTTGTAAAATGAGGATAATAGTTCCTACTTTGTACCTTGTGGGTTAAATGTGGTAATATTATATAGAAAGTGCTGCATGACGTAGGCTGTTACCATTATCATTACTAGTGTGATTCACCGGAAAGTTGTACACAATACAGGGGAAGGATAATAACAGGGCTGATAATAATGAAAGTAGCACTTCCCATTTTCTAACCACCTGTGTCTCAGGTACCATGACAGACCCTGAAATAGGACCGTGAACAGCCCCAGGCCTTAGGGGTGGCTAGTCATCAGGCGACACCCGGTGTGCCCTCAGAGCCCATGAAGAAGCTCCCAGCCAGCACAGGGGTGGAGGGGAAGGAGACACATCCTCTCCTGTACTTAGCATGTCTTCCCTGGGCACTCACTAAAGGCCCAGCCCTGTGTCAGGACAGGGAAGATTCCAGATGGAGTCATCCGCAGAGGTGGCAGCAGCCCACCGCCTCGCCTTGCTGAGGGATGGACACTTCTTTTTATTTTCTGCTAAGCACGCCTCACTCTGCCTGCCAGCTGCCTCGGGGGAGGCAGGCTGCAGGGAGGGAAGGTCATCAGACTGGCCTGTAGGAGAGAAGGTCAGGAAAATGGGGAAGGGTTTGCGCTGGACTCAGGAGTGGGAGTACATGGAAGATGCTCAACACAGTAGGTGCTCAGGGGCTAGGGGTCCTCGTGGCCTTTATGAATGAAGTTATCAGCATTCCAGGGGAAGCAGAGCTTGGTGGAGGGTGTGGCTCAGCCCAGGTGTGGGGGCAGGGGAGGTTTCTACATAGATGTGTCATAGATGGGGTCAGAAAACTCCTCTAAACAGGGAACTTGTCCCTAAACCCTTTCTTTCCTGTGTTTGTATGCCTCGTCCTCTGCCTCACTGAAGAGGCTTGGGACATTAAGGGGACAAATGTGAGCACAGGGGTTTAGGTCTTGAGCTGGCAGGGTCCGGCTGCCCCTTAGGGCTGGGGCACTGGTGAAGGCTGATTTTGCAGCTGCACTTGCCAGGACATCTTAGTGCAGCCTCCTCAGACCCTGGAATGCTGCAGATCACCTTGGTGAGATGCTGGTTCTGATTCCTCTGAGGCCAGGCCCGAGAGTTTTGCACTTCTACCAAGGCCCCAAAAGATGGCAATGCTGCTGGCCTGCAGACCACACTTTGAGAAAAAGGGCAACAGAGCATGTCCCCACCTATGTGCACTTGGGCACTCTCTATTCACAACACCTTGTAATGCCAGCACTGCCCCAGGGCTTTCCTCGGCCACCAGAGTCTGCTCACCTTGGACCTGGGAGGCAGGAAGTACCAGAGCAGCCTGTAGCCAGGGAGTGGTAGGCAACTGAGTCCTTGGTGAGTGGAGCCTCAGCTGCTCACTACAGCAGTGGCATCAATTTCTTACCAGCCTCCCTTCCTCCTCTGCACTGTTCCTGAGAAATCAGTAACAGATGTTGTCAGTTACACACTTCTAGGCCCTTGCAGAGGTCCTCAAACTTTTTTAACAGGGGGCCAGTTCATGTCCCTCAGACCATTGGAGGGCCGGACGATAGTTTAAAAAAAAAACTATGAACAAATTCCTATGCACACTACACATATCTTATTTTAAAGTAAAAAAACAAAATGGGAACAAATACAATCACACCACCTCATGTGGCCCGCGGGCCATAGTTTGAGGACCCCTGCAGCAGAAGGGGAGCCTATCAGGAGCTCAGAGACCACACTTAGAAACCAGCAAAAACCAGGAGAAGGCCTGGAGAGCCTGGGAGCAAGGATGCAGTCACCACCTGCTAGGGAGGGCACTGCTGCCCTGGTCCTTCCTCACCCTCCCTCTGTCTTTATGCCTGTGTCAAAGGTCCCCGCCCAACCTCCAGAGGGTGAATCTCTGGGATACCCAGCAGGGCTGTGAGGGTGGGGCCTGTGCCCTACAAGAGGACCCAGTAGGGGAATTGCCTTTAAATAGGAAGCCAAAAAATGTTTACTGCAACCTCGTTCAGCACCAAGTATAAAGGGACCAAGTTGTAGTGTTTAAAGGGACATTGCTGATGAAAATGCTGAGTAGGAACTGGCCCAAAAGACACAGTCCCCTCTGTGGCCAGCTCCACTGGGTGAGTGCACAGCATCCTCCGTGGCCTCTGGACGGAGGATGAATTCTGGAAACGGCTGGAGGACTGTGTCCTCAGCATCCCAAAGTCCCTTTAGGTCAATTAGTATTTGAAGGAATTGTCCCTACCCAGTCAATAAACAAAGTAATTTTCCTTTCAATTGCTTTAGGAAACTTCCTTTCCCATTCTAAGGACTTAAATTTAGTAACTGTACATCCTACAAAGAAGCAGTCAGAAAATTGCCCCTGGCACAAACGGGCTCTAAATTATCGTTCAATAAAGTCACAATTATTCCTGACTTCCTCTTGCCTGCCCTGGAGAAAGGCCGGGATCAGTGGGACTGGCATGCCGTGGGGATGGGAGAGGCCAGGATGGGGAGGACCCTCATTTCTTCTGCTCCAGATCTTATCATCCTTCCCCAGACCTAGGAAGTGCTGTAATTTATTAGAAAAGAGGAAGAGCCCTGAGATCAACTGACTGGGTCTCTGTGAGAGCAATACTCTGCCTTTGGGGGAAAGAACAGAAGTTGAACTTGGCTTCTCACCTTAGAGGCTTAGGTGGCAACTGAGATTTCTTTCAGGACTCAGGTCTCCATGTCTGACTTTTCCTGTGTTTTAGTCAAGACCCATTTCATGGTCAGGAGGAGAGCTGTTGAAATGAGATCAATGGAATCTAAGAAGGGACTTTATACAGGGCCAGCCTTGGAGAGGTGTAGGACGAAGGCAGAAGTGACTGCCAGGCCCCGGCACCATGCTTTGGGCTCCTGCTCTCTGGTGCGTTCTATGTTAGTTCATAATTTGGAGCAAATCTGATGGAGTACACCCATTGTTGTCATCAGGAGCAAGGAGCCCACCTGAATCCCTGTGCACTTGATCTGATGGCGGGGGGTGTCAAATGGTACCAATGTGTCTGTCTAGACACCAGAAGCTATGGATGGGGCAGGGCTTCTGGAGGGCAGGGTGGACACAATGACAATACAGATGTTTCCAGGGTGGGTTCTCACTCCTGGAAATGGATGTCAATGAAGGGCAGATAGTACGGCTTTGTACCTGCTGTCAAGACATTTCCAGGCATCGACCTACGGGTGGCCGAGACTGCTGCATCCCCTTCCACCAGGACATGTGTAAAAGACAAACTCTAGAGTTCCATCCTAGAACCTCACAGGGTGGGATCCAGAAATTAACATTTATAACAAGCCTCCATCTAGATGCTTCTTATGTGAAAAGTTCAAAAATCCTTGTTCAGCTCTTTTGAAGGGCCTGCCGATGACAATGTTTCCTGTCCTGTCTTGGCAAGTTAACTCAGCCCTCCCTGGCTTCAGAACAGATCCAACATAATATGACTTCTCCCTCTGACACTTGGTAGAGTGCTTTTGTTGTGTTTTTCCTTTAGGAGACATAACCACTTGAGGGCTGATGGTTGCCTGGGATGGATTTCAGGAGGCTGCTGCATCCAGAGAGGCCGGACCAGGCCAGGACAATTGGAACAGGCCATCCCCATTAGATAATTATTTTTAAGATTGTCTATCCATCTAGCCCGAGGCTGGGCATGGGACATGTAGGCATGGTACTTAACCAATGTTGAAATTCCAAAGTCTGCCTTGCCATCTGTGGTGATGTTGACAACGTCTGAGACAGTCTCCCTTTTATCTGCAATAGGTGTGCGCCTCGACCGAGTGCGTGGAGGTCGCCAGAAATACAAGCGTAGGCTGGACTCGGAGAGCAGCCCTTATCTGAGCTTGCAGATTTCTCCACCCGCTAAAAAGCCATGTGAGTACCAGGGAAGCCTGTGCCTCTTTTGCCAGTGTCGTATCTGGAACATCTGCCATCCCTTGGAGAAGTGCCATCTTTCCACTGCTGAGATATGGGACAATGTGAATGTTGGGGAGGTGTCATCAGTGCCCAGCATTGATGTCAGACACTTCAGGCCTCCTTCAGAAGGCCTTTCCATAGAGGACAGCACATGTACGTAGAATGCTCCTCCAAAGGAAGCTTGGGCCTAAGCAGCCATGGGCCCAAACCTCCAGAACATGCCCACCTCGCCTCCCACCTGAAGTTGCTGTGCGGCTGCTTTGGGAGAAGTCATCAGGCAGCTTCCCCTAGAGGGATTTCTCCGCTGCCCAAAGGCCACTGCCAGCAACTTTGTGGAGTCGGAATGGGAAGGGAGATTACAGCCTTCCCAGAACTCTTAGAAGTTTGACTTTTCTTCCTGATCCATCTGAATTCCATCCTGACCCTTTCCGTCTTTGGTTGTTGCAGTGGCCAAGATTGTCTCCTATCTACTGGTGGCTGAGCCAGACAAGCTCTACGCCATGCCTCCTCCCGGCATGCCCGAGGGGGACATCAAAGCCCTGACCACTCTCTGTGACCTGGCAGACCGGGAGCTCGTGGTCATCATTGGCTGGGCCAAGCACATCCCAGGTAAGCATGGGGGGACAGGGAGGTTATGACCAGGGACTCAACCAGTGTCCCCATGGCCTGCCCAGTGGCTGTGACTCTGTGCCTGGGAGTCTGGTCCCAGGATGCCTATGAAATCTGCCAAGCCCCCTTTTCTCTGGGCCCCTGCTCTCTCCAGGTGGGACTGGAGAGAGGGGGTGTTTAGTAGGACAAGTGATGTTAGTGCACTGCTCGGGGCTCTTCAGGACCAGTCATCATTCTAGGGGGTGTTATGATTCCATCTACAATTGGCATAATATTCACAGAACAAATTCCTTGAACCCTTAAAGGACCAAAAACAAACAAACAAACAAAAAAAAAAAACAAAACAGGGTTTTCTTGTAGGACTTAGTGGAATGTTGCTGAACAACAACCCAAAAGAGGGATTGACTCTTTCTATTCGAGGCAGGCAGAGTGGAGCAGTTAAGAGCATGTGCTTGGGAAGCAGATCGGGATTCCAATTCTGAGTCTGCAGCTTATCAGCCGAGTAACCCTGGTGGGCCACCTGACCCCTCCATAAAATGGGGATACAGGAGCACAGTTCTGTGGGCGCTGACGTGAGAATGGAACGCAGCACATGTGTGAAGCATCCAGCACGGCGCCAAGCCGAGCTAGCATCAGCTGCACGGTCAGTCTTGCCATTTGCCTGAGCTCTTGGAGTGCCCTGTCTCTTGATTTCTGTACAGAAAGTACACACAATGTGTCTCAGGCCATATGGACTTCTCTTCACTGCTTGGGGATTCACACCCCACTTTTACCTCTCTCATTCTAGGTAAATGGTCAGAGCTGGTCTTTTGCTCGTGTACACCCCCAACACCCTCATACCCTCCAGGACACACACTTAGGGGGCCATTCTCAGTGCAGCCTACTCCGCAGCTCCTTTCAGGCTTGAACAACTTGGCTCGTGGTAGAAACATCCTGTTATCCTCTGATAGTGACCCACCATGGACTCTAACTATGTGACACGGGACACTTTAGCTTTTGGTCTATAAACCCTTTTTTGTTTGTTGTCATCGCTCTGAAAGACAAATACAGCATGCATGGTGATAGCAAAGGTGTCCTAGACTTTAGATGCTAAGGCCCACAGTCAATCAAAGCAACTTAGAAAGTCCTGTGTGAGATGGTACCTACTCAGTCCACAGGAAGGAGCCTTCTGGTGGGCAGGACCACACAGAGAGATCAGACTCCGTAAGGGTGCACTGGCTGTCACCTGCCTAGTAGGAAGCCTGCAATTCCCTCTCCTGGGATTCCCTGATGGCCCGCAGGCATTCTGACTCAGGGACGGGCTCTCCAGGGATCTGGGCTGGTGTGCCCTTGTTAAGGAGCTCAGCCTTTTGGAGATTACACACTCAGTAGTTTTTGAATCTGCCCAGTGCTGGTTCAGCACAGATGTGGGGTCAGGCCACTGCTTAAGACACCTCAGCCTGGATTGCTCCACTAACCCAGGGCCAAATTGGGTACAGCTACCCCTGCCCCCACCGCTACACTTTTTCTCTAGGGTGAACAGATACTGTATCCCGGCAGTGGCTCAGGAGTGGCGCCTGGCGGTCCTTAGGGCCACTGCTTCCTTCTTTCACCACCTACCCCTGCAACCCCTCAGAGGGCGGGGAGCCTGGAAATGCTGCTCCCCTGCGCCCAGTTTTCCTTGTGCCTTTCCACCTCCCAGCTCCATCTCCCATCTGGGCCCAGGCAAGAGGGCGGGGGGAGAGCAGAGTGGATGCTGGGGCCATGGACTTTGGAATCAGGCAGCCCGGGCTCTGCTCCCAGCTCTACCTTTACTGGAGAATTTTTCTGAGCTTCAGTGTTCTTGCCTGTAAAATGAGAATCACAATAGAACCCCCGTCCTGGGCTTCCAGGAGGACAGAGCACACTCACTGGGCAGTAGAGAAACGGCAGAGACTCTGCATGGCTGTGGTCGCTAATGGTAATGAGAGCCTCCGTTCACATCTTCATTCCTCCTTGTCCAAAGGTGAATTCTTTTTGGTTAAAAAATGAAATAAAAATGGGGGCTCAGTTGTCCATGTCTCAAATACTAATTTACCTATTTTGCATAAATCTGTATGCTGAATTATTTGGGCCTGACCTTCTTGTGTTTAAGCTAAAATTAATTAGCGGAGTCCCCTGCCACTTCCTGTAAACCTCATATTAAGGGTAACACCACATCAAGTGCCCAGTGTTTTTAAACTAATCAACTTAATCACATCTCAGATTAGGTAGAAAATGCATCTGGAGGCAGGCTCTCTAGTCCTTAGAGCACTGTTTTCAACCTTTTTTATCTCACAACCCACTCAAGCCTATAGTTAAACTGCCACAGCACACTTAAATTATGTTGGTCAAAAAAAGTAAAAAAAGGGAATATACTTACTGGGCTTTGAACTTCTTTTGAAAAGAAATTAATGATCTTTAAAAATTTTCCAGACACACCCAAGATGCTCTCACGGCACACTGGTTGAAAATCACTGTCACAGAGAGAGAGAGAGAGAGACCCAGGCCAGTGCCCTTCATCCAAGGACTGCGTCTCATGCTTCAGTGTCTTCCAGCCTCAGGCCACAGCCCGGCACACAGAGGGCATTTCACACTTGCCTTTGCCCACCTGTATCGAGCATTCACTGTATGTGAGGTCTCCTGCTAGGATTTGTAGCTGACATAAAAAGTTAATTTCTGCCCCCAAGGACCCCATTTGGAACAAGGGGCCAATTCCCTCAGAACCCCAGCCATTGTTCAAGTCAGTCTGATGTCGCCCTAACCTAAATGCAGGTTTTTGCTGTGAGTTGAATTTCTTAAGTATTGGGTTGCCTAGAGGGCAGGCCTAGGTCCTCAGAGTGCCCACTTCTTAGTCCCCGGGAGCAAGAGATGAGAGGAAGAGCCCATCGCCTTTGATGCAGGGGCATCCAATGATGATTCACTGCCTCCAACCTCCCCATATCCTGCCCCAGCCTGGAGACTCTGCGTGGGGAGTCCCCACCACCCTGCCCTGCCCAGGCTGCCATGTGCAGGGCATCCCAGAGGCCTCCTCACCAAGGTCCCTTGGCAGCCCTGCTCCCAGGTAGCCACTGTCTGGCTCGATGAAATATGAGCTGCCGAGTGACAGCAGCTGTGTCTGAAGTGGCCCCAGATCCTATAATTACATCTCCCTTTATTACCTCTGCTAATGGCCCTCCAGGTCGACAGAAACGATCATAAATTAACAGATTATGAACTCCACTTGCCACAAATTATGTGCCTTTTTTTTTTTTTTCTTTAATTCTAAGAGCTCATGGTGCCAAATCACGGGGGGATGGGGGCTTGGGAAGAGCTGGAATGTTATTAGATCAGCTGGTGCAGATAAAGCAATTTTCCTGATGGAAAGCTGGGAGCCAAAGGTGCTGGGCAGCGTGGGTGGGCAGGCCCTAGCCTTGAGTGGGCAGTGCCACCTGGGAGAGCCCTAGACCCAAGGGACACAGGCTGGGCTGCCCCAGCCCCTGCCCCTCCCAGGATCCCTCCTCCAGGGGCCTCTCTGTCCCAGAATTGCTAATTATTTGATAGAGGAGACCCAGCCACAGGAGTGGAGGGTATTTTACTGGGAGGGTAGGGAGGAGCACTTGGGTTCCTTTGTATGGGTTTTAAATTTAAAAAAACTGTGCTTCTAGTAAACATGTCATATGTGACATGGTAGAAATTAGAGTTCCAAATCCCAGATCCTAAGCTTCCTTCTGGGCATGTATAACCACTCTGTGTGTGTTTGGGGTGGGGAGGCGGTGGATCCCACTCACGGGTTCACACCCTAACATTGTTTTACACCTGCTTTTTCCATTTAATTATATAAATAACAGCATTTACCATGTGCTCAGCAGGGTTCTAAGTGATCCGCAAGTCAGCTTGTTTAATCCAAACTACCCCACGTGGTAAGTGCTGTTATTATTTCAATTTTACAAATGAAGAAACTGAGGCACTGAATGGTGGGCTTGCCCAGGGTCACAGGCAGAGAGCAACTCTGATTGGAGCCACCACTTTTCTGTCCCCAGGGCCTAGTACAGGCCTGGCACTTAGTAGGTGCGCCCTAAGTCTGCGCTGAATGACTCCAAAGACAGAAACATGATAGTAACATCCTTCTAATGATGCTGCCTGTGTGATTAGGCCCGCAGGGGACCTCCCTTTTGCATGTTCAGAAGCCCAGCTCTTACCTCACCCTCCCTCTGTGCCACTTTCCAATTCAGTTGTCTATTAATTTCACCCTGTCCCTCTCCTCCATCTCCCGCACCCCTCAGACCCCCATCTGTCTGCGTTCAGATCCTCCCCACCTCATACACACTCCCCTGTGTCGGCTGATTGGTATCTGTTAATTAATGTTGCCCAAGGCCTCTCTCCTACTCAGAGGCCTGATAAGGGAAATTGGATGTCCATTTCTATCTATCTCTTATTACCTCCCAGCTCCCTGGGTCACCACAGGCAGCCACACACCCTCTCTCACACTGGGGATCTGGACAACCACACACACCTGACCCCTCTGTCACAGCCTCTCCCCCGAGGAGGTGCATCAATCAAAGCTCACAGTGTTGGTCAGTGTAATTATCCCCACTCTTTTGTTGATCACTCCTGGATCCCAGAAGCCAGGTGGTGATCCAAGGTCCAGGTTTTGCAGGTCAGGCCTGGGAACCGTGATGATTCAACTCAGAGAATGCTCATGGGGTAAGGGCAGCTGAGTGGGCGTCCTCAGCCCAAAGAGTGTCCCCTGCGGTTGAACAGCCATGTACTGGGTGGCAGATGGGTAGGGACATGGGCAAGTGGAGACAGAAGACAACAGATGACAAGTGAGATAGACCACACAAGTCCAAAGTGAGAGGCTCAGGACCACCCAGGCCTCCGGGGAAGTCCAAAGCAGAGAAGAGTAATGCCAAGGGCTGGGCACATTGGCACATGCCTGTCGTCCCAGCACTCTGGGAGGCCAAGCAGCCGGTTCACTTGAGCCAGAAGTTCGAGGCTGCGGTGAGCTATGATGATGCCACTGCACTCCAGCCCAGGCAACGGACAAGACGAGAAAAAACAGAGAGAGGGCGGCGCCTGAGGCTCAAAGGAGTAGGGCGCTGGCCCCATATGCCGGATGTGGCGGGTTCGAAGCCAGCTCTAGCCAAAAACTGCAAAAAAAAAGAAAAGAGAGAGATGCCAATAGTGTACAAACAACATTAATTATTCTTGTTACAATAATAGTGACAACAACCACAACCAGCACCAGCACCTTAGCTAAGGCCTGTTATAATTCTACTTTGCCTCATTTAAGTGTGTATAAAATGCAATTCCAGTGTATTATCCTCATTTTGCAGATGATGACTTTGACCTCATCACTAATGCTAAGAGCTCAGTGCCCATTTTGCATGTTCTGTGCTCATGACTCATTTAGACCTCACGGGGACTCTCTGAAGCCGGCACTATTATCACTCCCATTCCATAGATGAGGTTTGGAGGAGCAGCCTGGCTTTCACAAGGGCAGCCACTGCTAGTAAACGGGGAGTCAGGATTTAACCAGGCAACCTTCAGAGCACCTTGGACAAGACAGTGTCACTGCTCTGGAACCTTCTCCAGTCGCTTTCTTTGAGAGTCCACCTCTCACTAGCAGGGAGGGGGAAACACGCATGATTCCAGGCTCCCAGAACAGGACTGCCTGGTTGTGGTTCAGTGGAGAGTGATGAGGGGAGCAAAGGTACTGTGACCCTGGGAGGCTGTTGATCTCTTAGCAGCCCCAGGCTGTGGTCACTGGGGCCTTCCCCCAGTGGCATTGAAGTTCCCCATTCCTGGTTGCTCCTATGGGTCTCTGTGCAGCTGAGGCTGTGTAGAAAGAGGATGAGGTGTCGTTTAAAACACCAAAGCCTCTTGTGGCTTGCCCAGAGAGAGTCCTGGAAACTCCCCAGAGTGGAAGGGACCCTGTACTGCCGCCTCCTGACTACTATGAATTCAGTAACAAAGTACAAATGCATTTAATTAATCAAAAAGCCTCTACAGACATTTGAAAAATACCATAGAACGAATAATGATGATAACAACTGTCAACATTGACCGAGCTCTTATTATGTAAGTCTTTTCCATGAATTCCAAGTCTGACTCACTCACTGAGGGAAGGACAATGAGTCTAGCAGCTCCCCAGGGAGCCCAACCCCCACCCCAAGCAGGATCTGGAGGTGCCAGGGACACTGTCCCCTACACCCTCCATGCACCCTCCTGATGGCTGCTGCTCCCTGGCCCCTCTTCCTGCAGGTTTCTCGAACCTCTCACTGGGGGACCAGATGAGCCTGCTGCAGAGTGCCTGGATGGAGATTCTCATCCTGGGCATTGTGTACCGCTCGCTGCCCTATGACGACAAGCTGGTGTACGCCGAGGACTACATCATGGACGAGGAGCACTCCCGCCTGGCAGGGCTGCTGGAGCTGTACCGCGCCATCCTGCAGTTGGTGCGCAGGTACAAGAAGCTCAAGGTGGAGAAGGAGGAGTTTGTGACACTCAAAGCCCTGGCCCTCGCCAACTCTGGTAAGGGCAGCTCTGGTGCCCGGGCCACCAGGAGCTTCACAGGGTCTGCTGGAGCCTGGCAAGCAGCGCGGGTTGTGATGGGTGGCAGTGGCAGAAAGACGAGAAATATTTTTGCCACCAAAGATTGAGCAAGGGGTAGCCTGGAGTTAAAAAGATGGTGATGGGCCAGACATGGTGGTTCACACCTGTAATCTCAGCACTTTGGGAGGCTGAGTCGGGAGGATCACTTGAGCCCAGGAGTTTGAGGTTGCAATAAGCTACAATCACATCACGGCACCCTAGCCAGGGTGACAAAGCAAGACCCTATCTCAAAAAAATGTTTAAAAAGACGGTGATGAAGGCTAGCATTGGCTGGATATTTCCTAAGACTTTGAAATCCAGACCAGGATGCTGATTAAGGACACAGATCCTGTAGCCAACTTGCTAAGGGTCAAATCTTGCTTCTGTCATTTGTGTGAGCGGCTTCACTCTTGTGCTCAATTCCTTCCTCAGTGAGGGGGGGGCAGAAACAATCCCTATTCTACAAGCTTACCACATGCCTGGCACCTAAATGCTCAACTTAAATTAATTAGGAATTTATTTCATTTTTACAAACAGTCCTATGAATAAAGTTCTTACCGTTTTAACCACCTTTTACAGATGTGGAAACAGGCCTGGAAAAGTGAAGAAAATTGTCCAGGGTCACACAGTTGAAAACTGTCAGAGTTAGGAGTCAAACCAAGGTTGTCTGATTTCAAGATCAATCTGAACTTATACTTACTCACTCCCGGAATCTTTCATTCAAATCGTCCAAGGACAAGAGAGTAAAACCTTCCTCACTGAGTGGTTTAGTCTAGTGGTAAAAAGAAGACTCTCTGGTTTCTTTAGCATCTCCCAACTTGCCATATTGTCTGGATAGAGGGGCTGGGCCTTGGGTACTGCTGATGAGTGAACTTGAATGTAATCAATGCCTACACATGGAGAGCAGGGTACTGTGTTGGTGTCTAGGGGGGGATGCAAGAAAAGGAGAAATATAGGGGCCCTGCTCAAAAGAGAACATGTGTTAGAAATTACACACGTAGTTCTACTGCAGAGCAAGGTATGGCAAGTTAATTGCTCAGGTCGAGGTCAGATGGACCCGAGTTTAAATTCTAGCTCTGACACTTCCTAGCAGTGTGACCTTGGACAACTCAGTGTCCTGGTGTGTTCAGTGGGGATATTCCAAGTGCCTCTTTTGTGAGTATTAAAGATTGACCAAAAGTAAAGCAATTATCCCAGTGCCTACCCCAGAGAAAATATTCAATAAATATTAATTTATTATCATCATTACCAATGTTAGAGGAAACAAAATGTTATTAGCATATGGAAGATGGAGACAATACCCACAGGATAACCAACTGGTTTTGTTTGACACTATCCTGTTTCTGCTGAAAGTCCCACATCCCAGGAACCCCCCTCCATTTCTAGTAAACTGGGGACAGTTGGTCACCCTAATACATGGCTTCATGGCAAGTGTAGGCGATGCTGTTGAGACTCCCTCTTTACCAGGTCATTCTACCCAGCGCATCCATCCCCCAGCCACTGACTGTCCCCTTTTCCAGACTCACACCCTGCCTTGCCCAGAGGATTATATGCCTGCCCACCCACCCCCAGCAGCAGCAGCCACACAGGGCAGGCTGAACCCAGCTCCTCCTCGCCCTGCCATCTTCTTCCTGCCTCCCCACCTCTTCTAGCACACACACTCCATAAAATCTTGCACCTAACCTGGTCTATGCACCTGACCTCATACAGAGAAGAAAGCACTATTTTTTGTTCAAATTCTTTTCATTAATAATAAATGAATACAAATAGCAATTAAAATTCCACATACTTCTATATAGATTATTTATACTTTAAATTCCAAAGTTGTAATGCATTCTTTGTTGAAGAATGCTAGTGTTTTTTTAAGAATCATTTTAGATATACAAAACAACTGAGCAGATAGTACATAGAGGTCCATATTCCCACCCCACCCGTGTGCTCCCACCCCCAGCACAGGTTCCCTGATCATTACCATCTTGCATTGGTGTGGTAATTTGTTATAATTAGTAAGCCAATACTGATACATTATTATTAACCAAAGCCCATGGTTTCCATTAGGGTTCACTCTCTGTTGTACCGTTCTGTGGGTTTTGACAAATCCACATGACATGTCTCCATCATGACCTTCATCCAGAGTCGCCTCACCGCCCAGTGCTTTACATGTGCAGAGGGAAGCATTTGAACCAGCCTCTGCACAGGGCATGGGGTTCTGATGGACAGAGGAAAGCAGGAGGTGCAAAGCCAGGTGCGGGAAGGCTGGCTGGGCCCGGGAGGTCAAGTGCTCACTTCTGGGCTCTCCCGACTAACTAGTTCATGGCGGGCACACCACTCAAGCTTGCCCGTTTGGGGAGAAGCATGTGAAGAGATAGGAGGCTGCTTGTCAGTCTATTCCCCCCTTACCCCTCAACATCAAACTGCACCCAGCTTTCATCTTTCCATCCCTGACCACACATGCACACACGCACACACATGCATACATGTACACACACACACCCGCCTGAGAGCCCGGGGTGGTTTTGTGGCATCAGCCCAGCAGGAGCTTCTGCTGGCATCAAAATTTGCCTGAGTACACACTTTATCACGTGGGCTGTGGTTCCAAGAACCCAAATATCTTGCCTCAGCGACATCTAGAGGACCATCTTATGGTTTATGCATGGGTATGAGAAGCTCAGGTAGAGAAGGAGGAGTTCGTGATGCTCAAGGCCCTACCTGGCCCCTAAGACAGACCACACACAGCCTATTTCAGACAGCCTTGGGCCTGGGTCGGTAGAAGGATGAAGCCCCAGGCCCTAGGCTGGCTGATAGACACTCAGGAAGCAGGGGGCCAGTCCTTCCCAAGCCCCAGAGTAACTGTTTACAGAGGTGCTTCCCATGAGCCTGTGATGAAGGGCCAGTGTTTAAATGTTTTAAAATGTTCAATCCATCATGGACTGAACATTTTATAAAATAGAAGAAATACATTATTAGAAAAATGAAATAGAAAACAGTATGTACAAACCATAAGCCCAATTTTAAAATTATCGGATACAATAGACGTAAATAAAAAGTATCTTGCCAAATTGCTCTAGCATTTCTAAATGCTTACTTTCAATTTATTTTTTCTTTTTCTTTTTTTTTTTTTTTTTTTCTTTTGAGACAGAGTCTCACGATGTCGCCCTTGGTAGAGTGCTGTGGCGTCACAGCTCACAGACTCTTTGGTTTAAGGGATTCTCTTGCCTCAGCCTCCTGAGTTGCTGGGACAATAAGC
Organism: Nycticebus coucang; assembly: GCF_027406575.1. Classification (NCBI taxonomy): domain Eukaryota; kingdom Metazoa; phylum Chordata; class Mammalia; order Primates; family Lorisidae; genus Nycticebus; species Nycticebus coucang. Next base: position 108,871,834 of record NC_069788.1, on the reverse strand, counting down.
GCCCACCACAATGCCTGGCTATTTTTTGGTTGGAGTTGTCGTTATTTAGCAGGCCCGGGCCAGGCTCGAACCTGCCAGCCTCAGTGTATGTGGCTGGCGCCCTACTCATTGAGCTACAGGTACCGAGCCTCACTTTCAATTTCTTATTCTTTTTCTTTTCTTTCTTTCTTTTTATTTAGTTATTTATTTATTTTTGAGACAGAGTCTCAGTCTGTCGCCAAGGCTAGAGTGCCCTGGTGTCCACCTAGCTCACAGGAACCTCAAACTCCTGGGCTCAAGTGATCCTCCTGCCTTAGCCTCTCATGTGGCTGGGACTACAGGCACCTGCCACAATACCTGGCTAGTTTTTCTATTTTTAGTAGAGATGGAAGTCTTGCTCTTGCTCAGGCTGGTCTTGAACTCCTACTTCAATCCTCCTGCCTTGGCCTCCCAGAGTGCTAGGATTACAGCTACTACTCCCAGCCTATCACTCCCAGTTTCTCATCCCAGGGCAGTAACAACCAGGGGGCAGATGGTAGCCAGTCTGTGCACCACACTTTGAGCACCACGAGTTTCAAGCATGTATTTCAGGGTCAGTCAGACCTGGGTTCAAATTCTGTCTCTGCTACCTACTTGCTGCATACCTAGCACCTAACCTCTCTGAGCCTCACTTTCCTCATCTGCAAAATACAGCAAATAACAGCACATTGTGCAGAAAAGTAAGCCATCTTGCATGTAAGGCACTGGGCACAGAGCTTGGCACGGATCCCTCCTAACTTGTGGTTTGGCTCTGCCAGGCATAGTGGGTGGCCTGGGGAAGAGGAGCTGGTTGGATGTAGCCTCTGTCCCCAGGAATGAACTTGACAAACTTGACCAGAAATAGAGCTAGTGATCCCTGGTGCAGGGTCTGTTGTATAAAGGGCTCAGGGAGGGAAAAGTTGGTTGTTCTGAGCTGCAGAGGTGGAATGTGAGCTCAATCTCAAAGCAAGGGCTAAGACTCGGTAGGACAGGAACAGGGAGAGTAATCTTTTGTAGGGGAGCAATCAACTCAGAGCAGGAAATGGGAAAGGATAGGGCAGTTTGAGGCCAAGACTAGAGAAGCAGTTTGGGGTCTAACCAGAAGCTCAAGGGCTGCGGAGGGGTTGAATTGTAATGGGATCAGGACAGAGAGCCAGGAAGGGTGTGGGAGTGACCTGCCCAGCCTTGAGGAGGAAGATCACCCAGGCAAGGCAGAAAGTGTATTAGCTGAGGGAGGGCCAGGGGCCAGGACACCATCAAGGTGGTCCTAGGGGCATCCTCAAGGGCACCAGGTACCATTGCTGAGGTTGAGTGGACAGGACAACTCAGGTGTGGGTCCAGAGGCTTAGGGGGCTGGCACTGTGCAGCAGAGCCTGGTACATTGGAGGCTGTGTGTGGCCCCAAACCACAGCCCCTTGGGAGCCTGCTGGTTACCATTCACCCTGCATCCCAGCTGTCCCCAAGGCTCCCTGACAGCAGAAAAAATTCATAGCCATTGATTTTGTAATTAACAGTTTATCAATGCCATCGATACAGACCTGCTGATGGATTGCAAAGAAATTAATCTTGCAATGTTATTTTATTTCATTTTTGGTCGAAGACAGCTGCCAATTCTGCCTCCTTGGGGAGGGTGGGGGAGGATGATAAGGTGGAGAGAGGGAGCTGGCAGCCAGGGCCCAGTCTTGTAGGGCCCAGCCACAGTTTGGGTGCATGCTCTAGGTGGCTGAGAGTGTAGGATGGAGCCATGCTTCATCTCCCAACTGGCAATGAAGGAATCCTCACTGCCTTGATATCAAGGAGCAGAAAAATGTGGAGGAGACTTGAGTATGGGGCAGGAAGGCAGTGCCACCCTCCTGAGTCCCCACAATAATGGTAATAACAGCTGCTATTTACCAGTGCTAAAGTGCCTGGCAATTCACCTGACCTTACTGCTACCCTGTGAATATACACTCCTATTTTACAGTCGAGTCAGTCCCAGCTGTAACTCAGCTGTCAGCACGTGCCTCCCTACCCTGCTGGGTTTATTAGGTAAATTTCATTTGAACCCCCCGATTCATGGTCTAAATTCAAAACCCTCCTCAAGATTTTAGAGAACTCTCAACAGCTCCCTCCATCACGAGCCTCATGCCCCCAGCGCAGGGCTCCCGGACACTGAGCTCAGTCCCTTTTTATCTGCATCTATATTCTGTGTTTTGACCCAGAATTTTGTTAACTTTGGTGATTGCACAGAGACCTGAGGAGCTGGGGCCTGGTAGCAGTGATAGCAACAGTAGTGATGAAGGTGGTAGTGGTGGGGGGTGACACCACTTCCCAGGCACGCACTTGTGACAATCATTGTTCTAAACGCTTGACCTGTAAGAGCTCCTTTAACCTACCCTTGAGGTAGGCATGGCCATTTCACCATTTCACAAATGAGGAACATGGAGCCCAGAGAAGTTTAGTAACTTACCTAAAGTCACACAGCTAGCTAGTGGGGGGGCACAGGATTACGACTCCACCAGTGCAGCTCCAGAATCCACTTGGCACTTCCAGGGCACCCAGCAGGGCTGCCCAGGTTGAAGCTTTCCGGGGTCTCTCCTCTCACCTCTTGGTGCCTCTGGAGAAATGTTCTGCATAGATGTGGCCTCCTCCCTGAACCTCTGGGACCTCGGACTGGCAGCTTAACCTCTTTGAGCCTTGGCTCACCTCACCCTGCCTGCCTGCCTCCCAGGCTCCTGGGCCTGGCCCTCCCCGGCCAGGCCTACTCATGCTCGTCCTTGTGTCCGCAGATTCCATGTACATTGAGGACCTGGAAGCCGTCCAGAAGCTGCAGGACCTGCTACACGAGGCGCTGCAGGACTACGAGCTGAGCCAGCGCCACGAGGAGCCACGGAGGACGGGCAAGCTGCTACTGACACTGCCCCTGCTGCGGCAGACGGCAGCCAAGGCCGTGCAGCACTTCTACAGCGTGAAACTGCAGGGAAAGGTGCCCATGCACAAACTCTTCCTGGAGATGCTGGAGGCCAAGGTCTGATGACTCCACACACGGACAGACGCCTGTCCACGGACAAATGGACAGACCCAGTCAGAGACCTCCACAGCCACCAGCCTCGACCTTCCACCCCTGTCCCAGAGGAAGTGGGTCCCAGCGCCCTGGCTGTGTGCAGACTCTAGGGTGCGGTGGGGTGGGGGACAGGGATGGGAGGGCAGGGGTATGGGGCTCATCTGTAACCAGCTTTTTCTTTGGTATGTTTTTTCCTCTTCATGGGCAGTGCTGAGGCCTGGGCCAGGGCTGACGCCCCTTGAGACTAGAGACCACCGCAGTGAGTGCCCCTCCCTCACCAACAACCCAAGGCTGCATGTACATTTCCTGACCCCACCCGTCCCCTAGCCACACCCGGGATCCTGCAGACTCAGGCTGGGTGCCACCTAGGGGGTTTCCTTTCAGAGATGTCAGGTACTTAGGGGACAAAAGCATCGTTCCTCCAGAGGCCCTGCCTGCTCTGAGGTCCTTCTGAGGTCCAGATGGCTCCTTTTTTCCATCCTTGCTCTAGGCTTTGCACACACTCAGCTCCCAGCCAGGCTCTAGGCTCTGCACACACTCAGCTCCCAGCCAGCAGGGTGGCACCCACAGGAGGATAGTGGCTAGAGCTCACCTGCCTGTGCCCACCTGTCCTCTTCTCTTCTTCCCAGTAACCCCCTGTTCCAGCCTTCCTGACCCTACCTCAGAGCTCACACACACAGTGGGTGCAGCCCGCCACAGTGACTCCAGGTCCTGCAGACAGGAACATGCTGGCACAGAGAAGGGCAGGGTCCAGAGCAGACTCCCCAGAGCCTTCCCCTTCTCCTGGGGCACAGGTCCAGACCAGGTGGGCCTGCAGGAATCAGGGGGCTCTGAATCTGGTCTGGCCATCCTGGGAGGACCAGGGTAGGATGGGGAGGGACCTAAACCAATCTCTGCCAAGCATAGAAAGGCCCAGAAGCTGAGATGCTGCGTAAGTGGGTAGTGGGGCCCTGAAGGGAGGGAGCTCAGTGGGGTTGGGGGAGGGCTGTCAGCCTGCCTGATCCCCCACACCCCTGCACTCAGCAGCCCACCACGGGGCTGGCACACCAGTACCATGGGAAGAGTTGCCTCCTGCCACCCTTAGACCAGGAGGTTTGGTGTAGCTCCCCTGGGCACACTGAGCAGGCCCAGCTCTCTGGCAGGACCCCTGCAGTCTTCCCAGCTACTGTGTAGGGTAAGCAACCATCCAAGCTTGCTCAGAACTTTCCTGGTTTTAACTCTGAAAGTTCTGTGTCCCAGGAAACCCCTCAGACCTCAGAGGACAGGGATAGTGGGTCACCCCATTTCTGTGGCTAGCCATGAAAATCAACTTTAACCCACTGGAGGGGCAGCTCAGAACTGTGAGGGCAGCTCATCTGTGCTCATGGCTTGGGTGAGGGCAGCTTAGAGAGTCCCCCATGGATGGATGGAGGGACATCAAGATGTGATGGAAGGTGCCTTTTCCAATGGGCTGCCTTCTCAGGCAGGGGTCAGAGTCAGCCCTTCTGGGATGTCCCTGTCCACCCCTGCTAACCCGGCCTGCCCCACCAGTAGAAGCAGCCAGACCTTGCCTATCACCAGAATACCTGGAGGCCAGGTGCCCATCCTGCAGCTTTCTCATGGAAGCAGCTGCCCTGGCCCCGCCCCTTTGGTTCTGTGTCCCCAGTGCTGGGCCTGAGCATCTCTGCTGGTCTGTGCTGAGGTCGTCCCAAAGGAGGGCTGGCTAAGACCCAGAAATTGCAGGGTAGCTCTCTGAGACGTCCCCACATAGAAAATATCAAAGGTTCCAAGAGACCCATGACACGTGCCCTCCTCCTAAGGTCTAAGTCACTTGATGGGCCAGCACTGGAGTTGTGACCCAGGATACTTTGCCCCCCAGGCCTCCATGTGGCACCCTTCATCCCTAATCTAGATGGCCACACATACTCAAGGCGAAGGCACCTCCCTGACATCAGGCAACTTGGGTTAAAAACCAAGGCTAGCACGGCCGTGCCCCGTGGTCTGAACTGGAGAAAGCTCCTGGAGAGGGCCCGAGGACATGCCCCATGGAGCTCCCCAGCCTCTCACTATGTGGATGCCAGAGGAGGTGTGGCAGAGGGTGGCCACTCCCCACCAGGCACCCTGCCCTCTGCATTCCCACTTCCCTACTCAGGTACGGGACCCAGGCTGTCTACCCTGCCTGCAGCGCCCATGCACAGCTGGCATTTACAGTCCATCTTTCCCAGGGAAAGTGTCTCTGCTCACCACGCATCACCTGGTTGGAGTGGGTGGGTGCTCTGCACACGGGGCAGCTTTGCCTCCCTGGATCTAGTGTTTTTGTGAGTTCCCCCACGTTAGAGCCCCTCTAGCAGGGAGAGAGGGGGCTCATCAGGTGGTGGCTGCTTTTACACTTGACACTCCCCGTGGCACCAGGAAATGTATCAGTGACAATGGAACTCCTGATGGGTTTGATGGACCCATTGGACATTCAGGAAAGTTCAGGGGTCAGCTTCTTAGTTGGAAGCCTAGACAGATGTGACCCTCTCTGGGGAGGGAGGGGGCTGAAAATAGGAGAGTTTAGAAGACCCTCCCCTGCCACAGAACTCAAGGTACCCCCAAAGCTGGAAGAACTGTAAAGAGGAAGCAGCCCTTTTCAGTTGTACTCTCATGATCCAGGTCATTTGAAATGAACCACGAAATAAACAAAAATCCAACCATGGAGAAGGTGGTATTGGCTGGGTTTTGTTTGGTCCCCTTGCCCCCATCCTTTCTAAAGGTTCCAGACTGCCTTTCTCATCTGTGGACCCAGTTTTTGCACACAGGGAAATTCCCCAGGCCAAAACATAGGAACCACATAAGAGGCTTTCAGACCAGAACAAGGTTGCGAGGCTGTGGCAAGGCCGTAGAGGAGCCAGACCTGCAACCCACCTGTGTTGGGGAGGCCCTTTCCCTAAAGACTCTCCCCTCCCCCTGTGCAGACAGAAGTGGCAGGGAGGGTAACTGTGATGAGAAGACTGAAGGGCCCAGAGTCTATGCCCCAAAACAGCACCAAAGAAAAGCACTATGTGGAAAGATTGTTTTATTTTCTAATAATATGGCTGGAATGGCTTCTGAAGACGTATATATTTTTTAAAATTGGCAGTCTCTCATTGTAGCATCACCCACCTGTACGTATTTGCACCTCTGTGTATGTTCTCCCAAAGACCCCTTGTAAATCAAATGCCCTAGGAGTTTTCCTTCCTGGCCCCACATATCTGGAATCTAATAAATAAGGAAAGGCCTGTTGAGTTTCTTCACACATTATCTTTCCGGGCTTGCTGTCCCCTGGACAGCACTGCCCTCAGGTCTCAGGCCCATGCTAGGCGAGGCCTTTGGGAGAGCCATCTCAGCCTCTGTGTCCTCTGGGGAGTCATGTGGACATTTTGAAAGTGTGCTCAGCAGCAAAACTTAGGAATGCAATTTGAGAGGTGTGATGTAGGTCTGGGAGACCCCTACTTCTTAATATTAATCGTGAGGCAATGTATTATTTTCATGAATGCTAGAGGTATATCAGATACATGTGAACCAAGCACAAGTCATTGCCTTAGGATTTTGCAATCCATCTATGTATGCACATACAAAACACTGACAGCACAGCCACGCACGTGTTGTTCCAGGACATACCCAGAGGGGAGGACCTGAAAGAGATCAAAGAGGACGATATCTAGATGCCTTTTGTTGTGAGTAAGATACACTTCAGCTTATAAGCTTACTGGATTTATTGCCTTGGATATATGTGAAGTCCAGAAGAGGGGCAGGGATCAGGCAGGGTTTGATCCAGAGTTTCACAAAGTAAATAGGGTTATGGCTCAACACTTCTGATCCTCTCAGTTCTCCTTTCTTCTGTCTGCTTGGTCCATCTTCGAGCTCTTCTCTTTCATGGTGGCAAGAAAGCTTCCAGGTGTTTTATTTCACACCCTGGGGGAGAGAGAGAAAACCCCTTCCTGCAACCATGGAAAATGTCCAAGCTTCATTTTCAACTCCAGTGGGTTTTGTACCTATTCCCGAATGAACCTCTGTAACGACTACAGCTGCCCGGTGGGAAAGAAGTGGCCTGAAGTCTAGGGGGCAACCAGCAAACCATGACACCCACAGAACCCATCTATGGACAGGTCAGGATCTAATCAACTTTCAGTGAGTTGTTTTGTAAAGCCCTGGCAGAGATGAGCCAGGTGGTGATCACTGTATACCACCCTTAGCTGGTCACAGGCATGATATGCATTACATGTTTGTGGGAACGAAAGTACTCAGTCTGTGAATTATTTTTCGGTAATCACTCAGTGCACCTGACTGCCCTGATGCATGCATACTGGTGTGCACACACGTACACACGAGCTGGTGTTCATGCTACTGCCTAAAAAAACAATGATTAGGAAACAGTTACCATAACATCAATCAAAACGGAAATAGTTATTGGATTATCTGTATTTTAGGATTTTCTGTGCTACTTCTCCTATTTGTATATATAATTGTGATCAGATCAGCTAATGGCTCATATTTTCAAAGATTTAACTCTCATCTGTATCTCTATCTTCACTCATTCTCTAGATGTTGTCCCTCATTAGTAAAAGAAGTGAAGGTTCAAGGAAGGAGGAGAACTCAATCATTGGTCATTTATTCGTGAATTTATTCAACTAATATTGACTGAGGGTCTACTCTGTTCCAAGCACTGTTCTGGGCATGGAGAACCTATCAGTGAACAAGCAAAAACTACCTTCACAAAGCACAAAGTCTGTTGGGAGGAAAAGAGAGACAATAAGCAAAAATAATAATAATAATAATAATAATAACCAAATTTTATGGTTTGTTAGAATGTGGTAAGTTCCATAAGGGAATAAATCTAAATTTGAGGTTTCAAGAATGGGGCGATACAATTTGAAAAGGAGCATTCATGGCAGCCTCAATGAGGATGTTACATTGAACAGTAAGTTGAATGGCCGGGCCAGGTGGCTCACATCCGTAATCCTGGCACTCTGGGAGGCTGAGGCGGGTGGATTGCTCGAGTTTGAGACCAGCCTAAATAAGAGTGAGACCTCGTCTCTACTAAAAATAGCAAATACAAGCCAGGCATGGTGGCACATGCCTGTAGTCCCAGCTACTTGAGAGGCTGAGGCAAGAGGATCACTTGAGGTTGCTGTAAGCTAGGCTGATGTCATGGCATTCTACCCAAGGTGACAAAGTAGACCTGGTCTCAAAAACAAACAAACAAACAAGCCAACAGTAAGTTGAAGAAAGTGAGGGTTGCGTGGATGTCTGGAGGACAAGCTCTCCCAGCAGGAGAGCATCCAGTGCAAAGGCCCTGTGGTAGGAGTATGCTTGAACTCTTCAGGACACATGAAGGAAAACAAGTGTGGCTGAAGCAGAATGGGTCAGAATGGGTCAGAGGGCGTGGGAACATGGTGCCACAGAAATGTGGCTTCCATTCTAAAAGAGTAAAAGAGGAGCCAGTGGAACTTTTGAATGCAGGGTGACACAATGACAGATTTCAACAGGAACCTTTGGCTGCTGTGTTGATAGCAGGCATCAGGAAGCCAGAGTGGAAGCAGCGCGACCAATTAGGAGACCACTGGCGAGGTGACTAAGACTTGGAGCAGGGTGGTTCCAGAGCATGCGTCAGGTGCTCGGGTCCTGCATCTATCTGTAAAGCCATCAGTTCTTGCCAGTAGGTTGGATGTGGATTATAAGAAAGGAGACATAAGTGGTCCAGCACCTGGAAGAGGAGGGTTGTCAGCCACTGAGATGGGAAAGACTCAGGGAGGGCAAGTTTGGGGGCAGATGCAAGAACCAGCCATGCTAAGTTGGAGATGCTACTGCAAGTCCAAGAGGGCTGCGGGGTCCGGCTCAGGAGGGACAGGGACTGAGCTTCCCCCATAACAGCCGCGGCACTGGCAGTCTTTACCTGCTGAGAACACCTCCTCACATCCAGCCAACACCTCCGTTGTTCTCTACCCAGGTAATAAGATTCAATTCATCTGGTGAACACAGATTCACAAAGCAGAAGGGCAATCACCTTTTATGTCATTATTTGACAGCTGAGAGAAATAAGCCAAAGAAATCTTCTGGGGGGAAAAGATCTTCCTTCCCTTGAAGGAAGAACCGAAGCTATGACCTTGCCTCTGATTCTCCAGAGCAGTGTGGGTGCTGGGAAGCTCACTGAACTGGGCAGCACTCAACAGCGTGACTGAGTTTAGACCAGCGGTTCTCAACCTGTGGGTCGTGACCCACAAGAACTGTATTAAAGGGTTGCAGCATTAGGAAGGTTGAGAACCACTGATTTAAACCACTAACTAACAAATGGAGGTGATTTTGTCCCCCAGGGGACATTTGCCAATGTCTGGAGACATCTTTTGTTGTCATACTAAGAGAAGCTGCAGGCATCTAGTGGGTAAAGGCCAAGGATATGGCTCACATCCTACAGTGCACAGCACGACCCCTTGCTGCAAGGATTCCCTGACCCCAAAGTTCAATAGTGCAAGGCACTACTGTGGCTTCAGGTCTGAAAGACCTCTGGGCAGACCTAAGTGGTCCCTGTCAACATTTGCGAAGGACAACGGTGACCCCACATCCCGCTCTTCCTGGCCCGAGTGACTGTCACCCCGGACTGTCCCAGCATTTCTCCTCCACCTGTGTCTTTTCTCTTACTCCTTTTCCCCCAGCCTGGGATGAGGAGGGGCTCCTGGGGTTTGGTCATTCAAAGCCCAGTGTCTGAGGGTCAGACTCCAGCCTCTTCCTGCAGAATGGTGGGGAGAGTGGGGGAAGGAGTCTTTTGAGACCCTTTTCCTCCTTACTTTTTCCAGGAATTGGCCTTACTTTTGCAGACATCCCTTCCTATTCAGCCCAAATGCCCAGCCCACTGTGCCAAGATCCCATTGGCAGCTGTCACAAACCAGACACACACCAGGCACTGAGGCTGACACTTGGGTGCGAGGAGCCTCTTCCACTTCCCCTATGGAGCAGAGGGAAAACCCAGAACTTCCTGTCCCTCTGTTCTCTCATAGGCAGAGACAACAACCTTGGAGCAAGAGTAAGGCAGGGGTGGGCATAAGGAGTGGACAGCCAAGCACCTGGGCTGGCGCAGGAAGAGTTGAGAAAGACCCAGTCGTTGCATGGACTATACCTCCTCTCAGGCCCCATTCTCAAGACCCCTATATAAATGCACATCTCAGATAAACCTCCAATGCCATGTTCAATGCTCAGCCAGTCATCCTTAAAGAAACAACAGACCAACAAAACCCAGAACAACCACAAATGGCCCACACTTCTCTCCCCTGCTCTCTCCCCTCCCTGATCCAGATCTGCTTGGCCTGCCTGGCGTCTTCCTATCTTCCTGCACAGGCTAAAGGACCAGAAGCTGATCCCCTGAGCAAAATCTCTTCTTAGGCAGAGGATGTGGGGTGGAGGCAGGGGAGGAAGTTGGGAAACCTCACCACCTGTGTATTTTATCTTGCTCAGTTGCAAATTTACTTCATGCTGAAAGAACAGAAACTGCCCAAATCAAAGACAGCTGCCCCTGAACTGCCCTGAGCCCTGCTGTGCACAGTGTCCTTCCACAGAACCAGGACATGCCCTCTGGGGGCCCACTCCAGGCTCAAAGGCTGTAGGGGTTATTTTAAGACTTGTTTCAGCACATACCCAAAAGAGCAAATCCTCTCCCTCCTGGAGTGTACTCTCTCCCCTCGGGGGCTCCTGATTTTCCCTGATGGATTCCAGTCACTTTGGCCCATTCTCTTTTTCTCATTCATTCAACATCAGGCGTGGGGCTGGATTCCAGGGGCACAGCGGGAGCTCAAAGTTTAGCAGAGAAGACAGACACTGAACTAGTGGCTTAGAGTCTATCTTATACAGGAGATGTTCAGCCATATATGGCAGTTAAACAGGGGAACCGGCCTGGCCTTTACTGGTGATAATGATGGAAGACTGTTTCCCAAGGACGTCACCCCTCGGGCAGCAGGTTGAGGTCAATCCTAAAGGAATGAAGTAGCCAGGTATGGCGAGGGAAGAGTGTTTCAGGAAGAGAGAGGAGCTACCAGAAAGAGGAGCGAGAGAGGCTGCTTCAGGCTTGCTCAAGGAACCGGAAGAAGACCACTCGACTGGTTGATTGTTGGCAGCAGGGGAGGAAGAAAAGAGAAGGCTGGAAGTTGGAGGGGCCAGATCGTGCAGGGCTTTGTCGGTCTTGTTGAGGATGCTGCTAACCATGGGAAGAGCAGTGGGAAGCTCTGCAGGGTTTATTTATTATTTTTTTAATTAAATTATAGAATCATGGAAAAACCCAAGAGCCCATCGATCCACAAATGGATTAATAAATTGTGGTATATGTACACCATGGAATATTATGCAGCCTTAAAGAAAGATGGAGGCTCTGCGGGGTTTAAAGCAGGGGAGCAACACATTCAGATCTGTCTCTCCTACCTCGTTCAGATCTGTCTCTCCTATCTGGAGACGGTGGGTCAAGCTTTCTGTTGTCCATGGACTGCTGGCGGGGATGGAGTAAGCACTTCGGCTCCAAACTGGCCTAGGCATAGAAGTCTGCCTGCTACTTACTGGCTGTGGCCGCAGGCCAGGCACCTCCCTGCCCAACCCACACAGGAAAGCTGACGATACTGAGGGAAGACGCTGATGGGTAACTTCAGTGGGCTATTGCCTATATCCCAGGCACCCCGCACATGCTCCCGTTCACTTTGCAGAGTAAGTATTTGATGTAAATGCCACTGCCCTCGTGTTGTGAGACTATAGCTCGGAAAGATGAATCAACTTACTGAGAGTTACAGGGGTCAGATTTGAATTCAGATCTGTATGAGTTCCATTCATGTCTCTTCTCATCGCCCCCACTCAGTATTTCAGACTAGTCACCTAAAGTCCGGGTGCAGTTGGCCAGTGTCCATTCCTCTCCCCTCCCCTGCCCTCTACCATCAGGTGCCGCATGGCCTCTCAGGAGCCGCCTCCAGCCACAGATGTCTGCTCCCACCCCTGTCAGGGACAGCTTCTCACCACCCAGGTCAGCTCACTGACATTTGCGTCAGGGCAGGAAGGGAGAGAGGGGACACGCACACGCATTTGCTGGAGGTTTTGTCTGGGCCATGCAGCTCCTGTGCACTGTGACAGGGAGCCATGGGAGGCATTGCTATGCCATTTGCTGGTTAAGTGACTTTATGAAAAATCACGACCTGTGTGACTGAGCCTCAGCTGGGCTTCAGACCACATTACAGGGGACAAAAATCCAAGAACTTATCTTTCTTTCTTTCCTTCCTTCCTTTCTTTTCATCCCTCGCTCCCTCCCTCCCTTCCTTCCTAATTCAGCCTAACCTTATAGACTAATATTATGGTGGCATTTTTTTTTTTTTTTTTTTTTTTTTTGGTTTTTGGCCAGGGCTGGGTTTGAACCCACCACCTCTGGCATATGGGACCGGCGCCCTACTCCTTGAGCCACAGGCGCCACCCCTATGGTGGCATTTTTATCACCATCCTATCACCATCCTAAGGCCCTTGGGAGCAAGGCTTAGAATCATTAAGAGAAAAAAGTCTCAACTGTTTGGTATTAGAAGTCAGAGCTTAGACTGAAGAAGAAATTCCATATTCCCAGACAAAACACTGAAGGATCTGAGGACACAGCCCTTGGTGTGCACTGTGGAGCATGCAGGTGGGCAGGGATGTCTGTAGCAGGTATTCTGTATCCCTCGAGCCATGTCTCACAGGCGGCTGGTCCTGGCTAAGGTCCTTTCCCTATCCTAGTCACAGGTGTCCTGTAGGATGGGAGATGCGGAGGGGGCACCAGTGTCAGGTGCAGTGGGGCACCTGGGTGATCCTTGCTTGGCCCTGGCCAGGGACCTGTGTCCTTTTCCACCCTTTGTCCTGTTCAATCCCCCAATCCACACTGAGGTCAATGGGGGGCGAGGTGGGGACAGGAGACCAGTAGAGGAGACGGACTAGAACAGATGCGGAAAGTGCTGTCTAAGACACTTGGACTCAGAGGAACCATTTCTGGAAGGAGACAAAGCTCCCCGGCTTCCTCTGGAAATTGCTTTGTTTAAAATGCAAAGTGTGGATGTGTTTAGATGACATCTCAGCATCCATCACCCTATGCAAATGCTGACCCTGGGGAAGAGCAGCCCCTGTAAGTCACTCGATCCCCTAATCGAGTGTGTGTGGGTGATGACAGGCCAAGGGAGCACGCAGGGGCAGGCAACAGCTCACCACTGCCAGAGGCTTGAGGGGGGTGGGGGCTGGGCCAGCCCAGGGAAGCAGAACCGGACGGGGAGAGCCTTGGGCTGCCTGATTCTGCTTCCTCTCTTTATCTTTCGCAGGTTTACTCCAGCCCCACCCCTCACCCCATCTCGGTAAATTGCCTACACTCCCACCTCCTCTCAGCCTTTGATTACTTGAAAACCTCAACTGACAAAGTCATGACCACCCCAGTATGGAGCTCTGGAGCGAAGACCATCAGTTAGAGAAGTCTCATGGTGGAAGGAAATGGCCAAGCCAATGCTCAGTCATTGCTGGGGCTTCCCAGGGAAAGTGTGGCCTCAACTCAAACTATGTGGTTGGTGGACCCCAGAGGTGGTACAGCTAGAGGCACTCAACTGACCACTCCCTGCAGTGATGTGACAAATTCTTTCTTACAGGGAGATGGCAGCAGCATAGCTCCTTGCTGCCTCAGCCAGCATGCCTTCTCCCCAGGACTCTGGGTTCCCCCGTAAGGCTGACTTTCCACTGGAGACCTCCTGCAGTCCCCAGCCCTGGGGGAGACTGCTCAGCCGGGCTGGTTACCTCCACTATAAACACATGTTCATCAGTACTTATTCTGCACTCAACAAGCATTCCTTGATTTCCTGCTGTGTGTCTGGCTAGACACTGCAGACCCAGTAATAAACAAGACAGATGTGATCTATGGTCCCTGGGGCTTGCATACTAACTGGATGAAACAGGAAAAAGAAGAGGAAGAAGAGAGAAGCAAGCTAATAAAGTCATTGCAAATGTAAGTGCTAAAAAGGAATAAAGAAGGAGCTGAAATAGAAAATCATGGGAAGAGGACGTAGGGAACCCACTTTACATGAAATTATTGGGAAAGACCATTCTAAGGAAGTGACATTTAAGCCAAGATCTGGAAGATAAGAAAATCCTAACCCTGCAAAGAGTGGGTGGCAGTATGTTCCAAATAGAGGAAACAGCATATACAAAGGCCCTGGGGTAAGGTTGAATCTCAGCAGGGTCTCAGTGGTAGACAGCTCTTTTATTTCCTACTTCTTCGGTGGATATTCCAACTTTCAGAAATCTTAAGGCCCAAATCCATCCCATCCCTCAGTAGGTGATGTCACCTCCCGAGTCACAGATGATGTAGCCAACACAGCTACACAAAAATTTCCCCGGTGGTCACACACCTATTTTTGCCTTTCCTGTATTCTTAAATAGGATGTGTTCTGACTTCCCTCCACATCACGGCATGTGGCCCTGCCTCACCAGGCCCCTTGGGGCTTTGTCTCCTAATCGCTTCCCCTCCTGTGTGCCCTGAGCCTTGCCACGTCCCCTCACTCACCTTCAAACCAGTTCAAGTACAGCAGATCCTCTTCTTGCTCCGCCTTCATTTCTGTCTCTTTTTTCTCAGTCACTTTTCCAAAAATATTTGTTTCCATTGGCTCCCTCCCCACTCACTCCTCACCCGTGTCTGTGTCTTCCACCATCCTCTACCCAACTGTGCTGGTCTTGCAAAGACCCCCACGCGGTTCCCATCCTTTCCAGACATGTGGCTCCTCCCCTGATGCTCTGGGTCTGCCTGTGTGCTGTCCTTCACGCCCTCTGCCTAGGACATCACAGCTATTCTCTTGCTGAAACACAAGCTCCTGAAGGCAGGAACTTGTCTTATTGTTTTTCCACCTAAAGCCTCAAGCACAGTACTTTGCCCAGAAGAATTGCTCAGCAAAGGTGTATGAGTAAAATTCAATTAGGGTGTTTCTTGAGCTTCTGGGAATCAATGTGGGAGAGTTTCTTCTGGGGTAAATAGACTAGGACTCCCCTCAGTGGCAGGGGAATAGGCAGAATAGGAGGATGAATCAAAGGTGGGGGTTGGGAGAGCGCGAGAAGGAAGGGGGACAGGCGGAGGGCGCCAGCTCTTACAAGAGGATGATAAATGATAACAGCGCTGGGAACAAAACCAAACATCCTTCATAGTGTCACAGCAATGAAGCCAGCACATTGCAAGTCACAGGCCCCAGACAGTGCCTTGCTTTTGAAAGAGGCACAGGCTCTCAGTCCCCTTCTGCTCTGAGTCAACAGCACAATTCATCTTCCTTGGGGTGTCTTCGGAAACTGTGGGTGGCTGGGTACCCTGGGGTTGGCGAGAGGGAGGAATCAACCTGAGCCAGATGTCCTTCTCACGTCCCCTCCCTGGGGCAGTATGGGTCCCTTCCATGCCCAGGGTCAACCAGATGGGTCTGGTTTCCATTTGTGTTGAGGTGTTTTGTTTTTTTCCTCACCCTCTTTCACCAAGCACTAAAATATCAGAGCAAAGATGCTCTAAGAAGATGCAAACAGAAACACACCTGCGGGGGGTGAGGAGAAGATCCCAGAGACTTAGCTGTCACATATTTTCTTGCTTTGAACACAGAGTATGAAGTAGAAGGAGCCCTGCTCTGAGAGTCAGGGCATCTGCCTGGAGTAGGGACTCAGCTTTGCCACTGAGAGCCAGGGAGCCCAGTGAGTCTCTGGGTCTGGATGTGCTTGACTAATGGACTCCAAGTTACCTTCCAGTTTTCTCTTCTGTTATTTCTTACCCACCTTGGTAGTTGACATTTGTGGTTTCCTCAAGCCCAGCATCCCTTTTCTCTCTCTATGATAACAGCACCCAATTTTCTATTCTCTTTCCACGTGGTGGCAAAGAGGCTGCCAATCACACTGCCCTCCCCCCAGGGGGAGGGGCCGGGACCTGAGCTCTGCCAATCAGACTCAGACAGGGTCACATAAGGGCAGCCTCCTAAAAGACCAGTTCCAACTACCCAGCTGCCCAGGTTCCCACCTACTTGAAGTTAAATTGTCCATTTCCTCTGTAGTTCAGTGAACTATCCAGCATTACTCTAATAAGATCCTCTTTTCTCGAGCATCAATGTCTGGTGCTTGTCATCTATGACCTTGATGATGCTGTCAGAATCCTGAATCCAGAAAGTGTCTGTAGACAACACAGGAGGCTCACCAGTCAACCTGCCAGTTGCCTGGGAAAGATTTTAATAGAAAAACAGAGAACAATGTTGCGGATCTTCACTGTCCACTACAGATGTTCAGCAAGCAGGGATCCCTTGGAGAATTCTGAGAACCTTGAGGTCCCCTGATGTGCATGTTATGAACATGGACGATTCTTAGCATTTCAGACCATGTGATTGCTTCTGTGCCTAGACACAGGTGGCACCCTGTAGCCTGATTGATGTGCCCATCTAGGCAGGGGGCCAGGCAAGCCAGTAGTTCCCAGCCTCAGTAACTGCCCTGGATCCAACACTCTTTGTCCAACAGCACTTAAGAGGTCTATAAGGAGGTAGCCGTTGGGTGTTCTTCATGGACTCACAGAGCAGGCCTTGCCCACAAGGAGCCCTCATCAAGTGTATCACTGAATGCCTGAAGCCTTGGGCAGCCGGGGAAAAAAGAGCTTGAGGAAGACAAGAGGTCAGCGACTTTATCTGAGCTAAAAGGATTAAGTATAAAAATGATGAAGGGCAGTCTCCTGACCACCCTGGGAGCAAACCTGAAAAGGAACATAATTTTGGACTTATCTAGGCTTATTTAATGTTTTTCAAAGTGTGGGTGCTAAATGTTTTTTGGTGCCACTTGGACATTTTAACATTTCATTGTGCCCCTTATTTTGTTTTCATATGCATTAAAAATATCAGTGCCATATTCAAATGTATGCTCTCATAGCCATTTTGCTTACAAAGAGGCTGAAGTAGGCACATTTGGCTAAAAAGTGAATTAGTTTAAATACAGATACAGGTAGGACATGGGTTTGGTGAACTTTGCAAATGTAGGGCTGGAATAGATGAAGCTGTTGTACCCATCGCAGCCTGTAAGAAAAACTTGGACCCCAGTTTAGGTATAAATCAGATGGTGATTTATTACACCTGTGCAGGGGACCGCTACTTCAAGAACTAGGCAGCCCCGAAGAGAAGAGGAGGCTGCTTTTTATACCTTTTTTTTGTTGCTATGTGGCAAGCAAGCAACAACAGAAGCAGAATGTGGTGGTTAGCTCAGGGTAGGGCAGGGGGTTACAGCGTGGCGGTTGGCACGGGGACAGCTTGGGAAACTCAGTTTGGTAGCTTGGGAAACTCAGCTTGAGTTTTGCCCAGGGGAGGCATGGAATTGAGACATGCGGGGACTAAGGCTGAGACAGACTTGGGTCTTTTGGAGTCACTCGGTTTATCACAAAACCACTGGGTAGCACTTGTGTAAGAGAAGCCTGGAGGTCCTCCCCCAGCCGCCTGTCCTTCCTCAGCACGAGTGAGGACCTAGCTTGAGACTGTGAGCTCATCCAGGCCCCAGCTGGGCTTTGCTCATGCTGAATCCTGTGTCCAGTAGGAAGTACTGACATATTGAGTGATAGCTTTATGCCCTGTATTTATAAGAAAATAATTAAAGCAGTCAACGTGGAGCTGACTCACACAGAAGCAAAGCATGACACAAGTTCAGCCCTGTCTTTTACAACGTGCCCATCCTGTGCAACTGACCAGCCTGTCCTGTTCCCATTGACAGGTAGTTTAATATCACCACCCCCTCTGCCTACTGAGTGAGCTTACCATCCCATCACCACTGCCTGAGCCAAGCCACCAGGACTGTCTGCCACCATCTCCACGCTTCCTCCCTGTCTCCTGATTTGCCCCCACCAAAGTGATTTTTTTTCATGTGATAGCCAATGAGTGTCTTCCAAAATGCAGCTCAAGCCCCAGATGGTTTCCTGCTGCTCACAGAATGAAGCCTACAGTCTTCAGAATGGCAGAGAAGGCCTTTTGTGACCTGGCCTCTACTTACCTCTCCAGCAGTCATCTCTTATCAGTTGCCTTCCACATCCTACGTGCCTGCCATATTTTATTCTTCCTGAAAGTGTCTTGCCTCGGTGCCTTTGCACACGCCATTCTCTCTGATTGGCATGTCCTTCCCTTTCTTCTTTGCCTCATTCTTCCTCAATCCTCAGGATCCACTCAAGCATCACCTCCATCAGTAAGCTGGCCCAGACTTCTCAGACTGGGTCTTAGGTTCCAACTTAATCATAGTTCTTAACAGTGATGGGTCCCGATTATTTACTTGTTTACCTGCCATATGAATCCTTAAGTTCTTTAGAATCAGGGGCTATGGCTTGTTCATCTTTGCAAGTATTCCCAGAACCCAATCCAGTGACAGAATAGGCCGTTGGCAAATGTTTGACGATTGAGTAGCTGATGGTCACAGGCTTAGGAAAGTCCATGATAACCAGGCTTGAAGCCACAGAACTTCTTAACCTCATCAGTGTTGTTCACCAAAATATTTCTAACATCTCACCTTGTGGGCACATCACATCGTAGGATTGCATTCCCTGGATCTCTTGTGAATGGGTGGGAACCCTGTGATCATTCTGGTCAATGAGTTATAAGTTAACACACCTAGTGTTTAAGCTAAAGCACTGAATTACCAGAACTCTCTTTCCCTCTGCTTCACAACCTGCTCTAGTCCAGATGGTGGCTATAACATCACCTGGAACCCTAGAATGATAACACCAAGTGGAGCTTCCAGCTGACCTGTGATTAATATGTAGGATAAATGAGGAATAAGCCTGTGCTGTAGTAAGCCTTTGACTTTTTTTTTTTCCAAGACAGAGCCTCAAGCTGTCCCCCTGGGTAGAATGCTGTGGCATCACAGCTCACAGCAACCTCAAACTCCTGGGCTCAAGGGATTCTCCTGCCTCCACCTCCCAAGTAGCTGGAACTACAGGCACCCGCCACAACACCTGGCTATTTTTTGGTTGCAGCCATCATTGTTGTTTGGCAGGCCCGGGCTGGATTCGAACCCAGCAGCTCAGGTGTATGTGGCTGGCGCCTTAGCCACTTGAGCCACAGGCGCCGAGCTTGCCTTTCTTTTTTTTTTTAATCAATATAATCTTTCTAGGCTGTGCCAACTGATATGTCCATCCAATCCATAGGGCTCCAAGGACTTAATATAAATTTTATTTTCTTTTTCTTCCCTCTTTATGGCCCAGTTCACTGCCCATGCTGACTCCAAATGGCCAGTCTACTCACCCAGAAGAGGAAAGGAAGGAAGGAGGGAGGGAGGGAAGGAGGGAAGAAAAAAGGGAGGAATCACATCAGTAACCAGGAATCCAGTCAACACCCCTGAGGAAATATACTCAAGAACTATGAAGTCCATAGTAAGTTCACCAGCATGAGGGCAGACCAGCCCTCCCTCAGATAGCAAAGGGCAGCAGAGAGGCTGGGTCATTTTCCTCTGTCTTCTATAGAGCCAGTTATTTGGGACCCCCGAAATTCACAAGTTATTTACCCACTAACTCTGACCCCTTTTCTCCTTGCCCTATTCCTAACCCAGGTGTCCTGAGAGACCCCATATAGGTAGGTTTATATAGACCCCACATGTGGAGAGGTCATATTACACACAATATCACACTCACGTCACCAAACAATCTCCCTTCCACAACAAAGTTCTCTACCACTCACAGTTCACAAAATGTACCCTCTGCTGGTCCCACCTAAACTTTGCCAAGGGTTATCTGCCTGGTTTGACAGATACCCAATCCTATCACACACACACGGCAGGGGTTATGTATGGATGCATCTGGTTTTAGCCCCTGAGCCCCAGGGTCTGATGTAGGGTCCTTGTGTTTCCCTGCCCGGGGGAGGTACACCACATAAACCTGTATTTTCCACACCTTCTCTCACACCCATTACTCTTCATTAAGCCTAATTAGAATACCACTGAATAATCATATTATTCTAATGCGCCATGTAATGATTAAGAATAATGGTGATTTCCATTTCTCTTTCCCTCTTTCTTTCACGTCTTTTTTTTTTTTTCTTCACCTCTTTTTTCTTTCCCCCCTGCAGAAAAGCTACATATTTGCATCTTTAAGGTGTGTTGCTTGATTTTATTTCTTCCGCGGGGAACTGGGAAGACCATGGCTGGGCAATGACCATGACAGTCATACCACTCTGGCATTTTTGTCACTGAATTCCCAGTGCCCATCCCAGAACATGACATCAATGTTGACCA
This sequence comes from Nycticebus coucang, assembly GCF_027406575.1. Classification (NCBI taxonomy): domain Eukaryota; kingdom Metazoa; phylum Chordata; class Mammalia; order Primates; family Lorisidae; genus Nycticebus; species Nycticebus coucang. The sequence continues at coordinate 108,851,571 of NC_069788.1, read as the reverse complement.
TGGGGAGAGGGACACAGCAGAGAGGAGAGTATCTTTATGTGGTTTCCACATGGAGGGACACTCTTTTGGAAGTTTGCTCATTTAATTTTCAGAGCAACCTTGCACGGTAGATGATCTTATCACTATTATCCCAATTTTACAGATGCAGAAATTAAGGGTTTTTTCCTTGCTATATAAGTTAACATGAAAAAATCATTGTATTAGAAAATCATCATATACGTGTAAAGACTGATGCACATGATTAGGGTATCAGGGACCTCCTGCCCTCAAGAAGATGCTGGCAGCTTTCAAGGACCACAGCTTAACTCTCTCCACCTCTCTGTGAGCAATGATCGTGTTCTCTCCACCTCACACCTCCTCACACCTCCCTCCACCTCACACCTCCTCTCCTCTCCCCTTTCTTCTTTTCCTGCCTCCTCAACTCATTAAGTGGCCCAACTTGGCTTGACTTCTCAGCTCCAGCACCCACCAACAATAACGCAGTTCCAGAGCCTCACCCCCTGTTCCCAAATCCTTAGAGGAATCTTGCTGTCTCAGCCTACCTTTTCCAAGTTTGGCCATTAAGTCACGGCCCACTAGCCCAGGCAACAGATCGGACCACTAGGGAAACAGGTAGGATAGGCACTAGGTCTTGTATTATGCAAGTCTATCCTTTCTAGGCACAGTATCCTTGGTAGGTACCACAAACCAGGTAGAATATACGGGGTAAACGGGAGCTCAGCTAACAGTCTAAATTTGCTGTCTAGGAATTGAGGGTACTGGGGAAAGAAAGGATTAGGGAATGGGAAAAGGGATCCTCGGTGGTTAGGTAAGGCCTAGGGAGGATCACAAGGCTCCACAATCTGGGGACAGGGGTCTATGGCAGCTCTTGGGAGGCCCACTGGGCAGGCCGTGTGCACTGACTTCTCTTGCCTATTGTAAGCTAGCTGAGGGAGCTGTGTGCTTCTGGACATTCACCATCACAAGAGACAGACAGAAAGGAGGAAAGCTGGAGGGATGGGTGTGGGAGGACAAAGCAGGAGAGAAGAGGGAGGAGACGAACAAGGCTGCTCTTCCCAGAGCTCCTCCGAGACATCACGCAGGTGTCACGTGATTGTCTGCCCCCCCAAACCCTGATCGTGTGTTTGCTCAGACTTGCCAGGTTTACTGAATAGAAGTGGTAAACTCTAGGGCTCCGGAAATTTGAAGCTCCCTGTCCTCAAATGGGTAGTAGCTTCTTATCTTCAAAATGTTGGTCCTGAATCCAGCCCTGAAACAGAAGAATCCTTGAAAATCCAAATAATCTAAGATGCATCTCCTTGGTGTGGAGGTAAGAGCAGGGACTCTGGAATCAGAAGGATTTGGGCAAATCTCTTTGTGCCTCAGTTTTCCCATATGTAAAATGGGAATGATCATGCTTACCACATAAGACTGTGATAGTTCATAGAGAGTGCTTAGCACATGGTAAGCACTTGATAACACATCAGTTGGAAAGAAATTCTGTTTTTATTACTACAAAAATGTGTTACTTAACTTTAGATCTTAGAAAATAGTTTTACCATAGATTTTTAGTTTGACATCCAGATTTTGTGTATTTTTATTACTGAGTGGTATGCCATAGCATCAATGTGGCACAGTTTGTTTAACCATTTACTCTTTGAAGGACAACTGGGTCATTTCCAGTGTTTGGCCCTTATAAATGAATAAAGCTGCTGTAAACGTCAATGTACTGGTTTTTGTGAAAGTAAGTCTTTGTTATTCCAGGATAAATGCCCAGGAATGCAGTTGCTGGGCCATATGGTAGTTGCCTATTTATATAATTATAAATAATTAACCACCAAATTATTTCCTAGAGTGGTTGCATTATTTTATACCCCTACCAGAAATATATGAGTGATCCAGTTTCTCAGCATCTTCTCCAGAATTTGGAATTGTCATTAACTTTATTTTAGCTATTCCATAATAGATGTGAAATGACACCTCACCATGGTTTTAATTCACTTTTCCCTAGTGTTGACCATGTAAAATGTCTTTTCATGTCCCCTTTGCTATTTGTGTATGTTTATTGGTGAAATATGTCTTCATGTATTTTACCCATTTTTCTGATGGGATTGCTTTCTTTTTTTTTAATTGAGTTGTAAGAATTCTTGATGTATTCTAGACTCTAGTCTTTTGTCAGATACATGTTTTGTGAATGCTTTCTCCTAGTCTGTGTTTATCTCTTTATCATCTTAAATGAGGCTTCTGCGGAGCAGAATTTTAATTTTGATGAAGTCCATTTTATTAATTTTTACTTTGTGGATTGTGCTTTTGGTGTCAAGTCTAAAAATACTTCTAAAAAAATATTGAAGATTTTCTTCCATGCTATCTTCTAAAAGTTTTATAGTTTTTCAGTTTACATTTAAGGCCATGATCCACTTTGAGTTAATTTTAATTAATATAAGGTGAACTTCATTTTGTTTTCTTTTTTTAGTCTGTGAATATCTGTTGCTTCATTTATCAAAGAGGCTACCTCTTGGGTACCTTGGTCAGAATCAGTTGGGCTTGTTTGTAGATGGTCTGGTTCTGGGTTCCTTGTTCTGTTCTTTTGGTTCATGTGACTTTCCTTCCACCGATTGCACACAGTCTCTGGTACTACAGAATTAGTGTGAATTACTCTTAAATATTTGGTAGATTTCTCCAGTGAAATTATCTGGGCCTGGAGATTTTTGTTTGGGGAGTTCTTTGTTTTTTTACAATTCAATTTCTTTTATTTATTTATTTTTATTATTATTATTATTTTTTTTTTTTTGAGACAGACTCTCACTATGTCACTGTGGGTATAGTGCCGTGGTGTCACAGCTCACAGCAACCTCAAACTCCTGGGCTTAAGCGATTCTCTTGCCTCTGCCTCCCAAGTAGCTGGGTCTACAGGCACCTGCCACAATGCCCAGCTGTTTTTTGGTTGCACTTGTCATTGTTGTTTAGCTGCTCTGGGCTGGATTCAAACCCACCAGCCTTGGTGTATGTGGCTGGCACCATAACCACTGTGCTATAGGCACCGAGCCTACAGTTCAATTTCTTCGGAATTTGTAGGACTATCCAAATTATTTCGTATTGGATAAATTGTGGCATTTTGTGTTTTTTTGAGAAATGGACTTATTTCACCTAAGTGGTCAAATGTATGTGCTAGATTTGTTCCCTGTATTCACTTCCTATACTTTTGAGGTCTGCAGCTTCTGTAGTGGTTTCACTCCTGATATTGGTGATTAACATTTTCTCTCACTTTTTCTTGGTCAGTCTTACTAGAGGTTTATTGATGTTACTGATAATTTTCAAAGAAACACCTTCCTTTTTCATTGACTTAAATTTTTTTCCTGTTTACAATTTCCCTGATTTCTGTTCTTCTCTTTACTATTTTCTTCCTTCTGCTTGCTTTGGGTTCATTTTGATCTTATTTTTGTACAATCTTGAGGTGGGAACTTAGATTATTGATTTAAGACTTTTCCTTTTGTCTAATGTAAGTATTTAGAGCTGTGAATTTCCCTCTCAGCATGGCTTTAGCTTGATATGCTTAGTTTCATTTTCATTCATCTCAGTCGTTTTCCCTTGAGACTCTCCTCTTTGATCTATTAGACTATATTATTTAGTCTCCAAGCATTCAGAGATTTTCCTGTTATTTCTGTTATTGATTTCTAATTTGATTTCATCTTATTCAGATAATACATTCTAAACACTTTTTTAAATGTGTTAGGATTTATTTTATGTCTCAGGATAGCATCCGTCTTGGTATACGCTCCACGGACACTTGAAAAGAATGTGTATTTTACTTTGTAGGCTGGAGTATAAATGTTGATCAGATTCTATTGATTTATGGTGTTGTTGAGTTCTTCTATGCCCTTGCTAGTGTTCTGTTTAGTTGTTCTGTCAATTGTTGAGAAAGGTCTATTGAAGTTTTTAATGGTAATTACGGATTTTCTTATTTCTCTTTTCAGTTTTTTCAGCTTTTGCTTTACATATTTTGCAGCTTTGTTATATAATGCACACACATTTAGGACTGCCGTGTCTTCTTGGTAGGCTGTCCCTTTTATCATCACGTAATGTAATTCTCTGTTTCTGGTAATTTTCTTTGCTCTGAAATCTACTTTATAATCTGCTTTATCTGATTAATATAGACACTTCTGCTTTCTTCTGATTAGTAATTGTGAGGCATATCTTCTCCATCCTCTAACTTTCAATGTATCTTTAGCAATATATATAGGATGAGTTTCTTTTAGGTAGCATATGGCCATAGTTTTTTATTTGTTTTTGAGATAGGCTTTTGCTCTGTTGCCCACGTTGGAGTGCAAAGGCACAGTCATAGTTCATTGTAGTCTTGAATTACTGGACTCAAGTGATCCTCTTGCCTCAGCTACCTGAGTAGCTAGGATTATAGGTTTATGCCACCATGCTGGGCTAATTTTCTTTATTTTTTTGTAGAGACAGGGTCTTATCAAGTTGCCCAGGCTGGTCTCAAGCTCCTAGCCCCCCAAAGTGCTGGGATTATAGGCATGAGGTACTGCACCCAGACCTTGGGTTGTGTTTTGTATCCACTCATCCAGTTGCTATCTTTTAAATGGCACTTTAGACCATTTTCATTCAATGTAATTATTAATCTGTTAAGGCTTAAGTTTTTGTTTTCTATCTGTTCTGTTTGGGTTTTAGTTCTCTGTTTTCTTTTTCCTGCCTTTCTCTGGGCTATTTGAACATCTTTTTTTAAAATTATTTGTCTATAACTTTTTTTTCAGAAGGTGGATTTTCAATTTATTTTTTTTATTTTTTTTAATTGTTAAATCATAGCTGTGTACATTAGTGCAATCAAGGGGTATAATGTGCTGGTTTCATATACAATCTGAAATATTCTCATCAAACTGTTCAACGTAGCCTTCATGGCATTTTCTTAGTTATTATATGTAGACATTTGCATTCTGCATTTAGTAAGTTTCGCCTGTACCCATTCTAAGATGCACCATAGGTGTGGCCCCACTCATGACCCTCCCTCCACCTTAACCTCCCCCCCCTTCCCCTTCCTTGGCCCTTTCCTCATAGTCTTGTGCTATAGTTGGGTTATAGCCTTCATGTGAAAGCTATGATTTAGCTTCATAGTAGGGCTGAGTACATTGGATACTTTTTCTTCCATTCCTGAGATACTTTGCTAAGAAGAATATGTTCCAACTCCATCCATGTAAACATGAAAGAGGTAAAGTCTCCATCTTTCTTTAAGGTGCATAATATTCCATGGTATACATGTACCACAATTTGCTAGTCCATTTGTGGGTCAATGGGCACTCGGGCTTCTTCCATGACTTAGCAATTATGAATTGGGCTCCAATAAACATTTTGGTACAGATGTCTTTCTTCTATTGTGATTTTTGGTCTTCTGGGTATAAACCTAGTAAAGGAATTATAGGATCGAAAGGCAGGTCTATTTTTAGGTCTCTAAGTATTCTCCAAACATCCTTCCAGAAGGAATGTATTAGTGTGCATTCCCACCAGCAGTGTAGAAGTGTTCCCTTTTCTCCACATCCACGCCAACATCTCTGGTTTTGGGATTTTGTTATGTAGGCTACTCTTACTAGGGTTAGGTGATATCTCAAACTAGTTTTGATTTGCATTTCTCTGATGATTAAGGATGATGAGCTTTTTTTCATGTGTCTGTAGATCGTGTGCCTCTCTTCTTTAGAGAAGTTTCTCTTCAAGTCCCTTGCCCACCCTGAGATGCAATCACATGTTCTTTTCTTGCTAATACGTTTGAGTTCTCTGTGGATTCTGGTTATTAGACCTTTATTGGAGGTATAACCTGCAAATATTTTCTCCCATTCTGAGGGCTGTCTGTTTGTTTTACTTACAATGTTCTTGGCTGTGCAGAAGCTTTATTTTGATCAGGTCCCAGTAGTGTAATTTTGATACTGCTTCAATTGCCTGGGGAGTCCTCCTTCCTTCAAGAGTTTTCCCTGCACTTTCTTCAAGTATTTTTATAGTTTCATGTCTTAAGTTTAAATCTTTAATCCAGTGAGAGTCTATCTTAGTTAATGGTGAAAGGTGTGGGTCCAGTTTCAGTCTTCTACAGGTTGCCAGCCACTTCACCCAGCACCATTTGTTAAATAGGGAATCTTTTCCCCACTAAATGTTTTTAATTGGCTTGTCAAAGATCAAATAATGGTAAGTAGCTGGATTTATCTCTTGGTTCTCTATTCTGTTCCAGACATCTACTTCTCTGTTTTTGTGCCAATACCATGCTGTTTTGATCACTATCGATTTATAGTACAGTCTCAGGTCTGGTAGCGTGATTCCTCCTGCTGTGTTTTTATTGCTGAGTAATGTTTTGACTATTCGAGGTTTTTTTCTGATTCCATATAAAATGATGGGCGGTGCCTGTGGCTCAAGGAGTAGGGCACTGGCCCCATATGCCAAAGTATTATTTTTTCAAGATCTTTAATATATGACAATGGAGCTTTAATAGGAAGTGCATTAAAAGTATATATTGCTTTGTGTAGTATAGACATTTTAACAATGTTGATTCTTCCCAGCCTTGAGCATGGTATGTTTTTCCATTTGTTAACATCTTTAGCTATTTCTTTTCTTAAAGTTTCATAGTTCTCTTTGTAGAGATCTTTCACATCCTTTGTTAGGTATACTCCCAAATATTTCATCTTCTTTGGCACTACTGTGAAAGGAATAGAGTCCTTGACTGTTTTTTTGGCTTGGTTATTGTTGGTGTATATAAAGGCTACAGATTTATGGGTGTTGATTTTGTAGCCTGAGACATTGCTGTATTCCTTGATCACTTCTAAAAGTTTTGTAATAGAGTCCCTAGTGTTTTCCAGATATACGATTATATCATCTGCGAAGAGTGAAAGTTTGATCTCTTCTGACCCTATGTGGATACCCTTGATCACCTTTTCTTCCCTAATTGTGATGTCTAAAACTTCCATTACAATGTTAAAGAGCAATGGAGACAATGGGCAACCTTGCCTGGTTCCTGACTAAGTGGAAATGATTTCAATTTAACTCCATTCAATACGATATTGGCTGTGGGTTTGCTATAGATAGCCTCTATTAGTTTAAGAAATGTCCCTTCTATACCAATTTTCTTAAGTGTTCAAATCATGAAGAGATGCTGGATATTATCAAAAGCTTTTTCTGCATCAATTGAAAGAATCATATGGTCCTTATTTTTTAGTTTGTTTATGTGTTGAATTACATTTATAGATTTATGTATATTGAACCAGCCTTGAGACCCTGGGACAAATCCCACTTGGCCATGGTGTATAATTTTTTTGATGTGTTGTTGGATTCTGTTTGTTAGGATCTTATTGAGTATTTTAGCATCAATATTCATTAGTGATATTGGTCTATAATTTTCTTTTATTGTTGGTTCTTTCCTTGGTTTGGGGATCAAGGTGATGTTTGCTTCGTAGAATGTGTTGGGTAATATTCCTTCTTTTTCTATATTTTGGAAGAGGTTTAGTAATATAGGTACTAATTCTTCTTTAAAGGTTTGGTAGAATTCTGACGTAATGCCATCTGCTCCTGGGCTTTTCTTTTTAGGGAGATTTTGTATAGTTGATGCTATTTCAGAACTTGATATAGGCCTGTTCAACATTTCCACTTCATTCTGGCTAAGTCTTGGTAGGTGGCGTACTTCCAGGTATTGGTCGATTTCTTTCAGATTTTCATATTTCTGAGAGTAGAGTTTCTTGTGGTATTCGTTAAGGATTTTTTGAATTTCTGAGGGGTCTGTTGTTATTTCATCATTACCATTTCTGATTGATGAAATTAGAGATTTTACTCTTTTTCCTGGTTAGGTTGGCCAAAGGTTTATCTATTTTTATTGATCTTTTCAAAAAACCAACTTTTGGATTTATTGATCCGTTGTATAATTCTTTTGTTTTCAATTTCATTTAATTCTGCTCTGATTTTGGTTATTTCTCTTCTTCTGCTGGGTTTGGGGTTAGAGTATTCTTCCTTCTTCAGTTGCTTTAGATGTCCCATTAAGTTATTAGCTTCCTCTCTTTCCGTTTTCTTGAGGAAGGCTTGCAGTGCTATAAATATCCCTCTTAGGACTGCCTTTGCAGTATCCCAGAGGTTTTGATAGTTCGTGTCTTCATTGTTGTTTTGTTCCAAAAATTTGGTGATTTCCTTCTTAATCTCGTCTATAACCCATCTATCCTTCAACATAAGGTTGTTTAACTTCCATATTTTTGTATGGGCATGCGGGTTCCTGTTGTTATTGAGTTCAACTTTTATTCCATGATGGTCTGAGAAGATGCAAGGAATAATTTCTATTTTTTTAAATTTGCTGAAGTTAGATTTGTGGCCTAGGATGTGGTCGATTTTGGAGTATGTTCCGTGGGCTGATGAGAAGATTGTGTATTCAGTTTTGTTTTGTAGATGTCTATGAAGTCCAGATGTTGAATGGGTAAGTTTAAATCTAAAATTTCTTTGCTTAGCTATTTTTGGAAGACCTATCCAGCACTGCTAAAGGGGTGTTAAAATCTCCAACTACTGTGGAACTGGAGGAAATCAAGTTGCTCATGTCTGTTAGAGTTTCTCTTATAAATTGAGGTGCGTTTTGGTTGGGTGCATAAATATTAATAATTGAAATCTCATCATATTGAGTATTACCTTTAACAAATATGAAGTGTCCATCCTTATCCTTCCTTATTTTGGTTGGTTTAAAGCCTATTGCATCTGCGAATACGATTGAAACGCCTGCTTTTTTCTGCTTTCCATTTGCCTGGAGTATAGATGACCATCCCTTCACCTTGAGTCTATATTTGTCTTTTAATGTAAGGTGAGATTCTTGTATGCAGAAGATATCTGGCTTGAGATTTTTTATCCAGTCAGCCTTCCCGTGCCTCTTTAGAGGACAATTTAAACTATTCACATTAGTTGAGAATATTGATAAGTCTTTCAAGAGTCCAGTGGACATTTTTAATCCTTTTGCAACTGTGGAAGTCGGAATTTGATCAAGATTTTCTGGGTGGGTTCACTTTTATGGTGGAGGAGTATGCTGGTCTTTATGGGGGATAGGTGTGAGAATATCCTGGACAGCTGGTGTAGTTATGGCAAATTTCTTCAACATGTGAATGTCATTGAAGTATTTAATTCCTCCATCATAAATGAAACTCAGTTTAGCTGGGTCAGGATCCTGGGTTCAAAGTTTTTTTCTTTTAGGAGATTAAAAGTCAATGACCATCCTCTTTTAGCTTGAAAGATTTCAGCAGAGAGATCTGCAGTTATTCTAATATTCTTGCCCTTGTACGTGATGGTTTTCTTTCGTCTGGCTGCTTTCAGAATTTTCTCCTTCATATTAACTTTAGTGAAATTGATTATGATGTGTCTGGGGAATGTCTTATTTGGGTTGAGTCATGCTGGAGTTCTGAAACTGTCTGCTATCTGAATTTCAGAATCTCTTGGCATGTCTGGAAAGTTCTCCTTCATAATCTCATTGAGAAGAGATTCTGTGCCTTGTGAAGCCACTTCGTCACTTTTGGGGATCCCTATGAGACAAATATTGATTTTCTTCTAATTATCCCAGAGCTCTCTGAGAGAGTGATCTGTTTTTGCTCTCCATTTCTCTTCTTCTTTGAGAGTTTGGGAGCGTTCTAAAGCTTTGTCTTCAATTTCAGAAATCCTTTCTTCTGCTTGCTCCATTCTGTTACTGAGGGATTCTACTCTGTTTCTCAGATCTTTGAGGGCTGCAACTTCTTGTCTCAATGTGTCAATATCTTTGGTCATTTGGTCTTTGAACTCATTGAATTTCTGAGACATCTTTTGAATTACTGCTTGGAATTCTAATTCGATCTTATTTGCTATCCAGATTCTGAATTTGATTTCTGACATCTAGGCTATTAGTTTGTGCATGAGATCATGTGCTGTGTCTGCCCCATTGATCCTTGGGGGAGTTGATCTACTCTGTTTATTCATATTGCCAGAGTTTTTCTGTTGATTTCACCTCATGATTGTTTTTCATCGTTGCCTCTGGCCATCCTCAGAGTTGGGGAGGTGTCTCTCCAAGATTAGACCCCAGTGGGATCCCTCTATTGTTGCTGGATCTTTGTAGGGAGTGACCCTGTGTAGTTCCTCTGGGGCTGCCCAAGCCAGGGAGTTCTGGTTGTGGAAGCAGCTCCGGAGTGTGACACACCCGGATCCAGCAACAGGGTGGGGGGTGGTGTTCACAGTTCTGGGAGTGCCTGACGCCCAGTGACTTTGGCACAAAGAGCCCAAGGCTCCAGCTATCTCTGGCCAGGAGAAGGGCTCCGTGCAGAGGCAGGGAGGGCTCCAGAGGGCACACGGCTACCAGAGTTCCTGGCCAGACAAGCGGGCCAGTGTGGAGACAAGGAGGGTACAGGAGCGAGAACACAGGGTTGCGCAGCTGCCGCAGTTCCTGGTCAGGGCATGTGGAGGCCCGACGGGCGCAGGTCGCGGAGCAGCTCTTATGGAGGTCAAGCCCAGGAGTTTGAGGTTGCTATGAGCTGTGAAGCCATGGCACTCTACCCAGGGCAACAGCCCGAGGCTCCAGTGTGCCAAAACCGGTCTCACTCTGCCCCGAGGGTTAAGGCTGTAAGACAGCTCAGTCCCCACCTTTAGGCTGCTCAGTCACTAGGTTACTAGCTCCTGCTCCATCCTTGCTCTGCAACCCTGAGGGTGGAGCTTGCCGGGGCAGTTCTCTCATAATGGCTCCCTGCGGCTCACAGCCAAACACTATTAGCTTCGCCTGGCTCAGCAGCTCAGATGGAGCTAATTGTCTGGGGCCCTAGGCAATGCCCAAAGTTCTCCACACTCCTGCTTAAGCTCTCCACAAGGCAGTTCAACTGAGTGCCAAGTCCAAAAACACCAAAACAGTTCACAGGTAAGGCCTTTCCAGTTTGCAGTTTTGCTGCTGCTTGTACTTACGGCTGCCGGCGGGATTAGGTCGATCAAACACATGCAACCATTTGCCAGTTTTCCACTGTTTTTGTCTTCCTCTTGGGGTTTAGAAGTCCCTTGCTGACTCCCTGTATCCAGAAAGGGATGATTATAGGCAGATCCCACCAGCCAGAGATGCCTGGAGTCTTATCTCCCCAGACTCACTGTGCCCTGTTGCAGGGAAGCTGTTACTCGGCTGCCATCTTCCAAATCCCTGTCTATAACTTTTTGAGTGTATCTTTTTGCATAGTTTTATTAGTAGTTGCTGTAGGTTTTATATTTCAGACTTATCATTGTCTTCAGGTGTCTTCATTTTATCAGTTCAAATAAAGTGTAGAAATTTTACCCCCCTTTATGTTCCTTTACCCTTCTCTGTTTACTATATAATTGTTTTAAATACTTCTTGTACATATATTTAGAGGCACATTAAACAGGGTTATGTAATTTTTGCTTCAACCATTAAACATAATTTAAAAAAATCCAAAAGGAGAAGAAATGTCTGTTATATTTTACCCATATTTTTGATTACTATGTTCTTTCTTCTTTATGTTCCCAAGTTCCTACTTTTATTGTTTTCTTTTGTTTAGAGACTTTCCTTTAGCTATTCTTTTAAAACAAGCCTGATGGCAACAAGTTATCTCAATTTTACTTCATTTTAGAATGCTTTGATTTCCTCCCATTCATTCCTGAAGGCTATTTTTCACTGGGCATGGGATTTTTGATTGATGGTTCTTTTCTCTGAGCACTTTAAACCTGCTGTGCCACCTCCTTCTGGTCTCCGTGATTTCTGGTGGGAAATCTGATGTCATGTAAATTGTTTTGACTCTATTCATAAGGTATTATTTTTCTCTATTGCCTTCAAGATACTTTTTCTCTGTCTTTAGTTTTCAGAAGTTTGAGTATGTTGTATATTGATATGGATTTCTTTAGGTTCATTCTGTCTGAGGTTTATATCTTTTGCTAAATTTGGGAAATTTCCAGCCATTATTTTTACAAGTACTTTTTGAGCTCTGCCATCCTTCCTCTCTCCTTAGAGAATTCTGACATCACAAATGTTAGCTATTTCGTTATAGCCGCATGGTCCCTGAGATCCTACTCATTTTTGTAGAAGTCTATTTCCCTTCTGTTGCTCAGACTGGGTAATTTCTATTGTTCTTTTTTTTTTTTGAGACAGAATCTCAAGCTGTCACCCTGGGTAGAGTGCCATGGCATCACAGCTCACAGCAACGTCAGACTCTTGGGCTCAGCCTCCCAAGTAGCTGGGACCATAGGTGCTGGCCACAACGCCCAGCTATTTTTTTTTTTTTGCAGTTGTCATTGTTTTAGCTGGCCTGGGCCAGGTTTGAACCTGCTAGCCTGTGTATGTGGCCAACGCTCTACCCACTGAGATACAGGCGCTGCCCCTACCGTTCTATTTTAAAGTTTATTGATTCTTTCCTCTGTCCCCTCCATTCTGCTATGAGCCCATCACTGAGTTTAAAAAAAAAATTCTGCTATTGTATTTTTCGGTTCTAACATTTTCACTTTGTTCTTCTTTATATCTTCTTTTACTTTACTGATATTTTCTATTTCTTAGCTGAGACTTTATATTTTTTTCTTCATTTGGTTCAAGTGTGTTTGTTGTTTGCTGAAGCATTTTTATGATGGCTGCTTTGAAATCTTTGTCGGTGACTTCTAACATCTCTGTCATCCTGGCATTGGCATCTATTGATTGTCTTTTTCTGCTGAGTTTGAGATCTTCTCAGATATTGGCACATTAACTTTTTACCAAAACCTGGATATTGTGGGTATTGGGAGCCTGGTTTTTATTTTAATCTTCTCTGCCTTTTTCTGGCACCATTCCAGCAGGAGAAGAAGCGGTGCCTCCTTGACACTGTCAAGTCAGAGTAGAAGACAGTGCTTCTCAGTACTTCTCGGGGGAATGGGAGGGCTGGCTTCTGTTAGGCCTCCACAGATACCTCCCTGGATATTACCAGGTATCCCTGGCTGGAGAGGTGGGAGTGCCTCCTTACTGCCCTCCATGTGGGCTTTACTGACTCCATGGAGTGAGGGGCCTCAGTAACTGGTGGAGATGAAAGTTCTGGCTCCCTACATGGCCTTCTGTCACATCACCGTGGTGGTGGCATTCGGGTGCTTCCTTACAACCTGTCAAGGATGAAAGTCTAAACTCCACACTTGCCCTTTGCTGGTGGTGGTAGGGAAATGGAAGTAGGGTTTTTTTTTTTTCTATTTAAGACAGAGTCTCACTATGTTGTCCCAGGCCAGAGTGCTGTGGCATCATAGCTTACAGCAACCTCAAACTCCTAGGCGTAAGTGATCCTCTTGCCTCAGCCTCCCAAGTAGCTGGGACTACAGTCACCTGCCTAGTTTTTCTATTTTTAGTAGAGACAGAATCTTGTTCTTGCTCAAGCTGGTCTTGAACTCCTGAGCTCAAGCAATCTACTGGCTTCAGCCTCCCAAAGTGCTAGGATTATAGATGTGAGCCACCCTGCCAGGCTGAAATTAGTTTTCTTCTGTGGTATTTAGCTGGAGTAGAGCAGTTATAATATAAAAGTTTGATCTTTCTAGGTTCACTCTTTCTCAATCATTTGTCTCAAGTATAGCAGGCTTTGAGGCAATTTATAAAATCTGTCCCCATTATCATTTCTAGGCTGCTGGCATCTTCAGCTTCAAGGTGAGGGTGTATGAGGCAACAGAGGAACCCAGAGAACTCACCATCATGTTATTCATTGGGTCCTAATATCCTTAGTCAGTATGCCTTCCTCCTTCCACCCTCAGCCCTCTTATAATTATTTTTTACATGATTTCCAGAGTTTCTGGTTATACTTAGTGGAAGTAATAGGGAAAACTATGTCTATTCCATCCTCCAGAAGCACAAGTTCTACTATATAACTTTTATAATTAGAAGAAGTGTGAATGCATATGGTCATGTGAGTGTGTATGTATTTTTAGGAGCGTTAATATACAGGCACATAAAAGCTTGCTGTCAGCCTTTTTGGCTAGGTACCAGGCATAGTACTTGCACTGCAGCAACAGAACAAAATAAGGTCCAGCTTGAGCTTTAGGGAGCCCACCATGCAGAGGTGAAGCAGGCACACAGGTAAATAAGTGTAAAACCTATTACACTTACTGCGATGGAAATAGGTGCAGTTAGAAATGTCTGGACAGATCCAGAGGTGGCAATGCTGGAGCTGAGTCCACAGAATCTCCCAATCCATCCCCAGAAAAGGGCTTTTCTTGGCAAGTCAAGATAGGGACATTAAGGTGGTGGGAATGGGGAGCAGATCTTAAACTTTAATGTATATACGAATTGGCTGGACATTTTGTCAAACATTTTGACTCAATAGGTCTGAGTTAGGGCCCCAAATCCTACATACCTAAGAAGCTCCAGGTGATGCCCAAGGTGCTACTGGTCGAGGTAACCACACTTAGATCATCTAACCCAATATGTCATATGGAACCCCAGGTGGAGTAGCCAAAGAAGGGCTTTGGAGTCAGTATTGACTCCAAGCACTGGAGCAAGTCACTTAACCACCCACAGTCTCTGCATTTTAGAAATGAAGATAATACTTCCCCCAGGGCTGTATTCATTGCCCCAGAGGCAATGTTGAGCAGCGGCAGGGTGAAGTTGGGGGAACCAGACCCATCTCCCCACTGCTCTCCAGCTGCCCCTCAGCCCTGATGTCTGGTGGCATACAGCTGCAGGGACTGTATGGGCCTGGTGGTGGCATGTACAGGGTTAATTAATGCTCCTGCTCTTGCCCAGAGACAAATGTTTTGTGTTGAGGAGTTACTGCTGGGAAGGAAAAGGAGGGGGGAAAGAAAGCCCCTTTTTTATTATTCTGAGGTGCATTTTAATTTGCACAAGCGACGTTGTATCTATGATGGATGACACAGAAGGAAAAATTACAGCCCAGGAAGCCCTGAAAAGGGAGAAAAAAATAAAAGAGATCTAGCAAGGATTAAAAACAGCCCATTGTGATGGTGCATTCTGATCAGGGGCTAGGGAGGCTGAGGAGGCTGGGGAGGCTGGGGAGGGGTGTCTGAGTTGGATGGGGAGGTGGGGGAACAGAGGCAGGAGCAGTTTCCTGGCAGGAGACCAGGCAGAACCACGTGGACCCTGGTGCCCAAGGCAATTTCCTCCCTGAATCCTGACAAGGCTGGGCTTGGCACCTGAGAAGAAAGGTGCCAGGCAGAGCCAGGGCTTGGAAAACTGGGAATTTGTGGGAAATTCACTTTTCTTGACACTGAAAAGTGTCAAATCCTTGTTTCTCTGTTGTGTGGCGTTACCACCATCTCTAGGTCATCCAATTCAGATACTTTTGGGGAGCCCCTTTGATCTCTTCCTCCATTAACAAAACTCAGGAAGCTTAGGGCCTCCTCTTCCCTAAGGACACTGTACACCATGGCAACCCACCTGGGGGCAGATTCAAAGCAGCCAGGGAGTTAGGGGTCTGAATTGGGAAGCTCATTCCCTGATGGTTCGTGAGCAGATCACTCGGGCTAGCCTCCAAGGCAGTTACAGATGGCTCCTGACCAACAGTAGCTCAGAGCATGGATTCTGGAATCAGATGTGCAGACCTGAGTTTGAAGCCTGAATGTTCTGCTTAATAGCTGAGTGACCTCAGGCAAGTTACTGAACCTCTCTGGTGCTTCCGTTCCTTTGACTCTAGAATATAGATAAAATGATACCAATTTCATGAGGCTAATCTGATGATCAAATAAAATAGTGGAATTATTCTGCCTCACAAGAAAATCAAGCAAGCTTCAGCAGGATGAGTAGAATTAGGAAAGATGACAATCCCAGCTATATAATTGGCTGTCCCCAGGGCAAATAGGAGATATCGCTATGTTCATCTTGAAGACGCTCAGGGAAGGAGAGCTCAAAGCGTGTCTGACCCAATAGCTGACCTGAATCCCGTACTCTCAGTTCAGGGTGTTTTCCTTTCGGGTTCTCAGAGATGAGGACAGTAGCTGGTCATGGCCTTCTCTGTGGCCTCCTCTCCAGCTGAACTAGAGGAGGCTGCCCAGTCTCTTTAACTTTAAAAGTGAAACTTAAGCAAATCTCAAACGTCTCTGTAAGACACTGCACATCCTGGCACCCGCTGGCCACATCTGAGCAGGAAAACATCAATAACGTTACACTACAGCCAGCTCATCAAAGATTGACAGTGCAGGAATAAAAACAACAAAGAAATTGTAAGGAACCTTCTTGGGACACCTCTCCCACCAACAGTGGTCTTCTTTTAGGACTGGGCATCTTTTACACATCACTCACTCACCTACTCACTTATTATTAAATCGGTAACATTTATTGGATACTTACTGTGTTCCAGGCTCTGCTTTAAGCATTTTATATGTATTCATTCATTTAGTATTAAAAACAATCCAAGTGGTAGATACTATCACCATCTGCTTTTTATGGATGAGGAAACAAAGGCCCAGGAGAGGTTAAGGATCTTGCCCAAGATCATAAACCTTAGAAGCACCAGAGCCAAGATTCATGCCCAGAGAGTTCAGCATCAGAGCCAAAGATGTACTGAGCCTCTATCACAACACGCAAAGGTACATGAGTGTGCCATAAACCCTCACAGGTGTATACAATCACTAAAACTTATTTGTCTGTCCCAAGGCACATCTACACACTGAATACCGATGTCGGAGAATCAGTATAAGCTGTTGGATGATATTTAGGGTGGTACTCAATTTGCTGATGTGAGTGCTCAGGGTGCCACTGTATATATGAAAGGACACAGGGCAAAAATGCTCAATCGAGTGATTTTAAAATCAATAATGGGGATGGTTTTAGAAACTGAGACATTTGTTCTCCAGTCTTCCTAGTGACTGGGTTGTCATTCTTACTATTCGGTGTTGTTTTGAGTATTTTCTGCACTTGGCTACCAGGGGCTCCATGCTTTCTTCTCACTCTGCCCTTTATCCTCCTGACAGCAGCCCCCATGTGGGGCCCGGATTTAGGGGAAGATTTAGGAGCACGGGGAGTCTTAAAGGAATGTGGCTCTGAGCTAGAGAGATTAAGAGCCTTGGGCAAGGACTTTCCTATCAGGGACCTTTAGTCACACATGGGACAACAATATGGGAATCAGACCAGAGTTAGATGAGCCAGTTCAGAGTCTTGCTCTGATGTGTGACCTCTTTGAGCTTCAGTTTCCTTTTCTGTAAAGGGCCAAGCAAGGCTGATAATGATTACTATTAGCTATGCACCTATCATTTGATATCTAATTATTCATAGAGGCTGACTCCTTGTGGGGTGTCAATGCTAGGGAAGGCCTCTCTTCCCAAGAATCTCTCCCCTGGGAACAACTCCTGTGGAGCCTAAAATTCTACTATTAGTGATGCATTTTTTTGGCTCTATCATTAACCTTTTTATTAATCCTATAGGGGTGAGGGCTGATATCTTCAGTTTTATCAGGTTATCCCTTACAGAATGATTCTTAATATTTCTGGAATATTAATAGCAGATCTTGTTTGAGGGTCTCATGCAATCTGTGAATATTCTGTGAATATCTGTGAATATTCTGTCCAGAAACACACACGAATTCAGGGAGTGGGGTTCAGAGCTCAGCTTCCCTATCTTGTATTCCGTCAGGAGTTCGGCTGAAGTGCACATCTGCTCTTTGTGCCTGCCCTCTAGCCCCGGCCCCTTCTTTTGGTAACAGCCTCCTATTTTCTGCTGGAGGCCACCGTGGTGTGCACGTGTTAGTTCAGCACTCAGGTTCCCACACACGCGGATGACTTCTTACTGAGAGCCCCGGGCTGCAGGCACTCTCTGGCCACAGAGCATGCGTGGTGAATGCATACAGCAGGTGAAACATTCCAGGCAGATGATGCCCCCAGGAGTGGGTTTTCAACCAGGGACAAATAAATGCCCTGAGACTCCTACAGTGTCCCAGAGGGCCTCAGTGGAGACAAGTCCCAGTTGCTCATTTGCTGAAATTCTAACCTGCTCAGGATTCAGCCTCTCTTGTTCCCTTCCTCCCCTGTCTCCCTTCCTGCTGACGCCTTCTGGGATCACCTCCCAAGTGAACCATGTACCTCAAACCCTCGTCAGCACCTGTCTTCGGGGAGCCCAGCACAGAGACCACCTTTTGCCATAGTTAGTTCATGCTCTTTTGGTGCAGCTGGTCATGCCCCTGGGCTTCAAGGTGAGCAGCGATCCAAGATGTGCCAGTGAGGGCCAGCGCTGGGACTTTGCTGGGGAGGAGGCACCATCTTTTTCACTGGGATCACTGGCTGCCGAGAGCACGAAGGCTTGGAACTACCAGGGTCAGCCTTGCCAGGAAAGGCTGAGAGAGGGCAGGAGGGATGGCTTCCTGACAGACTCCTACCTCAACCTGAAGCCACATCTGCCTCCATGGTCCTTTCAGTGACAGAAGCCAATAAAGCCCCTACTTTGCTTATAATTGTGCGTCTCATTAGAATGGAACATTCCTATCAAGAGTAACATGCCTTGCAGGATGCCCAGGAGGATTTTGTGTTAGGTCTGATTCTTTCCAAGTGGCTTAGTAGACCAAACCAGAAGGCCAGCACCCTCAACAGAGAAGAACATTCTTCCTCATGTCCCTGGGGCAGTCCCAGTGGGTCAGTAGGCTAGTGAACATACTCCCTGGAGCTCAAGGCGACTCGCCTCCCCTGCAGGCCAAGGCGTGCATAGGAGGCTTTCCTCCATGGTAACCGTGACTACCACCACCGATATCATCATTGCCACCACTCTTCTTTAGGGTCATCATCATTCTTGCCTGGATTTTGGCAACAGCTTCCTAAATCTACCTTTGCACCTGTATTCCCTCTCGTTCACATGCAAATTCTGTCCTGGGGAGCTTTTGTGCTTCCCTTGCTGGGTTCTACTTTTCCTTTCCTGAACATGTTCCTGCACATGCAGCCCTGCCTTTCCCTGGGCCTTTCCTGCCCTTTCCTGCCCCCGCAGTTCCGCCTACCTGGAAGATGGCCTGAACCCCTTGCCCGTGGGTGGTTCAGGGACAAGGCTGGACTAATGCTAGCCAGAGAGCTTTGAAGAAAGTCTCATTTAGAACTGCAAAATGGGAAAGTAATTTCTTCACTCTTACCCAGAAAGCCACACAAAGCCAATCTGCTCAAGAGCATGAAGGGAATGACTTTCCAAGAGGCCTTGTATCTGTTTGCTGAGACTTCCATGATAGATCACCACAAATTGGTGGCTTAAAACAGCACATTTATTCTTACAGTTCTGGAGGCCAGATGTCTAAAGCAAGGTGTTGGCACAGCCATGCTCCTCTGAAGGCTCTCGTGCAGAAGCCTTCCTTGCCTCCTCCACCTTCTGGTGGCTGTGCCACTCCAATCCTTGGTCTGTGGCTGTGTCACTCCAATCTCTGCTGTTGTCTCCACATGGCTTTCTCCTCTGTGCTATGACTTCCCTTCTGTCTGCTATAATAACATTGGTTATTATAGCCATTGGATGTAGGGCCCACCCTGTCAATCCAGGGTGATCTCATCTCGAGATCTTTAATTATAATTGCAAAGATCCTTTTATCAAATAAGGCCATTTTCATAAATTCTAGAGCATGAGCAGATCTGGTGGGGCCACCATTCCACTCGCTATAGGCATCTTGCTATCTTGAGGAAAGCCAGCCTTAAGATAGCATTAAGATGTGGCAGAAGGAAAAGCCAAAAAATAGCCGAAAAAATAAGCCAGGGCCCAGAGCATTCTGTGCCTGAAGCTAACTCTGCCAGTCTGATTCCTGCTCGGGAGATAAATGTGCTTGTTACTCAAGGCGGCTTTGCTGTTTCTTGCACCTCCTTCCAGCTTTGACCCTTCCGTGTGTGTCCCCATCCCTCAGGATCCTTTGGGACTCTGATTTCTCCTGCCAGTAGGTTTCGGTTCTTCGGGTGTCGGGCACCTGCTGTACAGCACACACTAATTTCTGGTGATGATTCTGTTCTTTGTATGTCTCTTGGGTTTCCCACTCTTCCCTGTTTGTGTCACCCTGGCTAAATTATACATGTAAACTTAATGGGCCAGCCATTAACCTCACCTTCACGGAGCCCGTCAATGTGATCGGGTGTCTGAGTCTGCTGGCCTCCCTCTGCCAGCGGAGGCCCTCCAGCCCACGGTCCCCATTCATCACACCTGTGTTTATTGCCTTCCAGCCTCGCCCCATCCCTGAGACAGTCCCTGTCTGTGCCAATTTAAATTAATTTTGCCAGTCAGATTTCATGAGACACTGAATCAAAGGCTTTTCTAAAATCAAAAAGCACTAAATCTTCACTGGACCTTCTTCCTACTAATATTACAAATTAGTTAGAATAAAAAAGCATTATGGTTTCCCGGCATGACTTCTGCGTAAACCTGCCAGTTCAGTTTATGGCCCAGGTCTCTGTTGCCCTCCAGCTGCTTACTGGATTTTCTACTCATAAAATTTATCATAAATTTTTAATCATAAAATTTGTTCTGTGGCTTGCCTACAAACAGAACTTATGGCTTCCCTGGGGGAAAATTGCTAGAATTGGTTTTCTTTCTGTTTTTCAAGTTGAGTCCCACGTTTTTTCTCTCAAGCCATCTCCCGTGGCTCACCCTCACTTTTTTGAAGGCAGAAGTCGAGAGTTCCTTAAGTTCATTAGCTAATTCTAGCAAGACCTTTCGGTGTGCACGCCATAGGACCCCTTGATTTATGCATCTCTCTAGCATTTAATTTTTCTAAGTGACCCTTTACCTGTTTTTTATTATGACTTACTAATTGCACCCATTTCCTAACTTTATTTTTCTTATTAAAGACAGGTTTTAATAGGTAGTTCATTCCTCAGCCACTTAAAGACCCTGATTAATTTCCTTGGCCTCCTAGTCATTCAGGAGTGGATCACCTTCCTGCTAATATTTCTTCATCCCTGACCTGACAGGTCTGCATGCTGTACCCGAGAGGCAGGCTGTAGGCCTGGGGAAAGGCAGGGGCTCTGCCTCCACCACTCTACATTGCATGATGTTACTTAAACTCCCTGTGCCTTGTTTCTTTATCTCTAGAAGGAAGATAGTAGAACCTATTCTGAAACAGCATGGGGAGGACTCACAGATGGTGCATATAGGCGGACCCTGGTGCACAGACAGTGCCTAGCAAGTGTCTTTGTGCTTATTTTGGTGAGAGGCCCTTTTCCATTCAGCATTCTCATGTGAACTCTGAGGCTGATGCTGGGACATGGGCTGCAGGGCTGGGCCTCGTGACCCATGCGACAGAGCTGGGGTGGCACAGTCACTGGATATTCAAGGTGGATCAGACAGGCTGTTGCAGCCCAGAGGAGGGCTTGGCCCTGGTCAGGGAGGAAGCACTTGGAGCTAGGATACCAGGCAAGGCCAGGCAGGCAACAGGACTGTCTGTTGTACAGTGGGGCTGGCCGTCTGAGCTCCTGACATTGGCATTGCCTGATGGCAATCTTGGCCTCAGTTCCCAGGGCATAGCTAAGCAGCCCCAGCCATGCTGGGAACAGCTGGGGACACAGGCAGATCTGGAGCACTTTTGGCACAGACGGCTCACAAACACATCAGTTGTGTTAAAGAAGAGGAAAAGGTTTGACCCTCAACCTTGTACCAGTTTGGAGGCTAAGCGCTAGGATTTCCAGGAAAGGAGGGACAAGCCAGACTCAAAGCAAGCCTCTTGAGAATAACGTCTCTTCACCTCCAGTCTAACCTAGCAAGCACACAGGGCAAGCTGAACCCAGGGTACAGCACTGCGCTTTGGTTCCCTCAGTGCTCAAGCAGGCACAGCCCTCACTTGGCTCCCAACTCCACTGAAGCTTAGTTGGGAACTTCAGTTTGGGGTCCCCCTTCTTGGCCACCATATCTTTTTGGCACTGACAACCCTCTTCCTGCATCTCAGCTTATAGGCAGGCCCAGCTCCCTTCCACTGGGATAGCCATGCTCGGCAGAGTCAGCCCAGGGGTTCCTCTGCTGAGCCTTGCAGAGGGTCTGACTGCATGCTCCTCTTCCCCTGCTTGTCCCCACCCCTGACACGCCAGCGAGTGGGTCTACTTTCCAGGGGACCCCTTATCATTGGACTCTTTTCCCATCACAGGACAGGAGCGAGACTGCCTTCCTCACGTCCTTGTTTGCTCACTACCCCTGCTTATCAACATCACCTCTCCATCAGAATAATTTTACCCTTTTCCCTGACCTTGTGGCACAGAGTGCACCCTTTATGTTCATAAGCCCCTTTGGCCACCTCTCAGTTTCTAAAGACCATGTTTCCTCTCTAATGGGTCACTGCCAAGTCCAGTCACTCTATTCTTGGTGTTTATCAATAGCAGTGGAAGCAGATATTAAATCTCACCATTTTACAGGTAAGAACCAAGCCAAGGGACATCACACCACTTGTTCAACCTTGCACAGATGCAGGGTTGAACTAGGCTCCAAAGTCTTTCCACTTCCAGGTTCCTTGATTGATTGATTGATTGATTGAGACAGAATCTCACTCTGTTGCCCAGGTTAGAGTGCTATGTTGTCCTAGCTCACAGCAATCGCAAACTCCTTGGTTCAAGCAATCCTTTTGTTTCAGCCTGCCGAGTAACTGGAACTACAGGTGCCTGCCACAATGCCCAGCTAGTTTTTCTATTTTTAGTTGAGACGGGGTCTGGCTATTGCTCAGGCTGTTCTCAACTCCTGAGCTCAAGCCGTCTACTGGCCTCAGCCTCCCAAAGTGCTGGGTTCCTTCCTTGATAGAATGGTACTCTTCAACTTTCAGTGCCTTAATTCTAAGCCTTCAAGTTAGGAAGAATTCAACAGTGTTAAACTATCAAGCCCAGGGAAGCTCATTCAGGGGCACCATCCCCCAGGGGCACGAAGCTGGAGTTCTCGGACCCTCTACACCAGAATTCTCAACCATGGCTGCACTCTAGAATCATCCAAGGAACTAAAAACATTGCAATGCCCAGACCGTATTCCAGACACAGTAAGTTAGCTCCTTTGGGGCAGGATCTAGGCTTTGGGAATTTTTTAAGCTGCTCAGATGAGGCCAATGTGCAGTCACAGTTGGGCACTATAGACTTAGACCAGTGGTTCTCAAGCTTTGGCATGTATCAGAACCACCAGGAGAGCTGGCCCACCCCAGTTTCCAATTCCACAGATCTGGAACAGGGCCCGAGAATTGCCTATCTAATATGTTACCAGGTGATGCTCCCACCTGGTAACAGGTGTCACCCAAGTCACTGTGTCTCTCTCTACTCCGTCACCACTCCCTGCTGTAGCCCTACCCGGAGAGCGAGAGGGATCCTGTTCATACAGGAAGGGAGGACTTTAATGAAATAGGAGACATCAGGAAATCTGGCCTGAGATTATGAAATGAAAGGGCAGGGGGCAAAGTAGTTAATTAACTTGAATGTCTGTGTCTCTTATTTAATGTATCCTGGCAGTAGTGAGAGGTGATTTTCATCCTAAGACCGGCAGCTTTGGTCTTACCAGCGGAGTGCCCAAGGGATATTGATCACTGTGGAGAATTCTGCTCCCAATCAGACCGGCCATTTAATGGCTGTGAGATCATGGCCGGCTTGCTTGCCATGTCTGAGTCACAGTTCCCACTCTGGAAAGTGAGCGTTGTGATAAGGCTGGCTACATGGTGTGCCCGGGAGGATTAGATCAACATTCGAATGTGCCTGTCCCACAGATGGCGGCTATTGCTGTTACTGTGTTATTGCCCTTGGCTCTGCTGCTGTCAGCGCCCTGTACAGAAAGATTCTTAGCACCAAAGTGTGTTTCAGTTTAGTGCTAAGGAGATCTTCTTCCGCCTGACCAGCAGGGACACTTTTTATTGGCTAATAGCAGCTGCTGTATTTACCAGGGAAGCTCCGAGCTAAATTCTGTGAAGTGTTGACAATGGTCTTCAGCCCAGTCTTTCTGGCGTAATTCTCTCTCCCGTTGGTTATGCAGAAGATATGCCTTTCTGTGATCATTCCTGCTCCTTCATACCACCAGCTAATTTTGTCTCCCCACTGGCTTCTGAGATTCCAAAAGGAAACTCTGTGATTCTTTGCTGAGCCTGACTGTGTACCCATTCGGTCATGTTTAAAAGATGAATGTGGAGATCTAAATGAATACACGTGATCTAAAATCCTCTGTGGCAATGAGTGATTTTAAAAGAATAAATTATTAAATATACAGAAAACATTGAGAACTCATCCAGGAAGTGGGTAGCAACTAACACTTCTTCCTTTCCTTCCTCCCTCCCTCCCTCCCTTCCAACTTCCCTCCTTTTCTTCCTTCCTTCCTTCTTTCCTTCCTTCCTCCCTCCCTTCTTTCCTTCTCTCCTTCTTTCCCTTCCCTTCTCTCCCCCTCCCTCCCTCCCTTCCTTCCTTCTTTCCTTCCTCCCTGCTTCCCTCCCTCCCTCCTTTCCCTCCTTCCGTCCCTTCCCCTCCCTTCCTTCCTCTCTCCCTCCCTTCCTCCTCCCTACCTCTCTCCCCTCCATCCCTACCTCCCTTCTCTTTCTTTTCTTCCTTTCCTTTTATTGAGGAGGCTCCTTAACCCCCTAAGCCTCCTGTCCTCAGTTGCAAGATGACATCATGGCACTTGTGAGACCAGAGGATATGTCCTGTGGGGATGGCCTGGCACAGGGCCACTCCTCTGGATGTTGAGGTGACCCTGGGCTCTTCCTCTTGCCTTCACCCTGCCTTACAGGGATATAGACCCAACAACGCTGTGCCTTCTGCAGACCCAGGACAGAAGGGGGACAAGCAGGACACCCAGGGCACAGCTCTCCAGGGTATGCACGTGAGGGCCAGCCCCTGAACATAAAGGCCTCCTGAAATTCTGGACCCTCAATACTTTGCAGTAGCCTATTCCTCCACCCTGGCTTCTGGGTGACGTTTTATATATACATGCCCCTCCCCCCTACAATTTCATTTAAATGGTATCTTATTCTGTTTGTGCTGCTATGACAAAATACCTGAAACTGGGTAAATTATAAAGAATAGAAATTTATTTCTCAGAGTTTTAGAGGCTAGGAAGTCTGGGACCAAGGTGCCAGCAGGTTCATTGTCGTTGATGAGGGTTCGATCTCTGTTTCCAGGATGGCACCTGCAACGCTGCATCTTCCAGAAGGAAAGGAGACTGTGTTCTCGAGTGGTGGAAGGCAGAGGGGCAGGAAGGCACCCACTCCCTTTGACAAGCCCACCTCCCACAGGCCACATCTCCCAGTATTGTTTCATTAGAGATCAAGTTTCAAGGTGAATTTTAGAGGTGACAGAAACATTTTAAACCAAAGCAAATGGAAATTATGAAACTAGCTTGAAATACACTTTGAGGGTTCTCAAACTTGCAGGACTCTATGGTTTTCAAAGCAATAGGCAGCCTGCAAAAGTCCATGGGTGGGGCTGGATGGCTGTCAGGGCTGAGATGCTGAAGGAAACAAGCCATGCCTCCCCCCACCCCCACCCCCAACCCTAACAGAGCTGGGCAGCTTTCCAGACCCTTCCTCTGCCCAGCTTGTCAAGTTCTGACCTTCTCTGACCTCTGTTAGGTAGCAAGGACAGTTATAGTGATCCCACTTTAAGTAAGTGGGAAATAGAGAAATAAGTGATTGTCCTAAGATTGCAAAGTAAATTAGGTGGATAGAAGGCTCTAGACCAGTGTTTCTCAAATGGTCGGGGACACCTGGGATACTGGGTCTGGGCTGGACTCAGAGTCCCTGGGAATAGGGCTGGAATTGGTTCCTGGGGCTTCCAGGGCACGGTGAAGTTTGCAGACATCCGAGCTGCTCTGACTTTCTGGGTCCTGGCCCTGTATCCCTATATTCCACATTTCTGAGTGTGCAGGACTGGGTGACACTCTGGCCAAAGCAGAACGTGCGTGTGATGGAGGTGGCTCATGATGATTTCAGGTGGTATAAAGTTAGATTCTCTGCTATGTTAGCTAGACAGGTACCAGGAAAAAGCATCACTCCAAACACACAAATTCATGACTTAGGACAAAGTTACGTTTTGGAAAGGCGAACCGATTTAAAGTTGGTTTACAGAGAATGAGGTACATGTGGTACGGCAATGTGGCAGCGACCGTGCAGGTGATACAGTGATGACCAAAGTTTGGGTGATTCTACGTCAGGAGCAGAAGCTGGGCTGCAAGGCATGTCCCCTTCTAAATGGGTTGTTAGAGTCCTACAGCTCTCTACCTCCGTTTCTCAAAGGTTCTTAGCAGCCAATACGTATCATGATAAATATTGATAATGACCATCGTCATCTTTTGGGGAGCCAGGGAGAGTGATAGGCTTTCCTTTTAGGGAGTCACCCTTTCTAATAGATTAGGAGAACCCCAGACTCAAAGTCTGTCAAGTCCGAAGACCAAGAAGCAGGCAGGGAAGGGACAAGTTCAAGAGAAGTGAGACGCACACCCTTTTTACCTCTTCCCCAGGTGTTCCACACCTGGAACCCTGCAGGTTCCAGGACCACCCACAGCAGCTCTTCTCTCCCCTTTCCAAAGTATCTCTACTAACAGCCAGGTTAGCTAGGGGCTGAGGTTGAGGAGGAAGGGGCAGTGTGCAAATAGGAGATGACCGAGGCAGGAGAAAAGAGGAGAGAGCTGGAGAATGGAGGGATGGGGGAAGGGAGCTGCTGGAGGAGAAAGAAGAAAGAAGGGGGTGGGGGAGCATTTGTAAAATTAAAAGGCAAAGCCCCATCAGATGGTGTTGGGCAAGGAAAGCGTGTTACAGGCAGGAGTAATTGGTAATCGGAGCTGATGTGAAGAAGGGATGATTTATGGGAGCATGCAGACAGGGGTGGAATAATTTTTGGAGCAGAACGGGGAACTTACTGAACGCCTGAAACTCAGCTACTTATCCACTCGTTCTTGTGATGAATTAGCTCTTGTTTAAAGTAACTGCGGCTCCATTTTTCATTCTGATTACTACATTTGATATCTTTCTCTCTCTCTGTTTCCCTCTGACCACTGCCCCCTTACCAGGCTCTGGGTGCAGAGGCACTGGGTTTGCAGAAACTCGGCATCCCCCTCTTCACCTCCTCCTCTTTCCCACCCCTCTCCCCCCACAGCAACATTAAATAGCAAGTCTAAAACCCAACCACTTGAAATGCTGCAAAGATTAAGAATGTGGATATGCAGAATTAGAGAAGACTTTAGATGCAAGACTGGCCGCTCATCTGAATGACTGCAATTCCTTTGCCCATCTGATGCGAAACGTCCCTTTCCAGGGCTGTCTACCTCTGTGAAACAGAGAAAACACATCCCTTCCTACCTGGGCATAGCAGCCCTCTGAGGACCCTGGCAAGCCCCAGTGCGAGGGAAACTCATGGTAAACAATGTTCAATGCCATGTACCTCTCCTTCCAACATATAAAAACATGGGTTTTAAATTTATATCGTACAGAAAGGGAGCAATTCTAGGCATCAGTGTAGAGATACAAGTATTATGTCCTTTTATAATTTTTAAATTTTATTCTTATTAAAAATGCAACCTTCAAAACTTCAAGCTCCTATGTGGTCCATTCTCAACACAAATTTCCATTAAGAAAATTCTCTCCTTCAGGAGAGGGACCCACTTCCAACTCTCTTTGGAAGTGCTCTAAATTTTCTCTTTGTTATTCCTAAATAAAATCTATCTTTAACTAAAAAGAAAAGCAAAGGTATTCAGCAGGCATGGTGGCTCATGCCTGGCATCCCAGCACTTTGGAGGCTGAGGCAGGAGGATCACTTGAGCCCAGGAGTCGGAGGCTGCCATGAGTTATGATCATGCCACTGCACTCTGGCCAGAGTGTTTCAAAAACAGCAAAAAGAAAAAGTACTCGTGAAAACAGCAAAGGAAAAATATTTATCTAACGCTGAGGAAAAACTTGTAAGATCAAATCCAAGCCAAGAAGCCCCCCAAAGCCTGGCCATGTGACTCGGTCAGGTTGCCACACGCGCCCAGGCAGGCTGTGCCCTACGGTGGCCCTGGCTCGTCACTTCTTGCAAGGAACCCCCATCTCTCCAACTTGGCTGCCTCTGTTTCTTTCTGCTGTTGGTAGTAAGGACATGCACCTTCTCGCCACTGGCCTGGCGGCGCCCCCGGGACCCTGCCTGTGCTTGCTGCCCACCCTTCCAGATCTCCTGAATTCCTCAGGTGGTTCTGTCTCTAGCCTGTTGGGATCTTTCCTGCCTCGGCAGAACCTGCTTCTGCCCGCTTCTTTTCAAAGTTTCTTAAACACTGAGGCCTCCTGGTCACTTTCTTCACTGACTTTCTGGACGCTGACCCACCGGGGGCCCCAGGTCCCTGCAACCGCCCTACCTCCAGCTTCAGGGCTGGCTCCTTTGTTGAAGACCAGCCTCCTGGAGCTCCCTGGGGCTCAAGCCTCTGCCTGTCTGTTCAGCACTGTTTTGCTCATATTCAGACCCTGGCTGTCTTAGCCCTGGGTCCCCCTGTCCCTGCCTGTGTGATCTCCCTCAGCCTCAGAGGGTCAGGAGAAGGGAAACGAGAGCTGTGTTCCTAAATATACAGGGTGCCGCAACAGCAGAAAGCTTGGGATTTGGAACTGGGACAATTAGAAGCCAGTCCCTGTTCTACCACTGATTCTAGGCAACGGGTTTCTCTCTGGGCAACAGTTTGCTTATGCAGAAAATAAAGAGATGGACTAGCTGATCGCTAAGACCCTTTCCAGTGCCTGGTTCAGGGCATTTGGTCCTGAGTCAACCCCAGAATGGTATCTGGTCTGTGTCCCTCACTGCTGACCTCTCTGAGCCTCTGCAGCACCCACTTCTTGGGCTTCTAGGAGGTTCCAGCAGGAGACTGAAGGCAAAATGCTTAGCACAGTGCCTGGCACACAGCGGACACTCAGTAAAGCTAGCTGCTAGTGCTGTTACTGTCACTGTCATTATTGTTATTTGTCTCCCTGTCATCGAGCTAATAGCCCAAGAAGGTTTTTCCTGCTTGGCCTTTCATCTTAGTTTCTACATTCACCTTTCTAGAGCAGGATTCCAACTGTATTCCTACCTTTCCACACTTGCTCAGTAAGACTCACTCTCTGCAGTAGGCAGCAATGGTTCTCAATTCAGCTGGCGGGGTGTATCATAATCTTACGGGGAAGAAGGGAAAACAGGCCATGCAGCAGCTGGGACTCACCATTGTATTCTCCTAATAAGAAAACACTCCATCAAGAAGGAGCTGAGTCAGCCGGACGGCAGAATCCACAACACAGCCACGCGGGGCTGCCACTCTTGGAGGTGCCCAAGTTCATCCATCATCAGTCCAGACATCCTTGCTGGGCTTTGGGAAGCACGGGCACAAAAATCATTCCGAGAACTTGATTCTCTCTTTGGGGGACTGTAGGCCCATTCAATGAGACTACAACCAGTCAGGAGCAGAAGCTGGTTCTATCATGTGTATCATGGCCTACTCAGCACTAAGCACCACACCTACTGGAGACGCTCGGGATGTCTGGAAGGAATGCTTCTTCCAAAAGGGATTGCAGATGGACATCCCCGAGTACCCGAACCATGCACACAAATGTCAGTCCACACCTTCACACACCCACTGCCCAGGGGCTCTATAACAAGCCCTGCCAATCCCGATGCAGAACAGCGACCCCAAGAGGTTAGCTTTACTACTACACCCCATCACAGAAGAGGAAATGGAGTCAGAAAGTTTCAGCGGGCTTGCTCGTGTGGTCCCAAAGGCTGCACCTTTCCCTTGCATCTTCAGCACAGAGACACTATCTTGGAGTCTGGGATGAGGGTGTGGATACTGGAAAAAGGAGCAGGAAGGGGTGGAGAAGCAGACATTATATTTAGGGACTCTGCCACAAAGGCAGTGCCTTCTAGCTGAGACTTGGGGCACACCTTGGCTGGGTGTGTTGCTGAGCAGCACAGCCAAGCCCTCTAAGCCCTCATCCCCTTTGCAGAACAAATAATATTCAGCAATTCTGATTGGTCAGGCTCAGTTCTACCAGCAGGGGACCAGGGCGGGGTCTGTTCTGCAATAGACCAAACATCCCTCTTTCCCAGGAGCCCTCCCCTTGTAAAGTGAACCGCATATCTTTAGCTAATAATTAAGTTGTCACAAGTGCCATCAATACCCCATCAAGGAAGTGACCGAGGGAGAGGAAGGGGATGGGAGAGAATGGGGCCCAGCCGTGAACCCCAGCCGGCTACAGCCCCATGCTCATCTGGCCCATAATAAATAGGATGAAAGGCACTCCTGATAAATGCCCATGTCAGGGAGAGATTTTACCTTCACTCAGAAACAATGTAATATCTCGGCTATTACCCAAAATAATTTATCAATGTGTAATAGCTTTGTGCAGGCCTCAGATAGGAGGGGAGCCGCGCTATCAGAGATGGATGTAGCCTACCTTCGGCTTTTAATTTTTAATGTTCGCAGCCAGCTTTGCATTAAAGGCCAGGTGTCATATAAAGACTTAATGTAAGAGGGAAGTTCATGAATTCTAATCAAGGGAGGAGTGCTCCCTGGCTGGCTGCTGTCACCTCCCGACTGTTCTCATTGATCTTTTGTTTTCTGCCCTCCTGGTTCTTCTCCCGCTTGCTTCTCCCCTCCCCTCCTCCGCCTCACCCCACTCCACCCCACCCTGCTGCCTGGTCCTTCCCTTCCCCACCCCACTCTGGGCTTTCCTCTTCTCGAGACACATCTTTTTCTTCCTGTTATAAGAAGAAGGGTCTCTGGCTGGGCCAGGGCAGTGAAGGCAAAGATTCCAGACCATGGAAACAAGACGCTCAATCTCAACATGGCGAGACTGTTTTTTGATTTATTCCTCTATTCTGTTTCTATTTCTTCATTCATTTCTTTTTTATTCATTCATGCAAAAAATATTTTTGAATACCCGTGAGGGGCCCAACTCTGTGTTAGGTTCTGTGGACAATGAAAGAGACAGGCGAGATGTCTTCTGCCCCAGAAGAGTTTCTAATCTTGCTGGCGAAATATCCGTTCATGCAAATATGCATGTGTAAACATGGTTAGAGACAGTTACTCGAGATTGAAAAGAAAGCGTCACGTATCACCTCCTCTCCCAGGGCTTCCCTAGTCTGTGTGCCTAAGCATGCACACCCACAGCACCCTCCCAGCATCCCCTGTCCCTCCTGCTCCCTCTTTTCCTCCAGTGTCCTTATCAACTTCTACAAAACTATATAAACTGCCTGTATTAAAAGACAAAATTAGACACATTATAATTTGGCGGGGAGGGCGGCAACAGGGTCTCATGCTTTTGCCCCAGCCTAGACAGCCCTAGCATCAGCCTAGCTCGCAGCAACTCTAAACTCCTAGACTCAACCAATCCTCCCGCCTCAGCCTCAGCCTCCCGAGTAGCTAAGATTACAGTTGCCTGTCACGACACCCAGCTAGATTTTTTATTTTTAGTAGAGATGGGGTCTCACTCTTGCTCAGGCTAGTCTTGAACTTCTGAGCTCAGGCAATCCACCTGCCTTGGCCTCCCAGAGTGCTAGGATTACAGGTGTGAATCACCCCACCTGGCCAACACATTACTATGTTAAAGCGGTTTTTTTGAGCAAACAGCAATTCACAAATCCACAAATCAGGCAGCCTTAAGCCCCAAGCGGCTCAGGGCTCCCCCCAGGGACAGCAAGGTGAAAACCCTTCTAAGGTGTTTGCAGAAGAAAGACAAAGAAAATATTTGATTGGTTAAAATGGAAAGTTTTGGTTAGAGGTTAGTTGGTGATTTCTGACTGGTGACATTGCTAGTTATGCATTTGTTAGCAGTTTCTAAGGGGTTAAAGGTAAGTTTTATTTTCTGAGGCTGAAATCCTCACTTTGAGTTGGGTTTCAGTTTGCTTATGCAGGAAACCGAGGTGCATTGGCTCCCCCCAGTTAACTACTTGGACACCTGATTATTTTATCTTAGTCTCTTTCTTCTTATGAAAATGTGTAAGCTCCCCAAGGGCAAGAATTTTGGTCAGTTTTATTCTCTGATATGGCTCTTGTGTACAGATAGAACAGTGCCTGGTGTAGTGGGTTTTTTTTTTTTTTTTTTTTTTTTCAGAGACAGAGTCTCACTTTATGGCCCTCGGTAGAGTGCCGTGGCCTCACACAGCTCACAGCAACCTCCAACTCCTGGGCTTAGGCGATTCTCTTGCCTCAGTCTCCTGAGTAGCTGGGACTACAGGCGCCCGCCACAACGCCCGGCTATTTTTTTTTTGTTGTTGTTGTTGCAGTTTTGGCCGGGGCTGGGTTTGAACCCGCCACCCTCGGCATACGGGGCCGGCGCCCTGCTCACTGAGCCACAGGCGCCGCCCTGTAGTGGGTTCTTAATAAGAATTTATTGACTGAAATAATTAACCAAGAGTGGTGCTCAGAGGCCAAGAGCAGTGATTTTGCTGTGTGTTGGGAAGGGAAGGAAAAACTGTGCCTTGGGGTAGCAGGCTACTGCACCTCTTCTGCCTCTTCCCTGCCCCGGGGAGCCTCACCCCTCTTTCAGATGCCATTGTAGGCCCCTAGGGAAATGGCTAATCTCCCCGTTTGGCCCCAGCCCCTCCTACCCACCTGTTGCCTCTCTTTACTTGATTCTGGCGTTTCCTGCTCCTGCCCTTCCATCATCCTGACTCAAATCAAAGGCTACCACAGACTGGGCAAGGGGACGAGAGATGTACGTCCACCTCCTCCAGGACGGGGAAGGGCCTTGTGTCGCTCAACAACCCCAAGCACAGGTCCCGGCATACAGCGGATGCCAGTTCCAGAGAGGCCAGTTTTTACATGAGAGATGCATCCCCAAAGACCTCTCCTAATTCAAAACTCACAGTACTCAAGACTCATTTTCTCACAGGAATAAATATCAAATAAGATCTGTGTTACTTCAAATTTTGTACAAGTGATATTGTATTCATATTGTATTGTTCAATTTCAGATTCGCTTGAAAATGCCACCTGTCCAGTGCTGCTGGGTTGGGCCATCAGCCAAGAGGGCTCTTCCCCTTCCCTCATTGCTCCAGCCGCCTCCTCTGTCCGCCAAAGCAACTCCTCCCACAGTTTCTTTTATCAAGAACACACAATTCCTCCCTACTGCTCCCTTCTCTTCCTTCAAGACCCACTTCCAAAGTGGGCCTCCTCCATGAAGTCCTCAGACACAGGGGCCCTCCTTTCTCAGGGCTCTCAGGGAATTTTGTTCATGCCCTTGTCACAGGCAGTTGACTGGTAAATGAATGACTGATGCGTCTGTCTCCCAATTAGATCTTGAGTCCTTGACAACAGACACTATGTTTAAATCATCTGTTTAATACTAGCATTTTGTATATAAATGTACAAATGAATGAATGAATGGTTGTCCAGGTAACTCCCAAAGATATCCTCCAAAGTGGATGTGAGCTTCTAAGCTGGTTGTATCAGGATCTCTTTTGGAGCTTAAAACAAACGAACCAGCAAAGCAAACCCAAACAAAACTCCACCCCAAATTTGGCTTAGAAAGTCTACCCACCTGTCACGAGCTCTGTCCCCGTGAGATTTTGAGGAACAGGCAAGTGGGAGCCACTGTTCTACCCTGGGTCATCCTTAGGTTCACGAGGTACTTGTTAAAGGCACAGAATTCGGTTCCATCCCAAACCTCAGAGCAGACTCTCCAGAGAGAATTTTTGCTTAACAAGGCCCCTGGTGATTGCAGGAGTCAGAACAGTTTGAGGAAACCCCCATAGGCTTGGCACTCAGACCTGTCCTCCTCAAGGGCTCCCAGTCTGGGGTGAGGACCCCTCCTCCATCCCTGTCCAAACAAAGTCCCTCCAGAAGTCCAGATCTTATGAATTTGTGGGAGAGTCTGATTTCCAGCTTAGTACTTCTCAAACTTTTTAATCTCAGTAACATTAAGATTTCAGTAGTTACAGCTACTTGAGAAACTGAGCCAGGAGGATCTCTTGAACTCAGGAGTTTGAGATTTCTGTGAGCTAGGCCCATGCCATGGCACGGGGCAACAGAGTGAGACATTCGTGATGATTCTATTCCATTGTAACGGATCACTGTTAACCGGCACTGTTAACATTCTGGGCTGGGGAGGGAAAGGGGGTTGTCCTGTCCATGGGTCTTGCAGCCTCCCCAGACTCTTCCTGCTACATACCAGTAAAACCCCCTTATCCTTTAGCCGTGACAACCAAAAATGTCCCCAGACATTGCCAAATGTCCCCCAGGACAATATAGCCCCTGGATAAGAACCATTCTAGTCCTGTCTGGGTCTCAGAAAAGCTAAGTACTGTGCCCAAGGGAAGTAACATTAAGATTTCAGGAAACAATAAAAAGTCAAGAAGATTATGTACAAAGAGTTTCACAATCTCCTTTATAATAGTAAAATAAACTAGAAGCAGCCAAGGTAACTAAAAATACAAGATTTTCAATACTTAGGGCACATTGTAAGACATCAGGCAGCTGGGAGAATTGCAATAACAAAGATTGAGTGATGACAAGGAAAATGGTTAAAGGCTATGGTATAGAAACAGTTTAAATATGAAAACAAAAGGACATAATCTCTTGCTGTTTTAAGTGGAGGCATTTAATTTTTTTTTCTGATAGAACAATATTATAGTAAAAAACTAAAACACTACAGAGAAAGTGAAGGTTCTCCCTATAATACCACTTCCTTATCGTAAGGCCAAACAAAGGCGTAAGGGCCCAAACCAGGAAGAGAATGAAAACAGTTCACATTGCTATTCTTGAAGGCTGAGCATCAACATTTATTTAGAGGAAAACCTGATACTGAAGGACAACAAACATTATAGATTATTGCAAAATAAATAACTTACAACAGGTGCTACAGAAAGATTTTTTTTGTTTTCTGTTACAACATATTTGAAACATACAGAAAGTTATAGAAAGCAATATAAACAAATCCCTATGTAACTTATGTTAGCTTATTTCTTTTAGATCTTTTAGTTTCCTAAGAAATGTTATAATTTTATCTAGTCTAAGCCTTAATCTCTTACTTTTTCCTCTCTTCTTGCTCTGAAAGAAATCACTGTGTTTAAGTAGTATAAATAATTTCCACACGTTTTTAATATATTTACTATATATGCTTGTACCCACAAATTTTTGTCATGCAATTAAAAATGGCACAAATAATATCAAATTATGCAGTCACTTACAAACTGCTTTTTAAACCTTGTATTTTTTTATTTGTCCACTCTTATAGATGTAGATTTAATTCATTTATTTCAATTGCCAATTAGTATAACGTGATTAAATTGCAGCCTCTTGGTCCATTCTGAAGGACAGTTGGGTTCTTTCTGATTTTTTTCACTATTTCAATCAATGCCCCCGTGAGTTCCCTCATCCAGATCTTGTGAATTTGTAGGAGAGTCTGATTTCCAGCTTAGTATTTCTCAAACTTTTTAATCTCAGGATTCCTTTACACCCTTAATAATTGTTGAAAGCCACAAAGAGCTTTTGTTTTAGGGGATGACACCTAGCAGTAGGCACATTAGCCACCAGTTTACAAATCAAAATGGAGAATTTAAAAACTTTTATTTATTTGAAATAACAAATACATTACATGTCAATATCAATAACGTGTTTATAAAGAATTTTTTTTCAAAACAAAAAAGAACAAGGTAGTAGCAGTGGTTTTCATTTTTACAAATCTCTTTAACATCTGTTGTGCTGGGGCGGCGCCTGTGGCTCAGTGAGTAGGGTGCCAGCCCCATATATCGAGGGTGGCAGGTTTGAACCCAGCCCAGGCCAAACTGCAACAAAAAAATAGCCGGCGTTTGGCGGCCGCCTGTAGTCCCAGCTACTCGGGAGGTTGAGGCAAGAGAATCGCCTAAGCCCAAGAGCTGGAGGTTGCTGTGATCTGTGATGTCATGGCACTCTACCGAGAGAGAGAGAGAGAGAGAGAGAGAGAGAGAGAGAGAGTGAGACTCTGTCTCAAAAATAAAAATCTGTTGTGCTGTAATGTTTTGCTTGAAATCTATGAAGAAAATTTGGGCTCACAGTGATACATAGCTAGAAAATGGAGGAACAACTTATTTGCTATTTTAAATAACTGTGGACATTCAGTTTTGGCGGGGGCCGGGCTTGAACCCACCACCCCTGGTATATGGGGCCGGTGCCCTACTCCTTGAGCTACAGGTACCACCTCGATATCCTTTTTTTTTTTAAGACAGAGTCTCACTCTGTTGCCCCATGCCATGGCATCAGCCTAGCTCACAGAAATCTCAAACTCCTGAGTTCAAGAGATCCTCCTGCCTCAGTTTCTCAAGTAGCTGTAACTGCTGGTAAGCACTACCATACTTGGCTAATTTTTTTCTGTTTTTTTTTTGTTTGTTTGTTTGTTTGTTTTTAGAGAGACAGAGTCTCACTGTTGCTCAGATGTCTCAAGTTCCTGGCCTCAAGCAATCCTCCTGCCTCAGCCTCCCAGAGAGCTAGGATTACAGGTGTGCCAGGCCACATTCATTGATAATACACTTGTGGTAGTTTCTTAAAGATCAGTTGCAATGTGAAATCTGAAACCATTATCAGTGAACTTTTTGTGTTTTATTATATTAAAAGGCATTGGTCTACCTGGTGCTTTGACTAGATCTTTTACTTGTGATTTTTGTAACATTGTACTTGGATCATTGGAAAATACTGGTTCACAGGGTCCTGGGGATCTTCCAGATGTTGGCACACTTGAATACACGATATCGAAAAGCTATATTCATTTAATTTCACCTTTGATCTTGTCACAGGAATCTTAAAGTATCAAGAAGGTGGCAAACAGTGGTGGATACAAGTTTCTCACAATTTGAAACCTCACATTTTATCATTGGCAAGAGATATTATCAGTTGTTTCCATTGAAGTGACAGGCTCACTTCCTTTTTGAGAAAGTGTCTTCCAAATTCTTTCAAGTAAAAAGACATGGAAAAAGGGCCTAGTTCCTCCTGCAACTCAGGCAGTCACATTCGTTTCTGCTTTTCCTCTTCAGTAGTGGCAGAAGGGTTTTAGGCATATTTACCATTTCATCACATAGAACATTAAAAAGGTACTCCGGGGGCTGAGATTTTTTTAATTTAAAAATTTTACTGCTCCATCAAGAACCTCCTAAGTGGTCTTTGCTGAGGGTCCCATTGGGCTGCAAGGTACATTGGGGCTGCCTTTAGGAGTCAGCACTCTGGCTGAAGACCCCGAGACCAGAATGAAAGAACTCCAGCACTGCCCCTCTGGACAGCTGCTTCCCCAACCAGAACCAGCCAGGAGATGCTGGCGGGACTATCTAGACTTCCGCCGCCACCAGAAGGCAAGGACTGAGATGCCTTCGGGGTGATGTCTGTGTGTGTGAATGGCACCAGCGTGTGCACAAGTCACTCTGCCCCATGTCCTGGGTGTCAGCCTGGGGTAACCTCCAGACAGAAGGCATGTTTCCTGGGAAGATTTGAACTGGCTGCACCCCATCTCCTCTGTCCCCTGTCCTTCTCCCAGGGTAGCAGAGGGGGACGTGGGTACCTGATGATTCTGAATCATGACTTACCTACTAATAAAAAACTGTTGAAAAGGTGAGTGGGGAAGGGAATCATTCAGTAAAACTGTTTTTGTTTGTTTGGTTTGGTTTGGTTTTTTTACAGAAGAAGTACATGGCAATGGCCATTAGTCCAGGTTAGGGCCACTGCCCTGAATTCGTGCTAAAGCATTGGCAGTTCACCCACCATCACTTGAATCCATCAGTGCAAATATCCTCACAGTGGTAAAGACAGATGACATCTTTGTATTGTTCTGAAAATAGTTTTGACCTTTTAGATCCCTCAGGAACCATCTCAGGAATCCCCAGGGGTCCACACTTTGAGAATTGCTATTCAACCACAGATAAGCAGAACCCAAGTTACCAGGTGGTGGGCCATGCTTGTACCTTCACACTCTTCAAAGTGGTTCTATCAAATTCACTCCTACCAACAATGCTTAAGCATTCTCAAGTTCCCATATCCTAGTCAGCACTGGGCATAATCCAATTTGTATTTTACCAATCCAGTGGGTAAGAAATGGTGTCCAATCACTGTATTAATCACAGAACAGAAATGGTGTCCAATCACTGTATTAATCACAGAACAGAAATGGTGTCCAATCACTGTACTAATCACAGAACAACACTTCAAACATATTTGGAATAGTCTTTCAAATCGGTTTTCTTAACCACTCACAGTTGGATGGTGTTTGCTGCACTCACTAATAATTGAGGTAATTTATGATGATATAGACATAAAATGTAAAATCTCTCTCAACATATGTTTAAAAGTTCAAGGTTTTTTTCCCCCTAGTTTTCGTGTTGGCAAAGCATTTACTACTTCAATTTTCTTTTGCAATTTTCCAAATGAGAGAGCCTCCGGAGAGTGCTATTCTAGGTTTTTAAATAATTTATTCCCTGCAAACATTGCTAGCCCACGTGTGATTTGGTTTCAGAATTGCAGTTGATTACACAGCAGATTAGAGCCTGCTGGTCTCAGGGTTGATGATGCTGCCTTATGATAGAGTTAAATATGTCTAGATCAGCGGTTCTCAACCCGTGGGTCGTGACCCACAGGAACTGTATTTACCACGGCATTAGGAAGGTTGAGAACCACTGGTCTAGATGTTCCCTGGTCCTCGGTTCCTAGTGTCAAGAATGGGCACTGGTACTGAGTTGTGCCAATGGCCGAGCCATCACAAATACAAAGCAATCTGGCCAGTATGGTGGCGCACACCTGTAATCCTAGCACTCTGGGAGGCTGAGAAGGGCAGATTACTTGAGCTCAGGAGTTTAAGCCCAGCCTGAACAAGCGCGAGACCCCATCTCTACTAAAAATAGAAAAACTAGCCTGACACCTGTAGTCCCAGCTACTTGGGACAACGGTGATGCAGGAGGATTGCGTGAGCCCAAGAGTTTCTGTGAGCTGTGATGCTCTACCCAGGGCAACAGAGTAAGACGCTGTCTCAAAACAAACACAAAACAAAACAAAGCACTCTTATACAGATAATTTATCAGATAAAAGACAGAATGGACGTAAACAAAGAAGCTACATTAAGTGAAAACACATTCAGAGAGAAACAGGTCAGTCTCCACAAGTGGAGAAAGACCCCATAGTCTGAGCACACGCTGCCTTACGTAAGCTCACTCGTTTGTCCCACCTTTCTCTTGGCAACACTGGTTGTTATTGCCACCTTTGGGGTGATTGACAGGGTGGTGTTATATAACAAACTAAATATCAGATTACGTAACTGGTTAGTTCTGTAACGGTTTCTCTTTCTCCCCATGTGTCTTCCTAGG
The DNA here is from genome assembly GCF_027406575.1 of Nycticebus coucang. Taxonomy (NCBI): domain Eukaryota; kingdom Metazoa; phylum Chordata; class Mammalia; order Primates; family Lorisidae; genus Nycticebus; species Nycticebus coucang. The sequence continues at coordinate 108,812,497 of NC_069788.1, read as the reverse complement.
AACTCTTCCCAAAGCTCTACTCACGCTATGCTCATTAGATGGTAATTAGCTCTAGATCACTTAAAGGTCACTAGGAACTCCTTACCACGTATGCTCCCATCAGGGAACAGTTACTAGCTGCAGTTTGGTTCCCACTTTCCACCCTTAGCCACTTCCTTGCACTGTTTACCCTCTGCCAGACCTAACAGTAGCTCTATGCACCTTGCATGTGTTAACATGTGTATGTTGTCAGAATGCTCAACACAGTTTGTAGATGGTGGTGGAATTGGCTGTTCAGGACTCAGTGGGAACTGGTACATCAGTCTCTAAAGTGGCAATTTTCAAGAGATTTTCCAGAGTAAGTGTGTGACTTTTGCTTTGCACGTTAACTTCATAAGCTAACCCCATGAAAGGAGCAAGGTCATTCTAAGCAACTGAGTGTGGGAGCCTAAATTAATAGACACCAAGCTTCTCATTTATTTCAGTAATATTTAGCTCCCCTTCATCTAGACCACAGGTTTTCCTGCAATACTCCAGATAGTAAATCTTTTAGGGATTGTGGGCCACATGGTCTTTGTTACAACTACTTAACTCTGCCATGGTAGGACAAAAGTAACTATTAATGATGGGTTAACCAACAGGTGAGGCTGTGTTCCCCAGAAAACTTTATTTACAAAAACAGGAGAGGGATGCAGTTCACTGACCCCTGATCTAGGCTGCATCTTCATCTGGTTCTCTGGGGAAAACCTTTGCTGATTCTTTGGTGTGGATTCTTCCAGTAGGATGAAAGAATAGTTTTTCTTTTATGTAACTATGCATATGTGTGTGTTGTTCAATCTTTAGTGAAAAATGCAAGAAGATAAAAATGGAGACAGAGTGGATAATAAATAAGGTTATTTTGTTACTGTAATTTATTAAACCATAAATACCCTGAGAGGAGAACTTGAAACACACGTCAACTAGATAACAAGAATAGACATGATGGCTGGTTGTTTTTTTTTTTAAGTCCTCCACTCTCTCCAGAAAGGTGAAATCAAATTATTCTGGAAGCCTCCTTGGAGAAAAAGACGATTCCAAATCTGAGTCAAGGAAAATACAACAGGAGGTCAAAACCTATAGTTTTGCCAGACCAAGAAGATGTGCTCAAAGAATGATGGGGACACAGGAATCAACTTGAGGAAATCCATCTGGCCCAATCTGGCATGATTTGAGCATCAAAATGAATGATAGTAATGGATTATCACTTACTGAGTAAACAAAGAATCCCTAGGTCCATACTGATTTAAATAAATAGATAAATAAGGAAGTAGGGATAGTTCTTTTCTATAGTAGAATATCAAGTAATAAATAGAGGAGGACTGATAGAGTTAGAAGATCACTTATGGAGACTAAACCTGGTGGGTGAACGTTTGATGAGAGAGGCCCACGGTGTTATCAAGGCCTTAGAGCATCTTCTCACAAATTACACACTCATTACAGAGAGCTGCATAGTCACTTCACAATGGCGAAGCCTGGCAGGCATCACTTTGCCAAATGATTCCAGTTAATATCTCCAAGACTGAGTCAAGTGAGCATGACGTGCCTCCTGACATGGGCACTGAGAAGGGCACAGCATCGCTTCTGTGCCATCCCTACCCAAAGGCACTAACTGGATCTAATTATGGAAAACTGTCAGGCAAACCAACCTTGAGGGATGTTCTACAAAATAACCGGCCCGCTCTGTTAAAAAATAATATGAAGGTCTAATTGCTAAGTCATGGAAGAAGCCCAAGTGCCCACTGACCCACGAATGGACTAGCAAATTGTGATACATGTACACCATGGAATATTATGCAGCCTTAAAGAAAGATGGAGACTTTACCTCTTTCATGTTTACATGGATGGAGCTGGAACATATTTTTCTTAGTAAAGTATCTCAAGAATGGAAGAAAAAGTATCCAATGTACTCAGCTCTACTATGAAGCTAAATTATAGCTTTCACACGAAGGCTATAACCCAACTGTAGCACAAGACTATGGGGAAAGGGCCAAGGAAGGGGAAGGGAGGGGAAAGGTTTTGGTGGAGGGAGAGTAATGGGTGGGGCCACATCTACGATGCATCTTAATGTACACAGCTATGATTTAACAATAAAAATAAATTAATTAAAAAAAATAATAAAATAAAATGAAATTAAAAAAATAATAATAATATGAAGGTCAAGAAATGCAAGGAAAAGCTGGAGAACTGTCCCAGATCAAAGGAGATGAACAGAAGCCTCCCTGGAAATCCTGGATTGGACTCTGGACTGGGATAAGGGATGCAAAGACTGTTGATGAAATTTGAATATGGACCGTAGATTAGATGATACTTAATGTTAAATGTTTTGATTTGGGTAACTCTACTATAGTTATGTAAGAGAATTCCTTATCTTTAGGATAAAGCACTGTAATAGCCAGAGTTAAAAAATTTTTGATTCTGGTAATATGCCTTATGAGCCAACCCTGGGCTCTCTCATACATTTGAATTCTAAAACAATGTTATCTGGGAACATGGGGGCATTTTTCAGCTAATATCCTGCCTTGAATTAGTTGGCCATAGATTTTTGTCATCTATTCTCATTTTGATATGTGTTATAATCAGGAAAAAAGTTATTTTTAAAAAGTTTGGGAGAAGGGCATTCCAGGTGGATGAAATAAAATGAATAAAGTTATAAGGGCAAGGCATTCAAGGTAGTAGTTTGAGGTTTCAAATATATCCAAGTTGTCACAAATGAGTAGTGGAAAAATAAGCCTGAAAAAGGTGGTAGTTACGATCAGATTACAAGGGACCTTAAGTGCCACAGTAAGAGGTGTTAATGTTGTTCATGCAGCAAAGGGCAGCTGTCGAGAGCTGTTGAATGGGAAAGAAACATAGAGCTAAGTTTTAGGTTGGATTTGTTTGTTTGTTTTTAATTTTACTTTTTTATTATTGGGAAATCATTGAGGGCACAATGAACCAGGTTATACTGCTAGCATTTGCTGGGTGAAGTTCCTCTATTAATAGTGTCTCACCCCCAAGAGGTGTGTCACACACTGTGGCCCCCACACCCGCTTCCCTCTTTCCCTCTTTCCCCCTCCCGCATTTCCCCTCCCCCCACAATGGACTAGCATCAATGGTCCTCATATCAGAATTGAATACATTGGGATTCTTGCTTCTCTATTCTTGTGATGTTTTACTAAGAGGAATGTATTTCAACTCCATCTGAATTAATACAAAAGATGTAAAGTCACCATCCTTTTTAGTGGCTGTATAGTATTCCATGGTATGCATATATCACAGCTTGTTAATCCATTCCTGGATTGGTGGGCATTTAGGTTGTTTCCACAATTTGGCAATTGAGCTGCCATAAACAGTCTAGTGCGATTTAGGTTGGATTTGAATGCGTTGGAGAGATTTTTGCAAAAGTAGAGTGGGAGGTAATGAGTGCTCCACTCTCAGCTCAACACGTATCTGGAATCAAGGAAACAGACAGAGATGGGTGAAGGGAGAGCCATCTTCCTGGGGGTATTCTTTGAGGTAATGTGAGCCAGCAGTAAAAGGGACAAGGGACAGAAACAAAAGAAGAACTTGAGAAAGTATCTGCATTCAGGGGCAGGGGCAAGAAGAGGAACAGCAAAGGAGACAGGAGTGATTAGGGAGGAAGGAAGAGAGCCAGGAGAGGGCAGTGGCCTGGAGGTCCAGCGGGTGTGCCTGCTGCTCAGAAACTAGGACCAGCCCTCGAAGGTGGCTTCTAACTGATGATGCCCTGGAGTTCCACTCAGAAGAGCCAGAGAGGACAAGCCAGACTGGAAGGAGGAAACAGAGGTACAAGGCAAAGGCTGTACTTTGGAGAAGGTTGGTGGTGTTACAAAACACCTTCATGGCAACATCTAGATTAGTATTTGATTGAATAACTGGAGTTGACAAAAGACCATCACAAACACCAAGCCCAGGGCTTCCCATGGAGCCTGAAGTCACTCAGTTCAGACCACGTAGCAGTGGGCATCTGTGCACACAACGGGTGGGGGACCATCCTGCGCTGGTACCTTAAGACCAGACAGGCTGGATGAACAGCTTAATGTACAGACAAAGACAAACACGCCGTGAGTTGGCATTAAAGAAGGTGGGTGGGGGAGGGGGTCAGGCCCTTGAGAGGGTTTGCTCCACAGTCTGCCAAGACAAGCCCTTGGGGCCCCTTGTTCACCCGTGTTTCTTGAACTGCACATGGCAACCCAAGTGTGGGCCATGAGGTCAGTTTGGGGGTGGCTGATCAGCACCTTTCTTTAAGTGAAAGCAGAGTAGAATAGAAAATGGCAGCGTGTGTCACGTATGATGAGGCGTTTCGGGCAGGGGTGTGTGTAAGTGTGTAAGCGTGTGTGTGTATGCGTGTGTGTGTCTGCCCAGAGTCCTCTGCAGGTTTCCTTCAGCTCTAGAGGTGCTAACATCTGTGTCAGAAAGTGGGGGCTGTCTGGGGTACTGGGAGTTGGGGGAAGTTAGAAGGAGGAAGGAGGAAGAAGTTTGGGAGTTTGGGGAAAGAGCTGGAGAGGGGAAGCCTGCAGAGGGCGGGAGCCGGCGGATGCCTGCGGGGATCTCCTCCTGTCTGCCTCATTCTTGGTGTCTAGGTCACTCACCCTGGGGTACTTCAGGGGCTGATGGGGGCAGGTGGGAAGGTAAGCCAGGGCCTTCACAGCACAATGTTTGCTTTCATCTTTTTAGTTTACAGAGCTTGGAGCAAGGCACGAGAGAGTAGCTTCTGCTTGCCCCATTTGTAGATAAACAAAGTGAGGCACAAGAAAGGCTGGTAACGCAGGGGCCTCAGCAGTTGAGAGCTCCCCCAGGGAGAAGCGAGTCTGGCCATCAGAGGCTTCTTATCTCTCACCATCCTCCAGCGGGAGCCTCTCTACGGTATGGAGCATCCCATCTCTGTGTCTTGCCCCAGCCCCGGCCCTCAAACTCTGGACAAGGAGCCTGGCAGAAGGGTGGGGCTTCCCGGCAGGCAGCCAGTGACTTCCCTGATGGCCTCTCCTGCCTTTTCCCACCGTGAGGTAGTCCAAGTGACCACTTTCGGGTGTCGGCACAGCCTATAAGCCAAATCTCCCCCTTTTCTAGAAACTACCAACCTTCCTGGTGGTAGGCTCTAGGCACCCACAGATGTCCTATATGACTATACCCTGGACATGGCTAATAAACCAGAGCTATTGGTCAGACCCAAGACAATCGCTTGGGCCCTCATCCTGCCTCAAGAGGAGCGTTGAGAGATACCAAGGTCAGTGTTTGTATTCCCCTGAACTCAGGACACACGAGCTTATGGCACCTTATGGGATGGAAGCAGGGACACCAGAGAAGAAGAGGGGGAGGGAAGAGAAGTTCCAGCCCCCAGGTCCAGAACCCCTGAGCTAGGCCTGCAGTCCTGCCCAGGGGCCAGGAGATGACCTGCTACCTTTGTAAACAGTTCCTTACTTTTTAAAATGTATTTTTAATTGACAAATAAAAATTGTATATATTTATGAACATCTTTTAACATATGTATTTATTGTGGAATGGCTAAATTGAGCTGTTTACCCTATGTATTACCTCACATGCTTATTTTTTGTGTGTGTGAGAACACTTTAAATCTACCCTATTAGCACTTTTCAGATATTCAGTACATTGTTACTAATTACTGTTCCCATGATGGACGGATAAAGAAAATGTGTTATACATACACAACAGAATACTCTGCAGCCTTAGAAAAGGACATTCTGTGAAGTGAAACAATCCAGGGACAGACAGGCAAAGACTGTACAATCTCACTTGTATGCGGAAGCTAAATGCATCAAACTCATAGAAGTAAAGAGTAAAATGGTGGTTACCAGAGGCAGGGCGGGGAGGTGGGGGTTGGGCCAAAGGACACAAAATTCTGGTCGGACAGGAGTATTGGAGAGCTGCACCATGCTGCACAGTGACTATAGTTCCCCATTCTTTTTCGTGTGTGGAAACTGGCATACACTTTACTTGTAATGAAAAAAACCGTTCAGCTCTAAGAAAGAGCAAAGTGCTGACGCAGCCTGCAACTTGGATGGACCTTGCAAACATGTGACATGTGAGGCCAAATGTCCAGTGGCCACATCATATGATCCTTTCCTATGAAACATCCAGACCAGGCAAACCTACAGAATCAGAAAGCAGGTTCACGGCGGGGCGAGCAGGACTGGGGCAGAGGGAAGGGGGTGTGAGGACTTAAAGGGTACCGGGGTCTTCCAGGAAGATGAAAAAGCTTTGAAACTGGAGAGAGGTGGTGGCTGCCCAACACTGTGAATGCTCTAAATGCCACAGAATCGTCCACTCTGCAATGTTCCTTGTATGGTATGTGAATTTCAGCACAATTAAAAAATTTTTAAAGGAAAGAAAAGTCCTAACAAACACGTGGAGGGAGGGATTGGCCTCTGTCTTCCCCCGGTGCCCTAGACAGGACTTCTAGGGAAGACAGCTGAAGACACCATCCTTGAGGTGACCTGCCCCGATGCCAGCCAAACTGAAGGTCCTGTTTGAAGACTGAGAGAGGGAGAGATGAAACGGGGCCTCACCCCCTCCCTAAACTCCTGGCACCCTGGGGGTCCTCCCCAGAGAGTAGTTGATGGGCCCTAGGATTCTGAGCTTAGCTAAGGTCACCCATGTTCCTCTGATCCCCTTCCTAGGTCAGGCCCACAGGGCAGAAGCCCCCCAGGCACCTGCTGGTGCCAAATGGTCCCAAGCTCCTCTAATAAAGGTCTCTGGCTGTCAAGTCCCATTGCTAACGTGGTGACTCTAACTGCCGTGTAACTACAAATTAATTCATTCCTTTAGGCCTTGCTGTTCAGTAACTGGCTGTCACCGCAATCGCCCCAGGAGCTAATTGAGAGTTGCCATCCGTGGCAGGATTTCCATTAGCAGCATAATGACAGGCAGCCACCACACACAAACACACACGGAAGCACAAAAACATGGTACACACACAGGTGCTCAGGCACAAACACACACACGCCCATCAGCATGGCAACGGGACTGTGCGGCCAGGGCTGCCACATTTGGGATCCCCTGGAAGAGGATGAAGTCCTGGGAGTATGGGCCACTGGGTGGACGGCTGGCTGCTGCCAAGAACACAGAGCTCTCCTCCATCCACTTGCTGCTGCGCCTGTGTCTGAAGGTGCTCCTGGGGACCATGGGAACCTGGGTGTCCCGGTTGGCTTTCTTTGGCCACGGCAGGGATGGGCTGGTGACCACAGCAGAGATACTGAATGTGTGTGGACACATGCACAGTAGTTGGGGGTGGATAAGTAGCCAGCGCTTCTCGCTTCAGCCAAATTTTACTATCTCCCTCTTTGTGCCAGGGGTGGGGATGAAAGAATTCATCGATTTTTTTCAAGAAGTGCTTATTTGACTAAGAACCAGGCACCGTCCTCAGCACCCAGTGGTTGTCCTAGGTTGGATGCCCCCGAAGCAGAGCCTGAGGAGGATGTGAATGAGGCAGTTTGTTGGGACAAGATCCCAGGAACTCCAGGAGGACAGTGGGGACGTGTGACAAGGCTGGGAAGGAAGGCAGTGCAGAGAATGCCAGTGAGCAACGTGCCACCCTGGGTGACTAGGGTCCAACTGTGACTTGCAGACAGCGCGGAGAACAAGTCCCAGAGTTGTCTCACCTCTAAGCCTCCCTCCACTCACCTCTCTCAGCACTTACTGCCCTATACTTACCATACCTTCCTGGCTCCCTATACTCCTTGCCCCTTGTACTCCCTCCCTCCCCTGCACTCCTCTCCCCCTGAACTCACCTTCCCTGCACTCCCTCCCCCTGCACTTCACTCTTCTTGCACTCCCCTCTCCTGCACTCCCCTCTCCTGCACTCACCTCCCCTGCACTCATCTGCCCCCCACTCACCTCCCCCTGCACTCTCTGCCCCCTGCATTCACCTCCCCATACTCACCTCCCTCCCACTCCCCTCCCCCTGCACTCCCCTCCCCTGCACTCCTTCCCCCTGCACTCACTTCCCTCCCACTCACCTCCCCTGCACTCATCTCCTTCCCACTCCCCTCCCCCTGCACTCCCTCCCCCTGCACTCACCTCCCCTGTACTCACCTACCTCCCACTCCCCTCCCCCTGGCACTCCCCTCCCCTGGACTCCTTCCCCCTGCACTCACTTCCCTCCCACTCACCTCCCCTGCACTCATCATCTCCTTCCCACTCACCTCCCCCTGCACTCCCCTCCCCTGGACTCCTTCCCCCTGCACTCACTTCCCTCCCACTCACCTCCCCTGCACTCATCATCTCCTTCCCACTCACCTCCCCCTGCACTCCCCTCCCCCTGCACTCCCCTCCCCTGGACTCCTTCCCCCTGCACTCACTTCCCTCCCACTCACCTCCCCTGCACTCATCATCTCCTTCCCACTCACCTCCCCCTGCACTCCCTCCTCCTGCACTCACCTCCCCTGCACTCACCTCACTCTGCACTCACCTCACCTGCACTCTCTCCCCCTGCACTCATCTTCCCCTTCACTCACCCCCCTCCCACTTACCTCCCCTGCACTCACTTCCCCTTGCCCTACCTGCCCTGCACTCAACTCCCCTGCACTCACCCTTCAGGTACTTATTGAAGAACTCCTGACTCTAACAGAGGCCCTACTTGTTTAGGAAGCATTCTTGGTCTGCACAAGGGTTAAGCTAGAAGCACTAGGAAGCTAATGTCCCTAGGAACAACCCCCAACCACATCAAATGGGAGCTGAAGGTAAATTCTCAGTGCAAGGAGCAGGTGACTGCAGGGGAGGTGAGTATGGGATGGGTGGGTGGATGAGTACAGGAGAGGTGAGTGTCAGGTGTGACCTGACAGTTACTTGGATATTGCATGGTCAAAATGAAACTTGTCATCTCCCCTTGTGCTCATAAACCTGGCTGTCTTCTGTGTAAAACTGCCAGTCAACAATGTGTTAAGGTGTTAGAGTTGCTAAGAGATTCTATATTATAAGCAGCTGAGAGATGAGGGGGGAGAAAGAATAAAGGAGGCTGAGTTGGGGACAACTGGGAATTGAGTTGGGGAGAAATGAATCAGCTGCTATGTTAACACATTGTTGACCGGCAACTTTACCCAGAAACTATCCATGTTACTGGGTAACTCGTGACTGATCAACAATGTGTTAAGCACATGGGAGTAGCCAGCATGATGGACGAGCATGAGGCTAGTGCCAAGAGGCCTTTTGGAGCTCTTTTTTTTCTATCATGTTAAAGCTGAAAAGATGCAGATGATCCCCAACTTAAGATGGAGCAAAAGTGATACACGTTCAGTAGAATCTTCACACTGACTACCCATACAACCTTGCTATTTTTCACTTTCAGTACTCAATAAATTATATAAGTTATTCAATACTTGCTTATAAAACAGGCTATGTGTTAGATGATTTTGGCCCAGGGTAGGCTAATGTAAGTGTTCTGAGCATGTTTAGGATAAACTATGGTTGGTAGGTTAGGTGTATTAAACACACTTTCAATTTATGATATTTTCCATTTGTGATAGGTGTATTGGGACATAGCCCATAAACTGAAGAATATCTGTAGCTGTAAGATTCTTTTGGTGATAGGTTGAATGATGGCCTCCTAAAAACATCCAATTCCTAATCCTCAGAATCTATGAATGTTAAGGGACTTCACAGATGTGATTAAAGTAAGGGTCTTGAGATGGGGAGATTATCCTGGATTACCTGGGTGTGTTGGAAGTAATCACAAAGGTCCCTGTAGGAGGGAGGCCAGAGTGTCCTAGCTGGAGAAGGACGCTTGGTAACAGAAGCAGAGGGTGACGTGATGTAAGGAAGGGACCATGAAACCATAAATGCAGGCAGCCTCTAGAGCTGGAAAAGGGAAAGGAAGGAAGGAAGGGAAGGAGGGAGGAAGGGAGGGAGAGAGGGAAAAGAAAAGAAAAAAAGAATTCTTCCTCAGAGTCTTCAGAAGGAATGCTGCCCTGCCACCCCATTATAGACTGTCAACCTCCAGAACCGTAAGATTTGTGTTGTTTTAAACCACTACCTTCACGGTAATTTGTTATAGCAACAATAGGAAACCAAGGTGACTTCCAATCTAAAAAAAATGGATACTGTATAGCTCCTAACTTTTAAACCAGGCCACCTAGTTTCAAATCCCAGCTTTGCCACCTACCAGCTGTGCAGCCTTTGATGAGTCATTTAATCTCTTTTGGTCTCAGTTTCTTCACCTACAGGGATCGTGACATCTACCTATGAACCCACAATTCTGGCAATATGGTAGATTTGAAGACTTAAAGTCCCTCTTGTTACAAAATGTTAAATGTCATCTAGACAATCTTCTAAATATATAAGTGAACTTGCAAGAAAGCAAGGGAAACCCATAGAAGTTACAAATGAAGAAGAAAAAAAGACAAAACCAGATACTAGACCAGTTTCTGAACCATTTCTGGTTCAGAACCATGAACCATTTCTGCGCTCTGCATCCTACCCCAGCCCCGCCTAAGGACCAGAAATAAACCCTGGTGCCAAGGTGAGGTGGGCAGTTGGAACTAAGACCCTATAAATTCATGACCTGCAATAGATACAACCTGAGTGAAACTGAGATAAGGAGAGAAAAAGTTCACCTGCTGGTACAGGTTGATGGCAAGGAAGCTCATTGGGATTTTTGTTTCTTTTTCTGCAATATTTATCTAGACCAGTGATTCTCAAGAGACATTTGGCAACATCCAGAGACTTTTCAGTTCCCACAACTGCAGGGAGGGGTGCTACTGGCATCTAGTGGGTAGAAGCCAGGGATGCTGCTTAACAGCCTATCATGCACAAGACAGCTCCTCACAACAAAGTACTATCCAGCCCCGGATATTACTAAGGCCAAGCTGAGAAATCCTGACCCATACCAGGGTTCTGCACAGAAAAATGTTTTCTGGGAATTAATAACCATGATCCTTCACTCTCATAGGTTTGGAATTCAAATTTAGTTTAATCCCATGGCTTTGGAGCTCCAAACCAATAAATTAACAACAAAACAACAACAAAAATGATTCTGGGACAAGGTATACTCAAAGGCAAATGCAAGGAAGGGCACATCCTCTATCCAACTGATGTAAGATTGCCATGCACAAAGCCCAGCTGAAAATGAGCTCACAATCTAAAATTATAAAACATGGAGGAAATAATCCACAATGAGTGAAAGTTGGCAGATACAAGAGGCAATAAGCTCCAATCCACAAGAAAGTCAGATAAGACTGTAGGCACAACTTTATTAAGTATACTAACATCCACTCAAATGCCCTCATTCACAGGGTAAATTTTATGTCATCAATAAAGCTAATATTAAAATAAAAGACCATATGTCATGGAGACCATAATATACATATGTTTAATATTATTAAAGTCACATTATCTTCCTTATGAGCTTATTTTATAACTAGAGAAAATGTAAAAATGGTATTAAATAAGTACTTGATAAGAAGTACTTACTATGATTACCCCAGTGCTTATTAATTTATCCTTATTTCCTAAGCTTCTTATCATCTACCAAAATGTACCTGTGCTGTGTCCCATTCCATTAGAGCAGTGATTCTCAACCTTCCTAATGCCACAACCCTTTAATACAGTTCCTCATGTTGTGGTGACTCCCAACCATAAAACTATTTTTGTTGCTACTTCCATCACAACCTGAGGAACTGTATTAAAGGGTCGCGACATTAGGAAGGTTGAGAACCACTGCATTAGAGCCTTCATATTTCCTCAACTCGAGGATGTCATCAATTGTAACATACAGCATCAATCTAATAGAAGTTTTTTAAATCAGATTAATGCAAGGGTACAAACTAAATTATTAAGTTATAATATTTGTCATAGTTGTGTCCCCTAACCAGGAGGTGTGCCACATACCCTTATATCGTGCTCATTAGGTGAGAGCACACCAGTCCTCCCTCCTCTTTCCCTGTCCCTCCTCCCGTAACTTAAATTAAATTGAGTTTTTCTCGTGTGTGGGTGTGTATTAGTTAATCAACTGGCTTCATATTAGCATTGAGTACATTGAATACTTGCTTTTCCATTCTTATGATACTTTACTAAGAAGAATGATTTCAACTCCATCCACATGAACACAAAAGATGAAAAGTCTCCATCTTTTTAGGGCTTAATAGTATTCCATATACATATACCACAGTTTATTTTTTATTAAATCATAGCTGTGTACATTAATGCAGTCATGGGGTACAATATGCTGATTTTATAAACAATTTGAAATATTTTCATCAAACTGGTTAACATAGTCTTCAGGGTATTTTCTTAGTTTATGAATCCATTCATGGATTGATGGGCACTTGGGTTGTCTCCACATCTTGGCAATTGTAAATTGGGCTAGAATAAACAATCTAATGCAAATGTCCTTATGATAAAATGTTTTATTTTTCCTTCTAGGTAGATACCTAGTAATGGGATTGTGGGATCAAATGGAACGTCTATTTTGATTTGGGAAAGGGTCTTTGTCTTCCTGCACAGTTCTTTGTGATTTAGGGCTTGGCCTACCCAAGTAGAGCATGTTCCCAGGTTTAGCAAACTCACCCCTCAGGGAGCTGGGAAGGGAACTGAAGGGAGGAGGCTGGAAGGGCTAAGCAAGTGGCAAAGCCAGCTGTCAACCTGTGGTAGTTCTTTGGTGCAATGTGTCAGAACAGTGACTTCTCGGGGGAGCGAACTGCACCGCAACCCACGATCAGTGCCCGCCTGGATCTCCAGAAGAGCTGCACCGCGACCTGCGATTGGCACCCGCCCAGACCCCAGTAAGAGCTGTGCCACAAGCCGCGACCCACAACCCGCGCCCACTGGGCCTCTACACGCCCTGGCCAGGAACTCTGGGAGCCGTGCAACCCCACGTCCTCCCTCCTGTACTCTCCCTGCCTCCACACCCGCCTCTCATATGGCCAGGGACTCTGGTAGCCGTGTGCCCTCCAGAGCCCTCCCTGCCTCTGCGTGGAGCCCTTTTCCTGGCCAGGGACTACTGGAGCCTTGAGCCCTCTGTGCCAAAGTCACTGGGTGCCAGGCACTCCCAGAACCATTCACACCACCTCCCACCCTGTTGCTGGATCCTGGTGTGTCACACTCCTGAGCTGCTCCCACAACCAGAAATCCCTGGCTGGGGAAGCCCCAGAGGAGCAATACAGGGTCACTCCCTACAAAGATCCAGCAACAATAGAGTGCAACCCTGAGGATGACCAGAGGCAAAGGTGAAAAACAATCATGAGGCAAAATCAACAGAAAAACTCTGGTAATATGAATAATCAGAGTAGATCAACTCCCCCAAGGAACAATGGGGCAGACACAGCACAAGATCCCATGCACAAATAGCTGAGATGTCAGAAATCGAATTCAGAATCTGGATAGCAAATAAGATTGTATTAGAATTCCAAGCAGTAACCCAAAAGATATCTCAAGAATTTAACAAATTCAAAGACCAAATGACCAAAAATTTTGACACATTGAGACAAAAAGTTGCAGTCCTCAAAGACCTGAGAAACACAGTAGAATCCCTCAGTAACAGAATGGAACAAGCAGAAGAAAGGATTTCTGACATTGAAGACAAAGCTTTCAAATGCTCCCAAACTCTCAAAAAGGAAGAGAAATGGAGGGCAAAAACAGATCACTCTCTCAGAGGGCTCTGGGATAATTCAAAGAAAACTAATATTCATTTTATAGGGATCCCCGAAAGCGATGAAGTGGCTTCACAAGGCACAGAGTCTCTTCTCAATGAGATTATGAAGGACAACTTTCCAGAAATGCCAAGAGATTCTGAAATTCAGATAGCAGACAGTTTCAGAACTCCAGCAGGACTCAACCCAAATAAGACATCCCCCAGACACATCATAATCAATTTCACTAAAGTTAATATGAAGGAGAAAATTCTGAAAGCTGCCAGACGAAAGGAAACCATTACCTACAAGGGGAAGAATATCAGAATAACTGCAGATCTCTCTGCTGAAACCTTTCAAGCTAGAAGAGGATGGTCATCAACTTTTAATCTCCTAAAACAAAATAACTTTCAACCCAGGATCCTGTACCCAGCTAAACTGAGTTTCATTTATGATGGAGGAATTAAATACTTTAATGACATTCACATGTTGAAGAAATTTGCCATAACTACACCAGCTCTCCAGGATATTCTCACACCTATCCCCCATAAAGACCAGCATACTCCTCCACCACAAAAGTAAACCCACCCAGAAAATCTTGATCAAATTCCAACTTCCACAGTCACAAAAGGATTAAAAATGTCCACTGGACTCTCGAAAGACTTATCAATATTCTCAATTAATGTGGATGATTTAAATTGTCCTCTAAAGAGGCACAGGTTGGCTGACTGGATACAAAAACTCAAGCCAGATATCTGCTGCATACAAGAATCTCACCTTACATTAAAAGACAAATATAGACTCAAGGTGAAGGGATGGTCATCTATACTCCAGGCAAATGGAAAGCAGAAAAAAGCAGGCATTGCAATCCTATTTGCAGATGCAATAGGCTTTAAAACAACCAAAATAAGGAAGGATAAGGATGGACACTTCATATTTGTTAAAGGTAATACTCAATATGATGAGATTTCAATTATTAATATTTATGCACCCAACCAGAACACAACTCAATTTATAGGAGAAACTCTAACAGACATGAGCAACTTGATTTCCTCCAGTTCCACAGTAGTTGGAGATTTTAACACCCCTTTAGCAGTGCTAGATAGATCCTCCAAAAAGAAGCTAACCAAAGAAATTTTAGATTTAAACTTAACCATTCAACATCTGGACTTAACAGACATCTACAGAAGATTTCATCCCAACAAAACTGAATACACATTCTTCTCATCAGCCCATGGAACATACTCCAAAATCGACCACATCCTAGGCCACAAATCTAACCTCAGCAAATTTTAAAAAAATAGAAATTATTCCTTGCATCTTCTCAGACCATCATGGAATAAAAGTTAAACTCAATAACAACAGGAACCTGCATACCCATACAAAAACATGGAAGCTAAATAACCTTATGCTGAAGGATAGATGCTTAATCTCGTTATAGACAAGATTAAGAAGGAAATCACCAAATTTTTGGAACAAAAAAAAATGAAGACACAATCTATCAAAACCTCTGGGATACTGCAAAGGCAGTCCTAAGAGGGAAATTTATAGCACTGCACGCCTTCCTCAAGAAAACGGAAAGAGAGGAAGTCAATAACTTAATGGGACATCTCAAGCAACTGGAGAAGGAAGAACATTCCAACTCCAAACCCAGCAGAAGAAAAGAAATAACAAAAATCAGAGCAGAATTAAATGAAATTGAAAACAAAAGAATTATACAACAGATCAATAAATCCAAAAGTTGGTTTTTTGAAAAGATCAATAAAATAGATAAACCTTTGGCCAACCTAACCAGGAAAAAAAGAGTAAAATCTCTAATTTCATCAATAAGAGATGGTAATGATGAAATAATAACAGACCCCTCAGAAATTCAAAAAATCCTTAACAAATATTGCAAGAAACTTTACTCTCAGAAATATGAAAATCTGAAAGAAAGCGACCAACACTTGGAAGTATTCCACCTACCAAGATTTAGCCAGAATGAAGTGGAAATGTTGAATAGGCCTATATCAAGTTCTGAAATAGCATCAACAAAATCTCCCTAAAAAGAAAAGCCCAGGACCAGATGGCTTTATGTCAGAATTCTACCAAACCTTTAAAGAAGAACTATACCTATATTACTAAACCTCTTCCAAAATATAGAAAAAGAAGGAATACTACCCAACACATTCTATGAAGCAAACATCACCTTGATCCCTAAACCAGGAAAGATCCAACGAGAAAAGAAAATTATAGACCAATATCACTAATGAATATTGATGCAAAAATACTCAGTAAGATCCTAACACACAGAATCCAACAACACATCAAAAAATTATACACCACGATCAAGTGGGATTTATCCAAGGGTCTCAAGACTGGTTCAATATACGTAAATCTATAAATGTAATTCAGCACATAAACAAACTAAAAAATAAAGACCATATGATTCTCTCAATTGATGCAGAAAAAGCTTTTGATAATATCCAGCATCTCTTCATGATCAGAACACTTAAGAAAATTGGTATAGAAGGGACATTTCTTAAACTGATAGAGGCCATCTACAGCAAACCCACAGCCAATATCGTATTGAATGGAGTTAAATTGAAATCATTTCCACTTAGATCAGGAACCAGGCAAGGTTGTCCATTGTCTCCATTGCTCTTTAACATTGTAATGGAAGGAGGGTGGAGCAAGATGGCAGCCGAGTAACAGCTTCCTTGCATCTGGGCACCGTGAGTCTGGGGATATAGGACTCCAGGCATCTCTGGCTGGTGGGATCTGCCTATCATCACCCCTGAGAGGATACAGGGAGTCAGCGAGAGACTTCTGGACCCCAAGAGGAGGACTAAAACAGTGGAAAACCGGCAAGTGGTCGCGTGTGTTCAATCCGCCTAAACCTGCCCGCAACTGTAAGTTCAGTAGCAGCGAGACTGCAAACCAGAAAGGCCTTACCTCTGAACTGTTTTGGTGTCTTTGGACTTGGCACTCAGCTGAACTGCCTTGGGGAGAGCCTGAGCGGGAGTGCGGAGAACTTTGGCCTTTGTCTAGGGCCCCAGTCTGAGCCGCTGAGCCAGACGGAGCTAATAGAGTTTGGCTCTGGGTCACAGGCAGACATTGTGAGCGAACTGCCCTGGCAAGCTCCGCCCTCAGGGTCGCAGAGCTGGAATTGGGTGGGAGCTGGTAACCCAGCGACCAAGTAGCCTAAGGGCGGGGTTTGAGCCGCCTTGCAGCCCTAACCCTCGGGGGCAGAGGGAGACCAGTTTTGACACACAGGGTAAGTGGATAGCCACTTCAGCAGTGATTCCAGCAACAAGCACTTCCCTGAGAAAGCTTCTGCTCAGTAAGTGAACAAGTTCAAAGTGCCTTTTAAGTGGGCTGAAGAGAGATTTAGGGTGTCTACCTGCTGGGGTTCGAGAAACTAGCAGCCTCCAGTCGTATCAGAACTGTGATTAACATCTCATACCCCAGAAGACCACGTGTTGCCCAGACAATATTCAATTCCATATACATACTGCTTTGTTTTTGGTTGCGTGTGTGGTTTTTTTTGTTTGTTTGTTTGGTTTTTTTTTTTTGGTTTGGTTGTTTTTTTTGTTTATTTTGACGTTCTAGATTGTTGTTTTGTTTTTTAAGTTCAACCTTTTCCATACAGATCCTTTTTCTTTCTCAATTTTTCTAGTTTAATTATAATTTCCCATTGCTGCCTATTTCAATAATCAGAACTTCATTTTTGTTAGTGTTTCTACCACTATTATTTGGTTTTTCCAGCCAATTTTATCCCGTAAGGTTTTCTGTTTGATTGTTTTGGTTTGATTTATAGCATTTTTGTCTTTCCTCTCTACTTGGTGGAGGTGGGGTACTGTGTCTGATCAGGTTAGCAAAGAGCTGCTGACCTCAAGGGAACCACCCCACTTGGCACCCCCAGAAGGTGTTTTTTTTTTTTTTAAGGTTGTATCAAAGTACCCTACTGTGCACCTATATTGCTCTGTCTCCCTCTTTCTGTGCCTCTCTTCTTTTTGTCAATATTCCTTTCACCCAACCACTCTCCTTTCTCTATTGTTCTTTTTTTTCATTTTTTTTTTTTTCTTATCACTCGGTCCTCATTTCTTTCATCGCTTTTTTGCTCTTAAACCTTCTCACCCTTCTGGTCCGGTAACCCTTAGTCCACAGGCACAAGAACTTAAAGAGCAAGAGGAATTGAAAGGAAAATTAGGGCAAGTAAACAGATAAAAGAAATCACCCATGAGGAAGAATCAGCAGAAAACTCCAGGCAACATGAAGAACCAGTCCAGAACTACCCCGCCAAGGGACCATGAGGTAGCTACTGCAGAGGATTCCACCTATACAGAAATGTTAGGAATGACAGAAAGGGAATTTAGAATACACATGTTGAAAACAATGAAGGAAATGATGGAAACAATGAAGGAAACTGTTAATAAAGTGGAAAATAACCAAAAGGAAATTCAAAAACAGAATCAAATAAGAGATGAATGATATGAAGAGTATAAAAAGGATATAGCAGAGCTGAAGGAAATGAAACAGTCAATCAGGGAACTTAAAGATGCAATGGAAAGTATCAGCAACAGGTTAGACCATGCAGAAGAAAGAATTTCAGAGGTAGAAGACAAAGTTTTTGAGATAACTCAGATAGTAAAAGAGGCAGAAAAGAAGAGAGAGAAAGCAGAACGTTCACTGTCAGAATTATGGGACTTTATGAAGCGTTCCAACATACGAGTTATAGAAATTCCAGAAGGGGAAGAAGAATGCCCCGGAGGAATGGAAGCCATACCAGAGAATATTATAAAAGAAAATTTCCCAAATATCACCAAAGATTCTGACACACTGCTTTCAGAGGGCTATCGGACCCCAGGTCGCCTCAACTCTAACCGAGCTTCTCCAAGACACATTGTGATGAACCTGTCCAAAGTCAAGACCAAAGAAAAGATTCTGCAAGCTGCCAGGAGTAAGCGCCAGTTGACCTACAGGGGCAAATCCATCAGATTGACCGCAGACTTCTCTAATGAAACTTTCCAAGCAAGAAGAAAATGGTCATCTACCTTTAATCTACTTAAACAGAACAATTTTCAGCCCAGAATTCTGTACCCTGCTAAGCTAAGCTTCAAAATTGACGGAGAAATCAAATCATTTACGGATATACAAACATTGAGGAAATTCGCCACAACAAGACCAGCTCTACAGGAAATACTTCAACCTGTTCTGCACACTGACCACCACAATGGATCAGCAGCAAAGTAAGAACTCAGAAATTAAAGGACAGAACCTAACCTCCACACTGATGCAAAAGATAAAACTAAGCAATGGACTCTCACAAAATAAGACGAATAGAATACTACCACACTTGTCAATTATCTCAATAAATGTTAATGGCTTGAATTCCCCACTGAAGAGACATAGATTGGTTGACTGGATTAAAAAACACAAGCCATCCATTTGCTGTCTGCAAGAAACACACCTGGCTTCAAAAGACAAATTAAAGCTCTGAGTCAAGGGTTGGAAGACAATTTTCCAGGCAAATGGAATTCAGAAGAAAAGAGGAGTTGCAATCTTATTTTCAGACACATGTGGATTTAAAGCAACTAAAGTCAAAAAAGACAAAGATGGTCACTTTATATTGGTCAAGGGAAAAATACAACAAGAAGACATTTCAATTCTAAATATTTATGCACCCAATTTAAATGCTCCCAGATTCTTGAAGCAGACCTTACTCAGTCTGAGCAACATGATATCTGATAATACCATCATAACAGGGGACTTTAACACTCCTCTTACAGAGCTGGACAGATCCTCTAAACAGAAATTAAACAAGGATATAAGAGACTTAAATGAGACTCTAGAACAACTGTGCTTGATAGACGCATATAGAACACTTCACCCCAAAGATAAAGAATATACATTCTTCTCATCACCCCATGGAACATTCTCCAAAATTGATCATATCCTGGGACACAAAACAAATATCAACAGAATCAAAAGAATTGAAATTTTACCTTGTATCTTCTCAGACCATAAGGCACTAAAGGTGGAACTCAACTCTAACAAAAATGCTCGACCCCACCCAAAGGCATGGAAACTAAACAATCTTCTGTTGAATAACAGATGGGTGCAGGAAGAAATAAAACAGGAAATCATTAACTTCCTTGAGCATAACAACAATGAAGACACAAGCTACCAAAACCTGTGGGATACTGCAAAAGCAGTTTTGAGAGGAAAATTCATCGCTTTAGATGCCTACATTCGAAAAACTGAAAGAGAGCACATCAACAATCTCACAAGAGATCTTATGGAATTGGAAAAAGAAGAACAATCTAAGCCTAAACTCAGTAGAAGAAAAGAAATATCCAAAATCAAATCAGAGATCAATGAAATTGAAAACAAAAGAATCATTCAGAAAATTAATGAAACAAGGAGTTGGTTTTTTGAAAAAATAAATAAAATAGATAAACCATTGGCCAGACTAACGAGGAATAGAAAAGTAAAATCTCTAGTAACCTCAATCAGAAATGATAAAGGGGAAATAACAACTGATCCCACAGAGATACAAGAGATCATCTCTGAATACTACCAGAAACTCTATGCCCAGAAATTTGACAATGTGAAAGAAATGGATCAATATTTGGAATCACACCCTCTCCCTAGACTCAGCCAGGAAGAAATAGAGCTCCTGAACAGACCAATTTCAAGCACTGAGATCAAAGAAACAATAAAAAATCTTCCAACCAAAAAATGCCCTGGGCCAGATGGCTTCACTCCAGAATTCTATCAAACCTTCAAGGAAGAGCTTATTCCTGTACTGCAGAAATTATTCCAGAAAATTGAGGAAGAAGGAATCTTCCCCAACACATTCTATGAAGCAAACATCACCCTGATACCAAAACCAGGAAAAGACCCAAACAAAAAGGAGAATTTCAGACCAATCTCACTCATGAACATAGACGCAAAAATTCTCAACAAAATCCTAGCCAATAGATTACAGCTTATCATCAAAAAAGTCATTCATCATGATCAAGTAGGCTTCATCCCAGGGATGCAAGGCTGGTTTAACATACGCAAGTCTATAAACGTTATCCACCATATTAACAGAGGCAAAAATAAAGATCACATGATCCTCTCAATAGATGCAGAAAAAGCATTTGATAAAATCCAGCATCCTTTTCTAATTAGAACTCTGAAGAGTATAGGCATAGGTGGCACATTTCTAAAACTGATTGAAGCTATCTATGACAAACCCACAGCCAATATTTTACTGAATGGAGTAAAACTGAAAGCTTTTCCTCTTAGAACTGGAACCAGACAAGGTTGTCCTCTGTCACCTTTACTATTCAACATAGTGCTGGAAGTTCTAGCCAATACAATTAGGCAAGACAAGGAAATAAAGGGAATCCAAATGGGAGCAGAGGAGGTCAAACTCTCCCTCTTTGCTGACGACATGATCTTATACTTAGAGAACCCCAAAGACTCAACCACAAGACTCCTAGAAGTCATCAAAAAATACAGTAATGTTTCAGGATATAAAATCAATGTCCACAAGTCAGTAGCCTTTGTGTACACCAATAACAGTCAAGATGAGAAGCTAATTAAGGACACACCTCCCTTCACCATAGTCTCAAAGAAAATCAAATACCTAGGAATATACCTAACGAAGGAGGTGAAGGACCTGTATAAAGAAAACTATGAAATCCTCAGAAAGGAAATATCAGAGGATATTAACAAATGGAAGAACATACCATGCTCATGGATGGGAAGAATCAACATTGTTAAAATGTCTATACTTCCCAAAGCAATCTACCTATTCAATGCCATTCCTATCAAAATACCAACATCATACTTTCAAGATTTAGAAAAAATGATTCTGCGTTTTGTATGGAACTGGAAAAAACCCCGTATAGCTAAGGCAGTTCTCTGTAATAAAAATAAAGCTGGGGGCATCAGCATACCAGATTTTAGTCTGTACTACAAAGCCATAGTGCTTAAGACAGCATGGTACTGGCACAAAAACAGAGACATAGACACTTGGAATCGAATGGAAAACCAAGAAATGAAACTAACATCTTACAACCACCTAATCTTTGATAAACCAAACAAGAACATACCTTGGGGGAAAGACTCCCTATTCAATAAATGGTGTTGGGAGAACTGGATGTCTACATGTAAAAGACTGAAACTGGACCCACACCTTTCCCCACTCACAAAAATTGATTCAAGATGGATAAAGGACTTAAACTTAAGGCATGAAACAATAAAAACCCTCCAAGAAAGCATAGGAAAAACACTGGAAGATATTGGCCTGGGGAAAGACTTCATGAAGAAGACTGCCAGGGCAATTGCAACAACAACAAAAATAAACAAATGGGACTTCATTAAACTGAAAAGCTTCTGTACAGCTAAGGAGACAATAACCAAAGCAAAGAGACAACCTACACAATGGGAAAGGATATTTGCATATTTTCAATCAGACAAAAGCTTGATAACTAGGATCTATAGAGAACTCAAATTAATCCACATGAAAAAAGCCAACAATCCCTTATATCAATGGGCAAGAGACATGAATAGAACTTTCTCTAAAGACGACAGACGAATGGCTAACAAACACATGAAAAAATGTTCATCATCCCTATATATTAGAGAAATGCAAATCAAAACAACCCTGAGATATCATCTAACCCCAGTGAGAATGGCCCACATCACAAAATCTCAAAACTGCAGATGCTGGCGTGGATGTGGAGAGAAGGGAACACTTTTACACTGCTGGTGGGACTGCAAACTAGTACAACCTTTCTGGAAGGAAGTATGGAGAATCCTCAAAGCACTCAAGCTAGACCTCCCATTTGATCCTGCAATCCCATTACTGGGCATCTACCCAGAAGGAAAGAAATCCTTTTATCATAAGGACACTTGTACTAGACTGTTTATTGCAGCTCAATTTACAGTCGCCAAAATGTGGAAACAGCCTAAATGCCCACCAACCCAGGAATGGATTAACAAGCTGTGGTATATGTATACCATGGAATACTATTCAGCCATTAAAAAAAATGGAGACTTTACATCCTTCATATTAACCTGGATGGAAGTGGAAGACATGGAGAAGCATGAATCCTATGTACTCAATTTTGATATGAGGACAATTAATGACAATTATGGTTATGGGGGGGGAAACAGAAAGAGGGATGGAGGGAGGGGGGTGGGGCCTTGGTGTGTGTCACACTTTATGGGGGCAAGACATGATTGCAAGAGGGACTTTACCTAACAATTGCAATCAGTGTAACCTGGCTTATTGTACCCTCAATGAATCCCCAACAATAAAAAAAAAAAAAAAACATTGTAATGGAAGTTTTAGCCATTGCAATTAGGGAATAAAAGGCGATCAAGGGTATCCACATAGGCTAGGAAAAGATCAAACTTTCACTCTTTGCAGATGACATGATCGTATATCTGGAAAACACTAGGGATTCTACTACAAAACTTTTACACGTGATCAAGGAATACAGCAATGTCTCAGGTTACAAAATCGACACCCGTAAATTTGTAGCCTTTATATATAACAACAATAGCCAAGCCCAAAAAACAGTCAAGGACTCTATTCCTTTCACAGTAATGCCAAAGAAGATGAAATATTTGGGAGTTTATCTAACAAAGGACGTGAAAGATCTCTATAAAGAGAACTACGAAACTTTAAGAAAAGAAATAGCTGAAGATGTTAACAAATGGAAAAACATACCATGCTCATGGCTGGGAAGAATCGACATTGTTAAAATGTCTACACTACCCAAAGCAATATATAATTTTAATGCAATTCCTATTAAAGCTCTATTGTCATATTTTAAAGATCTTGAAAAAATAATACTTCATTTGATATGGAATCAGAAAAAACCTCTAATAGCCAAAACATTACTCAGAAATAAAAACAAAGCAGGAGGAATCACGCTACCAGACCTGAGACTGTACTATAAATTGATAGTGATCAAAACAGCATGGTACTGGCACAAAAACAGAGAAGTAGATGTCTGGAACAGAATAGAGAACCAAGAGATGAATCCAGCTACTAACCATTATTTGATCTTTGACAAGCCAATTAAAAACATTCAGTGGGGAAAAGATTCCAAATGGTGCTGGGTGAAGTGGCTGGCGATCTGTAAAAGACTGAAACTGGACCCACACCTTTCACAATTAACTAAGATAGACTCTCACTGGATAAAAGATTTATTTATTTTTTTATGTTTTTTTTTATTAAATCATAACTGTATACAATGATATGATTATGGGGCATCATACACTCACTTCATAAACCATTTGACACATTTTTATCACAGTGGTTAACATAGCCTTTCCAGCGTTATCTCAGTTACTGTGCCAAAACATTTACATTCTACATTTACCAAGTTTCGCAAATACCCCTGTAATATGCACCACAGGTGTGATCCCACCGATTCCCCTCCCTCTACCCACCCCCCCCTTTCCCACTTCCCCCTATTGTTAAGTTGTAGCTGGGTTATAGCTTTCATGTGAGAGCCCCAAATTAGTTTCATAGTAGGGCTGTGTACATTGGGTATTTTTTCTTCCATTCTTGGGATACTTTACTAAGAATGGATAAAAGATTTAAACTTAAGACATGAAACTATAAAAATACTTGAAGAAAGTGCAGGGAAAACTTTTGAAGGAATTGGCCTGGGTCAATATTTTTTTTTCTTTTTTTTTTATTGTTGGGGATTCATTGAGGGTACAATAAGCCAGGTTACACTGATTGCAATTGTTAGGTAAAGTCCCTCTTGCAATCATGTCTTGCCCCCATAAAGTGTGACACACACCAAGGCCCCACCCCCCTCCCTCCTTCCCTCTTTCTGCTTCCCCCCCATAACCATAATTGTCATTAATTGTCCTCATATCAAGATTGAGTACATAGGATTCATGCTTCTCCATTTTTGTGATGCTTTACTAAGAATAATGTCTTCCACTTCCATCCAGGTTAATACGAAGGATGTAAAGTCTCCATTTTTTTTAATGGCTGAATAGTATTCCATGGTATACATATACCACAGCTTGTTAATCCATTCCTGGGTCGGTGGGCATTTAGGCTGTTTCCACATTTTGGCGATTGTAAATTGAGCTGCAATAAACAGTCTAGTACAAGTGTCCTTATGATAAAAGGATTTCTTTCCTTCTGGGTAGATGCCCAGTAATGGGATTGCAGGATCAAATGGGAGGTCTAGCTTGAGTGCTTTGAGGTTTCTCCATACTTCCTTCCATAAAGGTTATACTAGTTTGCAGTCCCACCAGCAGTGTAAAAGTGTTCCCTTCTCGCCACATCCATGCCAGCATCTGCAGTTTTGAGATTTTGTGATGTGGGCCATTCTCACTGGGGTTAGATGATATCTCAGGGTTGTTTTGATTTGCATTTCTCTAATATATAGAGATGATGAACATTTTTTCATGTGTTTGTTAGCCATTCGTCTGTCATCTTTAGAGAAAGTTCTATTCATGTCTCTTGCCCATTGATATATGGGATTGTTGGCTTTTTTCATGTGGATTAATTTGAGTTCTCTATAGATCCTAGTTATCAAGCTTTTGTCTGATTGAAAATATGCAAATATCCTTTCCCATTGTGTAGGTTGTCTCTTTGCTTTGGTTATTGTCTCCTTAGATGTACAGAAGCTTTTCAGTTTAATGAAGTCCCATTTGTTTATTTTTGTTGTTGTTGCAGTTGCCATGGCAGTCTTCTTCATGAAGTCTTTCCCCAGGCCAATATCTTCCAGTGTTTTTCCTATGCTTTCTTGGAGGATTTTTATTGTTTCATGCCTTAAATTTAAGTCCTTTATCCATCTTGAATCAATTTTTGTGAGTGGGGAAAGGTGTGGGTCCAGTTTCAGTCTTTTACATGTAGACATCCAGTTCTCCCAACACCATTTATTGAATAGGGAGTCTTTCCCCCAAGGTATGTTCTTGTTTGGTTTATCAAAGATTAGGTGGTTGTAAAACGTTAGTTTCATTTCCTGGTTTTCAATTCGATTCCAAGTGTCTATGTCTCTGTTTTTGTGCCAGTACCATGCTGTCTTAAGCACTATGGCTTTGTAGTACAGACTAAAATCTGGTATGCTGATGCCCCCAGCTTTATTTTTGTTACAGAGAATTGCCTTAGCTATACGGGGTTTTTTCCGGGTCCATACAAAATGCAGAATCATTTTTTCCAAATCTTGAAAGTACGATGTTGGTATTTTGATAGGAATGGCATTGAATAGGTAGATTGCTTTGGGAAGTATAGACATTTTAACAATGTTGATTCTTCCCATCCATGAGCATGGTATGTTCTTCCATTTGTTAATATCCTCTGCTATTTCCTTTCTGAGGATTTCATAGTTTTCTTTATACAGGTCCTTCACCTCCTTCGTTAGGTATATTCCTAGGTATTTCATTTTCTTTGAAACTATGGTGAAGGGAGTTGTGTCCTTAATTAGCTTCTCATCTTGACTGTTATTGGTGTACACAAAGGCTACTGACTTGTGGACATTGATTTTATATCCTGAAACATTACTGTATTTTTTGATGACTTCTAGGAGTCTTGTGGTTGAGTCTTTGGGGTTCTCTAAGTATAAGATCATGTCGTCAGCAAAGAGGGAGAGTTTGACCTCCTCTGCTCCCATTTGGATTCCCTTTATTTCCTTGTCTTGCCTAATTGTATTGGCTAGAACTTCCAGCACTACGTTGAATAGTAAAGGTGACAGAGGACAACCTTGTCTGGTTCCAGTTCTAAGAGAAAAAGCTTTCAGTTTTACTCCATTCAGTAAAATATTGGCTGTGGGTTTGTCATAGATAGCTTCAATCAGTTTTAGAAATGTGCCACCTATGCCTATACTCTTCAGTGTTCTGATTAGAAAAGGATGCTGGATTTTATCAAATGCTTTTTCTGCATCTATTGAGAGGATCATGTGATCTTTATTTTTGCCTCTGTTAATATGGTGGATAACGTTTATAGACTTGCGTATGTTAAACCAGCCTTGCATCCCTGGGATGAAGCCTACTTGATCATGATGAATGACTTTTTTGATGATAAGCTGTAATCTATTGGCTAGGATTTTGTTGAGAATTTTTGCGTCTATGTTCATGAGTGAGATTGGTCTGAAATTCTCCTTTTTGTTTGGGTCTTTTCCTGGTTTTGGTATCAGGGTGATGTTTGCTTCATAGAATGTGTTGGGAAAGATTCCTTCTTCCTCAGTTTTTTGGAATAATTTCTGCAGTACAGGAATAAGCTCTTCCTTGAAGGTTTGATAGAATTCTGGAGTGAAGCCATCTGGCCCAGGGCATTTTTTGGTTGGAAGATTTTTTATTGTTTCTTTGATCTCAGTGCTTGAAATTGGTCTGTTCAGGAGCTCTATTTCTTCCTGGCTGAGTCTAGGGAGAGGGTGTGATTCCAAATATTGATCTACTTCTTTCACATTGTCAAATTTCTGGGCATAGAGTTTCTGGTAGTATTCAGAGATGATCTCTTGTATCTCTGTGGGATCAGTTGTTATTTCCCCTTTATCATTTCTGATTGAGGTTACTAGAGATTTTACTTTTCTATTCCTCGTTAGTCTGGCCAATGGTTTATCTATTTTATTTATTTTTTCAAAAAACCAACTCCTTGTTTCATTAATTTTCTGAATGATTCTTTTGTTTTCAATTTCATTGATCTCTGATTTGATTTTGGATATTTCTTTTCTTCTACTGAGTTTAGGCTTAGATTGTTCTTCTTTTTCCAATTCCATAAGATCTCTTGTGAGATTGTTGATGTGCTCTCTTTCTGTTTTTTGAATGTAGGCATCTAAAGCGATGAATTTTCCTCTCAAAACTGCTTTTGCAGTATCCCAGAAGTTTTGGTAGCTTGTGTCTTCATTGTTGTTATGCTCAAGGAAGTTAATGATTTCCTGTTTTATTTCTTCCTGCACCCATCTGTTATTCAACAGAAGATTGTTTAATTTTCATGCCTTTGGGTGGGGTCGAGCATTTTTGTTAGAGTTGAGTTCCACCTTTAGTGCCTTATGGTCTGAGAGGACACAAGGTAAAATTTCAATTCTTTTGATTCTGTTGATATCTGTTTTGTGTCCCAGGATATGATCAATTTTGGAGAATGTTCCATGGGGTGATGAGAAGAATGTATATTCTTTATCTTTGGGATGGAGTGTTCTATATGCGTCTATCAAGCACAGTTGTTCTAGGGTCTCATTTAAATCTCTTATATCCTTGTTTAATTTCTGTTTAGAGGATCTGTCCAGCTCTGTAAGAGGAGTGTTAAGGTCCCCTGTTATTATGGTATTATCAGATATCATATTGCTCAGACTGAGTAAGGTCTGCTTCAAGAATCTGGGAGCATTTAAATTGGGTGCATAAATATTTAGAATTGAAATGTCTTCTTGTTGTATTTTTCCCTTGACCAATATAAAGTGACCATCTTTGTCTTTTTTGACTTTAGTTGCTTTAAATCCACATGTGTCTGAAAATAAGATTGCAACTCCTCTTTTCTTCTGAATTCCATTTGCCTGAAAAATTGTCTTCCAACCCTTGACTCAGAGCTTTAATTTGTCTTTTGAAGCCAGGTGTGTTTCTTGCAGACAGCAAATGGATGGCTTGTGTTTTTTAATCCAGTCAACCAATCTATGTCTCTTCAGTGGGGAATTCAAGCCATTAACATTTATTGAGATAATTGATAAGCGTGGTAGTATTCTATTCATCTTATTTTGTGAGAGTCCATTGCTTAGTTTTATCTTTTGCATCAGTGTGGAGGTTAGGTTCTGTCTTTTAATTTCTGAGTTCTTACTTTGCTGCTGATCCATTGTGGTGGTCAGTGTGCAGAACAGGTTGAAGTGTTTCCTGTAGGGCTGGTCTTGTTGTGGCAAATTTCCTCAATGTTTGTATATCCATAAATGACTTGATTTCTCCATCAATTTTGAAGCTTAGCGTAGCAGGGTACAGAATTCTGGGCTGGAAATTGTTCTGTTTAAGTAGATTAAAGGTAGATGACCATTGTCTTCTTGCTTGGAAAGTTTCATTAGAGAAGTCTGCGGTCACTCTGATGGATTTGCCCCTGTAGGTCAACTGGCGCTTACTCCTGGCAGCTTGCAGAATCTTTTCTTTTGTCTTGACTTTGGACAGGTTCATCACAATGTGTCTTGGAGAAGCTCGGTTAGAGTTGAGGCGACCTGGGGTCCGATAGCCCTCTGAAAGCAGTGTGTCAGAATCTTTGGTGATATTTGGGAAATTTTCTTTTATAATATTCTCTGGTATGGCTTCCATTCCTCTGGGGCATTCTTCTTCCCCTTCTGGAATTCCTATAACTCGTATGTTGGAACGCTTCATAAAGTCCCATAATTCTGACAGTGAACGTTCTGCTTTCTCTCTCTTCTTTTCTGCTTCTTTTACTATCTGAGTTATCTCAAAAACTTTGTTTTCTACCTCTGAAATTCTTTCTTCTGCATGGTCTAACCTGTTGCTGATACTTTCCATTACATCTTTAAGTTCCCTAATTGACTGTTTCATTTCCTTCAGCTCTCCTATATCCTTTTTATATTCTTCATATCATTCATCTCTTATTTGATTCTGTTTTTGAATTTCCTTTTGGTTATTTTCCACTTTATTAGCAGTTTCCTTCATTGTTTCCATCATTTCTTTCATTGTTTTCAACATGTGTATTCTAAATTCCCTTTCTGTCATTCCTAACATTTCTTTATAGATGGAATCCTCTGCAGTAGCTACCTCATGGTCCCTTGTTGGCGTTGTTCTGGACTTGTTCTTCATGTTGCCTGGAGTTTTCTGCTGATTCTTCCTCGTGAGTGATTTCTTTTATCTGTTTCCTTCCCCTAATTTTCCTTTCACTTCCTCTTGCCCTTTAAGTTCTCGTGCCTGTGGTCTAAGGGTTACAGGACCAGAAGGGTGAGAAGGTTGAAGAGCAAAAAAGGGATGAAAGAAAGGAGGACCGAGTGTTAAGAAAAAAAAAAGAAAAATAGAGGAGAGGGAGTGGATAAAAGGAATATTGACAAAAATAAGAGAGGCACAGAAAGAGGGAGACAGAGCAATATAGGTGTACAGTAGGGTACTTTGATACAACCTTAAAAACCTTAAAAACTGGGCACTGGGGGTGCCCAGTTGGGTGGTTCCCTTGAGGTCAGCAGCTCTTTGCTAACCTGATCGGACACAGTACCCCACCTCCACCAAGTAGAGAGGAAAGACAAAAATGCTATAAATCAAACCAAAACAAGCAAACAGAAAACTTTATGGGATAAAATTGGGTGGAAAACCAAATAATAGCGGTAGAAACACTAACAAAAATGAAGTTCTAGTTATTGAAATAGGCAACAATGGGAAATTATAATTAAACTAGAAAAATTGAGAAAGAAAAAGGATCTGTATGGAAAAGGTTGAACTTAAAAAACAAAACAACAATCTAGAACGTCAAAATAAACAAAAAAAACAACCAAACCAAAAAAAAAAAAAAAAACACAACCAAAAACAAAGCAGTATGTATATGTTATTGAATATTGTCTGGGCAACACGTGGTCTTCTGGGGTATGAGATGTTAATCACAGTTCTGATATGACTGGAGGCTGCTAGTTTCTCAAACCCCACCAGGTAGACACCCTAAATCTCTCTTCAGTCCACTTAAAAGGCACTTTGAGCTTGTTCACTTGCTGAGCAGAAGCTTTCTCAGGGAAGTGCTTGTCACTGGAATCACTGCTGAAGTGGCTATCCACTTACCCTGTGTGCCAAAACTGGTCTCCCTCTGCCCCCGAGGGTTAGGGCTGCAAAGCAGCTCAGACCCCGCCCTTAGGCTACTTGGTCGCTGGGTTACCAGCTCCCACCCAATTCTAGCTCTGCAACCCTGAGGGCGGAGCTTGCCGGGGCAGATCGCTCACAATGGCTGCCTGTGACCCAGAGCCAAACACTATTAGCTCCGTCTGGCTCAGCGGCTCAGACTGGGGCCCTAGACAAAGGCCAGAGTTCTCCGCACTCCCGCTCAGGCTCTCCCCAAGGCAGTTCAGCTGAGTGCCAAGTCCAAAGACACCAAAACAGTTCACAGGTAAGGCCTTTCTGGTTTGCAGTCTCGCTGCTGCTGAACTTACAGTTGCGGGCGGGTTTAGACGGATTGAACACACGCGACCACTTGCAGGTTTTCCACTGTTTTAGTCCTCCTCTTGGGGTCCAGAAGTCTCTCGCTGACTCCCTATATCCTCTCAGGGGTGATGATAGGCAGATCCCACCAGCCAGAGATGCCTGAAGTCCTATCTCCCCAGACTCATGGTGCCCAGATGCAAGGAAGCTGTTACTCGGCTGCCATATTCTTCTCATCCTCAATTTGCAGATTTCTGTACTCCCAGTTACTCTGGAGGTGAGGATGGAGGATCACTTGAGCTCAGGAGTTGGAGGTCAGCCTGAGAGCCGGGTAGAGGGCAGGGGTCGGCCTGTGCAGAGACCCCGCCGCTGGCAAGTCTCCTGGGTCAATATTTTATGAGGAGGACTCCCAAGGCAATTGAAGCAGTATCAAAAATACATTACTGGGACCTGATCAAACTAAAAAGCTTCTGCACAGCCAAGGACATAATAAGTAAAGCAAGCAGACAGCCTTCAGAATGGGAGAAAATATTTGCAGTTTATACCTCTGATAAAGGTCTAATAACCAGAATCCACAGATAATTCAAACGTATTAGCAAGAAAAGAACAAATGATTTCAGGGTGGGCAAAGGACTTGAAGAGAAACTTCTCCAAAGAAGACAGATGCACAATCTACAGACACATGAAAAAAAGCTCATCATCCTTATTCATCAGAAAAATGCAAATCAAAACTACTTTGAGATATCACCTAACCCCAGTAAGAGTAGCCCACATAACAAAATCCCAAAACCAGAGATGTTGGCGTGGATGTGGAGAAAAGGGCACACTTCTACACTGCTGGTGGGAATGCAAACTAATATGTTCCTTCTGGAAGAATGTTTGGAGAATACTTAGAGATCTAAAAATAGACCTGCCATTCAATCCTATAATTCCTTTACTAGATATATACACAGAAGACCAAAAATCACAATGTAACAAAGACATCTGTACCAGAATGTTTTTTGCAGCCCAATTCATAATTGCTAAGTCACGGAAGAAGCCCAAGTGCCCATCGACCCACGAATGGACTAGCAAATTGTGGTACATGTATACCATGGAATATCATGCAGCCTTAAAGAAAGATGGAGACTTTACCTCTTTCATGTTTACATGGATGGAGCTGGAACATATTCTTCTTAGCAAAGTATCTCAAGAATGGAAGAAAAGGTATCCAATGTACTCAGCCCTACTATGAAGCTAATTTATAGCTTTCATATGAAGGCTATAACTCAACTATAGCACAAGAATATGGGGAAAGGGCCCAGGGAGGGGAAGGGGGTAATATAGGGGGGAAGTTAGCGTGGATGGAGGGTAACGGGTGGGGCCACACCTACAGTGCATCTTAGAATGGATACAGGTGAAACCTACTAAATGCAGAATGCAAATGTCTACATACAATAACTAAGAAAATGCCATGAAGTCTACGTTGAACAGTTTGATGAAAATATTTCAGATTGTATATGAAACCAGCACATTGTACCCCTTGATTGCACTAATATACACAGCTATGATTTAGCAATAAAAAAATAAATAAATAAAAAAGAAAGTCTATTTTGAATTCTTTGAGGAGCCTCCATATTTCTTTCCAAAGAGGCTATATTAGTTTTCAATCCCACCAACAGTGTAAAAGTGATCCCTTCTCTTCACATCCATGGCAGCACCTGCCGCTTTGGGACTTTGTGATGTGGACTCTTCTGACTGGGGTTAGGTGATACTTCAGGGTGGTTTTCATTTCCATTTCTCTGATGATTAGGGACAATAAGCATTTTAATAGACGTCTCTAATAAATGCAATCTATCAAATGTACTTATTATATTCTAAGTTGCACTCTGCATTTTGGAATTTTTTTTTTTTGAGACAGTCTCACTTTGTCACCCTCAGTAGAGTGCTATGGCATCACAGCTCACAGCAACCTCAAGCTCTTGAGCTCAAGTGATTCTCTTGCCTCAGCCTCCCAAATAGCTGGGACTATAGGTGTCCACCATAATGCACGGCTATTTTTAGAGGTGGGGTCTTGCTCTGGCTCAGGCTGGTCTCGAACAATCTCACTCTGTTGCCCAGGCTGGAGTATAGAGATACAATCACAGCTCATTGCAACCTCCAACTCTGGGGCTCAAGCAATCATCCTGCCTCAGCCTCTCAAACAGCAAGGACTCCAGGTTCATGCCATGACACTTAGCTAATTTTTTTATTTTTTGTTAAGACAGGGTCTCATTATGTTGCCCAGGCTGGTCTTGAACTTTCAGTCTCAAGCAATCCTCTGCCTCAGCCTCCCAAAGGATTACAGACATGAGCCACCTTGTCCAGCTATAATTTTGGAAATATTAAAATTAGAAAAATATATTTAATTTATAGTACCTGATAAAATTATTTGTGGTAATGTGATAATGGATAAGCAGCCAACTTAATGTTTTATGACTCTAAATCCTGGATCGTGCAAGGTTGGCACTCCTGTCCAGGCTGGCGGCCAGAGCCGGCAATGCTAGAGACTAGAGCGTGAGACTAGAACCCCAGCCTGTCCGTTTGTCCCCGAGGACGAGGACTGCAGCGGGAAGCCCCACGGGCCTACAGTAGGGACAGAGGGGTGACACACAGGCTCAACAAGGGGGAATTGTTTTCTTAGCCCATCGGCATTACCTGGCTGAGGGCTGCATCTTCTTTTCAAGGAAGGAATACTACTCAGGTGTTTGGTGCCATCAGCCTACATGGGGCTTCTTTTCTCTCCTGGCTCCTTAGTTCCCTACCTATCAAATGGAAATGAAGAGATATGAATCTATATTTCTTTTTTTTTTTAAAGGAAGGCAGACCTTTTAAAAATTATTTCAGATTAATATAAGGGTACAAACGATTAGTTTACATTGTTTGCATTTGTTCGGTAAAGTCCAAGGTGTAACTGAGCCCTTAGCTGAGCAGCTGTACCATATACCCTGACGTTAGACCCGTCAGGTGAGAGCACACCGATCTCTTCCCTCCTCCCCTCCCTCCAACTTGACTGCGGTTGTGTTTTTCTCTCGTGTGGGTGTGTAGTTTTTCATCTACTGGCTTCATATTAGTATGGAGTACATTGGATACTTCCTTTTCCATTCTTATGATATTTTAGTTAGGAGGATGTTCTCTGCATCAATGGGCTACAATAAGTAAAGGCTTATTTGGCTCAGAGCGTGGCAGGATGGAGTTTTCTTTCTTTTTCACCCCCTTGGTCCCTCCCCAGGAGTGTGAAGCAGGTTCACTTATCACCAACTCCAGGGCTTGGAGGATAGCAAAAAACTTCACTATGCCAACACCAGGAATCGGAGTCTGAGGCTTCCGCACCCGGGTTGCTGTGTTCCCAGTCCTGAGTCCAGTGAATGCACTCACATTCAGTTGCATGAAGTGGGTTTAGTCTCTTAATAGGTAGGCTGCAAGAGACAACAGAAGGCCAGACCCACTGTGAGCCCATCCTCAAGGCTCGAGAAAGCTGCCTGGGATGATGGAGCCTTGGCTGCACTTCCTGCTCATGCACCCACCTGAGAGACCCCCAAAGGCAGCCCTCCCAGGGTTGTATACTCCAGGGGCCATATGACCTGCTGGGCTGAAGGGCATCCTGCTCGTGGGGCGGGGAGGAACAAAGCCTGGGCTGTGTCACGCAGTCCCTCCCTATGTGTTCCTGTCACATTCTACAGTCATTCTTGATAACTACAAGCAAGAAAGTAGAATGAACTTGGTTGATCTGGGGCCACCCAGAGAACTGCCCTGCAATGACAGGGGATCAAAGTCTTCAGGAGAGAGCACTGCAGCTAAGACGGAGCCCAGTCTTTATTTCCATGATACCCTATCAGCCCAGGATTACAAGACCGGGACCTAGGGAGGGCAGAGGAGGAAAAGGGAAGGGGGAGGGAGGCCCAGAGAGAGGAGAGGGAATGGCAGGGGACCATCCATGGCTGATTTCGTCCACACTGAAGGATCACCTAATGATGGTGACTTAGTGGGATTTAACGAAGCTCAGAGCACTATTACAGAAGTGAGCGTGAAGTTCAACCTCCCTCAGCCATGAGGATGAAGCAGGAGAGCCTGGGCATTGGGACAAGGGCTTTATACACACACCAGTGTTTCTCAGACTTCAACTTCACAGGAATCACATGGGGAGTTTGTTAAAATGCAAATTCTGATTTGGCAAGTCTGGGGTGACACCTGAGACTCTACATTTCTAACAAGCCCCTACCAAAGGCCAAGGCTGCCAGTCTAAGGACCACACTTTAGTAGTGATGGCATAGGAGATAAATGAATAAAATTCATTTATTCAATCCATCGGTCATTCAACAACTACTTATTGAGCACTTACTATGCACCAGACAATGTTCCAAGCGCTAAAGATACTGAATAGAGAAAACAAGCAGAACATAGAGCCCTCATGCTAAATGAATATATAATGGATGGATTCGTTGTGCAACCTACGTTGCATTAAATCACCATTAAGTTGGCTGCTTATCCATTATTTTCTCAATGCAAACATTAAGTTGGCTGCTTATCCATTATTTTCTCAATAATGAAAATGCAACAAAACAAAATTTCTCCTATTCCTCCTATAGCAATTTATGTTGTAAATCCAAACCCCAATATCTGTTCATTGAAGAAGAGAACAGGAAGGGCTAGAAGGAAAGAGGCATCCTGGGCTGCTGACAAGCGGTGTGACCTTGGACATGTTCCTTGACCTCTCTGGCCTTCAGATTCTTCATCTATTAAAGGAGAAATCTATTCCAACTTTACATGATCATCACGAGGATTAAATTGAGCAATGCACAGAAACCACCTGGTCCAAACACACGGCACATAGTAGGCATTTGATAGATGGCAGCTGTTGCCATTTTGCTATTACTTACCAAAGAGTGAGAGCGGCTTACCGCAGCGGCTTAGGCCTGTGTCACCAGGTCTCCCGCATCCCACGCTGGAGCTCTCCACCCCATCACCCTCCCCTCACGGAGCCACAAGGCTACCCTGATGAGCTGTGCAGCTTACTGTGAAATACGTTGCATTTTCTCCCCAGCTGCCTCCTGATTGCAGTATTTACTTTTAATCTCCTGTGCCTCAATGCCCGATAAAAACTTTGTCACATTAGATGGTGACAGATGGGGAAGAGAAGGGGGAGCCCCGCGTGGGAGCGTCCAGGACGCTCAACAATCCTTCACCACACCAATTACGTCCTTCAGTGCTCCCCGGCACGGGGCACCCGTGTTAGCGCAGGGGAAAATGGAAAAGCATAAATAAAGACAAAACCAGGCTCGGCAAGGCTTTAATCTGCAGAATAACATTTCTCATTTGTGTGAAATATTACTAGATTCTCTCCCGATGCTGTGGGGCACACTTGGGTGCACACGCACACCCTGGAGGGAGGCTGGGGTTCCCAGGCCCTGCTGGGTGCAGCTGACTGTGTGCAGTGCCTTGGAGCTGGTCAACGCATTCCTTGTCCCTAACTGGGCTGTCAGGGATGATTTCTTCTTTATGTTTGCAAGGTATGAAAGGGGAACTGGGGGGAGGGGAAGTAAACTTACAAAAAGAGGAATGTAAATGGTTAAGGAATTATTGGGTGTGTGGGAGGCAGAGGAGGGGAGGCTGGGTGGTCAGAAATTGGTCTTGCTTTTGCAATAATAGAATAAGGATTTCGTAACAACATATGTGATTGGTGCTTAAACTTTCCATTTCTTTTTTTTACGGGCTTTATCTCCTTGATCCTCAACAACTCTGTGAAGCAAGTAAAACACACCCTCACGTGTGTGAAGAGCTTTTCCATTTTCAAAATATGTCTATTATCAGGCTTTCTCTGTGCAGGTGTAGCATGAGCAATAGCTTCCCGGGGTTGCCATAACAAAACGGGACAAATAGCAAAGTATCTCAAGAATGGAAGAAAAAGTATCCAGTGTACTCAGCCCTACTATGAAACTAATTTATAGCTTTCATATGAAAGCGATAACCCTATTACAGAACAAGAATATGGGGAAAGGGTTAAGGGAGGGGAGGGGATGGGGAGGGGAAAGGCTGGGTGGAGGGAGAGTAATTGGTGGGACCACACCTACGGTGCATCTTACAAGGGTACAGGTGAAACTTACTAAATGCAGAATATAAATGTCTGAACACAATAACAAAGAAAATGCCATGAAGGCTATGTTAACCAGTTTGATGAAGATATTTCAAATTGTATATAAAACCAGCACATTGTACCCCATGATTGCATTAATGTACACAGCTATGATTTAATAATAATAATAATAAACCAAAGAACAAAAAACAAACAAAAAAACGCAATGAACTAGGTGGCTTAAAAACAATAGAGATGTATTCTCTTGTGGATCTGGAGGTCAGGAGTCCAAAATCAAGGTGTCAGCAGTGCAAGGCTCCCTCCAGAGGCTGAGGGGCCTGCAGATGGGGGGCCCACAGACAGGGGACCTGCAGATGGGAGGCCTGCAGACGGGGGGCCTGCAGATGGGGGGCCTGCAGATGGGGGGCCTATTGATGGGGGGCCTACAAATGGGGGACCTGCAGATGGGGGGGCCTACAGATGGGGGGCCTGCAGATGGGGGGCCTGCATTAGTACTCAACGGCTGCTGAGGCAAATCACCACAACTTTAGTGGCTTAAAACAACAGATTTATTACCATGTATCCCTGTAAGTTAGAAATCTAGCGGCGCCTGTGGCTCAGCGGGTAGGGCGCCGGTCCCATATGCCGGAGGTGGCGGGTTCAAACCCAGCCCCGGCCAAAAAAAAAAAAAAAAAAAAAAAAAAAAAAAAGAAATCTAACATAGGTTTCGTTGGACTAGACATAAGGTCCCAGAAGCTCTGGGGGAAAATCCACCTCTTTGTCCTTTCAGTTCTGGGCCCCCTTGGCTTTTGGTCCTTTTTTTCCACCTCCAAAGCCAGCAATGGTGGGGCTAGTTCTTCTCCTGACTCATCATTCTGACATCCTCTGCCTCCCTCTTCTACATTCAAGAACGCTGTGATTGCACTGGACCCACCCAGACATCCCAAGTTAATCTTCCTATTTTAAGGTCAGCTGATAAGCATCTCTAATTCTGTCTGCAACCCTAGTACCCCTTTGCCATGTAACATAATATATTCCCAAACTCAGGGGATTAGGACATGGGCATCTTTGGGCACTATTACCTTGCTTGCCACAGGATCTCAACATCCCTTCCCAGCCAGAGACTCAGTGGCGCTGTAATTGATTGCATCCTTGGGTTTTTTCAAACAGGGCAGACTCAGGCACAACTAGGCATATCCCTCTTCAGAAGCCCCCAAGAGTGTGTGTGATTGTTTGCTTCCAAACCAGGAGGCAGGTCACACGGTAATTACCTTCTTTGTCTATTAGCAACAATTATACTCAAGTCAATAGGAAGTCTAGAATTACTGTGGCCTCGACCTCTTTTCCAGGAAATTCTATTATTAAGTGTCTGTATAACTAAGAAGTCATTACAGAGCACTTGAAATCACATGTTACCTGCCTTAGAAAAACCCTTGCCGTCTCCCAGAGAGGGAAGAAAGGATTGGAGCAGCAGGTGGATGGTAGGGGGAGGGGAAGTCTTCCTCCCCTTAAATCAGGGGTCCTCACACTTTTGAAACAGGGGGCCAATTCACTGTCCCTCGGACCACTGGAGGGCTGGACTATGGTTTAAAAAAAAAACTATGAACAAATTCCTATGCACACTGCACATATCACATTTCGAAGTAAAAAAACAAAACGGGAACAAATACAATCACACCACCTCATGTGGCCTGTGGGCCGTAGTTTGAGGACCCCTGCCTTAAATCCTTGCAGCAGATCTGAGGGCCCCACGAGAACTAGGGCATTCTGAAACTTGGCAGGGCCCAAATGAATAGTGGCTAGTCATTGCTACTTCCTGGGGTCAGGCATGGAGCTGGGGCTTTGCACTCACCAGGGTGAAGTTCCTGAGTGACATTCACTCCTGCAGACCTTCCCAGGCTAAAAGAGGCGCTGGACACTCACATTAAATCCTTGTTTCAAGGACAAAGGAGGCTAAGAGGTCCGTGTGGAGGCTGGAAAAGGAGCTCAGACCTCAACCTGCCAGAACCATCCCAGGCCAGCCTCACATCCATGGGGTGAGAAACAGCCCTTCTTTCTAAAGCATGAAGTCTGGAGCAGAGGGGTGAGGCTGGCTAAGAGGGCTAAAGCCAGACCTGTGTTCCATGTTAAGTAGGTGCTGCTGAAGAGGTGAATAGTAACATGTTTGTAATTTTTAGATAGATCCTTCTGTTGACCATGTAGATGAAAGCTTAACAAAAACAAACTTTTTCTGTAAAGGGCCTGATAATAACATGTTTTAGGCTTGGCATGCCATATATTCTCTGTCACACTACTCAACTCTACTATTGGAGCAGCCTCAGACAATATGTAACTGAATGAGCACAGCTCTGTTCCAATAAAACTTTATTTACAGAAACAGGCTGTGGGCCATATTTTCCCACAGGCTGTAGTATGCCAACCCCTGGTCTAGATGGAGGATTTGAAGAGTTCATGCATTCTATGTTTCTGTAACTTGGGATTTCTGCCCGCTGCTCTTCTTGGTATATTTAAACAAGTCATTGAATTGCCTTAAATAACAATAACAGTGATAGCAATTAATCAATTATTATAATCATTTATAGTTTGCAGAGGTCTTTTATATAGACTATTCTATACAACCCTCACACATTTGGAGAACATAAAGGCTCAGAGAAGTTAAGTGACCTGCTCAAGTTCGTAAAACAACTAAGCATTTTTGTTCTGTTTGATATCAGTCGTGCCCAGGGTTACATTTCTTTTCCTTTTAATTAGTAAGAAGATGTGAAGACTGATGGGGCAGTTTACTCATCAAGGATATACTAGGGGAGTAGGATGGTGGGAATGTCCACCCAAGCAAGTTCCAGCTTCTAGGGAGCTGGCTGGAGGGCAGCAGTGTAGTGCAGATGTAAAGCTGGGCCTTGGAATTGTGGACCAGGCAGGGAGGAGGAATCCTCTCCCAGGAAAATGGTGGCTGTACCCAGAAACTCAGTTGCTGGCACCTGGCTCATTCATAAGGACAATGCTGACATGGAAGAATCAAGGAAGGGTACGCAGTGAGAGAGAACAACCTGTTTCTGGGTTGGTAGGGACAAGGGAAGGCCAGCATTATAAGCCCTAATTCAAGATCATTAGTGTTAAGTGAGTCCACTCCAGGGTTATGAAAGAGGAGGTCAACCATGGAAGTTTCCTCCATGGTCGGAGGTGCTCTGGACACTGGCAATTCCAATTATCAGGTTGGAACAATCAGTGGGTGTGTACAGGGAGGCTGGCATCTGGAAACACATAGAATAATCCTATACAACAAAGATTGTCTATCGTCCCATGTGAATTTTGATTGTCCACCAGACATTATGTGAAAAACCTGATTTGAGGGATCTGAATCTGCGCTTAATACATTTAAAAATGTCAACACTAAGTAATATTTTGCTATTTTAATGTCCCCAAATTTTCCCAGCAATTAGACTCTTATAAATCAAAGTGAAACAGGACTTTATTTTGTTTAGGGCTTTGTCAAGAATTGTTCCCTATTTCAGAAAATGAAATCACAAGTGGGAACACTTGTCACAGTATTTGGCTAATTTGGTAGTATGTCTCAGTCTGCACTTGTAACTATCAAATCCACAGTGAATCTATAAGTAGGTGCAAGCCAACTCCTTAACAAATTTTAACATATTTTGAAATAATTATAGACTCACAAAAAGCTGCAAAAATGATACAAAGAGGTATCATGTACCCATCATCCAGCTTCCCCCAATGGAAATATATTACGTAAGTATAATTCATTTTCAAAATCAGTTAAGTCGGTGCAGTACAATTAACTAGACTATAGACCTTACTCACATTTCACCAACTGACTCTTCCTTTATGCCTTTTATTACCATTGTGCCTCATTATTTATAGATTAAAATACAAATGGTTTTATTACAGATTACATGTATTTTTTCTTCATATTACACTTAGTATTATTAATGTTATTTTTAAATTAAACATTTACCAAGTTATATTAGCATGGATTTCATTTTAAAGTGAAGAAGGAAGCATTAAAATATTTGTTTGGAGTGTGATTATAGTGACAAATCCAAAATATTTAGATGGGGTAATAGTTATTCACACATAATAACAACTTAGTTTAAGAGCTCACTATGTGCTAGGCCCTTAATGTACATTATTCCACTTAATTTGCATAATACCCTATGGGGTGGTTATTATAAATCTTGCTTTTACAAATGAGTAAAGCGGAGCTCAGGAAGTTTACGTGGTTTGCCCAGGATCCCACAGCAAGTAAACAGTAGGGCCAGGTGCCTCTTGAGTCTGAAATATCAACCACAGGCTGGAAGTTTCAGAGGTACTGTCATTCCATCTCCTAAAATGCTGCCATGACACAGTAATAATCACTTTCATTAATGTAATCCCCGCTCTGTCAGGTGGGGACTGTGCACCCTGCATAGATTGCCTCACTCTCAACTCTTCCTATAAGGAAACAGTGTTTTACCCCTATCTTAAAATCAAGACCCCAAGACTAGAGAAGATAAGGAACTTGCCCCTGGTTGCCCAGCAAGAAAGTTGTAGAGTCAGGATTCCCACCAGGTGGTCCTGCCTCAAGGCCAAGCACTCCACCCACACTCCAAGCTGCCCCATTGGCTTCAAACTGTCCTGATTTCAGAGTGTGTTTCCACCATACTGAAGGTCTGCCCTTCACCTAGGCAACAGGGCTTCTATCCTGGAGCTCCTCTGTCCTGGAGCTCCCCTGTCTTTCTTCTCTAGCTGTGCTCCTCCCTGTGGGGCATGACATAGGGTCAAGTCTGTGTCCTTTTGTAGACCATATTCTGCATCCGTGGAATGCCCTGTACACTTGGCCCTAAGTGGCTGCCAGTGTCTATGTGGGCCTCCTTTCTTGGCCCAGTCTTGGGAGGGTGGGTCAAGGTCATCCCTGGCCTGGTGGGTGGCCTAGAGGCAGCTGTTGGCAGAGGTAGCCAATGC
Source organism: Nycticebus coucang (assembly GCF_027406575.1). Taxonomy (NCBI): domain Eukaryota; kingdom Metazoa; phylum Chordata; class Mammalia; order Primates; family Lorisidae; genus Nycticebus; species Nycticebus coucang. Next base: position 108,770,779 of record NC_069788.1, on the reverse strand, counting down.
GGGAGTGGGAGCTGGGATGTCCTGGTGAGAAGGGAAGTGCAGGAGTAGGGCCGGGGCTTCTGGATGCTCTTGTTCTCAGGTCACACGTGTGAGGAGTGGGCCTATGCCTCGTCCTTCAGATGTGTCCTAAATACAGTTCCTGCCTTTGCACTTGGCTCTTAAGTCTCATCTGATGAGCACTTTGGCATAAACTCCTCTCAGCCTCTGCCCCAGGCGTAGCAAAGAACCCTGCCCTCTGCAAAAGTGTTGAGCTAACATGAAGCCCAGCGGTCCTGTTGATTTAGGCCAAGCTCCAATCCCAGTCATTACCAGAGTGAGTGAGAGAGAGGGACCCCTGATTGGTCACAGGCCCTAAGTCCCAGCAGATGGGTTGTAAGGCAGATGCCCACTGAGGCCAGACCCTCAGCCCTCCCCGGGGCCCTGCCTGGTGGCCCAGAAGGCAGGAAGGGAGGTGAGGGCGCAGCTCGTCAGGGTGTGTGAACAGCGTAGGGCGGGCACAGGAGGGGCCTCAGGAAGATTATCTCACAGTTCGAACTCGTTAATGAAAGAAATAAATTAACCAAGCTCATTTTTCAGGGAATTCTTGTGTAAACTGGGAATTTTCCAGTCTGTGAGCCCTGCGACGGGCCCTCCCATAAATCACAGCAAGTAGGCTGTCTGCTCAGCGGAGGCAGGAGGGTGGGGAGGGCAGCAAGCTGGTGACCAGGGTGGCGGGGGGGGGGGGGTGCCCATGTTCTCCTGGCACCTCCCCCTCCATATATCACTGGGAAAAAAGAAAGGAGAAGAAGGAGCATTCGCAACACGACCAGAGGGCCCCTGCCAGCAAACAGACCCATGCGTGTCTGCAAACACCCTCACCCCACCCTCCCAACCCAGGAGAAGCCCCCAAAACCGGTCATTTTTTAATTGAATACAATATTAATTACCACATGCACCATTAACGGTTTGTGGGATTTGACTAATTAATGTAATAGTTTTTGAGTCACGCTCATTAAATATGAAAATTACGCTGGTGAAAGGTATTGGTTTCATTATCAATCTTGTATGGACAGGGTGGGGGGCAGGGACCAGAGGAGGGACAGACCCCTGCCTGTCTTTTGAAGAGGTGTCCTGGGATCCTCCTCCATCCTGGGGTACCTATGAGGGGTCCGGAGGGAAAGCTGGCAGCAAATCCTCAGAGGCATGACCCAGTGGCCCCAGAGGGCTCTGATATCAGAGCCCAGGGTGCCTTTTTACCCTAGATTTATCCAGTGAGAACCCTCTCTGTGATCAATTGATGGATCAATTGATTGATTCATTAATTCACTCAGGTATGGTAAGGCAGGCTACCAGCTGCAGCGCCCATTTCTAGCCCTAGCCTGCTTCCACCTTAGAGGCAGAAAAAGGAAATACTTCTATTTCCAAACAAAATATGGTAGACTGCATGGCGTATAAACAGCAGAAATTTGTTTCTTGCTGTCTACAGCAGGGATTTTCAACCAGAGTGTTGTGAAAGGATCTTAGGTGTGCCCTGAAAATTTTTAAAGATCGTTAATGAAATTATTTTCGAGAGAAGTTCAAAGCACAGTAAGTATATTCTTTTTTATACTTGTTTTTTTGATCAAACATAATTTAAGGGTGCCATGGAAGTTTTTTTTGTTTGTTTGTTTGTTTTTAGAGACAGAGTCTCACTTTTTCGCCCTCGGTAGAGTGCTATGGTGTCACAGCTCACAGCAACCTCCAATTCCCAAGGCTTAGGTGATTCTCTTGCCTCAGCCTCCCAAGTAGCTGGGACTACAGGCGCCCACCACAACACCTGGCTATTTTTTGTTGCAGTTTGACCGGGGCCAGGTTTGAACCTGCCACCCTCGGTATATGGGGCTGCTGCCCTACCCACTGAGCCACAGGGCTGCCTGCCGTGGAACTTTAACTATAGATTTAAGTGTGCTGTGGGACAAAAAAGGTTGAAAAACTCTGGTCTGGAGAATCGGTGTCTGGTGAGAGCCCACCTCCTGGATGGGCGGGAGGGCTGTCTCTAGGGTTTCATTCATAAGCGCACAGATCATAAGGGCTCCATCCTTACACCCCAATGCCCTCTCAAAGGTCCTATCTCCTAATAGTATCACCTTGTAGGGGGATTTCAACACATGAATTACGGGGATACAAACATTCAGTCCATTACACCAACCTCGCTGGAGGCTAGGATGGTCGAGAGACACAGTTGTGGCCAATAAGACGTAAAGGGAACATAGACTTAAGGGGACAGATACCCAGGTAGCCCTGTCCCTTTCCTTCTGTTTGGAGCTGTGGCAGCTCTTTATGAACATGAGGGAAAAGCCAAGAGATAGACAAAAATGTTGGTCCTGATGCCACTGGGCCACAGAACCATCCCAGAAGCCATCTACTCCTGCACTTCTTGTTTTGGGGGAAAATAACCCTTTACTTGTCTAAAACACCAATGGTTGGTTTTTCCATTGTTTTTAATCTAAAAAGTACTTCTAACAGCTATGCACTTGATAAAGACAGATGCTCTGAGAACTGAAAGAAGCTTACGATCTAGTCACAGAGAAAGAACAAAAAGATGAAACAAATTTTAAATACCTACCATTCAAGGCCACAGCTGTCCCGTGCCAGCTGAGTGGTCTCAAAGGTTTGCTGTCCAGCTTCCGAGCCTGGGAGAGCTTGAGGGTCCTCAAGGCTGGTTTCATTCTGACCTGTCAGTGCCCATGACAACCGGCTATCAAATATCTGGATTATCACAGCTAGACAGAGCAGCCTGAGTTGCTCAAAGGAAGTTTGGGTGGGGCTGTCTGGGAAGCCTTTATGGTTGGGCAGGGATTTGACTTGGGCTTTGAGGATGGATGGAATTTCCAAAGGCAGAAATAGAGTAGAGGAGGGACGTCCCAGGGTCAGTGAGGAGTGGTGGTCAGCCAGCTTGGAGGTGGGAAAGGGAAAGTCCGTTGCCAGGGATGAAAAGTGGCCCTAATAGATCACAACAGAAGAAAGAGAGTGTGGGGTCCCCACTTTTCCACTGCACCCCATTCTTGCCCCTCTGGGTATCCTGCACTATTGCAGTTGATTTATAGAAATATCAAGCTCAGCAGTTAATAAAGCCTTGACACAAGGTCTCTGTCTTTTGTTTTCTGTATTCTTCCTCCGTAGTACAGGATTAGATACATATATACTTGGCACATAATTAATGTTAACGGAATAAATAGACATAAATTAGGGTAGCAGAAATAACAACAACAATTGCCATTTAGTGAGAGCCTAGTGCCAGACACTAATCTAGGCACTTTGCATGTGTTACCGTTGATTTTACCAGACGGATTTAGGTTCCGAGTCTAACTATGCTGTCCCAAACTCTGTCATCTTGAGCAAATCATTTGACCTCTTTAAACATCAGTTTCCTCGATAGCAAAATGATGAGAGTAATACTTTTTCAACATATTTACTGTGGTGAATAAAAATACCATGACTGATAATAACTGGCATTTATTAAGTGTATACTGTATGTCAGGTACCATGCTACTTGTTTAATGTTCATTATCTCATTCATTCCTTATAATAAGCCTAGGCAGCAGGTACTTTTATTATCTGTTCATTATAGACAAACAGCTTGAGGCTCAGAGAGGGTAAGTAATTTGTCCAAGGTCACACAGCTGGTGATAGGCGAATGCTAAGAAAGTTGATTCATGCAGTGGGTGCTATGGGATGATATAAAGAAAAGAGAAGACATAAGGTCTGTATCTGGGAAGCTTGAAGGGAGCAGCTGGCCGGCAGGGTCAGAATCCACGTTGTCAGTCATACAACCCTATGGAGAAAGAATCTGACAAAGGAATAACAGGCTGTCCCTGAGTCAGGTAGGTTTAGAATCCAAAATGGGCAGGGTAGGAACAGGCCTGTAGAGTTCCAGTTTGCAAGCTCTGCCCCCTGCCACCTCCTCAACTCACAGTCCAGAGGGACAAAGTGAAATTCCCAAGTGAATGTTACCTGTTTTTGACTATAAGCACCTGAAAAAAACCTGAACTAACAGTGGCTGTGTTGACCATTCACTTTCTTAGCATGAAAAAAACAAACAAAACAAAACCAACAAACCAGTGGCTGTGTTCGTTTCCTATTCCTGTAACAACTACCACAAGCTCAGAGGCTTAAAACAACACAGATTTATCATCTTACTGTTCTAGAGGTCAGAAGTCTAAACGGGTCTGTTAAGGCTAAAATCAAGATGTCAGCAGGGCTGCATTGCTTTCGGGGGAGACCTGTTTCCTTGGTCTTTCCAGGTTCTAGAGACTGCCCCCAATTCTTCAGCTCATGCCCCTTCCATCTTCAAGGCCAGCGAAGTCTGATGCTGACCTCCCGCCTCCCTCTTATACACTTAAGACCCTTGTGATAGGTCAACTTGGTTGGGCTCTGGTGCCCAGTTGCTCAATCAAAAGCTGGTCTAGATGTTGCTGTGAAGCAGTTTGTAGAGGTGACTAACACTTAAATTGGCAGACTTTAAGTAAAGCAGATGACCCTCCATAACTTGAGGGCCCTCATCCAACCAAAGGCCTTAGGAGAAAAGGCTGAGGTTTCCTGAAGGAGGAGTGACTCTGACTCAAGACTGCAATGCAGAAATCCTGCCTGAACTTCCAGCCTACCGATCTCAGACTCGAAATTTCAACATGGCCCCTTCCCTGAATGTCTAGCCTGCCAGCCTGCTCCACAAACTTCAGACACGCCATTCTTCCACAATTGCTTGAGCCAAATACTTAAAATAAATTTCTCTGTCTGAAATAGATAGATGAGAGACAGATAGATAGATCGATAGATATATAGATATATATCCTAAGGGCTATATCCTATCCTATCACATATACAGAGGGTGCCAAAAAACAATACACATTCTAAAAAAGGAGAAAAACACTGTATTAAATCTGTAATATTCAAGTCACGTTTGCCTTCTGCTATAAGAGGTTCTCAGTGTGACTTGTATTCATCTGTTGTCAGCAGTATATATTGAGTATTATAATTTTAATACCATTTTTTCCTTTGTGTATATGAGATATATAGGTAATCCAAGATACTCTCCCCATTTTAAAGTCAGCTGATAGCAGCGTTAACTGCATCTTGATTCCTTGTTGCTTTATAACCCAACATAATCACAGCTTCCAAGTGTTAAGACATAAACATCTTTGGGGGTAGGAGGCATTATTCTGCCAATCAGAACAACTTAAACAAGGAGCGATTTATTTTTCTTCCATCAGAAGTCTGGAGGTGGGAGCTGAGATTTGGGGACAGTGTTCCCTGACTCAGGCTCTTTAGAGGCACTTTAATACGTCTACTCTGGTTCTCACTTACCGCTTCCTGCTCAGAGGATAGCTGCCTCAGTTCCCAGCACCGTATGCTCACCCATGATGCCAAGCAGGAGCGAAGACAGACAGAAAACCCTCCTTTGCATACAAGCTAACAAACCTCCCCTGGAGGTTCCAAAAAACTTCTCTTTGCATGCCCCTGGTGGGACCTGGGTTACACAGGCCTTTCTAACTGCAAAAGATGGGGAAATGAGTATGTGGCTTTCTATCCTTTCTAGAAGGAGGCAGGCAAGACAAGGGGCCTCGGGTAGCCACACACACTATACTTCTTCTGTGGCAGAGCTGGACTGAGCCTGGATTCCTGCACACAGCGGGGAGCCACTACAGTGCCACTGACATGCACATTTTCAGGGCAGTCTTGTCATATAGAAGCTTGGTTTGACCTCTCACTGCTGTGTGAACTTGGGCTCTGCCTCATCCGTGGGGTGGAGTTGGTCTGAATATGAATGAAATCAGCTGTGTAAATTTCTTTCTTAACAGAGCAAGTTCCTTTTACACCAAACCCATAGCCCCAGGTTGGAAGAGGAGGTCAGGGTAACACTGGAGACCAAGGCCTAGGGCTGCAGCCCATCCATCAGTGCCCTGCACGGCTTTTAAGATGCTGCCTCTGCCCTGCAAGCTCTTTATTAATATTATTGACTATTCTGATTAATTAATCAGTGTTTGCTGAGTGAAGGAGAGAGACCTATTCCTCCTTTTGGTCCAAGAAGATTTTAAACCAAAACCTCTTTCAAGCTGCCAACCAGCCTAGAGCTGGGCAGAATGGATTGTAGCAGGTGCGTGGAAGGCAAAGGTCCCCTTGAGGAATGTAAAAGTCCCCTTCACTCTGGGCTGTCTCCTCCAAGCACTGGGAAGGGATTTGGGGACACAGGCCTGTTATCAATAGTGAGTAACTGCTGTACTGAGCCCTGGGGAGGGGCCCGTGCCGGCTCCATTATGTTTACGGCCCTGGTGTGGTGGTTCCAGGCCTGCTCCCCTGTGTGAGCTCAGGGGTGGCCCTGTGCCAGTCGGGGTTGGGGGAGACACGCAGGGGCGGAGGAGAAGGTGGCAAGGGAAGGAGCGGAAGGACCGTGAGACTGAGATAACTAAGCCCTGACTGAAAGTGCATGTTTCTTTTATTTTAAAGGAAGGATTAAGGGATGTTGTATAAGCAAAAAAAGAGAGGAAGGAAGACCAAACTGGAACAAGAGAAAGAGGGACAGGGAAGAACGGGAGGGGAGACGCGGGAGGGGACAGACTAGGGGACTGGGAATTCACAGTCTGGGAACCAGATAAGCTGGTGATGGTGGACAGCTCTGACTTTGGCTCTCTGACCCAATAGGCCAACCTCCTCCCCACAGTGACAGCGTGATGACTAGGAGGGTGGGCAGTGGGCAGCTGGGGAGGAAGATTCTGAGGACCTGAAATAGAGCAGAGTCAGCTGACAGTTGAGGGCAAGGGGCCCAAGTGGGAAACAGCCCAAGTGTGCCCAAAGCCAAATCTTGGTTCTGCCATTTAGAAAACTTTCTTAAATCTTTATGCTTCAATTTCCTCTTATAGCAAATCAGGGTGATAACAGTTCCCACTTCATGGGTTTGTTGTAGGGTGATGCAGACAGCTGGCTCAGTAAGGATTAGATGCCACTAGACAGTTCTTGGCTAACAAAATCTCTAGGTTGTTGAGGATGACGACGTGCCCAGGTGTAACCCTACATTTCCTAGCCTCCTGTGCAATTGGGGCAGCCTCTGAGATATCAAAGGAAGCTACTGCGTGGGGCTTCCAGGAAATCACTTTAGAAGGGTCTGACTCCTCTGGTAAGCTCATCCCTTTTTTCCTCCTTCATGCCAGAAAGGTGGGCATGCTAACTCCAGCTGCAGCAGTCACCTTGCAGCCCTGAGGTTCCCTTAAAGATGGGCGCATGCATGAAGGGTGTTAGAACAGAGTGGTAGAAGAATCCTGGGACACTGACCATGCCAGCCCTGGGCCTTTGCCTGCAAGAAAAACTAACCCTTAACTTGTTTAAATACTGCAGCTTCAGTTTTCTATAAATTGCTGCCAAACTAATCCTAGCTGACACAGACTGAGCAGTTAAACAGATTCTAGAGGAGTTAAAGAAATGTACACTGACAGATACAAGATGGGTGACTTGTGGAAGGTGGGGTCTGGTAAGGGCTTATTTGAGAGACACTGAGTAACCTCGGAGGTCCCATGACCCATCTCTTGGCCAGCTTTTCTGCGAGTCCAAGTCAGCAAATGATTGTCTTATTGTTGTCCTCATCAAAACACAGAGAACAAAGGTCTTCTAGAAACCAATATAGGACACAAGCTCCTGGACATCAAGGTCCCATCATCTGGAGGGGAGGGAAGCCCCCAGAAGGCCTTCAGAGCCAGGACAGTTTATCAGCATGCAGTCACACGGGTAGATTATCGGTGTCACTCATCTGTTTGGCTTGATTTGAGCTTCTGAAGATGGCACAGTGTTCCTGGCCCACACGACAGCCCTGCAAGGTCAGGGTGAGCCTGAAGTGGGGCCCTGAGACAATCTCGTCCCTAGACCTGCACAAGTCTCCTCTGGGTCTGCATCCAGCAGGGGTTCCTGTCTCATGATCTTGAGGCACAGTATCCTGGAGCAAGACTGGGGCTTCTGCAGTGTTATGTTCTGGGCCTTGGGCTGTGTAATAGTTCATTTTAGGTGTCAACTTGATCAGAGTAAGGGAGACCCAGAGATCTGGGAAAGGTTATTTCTAGGTATGTCTATGAGGGTGTTTCTTAAAGAGACTGATTGCTAAATAGGTAGACTAAAGATGATCCACCCTTATCCAGTGTGGCACCATCCAATCAGCAGAGGGCCCAGGTAAAATAAAAAGGCATAGGAGGGGAGAAATTGTTCTCTCTCTCTCTCTCAGCTGAGACATTCTTCTTCTGCCCTTGGCTAACTCCAGGTTCCGAGGTCTTCAGACGTGAACTGAGTGATGCTACTGGCCTCCCCAGTTCCCTGGCTTTCAGATAACCTGTCATGGGACTCCCCAGCCTCCATAAATGCAGGAGCCAATTCTCCTAATAAACCTCCTCCTTCCCCTTAATATATATCTATCTCCTATTAGTCTTGCCTCTCTGGAGAACCCTGAATAATACAGGGTGAATAGTGGCTCCTTCTTGCAAGAGATGGGGAGAGGCCATTTTCTTCTTGGGGATAGAGGCAATCTGATTCCTTCATAGATCCCGCAGTCCCAGATCTTTGAAATAGACAGAAGAAAAGGACACGGAGCTAGGAGAGGCTCCAAGCGGCTTCTCCCTGCTGAGACTCCTACTGAGACGCACTGAGGAAAAGCTGCATGAGTCTGTGTTTGAAACAAGGAACACAAAGGGGAAAGCAGGTAGCACTGAGATTTCCTCCTAAGAAGGGGGACAAGAAGAGACAAGCACTGGGCAGAGGGCGGCAGGAGGGGCCTCCAGAGACCAGCTTGGAGAGGGTCCTGCCTCCCTCTGAGGGTATGTGGAAACTTCACTCCTGACATCTATGGTGTTCTTCAGGACTCTGGAACATTAGCAAGCTTCCTTGTAAGTGAATTTTTTAGTTGACATTGAGTCAAGGGTGTTTGCAAGTACAGAATGAGTATCTGACTCTCCAGGAGGACACCTTCACTCAGGAGCTGGGTAAGGCCCTAGAGCCAAGGGGAAGAGGGTGTGCCCTACCTTCAAGGAACCATGGGCTCTTGGTATAAAGGGGCCTCTAATACAAGGGCGAAACAAAGATGGTATCATCTCTACAGAGAGCAATGCGAAGGGGTAAAGGCATAGACAAAGTTCTCCAAAGGGACGGGATCCAGGGGCCAACGCTCAGAAGAGCTCCTGTGAGTCTGTTTCTATGCCGGAGAGCAACCTGAGAAGTGTCGCGGGGACTGCAGCCATGTGCACCACGCTCAAGATTCACCTCCTCAGCAAGAGCTGTTACTCAAGTCTTCGGCCCATTCTTTTAATCACTCACTGATTCAGTCCACAATATCCTTGTTATATCATGCACATAACAAATATATAACTTGAGATCATACCTCTCACTTTCCTCCCGTATTCTAAATTCACTGCCTCGTTCCCCTTGCTAAAGGGGTCCTTTAATCAGTTTTCAGAGACTCCTGCTCTTCTGCACATTGGCCTGCTTGAAGGAGGTCCCTCAGCAGCACAGAGCTAGCTGCATCAGCCCCCTTGCCTTGCTGCACCCCCCGGGTCTGTCCATTAAATGATCATGGCATGGAAGATCCATTCCTACCATTTTTGCTCAGGGTCTCAGAATTCCTGCTGCACTGTTAGAATCTGCTTGAGTGTCTATAAAGTTGACCTGATATGGTCAGGTCTTCATCCATTTAACAAATACTTTTCTGTAGCCAGGTGTTGTGGCGGGCGCCTGTAGTCCCAGCTACTCGGGAGGCTGAGATAAGAGAATTGCCTAAGCCGAAGAGCTGGAGGTTGCTGTGAGCTGTGACGTCACAGCCCTCTACCAAGGGTGACAAAGTGAGAGTCTATCTCCAAAAAAAAAAACCAAATACTTTTCTGGTGCCTTCCACATCTGAAGCACTTCACTTCGGATGGTTTTTCTTGCCGGGACTTGACACCAGAGAAGCCACAAGAATGTGTATACTTCTGAGGTGTACACATGGGCGGGGTTTTCAAAACAAGAACAAAACAATGGCTCCAGTGTCGGCATGAAGTTCTGAATCTCCCCAAACCCTCCCAAGGAAATGGGCGGATCAACCAGGCGAGAAAAATAAGAAATCCAAGTTTACAACAAATCGGTGAGGAGGAATCCCACAAACCCCCAGATGCGAGTGAGTGAGAACAAACCCCCAATTAGTCTCAAAGATCCTCAAAACCACCCACAGGAGCTGCCCAGAGCCATGACAGGGAGAAAAGCAGTGAAGCTGGGAGGGGTCCCAGCAGGACCCACACTGGGGTGAGGACACCTGGGGCAGTTTAGACCCTAAATATTGAAACTAACAATTGAGAGTTTCTTTTTAGAATAAAATCCCACAGGGAGGAGGAACTACAGCCTGAGACTTCAAATTGAGGGGACCTGGAGGTGTGGGAGCTAGGGAGAGAAAGCCTCTCTACAGCCCTGTTGGGAAGCCCCCAGCCACACGGGCACGCCCTAAAATTAAAATTTTTTAATTGAGCTCCTTGGTTGCACTAGCCACATTCCAAATGCTTGACAGCCACATGTGGCTGCTGGCTTCCACCGAATGGCAATTGCATTGAACACAGATGCAGGACAATTCCGTCATCTCAGAGAGCCCTGTCAGACAATGCGAGAGACAAACATGGGGAGGGAAGCAGAGGCCTCTGAAAATAAGAGCCCGTCTTTATTACCATTCAGAAAAACAACAAAAAAGCAAGGTCTCAAGTGGAAAGCTGGGGAAGACATCCTGCCCACATGCCCTTCCTAACAGTACAGGAACACACATCTCCCGAGACAGGAGTGACTGTCAAATCCCCCATGGAAAGAATACTAAATCATCATCAGACTTTTTAACAACACTTTGTACCCCCACACACAAAAAAAATTGTTTTTAAATCAATAAATCATAGCTATTCCAAAAAATAAAAAGTGAGTGAGGGTTTTATATCCATACAAACCGAGTCAAGTATAAAGGGTAAAGAACAACCTTTGAACATATAAGAAATCCTCAAGAATCCCTAATTAACTGGGACTTGATCAAACTAAAAAGCTTCTGCACAGCTAAGAACACAGTAAGCAGAGCAAGCAGACAGCCCTCAGAATGGGAGAAGATATTTGCAGGGTATAACTCTGACAAAGGTTTTATAACCAGAATCCACAGAGAACTCAAACGCATCAGCAAGAAAAAAACAAGGGATCCCATCGCAGGCTGGGCAAGGGATTTGAAGAGAAACTTCTCTGAAGAAGACAGGCGCACGGCCTTCAGACATATGAAAAAATGCTCATCATCTTTAATCATCAGAGAAATGCAAATCAAAACTACTTTGAGATATCATCTAACTCCAATGAGACTATCTTATATCACAAAATCTCTAGACCAGAGATGTTGGCGTGGATGCGGAGAAAAGGGAACACTTCTGCACTGCTGGTGGGAATGCAAATTAATACATTCCTTTTGGAAAGATATATGGAGAACACTCAGAGATCTAAAAATAGATCTGCCATTCAATCCTGTAATTCCTCTGCTGGGCATATACCCAGAAGACCAAAAATCACAACATAACAAAGATATTTGTACCAGAATGTTTATTGCAGCCCAATTCATAATTGCTAAGTCATGGAAAAAGCCGAAGTGCCCATCGATCCACGAATGGATTAATAAATTGTGGTATATGTATACCATGGAATACTATGCAGCCTTAAAGAAAGATGGAGACTTTACCTCTTTCATGTTTACATGGATGGAGCTGGAACATATTCTTCTTAGTAAAGTATCCCAAGAATGGAAGAAAAAATACCCAATGTACACAGCCCTACTATGAAACTAATTTGGGACTCTCACATGAAAGCTATAACCCAGCTACAACTTAACAACAGGGGGAAGTGGGAAAGGGGGGGGTGGGTAGAGGGAGGGGAATCGGTGGGATCACACCTGTGGTGCATATTACAGGGGTATTTGCGAAACTTGGTAAATGTAGAATATAAATGTTTTGGCACAGTAACTGAGATAACGCCGGAAAGGCTATGTTAACCACTGTGATAAAAAAGTGTCAAATGGTTTATGAAGTGAGTGTATGATGCCCCATAATCATATCATTGTATACAGTTATGATTTAATAAAAAAATTAAAAAAAAAAAATAAAAAAAAAAAAGAATCCCTAATTAAGGGGTAACTAAGGCAATCAAAATGATTGGAGTGATGCTGACTAAGGCTAGTGCTGAGTACTGAATACATAAATTCATTTAATATATATTAACATATGCTTACTATACGTTAAGTTGGCCATAAAGTTCGTGTGCAACTTAAAATTGTACGTGAACTTTATGGCCACCCTGTATATAAATACACAGTGAAATTATCAAAACATGTGGAGAATGTGAAGTTATTTGAAAACTAACCTAAGCTTGCTGACTCCCTTACAGGCTTTCCTTGGCAGTAAAGGATATTGCAGGGAATGAACAGTGAGCAGGCGACTCTGCCGATGGGTGACCTTGGGCACGCAACTCCTCTCCAATGCTGTTATCCCAGCTGGAAAACAGGAGGACTAAGGCCTTCTTTGCCTACCTATAGGGTATGAAAATGAAATGTGATCAATACTCTATAAACATCAAGTTTTATTATTCTATCTAAGACTTGGGGAAAAATAGCCCATTTCAGAGCTGAAGAGATCAGAGGTTTTAACCCAGATGTGTTGAGCAAGAGAAAGCACAGGTGAGCTCCTCAGCTGCTGCTGCTTTTCAGGCAGAGGCAAGCCCGGGGTGTTCCACGTCCAGGGCTTGAAGGGCAGAAACCAGGCTGCACCAGATACACAGGGTAGAACAGAAGGATGTAAAACAGGGCAAGGTGGGGACCCAGGAGCGGGAGCAGAGGAAGGCAAAGTCGGGAGGTTGGAGACCCAGCTGGGACACTGCAAAAGCTTGGCTGGAAAGAAAACAAACAAATAGAGCGTAGTCATTTGTTGAGGGGGGGCGGTCCATACTTGGGAGTTGTAGGGTCAAATAGCCCCCACAGTGACAGAGGAGTCAAACCCAGCTCTGTGTTGATCTCAAAGAGCCACCTTCCTCATTCCCTAGCAGGAAGGGACAGACATATGGATGGCCTTGCTGCACCAGCCAAGCAACATTCACCCAGTGCTTACCCAAGATCTGCAGAGAAGGCTGGAAGCTGGCTGCCCTCCTCAGGGGGCTGGGGTACTCTAGGAGTCACTGGGGCTGGTCCCTGACACTTGGTCAAATAAAGTTCGCCCATGGTCCCGTCACTGCTGCTGTGTCCCTGATCCCCTCTGCAAGGAACCCTGCTCTCCATTTGTCAATTTTAAGTGATAATTTCTATTCAATCTGATACATATTATAAGAATATAAACAAATGCCTCTCCCCCTATCGGCACTATAATCACTTTCTTTTATAGCTATCATTTATTACGGGACGACAGATGGCCAGTTTGCAGAATTCCAAAGAGGCTACCCGCCGGCCAGTCACCTGGGAACACGGGCACATTTACATTTCTCCAAAACAGATGGGAAAGGGAGGGGGAGAGAGGCAGATTCCTGTCAAAACTTTGGCGCTTTCCACAATGTGCTTATTTTGCCTCTCCCTCCATCCTTCCACCCTCACAGATGGTACTTTTCCCTCCTTGCCCCTCCCCATCCCTCCTCACACACTTCCATTCGTCCATTTCCCACCAGTGGCAACTGAAACCACCAATATGGCGGCCCCCATGGCTGGAGACTGGGCGGGCTCTTGTTAGGCAGCCTTCTAGGGCTTCCAGCTCCTACAGTTTGCCCTTCCAGCCTCCCCTCCTGGCTTATTATTTGGGATCGGAACCAAGGTAAGAGGCCAGAGGAGGGGAAGAAGCGAGTCACTTCACAGAAGACAGAGGCAGAAGCCTGCCTTTTCCACACCACTACAGAGCAGGGATTCTCAGCCCTGACAGCACACACGATCCCCCAAAGAGCTTTTAATAACATGATTGCCGGGGGCCTACAATTATATGAGGGAATAAAGGCCTGGCAAGGTGTGCAGCTGTGGTTGAGAACACAATCCTGCAGAGTCAAAGAAAAAGGAGATTGTAAGAAGGCAAAAAATGAAGACGTCATTGAGAAGAGAGATCACCGTGGGCTGGGCGTTGCAGAGTTGCAGAGGTAGACTCAATGGTGTAAGGTCTGTGCTCACCACCCAAGAAACTCACCACTGCAGTCCAGAAGAGGAAGAGCTCTGAAGGAGCCACATTCAGGACAAGATGAAGACAACCCACTGGTGAGGCCTCAAGGTGGTTTTCCTACAAAAAGATGGCATCCTGAGTGACGAAAATAAGAGGGTTTCTATACAACCACAGTGGAAGGAAGGATTTCTTAAGAATCGAGCAGTGGAAACCATAAAGAAAGTTCTGGTATATTTGCCTATGTTAAAATCAAGATGTGTTGTTCACCAAAAGGTACCATGATGAGAGTGAGATGACAAGCTGCAAACCAGAAGATACTTGCACCATGGTAAACAGAGGATTGATTCCCAGAATACATAAAGAAGGCATGTGAATCAACAGGGAAAAAGAAACAAACAACCCAATAAACACCAGGGCCAAGGACAGGAAAAGAACATACACGACAGGAAACAAAAATGGTGAATAAGCCTAAGAGGAAAAAAATCATAATCCTCGAAATGCAAACTACAAGGATATACCATTTCACACCTTGAAAATGCCAAAAACTGTAAGTCTGCAACATCAAGTATTAAGAGGATATTGATGCTGGTGGCAGATAGACTGGGACAAAGTCGCTATGGATTCACTGAGCTATTTTGGCTTTGAAAAAGCCATTCTGTGGTACCCACCAAGACTGCCCCACTCAACCCATTTACTCTCAGCACAGACAGAAAAGAAATTTGCGTGTGTGCCAAGATGTGAATAAGAATCTTCATAGCAACATTGCCCATAAGAGCAGAAAACTGGGAACAACCCACATGTCCATTGGCAGCAACGGGGGTAGGTAAACGTGGGTGTAATCACATCATGGAAAACCGTACAACTGTAAATCCAGACAAACAGGAGCTCCATGTGTCAACGTGGGTAAAATCCAAAAGCATGCCATTGAGCGAAGACAGTAAATAACGAAAGAATACAGCAAATTGGGTGCTATATTCTATAAAGTTCAAAAACATGCACCCATGTATGTGGCAAAACTGTAAATAGAGTCAAGGAATGATTAACACAAACTTCCGTGAGTTAGGGCTGCTCAGATGGCATCAGGTACGCAACTCAAGCAGGGAAGGAGTGTACAAGATAATAGGGATTCTATGTCTTAAGGAAGGTAGTAGACACACAGGTGTTCGTTATGATTCTTTAAACACATTTAAATACGTTTAGATGTACGACATACTCTATAAGAAAAACAATTTAATGAAAACAAAGGGAATAACACATGCAAAAGCCTGTATTATGTTATTGTTTATCCTAAAGTTTATCCAAGAAAGTGGTCCACTCTGGCCTATTATTTTTCCATAGGAAATATCCATTCTTCCCTAGCTCATTAAAATAGCTCAGTGAATCCATATCGAGCACTGAGATACACAGGGGCCAATTTCCAGATAGACTCTGAGGTCGGAAGTGGCACAGGCCCTGCTGTGCACCTGTCCTCTGGGAATCCCTGGCCTAAGTGCCTTGACAGAGTCAATGGCCAGACCCTGGCCTGAGCATGTGACCCCCTAATGATGAGGCAGGAGAAACAACCCACCAAGATAGCCGTTCAGATAAACAGCAGTGAGTGGCAATCATGTAACACTGGGCTGTGTGTGTCTGGGGGTCTGCGAGTTGGAAGACATCCTGGGGGGTTGACTATGGCACTGTGAACAATATTCTAATTATTTTGACTCTCTCTGTCCTCACCTATCAAGTGGGCAGAATGGACCAGATCTACCCTTATAGTCCCTTCCAGCTCTAGAATTTTTAATCTCATATATATTGGGGGCTAATTACCCCAAGTTTATATTTAGAAAATTATTTGTTTACACCTAGGCTGATAGTTCGGTTTTCAACCTAATCGCAGACCCGTGTGCGTGTGATTTTGAATACACAGAAATAAAACACAAGAGCCAATGTGTTTTATCCGTCTGCTCTCATCTAAGATGGCACTGGCCAGGACTAGAACTCTGGCCTGAACACCAGCCTCTAGGCAAAGAAGAGGTTTCTGGGGGCAGCAGCATTTGAAGGGACGAAAGTTTTAAGAGCTGGTCCGTGAGGCACTGCAGGGGCAGGGAAGTCCGTAGGCAAAGTGGGATGTGGGCCTCCTTGCGAACAGTGGAGTATGAAGCTCTGCTAAGGAAGATTGCAGTGCTTCATACACAGGGACCTCCCTGACTGAAGACCCCCCTCTCTCCTGAGCAGGAGTCTTGATCCTCTGGTCACCAAAGGAGTTGTTCAAGAGGAAGGGCAGTGATTCCTACTGAGGGTGCAGGACAGAGTTGGCTAGGAGGGGTGGAGCATGAAGCAGCCACAAGGGTGAGTGGACAGCTAGAATGACAGCAACGGTGTGAAGGTGGCAGACCTGAGAGCTGTGCAGAGCGGGCATCTCCTGGATCCAGCCTTAGCTCTGTTCCCCACCATGCACACAGCTCACAGCCTGGCGGGGTTAGTAACAGGTGGTTACTGAGCGGAGGAAACAGTGATAATGGCTATGGTGCAGTTTGCTCTCGGACACTGTGCTAAGCAAGTCCTCTGCAGGCGTCGCTCCACCCTCACCATGGCACTGAGAATTTGGCACTGTTTTGATAACTGTGTCACTGAGGAAGCTATTGAGGCACACATCGTGGTTCAAGGTGGAGCAGGGTGTGACCTTGGGCCCTCGACTCCAGACCTCTCACTTGCTCACCCACTCTGTTCTGTTTGGAATCTCCATAACAGCTCCAGAGTGTTGACAGAAAGAGAACATCATTTCACTACTGTTCGATAGATGAAAAAGCTGAGGTTGTGGAGGGAGTGACAGAGAAGGACCTGCCACAGGGTTTGTCCCCTCCTCTCTGTTTCACCGGGTTGCTGGGTGGGAGGACAAGCATTCAGCTTACCTGGAGATGCCTCCTACAAGGCCACTACCCTGGTGAAGATGCCTCCTACCAGGCCACTACCCTGGCTAGGGTTAGGGGTTAGAGTTAGAGTTAGGGTTAGGGGTTAGGGTTAAGGCCACTAACCCCGTAACTGAGGGTGGGAATGGGACCAGCCCTGCAGCTTCCGCTCTGTGTCCAGCAGTGGGTCAGGCAGTTACGCTCTTCTTTATAACCTCCCAGTAGCTCCAGAATTATGTTTTCTCACCTCCTTTCACAAAGGAAGAAACCAAGGCAGGGAGAGGTCTGCCCACAGTCATGCAGCTGATTTGGCCGCCGGCAGCTCAGTCTGCCTCTGCAGCCGAGTCGTTGGGGCCACCAGTGCAGTCTTAGGAACAGTGGGGAACAACCAGATGTCTGTGCACAGTGACAGCTGTTTCTGGGGGACGTTTTATTTCTGACGAATGTGATTTGGGGAGAGGCACATGTGGGGGGGGTGTGCAGAACACCGGGGTGCACCTGTCCCAGTGGCAGGGGTATCAACTTGAGAAGGGGCTGGCAGGGCACCCTCTGCCGGACCTGGGCCCTCCAGACAGTCCTGGGGGTGGAAGGTTAGTGACAAATGATTGTTCCAGCACCACTCAACTCATAGAACACAGGCTAGGAAGTGGCAAGGCTCTGGGCCAAACAGAATTCTTTGGATTTTTGTCTTCCTATTTTTCTATCCCCTCTTCATATGGCCATTAAATGAGATGCAGCTAAAAGCAGCACTTTCCTCTGTGAACAAGCAGGAGGATGGATGACATACAGACTCCGCCTCCATGGGACTGGCAGAGTCCACGCGCTCTCTAAAAGCACAGGTCAGCGCTAGTGAGAGTGCTCATGCCAAGGCGGGACACCTGAAGAGTGGCTTCTTCCAGAGCTGTTTAGACACAAGACTGAGTCTCTAACTGTGACGTTTCAGGCATCAGCAAACAGATGGCACAGTATTTTAAGAGGCAAGAAGAGCTTTCTGTTGATGCTCAGTTAACACTCGGCCCTGGCTAGGAAACTTATGTTATGCGTAATAACAATGGTCAGCACTTGGCCGGGTATGGTGGCTCACCACCTGTAATCCTAGCACTTTGGGAGGCCAAGGCAGGTGGATCACTTGAGCTCAAGAGTTCAAGACCAGCCTGAGCAAGAGTGAGACCTCGTCTCTACTAAAAAGAGAAAAACTAGTCAGGTATCATGGCAGGTGCCTGTAGTCTCAGCTACTCAGCAAGGGGATGGCTTGAGCCCAAGAGACTGAAGTTGCTGTAAGCTATGCCATTTCAGCACTCTACTCAGGGTGACTGAGTGAAACGCTGTTTCAAAATAAGAAGAAGAAGAAGAATGGTCAGCACTTAAAAAGCCCTTACTGCACACCAGTCACTGCTCTAAGTTCAGACTCGGCAAACTTCTACCTGGGGACAACTGAGACCCACAGCCTGTGTGTATACCTCGAGTTACACTGGAAACACAACCACACTCGCTGTTTTACAAATAGTTTCAGGCTACTGTCCCTGCAGAGGTGAGTAGCTGTGACAGAGACCATTAGGTCCCCAATGCCTAAAATATTTACTATCTGGTCCTTCACAGAAAAAGTTTGCTGAATCCCGTTGGCACACTTTATTTCATTTAATCCATCATACGAGGTCTGACAATTAAGTACATGAACTTGCCACCAGGCACTTAAATTGGCACCACTATTCAAACAGCTCAGTGAGGTTTCACGACTTCGGTATGTCAGTGTCCTGCAGCTGCATTTGTGTTGACCTGTGGTGGTGTCTTGCTGAGTGGGGTTCATTATTGCTGTTGTGTGATTTTGTGTACCATCATGAGGATGTCAGAGCTTGAATTAGAGCAACAAATGTTTGTAAATGTCTTTTTCAACTTGGCAAGAGTGGAGGTGAAATCATGGCTATGTTAGCCCAAGTTTATGGGGATGATACCATGAAGAAAATGGCAGTGTAAAAATGGATTAAATATTTTTCTGAGGGGAGAGAAAGCATCACTGATGAACAGAGGTCAGGGCATCCAGTAACAGATAGAACTGATGAAAATATTGCAAAAATTCTTCTAATTGTGCATCAGAAGCATAACAGACCAAGTAAACATCAATAGGAAAATCTCAACTGAAAATCTTGGCATGAGAAAGTCTGTGCAAAAATGGTCCCAAAGGAGCTCACGGATGAACAAAAGCAAAGAAGAGTCAAAGTTTGCCAAGACCTTTTGGAGAGGCAAGACGCTGTTTTGGACCATGTTATCACTGGTGATGAAACCTGGGTGCACCAGCACCGCCCTGGAACAAAGCATCAAAGTGCACGGTGGAAGTCAGCCAGTTCTCCACAACCAAAAAAGTTCCATCGGTCCAAATCAAGAGTCAAAACGATGTTGCTAAACTTTTTTGATATCAGAGGGATTATTCTGATGATTTGTACCAACAGAACAAATAGTTAACCAAGTTTACTATTCGGAAGTGCTGAAAAGGCTGTGTGAAAAAGTTACACGAAAACATCCTGAACTTTTCGCCAACTCATGGCTCTTGTAAGATGACAATGCACCTACCCACATGGCTCTGTCTGTGAGGGAATTTTTAGCCAGTAAACAAATAACTGTATTGAAACACCCTCGCTACTCACCTGATCTGTCCCCCAATGACTTTTTTCTCTACTTGAAGACAAAGGAAATATTGAAAGGAAGACATTTTGAAGACATTCAGGACATCAAGGGTAACATGATGACAGCTCTGATGGCCATTCCAGAAAAAGAGTTCTAACATTGCTTTGAAGGGTGGACTAGGCGTTGGTGTCACTGCAAATACTCCCAAGGGGAGTATTTCAAAGGTGACCATAGTGATATTCAGCAATGACATATGCAGCACTTTTTTAGGATGACATTACAAATGTCAGATCTCATTTTCCTAGAAGTAGGTAATAATAGTATCCCCATTTAACAGATGAAGAAACTAGGTCATACAGGTAAAAATAACTAATTTTAAATTCAAGCAATCCAGCACCAAAATCTGGGACTGTAATAGCTACATTGGGTGGGGATTCTCTCTCTGAAAGACTTGCCAAATTTAGCAAATAAAAATATACAATGCTCAGTTAAATTTTAATTTCAAATAATGTTGTTTTTTTTGTTGTTGTTTGTTTGTTTTTTAGTATAAATGTGTACCAGGCAGTATTTGGGACATACTTATACTAAAAAACAACTCTATTCATTGTGCATCTGAAATTCAAATTTAACTGGACATCCTACATTTTAACTGGTAACCCTGCTAAGGACCCTGGGAAGAAGGACGCAGCAAGGCAAGTGGTCACAGCAGACCCTGGAAGAGGCCAGGTCTCTTCCCACAGCCAGACCTCTTCCTGGGAGGTTGGCAATGGATCCTCCTGTGCGTTTCAATCCTTTTGTTCTACTGTAGGATTCTCAGGGGTTCTTAGGAGCAGTGGTGCCTAAATCTGTCAGAAGCCAGGAACAGAGAGGAGGCCTCAGGGAGAGCCACAAATCCCCTCTCCAACCCAAGGCTGAGTATCCCTCCCCTTTCCCCTGGCAAACTCGAGCATCTGCTTCTTATTTCCCTCGTCCTCCCAGTCAAAGTCCCCAGCAGACCCTCTCTGTCCTTGAGATTGCATAGGAGTTTAAGAAAGAGGGGGAAAAAATGGCAAGGCAGAGCAACAGCAATACAGGCTCAGAGGGCTGGGGGTAGGAGGGTGTGGGGAGAGAGGGAGAAGGAGCGGGACAGAGAGAGGAAGAGAATGGGGGGTGGGGAGAGATGGGGGATGGGAGAGGGCCATCTAATTTTTATAGACTGGGACATAAATGCAACATGATTCACTTTCAACAGGCCACCTGGATTAGATGAAAGTTAATTAAAACAATCCCTCATTTCTCAGCATTTAAAACTTCTTAAGTCTCACTTGGGGAAGGGTGAGGCAGGACTTTTTATTACTCTTAGATGGTGTTCAGAAGGCCCATAAATACATCTCCTCTTCCCGTGATCCCATTAATCTTGCCGCCTCTCCTGCTCCTCTCTGCCAACAATCAGATCCCAGTAAACAACCTCAAGTGAAATTTGCAACTGTCAGATAAACATTAAAAATGCTTCTCTTGTCCTTTCCCATTGATAGTCCCATTAATATTGTAATGGAACAAAAAGTTATGAAAATGAATGCATGCTGGTTTTAGAAATGAATGATGCCGACTGCCGCTGGGATGGAGACACACATGCATATGGATGGGCTCGGAAGATCGCGGATGCTGCCCACATCCGCAGGAGGCTGCGTGCCCACAGGACTGGCCACGCGCACGCCAGGGACCAAGGACACCTGCACGCAAAGCTGGGTACACGCGTGTGCCCATGTGTCAGGGTGGAGAGGCTCATAACCGGAATAAAGGATTCCACCCGAGAAAGTACTGAGAAAACACGCTCACTGCCCAGCTTTAAACAGAGTAAAATATTGCAGCCTTTTCTAGTTCATCATTAGTTCTCTCATCCCTTATCTGTCGGCAGTCAGTGGCTGGGATTCTCTCTAAAGATACTAAGATACCCCAACTGATAAGGGTCTCTTGACATTTCTTCATTTATTTTCTACGCAGAGAGCTTTTTAATACACATGCATGCTTTCATGTGTGCGTTTATCTACCTGACAAATGAGGCCTTAAGATCTGAAGGTATAAAACATGAGAACTTTGTAAGAAAAAAATTTCTTAAGGTATATTTTAGGTCAAAGAGTCACACTTGATGCGGGAAATCAGTACAAGTGCTGTGCAAATTTAGGTTCGCTAGGCGAGCAGACAGGAAAACAAACAAAAAAACCTTTAACTGGGATCTCTTGCAGAGGGATTTGACTAACCATCACCTTGGCCTGGGGCTCCTGGTGGGTAAAGACTACTTTGTATCTGTTGGGTTGTAACCCAGCCCCTGGCATAATACCAGGAATTTACTGGAGAAATGAGATGCTGAAGGTAGTGGGGAAGGGGAAAGAGAGGAAGGTAGGGAGAAATGGTCCTTTTGCTCTTCCTCCACAGGGAAGCCTAACTCCACCTGCCAACATCAGGCAAGAGATTGTTGTCATCTTTTAACACCCGGGAAGGTCAACCTGAAGATGGAGCTGGGGAGGTCAAGGGGAAAGGAAGGAGCGCATCACGGATGACGCACCCATCTGATGATCTTCCTCTGGGGAGGGAGGTGGTCTTTGGTTTTCGTGCTCTTCCTTCTAACATTTCTCTAGCATGATCTTACTTCATATCAGTACATTTATATGTGTGTGTGTGTATATATATAATTTTGTGTGTATGTGGACCCAGGAGTCTCTCTGTGTTGCCCAGGCTGGTCTTGAACTCCTGGCCTCAAGTGATCCTCCTGCCTTGGCCTTCCAAAGTGCTAGGATTATAGGACTGTAAGAAACAGAAAGGAGGCTCGGCGCCTGTATCTCAAGTGGCTAAGGCGCCAGCCACATACACCTGAGCTGGCAGGTTCGAATTCAGCCCGGGCCTGCCAAACAACAATGACAACTACAACCAAAAAAAAAAAATAGCCGCGCCTGTAGTCCCAGATACTTGGGAGGCTGAGGCAAGAGAATCGCTTAAGCCCAGGAGTTGGAGGTTGCTGTGAGCAGTGATGCCACGGCACTCTACTCAGGGTGACAGCTTGAGGCTCTGTCTAAAAAAAAAAAAAAAGAAAAAGAAAGAAAAGAAATAAGAAAAATACAGAATTACATTGAGTTCTTGCTTAGAAGACAAATATAAAACTTGAGAGAGAGGAAGATGCAATCCTGTAACAACCAACTGGGAGCCGCCAACTCCCCCTAGAATGCATAAAATACGCCTACATGAGTAGCAGACTTTGCCGCCGCCACCACCACCCTGAGTGGTGAGGTATCAACATCACAGCAACCATCAGTAAGATTTGGTGCATACCAAAAGGGGCATGGACCAGAATCTAGGTAGAAACCTGGTGAAACCTCCAGCATCAGTCACCTCAGCTAACTGGATGTCACTGCCTTCCAACAGACACACAGCATAGAACTCCAAGAGTATTTACAATTGAGTAAAGTCATGTTTGGAGAAATCTAAATGTATTTTAATATTTTTGCATTAAGAAATCTGTAAAATTGGCCAGGCTTGGTGGCTCAGGCCTATAATCTTAGCACTCTGGGAGTCCAAGGCAGGTGGATAGCTTGAGCTCATGGGTCTGAGACCAGCCTGAGCAAAACGCGAGACCCCATCTCTACTAAAAACAGAAAAACTAAGGCAAGAGGATCACTTGAGGCCAAGAGTTTGAGGTTGCTGTGAGCTACGATGCCATGGCACTCTACCCAGAGCCTGAGACTCTGTCTCAAAAAAAAAAAAAAGAAAGAAACCTGTAAAATTCTTATTTTATGTCCTTGCAAAGTTTTGGGGATTTAAGCCTTTAAGAGTAACAGCTTTCAACTCCGATTTAAAATGTAAAATTGAAGAATTGGTTTAACTTGGGATTCAACATTGTACAGTGTTAGAACATTTAAGCTTTACACTCACTTTATTAGTTTAATTTCATAGATTTTTGAGAATTATTTAAGTACTTGAAAAGATTTTGTTAAGTCAGGATACTGAAGTATCTAAGGAAATAAAATATATAACATTTGTAAGTGCAGTTTAAAATACTTGAAAGTATTTAATGAGGGACAGAATAGAATTCAAGATCCCCTTAAAATGATCGCTAAAATGAGGATAACGAGATTTTTAAACTGACTTATAAATAGAATAATGAGATGCATAAGCTAATTTTAAAAGCCAAAGACGGAATCCCAACACGTTCTAAGCACGGATGAACCTCGAGGACATTATGTCAGGTGAAATAAGCCAGGCACAAGAAGACAAATGCTGTATACAGTAGCCAGATTCATAGAGGTAAGCAGAGTGGTGGGTACTGGGGGCTGGAGGGAAGGAGAACTGGGGAATTGTTTAATGGGTACAGAGTACAGTTTTGCAAGATGAAAAAGCCCTGGAGATCTGTTGCAACAGCATACTGAACTGTTCACTTAAAAATTATTAAGATGATAGATTTCAAAAATAAAATGAAAAAAAGCTCACATGAAATTGTGGATGTTAATGTATAATTCTAGTTTTTTTGCACATTAACATTGAAAACTCAGTTTTCTGCATACAAAAGTTACCTGTAAAGGCATAAGAAAATCACATCAGCAATCTAAATGGTGGGGCCACGAGGCACGGCTGTGGGATTGTCTTGAGGACAAGCGGGAATGACAGTGAGAGCACATCCCCTACGCTGGCTCCGGCTCCGAGGAGATGGCTCCGAGGAGATGCCTTCTTTTTCCCCACTTCCTCCCCAGGGCACCCTGGGGAGTCATGTGAATCCCCCAGATGTCTAAAGAGAAAAAGTCTTCCCACTACTCCAGTAACTATCCCAGGTATGGTGGCAACAATGTCCTCCAGCCCTCAGGTCTGAACAGTGCTTCCCTGCCTGGCAGAAAAGGGGCAGAGAGAAGCAAGGGTGCAAACTCTGGCCACCCTCATAACAGGACTCCAGAATGGAGATGGAGAGGTGATATCAGGCAGCTCGGGGACACCAGTTCCCACGGTGTGTAAGTGGAGACATAGAAAAAGCCGGACTGCAGGTGTAATCGGCCTTCCGAAATGACCCCCTTCTTTAGTTATTTTTGTTCCCTCAAACTCTGCCAGTGAAGCCTAACAACCGGCCCTCGCCAGCTTCTCTCAGACCTCATCACCACCAGCAGCCGATGCATGATCTGTGAATTGGACCACCAGGAGAACCTGTGACTTCAGTCCCCAGGCAACATGGCCTGCATTCCACAGCCCATTGCCCTTTGTCAGTCGGAGAGCCAGATTTGCGAATATTTCTCTTGTTCGCCTGACAGACACCTCTCACGTTAGAATTCCTTTCTTCCTTGCCAGTCCTCGTGGTACCCATAATTGGCTCTTTGTGCATTGAAGAACAGCACCTAGGCTGGACCCCTTTGTGGGTTTGGTAACATAGGGAGGGAATGAGAATTAGCACAGAGGAGGAAGCAAGGTAGAGGGGGTGTGGGGATGGGTGTATGTGAGACACAGAGACCCTGCAGAGAAAATAGCTGCCTTAATTCCTGCCAGCATTCTATACTACTCGCCAGCTCCAGTGTCTCAGGATGTCGGGCTGCACTCACTGCCAGCATTCTATACTACTCGCCAGCTCCAGTGTCTCAGGATGTCCGGCTGCACTCACTGCCAGCATTCTATACTACTCGCCAGCTCCAGTGTCTCAGGATGTCCGGCTGTACTCACTGCGAGCATTCTATACTACTCGCCAGCTCCAGTGTCTCAGGATGTCCGGCTGTACTACTGCCAGCATTCTATACTACTCGCCAGCTCCAGTGTCTCAGGATGTCCGGCTGCACTCACTGCGAGCATTCTATACTACTCACCAGCTCCAGTGTCTCAGGGCATCCGGCTGTACTACTGCCAGCATTCTATACTACTCGCCAGCTCCAGTGTCTCAGGATGTCCGGCTGCACTCACTGCGAGCATTCTATACTACTCGCCAGCTCCAGTGTCTCAGGACGTCCGGCTGTAGTACTGCCAGCATTCTATACTACTCGCCAGCTCCAGTGTCTTAGGGCATCCGGCTGTACTACTGCCAGCATTCTATACTACTCGCCAGCTCCAGTGTCTCAGGGCATCCGGCTGTACTACTGCCAGCATTCTATACTACTCGCCAGCTCCAGTGTCTCAGGATGTCCGGCTGTACTCACTGCGAGCATTCTATACTACTCACCAGCTCCAGTGTCTCAGGGCATCCGGCTGTACTACTGCCAGCATTCTATACTACTCACCAGCTCCAGTGTCTTAGGGCATCCGGCTGTAGTACTGCCAGCATTCTATACTACTCGCCAGCCCCAGTGTCTCAGGATGTCCGGCTGTACTCACTGCGAGCATTCTATACTACTCACCAGCTCCAGTGTCTCAGGGCATCCGGCTGTACTACTGCCAGCATTCTATACTACTCACCAGCCCCAGTGTCTTAGGGCATCCGGCTGTAGTACTGCCAGCATTCTATACTACTCGCCAGCCCCAGTGTCTCAGGACGTCCGGCTGTCCTCACTGCCAGCATTCTATACTACTCGCCAGCCCCAGTGTCTCAGGACGTCCGGCTGTCCTCACTGCCAGCATTCTATACTACTCGCCAGCCCCAGTGTCTTAGGGCATCCGGCTGTAGTACTGCCAGCATTCTATACTATTCGCCAGCCCCAGTGTCTCAGGACGTCCGGCTGTACTCACTGCCAGCATTCTATACTACTCGCCAGCTCCAGTGTCTTAGGGCATCCGGCTGTAGTACTGCCAGCATTCTATACTACTCACCAGCTCCAGTGTCTCAGGACGTCCGGCTGTACTACTGCCAGCATTCTATACTACTCACCAGCTCCAGTGTCTCAGGACGTCCAGCTGTACTACTGCCAGCATTCTATACTACTCGCCAGCTCCAGTGTCTCAGGACGTCCGGCTGTAGTACTGCCAGCATTCTATACTACTCACCAGCTCCAGTGTCTTAGGGCATCCGGCTGTAGTACTGCCAGCATTCTATACTACTCACCAGCTCCAGTGTCTCCGGACATCTGGCTGTACTACTGCCAGCATTCTATACTACTCGCCAGCCCCAGTGTCTCAGGGCATCTGGCTGTACTTACTGCCCTTCGTTCATTAATTCATTCACAAATATTTGAGACCCCACTATGTGCTGTACAATGTGTTAGGTTCAGGAACCAATAGCAGACAAGAAGAGATGAGGTTTCCATCATATCAGCTTATATTATAATGCAGGAGATAATTAATAGGCACTAAATAAGTAGACTAGGTAATTTTAAATTACAAGAAGTGATATGAGGAAAATAAACAGGGAACTGTGATGCAGAGGAAAAGTCCTACAGGCACAGTAAACAGTAAGTGCAAAGGCCCTGTGGCAGAAGAGAGCTCAGGCCATGTGAAATGTCATTACATTCTTCCAGCAGTTCTTTCAAGGTAATCTGAGTGGGTTTCTGTTATTTGTTACCAAATGAGGATCTTAACACACAATCGCTGAATTAATAAACAAGGGGTGCATTTAATTTTCTACCAGCCTCATCCTTTTCTGGTCTTTAGCTTTCCTGACCCCATTTGCTGCAGTTTCAAATGATCCACCCAAGCTTAGTGAGGCTCGTTATTAATCAGAACTCTTTCCCTTGCAAATGACAGAAGCTCAACTCAAGCAGGCACAAGCCCATAGGGGAGTTGCTGGCTTATTACCTAAGCCTGAAGGCGAAGCTGGGTCCAGAACCACAAAATCCTCATCCACCCTCTGCCCATCTAGCTCCAAACATTTGTTCTGCCTTCCCCTGTGTTGACTTGATATTCTTGGTCTGCTGTCACCACATTACAGCAAACACTGCCACCACTTGTCCTGGTTTACATTCCACCAGCTCAGCAACCACAGGGGCAAAAGAAGTATTTTTATTTTTATTTTTTTAAGGAGCCTACAAACTAAACAAAATAATAATTTGTTTCACTGAATGAGCTTGAGCCATGTGCCTGTTCCTGAGCCTGCGCCTGTGGTCAGTGAGATGAAATGGGGCAATTCCCAACTGCAGTCTGTTCAGAGCTCCCTTCCTCTGGAGCTGGGGTGGGACTGGTGGCCCTCAGGGGTAGTTTCAGGGTGTCACTGCCAGAAGAATGGAGGAAGTCTGCAAGGAGGCAACAGTCACCCAGCCTGTGAGTATCTCTGCTGTGCTCATCCTTCATGACAACGATTCATCAGCGCTCTCAGAGCTCCTCACAGACTTCAGGTGACCCCCGAGGACGGGCAGCACCTAGCCTCAGCCTGTGTGTTCACCACCTCCACCATCGAGGCAAAAAGTCCCGTAGTCTAATAGCATGTGGTGATCTTCCAAGGCTAACTGAGCGAGTATTTCCATATCCAGAACTTTTTAATTATAAATTACATTTACTTCCTATTTGGACTTGGCAAATACATTACTGGAGCCCAGAGAAAAGAAATGCTCTCTACCGAAGCATGCCAGGCTGTAGGAGGAAAGAGATATATCTGGGTAGTTCTAGCAAGAATTACTATCCTAAGTGCCCTATATGTAGTGATCTACTTAACCCTACAACAACCCTCTGAGTTTTATTATCCCCATTTCACAGATGAGCAAATCCAGTTTCAGAGTGCTTAAGGGACTTGCCTAGGTAACAGCTAGTAAGTGACAAAACAATCTGGCTGCTAAATCCATGCACTCTCACCTTCTAGACTAGATGACTCCTTTATCCTCTCTTGGATGCTGAAAGGAAAGCTCAAAGAGGTTAAGTGACTTGACCAAGCTACACAGTCAACAAATGAAAGAGCTGAGACTTCAACCCTGGCTCCCCTGTGTTTAGCTCTGGGCAGGAATTTTGGGCTCCTCAGGGTAGACCAGCCATCAAGATGCCTTCCTGCCACTCATTCTTGACAGTCACTCTGCTCTACTCAAGAACCCACATTTTGCCACTAGGGTTCAGTTGTGACTGTTTTTCAGAATGCACAGTGAACAAAAAAAGCATATCGCTACTGAGTGCAGTGGCTGTCATCAACACTACACTCAGAATCACCTGCTTGCTTTATAAAATGTGGAAGCCAAGGTTCCATCTCAGACCAATAAATCAGAATACCTGGGGGCATCTGTAGTTCATAAAAGCTATGCAGGTGAATTAAATGTATAGTCAGGGCCAAGAACCACCGATTTAGCCGATCTCAGCATACATGAGATCCAGAGGACACGGCAGAACATTTCTCCACTTTTCCCGGTGGTTTGCCTCCCATCCCACACCAACTGCCCTAGACGGGCCCCTGGAGCCTCCTGTCCCTGGCGCAGGCTTTCCCCAAAGTGGGGACATTGCCATGCTGCCTATAAAACGCTAGGATATGGGCAGAAAGTTCTAGAACATGATCATCTTTTTTTTTTTCCAGATTGATGTAAGTGTCCAATTAAGTTACACTGTTTCTGTGTGTTAGATTAAGTCCAAGTTGTAGTTGAGCCCTTCACCCAGGAGGTGTGCCCTATACCCCTCCATTGTGCCTGGCAGGTAAAAGCAGACCAAACCTCCCCTCCCCTCTCCCCTCCCCTCTCTTCCCTCCCCCCTCTCCACTCCCCCGCTCGAATTTGTGTTTTCCGCCTATGAGCAGGTAGTTGTTCAGCTACTGTTTTCATATTAGTATTGAGTACATTGGATACTTGCTTTTCCATTTTTGTGATATTTTACTTAGGGGAATGTTCTTCAACTCTATCCAGGTTAATACAAAAGATGTAAAGTCTCCATCTTTTTTATGGCTGAACAGTATTCCCTGGTGTATATATACCACACGGTTTATCCATTCCAGAGTAGACAGGCGCTTTGGTTGCTACAGTCATTTTTTTTTTAAAGCTGGGACTACAGGCACTGGCCACAATGCCTGGCTAGTTTTTCAAATATTTGTTTATTTATGTATAAATAAATAAATGACACAGAGTCTCATTATGTTGCCCTCAGTAGAGTGCCGTGGCATCACAGCTCACAGCAACCTCAAACTCTTGTGCTTAAGTGATTCTCTTGCCTCAGCCTCCCAAGTAGCTGCCACTACAGGTGCCAGCCACAACACCCGGCTATTATTTGTGTTGTTGTAGTTGTCATTGTTGTTTGGCAGGCCTGGGCTGGGTTCGAACCCACCAGCTCTGTGGCTGGTGCCCCCACTGCTGAGCTACAGGTGCCAAGCCAGCTTTGTCTTTAAGACAAAGTAGCCAAGAATATACCACAAGGGAAGGGTGGGGACACTTGAGAGAGATGTAGAAACATAATCCCACAGGCATTTTTGGAGCCCCATTTGGGGTCAGGCACTAAGATGGCAGGAAGAGGCTAGATCTGAGGCCCAGGGCACATCCTGGAAGGCATAATTTTCAGATACTGTTTTGGGGGCTGCCAGATGCACGAGGGTCTTCCTGGTAGACTAGTTCCTTGAAGCAGCAGGGCCTATGAAATAATGGTATCGACATTCTGTTTCTACCATGGATGGTAGAGGAAAAATACTTTTTTTTTTTTTTTTTTTTTTTTTTGCAGTTTTTGGCCAGGGCTAGGTTTGATGACCACTATACTGCCTGGAGTTCTAATTAGTAGAGATTTAGGTATTAATTGAGACACTAGGTCTCAAATCTGATTTTCAGGAGGGAAAGTTTTGAGTTTAGAGATGGAAAGAACCACAAAAGTAATCTAAAGTAATCTAGCTCAACCTTCACCTTACAGACAAGGAAACTGATACCAGACAAGTACACTGTCCAAGTGGTAGGAAGGATTTCTTTTCTTTTCTTTTCTTTCGAGACAGAGTCTCACTCTGTCACCCTGGGTAGAGTGCCATAGCATCATAGCTCATAGCAACCTCAAACTCTGGAGTTGAGCAGTCCTCTTGCCTCAGTATCCTGAGTAGCTGGGACTATGGGTGTGCTCCACTACTCCCAGCTAGTTTTTCTATTTTTTTTTTTTATTAAATCATAGCTGTGTACATTAATGTGATCATGGGGCACCATACCCTGGTTTCATAGACCGTTTGACACATTTTCATCACACTGGTTAACATAGCCTTCCTGGCATTTTCTTAGTTATTGTGCTAAGACATTTACATTCCACATTTTAGTTTTTCTATTTTTTGTAGTGACAGCCTCACTCTTGCTCAGGCTGGTCTCGAACTCCTGAGCTCCAGCAATCCATCCACCTTGGCCTCCTAGAGGGCTAGGATTGCAGGTATGAGCCACCACATCCGGCCAGTAGGAATGATTTCTGATTCCAAGTCAAATGGTCTTATCACTAAGTCAGGAATGGCTCCAAAAGTTTATTCCAGACTGTAGGATGGTCTGTGTTGTTCACCACTGTGTCTGGCACTAGGTTACCAATAGTAGGCCCTCCATAAACATTTACTTAGTGAATAAATGAATCTTGAAGTATTGACTCTGATGAGCTGGAATGCTGAATTCTGAGGCCACTGGTAGGCTTAAGCAGGAAGGTGTGTAAGACCTCTTAGTGATGCAGCAAGGGGAAGGGGTGACATCCCCACACCAGAGTCTGCAGCTTCTCGTGTGTATGGGGAAACACAGGGATCTCCTGGCCCTAACCGTAGTAGGAATCATCATTTACAAGTCGTGAAGAGTCCCCACATATCCCAAGGGTCTGAGTAAAAATCACACAGGTACTCTGAACCCAGGAAAAAGACACCTGGGTTTGGGATCCAGGCCTTCGAGCAGTCGTGGGCACCCAGCTGCCCTAGGCGAGCTTGGATCCAGGTTGGCATTTGCAACATTTGTTGCACTTCCCCTGGGTGACCCTGAGAAGTGGTGCCAGGCACATCACACTCTCCTTCCTATTATCTGTAAAGGACAGGCAATAGCCTAAAGAATGTTTTCTGCATTTTAACAGAGACAAAATCTAAGCTGAAGAAGCATCAGCCAGCAAGCAACGAGTTTCAGTCCCAGCCAAGCCTTCCAAGGTATTACTAGTTTGCTGGTGCTGCTGTAACAAAGCACCACATACCAGCTGCCTTAAAGCCACAGAAATTTATCATCTCACAATTCTAGAGGCTAGAAGTCCAAAATCAAGTTGTCAGCAGGGCTATGCTTGCTTCTGAAAACACTAGTGGGGGATCCTTCCCTTGTCTCTTCCAGCCTCCTGTAGCCCCAGGCATCACTTGGCGTGTGGCAGCATCACTCCAGTCCCAGCCTCCCTCCTCACATGGCCGTCTTCCCTCTCTGTCTGGGTTTGTCTCTTCTCCTCCTCTTATAAGGACGCCCGTCTTACTGGATGGAATTAGGCTCATCCTCATTTAATATGACTTTAACTGGATTACATGTACAAAGACCCTGTTTCCAAATAAGGGCACGCTAACACATACCAGAGAACAGGAGTTCAATACATCTTTGGGGAGACACAATTCAACCCATAATACCAGGCCTCCTTGGCCCCAGGACAACTTGAAAATCAGGATAGGACAGAGAATTTGCTGTTGGGGCAAAGCCAACTTGGGAGACCCCAACCTGGCAAGAACTATGCTCCAGTGTCTGCTGTTCCCTCCTCCCCTCATCCCCAGATGAAGGTCCCGTCCAATTGAGTCTGTACCAGGATGTCCCAGGCAAAGTCACTGTGATCAGACCAAGGTATCCCCTGGTCCCGAAGGTTTCTCCCAGCTATGGAGCCAATTGTGAGGAATACTGCTCACAGCCATTAGGGACCTCCCTGGCGGGGTAGTTGAGGGCCTGGTGGGAATCCAGATCCTTGGCTCTCAAGCTGTGGTGCCTGGGACAAGTAACCAAACATCTCTGAGCCTCAGCTTCCTCCTCTGGAATGGGAACCTCAAAGCGATAGCTCTGTATGGGGTTTTGCAGTAACAGTGTCAAGTTGGGGTCCTGGAACTATTTCTTCTGCACCAAATAAAAAGAACCCAGAAATGGAAAAGCCTGCAGAGGCGATGAGCCCAACTTCATCCTCTACCACCAGGGAAAAAAAAAGAAAGGAAAAAGAAAGACAAATAAAATGGCCCTTTTAACTTATATCCTTGGCATTAATTTTTACAGTTAACTGCTGAACTGAGTAAATCCTTTTCTTTTCTTAAGGACCTTTATAAATTCCATCATTAATAAAATCAGACATTCAATTAGAAGGAAACTCTGATTGGTAACGGATTGTGTCCTCGATACCTTTCTCCCCCTCCTCTGCGGACTCCCTGGGCTTCCCGGGTTTTTCCCTGCTGATGTGCCATTTCCCATTTGTCCCTCTTCGTCCCCCTACGCCCATCAGTGCCCCCAACAAAAGCCAGGGAAGAACAGGGGCTGATTCCATTAACTTCTGTCATTGCTTAAATCTCTCTCTTAATTAACATGAGTTAATATGATTAATCAAAATAATGAGACAAACCTATTAAATTAGGGGGCTGAAATGT
Organism: Nycticebus coucang; assembly: GCF_027406575.1. NCBI lineage: Eukaryota > Metazoa > Chordata > Mammalia > Primates > Lorisidae > Nycticebus > Nycticebus coucang. Next base: position 108,737,774 of record NC_069788.1, on the reverse strand, counting down.
CAGCAGGAGTGGGAAAGGCAGGAGGTGACCACCGGAAGTGCCCAGGGAGGAGGTGAGAGCAGAGACGGGCGGGGCAGGGAGCTGGGTGGTCCAGCCTGGTCCAGCCCTGGGCTGGGGGCAGGATTTGGGCAGTGGGTTGGAGAAACTGTCTTTGAGGACATGTTCATCTCTGTGAGTCAGAACAAGTCTCCGCACTTTTCTGGGGCCCGACACCCCCAGCTTCCTGATTCTCCTTGTCCCTCCTGGGTATACTCCCTCCTGAGTCAGTAGCTCTCCCTCCTGAAGCCAGGCTCTTGGAAACTGCTTTTCTGACAGCAGGATGATTGAAACCCCAGCTCTGCCCCTCGCAGGGTAGGAGACTTGGGGAGAGTTATTTTACCCCTCCAAGGCCCAGTGACCCCACCTACAGGAATGGGAACAATATTCCTGAGCTTGGTAACTGCTCTAAGGACCCAGGGAGATGCTATGTGGGAAAGCCTGGCGTGGTGCCCAGCTCCTCTGTATGACTTGGAAAATGCCCTGGGATTCTACAGTGCTTTTTAACTCTAGACACTTCCATATATATCATTATGCCACAACTTTTGGAGATAAACAGACAGGCATTATTTACAGCTCAGTGAGGTTTTGCAAACATTACTGAGCACCTACTGTGTGTCAGCCACTGTGCAAAGATGCCCCCAAGGTGAAGTGACTTGTCTGAGACTTCTACAACCAGTTCTCTTAACTCTGAGACCAGTGGGCTTTCCACTGCCCGAAGCCCCAAGTGACCAGGCTTCCCCACAGTGCCAGGACCTCTGTACCCTGGAGCATTCCCAAGCTATGGCCACTTCCACCGTAGGCCTGTGGCTCCTTGGCCTCCAGAGAGCTCGTCTGTAAGTCCATTCCAAAGAGAACAGTGTCTCCCCAGCACAGGGAACCTCACAGATGACTCAGGCTCATCACTGGGATGTCTTATTCCAGGAAAAATGGGCCTTTGGCGCCTCTTCTGTGCTACCTCTATAGCTACCCCAGCAGCAGAAGGGGCCCAAGGTCACAGATTTCTATAGACACACTGCTCAGAGAGCAAAGCTCCTGCGCAAATCCCTGGGAGAACCTGTTTGGGGCCTGAGCCTCCTGACACCCCCATGGAACTATTTTCCCTTTTCACTGGAAGCACACTTTTAACAGTCTCGCCAAGGTCTATGGGCATCTGCCCAGACATGGGCTGAATATTTGTCACAAAGGAGAGTATATGTCTGAAAATCCTCTGCTAGAAGTCCTGCTTTCTTGAGGATTCATCTTTACATCTTCTCCCGTTTCTGTAAGCAAACAGATAGAAACGAGGTAAGGGCAGTGACCAGATATTACCCAAGCCCCCAACTCTACCCTGAAAAACCCACACAGGTACACACAGAACAATCACTCCCTGCCACCCTCCCCAGCCCCAACCTGGAGTGGTCTTCTGATTGTGCCCAAGGGGCCTGGCTCTGTGAATAAACCTTTCCTCGTCTGCCTGTCACTGAATAAGCCAGCCCAGCTGGGGGCCCAGGAGTGTTCAGACAGCTGAACGGCTTGCCTTCAGACATGGCTGCAGACACTGCCTCCCAAATGGAATCAATCCTCATGATTCAAAGACAGGAAACAATGTACAAGACAGGGGAGTTTCCCATCAACAATCCAGACACCTTTAAAACCTTACCCCACACAGTGTTGTACTGGTAAACCCCTCAGCTCAGTAAATGATTATCTCAGAAGGTGGCATTGTCTAGAGACTTTTCAGGCATCCTCCTTCTTTATAGCTAGGTAAAGAGGAATATTAAAGAGTGTTTCCAAGACAAGAGCTGTGTGTGCAAGTGTGTGTACACATATGTCTGTCTGTCTTCCCAGGGTCTCCTCTCCCCCATAGCACCCTGGAAACGCTTCCAAAACACCAGTGATTGTGCCTGTTAGTCATTGCCTAAGCCAGATTCTCAAGCTTGGGTCCCAGGCATTGGGTACTCCACAAATGTACACACAAAGGACCTACGATTTTCACTGAAATTGTCTTCTCTGGCTAATGGGACAGTCATTTCCACTCTTCCCCTGTTCTCCCCTTGCTGCTTTCTGCTATAGAGTCTGGAAAACTTTTACTGCTCAATCTCTCTTCAGGGGTGGCCATGTGATCAAGTTTTGGATATTGAGATGAGTAAACTGCTACAGGGATTATAAAAATACTTTCTTCATTAAAGAGACAAATGAGTCTGGAGTTGCCACATGCTTATTTTTTACACCAATAACCACACAATGCCTGGAGCCACAGCAGCCATTTTATGACCTTGAGGCAACACAAATCAGACCAAAAAAATAGTACTCTAGGATGATAAAAACAGAAGACTCTGGATTCTTAATGTCATTTTAAGAGAGCAGACTTAGTTCATTTTGTGCTGCTGTAACAGAATACTACAGACTGGGTCCTTTCCAAATAATAGAAGTGCACTTGGCTCACAATTCTCATTGAGGTTAGAAAATCTAAGTTCATGGAGCAAACTGGGTGAGGGCCTTCTTGTTGCATCATAATATGACAGAAGGGATCACACAGGTGAGAGAGAGCAAGAGAGCACCAAACTTACTTTTATAACAAATCCTTTCTCTCAATAACAAGGCCGTTCTTCTGATAACGACATAAATCCATTTGTGAAGCCAGAGGCTGCATGACCTAATCACTTCTTTAAAACCCTTAAAAGTGGCTCAGTGGTTATAGCTCAGCAGCTAGGGCACCGGCCACATACACCAGGGTCAGCAGGTTTGAACCCTGCCAGGGCCTGCTAAACAACAATAACAACAACAACAACAACAGCAAAAATAGTCAAGTGTTGTGATGGGCGCCTGTAGCTACTTGAGAGGCTGAGGCAAGTGAACCACTTAAGCCCAAGAGTTTGAGGTTGCTGTGAGCTATGCCACCAGGGCACTCTGCCGAGGGCGACATAATAAGACTCTGTTTCAAAAAGGAAAAAAATCCTTAAAAGTCCTTAAAACAATACTGCTACAGATTAAGTTTCTAACATGTGAACTGTGGAAGACATAGTCAAATCACAGCATAGGCCAATCTGAAGTCTGTCTGCATCAGAACATCTTATTAAATAAGCAATAAATATCCCGGGTTTACTCCATTCTTCCCTGAGTTTTCTGTTACTTGCAGCCAAGAGCATTCCTCATGGAATTCCCAAGATTTAACTTAAAAGTTTACCTAAAAATTAATATATGTATATCCTGGATAATCTGGAGGACACCTTCATATAACTGAATACCATCATACTATTTCAAAACTCATGTTTACTTTAATTAACAATTTTTTAATTTACAGTTTTGGGGATGCCAAGTAGGACTATAGCTATCTCCTGCTATCAAACTCATTTTATTTTGAATTTATAAAATTTATAATTTTATTTTGAAATAAAATTCAAATTTTCTTTTAGCTGGGCTAATATCCCTTAATTTCTGAACTCTTGGTATTTGCTATCTAAAACACAGAAACCAATAGTTTTGTAAAATTTAGCTACATAAAATCTCACTTTATTGCAGTGTTTCATGCCTATAATGCCAGCACTTTGGGAGGCCCAGATGGGAGGATTGCTTAAGGCCAAGTGTTGATGACCAGCCTAGGCAATATAGTAAGTCCCTATATCTACAGAAAATAAAAAAAAATTAGACAGTGGTGCCTGTAGTCCCAGCTATGCAGGAGGCTGAGGTAGAAAGATCACTTGAGCCCATGAGTTCAAGACTGCAGTGAGGCCACTGCACTCACAGAGTGAGACCTATCGCTTAAAAAATAAATAAAAATTTTAAAAAACAAAATAAATTAAGTCTCACTCTATGGATTTTGGAACTGAATCCATTTGGGTGATGAGGAATACCTGAAAAAACAATAACAAATGATTATTGTTGTAAATGATGCACTCATCTAAGCAGAAGTCAAATTACCAGTAAACCCCTCAGCTCAATGAACGATTATCTCAAAAGGTGGCATTCCCTAGAGACTTTTCTGGAGTCTTCCTTGTTTATAGCTAGGTGAAAAGACACATTAAAGAATAGGTCTTTCCAAGACAAGAGCTGTGTGTGGGTCACTGTGCCCCATACAAACATAGATTTCACAGGAATTGAAACAGGACAACTGAGTTATCTGACTCCACAGTAACACAGGCATGATGAGTTCAGACAAACCTGTGCTGTAAGGCAGTGCTGCGCTGGGGTCAGCCTGCTTGGGCTTATGAGAGCCGACTGTTAAATTCGCCCGTATTTCGAGAGCCTGGTATTCAATGCAGCAGTTATGGTGGGCTCCACGGTGAAAGCAGGTGCACCACAGACATCAGCACACGTTACTTTCCTTCCCGGGGAGCCGGTTACCAGCACCACTCTCGGTAGCAGTCAATGCTTTATCTGTCTTGTGAGTAGCAACAGTTTCAGCAAAACATCTTCTAGTCCATTAACTTAATGTTGAATTTTATCCGTTTGGTACCTTTTTGTATTGAATTTATAAATCGAGCTTGATTTTATGATTCATATAAAAGATAGAAGCATAAGGAGCATGTACTCATCTGGGGTGTCCAGAGCCAACAGGATAGAGAGAGAGAGAGATCTAAGAGGGGGATTATTATAAGAATTGGCTCATACAATTATGGAAGCCAAGAAATGCCAGTCTGCCATCAGCAAGCTGGACAACCCGGGGAGCTGATGGCCAAAGTCCCAGTCAGAGCTTGAAGACCTAAGAACCAAGATAGGGTGAGACGGGGCTAAGCCCCAGAGCCTGAAGGCCCAGGAATCAGGCGTCCCAGTCCCTGATGTCAGAGAAGGTGGATGTCTCAGCTCAAGAGGAAGCAGAGAATTTGCCTGTCCTTGGCCTTTTTCTTCTATCTCAGCCCTCAGCTGATTAGATGGTGCCAATCCACACTGGTGATTGTCTTTGCTTGGTCTACTGATTCAAATGCTAACCTCTTCTGGAAACATCCTCACAGACGCCCCCAGACATGTGACTTACCAGCTATCTTACCATCCTTTCACCCACTCGAATCTACACAAAAAACTAACCAGCACAGAGTTTATATGTGTTTTATGGCCGTACATGTTTAGGTGTTATCATATGTGTATTAATAATGATTTTAAGTCAAAATGTAGTGTTAGGAGAAACTTCTTTTCAATTTACTCAAGTTTGAGAAACACTGCTCCAAGCCCATTAAAGTTACTGGTCTCAAACTGGTATGTAGAGGATCCTCTGGGACCTTATCCCCATCTAACTTTTCCCATTTTGAGCTCCCTGCTGCAAACTGGTCTCTCTCCCTGTCCCTCAAACACATGTCACAGGGATGCGGCATTTTAGCAAGATAGTAGAAATACAGTGCCTGACACTATATCCCTCCATGCCTTACCCCAACTCCACGTGTCCTTCCAGGCCCCACTTAGATTCCCCCTCTCCTTTGGAGGCGCCTCTGATCACTCCCTGGATAATGAGCCTCCTCTGCTCTTGCTACCTGGAGTGTTGGTCAATGAAGCCGCTCCCCTCCTTGCCTAGAGGAGAAGCAGCTGCAGGCAGGAGAGTTCCTAGGGGCCTTGGAGATCACTCTACCAGCTCCCCTCTACCTGCAGAACTGCTCATATTTTTCATACCTCCTTTCCTTCTGTTCCATAGGAAGAAGTTTGCTTATTTCTTGCCAAGGCAGTTCCTCTATCAATGGACTTGAGTACTACGTACAATCATTCCACTCCTCCTGGGAATTTGATCCACCAACTCCTCCCTTTCTCCATATTAAGTCTTTAATCTCTTTCTCTTTTCTGTTTCCTCCTTAACCCTCCACGGGAATCCCTAAGATAAAATAAAATCCATGATGCTTTCAGCTACATCTAACAGAAAAGCCAATCAAAATGGCTTAAACAATCATAAAATGTATTATCTCACATTAATGACAAGCCTAGATGTGGGGCAGTGTCCAGGGTCAGAGGGGTTCATCTCTCTGCCAGGGACTGGCTTCTCTCATGATGGTTGTATGGCCACCAGCAGCAGCCAAGGCCACACACGTCCTTATTCAGAAAAACTCTTCCCTCAATCAGTCTGATTGGACTATAAAGTCAAGTGCACATCCCTGGGCAATAAATCAGCGGCCAGGGGAGTGCTCTGCACTGATGGACTTGAACCCATCAACAGAAAAAAGAACGAGATGCTGAGATTGGTCACCCATCCCTGTGACCCTGAGTCCAAAGGGCTTCCCTAGGGTGGGATGGAAACCTTAACAAAATCGGGGTTCTCTGAGGAATTAAGAAGTGAGGGAACAGGAGCTTGGAAGACAACCAGCAGTTGCACCATCCACTTTCTCTGCTCCCCTCCTGCCCACTGTTGTCCCTTAGCTCCCATCCGTTTTAAGAAGCATCACACTGGCTATCTCCCCTACCCAGTGCCCTGCAGCTTGGCTTCCCACCCCACTGCTCGGCTAAAATTGCACTTGCAAAAGTCACTGGGGTCCTAATTTGGACTCTGTGGATTTTGACACTCCACCAACTTCTTTCTTTACCCTCTCCCACCCATCACCCTGCCCCTACCTTCAGATGAGCAACCTATCCTCTTCCATAACACGCTCCCAATCATTCACCAATGTTTATTCCACAGACATGCTTTAAGCACCTGCCATATGCCAATTCAGTATATCCTGCACATACTACTTTGCAAATTACTCTAGAATGCATGGTTTAGTCTCGTCATTATTCACTGCAACAATTGCAGTAACTTCCCAACAGGGCCTTCTGCCTGCCTGTCTCCCCCTTTGGCAATCTGTCTTCCTTTTTAACAGGGGTGATCTTTCCAAATGCAAGTCTAATCATCAGTCTCGCCTGCTTGCATTTCTCCTGCAGGAGAAAGCCTGAAGTCCCCAGCGTGGCATTCAGGCCTGGCCGTGGCAGCCAGCCCCACTCGCTTCTCCCAGGCTGTAGCCCTTCCTGTCTTATACTGTGAGCTCTGAGCATATCGAACCACTTCCCAAGCTCATCATGAGCCTTCTTGATTTGGACTTCTGTTCATACTCTCTCCTCTTTATTAAAATCCCACCCCCTGCTTTTTCTGCCAGGAAGAACCCTCCTCGTTTTTCAAGACCCAGGCTCCCTTCAAGAGACCTCCTCAGTGAGGTCTTCTCCAAGATGTCCTCTGTGGTCCTAGAGCATTTTGTCCCCTTGTCCTAGCATTTTACTGTTAAATTTATACTCAGGACTTCTTGCAGGGGAAGAACTGGATCAAAGTCACCACTCTGCTAAGCACAAACACCTGGAAATGTATAGCGAGCTACTTACTCCAGCCTCCTCATTTGACAGATGGGGAACCTGAGGGCAAGGGAGGAAGTGACTTGCAATGTCTTCTGTATATTTAGTCAATGTTCTTTCCCTGCCAGTAGGAAAAAATAGGCTTAAACAAAAAGGGAAGTTTTGAATTTTCAGATTCTCTCCTCAGGCACAATTTCGGTCTAAAGATTCAAAAAGTATCATCAAGACCTAGTTTCTCAGGGTCGGGCACAGTCGGGCTCATTCCTGCAATCCTAGCCCTCCGGGAGGTCAAGATGGGTGTATTGCCTGAGCTCAGAGGTTCAAAACCAGCCTGAGCCAGAGCAAAGCCTCATCTCTAAAAATAACTGGGCGTTATGGTGGGCACCTGTAGTCCCAGCTATTTGGGAGGCCAAGCCAAGAGAATTGCTTGAGCCCAAGAGTTTGAGGTTGCTGTGAGCTATGACACCATAGCTCTCTACCAAGTGTAACAAAGTGAGACTTTGTCTCAAAAAAAAAAAAAAGACCCAGTTTCTCAGCTCTGTTTTCCTTTCTGCTGGCTTCATTCTCAGATTCTATATAGGAACAGAATGGCTGGCAACCACTCCAGTCTAAATTCCTCCACCCTCAAGTTCACATCAGTGGATAAGAGAATGCCTTTGGTGGTCATGTAAACAAAGTCCCAACATCTATGCTGATTATGACTTGAGTCACGTGCAATTCCATGACTGGGCAGTTGCAGGGCACATGTTCATCTGTGCAGCTGCAGGTAGAGTCTCCCAAGTAGCTGGGACTACAGGTGCCCATCACGACACCTGGCTAATTTCTCTATTTTTAGTAGAACATGGTCTCACTCTTGCTCAGGCTGGTCTTGAACTCCTAAGCTCAAGTCCTGCTCCTGCCTTGGCCTCCCAGAGTGCAAGGAGCCACCATGCCTAGCCGAAACACTAATTTTCTGAGTAAGGTCCATTTTAAAAAGGATGTTTTAATAATTAAAATGTGAGGAGGTAACACCTTCTGAATAGAGAAAAATTCCTTCTATTAAAAAAAAAACTCAGGTGGCGCCTGTGGCTCAAAGGAGTAGGGCACCGTCCACATATGCTGGAGCTGGTGGGTTCAAACCCAGCCCCAGCCAAAACCAAAAACAAACAACAACAAAAAAAACTCAAGCTTTAAAAGAAGCCATCATATCATTCATATTTTCTTACTTCCCCAGCAATCAAGGAAAACATGGACATGAAATAAGCTCAGATGAGTTCGGGGAGTTCCAGAGGTGGCTTGAAGCAGATAAATCCCAAGTGCTGAAAAAAGCCTCCAGGTAGGCAGAGGTGGGGCAGGTGCTGCACACAACTGGGCGGGCACTCAGGACAGAACCTGAGGAGGCCTCTGAACAAGATAATGAAGATAGAGAAAGCTCACATCCACGTACCCACGTAAAAATTCGGTTTCTCTGCCCACACATCCTAGAGAAACCGAATTTCAAAGCTAGACCATGTCTGTGAGATCAGCAGGTCCAGCCCCTCACCTTGCTGAGACAAGCTTCAGTCTCAGCTGAAATCATCTCATAGGATCAGGAGGCTGCCAGGATTAAAACTCCAGCATCCTTCTTCCCAGCCAGCACATTGCCCACCACCTCCCTGGGACAGAAATCCACACGGAAAGGTCGTTCACTCTCTTTGAGGGCGTCTACCTCTAAGGGTGGGTGCAGTCATTTTTCTTGCCTCCAAGAACCTTTGGAAGGACAAACTTCCTGGAAAAGGAAAGCCCTCTCTCCTCTCCACAAACGTGTACTCAATCCCTGCATCTTGGAAGTGTCGAGGACCTATGTGGTGAGAAGCTGAGCCCCTACATGGTGAGCAGAGGAGCCCCTGGGTGAGGGGCCAGCACTGGGCAGAGGCTCCCAGGTCTGGACCTTGGGCTGGGAAGCCACAGTGCATCTCCTGAGCTCTGCCCCTGAGAGGAGCACTTACTGGACTCACCAGGACAGAACTGGGGGACTCTCTGGGTTGACCTGTCCCATTTCCTCTCTTTCTATTCCTTTCAATCCCACTGACATCTAGCCCCCCACTTCTTTCCAAAACCTGCTCCCACAAAGGTCTTTAGTTACTTTTCAGTGGCCAAGCACAACCAGCTTCTTCTAGGCTTCAGTCTGCGCAACCTCTGCCAGCACCTGCCCATGTTTACATTCGTGTTACTATACTGACATGTCTGCGCTCTTCCCCAAGCGGCCTTAACAAACTGGTGACGTCTCCCTGCCAAAGTGCTCAATCCGGTCCGATCACCCTCTGCCCTCTGCATTCCCATCCAAACTCTTGGCCAGTCCCTCCTCCCTTCCACTGACAGATATCCCAACCTCTGCCCCTCTGAGGGTTCCACAAGCCCTCAGACCTTCCAGTTGTGTCCCTGGATGTGACATCAGTTTCTCTCTTTACTTCTACCCACTTCAATCCCCAGGGTTAACTTCCTACACCAGGAGCAAGCAGACTAAGGTCAAACTAAAGTGGGCCAAGTGCAGCCCCCCACCTGTTTTCATATTTTTAAATGGTTCCATTTTCCATGGTTATGTAAGTGTACCTACAGGAATCCTTGGTTTCCTCTCAGCGCACAAAGCCTAAAATATTTACTATGTGGCCGTCTGGCATGAAAGCTCACTGACCCTGTCCTGAAGCCAGACCAGGCTGCTGCCTGCTGCTCCTTGCCTGAGCCATGCTGCAGTGCACATTAGAGTCCTCTGAGGCCCTGGGGACATGCAGCTGTCTGGGCCCTGACAGCAAGAGAGCCTGATTCAGCGGGTCTGGGCTGGCACCTCGGGGGTTCTAGCGTAGGTGGCCCCAGGCCCGCACTTTGTGAAATTCTACTCTAATCACAGAGCCAGCCTGAAGTCCCTGAAACAGAGTAGGTTCCCGACTTCTGCCTCTGCTCTCCCTTTTCTGTCTACTTTGAAAGCCTTGGAAAATGCTTTTCTCCTAAGCGAAGGGGTCTTCTTCTTGGACCCCTCACCCCTACACCAGGCAAGTGTTGTCACCTTCTCCTCTCCTGCTCCATAAAGCACCTGTCCCTGTGCAACCTAGATAATGTGCTTATGTGTCGGTCTCAGTGGGCAGACTGTGAGCCTTTCCAAGATGACATCACTTCCCCGTGTCCTCAGCCTTGCATAGAAGGCACTTGATCAGTACTTGGTGAATCAATGAATGAACACATGGACTTGCTCCAAATTGCAGCACAAAGCAGGCCAAACACTGGGATCCCCTGCTGGGTGACCTCCAAGCGAGACATCAGCATGGAGGGGCTGGCCTGGGTGCAGATCTAGCTCAGTGCTTTGCTGGCTCTGTGACCTTGGGCAGCTTGTACAAACTCTCTAAGCCTCATGACATCACCTCTAAAAAGAGAAAGATGATGCTAACAGCACTTACCTCATAGAGCTACTCCGCGGCTTAAATGAAATAATCCACAGAAAGCTTTTCGGCACAGAGGAAGCATTTGATGCGTGTTAATTATGGTTTTATTCCATCTTCTTCCCTTATCCACACCAGGCATCTGCCCAAGAAGAGCCTGACAGGAGGCTTCGGCCTTTCTCTAGAGAGGGAACAGCAGGGATTGTTGAGACTTGGGTTCAGGGTCGGCCAACCCCATCTCTCATGTCACTGGGATGCCCCTGAAAACGATCAACCATGGAAAGGCCTGGTACCCTGGAAATAGGCAGACCTTGGAGTTTAGCAACTAACACTCATAAATTCAGCTCCCAGCCCAACTCCAGAAATTTACCCCACAAGCATCTTATTCCCTGGTCCCCTGCCAGGAGACAGATGACATCCAGCAGGCTGGAGGAAGTAGCAAGGGCGGGCTACATGGAAGATGCTGGCAGCAACAACACTGCGTGTTTATCAAGCCCTCAAAAATGAGTCCCCTCTCAGGACAGATGCTGCCAACCCCAGGAGAGGGTTTGATGGAGATGTGACAGGAACCCCCGCAGACCACAGTCTGAACCTGTAGCACAGAGAGCACAGGGGACCCAGGTCCTTACATGGTAAGTCCAGGACAGGAAACCCTCTGGGGATATAGAGCCAGATTACAGGCCCACCTGCAGCAGACAGGGGTGCTGTCGCAGAGCCCACAGGACTACAGAATCAGACAAATAGTGCTTGGTCTAATGCACTTTTCAAAAACCATTCCTCAGTTGCAAACCAAAAACCTAGGAGTTGGCCTCGACTCCTCCCTCCCACTTAATTCCCCCAGCACGACGCTCCATCCCAGACTGAGGTTAAGATCCCTGCATCACCCACCCCACCCCAGAGTCACTTACCCTGCTCAACTTCCTTTTCTTTTTCCATTGCACATAATACTTTCCAACGTACTAGTTTACTTATTTATTATACTTGTTGTCTGTCTCCCTGCTCCCTAAAATATCGGCTCCACGAGGATAGGGACCTTTGCTTACCCTAAACAGTAGGGTCACTAAACAGTAGCTGGCATGTAGTAGAGGCTCAGTGCATAAATGTGGAGGGGCTGATCCTCCAAGACCACCATCTCCCCTCTGAATGACCCACCGCTGCCCACTCTGGTCCCTTTCCGATCTATTCCCTAGCTGGGTGCTTTTTCAAAATGCAAATCTGGCCATGTGTCAGCTTTGTGCCGTCCACACCTGCACTCACAGAGTTTGGACACATCAGTGGCTCCCCACAGCTCTCAGGGTAAAGTCCAATCCCCCTGCCGTGGCCCACAGATCCTCTGTGACCTGCTCCCATGTCCTCATGCTTTCTGGTCCAGAGCCACCTGCCACACCTGCTCCCACCACAGTGCCGAGCTGGGAAGTTTCCCGTGCTCTGGATGCTCTCGTCTTCCTTCAGATCCGGCTCCAGCACCTTTCTCTGACATGGCTCTCCACCCTCACTAGGCCGAGTTCTCCCATCACAGGAGCTCGTGTGCTGTTGGTGACTTGTCCTCCATAGAGCCTATCATGGTTTATCCCCCTACATGGGATGTCTGGTAACACTTTCCTCCTGCCTACGTGATGAGCTCCAAGAGGACAGGCCTATCTTCATTGCTCGTTATTTTATCTCCGGTTCCAGCAGCGTGTAAGCATATTACAGGCACTCAGCTAACATCCGTTGATCCAATGAATTAAGTGGGGAACAAGCAGAAGTGACTTGTTCACAGTGAAATGTCTTAGAGATAACTTAGACCACAGGGGTCAGGACTCCACTCAGAATTCATGCCACTGCTCTTTGGCCAGGCAAGGAAATGGTTCCTGGGCCAGCGGGGAACTCTCCCTGGCCCCACAACCACATTAGGGGATAGAACCTGGGCCCACCTTATGCCCTTTCTGGAAAACTAGTTCCAAACCATCAAGAACAAAAAAATCAATACTTTGGAGAATATTCCACACTAAATTCCCCCTCTTGATGATTACAATTCTTATCTGCATATTGAAGGCTATGAAAAGTTCTCAGGTAAAAAAAGAAATAAACAGTAATAACCAGAGAATTTTCTTTACCCCAAAGAAAACATTTCTGTATGCCCCAGAAGCACATCTCTGAGAAGGTCAACTGCGGGCGCAGCCAGCGGACACTCATTCTTTGTGAGAACATTTTTCAAAGACCTACTCAGAGCTGCCCATGCGTAAGGCAGCAGAGGATGGGACAGGCAAGGGTCTCGCTCTCAGGGAGCTGACATTCTAGGACAGAAAATGATAAACATGACAACAATTCAACATGGAAGCAGCCACCCGGCCAGTGGCAGAAATCACAGTAAATGCAATGAGAAGGAGGTGCCAGCTGCCGCTGTGTGGGTGGTGCTCTCTGAGCGGGTGACCACACAGCACACGGCACAGGCCCAGGACCCAGCTGACAGGAGGACCCGGATCTGGCTCTCTGAGGTCCTAGCAATCCCGTCCTTCCACTGTGCATCTGCTGAGACAAACTCCGGTCCCCTCAGGTATACTTCCACCTGCTTCTCCTCAGCCACGAGCGTAGCGTCACCCTAGGTGATGACTCAGGGAGGGTGAAGTTTCAAATGCACCAACCCTGAATGGGTTGATGCCCCTTCCCAGGCACGGTCTCAAAACCCAAGCATGGCTTAATATCTCATTGAGTGCACTAAAATGTTCTGGAGAGCAAAGGAATTACTTAAATGGAAAATAATTGTTGAGGAGCCATTATTATTATTCGAGATGTGTCAAATGACATTGAGGTGTTCTGTTTAATGTGCTGTCATTACTATCATCTTTTAGAGAATATAAAAATAAGCATTCTTCTGATTACTTGAATGCCCACACCTATTCTCCTCACAATGGCCTATGACCATCCACCTGGAATTCTCCAACCTTGGGAGCTTTCAAGAGCATAGCTGTCATGGCAGAGGAAAGGAAGACAGGACCAAGGCCACTGAAATGTCAGGAAGATCCCCGAGTGGATTCAGAGGGTGCTGGGCAAACAGAGATGCTCTCTCAACATGCAGGAGCACCAAGCAGCAGAAACATAAGGCTTAGCCTGACCCCTTGTGGCAGGAGGCTCTCTAAGCCCACTGGCTGGCCAGCTGGCTGGCCAGAGAGGACGCCAGAAGGCTGGGTTCAGCGTGAAGATGAGTGCCTATAAGGAACTGAATGGCGCCCTGGGAAAAAGGTCTGATCCCCCAGTGTGACCTTATATGGAAAAAGAGTCTTTGCAGAGGTAATGAAGTTAAGGATCTTAAGACAAGATCGTCCTAGATTACCCATGTGAGCTCTAAATGCCATGACAAGTGCCCTTACAACAGACAATGAGAAGCCACAGATGCACAGGAGGCCACGTGGAGACGGAGTTCCACAGCTGCAAGGCAAGGGCGCTGAGGCTGCTGCTGCCCCCAGGGGGCCTCCAGACAGATCCAGTCCTGCCAACATTCTGATTGTGGACTTCCAGCCTCCAGAACAGGAAGAGAATAAATTTCTGCTTTTCGAATCCACCACATTTGAGGTAATTTGTCACAGCAGCTTTGGAAAACCACTACAACGCCTTTTATATTCCAGGTGGGGTGTGAGAGATAGGAGAGCTGTGAGCCAGGGGATTCCAAATACGGGTGTGTGGACAGAGTACACCAGAATCACCTGGGGCACCTGCTGAAACAGACTCTGGTTCTGATTTAGGGTGCCCTGGTGGGGCTCTGGGATTATCCCTCTAACAGGCTATCCCCACTCAATTCTCCTGGAGCCACTGCCCTGACTATCACAGGAGCGACCTTTGTGGTGGTTAGTGGCGCAATTCACAGAATACTTCAAGCTCCTTCTCTTCCAACCGCAGGATGAGATTGTGCTTCCTGCCCCTCTGTGCCCAGGTGGAGTCAGGCGACCAATGAGTTGTGAGACAAAGTGTTGCGTGTCACTTCTGAGCTCAGCTTTGACCACTACCAGTGTGAGACTCTCCAGAGAACTCTTCCTCTGCAGGGTTTGGGATGGTGGCTGCTCTGCCCGCCTGGGACCCTTAGTGACTGAGCAGAGCCTCCACCCCCAGCATGATACACGTGCACCTCTGGGGTTTTAAAGCCTCGGAAACATCAGGTTGTTTGTTACAGCAGTATAACCTGTGAATACATCATTCTTTAAAGTCCCTGCAAGCACTGAGATTTCTTTATTTCTGGAGATTGAAGCAAATTGAATTCTCTAACAATAAAAATCTTTTAAATAGAGCCTTTAAGAGGAATGAGGGCATGGGGAGAGGGGAGAATTTGGGCTCTGTGAGAAATCCCTTCATTTGCTTCCTCTTAAGGGCCAGAGCTGTGGAGGGAAACTTCACCTCTGGGGAAGAGCTATCCGGCAGGGCCCTGGGACACTGTCTGGTTGTTGGCACACCAGGTATAGACACAGAAAGACAAAAACTTCTTCAGGGTCATATCACTAGAAAACGTCAAGGATCAGACTAGAGAACAAATCTTGTTTACGCTCTACATTATTGTGCCTAATAATAGTTCTCAAGATTTCATCAGTGTTTGAACATTCAGCAAGAATCTAAACATGGGGGGGGGGGTGAAAACCACTTTAGATTCAAATGCTTTGGTCATTTTCCATCTATCCTCTCACACTCCCCACTTTGGCTTTGGATCATCCTCTTTCGTGGAGAAAACACTGCCATCTGGTGACATTTCAGAGCATCAATTCTTAGCATGCCAGGTCTGGATGACATCCTTCAGTCCATGTCTTTGGCTCCCACTGTCTGAGTCAACACAAGGGCTCAGCTCTGTGTAAGAGATGCAGATATGGTACCTGTCATGGCCTTACCTTCTAGGAACTCTTAAAACAGATGCAGAGATAAGCCTTCTTATAGGAAATGTTTTGTTCATTGTGCAAAGTTAATCAGAAGAAATGGGTAAGTTGTAACTTTAGTCACTGTGTGATCTTGACCTCTCTGATCCTGTGTTGCCTCATCCATGAAAAGGAGATAAAGTAGGCTTAACTCACTGAGTCACTGGGATGAAGATGAGAGATTTGTGTTAAAAACTATCAGGTCTTGGGAATGAGATGTTACAGGGAATAGAGAAAGTCATGGTTCCAATATGGCACCAGATTTTGAGCCTACATTGACAGGAAGAATGGTGAGAAGTAAGGTGGACAGCTAATGTGGGGGGAAAGGTGGCAAGTTTAGATTTACCTGACTCTGAAATGACACCAGGACAGATACGTGGCAATATTGAAAGCAGGTAGAGGGGATATAGAATAAAGACACAGGTTTGGAGAGGTAGGAGTGGACAGTGGATAGTGGTCAGGTGCACAGGTCTGGAGCCCAACTGCCTGGGTTTAACTCTCAGGTCACCACTCCCCAGCTGTATGACCTTCAGCAAATTATCTGACCTCTTGGTGTCTCAGACTGGGTAGTTGCTGTGAGTAGGAAATGAGTGAGTGCAGCACAGGGGCTCCCATATACATAAAGTGCTTTCTCTTCAGTGGGATAGTGAATAAATGAATGAATGAATGAATGAAGTGGTAGACCCAGCACTGATAAACAGAGAGGCCTTTCAGAGACTGAAAGGGAAACCAGAAGACTGAGCCTGGGATGTTGCCCAGAGTCAGGGGCTGAAGACCACCCTCAAACCCTGCTCTTTTTAGCAGCATGAAATAAAGGCTTTCCCATGGAGAGGACTCGGTTAGTGGTTCGCAACCAGGGCAATGTCTGGAGAGATTTTTGTTTTTGCGATCAATGGGAGTGGGAAAATTACTTCTGGTATCTAATGGGTAGAGGTCAGGGTGCTGCTAAACACACCACAATGTGCTGGAGAGCCCCACAACAGGGAATTATCTGTCCCCAAATATCAACAGTGCTGAGACTTAGGAGTTCAAAAAATGATTCTAATCCCAACTGTGTTTCTTACAAGCTCTCTTATCAGTCAAATCCTTGATGTCTCAAGGGTTTGTTCACTTATCTACAAAATGGGAATATGAATACCAACATGGGGTTGCAGGGGAAAAACAGAATAATGAGTTCATGGCCCCAACACCACAAGATAGGCTGGTGTTAAACCTTACTATTACTATTAGTCACCACTGTCATGCAAAGATGCATAATACAAATAAAGCTTTGTCTTCTGGGGCAATTACTGAGGCCGAATCTGCTACAGAGATTGATACATGTCACTTTGAAGAGACCAAATTCATCCTCTGTTAGCTCCCACCGTCTCACACCAAAACCAATTACGCTAACATTGATTTTGCTCCTCCTGCATCTGTCCTAGGATGTGAGTGGTACAGAGCTGGGCATGACCCTGGACTTGCCCCCAGAGCTAAAACAGGCCACGATTCGTCTACTTACAATTAGTTCATAATCAGCTTAACCTGGACATCCACCCCAACTGGATCACCCTCGACCCAGGCCATGGTCAGGGAGATGATGTCTCCCACCAACCACATGCCACCCAGTCTCCAAGAAAGTGCTGGGGAGGGTTCAAACTACTGGGATTATAGTTTGGACAACGCAGTCAGCATCTGTCTGGACCTTCATCATTCCACAAGCAGATATGAAGTGGCCATTATGCCCTGAGCCTCACTCCATCACATGGCTTCCCTTTCCCAGGTACCCTTTAATTTTAACCTAAGTCCATTAGGGGACAATCCTTGAAGAGAGAGGGATGGGACTAGGGGCAGCACGCACTGCGATGGGTTTGCCAGTAGAGCAGGTTCTGGAAGAGGTGTGACTTAAATATTACAGAAATCGTCAAACACCACCACAGGCTTATAAAAGACCTGCCTTCACAGCAAAGAAAACAAAAATCTGGGTACATGCTCGAGAGAGCTGTGTTTACTTAGACATCAATGTCAATAAGTGTGCGGGTGGATGGCTTGGCTTGTGTGTGCTGAGCACTCTGAGCTTCCAGCTCCCCTGACTGCACCCACGTACCACTCCCCAGCACGTAGGGCTGAGTCCCAGCTGTCAGCCCCGTAACGACCCAGCACTCTGCTCTGGCCTGCTCCAGCCTTGCTGTAGAGATGATTCTGGCCTGACCAAATGCAGTTTCATGAGGACAGAGGCCCAAGAAACATTCTTTCCTTTGCCCTGAAGTTCTCAAGGAGGTCAGACAGGGGTGGGGGTGGGGGCTGGAAACAGGGAAGAAGAGAGAGGCGGAGGAAATGAGGCTAGGTAAGAATGCACTGCAGAGAAGCCGCAGCCCTCAGCCCGCAGGCATTCTGACGCGTCTCAGCACTTCCTCCCACCAGTCACCGGCTAAGTAAATTTGTTACTCAACCTCCCGGGAGTCAGTTTAAGGATGCCCATCTCAGAGAGGCAAAGTGTGCCCCACGAATTGTGCTGCCAGGTCGGCTCTCAACCTAATCAGTGGATACGACCCTGGAATGTGAAGCAACTTAAAGGAAGACCTGCTTCTCAGATCATTCCACCTAGCATCTGGGGACAAGAGTACATCTGTTCTTCACTTTGGATGGCTAATTAGTTGTCACAATGACTGGAGACAGGGAACGCCACTGGTATTTAGTGGGGGAAGCCAGGGATGCTAAAACACCCTGTGTTGTAAAGAATAATAAACATAAACTTAGAACTTTATGACCCTTGGCTCCTCCTACCTCTCCAGTGTGGACAATATCACCTGCGTTATCAGGTTACAATTAAACGTCTTGTCATTTGGAAGGCATCGATTCCCACAGTATAGCAGACAGTGTCGGGGCCGGCCATATATTTTGACTCTACCATTGTGAGCAGACTGGCCTGATCTCCACCTGCTAGCGCGGTATCTCTCTTTCCATGGTTTCTCTGGCCGTGAAAAGATGCCATAACCTCCCATAACAAGGCAAACTCAAGGTATGCGGCGGACCTCAACTAATGGCCAGGGGAAATGGCATGTAATGCCCCAGCTGCCTGTGGTGCACTGTTCACAGCGTTCCCCAGTAAGATTAAACTCCAGTTTCCTGAGGTGGTAACCAGCTGCCTTTCCTTCCCTGTCAACACCCCCACTCTCCTGGTGCATTCTGGGATCATCTCCCAATTCAACCATTTGCTTCCAAATCCTTGTCCCTGGGTTGCTTCTTGCGAAGCCCAATCTAAGGCACACAGTAAATAGTGACATGTTAGTCCCCTTTTTCTCTGTGCCCTTGTTGTTTTGTACTTTTTTTCGACCTAGAGCTCCCATCCTGAAAGGGTGTGTGTCTCCTTGGGCCTGTCCTGCTCATTGTATTAACTGTACCATGAATTATGTTGGTTCCTCTCTGGCTCGTTAGCAACATTAATGAAAACTGGGTGGGGAGGGTGGCCCATGAAACCTCACAAATGGAAGGTAATTCTTTCCCAGGCAATGTGAGCACTACAGTTTCTGCCTCAGGACTAAGAAGCCCCCCACACATGCCCCACCAGCCAGGGAGAAGAGAGGATCCCGGGGTGGAACAGTGAGAGGGAACTGCTGGTCCCTGGCAGCTAAGAGACCCGGGACTGGCCAGCCTCTGCCAGGTTTCACATAAGCCACGGAGCTGCACTGATCACATGGTCCCTCCTGGGCACAGCAGGTCTACAGGCTGGCTGCGGGGACATCGGAGGAAGATGAGAGGCCCTGCCTTTGAGCAGGTCTGACGAAAAGGGACCAAACAACCGTGCAACTCCAAAAGCACCATGTCTTGGTGAATTCAAAATGGGCAGCACGGACTGCTTTCAGGCAGTGCTGGCTGGCTGTGAAGCCTTTGCCTCTTGAATTTGTACCTAATTTCCTTTCTTTCCCACCCCTAGAACTGTTCTATGGCTTCTGATTATATGCTCTTACAGGGAAGTCACATCCAAACCATTCAGAAAATGTCCTGAAAACTACATATTTACCACATCACCTGTATTTCTCTTGTGCTTCTAGCAATGCTGCAGGACTCCAAAGCCACCCCTGGTGCCTCTCAGCCCTGTCGCATATGGTGTGTGATGGACCACTTAAGGTCACTGCTGAGGGACAGATCTGGGGCCCTAGTCTTATGCTGCATTCACCTCAATGTGTCGAGCAAGACACTTCAACTGTCTCAGATTCCATAAGTACAAAGTGGGATCCTAACAGTAACCACTGTGTCTTAGTGTAGTTTTGAGGATTGACTGAGATAATACACAGAAAGAGGAGACACGGGTCCTGGTTTTGAAGAATCCGGTTAATAAATGTTAGCCAGGAGTGAGAAATAGTTTGAGCTGCTGCAGGCAGAGGAGCAGCAGAACAATAGGGTTAGTTCAGCACTGCAGATCTAATGCTTTCCTGTATCCTCTCTGGTAGTTAGCACAAGCTCTGCACATAACACATGCTCAATAGCTGTCCAAGGGCTGGGCACTTTGGGAGCTCCAGAAAGGAGGATGGTTTGAGGCCTGGAGTTTGAGACTAGAATGGACAGCATAGCAAGATCCCATCATATACACACACACACACACACACACACATATATAGTAGGTCATGATGGCACCTACCTATAGTTCCAGTTACTAGGTGATGGAGGGACTGATAGTGTGCCTCAGGAGTTAGAGGCTACAGTGAGCTGTGATGACACTGCTGCCCTCTGGTAAAATAACAAGACCCTGTCTCCAAAAAACTATAATAAGACATTAAAAAAAAAAAGTTGCATAAAAGAATGAGTAAACTAAGCTATGTGTTATTTAAAGCTGCTATTTACTGAGCCCTTATTAGATCCCAGGCCCCAGGCTAAGCACATCAATTGTCCTCATTTTCTCTGCTTTGATGACTTCCCATTTCCACTGTGTCCTTCCACCCAGAGTGAGCTCCCCAGCGGAGACACTCCAGCTCTCCAGTTCCTTACTCCTAATTGGTGAGTTGGGAGATGAAGCTGGGCTAGCGTGGTCCAGCCCCTTCCCACTTCCTCCCCTCCCTTTCGGGTCTAGTTTCTTCACTCTCAGATCCCATAAGGTCTACAGGGGCTATTAAGATGCAGGGGCGCTGGCCGCCAGGTAGGTCTGTCAACTCTGGGGCTCACTGTCTGGGAACCCTCTGGCTGTTCTGGCCTTTATCAGTAATAAAGGTGATGTGGGGCCTCCACAGCCAACTCTCACACCTTATTCAGGAATTGGTTCACACCTGGGTAGGGAAGGGCAATACTATTTTTTTTTCCTACAGGACCTTAACATAATGGTCTTGACTTCAGGACCATAACTCAGTGAAGCAAGCACATCTTCCTCCACTTTCTTGAAAACTGACTTTCTCAGAGCTTTTCTGTCTGGTCTGACCATAACACCTGCCTCTGTCTTTCACTTATTCTTTTTACCATTTGCAAAGCTGGTTCCTTCCCCTTGAGCCTGACACTTGATGCCCCCTAAATGCTGAATGCTCTTCCCAGATTTTCCCATATTGTTCAGATTGTTCAGGTCTCTGCTCAGTTGTCCCCATCTTATATACATTTGTCCCCTCTCTCCTATCACTTTCTCTGCCTCCTTTCTCTAACCAGACAACAAATTCCCTCCAAGAAGAGATGCCCACTACCTGGACCCCTTGCCCCCATGAGGGCCCTACATCTCATCAGACTATATGGCTGCCCTTTTCTCTCACTCACTATCTCAGGAAACACGTTTTTTGGTGCCCACTTCATCTTTCATCTGCAAAAGTAAGAGGGTAACTGGCACCTTTAAGTATGGAGGCCAGTTAACCCAAAAGTCAGCAAAAAAGAATCATCTGCCTTCTGATCGTGGGATTTGGGATATCAGTGTTGAACAAGGGGTGCATTTTCAGGTCCAGTGGTCTCCTTTCTATGACCTCTAACATCAGAAACCATTAGAGTCACAGAATTCCGTCCCCTGCCTCAGGAGCCCCTCAGACAGGTGAGGAGGAAGTCCCCACATCATGGTGGCCTTGTGCATTCCTTCCCTATACTAGCACTGAGATAGTCAGGGGGGTACGCTAGGCCTTATCCTGTCATTATCCCAAGCCAGGAACATCTCTGTCTGTGGAGAGAGTGGAAACCAGCCAAGTGTTTGGGATGCACTGTCTCTGCTCTCTAGGATAACATGAGAACCCTAATGTGCCCCAAGGCAGCCCAAACCTGACCATTCCTCAGAGATGGCATCAGGGTTCATGCTTCATTATAGTTTATATATTATTATAATTGTTTTAATCAGTGGCTAACAGTAAAAATATTACATGCTATATACTATTCTGAATAAATCACTTATGTAAATTTCTCACAGTAGATCCCTATAAGTATTGTTTTTATACCCATTTTCAGATGTGGAAAGTGAGGCACAGAGCAATTCACTTGCACAATCATCTTGCAACTAGTAAATAGCAGAAAAGGAATTTTAACATAGGCCATCTGGCTCAAGAGCCCCAGCCTCTGAGTTTCCAAGGCTATGAATTTTCCTCTTTGTACAGCTATAGCTCTATCCCACAGTTTGTGATTTGTACTACTTCTATTATAATAATTTTCTAAGTGTTCTCTAACTTCAGCTGTTACTTAATTCTTGACCTAAGAGTTATTTAAGAGAATTTTAAGTTTTTCAAATGGTTTGAGATTTTGTTTGTTTTTATAAGTTAAAATTCTCTATTTGTAAGGAAAATAGCTGATTTCAGTGAAAGAGGGGAATTAGTATAAGTATATTCACAAGAATATATGTGAGACTCTTAAAAAGACATAAGTCAATGATTGGACAGTCTTTGGGAACCTCTCTCTGATCTCTGCTCTCTCCTATGTATCTATTTAAATTAATTTTTTGCCAAATAATTTCTTCTGTTTTGAATTCACATGGCAGATCACAATCTCTGAGAATTCCCAAATTTGTATATTATAGATTCAGCCACCTAAGAGATGATATTCCTCTCTCTGTACCTCAATTCCAAATTTCAAGGGAAGGAACTCTGGCCCATCTGGGTCACGTTTTCACTCTTAAATCCATCAACCAAGCCGAGGGGGATGAGGTCACATACTAAATTGTAGCTGGAAACCCAAACCTAAGAGAGGGAGTAATAGGGAAGAGGGAACATAGTTGACTTATTGTGACAAAAAAGATGTCCACCACCATTTAGTTTTTCTTTTTCTTTCTTTCTTTCTTTCTTTTTTTTTTTTTTTTTTTTGCAGTTTTTTGGCCAGGGCCAGGTTTGAACCCACAACCTCCGGTATATGGGACTGGCACCCTACTCCTTTGAGCCACAGGCACTGCCCTAGTTTTTCTTATTTCTAGGTTTATTACACTGTGGACAGAAAATGTCTGTTTTATTTCTGCCTTTAGGAATTAAGAAAGTTATAGAAATTTTCTCAATTACATTTTGATTCTTCCCTTCACTTTATAAAAGGTCCTTTTACAGAAAAAGAAATGCAGTAAAGTTTCCTACTACCATTGTTCCTGTAAATTTCTTAAATATTTTAATACCATATTATTTGGTGCATGAAGTTTCAATTATATTGCTTCCGTTTATTATAGGAAATATATTCTTGTTCTCTGGGATGCTTAGTAAAGTCATAGACTCTCAGGGTTGGAAGAGACCTTAATGGTCATTTAGTTCATTCCTCCTTCAGAAGCTTGACTGCTCTTCTAACATTCCTCCAAGTGACCATTAGCCATATTTGAACTCTCCATTATTAGACTGCTTTGACAGCCAAGAAGTTCTTTCTCAAGTTGAACTGAGCTATCCTTTTCAGTCACTCTGTTGCTCTGTTACTTCTAACCATTGGTGTCTCAGTCCTGACACTGAACTTCCTCTCCCATACATCATCTCTTCACATTTTTCAGATCAGCTTCTAGAAGCAGAAAACCAGAGCCTCTCTTCTTGGATGCCTTTTCTGGTAGCTTTGAACTTACTAACAGTATCATAAACTCTGAAATGCCAATTTGGAAGGAAATACTTTAATCCTGAACATCTTCTTGGTTCTGTCCTTCACTTTACAAGGGATACTTTAAAAAGTTAGGTTACAGGTTTTTTGCCTCAGTTTCCCTCAACTTAATCAGAGGTTCTAGAAACAAGTTTCCAACTAACAATTCTGATAGGGCAGAAGAAAAAAGGGAAAGAGAAAGGTGAGGTTTATGTGTAGGAGGATACCTTTGGAGCCCTTATGGGACAGGCTCTGTGCTGGGAAACACAGCCATTTGGAGAAAACACTGACCATCAGTGGAGAATTGCTTGTGCCTTCTCAGTGGTTGAAGTTTTGGGGAGCGAAAGTAGATATCACAGGGAGGACTGCTGCTGCCCCAGCTGCCATTATTGGGGTGGACATTCATTTTGTTTGCGTGTGCCTGTCTCCCTCAACGAAGATGTGAGCTCCATGTATTGGGGATTTTTCTTTCTCTACCTTGTTTGCTTTTACATCCTCAATGCATAGAACAGTGCCTGGCACATAATAGCAGGTACTCATGAATATTGGATGAATAAATTAATCCATGCAACTCAGTTTCTTAAATTGATTATCACCCTTCCCTGTTAGTCAACAAGTAAGAGAGAGAACCAACTTCAGTCACACATCCTCTCCGGATTCTCATTTCAGCCATACCATTAAACTTGGTCCATGACTTCACAGATGGAGGACACTATTTGTAGAGAAAGAATGGAAGCACAGAATTAGAGAATAGTTGAGCTTCTTTTGTTCTGCCCTCAAAACTGTAATGTCCTAGCCCTTGAAATTTCCATATTACTAACTTCTTTGGGCAAAGATACTTGTATTAGCTTCTTTTGACTGCTATAACAAATTACCACAGACTTGGTGTCTTAAAACACCAGAAATGTACCCTCTCCCAGCCATGGAGACCAGAAGTCTGAAATCAAGGTGGCAGTAGGGCCAGGCTCCCTCCAGAGATTCTAGGGAAGAGTCCAGCTCTGTGGTGGCTGCCAGCACTCCTTAGCTTGTGTTCACATTGCTCCATCTCTTACAGGCCAGCATCTTCCGATCTTTCTCTGCTTGGTTCTCACATCCCCTTTTCCTCTCCATGTTTGTTCACATATCCCACTGCCTCCTTCTTGTAAGGATACACACGACTGCATTTAGGGTTCACCTGATAATCCAGGATAATCTCCCTGTCTCAAGATAATCCAGGATAATCTCCCTGTCTCCAGATGCTTAACTCAATCACATCCACAAGTACCCTTTTCTTTATGAGATAATACTTACAGGTTCTAAGGAATCATGCCTGATATCTGTGGGGGCCCTTACTCAGCCTACTATAGCACTGAAAGCCACCAGTTAAATATTAGTCCATCCAACATTCACTGGGACTTACCCTATGCCAGGCACTGGGCTGGTCTCCAGGGACACAGAGTTGTAACAAGACTGATGTGTATCCTCCTTGAGCCCACACCCTAGTGACACATATATAGCACAAAAGTGCATACCCTCAGCGCTAATCAGCTAGTCAGTCACCTAGCAGAGTCTTGCCTAAATGAAACTCAGGACGGATAAATGGTAACATATCAGGAGAACTGGTACCTCAGGGATTGTGTAGGGGGAGGGAAGAGGAGAAGCCTCAATAATCACCACAATCTAATTAGCACTTATTATGCATTAGGCCCTGGGCCAAATGCTCTAATACATTTTCTTTTTTTATTTATTTTTTTTTATTTTTACATATATATGTGTTTATTAGGTTTCCATTTTTTGCCTTCACAAAATTAAAGAGGCTTAAAATTTAATAACAATGACAATGTTTAAGATAAGGACTAGAAACAAAAACCTTGTAAAGAATGAATGAATATAAATACATTCAGAAAAGAAATCAGAGAATTGCTGCATCAAAATATTAAGCAATAATAATAATAATGCAAAGAAAGTAACAATCACATTGTCTAATCTAGTTCTTAGACTAGACCAGGACGTAGGCTTGATTATCCCCATTTTATAGACCAAGAAAACTAAGGCTCAGAGTTAAAATGATTTCTCTAAGATGTCACAATTCATAAATGGCTGAGCCGAGATTTGAACCCAGGTCTGTCAGTCTTGAGTGTTATTAATCAAGCATGACTCCGCCCAAGCCGTCAGAGGACATGGGGCACCAGGTAGACTGTGAGCATTAAGTAAGAAGTAGCTGCATTCTGGTCCAAATTGCTCTGCCTACAGTCTGTGTGTCCTTGGATAAGTCAGTTCATCACTCCAGCCTCAGTTTCCCCATCTGCAACATAAGAGGATATAGGATATGGGTCAGTGTTTGGACCCTTCTGGAGAGTCATGGACTGCTTTGGCAATATTACTAAATTTACTAATTTACTAAACTCAGAGTGTTCTCCCCAGAAAAATTCTTGCAGGTCTGTACACCTGCTGGCATACTCTGAACCAGCAGGTTCAGAACCCTGGTGCAGAGGGCAAACTCGCTGATTGAACTTGTTCCAAGAATAACTCAGCCTTGAGGGCTGAGAGCACACCAAGGTCACTCAGAATTCATATCATTTTCAAATCATCTCCTGTTATTCAAAAGCTGATATCTATGTTTGGAGTAAGGGAATGCAACAGAGATAGGAGAGTGACATTTAAACACAACTGCACAAAATTCTCAAGCAACTACTTTATTTTCCTTACATTTACCTTTTAATCTATTGAATCCAACATTATTTCCATATCATTGGTGATCTGGAAGATCATCCTGAAACCTGCTCCTAGGAATGATACTGATCTAGCAATAGCAAGAAATGTCCCCTCTCTCCTCTGATGGCTTTCCTTGCAGTCCAGTAAGTCTTAGGTTGTCCCTCCCATCCATCTGGAAACTATGTTTTCTTACCCATCTACACAGGGATAGACAATCCAGACTCGGAGCCAACCAAGTGTGTGGAAAGGCCATGGGAAGGGTACTCCACCCAGCACTGCAAAGCCAAGTTTTAGGTATCACAGGATTTGGCTCTGAGAGAATTTGAAACATTTCTGTTGGATCTGGTGGATATTTAACCTTTGGGAGTCAATAATGCTTTTGAAAATCTCATAAAGCTACATACCCTCTCATAAAAATACACAATGTACACAGAAACAAAAATGAATTCTCTTACCCATGAATTCTCTAGAGCAGGGGTCCTCAAACTCTACATGAGGTGGTGTGATTGTATTTGTTCCCGTTTTGTTTTTTACTTCAAAATAAGGTATGTGCAGTGTGTATAGGAATTTGTTCATTTTTTTTTAAACTATAGTCTGGCCCTCCAATGGTCTAAGGGACAGTGAACTGGCCCCCTGTTTAAAAAGTTTGAGGACCTCTGCTCTAGAGCTCCCCTGTCCACGATGGTAACCACAGCCACCCGTGGTTACCATCACATGTGGCTAGTACACATCAAGATAAGTGTAAAATACACACTGCATTTCAAAGATTTTGTATGAAATTAGAAGAATGTAAAAATATGTTGGTAATTCTGTATGAATATAAGTTAAAATGATAATATTTGGATATATTGAATTAAATGAAATACATTGTTAAAATTAATTTCACTTGCTTTATAAGCCATAGGAGACCCTGGATTCCAAAATTATAAACATTTTCGTTAGGTCCCATGCTGCCCTATTTCCCACCAGACCATTTCCTGATGTGGGCAGGGTGGCTGTGCTAGGCAGGACGCCCTAATGCCACACACCTCTTTCTTCCTTCCCTGCCAACAGCTCCCAGCCCCAGTAACCAGGGAGGTACCTTTCCAACAGAGAAGGGCCCCTGCTTATATACTAGGAAGATGTGGCAGAGACAGAGTGCAGAGCCCTCACCAGCCCACCAGCCTCAGGTGGAAATCTTTAGGCTCAGTTCCTGGGGTCCATTGCCCTTAAGGACTGAGGCCCCACTGTCCACATACAGATCGAGGCACTTCCCTGAGAATACACCTCCACAGTGCCTGAATGTGTTCTAGTTCTGGGCACTGTCAGCCAGAGATGCCACCTAGTTCCTCATCACACCCCTGTCCAAAGGTGGAGAAACTGAAGTCCAGATGGGTCAAATGACCTATCTGTAACCTAGACACACATCTGGTTAGTGATATGCCAAGCCTCGCTTGAAGCCTGGCTTAGTAACCACATGTAGTATAAATGATCCAGGGAAGGAAGCCAGATCTCTTGGTGAAGTCCAGTGCCCCTCTTAAGGCCCCCACTGATGTATCCTCAGCCCTCTTCAAAAAATGAGGAATTCATTTATCCAGTTGGTAACCACAAGGGAAGGGTGTAGAAGAAAAACATAAGAAACAGAATTCCAAAGGGCAGCCCTGACTCCACAGTGACCCCTAGCTCTTATCATCTCACCCTCCGCTGTGGGAGATGAGATTGTGGGGTCTCTGCAAATCTAAGACCTTCTCACTTCTGGAGCCCCTATCCCACTGCTTATGAAACATATTCAAACACTACCAAATTCTACATTAAATCAAATTTGTACTGAACTACTCAACAGTTGAGATGCAATTAGCTAACTGATATAATGTTATGATTTATAGACATTTAATAAAAACATTATTAATGTTTATATTTGTTTTGCTTCTTTCTTTGTTAGGTGTTAGAAGCATTTTCATAGGACCTTGCAAAATTCTGAACTTTGAGACAGAGCAGATAGTCAGCTGGTCTACTTCAGCGCAGCCATACATGTTGTTTACCCCTGGTACCCAGTCTAATTGGTTAGGGTCTGTGTCCACTAGGTAAGTCTTTTGAATATAACATTACCCCTGCCCAAAGGGTAAAATGGACTTGTCTCCCACGAGCTTATTTTGAGCTTATTTTATCATCTTGTTTAAGCAGTAGCCTTAATTACAGCCCCCACTTGATCTTTTGCACAAGGAAAGAACAAATCATACAGGGTCCTAAATAGTAACAACAGATTTCAGAAATCCAAGGTCCACTTGAGTCCCATCCTCAGTGTATTGGGAATAGAATCCCATAGCCATTGACCACACTGATGTTCACACTACTCACTAAAAATGATGATTAATAGGCATACATAGAGCACTCTTTGAGTGTACAATTTCACATACAAATTTTTACTAATAGGGGCTGGAGAACACAATTGTGTAATTGCTATCACCCACCTCTTCCACCACCCAGAAACTGGAGTCTTGGTGCAAATATCCAGGATGCTCATTAGCTACTGGGAAGATCACATAACCTTTCCCTTAGGAAGATGCATACATTTGGCTCATCTGGTATACAGGGCTATAGAAGGGAAGTGTGTGCCCCAAGAGGACAAAGCCATGGAAACCCCATCCTTATCCACATTGCTGGTGGATACAGCTGGTACTATGAAGCCCTCAAGAAAATGAATGTGGGCTTGGAGCTTTGGCTCTGGCACTTTCTAACTGTGAGATATGAGAAAAGTTACTAGATCTCTCTGCTTCCATTTTTCTCATTTGTGAAATGGGGAGACTCCTCTGACCTCAAAGGATTGTTACAGGGTTGAAGGGGATATTATTTGTAAAATACTAGCCCTGTAGTAACCAGACAATTACTTTCGTTACCATTCCGTGTCTCATGCACCTTTGAATACTTCCAGTCCATCTCAGAAGTAGAGATATACAGCCAAGGGGTTAAGAACCTGGAGTCAGAGTATGGAAGCCTGGATTTGAATCCATGTTCTGCCATCTATTATCTGTGTAACTATGGGCCAGTTACTTAACCTTTCTGAGCCTCTCGATCTGCAAAAGGGAAATTAAAATACTACATACCTCTAAGAATAGATGGGAGGATTAAATGAACATGACAGTGTTTGAAACAGAGCCAGGAACATAGGAAATCCCCATTAGCTACTGGTTACTGTTATTTTTATAGCATATGTTCAATAAATACTAATGAAATTTAAACTGATCCGTGGATGTTCTAGGAGAAAAGATGGAGGCTTATTTATTAGAGGTAGAGGTCTTTCTCTCCAAGAATTTCCTGGAATATTTTTATGACTTCAAAATCTACACTTTCCTGATAGAAAACTCACAGGAGAAAAGAACCCAGAGCCCTGTCTGGATTGTCCTCATCTGGGCTCTTTTTATGCAACTTCCTGATATATTTCTCATCTCCTTGTCCCTACAAGAACTTACAAGGTGGCATGTTATCTAATTCCCATTTTTCAGAAAAAGAAATGTCATCAAAGCAAGAAACATTTCTATTTTTCTTTCATAATTATTTTTCATTAAACTCCCAACTCCACTCTACTAAAAAAGGAGTCCCCCTGCCCCCAATAAGATCACAAGAGCCAGGAAGGGCTCTGAAGGAGTATGACCTGCTAAGGATTTGCAGCCTGATAGGCATGATTGCTGCTCAAGCCAAGGCACCATGTTCTAGTACTTCACTGTTCAAAGTGTGACCCATAGGCCAGCAGCATTGGCATCATCTAAGAGCTTGTTAGAAATGCAAAATCTCAGGCCCCATTTTAGACCTACTGAATCAGAATCTGCATTTTAAAAAGATCCCCAAATGATTTACTTACACATTACGGTTTGGAGAAGCACTGTTCTAGTGGATACAGTGGATACTTTGAAGTCTAGAGAACTGTGTTTTTGTCTTGGCTCAGCTACTTGATACCGGCATTACCTTGGAAAATTTACTTATCATTTCCAAGCCTCCATATCCTCATATAAACAACTAAGGACAATTATAATACCCTCCTCCAACCTACTATTAGGATTATTAGAGCATGGATGGTGAAGCATGAATTTGGAGCACATATATGGAAGTGTTTTGTAATGTATCCTGTGTTAGATAAATATAAGATTTCATACATTCTTTCTACTATGAGGATTATTACAGCATGGATGGTGAAGCATAAATTTGGAGCACATATATGGAAGTGTTTTGTAATGTATCCTGTGTTAGATAAATATAAGAT
Source organism: Nycticebus coucang (assembly GCF_027406575.1). Taxonomy (NCBI): domain Eukaryota; kingdom Metazoa; phylum Chordata; class Mammalia; order Primates; family Lorisidae; genus Nycticebus; species Nycticebus coucang. The sequence continues at coordinate 108,707,352 of NC_069788.1, read as the reverse complement.
TTCATACATTCTTTCTACTATGAGGATTATTACAGCATGGATGGTGAAGCATGAATTTGGAGCACATATATGGAAGTGTTTTGTAATGTATCCTGTGTTAGATTTCTTTCTACTATATGCATTTTCTTACTATATTCTTTCTACTATATACATTTTTTTCAAGTACCTCCAGTGGTCTATGGGCCAAGAGGAATCCATCCTATTCTCCTTTTGACTTAGGGAAGGAGAGCCTACCCCAGTGTGAGCCTGCTCACATTCAAACAATGACAGCTGCACCCAGAGCTTTTCCTGCTTGGGCAGGATTCCTATCACTGCCTCCCAAGAATACCATATGAACAAAAACCAGGCAATTTCATTGTCTGGGAGGCTAAGCTGTCCACAAAATTCCTGGGAGACTTGCCAGAGTCACACCTATTAGGCCATAAAGAGGAACCTGAGATAGTGTAAAAAAAAATGGGCTTTGGACACACATATCTGGCTTTAAATTCTGACTCTGCTACTCTATAGCTGTGACCTTAAACAAGTCAGCTCAGTTTTCTGAGCCTTGGTTTCTTTATCTGTACGATAAAGACAAAAACACAGACTTTGCCAGAGTTTTGTGACAATGTTGTAAGATGATATATGTAAAGTAGTAAATATGGCTCCTGGCACACAAGTGCTCAGTAAACGATGCCAGGATCTGTAATTGCTGTTATAGTTAATGAGAATGTCTGGATTCCCTAGGCAAATATTTTGAGCATGGAATAGCTTAGGAGAAATATTCACCCATGATCATATCAATGTACACAGCTATGATTTAATAAAAAAAAAAAGAAAAGAAAAGAAATATTCAGTCATTGATTCACATGTTAAAGCATTTTTCAAACTCCAGCTGTATGCAGGGAAGCTTTGTGTAGTAGAAACAGCCTAGACTGCTGTCTGAAGAACTGAGTTTTACCAGTTCCTTGGTGCTATAGGATTCTAGAATGATTCAAGTTTCAGCATAGGGAAGAAGAGAAGAGTATTCCAGAGCAGGATCAACCTTGAGTGTCACAAGATCAGGGGGAATTTGTTCCCTTCCTGGGTGAAAAAGCCAGAATCAAAGGCAAAATAAATGAAAGAAGAGGACACAGCAGAGGCCCCACTTCACAAGTAGTCAGGGATAACTCAAACTCTAGACAAAACCCATAACAGTGTCCCTAACTCCAAATCAAAGTAATGTTTGATTTCATAGTCTCTGGAAATTGCCAGGAGTTGAGATAATGCCTTACAGCAGTAATTCTCAATGTTCCGTGTACTTCCAAGTCACCCAGAAAGCTTGTTAAGTATATAGATTACTTTCTGGGTTCCTTAGGTTTGACCTAAGGAATCAAATTCAGTAGGTCTAAGAATCTGTATATTTAACATGTGTTTCTGACTCACGTGGAAGAAATTCTGCCATGGGGACTGAAATCTAGTTCTCCTAACTACAAAGCCTGTTCTTTTTTCTATCACATTAAATCCTCCCAGGTGAGTGGGTGGATGGATGGACAAAAAATTGAATGGGAGTTTTCCCCACAAATGTTCACAAGGCTGTGAATAGGAAATACAGTCGGGGCCCTAATTTTCTTAGTCTCTGCTACCACAGATTCCTAGGAAGGCGCTGAGCTCTGGAGAGCCTCACAGATGATTCTGGAACATTGATCAAAGCCAACTTAGGATGATAGAGATGGTACGAGCTATGGACTCAAAAGACACGTGTTTGTGTCTAAACACTGGAGCTCCCTCATTCCATGACCATATGGAATTTATGACTTTTTTAAACTTTTTTTCATGTATAAAAAAGAAGACAAAAGTGCCCAATAGCAATCTATGCTGTTCTGCTACACAAAGCTTCCCTACATATAGCTTGTTGACTACTGAAGTATACTACCCTGTTTTCCCCAAAATAAGACATCCTCCGAAAATAAGACCTACTTACAGGAAAGATAAGACGTCCCCTGAAAATAAGACCTACCGCATCTTTGGGAGCACACCTTAAAATAAGACACTGTCTTATTTTCGGGGAAACAGGGTGAATGCTAGCTGCTTTCTTCAGCTAAGGACACATCCCCAGTCCCACTCCATTTTCTCTTCTGATCTGGAATCCTGAAGGAAGATGTAAGAACCCCTCACACTTACGTACAGATTGCTTTCAGATGTGTGGTCCCATTTGCAACTCATATGAGGTGAGTGGGGGTTCTGACTCCCAACTGACAGATAGCTAAGGCAGTTGGCATGCAGAAAAGTGGGGTTACTTGTCCAAAGTCACCTGCCGGTAGTTGAGGGGCTACAGAACTGAAGTTCATCATTGGGTTCTGAGAGCAGTGGTATTTCAGCTGCCCCCAGCTACCTCATCCTGAGGAGGGTGATCTCATATTGAACCCTAAAATCACTTTTGACAACTGGGTAGTAGGGTCACAATTATAACTGGAGTGTTCCCTAATATTAGAAACTAAAGATGATAACTAGAAACATTTGAATTTTAAACTCCTGTGTGTTTCTATCTTGTTATTTAAGACTGGTCAGACTGAAGGCTTTCCTGGAAACTCTTTCCTTTTGGTGTCTGTTTCAGGGACTCTTCACACCTCTGGCCTTCAGAAGGCACTGTGTCCTGGTTTCTGATAGAGGAGGCTCTGTGAGGAGACAGAGTCTATTTATTCTAACTTGCTCTATCATCTCTAATGTACTGTCACACAGTGACTTGCTGTGCGATGCTAGAAAGAAAACAATAAAATGCACGATTAAGAGTGTGGCTAATACCTCCCAGGGAGTCAGGCTCTGGAGGTCACATTTCCTGTGAATTCCTTACCCATGGACAGTTTCAGCACGGCCTTCAGAAGGGCTCAACTATGAGACACATGCTCTGCCCTATCTCTGCTTCTCCAGGTGGAGCTGGGATTAGGTGGGAAGAGGGAATAGAGAAGGTGGCTGGGGTTTGCTGAACTTGGTGACCCTCAAAGGTGAGATGAACCCACATTGCCATTTCTGTGGGATTTGTCTCTCCTTACCTTTGGGTCCAACTTTGCTTTGAGGAGCCTGTCCAGCTCTGGTTTCTATGACTTGGAATGGATCCCACTATGCTTTTATTTTCTGATTTTTAAAGTAACTCCAAGTCTTGGTTTTCTCCTTTTGGGGAAAGACTGAAGAATCAGAGTCTTTCTAAGATTCTTTTAACAAAGACAATTGAGATCACACAGTCTCAGAATCAGGGCAATATGACCCTCATATTGTCAACAGATAGAGGTGGCAGAAATGAAGGTGTTATTAGTCAGGGCTGTCCAGAGAAACAGACTAATAGGAGATGAGATTAGATAGATAGATAGATAGATAGATACAATAGACACATATCTAAGAAGGCATTGGCTTGTGTGATTATGGAGTCTACAAGTCCACAATGCTGTCAACCAGGAGAATTCTTTCTCACTTGTGGAAGAGCCACCTTTTTGTTCTATTAGGCCTTCAACAGATTGGATGTGGCTCATCCACACTGGGGAGGGCAATTTGCTTTATTCAGTTTATAGATTCAAATGTTAATATCATCCAGAACACCCTCAGAAGGCCAGGTGCAGTGGCTCATGCCTGTAATCCTAGCACTCTGGGAGGCCAAGGCAGGTGGATCGCCTGAGCTCATGAATTCAAGACTAGCCTGAGCAAGAGCAAGACCCTGTCTCTAAAAATAGCCAGGCATTGTGGTGGGTGCCTGTAGTCCCAGCTACTTGGGAGGCTGAGGCAAGGGGATTGCCTGAGCCCAAGAGTTTGAGGTTGCTGTGAGCTATGATGCCATGGCACTCTACTGGGGGTGACAAAGTGACACTCTGTCTCAAAAAGAAAAAAAAAAAAACACTCTCACAGACACACCTAGAGTAATGTTTGACCAATTATCTGGGCACCCGATGGCTCAGTCAAGTTAACACAATGAATAAACTGTCACACTAAGAAATAGTTAGAAAAAGAAACAATATGCGCTTAATATAACTAGGTACCACATTTTGTATGGCTGTCTCCAGTGGTCACACAGCCAGCTGTGGTAGATCACTAGCCACTGACTCTATAGGCAGCATTTTCTCCTCTGTGCCTGGCCTTAGATGACCCTAAACGGGGTTCTATCCCAGGACACCCATCAGATGAGACAAAATCCATTGGCAGCAAATACCCTGGGCACCACTTGTGAGAGGAGTGTGTGTGACACAGCCTACTGGGGACTGTAGCAGCAACCTCAGACTTCACTCAGGAAGCCAAGTTCCTGCCCAGTTGCCCTAATTGCTCCCACTCTTGGGGGCGCTCATGCACAGAGTCCCACAGCAAGGGCACCCAGGGAGAAGCAGGTACTGAGTAACTGATGAACCCAAAAAGTTGTTTTCTCTCTCCTTTGCTCTCTCAAGCCTGGAAGGTTCGTGCCCTCTCCTGCCCCACTTGCACCCTGTCATGTGTTTGTCCTATTCCTTAGGCCCCTGGGAGAGCGGGTGTTACATGATTCATCTAATAAACTGACCCATAAGCTTGGCAAGAAAGCCAAGGAAGCAGCATCAGGCGGGTCTTCTGGAGCCAAGCTTAGCACCTGCTTGCGACTCCAATGACTCCTATGCTGGGAGCTATGATGGGGACTAGGATGAGCCCACAGGCAGAAGGGGCCACTTGGTATCCTCCAAATCACATTCTGACAGCACTGGGAACCACACTTCAGCATCCTGTGACTCCAGCCTGTTGGCTTTCGCCTTAAAGGAACCCCCTTACTGTCTCCTATTCTTGAATGCAAACTTCTCCCAGATTTGAACAGAGAGGTGGCATCTCTGCTCCCTCCACGCAGCCAGTGGCAGCGGTATGGCAGTGGAACAACTGCCTCCAAGATTTTGCTGCTGCTTTGGAGTCCCCTCTCACCTCCAACCCTTTCTGCTACCACTATATCCAGCTGGAAGGGGGCGGACAGGTAAAAACAGGGGGTGGGGAAATCCTTTCAGGAGATCACTCAGCCTCAATCTTTGAATGCTGGCCAGAAAGGAGAGCTGATGTTGAAGATAGCCAACCCCTATGGCACAGGCATCTAGGGGCAGGATGAGTTTCCAGCAGAGCAGCTGTTCAGCCCATGGTCGGGGGCAGGGAGCGGGTCCGGGTGCTTCAGAACCGCGGTACCAACTGCACGGACATCACAGGTGTCCCTTGCTTTAAGAGAAAGATCAATTAGGGGCTGTCATGAATGACAAAATAAATCTATACTTTATAAAAAAGAGAGAACCAGAGGGTTCTCTGAGTAGTCATCATCCCCATTCTTTCCAAATCCCCCACTCACGTAAAGCACATTCCAGTTTAGGGACCGCGCTGTGGACAGAGTTTTCAGGACCACGCCTATGACATCAGTGCAGGTGCACTGGTACTGCTGGGGCTCCCAGCAGCCTGTGACACCAAGAAGGCTTTAGGGCAAACAAGGCTGGGTGGATCTCAAGAAACCAGCTCTGCTAAACAAACCCAGAAGGCACGTTCCGGAAGTGACAACAGAAATGATGCAAATTGTGACAAATCAGAACAGATACTGTGAGGCTGGGGGCAGCATCTTTTACCTTCCTTTCTGTATTTAATTTTTGAGCATCTCAGCCTACAATAAGGTCAAGGTAACAGTGTGGGGAAAAGAAGGGATGGACCAACAATTCAGAGCCAAGGGTAGAAAGTGCAGAGAAAGGAGCCAAAGGAGAAACAGCCAGGGGGAAAGAAAAAAGCAGGGGACTCCATGGGGCTTGCCGCTCTAGAGCTGAACTTGCAGCTTTGACAAAGCTGACTTTAAGCCGACCTTCAGCGGCGCTTCTTAGCAATGTACACTGGGCAATCGCTGGTAAATCTTTATTAATTTTAATTGGCGGCACCCATTTATAAGAACCATTAAAAAGGATAAATTGAGCCCATCCGGCGTAATGTCTTTTGTTAATTAGTTTGTCAGCACTGTTTTAATATCCCCTAATGACTTCATATTTCAGATCTGACATTAAAGGAGACGCTGTGAGAAAGGAAATGGTCTTATCACAGTGGACTGTACCGTTTTTCTTTTTTGAACAAAAAGTGTCCTTCCAAATGCTGACCAAGGTTAGATGTCATTGAATTCTCAAAGGTAGGTGCTTGAGGACTCGGAGGCCCCCAATTCTGTATCCAACTCCTACTACCCCATCATTTCTCAACTTTCCTCCTGCTTCCAACCATCTCGGGCACCCCCCAAACACTCATTCATTTCTTCTTTCCCTTCTTCCTTCTTTTATTCAACAAACATTTATTGAGCCCTCCAGAATCAGGGAGATAGGATGAGATGAAATTGAGTAAGACACAGGTATTTTCTAGAAAAAGAACCTAAAAGCTTCTCATTTTCCATCTCATTGAAGGGTTTGGGGGGTTTTGTTTGTTTGTTTAGTTTCTGCAAATTCAAGGTCAACAAAATATGAGAAGGAAGAGAAAGAAAGAGAGATGTGTAAACTGGGCCTTGACTCCTGGTTCTGAACAGTTCTGCTGTAAAAATCAGATGAAAACAAAAACTGACACCCAGGTGGTCTCCCATGGAAGGCACACAGGTGCACATGTATTAGAGAGAGAGAGAAGGAAAGACAGAGAGAGAGATGTGTTTGGATCTTAGGGTTGCTTTACCAACCCCTACCATAGGCCGCAAAGGAAGGGTACAAATGATGCCCTGGATTCAGGAAGCTTTTAGAACTATTTACATACTTGTAAAATCTGAAGAAAAAGAAGGAAATCAAGCTTTGCTAATGTGCCATGAGGAGTCTTGCGCTGTCCCTCTGCCTCGGTCTCTGTCCCAGGGGTTCTGAGAATTTGGGGAAGGAGCAGGCAGGTGCCCTGAAGAGAAAGTAGGGTTAGCTGTGGCTTCTTAGCTGTTTGCACAGCTGGCCTGTGGCAGTTATCTTCACTTGGTTAAGTGGATTTACAGGCAGTATTATCTAGTTTTAACTGAATTACCCTCACAAAAAGGACAATTAGAAATCATAGCCTGACTGCAGGTTGACATGAAAAATGACAAAGAGCTAAAACTTCTCCCAGTCCTACTGAAAGCTCAACCATACGACGAGGCAAAAATAATGTTGATATAATTACATCTGACAAGCATTGGCCAAAAAAAAAAAAAAAAACCCATAAAAAATTATTAAGTATACTCTTTGAAATGTTGATTTGCATTCACTGTTATTCACAGTAAACGTTGCTCTCGGCATACCCTATGCTTTGAGATATCAACTAATGATCATGGCTCCATTAATGCTTTATGGATAAATAGAAATAGAGGTGCATGCATGCTCAAAAAAGTTCTCACTGGCAGAGTATGCAACTGTAAAACTGTGGCTAGAGACCTCCCAAGTGTAGAGCTCTTGACAAGTACATCATTTCCTGGATCTTCAATTTTCTCATCTGCAAAATGGGAACAGATCTGCAAAATGGGCTCTTACTTTGAAGGGTTGTTCAAATGACTAAATATAAAGCATAAATCTAGGCACATCACAGATGGAGCTATCACCAGCATCAGAGCCTTCAACACCACCATCATCATCATCACACCTACGAGCAGTAGTTCACGAGCCCTGTCAACAGTGTGCAGCAATTACTGAATCACTGAGGACTAAAATAACTCAAGTCCCCTTGAAAGAGGCAGTAAGAGTTTCTTTTGGGGCTTGACACTCTCTGGATGCACTCTGGAAAGAAGAACTTTCTCCACCCCCTACATCTTATGGATGCTATAAAGCAGGGTCCCACCAACTCTGACAGGTAACCCATAGGGACTGGGAAGAGCTTCAAGGTAACAGCCTATTAAAATGGGTGGTGGCTTCTCAGCACCATGCCATAATGCCTTATAGGAAGGTAGGCACAGTGAGGCCATATGTCTTAGTTCACCTAGTGTTGCTGTAAAGGAATGCCTGAGGCTGAATAGTTATAAAGAAAAAAGGTTTGTTCAGCTCTTGATTCTGCGGGCTGGAGAAAGCCTCAGGCAGCTCCCACACAGGGCAGAAAGTGAAGAGGAGCCAGTGTGTGCAACCAGCTCTCATGGGAATAAAGTGAAACTCACTCACATCCCCTCAGGGACTTAATCTATGCCTGAGAGATCCAGGACCTTGACCCAAACACTTCCCACTAGGCCCCACCTCTAGCACGAGAAATCAAATTTCAACATTCAATTTAGAGGGGACTGATAGTCAAACTATACAACCATATGACCCAATTTTCTTCCTTTATTTATTTATTTATTTATTTATTTGAGACAAAGTCTCATTCTGCTGCCCAGGTTAGATTGCCGTGGCCTCAGCCTAGCTCACAGCAACCTCAAACTCCTGGATTCAGGTGATCCTCCTGCCTCAGCATCCCAAGAGGCTGGGACTACAGGCACCTGCCACAACAGGTGGCAGGCAAGTGTCCTACAGGCACCTGTCCTACAGGCACCTGCCACCTGGATAATTGTTCTATTTTTAGGAGGGATGGGGTCTTGCTCTTGGTTAGGCTGGTCTTGAACTCCTGAGCTCAAGCAATCCACCTACCTCAGCCTCCCAGAGTGCTAGGATTATAGGCCTGAGCCAGCACACCTGGCTAAAGGCTTGGAATGTTTTAAGATAAGGAAGTCTGTTAATCAGAAACAAGTCACCAGACAGATACTCAGATTCAAGTGATCTATTAGGTAAACTGATGTCCTGCAGGTTTGGCTTAGGCTTCATGTTGCATAGCCTTCGGGCTGCTGTTGCTTTACAAAGGAGGGCTCCCAAAAGGGAGGGGGACCTGATAAAACCTGTCTCACCTCCCTTTTCCTGGGAGCAACTCAGGTCAGCAACTCAGCTTCAGAGTATTTCTGGGGTCCCCTTGGCCAATGGGGAGGGTTCAGTCAGTGATCTGGCGGCAGGGGAGGGGTGATTAAGATTTTATTTTAGTTCACCAAAAGCAAATGTTCACCTGGGAAGAATACATTTGGTCTCAATTAACATCCAAGAAGAGATCTACATGTCAGCCTTCTGAGAGTGCAATGAAAGAAAGGCAAGAGAGATGGGGTGGGGAGCATGGATGGGTGGAGGGGAGGATGGAGCTGAAAGAAAAAGTGGGGGAATCCTCAGATACCACCTATGCCCCCACTCTGCTGACACTGGCCCTTGGTCTGGAAGAGGGGATTATTTGCTTTTGTGAGTGTCTTCTCCTTTCCCTCCCTACACCTGTCCCTCAACCCCTCCAGTCTCCCCTCCCCAGTGTGCGCAGGCTCATGTGCATGTACACACATGCACACACACATACGCTCACACACACACTCACACATGCTCGTATATCCCGAAACTCCAAATTAAAAAAAGATCAGGATGAAAGCAGAGTTAGAAAACCACTCAACTCCAATGTAGGAGAAATATGAAAGGAAAATGAGTTGTGTATATGTGTGTGCAAGGGCACGTGTGTGGGGACCACCTCTCAGCAAGAACTAATCCCCTCATTGCCCCAAAACAAATCTTTATTAGCACATACTAAGAAGCAGACTGTGTAGTAAGTGCCCAGGATATTAAGATGAATAAGAAAAGTAATACTCTATGTTGTTAAGGAGCTCACCATTTATTTATTTTTTTTATTAAATCATAGCTGTGTACATTAATGCAATCATGGGGTACAATGTGCTAGTTTTATATACCATTTGAAATATTTTCATCAAACTGGTTAACATGGCCTTCACCCCATATTCTTAGTTATTGTGTTCAGACATTTATACTCTACACTTAGTAAATTTAACATGTACCCTTATAAAATGCACCATAGGTGTGATCTCACCAATTAACCTCCTTCCACCCATCCATGCTCCCCACCTCAGTAAGATTAGCCCACATCACAAAATCCCAAAAACAGAAATGTTGGTGTGGATGTGGAGAAAAGGGAACACTTCTGCACTGCTGGTGGGAATGCAAACTAATATGTTCCTTTGGAAAGATGTTTGGAGATCACTTAGGATCTAAAAATAGACCTGCCATTTGATCCTTCAATTCCTCTACTAGGTATATATCCAGAAGACCAAAAATCACTTTATAACAAAGATATTTGCACCAGAATACTTATTGCAGCCCAATTCATAATTACTAAGTCATGGAAGAACCCTAAGTGCCCATTGACCCATGAATGGATCAATAAATTGTGGTATATGTACACCATGGAATATTATGCAGCCTTTAAAAAGATGGAGACTTTACCTCTTTCATGTTTACATGGATGGAGCTGGAACACATTCTTCTTAGCAAAGTATCTCAAGAATGGAAGAAAATGTATCCAATGTACTCAGCCCTACTAAGAGGAGCTCACCATTTAGGTGGCAATACCAAGAAGTATGTAATAATGGATAACTTGCTACAAGTTTTAAAAAAAGGTCAATCTGTGAGAACACAGATAAGAGGGAAACTCATCTCTTTCTTTGGGGAAGTTGGTTTGGGGGACGCATCCTAAGAGGAGTGTCCCCATAAACTAAATATTTAACTAAACTAAAAATTTCATTGTGTAGTATATATATATAGAAAAGAACATAAATGATACACATGTGCCTTTTAAAAATAATACACACCTGTTAACCCACCACCCAGCCTAAGAAACCTAACAGCTTCCATTTATCTTTGAGGTCCCCCTGTGTGTCCCTCTCTGACTTCAGACTTATGTTTTATTAATCATTCTTTTGTTTTTATTTATAATTTTTCTACTTATGTATCACTTATGTATATTTTTGGTTTGTCTGGTTTTGACATTTATGTAAATGGAATAATACAGTATTGTTATGATCCTGAGACATGACTATTTGACTATACCTTATGTATTTCTAGAATGATCTACGCTCATATACACAGCTACAGTTCATTCGTTTTTAATTATGTATAGTTTTCTGTTGTATGAAGTTGCCTTAATCTATTGTTCTATGTCACCATTGAAAACTATTTAGTTCTTCCCAATTTTTTGCTACTATACACAGGGACAGAATGCCTATTCTTCTGTAAGTATTCTGGTACATATGTCTCTTACCAGAAGAGCCATTGAATTGTTGCTGGAATGCAGTTGGCTTGAACATTGATTTTGTATCAATTAAATCTGCTAAATGCTCTCATTAATTCTAAAATTGTATCTGTAAATAGTTTGGTATTTACAGATATCATAGGCCACCATGTCATCTGAAAATATTGATAATTTTGTTTCTTTCAAAGTGTATATGTATTTTTATCTTACTACAATTATTAAGACTTCTAATATAATTTTGTACAGAGGTGATCATAACCAACATCTACAGCTTAGCTCCTGATCTTAAAGAGAATGCTTTCAACATTTTATAATTAAGTATATTGTTATAGGTTTTTAAAATATATAGAGAATTAACTTCCCTTTATTATTAAAGAAAATTCTATTCATAATTTTCTAAGAGTTTTTATCATGATTAAATTTTTACTATTGCCAATAATTTGTCTGCTTAAAAAATATATTATAGTTTTTTTCACCTTTAATCTGTTAATATGATTAATACGGTGAATTACCTTATTCAGTGATCTAACATGAAAACAATCTTGCATTCTTAGAAGAAGCCTAATTGGGCATTATCCATGTTAATGTATGTAGCTAAAATTAATTAGTTTTTATTAATGTATGATATTTTGAACTGTCTTAATGCTTTTTAGTCCTAGTCAGTAGTGCTTTTGACAATACAATTCTCATGAAGACTGTGTGAGTTTCCAATTTATCTTATTCTGGTCTGCTTCATGTCCTAGAACTATATACACAATTCCTTTTTAGAAAGACCTCTTGATAATTTTGGCAAATTAAAGCCCTTTTGTCTAGTTAAGAGAGTCTACTAGGGGCGGCACCTATGACTCAGTCGGTAAGGCGCCAGCCCCATATACCGAGGGTGGCGGGTTCAAACCCGGCCCCTGCCAAACTGCAACCAAAAAATAGCCGGGCATTGTGGCGGGTGCCTGTAGTCCCAGCTACTCGGGAGGCTGAGGCAGGAGAATCACTTAAGCCCAGGAGTTGGAGGTTGCTGTGAGCTGTGTGAGGCCACGGCACTCTACCGAGGGCCATAAAGTGAGACTCTGTCTCTACAAAAAAAAAAGAGAGTCTACTAGGAGCCACCATAAATAAATCTTTTTGAGGTCCTATCCAAAGGTCCTAATAGTCACACTCTTAACTAGCTCTTTCCCCAAAGCCATTATTTACTTTGAAAATAATTTACCATAGCCGGGCGTTGTGGCGGGCGCCTGTAGTCCCAGCTGCTCGAGAGGCTGAGGCAAGAGAATCGCGTAAGCCCAAGAGCTGGAGGTTGCTGTGAGTCCTGTGACATCATGGTCATGCACTCTACCAAGGGCGGTAAAGTGAGACTCTGTCTCTAAAAAAAAAAAGAAAGAAAGAAAATAATTTACCAGCATGAAATACAAGAACTAAGAGGTAATAGTTTTGTGTTTTGTTTTAAACCCTGTAAATCCTGACTTCTTTATAGTTACTCTAAATTCTCCTTGCAAACTGAATAATTCTTTCTTTAGCTCATCTTTCTGTTCCCATTCCATATTGTAGACAGCTAAATATAAAGTAATTGACACTTTCAACCTTCTGCCTGAAAGTTACTTTGCTAAAGCTTATGAATTTATTAGATCTATTTTCTATTATACAAATCACCACAGGCAACAACAGCATTGTCAGACATTGCTTCTGTTGCGCTCAGGTCACCATTTTCCCAGTCATAGAGAAGTTTCCTCGTTACTTTCCAGCCTCCATAATGGCTTACTCCCAAATTTCCCAACCTGTGAAAATAGTTTATTCTCTTCCTTTTCTAGCCTCTGTCTGCCACCGCCAAGTCCTAAAGACAATGCCTTGCGTCTAGGTTTTTAGATCAGCAACACCTTACTCATATAAATGCCAATCCATCAATTAGCTTTTCTTGCATAACAACCTTAAAATTTGGTGGTTCAAAGCAACAAGGTTTAGCTCACAATTTGTGGAGCCACAGCTTGGGCTGGATTCAGCTCTTAAGTTCATCTGCCAGTTTGTACTAGGCTTACTCTTGCTTCTGTGGTCTTCTGCTGGTCAGCTAGATGACTTGTTTCTAAGGTTGTCTAGCTTGCCCTTGGGGCATAGAGACAATAGAGCCATGAATCTTTTGTCCAACAACAAGCCAGCATAGGCTTCTTCACAGGGTAGCAATGATGAGCATCCCCAGAGCAATAAGAGAGAAGGCTCTCACGCACTAGTGCTACTCTCATAGCAAATTCCAACTAGCACGTTAGTATTGACTATAGTCACCATGATGCACGATAGGTTTCCAGAACTTACTCATCTTGTAACTGCAAGTTTGCTCCCTTTGACAAACATCTCCTCATTTCCCCTGCCCTTTCCCACTCCTGGTAACTACCACTCTTCTATTTCCATGAGTTCTACTTTTTTTGATTCCATGTATGAGTGAGATCATGCAGTATTTGTTTTTCAGTGTCTGTTTATTTCATTAGCATGATGGTCTCTAGGGGTACCCAGGTTGTCACAAATGGAGGATTTCTTACATTTTTAAGGCTGAATAATATTCCATCCCCGTGTATGTTTGGGCATTTGTCCCAGAGAAATAAAAGCTTATGTTCACACAAAAACCTGTATATAATTGTTCATAGTAACTTGTTTGTATAGCCTACCCTCTTCCCTACCATCACCTGCCTCCCCGTGTAGACATGCCCTCATCTTTCCACCTCATTGAGGAGCCTTATCTAGGGTAGAAAAGAGAAGCAGAGGCAGACAAGGCAGGAAGGAGGGAGGTTAGGCCCTGCCTGGCTACACTGCTTGAGCACCTCAGATAAGCTCCCTTCAGGGCTTCTTAGCATGTGAAATCCCAATATCCCCATATTTCAGAGGGTATTAGTTTTCTATGGCTGTCTTAACAAATTACCACAAATTTGGTGGTTTATAACAACAGGAATTCATTCTGACAGTTCCAGAGGCAGGAATCTGAACTCAAAATCACTGGGCCAAACTTAAGCTGTCTGCAGGGCCACACTCCCTCTAGAAACTGTAGGGGAAAATCTGTCCCTTGCTGATTCTGGGGACTGCTGGCACTCCTTGGCTTGCAGCTACATCACTCCAGTCTCTGCTTCTGGGTACACCTTGCCTCCTCCTCTACTGTTTGCCTCAAATCTCCCCCTGCCTCCCGCTTTGAAGGACACCGTGATGGCATTTAGGGCACATGCAGATTATCCAACATAATTCCCCCATCACAAGAATCTCAATTTAATTACATCTTCGAGATCCTTTTTCCAAATATGGTAATGTCTACCTTACCTTGTATAATAATCAGAGAAATACCTATTGAAATAGGATATAAATTTTATATATTGACTAAAAAATTGACTAAAGTCAATGGACTAATGTGCGGAGACTAGTACCTGAAATCTTGGGGAGCCATTAGTCAGCCCTTTACATAGTATAAACTAGGCTGAGTAATATTTGTTTTCCATGAACTATTCTATTGAGTTCTATTTCTATTATTTGCTACAGAAAGAGTTGTAACAAAATGTTTATGACTTAAAATTAGGGAAGTGTCAGATTAAAGAAGAAAATAAAATCTTACCCCATTCAATTATTCAAATATTAAGTGAAGGTCTAATGTAGGGCAAAGATGGAACAAGGTATTGGCCAACAGACAGGAACAACATGGCCTTTTATCTGCCCACCACCCCTGGACCTTTCAGTCTAATGAAAAAAACAAGAGAAGAAACAAGTAAAAGAATAAATGTAAACTACGCTGAAGGAAACTGAGCTAATGGTTTATTGCTTTGCATTCTTTTTCAATGCATATTTTTCACTATTAGTATATGCAGCATTTTATTTTGCTTGTTTTGCTTGATGTTATATAATTAGCATTCCCATGTCATTAAACATTCTTCAAGGGAAGAATATTTACACTGTAAAGACTCCTTTGTATGGGTTATAAATTACTGTCATTACCTAACATTGCTTTTGATTTTTTGTTATCATAGGCGGTACCATGATGAACATCTTCACTTGAGTAGCTAGTGGCCTCCTTAGGATTCTGAGATGTGAAGTTTCTAGGCTAAAGTGGAGACCATCTCGAGATAAATATTACCAGGTATCTTTCCAGAAAGGTAAAATCAGTTCAGATTCCTACAAAATTGTCCCAGTGCTTCTATCAGGATACACGCTGTTTTAAACTTTAGTCAATTTAATGGATAAAAATTATACCCTATTTCAATATGCATGTCTCTGATTGTTACAAGGTGAACCTTTTCATGGCTGAATGGCCATTTTTATTTCTTCTATGAATTGCAGTACTATTTTGTGTCACCATTTTTTCGTTTGAGTGTATCTCGCATGGATTGATAACCATTTGTGGCAAATAACTTTTCCTTGGTTGCCATTTGTCTTTTAATTCTGTTTATGAAGGTTTAGGATTTTTCAAAAGGAAAACATCCCTGCAAAGGGATGAGTCCTAAAAGTGAACTGTGTTACCTGGGGGAAGTCTGGCTTTGCCTCCAGAGTTGCTTCTGAGTCTGAGGCAGGGGCCGGCTGGGGTGATGGAGGAGGCTCACACTCCTGGGACCCAATCCAGCCTCCCAAACCTGAAATGAAAGGACTGCAAATCATTCTTTAGATTGGCCATCACTTCTATTTTATGATTTATCATTTTATTTCTTTGGGGAAGAGGCATCCATATGTGGCTCATTCCCAATATTTACAAAGTCTGAAACCTAGTTTCAAAAAAAAAATCAAACCAAAACATATATAAGTTCCCCTATAAATTGACACACTTCTGGAAACCCCACCCTACGTGGGAAGGAAGGTCTTGCAGGGGAGCGTGCCAGCTGAGAACAGGCACCCATGGACATGCAGGGCCCTGCTCCCCAGTCCCCTCCCTAGAAGACCGAATGGCTTTTGTTGTCACTATTGTTATTCACTTGCTTTTTTTGCTTTGGTAAATCATTTCATATGACACATTCGAGTATAAAAAGATAGTCCCTGACTTAGATTCCAAAGTGGTGGGGCTGGCCAACAGTCTGGCTTTAGACTTCATGAGTTGGGTGCACAAGCTGAGAGCCAGAGTTTAATCGCTCAGAGTAGGAGGAAAGATTTGAGGTCACAAAGGCAAAAAGAGAGAAATAGAGGGAACAGGTACCTGGCACCTGAAGAGAAAATGAGGAAGGAATGGAGATAATGGAGATATGGAAAGGAGATTTTATGAATTTTACCCCCAGGCATGTGGTGCAAACCTTCTTCCTTATCTCCTGATGAAAACTGGGAAGTACAAACTCCCCACGGGAGCACTTGGAACTGGACTGTCGGATGGAATGAAGAGGTGAGAGGTGAGCACCAATGGAAGCCAGCGAGGTGGCCCGCAGATGCCAGGGGCTCTCATAGCAGAGCCTAGCTATTCCACGTGATGGGGCAGGGGAGGCAGCACTCCTGTTCACCTACCTGTGCTACACTGGACAGCAAGATGACACCTTTGTCCCCCTTCAGCCACCGTGACCGCAGTGAGCTCACACTCTCCTTAGAGCTCTCACCTGTCTTCCCCACCAACATGATCTCATCTCATTGCTCCTTGACTATGGTCTTCTATGTCTTCCTGTGCCAGCCTTTCCTATGCATGTGAGGCCCAGAGAGAAGGTCACATCCAGGTTCCCATCCTCCGGGCTCTTCCCTGCACACCTCTGCCTGCTATAGGGGGCCAGCCCTTCACCACGCCAGGCTCTCACCACTTGCAAACTCTTGCACGCACTCTCCCCCTGAGGAGCTCTTATTTGTTCAGTCTTACATGCTGGCCCTTAATGCCTGGGTCTGTCTCCCTGACAGGTCCATCCACTCCCTTCTCTGGGCTCCCAAAGCATATCAGACCTACATGAATCCTTGTAAAGGTAGCGGGTAAAGTCTCCAAGTACTTACCACACACCAGGAGCTCTGCTGAGTACTTGGACATATCCACTCATGGAATCCAAGGCCCTAAGAGGTCAGCCCCACTGTTAATCCATTCATGGACAAGGAGACAGGTCCAGAGGGGTGACATGCCTTGGCAAGGATGCACAGCTAGAGCAGCAGACCTGGGGTTTAAGCCCTGGCCTATTAAATCATGACATTATGTGCCTTGAAGCACCTCCCATCTTCCCTCCTCCTTGGGTCTACAGCAGCAGCTCCCAGAGCTGTTTCTCCCGAGGGTCAGCTGTAGAGTACAGATGCATGGGCCCTGCTCAGATCTACTGAGCCTGGAGCCTTGGGGCAGGACCCAGAAGTCTGTCATTTTCAGAAGTGATCCTGGTGACGTATGTGCTCAGCCAGACTTAGGAATAGGGCGACAACCACACTGGTTTGTTTGGGTCCCAGGGGTCTCAGGTGTCCCAGGAGGTAGGAAAGTCCTGGGCAAGTCAGTCAGCCGGGTAGGAAGTTCGGGGGCGTGGGTGTGTGTGTGTGTGCACGTGCGTGTGCATGTGTGTGTCCGTCCCCTTTCACAGCCTTTTGGCCCTCTGTGGCTCAGAACACTCTAGCACCCAACACGGTGTCTGATGCATAGTAGATACAGGCAGTCCTCGAGTTACAAACAACAAACTGACCTACTACTCGCACATACGAAAGAGAGCTATTACAGGTAATACGTTAATGTACCTGCTCCAACTTACATACAGATTCAACTTAAGGACAAACCTACAGAGCCTATCTTGTTCATAACCTGGGGACGGCCTGTACTCAACAACTGGGGAGGGATATGTCTTATACCTGGAACTTTAAAAACTTAAAACTATTTTCTTCAGCTTTAGGCTCTACTGGAAAATAGTCTTGAAGGGTCATCAGCATGAAGGGCAGGTCAGAGAGTCCTGGGGACAGCCCTCATTGTGCTTCACACCACCCTACCCCACACCACCCGCCCTCAGGAACCACATGGCCAGTGTGAGCTAGCAGGAAGCTGGGTAGGGTGTACTCCCCAGAGACCCTGGAGGGACCCCCAGGAGGGAGTGGGCTCCCTGGGAGACTCTGAGAGTGGGGCTTGTCAGGGAAAGCCAGGGCCAGGGACGATACCAGTCCAATCCCCTCGGGTTACACATGAAGAAGTAAGTCCCATCCAAGTTGATTTGTGCATAAGAGAAATAAATGACCTCCTGCCCACTGGATATCCTGCAAACATATTTTCCCAGCTTGCCCCTTGCCTTTGGAAGACATTAATAGTATTTTTATTCATGCTCATTTTTTTTTAAAGGGTCCCAGTCTGTTGCCCAGGCTAGAGTGCTATGGGGTTAGCCTAGCTCACAACAATCTCAAACTCCTGGGTTCAAGCGATCCTTCTGCTCAGCCTCCTAAGTAGCTGGAACTCCTGAGCTCAAGAGATCCCCCTAGCTCAGCTTCTCAGAGTTCTAGGATTACAGGTGTAAGCCACTGTGCCCAGCCCCTAGAGTCACGTTGTTAAATTTTTATGTAGTCACATAGTTTCTTCCCTTAGGGGCTTTGGTGTTTTATGCCCTGCTGAGACTCGCTCCCCCATTTCTTGATTTCCTTCAGAATTTTTACAAAATTTTTTGAATCTGGAGAGTGTGTTAGGGATCCAGCTTTTCCCCCCTCAGTTAGGTCCAGACAGGGCAAATGACTTCTTCAATGTCACATAGTTGGTCTGGCATCTGCTAGGACGAGGGTGCCCCATCCAGAGCTCACATTGTCACTACCTCAAGTTTGCATAATGATCTTATCTTCATCTATGTGTGCTGCTATAAAGGATCACCTGAGGCTGGGTAACTCGACTCACGGTTCTGAGACTATTCAAGAAGCACAGCACCAGTGCCTGCTTGGCTTAGTGAGGACCTCAGGTTGTTCCTGCTCGTGGCAGTAGGCTGAGTGAAGCCAGCATATGCAGAGAGCACATGTTGGGAAAGGAAGCAAGGGGAGGAGGTGCCACTCTCTTTTCAACAACCAGCTCTTCAGGAAACTATGGAGTGAGAATTCACTCTCTTCCCCTACCTGGGAGGGCATTAATCCATTCATGAGGGATCCACCCCCATGACCCAAGCACCTGCCATTAGGCCCCACCTCCAACACTGGGGTTGGGATTTCAGCATGAGGTTTGGAGGGGACAAACATCCAAACTATAGCAGATCTCTTCCTTTCATAAGGCCCCCAAAGAATAACTATTTTCACAACTTATTTTCAGGTATTCTCTCTTGAGTTATAGTCATTTGTGAGCTTGGCTTTTCTCATCCTTCCTTTGAAACTATATTCTGTTCATCTTTGCAGTTCCCATCTATTAACAATACCTTGCACAGTGCTCTGCATATAATAAATATTTGGGAATTAGACTGAGAGGTATGCCTCCAACCGGCTGTGTAAGGGAAGGCCCTTGGATCCCCTACATGTAGAGATAGGGATTTGGTGAGCTAAGTGATGCAGGCCCTTCTGCTCCTCTAAGATTCCATGATCATGGCAGGATTGAGAGACCCACTCTAGTGTGACCTCTGTCTTCCCTTCCCATTTGTCATGATGAGGAGACTTCAAGCCAGACAGTGATGAAGCAACTGTTTGGCTCACAGGATATAAAAGCTTGATCTGAAATACACAGAAGGGACAAGACAAGATGGAAAAATGGAGCTCCTGTGTCTGACCTCTATCTTCTCCTATCAGCCCATCTCTCAGATGTATTTCTTGGACCACAAGGGCCAGAATGGCAGAAACAAAAGGAAAGCAATAGAGTTGAATAATAAAATGGCTTTCTCCGTTTCTTGAACATTTAGAAACTAGAATCTGCCCAGCATCTTTGGGGTCATGATGTCCCAGCCCTAAAGGCCAACACAAGCAATCAGTGTGCTGGCAAACTGAAAGCCCTTACAATAAAGTGGCCCCAATTACTCAGGGTGATGGCTCATTTATCCACTCTGCAGATAGCTGGGGAAGCCCCCTACACACAGACTCCACAGGCAGCTCCAGGTGCTGAGATACAGCAGTAAAGAGCGAGATTGTGGGCTGATGTCATGGAATCTGCTTTCCAGTAGAGGAAAACAGGTAACAAACAAATCGACCAAAAATACAGAAAATATCAGATACTAATTAATGCTACTGAGAAAGCCAGGGAGCCACATTAGCAAGTGGTCAAGAAAGGAGGTGACATTTTAACAGACCACAGGATGAGGAGGAGCTCACCTTGCAAAGACACAGCCAGGACAAAAAACCTGAGGCAGGAACCAGGGCAGTGAGTCCAAGGAACAGCTGGAGAGTAATGAGGGGGGAGGAGAGGGGACAAAGTAGAAAGCTTTAGAAAACAGTAAAGCAGACCCCAGGCTGCATTCCCAGCAGGCAGTTCATCTGTGCTGACCCTGAAAGATCACTGTGATCTGTGGCTGAAAGAGCTCTGCATGTCTCAGGGGGAAGGTCTTTAGCTACACTCTCATCCAGCATGTCTCAAAACAAAGTCTTCAGCCAGGCTCGGTGGCTTATGCCTGTAATCTCAGCACTCTGGGAGGCCGAGGGGGTGGATTACCTAAATTCAGGAGTTTGAGATCAGCCTAAGCAAGAGGGAGACTCCATCTCTACTAAAAATAGAAAAACTAGCTGGCCATTGTGGGGGGCACCTGTAGTCCCAGCTACTCAGGAGCCCGAGGCAGGAGGATCACTTGAGCCCAAGAGTTTGAGATTGTTGTGAGGTATGATGCCACAGCATTCTATCCAGGGTGACAGGGTAACAGAGTAAGATTTTGTCTCAAAAAAAAAAGGAAAATAAATAAGGTTTTCCTTTTGACAGAAAGGAGTAACAGCATATCCCCAGAGGTTTCCATCAAAATTTGTTCTCTAGAGCAGGGGTTCTCAACCCTCCTAATGCCGCGGCCCTTTAATACGGTTCCTGCGGGTCGCAACCCACAGGTTGAGAACTGCTGCTCTAGAAGATTCATGTTTTAGTCTTTAAAACAAAAGCAAACTTTGGGTTCTATTCTCTGAGAAAACTCGTATTGGCTTTTGTATTAAAACGAACTCTTGGGCGGCGCCTGTGGCACAGTCCGTAGGGCGCCAGCCCCATATACCGAGGGTGACGGCCGTGTTCAAACCCGGCCCCGGCCAAACTGCAACCAAAAAATAGCCAGGGGTTGTGGCGGGCGCCTGTAATCCCAGCTACTCGAGAGGCTGAGGCAAGAGAATCGCTTAAGCCCAGGAGTTGGAGGTTGCTGTGAGCTGTGTGATGCCACGGCACTCTACCGAGGGCCATAAAGTGAGACCCTGTCTCTACAAAAAAAAAAAAAAAAACGAACTCTTGTCTTAAAAAGCAGAGTATACTTGGATTGTGGCTGAGGTGAGCCAAGATGAAACTGTTAAAAGATAGCATCCCGGGTAGTGCCTGTGGCTCAGTGAGCAGGGCGCTGGCCCCATATACCGATGGTGGTGGGTTCAAACCCAGCCCCAGCCAAACTGCAACAACAACAAAAAAAATAGCCGGGCGTTGTGGCAGGCGTCTGTAGTCCCAGCTACTGGGGAGGCTGAGGCAAGAGAATAGCCTAAACCCAGGAGTTGGAGGTTGCTGTGAGCTGTGATGTCATGGCACTCTCTACCAAGGGTGATAAAGTGAGACTCTGTCTCTAAAAAAATAAATAAATAAATAAATAAATAAATAAATAAATAAATAAATAAAAAAGACAGCATCCTGCAGTCCCAGGAAATCTACAACATGAGGTAGCAGATCCCTCTGCAACCTCGTGTTCACCATAGTTCCTCTGGCCCTGGTATAATTTGGGCCTACAGTAAGTCCAAGTCCAAATCCTAGAAAACACACAGCACAATCTGACTTGGGTGGGGCAGGAGCATTCCCTTGAGGGCTGTTTCCTGTGTCCCTCCTTTAGATCCTGCACAACACACATTTGTTATCAGCAAGTTTGTTCTGGGACCCTAGGACTGTGACTCAAGGCCATGAACAAAGTAACCCAAGCAAGTTGAAATCTGGGCCCCTAGAGTGTGCTTTCTCTTCCAGTGGTCAAATCACCTAGTCAGATTGTCTCCCCAAAAGGTAATTCTTATGGATTGAATTGTATACCTTTCAAATTTGTATGTTGAAGTCCTAACCCCTGGTACCTTAGAATATGACTGTATTTGGAGATAGGGACTTTAAAGAGGTGATTAAGATTAATGAGGTTGCCAGGCGTCATGGCTCATGCCTGTAATCCTAGCATTTGGGGAGGCTATGGCAGAAGGGGATAGCCTGAGTCCAGTAGTTTGAGACCAGCCTAGGCAACACTGTAAGACCCCATCACTACAGGAAATAAAAAAATTAGCCAGGCATGGTGACATGAGCCTATGGCCCCAGCTACTCAGGAGGGTGAAACAAGAGGATCACTGAGCCTAAGAGTTCAAGTTTAAGGTTACGGTGAGCAACGATCATGCCACTGCACTCCAACCCAGGCAACACAGGAAGGCCCAATCTCTTGGAAAAACAAATGCTGGCTTGGGACCCACAGCTCTCAGTGGTTAAGGTACCAACCACATATACTGGGGCTAGAGGGTTCAAACCCGTCCTAGGCCTACTAAACAACAATACAACTGCAACAACAACAAAAAAAAATAGCCAGGCACTGTGGTGGATGCCTGTAGTCCCAGTTACTTGGGAGGCTGGACAAGAAAATCACTTAAGCCTGAGAATTTGAGGTTGCTGTGAGCTGTGATGCCACAGCACCCTACAGAGGGCAATATAGACTCTATCTCAAAAAAAAAAAACACAAAAATGCTAATGAGGTCAAGCAGATAAGGCATAATCCAATATAACTGCTGTCCTTATACAGAGAGAAAGAGACACCAGGGCCGTTCACAGAAAAGGCATCTACAAGCCAAGGCCAGAGGGCTCAGAAGAAACCAACCTGATGACACCTTGACCTTGAAGTTCTAGCCTTCAGAACTGTGAGAAAACAAGTTGATGTTGCAAAAGCTGCCCAGTCTACGGTGTTGTGTTATGGCTGCCTTAGTAGATTAATGCAATGACCCCACAAAAGTCCAAGGTTTGGGGACCCCAAAGAATTGACACCCCAAAAATAAAGTTTTAAAGTTTCCTCTCTCAAATTTTTGTCCACCCAAGATAGAGTGGTCCCTGGACAGCTCTTTCCATCATCCTCCTCAACATCTTTAGAGCACTTGGCACGGCCAGTTTTGTGTCCTAGGATGTGCACTATGTCTGTGACTCCTAAGGCCATTCTTTCCACACTCCTCAGGGCTCTGTACCAACTTCAGCCGGCCTTTTGTTTCCCACACCAATCCTTCACAGAATGGCGGTTGGAGGAAGGACCCCTACCTGGAACCAGGCCAAAAAGCTGTATTGGAACTCCACAGATTCTTCCCCTGTGGTCCTTAACTGTTCTACATACAAAGACTACACCAAAATTAAAACAGCTCAGGCTACAATCACTTCAGGTCTGTTAATTCTGGACATGGCTCTAGAATAGTCATGTGCCAGACCCAGCTTTACCATGACTGTATCGATTCCAACACATGTGCTGGGCAAATGTTGGTTCTAACAAGGTCCAAACTAGCCTAATGCCAAGTACAGCCCGTAATAATTGTTTTTCCTACAGTTCCTCCTCCTATCAAGATAGCATAGGATGAAAAAGCCAGAGGTAACATCGTCTTGGCCAAAATCAATGACACCACCTTCCAACTGTGTCTGCTTTGGGAAACCAGTTTGGCCCTCCAGCCAGCAGTGCCTTCATGGCACACAGTGTGCTGTATGCATGACCATATCTGCCAAACTTGGAAAAATAGTCCATATGTGCGACACCAAGGTCAAAAAGAAAAAGCACATCAATATCCAGTTCCAAAAGAAAAGGCGTAACGTGACAAACCTGCACTATGATCCAACTGTCCCTAACGTCTATGTGTACAGTGATGGCTGCTGGCCCCACTACCATATTTGCTTCTACAATGGCTTGTGAGGAAATTAACAGGCACGTCAGACCATCCCAGAGGATGAAGTTCCTTGGGACTATGCACATTTGTTTTTCTTGGTTTGTTTGTTACATGTGTGTTGGCTTCTTACACAAGAAGCTTTCTTTAAATATTGGGTGACCTTGGCTGACTGTTTATATTTAAGAGTGTGGCATCAGAGGGAGGGGAGGGCGGTGGGCAGGGAGGAGAGGGCCGCAGTGGGCTTGGCCTCCCAGACTGGCCTCCCTGCCCATCATGGGGCAGCCCAGGGGCAGGCTGGGGACAGCCTGGAGCCAGGAGTCCAAATGGAAGCCCTGGTCTGCCACTTGCACTAGGTTTCCTCAGCAAGCGCACTGCTGGTGGGCATGCAAAACAGTGCCTGCTGCTACCGAAAACTATAGGAAGGTCCTCAAAAATTAAAGTGAGAACTACCATATGACCCAGCATCCAGGGGAACTGATGGCAGGGTCTTGAAGAGCTATCTGTACACCGGTGTGCATAGCAGCACTAATCACAGTAGCCAAGAGATGGAAGCAACCTAAGTGCCAGTTGTACGATGAACAAATAGTCAAAATGTGGTATGTCCATACAACAGAATATTGTCCTACGGCGGCACCCGTAGCTCAGCGGTGAGGGCGCAAGCCACATACATCACAGTATGTGGGTTCAAACCCCACCCGGGCCTGCTAAACAGCAATGTCCAATAAAAACAGCCGGGTGTTGTGATGGGTACCTGTACCCCCAGCTACTTGGGAGGCTGAGGCAAGACAATCGCATAAGCCTAAGAGTTGGAAGTCGCTGTGAGCTGTGACCTACGGCACTCTACCAAGGGTGACATAGTGAGACTCTGTTTCAAAAAAAAAAGAAAAACGTGCGGCATCAAAAGCCTATTGGTACCCTGAAACCCAGCAATTCCACTGCTGGATAAATACCCAGATGGATAAAAATATGCAACAAAAGATACACAGGAAAATGTCCATAGCAACTCTATTGGTAATAGCCCCAAACTTGAAACTACACAGAAGTCTACCAACAGGACAAAGGATAAATAACTTGTAGTATATAAATGTAATGAGATCCCAAACAGCCCTAAGAATGAACAGTCTGTAACTAAATGCAACAATTTGGATGAATCTTACAAAAATAAGGTTGAATAAAATAAGTCAGACCAAAAAGCTCAGATGCTATATGATTTCTTTTCTTTCTTTCTTTCTTTTTTTTCTTTTTTGAGACAGTCTCAGTTTGTTGCCCCTGGTAGAGTGCTTCGGCGTCAGAGCTCACAGCAACCTCAAACTCCTAGGCTCAAGCAATCTTCTTGTCTCAGCCTCCTTAGTAGCTGGGACTCCAGGCACCCACCACAATGCCCGGCTTTTGATTTCATTTATTTAAAGGCAAAACAGGCAAAAATGTTAATCTGAAGAATATAAAATTCTATATAGCTGTTATCCTGGGATGGGGATAATGAATATTTCATAGATAGAAAACAAACATCAGTGGGGAAAAAATCAAAGAAAAATAGAAAGAAATACACTGTAGGGAGAATTTAGCACACCTTTCTCAGTACAAGCCAAGTCAAACGGACGAAAATTAAGCAAAGACATGGACTTTGAAGCAACCTAGTCAACAAGATGAGTCCTTAAAATCTTTTAATCCTGACTTAAGCACACACAAACACACACACTGGGATTCTGATTGGAAAAACATTAAATTTACATATAAATTTTAGAGGGGTTTACATTTTTATAGTAAATAGTTTCATCCATGAGTATGGGATGTCCCTCCATTTGTTGGAAGACAGAAAAGATAATGATTTTTATGTATTTACCTTAACAGCCATTTTTCAAAATTCTAATCATTAATTTTAATAGTTATTCATTCTACTAGTTTGGCATCAGACTGGGTTTGCAATTCTACCCAAGGAAAAAGTAATGATTTTCCCTTCTTTGGTAATATTTTTCTTTTCTTACTTCTTTAGTGAGAACTTCCAAAAAATGTCCAGTATTAGCAGTGATAGCAGACAACCTTATCCAGTTATTGACATTAAAGGGATGGTTTTCTTGGGCACTGTGTGGAACCAGAAGGGGCCTTTCTCCCTCAGCCCCACACCCAGGGAATTACCAAGGTCCTGATAGCACGGCCCTGCCTTCCAGCAGCCTCCAGCTGGCCTGGCACTAAGCTGGGCAGGGACATGAGCCTCGCGGGCTCACTCTCTCACTTTCCCAATGGCAACAGTCCCTGACCTGCTTCCCCTGGTCTCGTCCTGCCTCTCCTTACCCTCATGTGTTCTGTCCGGCACACTGAAGCCAGAGTGAGCTTTCACATTGCAAGTCTCATCACGCCCCTCTTCTTGCCTCCTGCTCTTCTGATGTGAGCTGGCCCTTGCCTGACCATCAGCTCCATCTCACCCACTGCCCCACCCTCTCCGGAAGAACTGGCCTTCTTTCCATTCCCTGGATACCTGCCTCCCCTTCCTGTCTCAGCATTTCAGCTCCTGCTTTAATTTCCACCTGAACCACCCACCTGTATGTGCGTGTGTACACACACACATCCACAAGCACACACACTTTCCTTGGCCTTCTCATATGAATCACCAATATCATTGACTCCCAGGTCTATATTACACAGTCACACACCGCTTAATCATGGGGATTCATTCTGAGAAATGCCTGTTAAGCGAATATTGTTCATTGTTAAGCAAACATTATAGAGTGCACTTGCACATACCCAGATAGCGTAGTCCACCACACACCTAGGCTACGTGGTGCAGCCTTTTGCTCCTACTGCAAACCTGTACAGCATGTGACTGTACTGTTGTAGGAATCTAAGGCCTGCTGGGGAGAAAGAGAAAGTCACCAGAATACCAGTGATAGAAGAGGAAGAGGTTTTATTTCAGCCAGGGGAACTGCAGCAAACTAGAATCCAAAATGGCCAGGCTCCCCATCACCTCTGTCCCTGTTCTTTAATTGGACTCAGAAGTAGACAGACAAAGGAATTACCATATTACCTCTCATTGGACGTATCAGATCATGTACAGGGTTTGCAGAAGCAGAAGCAAGTAGCAATAGCAAGTGTTAGTTTCAAGGACCAGGAAGGTAAGTTTTGTATATTTTTTTTTCAGTTTCTGGCCGGGACTGGGGTTTGAACCCTCTACCTCTGGCATACGGGGCTGGCACCCTACCCCTTTGAGCCACAGGTGCCACCTGGCTAAGTTTTATAAAACCTTAAAAGCTAAGTTACCACGGGGAGGGCCTTGCAGGAATGTCCTTGGGCTTCTCTTGAGAAGCCTTTGTTTTTTCAGACTTCACTTTTCCTGGGTATCTTCCCTCAGTACTGAGTACTGTAGGCAATTATAACATGATGGTAAGTATTTGTGTATCTAAACATATCTAAACACAGAAAAGGTACAGTAAAAGTACAGTACAAAAGACTAAAAAAAGGGCACACCTATATAGGACACTTAACATTAATGGAGCTTATAGGACTAGAAGTTGCTCTGGGTAAGTCATTGAGTGAGCAAGTGGTGAGCAACTATGAAGGCCTAGGTACTACTATAGACTTTTTAGTACTGGACCCTCAAGCTACACTAAATTTATAAAAGTATTTTTCTTTGTTCAGTAATAAATTGACCTCAGTTTACCGTAACATTTTTTACTTTATAAACTTTATATTTTTTTAACCTTTTGAGTCATTTGTAATAACCCAGCTTAAAACACACACTGTATAGCTGAACAAGAATATTTTATCTTTATATCCTTTTTCTATAAGCTCTTTCCTATTAAAAAAATTTTTTTTTAACTTTTAAATGTTTTTGCTAAAAACTAAGACACAAACACCCCCATTAGCCTCAGCCTACACAGGTTGGGATCATCAATATCACTGTCTTCCACCTTAGCACTTCCACCTTCCCACTGGAAGGCCCTCACCTATGAGAACAATGCCTTCTCCTGGAATAATCTTGTAGGACCTGCCTGAGGCTGTTTTACAGTTAGTTTTATTTACAAATGAAAGGAGTACACTATAAAACACCAACAAAAATATAGTTATTTTTAAATATAGTTACAGTGAATGTAATACATAAATCAGTAACAGTCATTTATGATCAAGTACTCTATACCGTACGTAATTGTACAGGCTATACTTGTTTTTTCTTTTTTTTTTTTTGAGTTTAAATGCATTTTATTTTTAAACAACTTACATGACGTTTTTTCCCTTAAAAACAATGCCTCCACTCCAAATAAATCACAGTCAAAATAAATGAAAAGCTCAAGATGGTATCAATTCCGTTTGTCTTAAGTACTGGTGTTGTGTGGATGACAAGCAGCAGCCAGTTATGATGACAGGTGATAGATCCAAAGTAATTGTCCAATTTGTTAACATTTTTCCATTTCTAAACCATTCTTAAAGAAAATCATATATGGGGTCACCCCATCCTCACGGGAGTCCGGGAGAGCAACCATGCCATCTGGATTCATGTTTTCACCAATAAAGAAGTGGTAGTTTTTGAAATTAGCCAGGATGTGCTAATAATAATAAAAGGTTTTACTCTTTCTGGTCTCTGTTCTTCAAGTTTGCCTTTGACTTCATGTAATCTTTGATGTACTTCTTGTAGGCTTCTTTTGTGAAGCTGGTTTCCTGCTAGTGATTGTTCATGGCAATATCAACACCAGCGATAACTGTGCTTTCGGTACCTTCCCCTCAGGGCCTTCAGCAGAAGCATTTCCACCAATGAGCGAGTCATCGATGTTACCCACTGTCCTACTGACCATCTTGCCGTCCAGCTCCGGGCATAGGCCGTCCGCGATCTCTCGGATCTTGTAAATGTCGGAGAACATCTCGTCGTGGCTGATGAGGTCCGGGTAGATAAGCATGATGGCGGCTGAAGGGAGACGGCGGCGGCGCTAGCTTTGCAGGAGCCCGGAGCTCTCGGAGCCAGCGCGGTGGAACCCGAGCAGTGCTGGGGGGAGGAGGGAGCGGGCGGAAAAGCCAGGCTATACTTTTATAGACCAGAAAGCTCAATAGGTTTGTTTACACCAGCATTACCGAAACACATGAGGCTGCATTGTGCTACCATGGTGTTACAACAGCTAGGATGTCACTAGGCCACAGGAATTTTTTAGCTCCATTTTAATCTGAAGGGACCCTCATGATACATGCAGCCCGTCATTGTGATAGTGAGGGACTATCATTTGTTCAGTGTCTTCATCTCCAGACTGGAAATGCCACCAGCATGGGGATTGTGTGTTTCCCCCATCCTTAACCCCAGCACCTAGCACAAGACCTGGCCCCTGAAAATGTTTAATTATTTTCAATTAATAATTAGTAGAACTATTATCAGCCTTTCATATTTTAGAACCTATAAATTTCTGTCTTATTTCCCTAATTCATTACATATATAATATATATGACATACATGAAGATATAATATATATACTTTGGGGGCTAGCACATAGTACTGCAGGTTGGTTTCCTCCCAGGTTCAAGGCTAAGAGCTTCCATTCTTCGGTTTCCCCCTAAGCCTCTGCCATGTCTGCAGCTTCCTGCACACTTAACCAGGCAAGAATGGCCTGTCTGTTCAGCTATGTCTCCCTTCCTGTTTCACTGCAACAAGGCTCTGAGCGGCAGGACAGGACGGGGATGCGACTCCCAAGAACCAGGTAACGCGGTGTCCGGAGACCAGTCTGGGAATACAGGCGTCTCCAGCGATGCTGCTCCCAGAGGGAGTCCCACCCCCGCATAGCCTGCCCAGGGTGCTGAAATTCATTATATTTATCCGCCTCACTAGCAAATACCCCAGAATCAACAGGTTGTGGGGAGAGCGCCAAACATCCCCGTTTTAAAGATACATTCTGAGAAAAAAATTCCAGGGGCGGTTCCCCTGCAGCCTGAAGTTGTGAGGCAGAGACAGGAGGGCGTGGCAAAGCCTCAGGCCGAGTTTTGGAGCAATTAAGTGTGAATGCAGGAGGCCTCCCCTCTCACGTGTTCAGCCAAATCACAAGTGTATTCCCTTCACTCATTAGAATGCAGCTAGGACAATTAAGTATTGTAACTGTGGCACAATTAAAACTCCTGTAATTAAGATGAGGGTGAAGGGAAAGGGGCTCTGGTCTGAAAACATGGCCCAGAAGGATGACGGAACAGCCTTATACGCGGTGAACACTAGATGGCAGGCTTCCCGCTCTATTCCCCAGCTCTCCCAGCGTGATTCAACGGGGAAAAGATCTCCGACCAGCCGCGCCTAAGTATCCCAACACGTTCAGACTCAGGGAAAGTTAAAGGTGGGCAAAAGTCTAGTGATATTTCCTTTTGGCCAAACCTTACATGTACAGAAGAAAGAGAGAGCGAGAGCCCAGAAAGTCAGTAAACCCCAGGTTTACAAATTCTCCCAGGCCAGCTTTTCTGTTATTCCTCTCTGCCTAGAAAAGTCACCCAAAACCACCTTAAAAAGTGATATGGTACAGATGTGTTCTGTTTCTGAAAAACACATAGAGGAGTGTTATGA
The DNA here is from genome assembly GCF_027406575.1 of Nycticebus coucang. Lineage (NCBI taxonomy): Eukaryota > Metazoa > Chordata > Mammalia > Primates > Lorisidae > Nycticebus > Nycticebus coucang. The sequence goes on along the minus strand of NC_069788.1, from coordinate 108,676,982 downwards.
TTTGTTTCGCTTTTCTGTATGTGCACGTGTGTGTGTGTGAGAGAGAGAGAGAGAGAAACTCTTCCACAAACATAATGGGATGCTTACCTCCTTTCTGTGTTATAATTATTTGTGAGCTTGGCTGGTCCTCTACTAGTGAGTAACTTGAAGTCTGGGATCCCTTATTCAGCTTGTGCTCCCACAGGCCATGCACAATGCCTGGCAAAAGGACAGATGAAGCATCCTAGTTGGTTAAAAGTAAATTAAGAGTCCCTGCAACCAACCCTGTGGCTCTAGCCAGGGACTTTCTTCTCCGCCTTGATTTCAAAGAAAAGGATGTTGAATTCACATCATCATTTAAATCTCTAAGTACAAAATATACAAGAGAAAAGCCTAGTAGAGCAGCAAGAATGCTGAAGGACAACAACTCTCAAAGTGCGGTCCAAGGACCCCTAAGGGTACCACCACCCCAGCCTCCCTAGCTCCAGACCCCACCCCAACCCCTGGGCATCTCCAGCCACATTATCAAGTTTTCTTTGTCTATTTCAATCAAAACAACACACAAGAGACTGAATGGAGAGCTGAGAATCTATAATCAAACCTTAAAGAGATTTGCAAAATGTAAAACAATGCCATTCTTATAAATGTCTTTGGGGAAAACAGTTATTGTTCATAAATATATAATGTATATGTTAACAGGTGACAGGTTTTTCAGTTATTTTTCAATACATTAGTAAATATTTGAAACTTCACAATTATAATTTCTAATAATAAGGCAAATATCAAAATACCTGACATGAACAAAAGCTCTTGGGGATTCTCAATTATTTTTAAGAGTATAAAAGAGTCAGTCCCAAGACCAAAAAGTTTGAGAACTGATGTCATAAGAGTTTAATCAATCTCTTTCTTAACTCTCTTATTATATTTACCATTCATTCTTCCAAAGCAAGTAATTGTATATCCAATGATGTTAATTTCAGCATCATCTATAATTGCCAAGAGAAAAGAGAAAACCTGAATGCCTAATGTCAGGAATGGTTTCATAATAATAAATAAGCTCCATTAACCGAATGGAATTATATATTATAATTGTGTGTTTTTTTTGAGACAGAGTCTCACTGTGTCACCCTTGTTAGAGTGCCATAGCATCACAGCTCACAGCAACCTTCAAATCTTGGGTTTAAGTGATTCTCTTGCCTCAGCCTCACAAGTAACTGGGACCACAAGTGCCTGCCAAAATGCCCAGCTACTTTTTGTTGCATTTGTCATTGTTGTTTAGCTGGCCTGGGCTGGGTTAGAACCTGCCAGCCTTGGTGTATGTGGCTGGCACCATAACCACTGGCGCCGAGCCTGTGTTATCATTTTTATAACATAAAATGATTATATGATATAATATTAGGTAAAAAGACATAAATCAGGACTGTCACTGATTGCAAAATATGAGACTGGAACCTAATATATAAAAATAAAACCACCACACAGCTACTATATTAAGTTTGGATGTTGAGCGTATAGATAGTGATTTTCTTTAATTAAACCAGCAGCTATTACTATGTGCTACATATTTTCAAAGCAGCATTTTTGAGTTATCATTGATGAGTACCTGGAGCTCCCAGGTCTCTTACCTTAAGGGCCAAGAGGCCACTGTCCTTTTCATTCAGGCACCTTTCCCCAGCAGTCTGAACAAAAGTCTCCTCAAAGGCCCCTGGGAACAACCCCTGACAAATGGCAGATCTGTAGTGGCATACGCACACACAGGCCCACAAGGGATCTTAGCAATAGAAACAAAACCACATCTTCTGCTCCCTGGGACTCTCTAGCACCCCTCTCCTAGCTGTACTGCTCCCATACACAGGTACATACCCACACGATGGATTTATGCTTGCTTCATAGGCATGTTAATAAACTCCCTCTGAAGCTCCTTACTCCTTAAGTTTTGAAGAGAAAAACATTGCAGGAGGAGGGTTCATCTGCAAAGCAGCCTCAGCTTCACCCCCATTAGCTTGGGCCTGCTCTCATCTTTCCTGAAACCACCTAAGGTAATTCCCTGTTTTAACCTTGAAGGTGCCTTTGGTTCTACGTATTTCAGGCGGCCAGAATGGGCAACAACGGTGAAAGAAATGCCCTAGACTGATTAAGGACACAGTTTTATTCTGATTATTGCACAGGGAGAATGTTCCTTAATGCAGCGGAAGTCCTGAGAGAAAAGGAAGGGCCTGGGCTTGCACTGAGACAAAAGGAATGGCAACATCTTATTTGCCAGGTGAGATGGGACCATGGTGCTGGATAAGCAAAGAAAGGGTGATCCTTTGCAATTTTTCCACCTGCCTTTTTGAGCACCAGGCTCAAATGAAGTTCAACATGGTCAACAGCTCCCCAAAAAGCTGGCCTCCCTTATAGCTGAGCAGAGTGAGCAGTGAAAGTGAGGTCCCAGATGCCTCCAGGGAGGTGGCACTGGGGTCTAGGGGGAGAGGGGGTAAGAAGACATCGCTAAGTGCTCTTTTGGCAGCAGAAATTTCCTCCTCAAATTCAGAAATCCTCTCCTTTTCCCATCTTAATCTTCTCTGCCTGTTTCTGAAAGGAACAGCCTCTCAAAAACTACAAAAATAACAGGAAAATACCTAATCTTGCAATTTGCTAGCAACAGTTAAAGCTCAATCCTGTGAACTCTCCTGCTGGGGTACTGGGGCCCTGTGGAATTCTGTTTTCACAAGCCCTTGAAGAGCCCAGAAGACTAAAAGGAAATGTAAAATTTTCTTTACTATTTGACTAAATCTGACGTTTAGAATTTGTACCTATAGCCTAAAATGATTCCTAAAAAGCTCCAGGACAGACAATGAAGTGTGAACATAAGGCCTTTCTTGTCTATACCTGGGTCAGAAACACCTGAAAAAAGTTTGTCTTCAGCCTTGCCAGAGGAAAAAAAAAATGGATGCAGCATTCACATTCACAATACCTTGTGGATTTGGCTACAGTTACCTTTTTCTGTTCATCTCCTTCAAATTCAGCTGGACCTTCAAATTCAACTGGACCTCGGGGCTGGCATTCTTCCTTCCTTTCTTTGGGATGCCACAGCCATCTCCTGCTCTCTTCTCTCTTTCCCTCTCGCCCACGCTTTCTAAAATAAAATAAAGTCGATACTTTTATATCCTAATCTTGGTCTAGAGAAATTTTTTTCTTGTCCCGCACAAAGTGCGTATGGAGATTTCCACCCTAACATTGTCTTCCTTAAATGGCAGGTGAGTGAAGATACGTTTGCAAGAAAACCAGCTCGATTCCTTTTGTTCTCCCAAACACATGTGGACCCATACAGGGCTCTGTTCCAACCTCCTAAAAGAAAACTGGCTGCCATCAGTGGGTTTCAGCCAAATACTGCGGGTTCCTTACGATGTCTTTGGAAGAGGAAAAAAAATGTAGATGGTTGAATAGCTAAAAACACAATGTAAAGTTGTAATTTTCCTTGGCAGAAAGAATAGCCTTTTCCTTCAAGTCTTTGATAAAGGCAAGCCCTCCCAGCTTCTTGACCCTAGTCCTCCGCCACCTCCAACCCAGCCAGATGTGTGAGTTTTTTCCATTCACATGGCACAGAGTTTAAGGGTGGAAGAAAAGCTGTTTCCCCCATTAGCAACCCTTTCCGCCCCTGGAGAGGCTCTGTCTGTAGATAAAACAATCGGGGTGGGGGCTGCTTTTGAAAGAGCAGAAAGGAGTGGGAATTTTTCCATCTGGAATCACAAGGCTCTTCGTGTAGGGCCAGATGGGATCATGATGTGTCTGTGGAGACAAAACTTCTATTGAAACTGGTCATACCAAGAAGACTATGAGATTTTTGACAACTCACTGGCCAGGAGATAGAAAGCCGAGATTGGTTGTGAAATGTCAAGGGCAGATCGCTATGACCTTGGTGAACTCACCCCAATTTGGCTGAACTCAGTAATTCAGCCAGGAGCTTCTTTGAGCTGATGAAAACAAGGATTGTAAAACTTTGAATTCAGACTGGGACATTAGAAAAACAACTCAGAGTCAGCTGGTCTCCCTCCATCCTTTTACTTCAAGTCATTTTTCAGCTGGGGAACGAACATGCTTCCTTACCACACCAGATCAATGCTGGGGGTTAAATTACTGTAAAGAATTTTGTAAATGCTGAGTATCCCTGTCAACACTATTAATGAATGTCCTCTAAGCTGCACTTATGCCAAATCCCAAGGTATAATTAGGGATACTGAACAATGATATAATGTAGGTTGCCAGTTTGCTTGAAGCTCCCAACTCCATTTAGAGGGAAGTTAGCAGGTTTCCCAGAGTACAGGAGGGGAAAACCATCTGTCACAGCCTGCTTCCTAAGTCCTTCCTTCCAGGAGAGCTCTTCGTGTCACCCAGTGATGTCCAAAAAGAACATCTTCCAGGCCCTGAAAGCCAGTCTTCCAACCAGAGATCAGTTAACAAGCCTTGTGTCCTGGGGCAGGCCGCTTTTCTCCGCTCTAAGCTTTAATTGAAGCTGTGGTACAGGGGTAAGTGGCTTTCAAACATTTTTAAAGCAGGGGAACCTTTTGTTTTTCTCAAGAGGAAAATGTAAAGATGGAACTCCGTTTGTAAATACCTTAATGTCTCTGGGAGGAAATATAATAAACATGCCACTAATCAGACTGCTGGAGGGAGACAGCTCAGCTCTCTGTATCCTAAATCCCCACGCAGACTATCAGTTCTTCCAATGTGTTGGATCACTGCCTGCAAGTGCTGAGTGCTTAATAAACACATTACCTAAGAAAAAGTCTGCTTCAACATAAAACTGCTTTTTTTTGCAGTTTTTGGCCGGGCCAGGTCTGAACCCACCAGCTCCAGCATACCCTACTCCCTTGAGGCATAAGCACGGCCCTGAAACTGCATTTTTAGAGCATGTGCTCCCAGGGATCCAAGCATGATGATGTTCCGGGGGGCCTTGGGCCTTTCCGTGCCGTTGAGCTATTTTACAAATCTGTAAACTGTAGGTAACGGACAGCAATGCCAATAAGCCCTATTTGTGGGTACACAGATAAATTCTGTCCTGTGAAGGTTCAACTGATTTGCTTTCCTGTCCCCCAAGGAAAAGGTCCCCCAAGGAATCTACGAGGTTCCTTCTATCGTAGATTTATTTCAACATTGCTTTATTCCCTATCTATGTTCCTTTGACTTTTCATCTGAACTGCTTGTGACGTCTTACCAGACTTCCTTAATGATGAACTAAATAAATCTTTTAACACGTGCTCATTTTATATCTGCAGGAATGGCATGATTTTAGCTTTCTTTGAACATTACCTTTGTTTTAAAAATTGTTCATAAAAAATGAGCATTTGGTTACTTTCCCTCCAAGTTCTCCACTGATCTCCAATAGCATTTATTTCTGTGGAGGGCTGAAATAGGGGCAACCCGGTATGGAGAGCATGTAAATGAATATTCTAACCACCCTCCTCCCTGCACCTGTGGGTCAACACAACTGGACCAAGGGGACAAGAACAGCATGGATGCACCACAGGGGACAGCAGGGTGGAGGGGCCATCACAGTCATCCAGACATCACCAGAGGAATGTGGGATAAGCATCAAAGCTCCCACGGCTCACTGTCTGTATTAACATGACTTTTACTATTCCACTGTCTTAGTCAAAGTAACTGCTATCATTCCAGAAGGTGCTTCCCTGGGCAGAGTTGCAAATAACTCTACTGTTCATCCCAGGAACTTCCTGAAAGATACACCATCTCTTCAACAGGAAGCATCAAGAGATAGTTTACACCCCAAGATTCTTTGAACCCCTCACTGAAGTCCTCGCTTGGCTGTGTCCCCCAGTCACAATCCTTAGCAATCCTAATCAAGGATGCCGCCTCCACCGTGAGAGAGCCACGTAAGCCAGTCTTCAAAGTCTCAGTAAATTTCCCAACTTTGCGGTCCCAGTTTGGGAAGCCATTAAGGCTGGGGAGGAGGCTCCCCCATACCACAGTGAGCAATGAACAAGTTCAGCCTTGCCTCCTCAATAGGTTGCTCGGGTGATATTGGGGAGATGACATTCGACAGAAGGGATACGCATTCAGAGGCGAGTGTGTGTGTGACCCAGAATCATCAGGGCGGTTTCTTCTCTGCTTAAGCTCAATGGGATGATGGTATAAATACTCCTCCTTTTTCCTCTGCGGATATAAAATCTGGAGTGTGGAGGCTGGAAGGAATCCCAGCGATGAGCTCATCTCTCCTCTCCTCTGTGGATTAGGTCACTGGGACTCACAGAGGGAGGTCAGCGGGGGGCTGGGGTCTGAAACCAACCCCACAGCTCTGAGCCAAGGGGCCTGGATCCATTCATTTTCTTGCTGGCTTGTTTATGTTTTAACTATCTCTCATACCCTGGGCACTGTGCCGTATGACATGTGCTCAGAAGTGAGGTCAGGTTTTTGAGATGCTTGCCGCTTTTAACCTTCTGCCCCTTTTAAGTGGATCCTGGGCTCCATGTTTCTTTCCTGGAGGAAGCAGCAGAAGGACGGAAGCTGAAAATAGTCTGTGAGAACGCTCAGCTTCCAATCCCTGACGTCTGCGTATTTGGGAAAACTGGGAAGATTCTAGATAAAGACCCAAACTGTGAGGAAGGCTTTTCCTGGGCTGGTGTTGGAGGGGAGAGGATGGGAACAGAGAGGGGATGGGTCCCTAGAGGGACGGCTGTGCCCTGCTGTGGGGCAAAACCCCAGATTGCCCACGGCAGAGCTACGATAAGGCTGGGACTCCAGAGGACTGGGGGGTGGGCAGAGTGACCCCCAGACTCCCCCAAGGCCAGGTGGACGAGACTGATGGACAGGACAGACAGCCCAGAAGTGACTCATGGGACCAAACCAGTACCCAAAGCCCTAGCACTATTTATATCTACAGACCATTAAGACCCTGAAACTTCACAATAAGGGGAACTGGGACTGTAGACACCCAGAACCAGGAAGGCTCCAAAACCAAGTCAAGGGGACAGAATCTTCTTGGGTCCCAGCAGCTGGGTCCCGGCAGCCCGCCCCACACACATGTTGGTCACAGGAAAAAGAAGAACAGGTTCCCTGTGGGGTTTGGACTCAGGAGCCCCCTACCAAAGAGCAATCCTGAGCAAAGCAATGTCGGTGGCACACACTGCTGTTGCTTTCAAAATAAGCAGGGATTTTCCCAACAAACAAAGAGTGTTTTCTTCTAGTGCAAAGAGAGCATTTTTCACATACAAATTTTTAGCTTAAATTTTCAGGGCTAACCAGGGAGATTAGAATGCCATGTGCAATCTTTCGAGTGCCTTTAGCTCAAAACGGTCTTTGAGCCAACTTGGTATATTTTGGGGTGACACATTCCAGCAGCCTTCACCAGGAACAGGGCACATTGGCTGGGGAAGTAGATTGAGCCTGCCCCTGGGGTGGGGAAGGGTGGGCAGCTTCACTTCCTTTTCCCTCTGGTAGCTATTGTGACCCTGGCCTGACCTTGTAGCTGTTCCCCTGTCCCCTGCTGGCTGCCTGCCAGGCCTCAGATTCCAGTCTTTTCTATTTCCCAGAAGGACCAGAGTTTCAAAGGAGGGAAGGAAAAGGTCAAGACTAGAGGATGCAGAGTTTAGGAGAAGAGAAAGGGACATGGGAGGAGGCGGGGTTTGGGGTTAGAAATCCGACTGGAGGAGAGGACAACGGAAATGAGTGACTGACTGTGAAGTTGTGGCACCCGCAGGCCTCGGGTCCTTTTGGTCCTTACCTTTTGCCCTGGGGCTTATCACAGGGGTTCAGCAGGGCTGTTTTCTGTGTCTTGAATTCATAAAGCACCTCAGATTTAGGTTTGCAAAGGCCTACAAATGAAATACTGAGAAGCACAGAACTGCAATTTAACTTCAGCTTCAAACTTGTCCCTATCCTGGGTCATACCAGCTGCAGGACACTCCATCAATATTGTTCACAAAATCAACCATTACCCTATTACAGTGCCCCATTCCATTCCAGCATTTTCTTTGTATTTAGCAGACTCATCTGTGAAAGGCAAACATTTAAAATGCCATGGAAGTTCTTCTCTTGGTTTTTTAATTAACAGAGAGAGCCCAAGTCATCTCCATCACTGAGAGGCTTTGCCCCACAACCCTGGACGTCTTGTGAGGCCCCTCTGGAGGATGCTTCCAAGAACCCCGCCAGAGGACTGGATGTGGGGAGCAGTCAGTGATGCTGTGTCCCCGCCACATGGTCCCTAGTTCCACAGCTGGTACGACTCCACAAGAACCCGATGAAGAGGAGGAAAGAAGGAGATGTTCCAGATGACAGCTCAGGGAATATTTTAGTCCTGGCAGTTGCCTCATTTTGTTGATGGCCAACCCAATAGCCTTTCCCTGATCCCTGCTTCCCATAAGCTTGTCTCTCATTGTAGGATTAAAAGCCAAAGACTCACCTTCCCAGCCTTTTCTGCAGCTAAAAGTAGCCTTGTGACCCAATTCTGGTCAATGAGAGATAAGAAAAATTCTCCTGGTGGCTTTCAGAAAATATTTTCCTTTCTGACAAAAATAGAGAGACAAGAGAAGAGCGCGCTTGTCCACCCCCTTATTTTGGGGTAATGGTGTAAAGACACCGGGCTGGGTGTTGAGACGGCTGTTGCATTGTAGTAAGGCCCAAGCCTAGGGGTAGAAAGTGTGCTCAAGGCAGGAGGTAGACGGACACCCCTGAGCTGTTGTTGTACCAAACCCTAAATGGTTCACACTCAGACTTCTTAATTATGTCAGATAATTAAATGGCGTTTTGATTTAAGCTGCTCTTAGGCAGGTGTTCTATAACCTGCAGTCAAAAGCAACACAAGGGGCTGGGCGCCATAGCTAAGTGGTTAGGGCACCAGCCACATGCTCCAGGGCTGATAGGTTCAAACCCGGCCCAGGCTTGCTAAACAACAACAACAAAAAAATAGCCAGGTGTTGTGGCAGGTGCCTGTAGTCACAGCTACTAGAGAGGCTGAGGCAAGAGGATCACTTGAGCCCAAGAGTTTGAGGTTGCTGTGAGCTATGACTCCATGATACTTTACCAAGGGTGACAAAATGAGACTGTTTCAATAAAAAAAAAAAAAACAAAGAAAAAGAAAGCAACACAAGGCTATTTTAGCATTTGTAGAGGATCCAGAGACATCCAAGACTTGGTTTCTTCCTCCTATTCTAGAAGCTTATAGTCAAGGTGTAGAAATATATACAGGTATTCAACATTCTTCAGAATTAAACAACTTACAATATAATCAAGTTCTAAACTGAAAGTAACAGCAATTCCACTTCTGAGAATTTTCCCAAGAGCATGTTTTCAAAGACATATGTTGACTTGTAACATATGTCTTTGTATACACACCACAATGTATACACACCACAAATGTTCAGCAATAGGAGTTGAAGTTCTAGCTCACAGATAAATAAAATATTATAAAGTCAGGAGAGGTGATGATGATGTTGATCTATACCTAATGACAGGAATTCTCCAGATAATAATCAGGAAAAAAATCCAGGTTATCAACTGTGTGTTATATAAATCAGCTCTCTGGCAGAAAAATATCTGAATACAAGGTCTGAGCTGTCATAGGAAAAAAAGTCTTGACAGTCAAGTTTGCAAACTTGCCACAGTGTACTTATACTGGCAGTGCCGTACAAACAATTCAGCAAGTGCTCATAATCTTGGTTTGTCAGCTGTGTCTGTGTCAATGAGTGGCAGAGTCTTGCTGAGTGGCATTCATTATGGTTGTTGCATGTTCTGTATGACAACACCTTTAATGGAGGTGTGGGGAAATTAGCAAGGGTTAATTGAGGTTGCTATGAGATATGATGCTTGGGCACTCTACCAAGCATGACAGAGTGATACTCTGCCTCAAACAAACCAAAACGAAACAGAAAAACTTTAATAGAACTATTATAAAAGCAATATGTGTTCATTGCAACAAGTATAAAAAGTAAAGAAAAAATGATCCATAATTCCACTGTGCAGTAATAATCACTGCTGACAGTTTAACTTAGAAGTATATGAGATCTGATGATTAAGTTTACAGTGAGGTGTGGGTGTGGGGAAATTAACAAGGGTCTGGTGCATGGGGCAAGTTACTGAGGGATGGTGAGTCTTAAATCAGGAAGTCTGCCCCGCAGCCTTCAGAATCTCAATTCCTTTTTTCTTAAAGAAACGCTGCCATTTCTGAGAAGTTCTGAAAGTTCTTAAAAGAGTTCTGAAAGTGCTTTAAAGGGTGGACTAGGCGCCAGCATTAGTGTGTAACTTCCCAAGGGGAGTACTTTAAAAGTGACTATAGTGATATTCATCAATGAAGTATGTAGCACTTTTTCTAGGATGAGTTTGTAAACTTAATCATCAGACCTCGTATGTCAGCAGTGATTATTACCGCACAGTGGAATTATGGATTATTTTTTCTTTACTTTTTACACTTGTTGCAATGAACACATATTGCTTTTATAATAGTTCTATTAAAGTTTTTCTGTTTCGTTTTGGTTTGTTTGAGGCAGAGTGTCACTCTGTCATGCTTGGTAGAGTGCCGAAGCGTCATAACTCATAGCAACCTCAAACTCTTGGGCTCAAATGATCCTCTTATCTCAGCCTCCTGAGTAGCTGGGACTACAGGTGCCCACCACAACACCTGGCTATTTTTAGAGACAGGGTCCCACTCTTGCTCAGGCTGGTCTCCAACTCCTGAGCTCAAGCAATCCACCTACCTCAGCCTCTCAAGAGTGCTAGGATTATAGGCATGAGCCACCATACCCAGCCAATTCTACTAAGTTTTATAACAGTTCTACTAAGAATGTTGCAATTGATTAGTAAGACAGTGCAAATGATTAGTGAGTCAGGTCAACACTGCAAGAGGGTTACAACTTAGATCTGGTTGCTGGTGGCACAGAATAACCAATTGCTGAGACAAGGATTGCCAAGGAAAAAAGGAAATTTTAATACAGAAGAAAGACATTAGTGAGGCTGGGCATGATGGCTCATGCCCATAATCATAGCACTCTGGGAGACCGAGGCTGGTGGATTGCTTGAGCTCAAGACTTCCAGACCAGCTGGAGCCAGAGGGAGACCCACCTGTAAAAAAATAGCCAGGCATTGTGGTGGGTGCCTGCAGTCGCCATTACTCAGAAGGCTAAGGCAAGGGGATTGCTTGAGCCGAAGAGTTTGAGGTTGCTGTGAGCTGTGCTGCCACCGCACTCTACTGAGGGCAACAAAGTAACACTCCGTCTCAAAAAAAAAAAAAAAAAGACATTAGTGGGAAGAAGGGGAAATCAACCTCAACTTTGTCTCTTTGACCAAGGAAGTACATGGGTTTTCCAAGGAGAGGAAATTAACCACAGGCTACATGCATTTTGGCAGGTTGTGGGGAAATTAACAAGGATCTGGTGCATGGGATGTACTCACTGAGGGATGGTGAGTCTTAAATCAGGAAGTCTGCTCAGCAGCCTTCAGAATCTCAATTCCTTTATTCTTAAAGAAAGGCTGCCATTTCTGAGAAACAACTTAAAAGGTCAAGCACTTAGCTAAGGGAAAAGATTGTTAAAAAATACATATAGGGATCATTGAAATTTGTTCATGAGGCAGTTACAATCCCTTCCTTCTTTTGAGTTCTTTCCTCAATCTTGGGGAATCAGGATGTTTGTCTCGCTGGCTGCTTCCTGTTGTAATGGCCTATTGCTGGGCTATGAAGAAGAATTAAAATGGTGGGCCTGCAACTGAAATTTCTTAGTGCGTGTTGTTGAGCTGCCCCTCACCCCAACGCAGTAAAGTATATCCAAAGAAATATTTATCTCTCTTAGGGATCTCATCCAGGAAATACTGGCCTGGTGTCCCCAGGATGGACATGCTAAAACAATTCAGACAGTTCAGACATAAAACGCGGCTCTTCAAACCTTTAAGGTAAAACACATCAGCATCAATCCTTAACAGCAGACTTAGAACCAAAGGGGCAAAAAGTCACCGGAGCTGATGACAGGTTGAAGGAGAGGGTTTATCCTGTCAGGCCTTCCCAAAGGGAGAAAAAGCTGAAAGCAGCATGACACAGCTGAACTTTCAAAAGAAACAGATTATAGAATTAGCATTAAAACTTCTTGCAATTGTATTAAGCGCAAACTAGTATTTTAAGAGAACCTTGTTTTAATTTAAAATTTTTTCCTTTTAATTATAGCCAACTTAATCACATATAAAATTCCTTTTTGTACAAACTATAAAAAAATTTTACAAACCTCATCATAACTTACATACATACCTAGGACATGCTTTGACTTTTTGTTTTATTCTAAAGTTCTCTGAAATAATCAATCATTTTATTTCAGGACCAAAAAATTTACCACATAAGATCTTGTCTCTTTTTTCCCCCCCAACAGAGTGTCTCACTCTGTTGCCCCAGGCTAGAGTGCCATGGTATCAGCCTAGCTCACAGCAACCTCAAATTCCTGGCTTCAAGCCATCCTCCTGCCTCAGCCTCCTGAGTAGCAGGGACTACAGGCACCGGCTACCACACTGGGCTGATTTTTCTATTTTTAATAGAGCCAAGGTCTCACTCTTGCTCAGCCTTGTCTCAAACTCCTAAGCTCAAGGGATCCCTGCTAAGATTATAGGTGTGAGCCACCATGCCCAGCCACATCTTTTTCATGAAAAATCATTCTTTTTTCTGTTTAAGCCTTATCAAAATATATTTTCATATTTTTAACTTTCCTCACATCTGTCTCTCCTGGTTCTCTTCTAACATGTTTCATATCTTTAACTAACCTCTGAATTTTTTTAATTTAATTTTATTTTTGAGACAGTCTTCCTCTGTGGTGCCGGGCTTCAGTATCGTGGCATGACACCTCACAGCAAACTCAAACTCCAGGGCTTAAATGATCCTTTTGCCTCAGCCTTCCAAGTAGCTGGGACTACAGGTACCCGCCACAACACCCAGCTAGTTTTTCTATTTTCAGTAAAGATGGGGTCTTGCTCAGCCTGGTCTTGAACTCCTGAGCTCAAGCAATCCACCCAACTCAGCCTCCCAGAGTATTAGAATTATAGGTATGAGCCACCTTGAATGCGACAGAGTTGTACTATGTCGCCCTTGGTAGATTGCTGTGGCATCACAGCTCACAGCAACCTCAAACTCTTGCCTTAGCCTCCCGAGTAGCTGGGACTACACAATGCCCAGCTGTTTTTTTGTCGGTGTTGTAGTTGTCATTGTTGTTTAACAGGCCGGAATGGGTTTGAACCTGCCAGCCCCAGTGTATGTGGCCAGCGCCCTAACCACTGAGGAACAGGCTCCAAGCCCAGCCAACTGTTTTTTTAATAAACAATATCACTTTATGCTCATTTTATAATTTTCTTTATAAAAGACGTATCTTCAATATTAATTTTTGGCTCGCTTTATATGTGGTATGACATACATTAACCAGAAATCTTTAACTACCAGCAACCCAAATTTTAGTTGAAAACCTAGGAAGCAAGAAATCTTAAATTGCCTGTTATAGCATTTATCTCATTAACATTTACTTAGTGATTTCTTTTAGCAGTTTAGTTAGATTCTAGTTATGATTTTAAGTTATTTTCCTGTTAACTATTTTTTCAGCCTATGCATATACAGCCAATGTGATTAATGGTGCCTTCAACAAAATCTTTCACTGTCTAAACAAATCAACATCTAAACACATCTTCATAATCAAAATTGGGGGAAGAAGAAAGAAAATAATTGCAAAACACAACCAGGAAACAATCATAAGATGTAAATTTGATTACTGCTTTTAAACTTAAAAAAAAAAACCTACCAAGAAAACAAACTTAAATATTGCAGTAACACTGGCTGTTCTGAATAATGTAACATCTTTTCTTAGTTCTATAAATAAAATAGAAGTTTTAGAACACACCCTGCTTAAAGATGTTAACTAATTAGATATTTCTAAAACAGCAACATCACCCCTCCAAAATTTTATTGACGTGACACCACCTGACTGTAAGCTGAACACACCTTCAACGTCAATCCTTAGTACCTCAAATAACAACACAGTAATAACATGGTTTCTATATAAGGATCATGATCAAGCTATAATATTTTTAAAACAATCTAAATGGTCCCAACATAAGTGCAAATTTAAATAATGTATTTATTCATTGTGATACTTCCAAAGAGTAAGATTATTTTGAGATTCCCTTTGAATTCGAAGACTAACCATTTTGTTCATTTTTTAAATAAATTACTCTCAAAAAATTACAAAAATTAACTGCTCAGGGATTCTTCTTCCAAATTTTCCTAAGCAAAGGCCTTCACTATGGCAACATAACTGGCTAGTTTGCAACTCCCACTCACAGAACCAATCAAGTGTGAGCCAGACCAAGGGACATCTGAAGCCTCCAATTTGATTTACACTCTTGTAACTACAGTTCCCAGGGCAGCTTTGATCCCTAACAATGCTGTTAGTATCAGTGACAGAGGGAGTTGGAAGCAGCTATTTTATACCTTTCCAGAGAGTAAGATCAATGTAAGCAACAGCATCTACAACCAGAATTAAGAGACCAAAACTAAAACATCTTCATACAGCTTTGATTGTAAGTTTCTGGTTTTGTGTTCTCATTTACTTCAAGTTTTATTTGTTCTAATTTATTGACACGTTTTTATTTAGTCATGCCTGCATTTTTACCTAAGTAAGAACCTTAAATACATGGATATTTTTGCCAACAGCTCAGAAGATTTGGCTGCTTTCATTAAGCCAATAACATTAAATTAGTCTTACTTATCAAAAAAATCACAAACACGCATCATTTTTTTTTTTTGGTTGTGTTTATAGTTTTATAACTTTTGTGTCAAACTCTGACACCTTAAAACATGAAAATGACCAGTAAGCCCAGGCAAAAATGTATGCTAACAATCTTAAAGATTACTCTATTACGGCTTGGCGCCCATACCACAGTGATTACGGTGCCAGCCACACAGACATACCCAGGCTGGCAGGTTCGAACCCAGCCTGGGCCAGCTAAACAACAATGACAACTACAACAACAACAACAAAAAATAACTGTGCGTAGTGGCAAGCGCCTATAGCCCCAGCTACTTGGGAGGCTGAGGCAAGAGAATCACTTAAACCCAAGAGCTTGAGGTTGCTGCGAGCTGTAACCCCATGGCACTCTAATAAGGGCAACATAGTGAGACTCTGTCTCTAAAAAAAAAAAAAAGAAGAAGAAGATTATTCTATTATTATTTTACCAATAATGTTTTTAAAGACTGGCTTATTTACTCAAGATTTACTAAATTTATATGAAATTGGAAAGCACTAGGGTTTATTTACTTAATTTATGAGCATTCCTTTCATTTATAAGCAAATTTGGTACCTTGTAGGTATAACATATAATATACACTATATCCACCTTATGGAAATAACATATAACATAATAGATATATATACACAACATTAAACATACACACACGCACAAACGTTCAACAAATTTTACCTCAAACTCTAGCCATGAGATCCTCTGACGTTCCACCCAAATCTGTATGTATAATTTTTCCTGTTTCTCTCCCTTTCCAACAGTGGGCACTCCCACGTCTTGGCCAGGTTGCCTCTGTGGTTAGAGATATCTTTCAATCTCTCAGATCTTAGGGCAGAGATGTCTTTTAATCTTTCCGACTTTAGAATCTGCCACAGAGGAACCACCATTGGAGGTGTCTTTCAGCCTCCCAGACCTTGGACAGGGCTCATAATACCATCAACAGCAAATTCCAAGGTGTCAGAGAGCTTAAGTGACTCCCCTTTACATGCCACATGCCAGTACCTATAAATGCTCAAAGAGAAATTCAAAAGCTTTCATACAAATGAACTGTAGTTCAACTAATAAGCCCAGGGAGTGTCAAATCAAAACAGGTTACTTGAAACTCTCACAAATAGTTGGAGGATTATCCAACCCAAAACAAATGAGAATTTCCTTGACATTCCCCAAGTTGAGAGAGGCATCTCCCACTATGAAGTACTTTCAAATACCACTCACCTGTCCAGGAGCAGAAGACAAAATCAAGGATCTGTTCTTCCCAGGCAATGAGGAATGCTCTTAGAACTGGTGACAGCCAAGCTGGTGGCAGAAACAAAACAAAATAAAACATCTCCCACCAAAACGTAGCTGGGCAGCTACTAGGTGACTTCTGAGATTCTCTCCACTCTGTAGCCACCAAGCTGCCAGCAACAGTTCCCCATAGTTGCCACCAAAACAGTCATCAAAACCCCAAGGGGATTTTGGCCGAGGTCCAGTTTCTGATGGCACAGGATAACCAATAACTGAGACAGGATTGCCAAAGAAGTTAATACAGAAGACATCAGTTGGGAGAGTGAGAAATCAGCCTCAAATCATATGACTAATGGGAGTGTTGGGGCATTTTTTTTTTTATTAAATCATAGCTGTGTATATTGATATGATCATGGGGCATCATTCACTAGCTTCACAGACCGTTTGACACACTTTCATCACGCTAGTTAACATAGCCTTCCTGGCATTCTCCACAGAGGTTACTGTGCCAAGACACTTACATTTTACCAAGTTTCACATATACCCTTGTAAGATGCACTGCAGGTGTAATCCCACCAATCCCCTTCCCTCTACCCAGCTCCCCACTCCCTCCCCTCCCTTTCCCCCTTTCCCCTATTCTTAGGTTATAACCGGGTTATAGCTTTCTTGTGAAAATCCTAAATTAGTTTCATAGTAGGGCTGAGTACATTGGGGCTTTTTAAAGAGGGGGAAATGACTAGGAGCTAGGGGATTTGGGCAAGAGTGGTGAAATTAACAAGTGTCTGGTGCTTGGGACAGGTTATTAAAGTGGGTGTGTCTGGGCTCCAGAAGTCTGCCCAGGAGCCTTTAGAATGTCAACTTCTTTGTCTTGCAGCATTTCGGGGAAACAACTCAAAAAAGGTGGAGTAATTAAGGGAAAATTATTAAAATATATATATATATGGGTCATTGAAATTTGTTCATAAGGCTGGTTACAAGATTATATATATTAATAGAGTATAATGAACAGCTGTTATAAACATCTACCAATATTAGTTGTGCATCAACTATTTGCAAAACAGTATGGTATGGGAGAAGGGAATGGAAAACACCAAAAATGGATCCATAGTCCCACACAGTCCATGGCTTTGAAGGGTGGCAACATACGCCACTCCAAAATACGCCACGTTGGCATAAGTAGACTAAAGGCACCTGACAAAACGCAGGCACCAAAGAGATGCTCTGACCTCCCCTCTTCTTCCTAAAGCAGGAGATAAACCTCCCCTGTGAAAGTCCCCTCCCTGTGAGAGAAAAAAAACATTCGGAGGTGGAAAGTTGAGGCCAAAAGAGAAATCTTTACAAACAGACCTGCTGAAATAACTCACTTGTACGTTCCTTTCGTTTTCTCCCATATTTTAGTTACTTTTCCACAGTTGCCTCCCTTTGTTGGATCTAGTATATAAACACCTAGGTTTTGCCCCTTCTTTGGGTCTTCATTTCCCAGTGGGAGCTCCCATGTGCATGGGAAAAATCTGTACACTTTCTGGGTGGTGCCTGTGGCTCAGAGGAGTAGGGTCCTGGCCCCATATGCCAGAGGTGGCAGGTTCAAACCCAGCCCCAGCCAAAAACTGCAAAAAAAAAAAAAAAATCTGTACACTTTCTCCTGTTAATCTACCTCAACTTAATTCTCAAGCCCGGCTGGAGACCTTGAAAGGGCAGAAGTAAAGATTCATCTCCCTGACAGCTTCAAAGAACCAAGTTATCTTTTGGGGACCTCCGATCTAACAAATGAAATGGTTCCATCATTTCTAAGAGCTGTAGAGTATTTGTTACATATCCCACTCTTCCCTGTGATGTATATTGAAGCAAAACACCGAATTTTAAGTATTTGTCTTTTATTTAAAAAGTCTAAATGAAAATTTTGTGTTATATGCAGAGTATGGAAGTCAGGCATTTTAAATAGCTTCTCAGAACTGATTTCAGGCCGTCTAAGTTTTGCTTTGACATTGTTGGCAAAGTCTGATCTAACACTGTCTTTAATACAGAAATTTAATGCCTACCAAAACCCTTTGTATTTCTTAGAGTCACAAATACAACAGGCATCTCTCAAGGGATAGAACCCTTCCAAATCATAAATAGTATATGAGTTCAAACTCCGATATCCACAAAGAATGATCACCTAAGTGGTATGATCCTGATACTGCCGGCAACATAGATTCATTCCTGGATCTGATCTTCTTTCCCTGGTTCCCAGTATACATGTTCTAGCAAAACAGGTAGCATTATGCCATTCCTTGGACTAGAATAATATTAAAATAATTGTCACCACATTTAAGTACAGAAAAAGTGGTATTTCTTTACTAAAACTGTCAGCTGAGTTCACTTAGCAGCCAGAGATCTGGGTACTATGGATTCATCCCACGTTCTTGTTATCACCTCTCGCTCTGAGCTGTACCTGCTGAATTACCTCAGGAGTCATCTCACCACACTGCTCCCATTGCCACTTCCCCACACCCCATCCACCCAGGCATTTGACTGGAACCACTTCCCTGAATTTGCACAGGGTCAACGCGTGCGTGTGTGCACGGGTGTGTGTGTGCACGGGTGTGTGTGTGCACGTACGGACTTTTGCCTCTTTTCCTCCCGCCACCAAATGCAGGAACTGGTTTGTTTCTCTTTTGTTCTTTAGGCTCCTGCTGGTTAGTGCCCTCAGCTCCTCAACTTCTTTCCTTCAGTCAGCAGAGGTTATTGAAGGCCTATTATATGCCGGGCGCTATGCTAGGTGGTGGGAGGACAGAGTCATGCTCCTTAACTGCAGAGAGGTCAAAGACAAACCTTATTCAAAGAATCACCCAATCAAACACAGTTGTTCTAAATGCTTTTTAACGTTTTAATTTGAAATAATTTTAAGACTCACATTGAAGTACATGGAAGTACTACAGAGTTCCTGCTGAATTACTTTAGGAGTCATCTCACCACACTGCTCCCAAATAGCGAAGCCCTTTACTCTTCCTCCAAGGGTAACACTCTGTATAATCACAGTAGCAAAATCAGGAAATTTACCTGGATATAATACCATGAACTAAACTACAGCCTTTATTAGATGAGCACTTAACCATTTCTAAGTGCTTTTAACATACTAATTAACATTATAACAATCACAGAAAGTAAATATTATTATCACTCCTATTCTCTACCTGCAGAAACTGAGACCAGACCAGTTATATAACTTGCTGAAGAGTCAGCTCACAGGGGCACAGTGAAGGCTGCAAATCCAGGCAGCCAACCTCTAAGGGGTTTGCCCCTCACCACGTAACCGCCCTGCCTTTCAGCATTAGCCAAGCTAGCCAGGGCATGTTTTCTTTTTTCTTTTTACAGTCTGGGTCTTTCTCTATCATCCAAGCTGGAGGGCAAGGGCATGATCATAGCTCACCATACCCTCGAACTCCAACTCCTGTGCTCATGAGATTCTCCTACCTCAGCCTCCTGAGTAGCTGGAACTACCAGTGTGCACCACCACCTGGCTAATTTTTAATTTTTATTTTAAAGATAAGATCTCACTATGTAGCCCTGACTGGTTTTGAACTCTTGAGCTCAAATGGTCCCTCTGCCTCAGCCTTTCCCAAATGCTGGGATTACAGGTGTGAGTCACTGTGCCTGGCTCAGTGTTTGTTTTCTTGTTCACATCCAAAGAACGTGACCATCACAGCACTAATAAGTTGCAGTGGAACAGTTAGAAGTCATAACACTTGGATTCCATCTTTAAAGACAAAACATTTGTTGCCAAACAAGAAGTTTGTTTCAATGGCAGAGGCATCCCCAAGGAAATAACTGCTTCCATCTCTGATGATGAAACAATGCTTGCTGGGCTAACAAAGACAGCTTTTCAAACATTTCCCTCTGGTTGAAAATAACTTCAGTTGAAATATGTTGACTCTCAAAAGGAAGTTTCTTTGTAAGAAACTCCCAAGAAATGCAGGTGCAGTTAAGGCGCAGCAAAACAAAGGTTTCAGAAAACATAGGGCTTCCTCTCAAAATCATACAATGTTTCCAGTGTCTCCTTCCCACTGAAGGAGTTGAGAAAGTGTTACCCCAAAAGATGCCATCCTTGCATATTGACTATTTCGAGTTAAAGGCACTTGGGAAAAAACAGCAGGTGCCAGATCACTCTGGACTTCCTTCCATTTCTTAAAAGCAGGAGATGAAACTCCCACGTGAAAGATGCCTTCCCCAGAACGCTTTTGCACTGTTGGTGGGACTGCAAACTAATACAGTATAAAGAGTCCTCAAAATGCTAATAGTAGACCTTCTGTTTGATCTGCAATCCCATTACTAAATTTCTACCCAGAACAAAAAAAAAAAATCGTTTCACCATAAGGACATTTGTACTAGAATATTTATCACAGCTCAATTCACAATCACCAAGATGTGGAATCAGCCACATGCCCATCAACCCAGGAATGGATTAATAAACTGTGGTATATATATTCCATGGCATACTATGCAGCCATAAAAAGGATGGAGACTTTACATCTTTTGTATTAACCGGGATGGAATTGAAGAACATTCTCTTTAGAAAGTATTAAAAGAATGAAAAAGCAAGTATCCAATGTATGCAACACTAATATGAAACCAGTAGATAAACTACTATACCCCCATACAAGAAAAACACAATTAAATTCAAGTGCAGGGGGAGGAGAGAGGAGGGAAGAGACTGGTGTACTTAACTCTCACCTAACCTGCACAGGGTGAGGGTATATGGCACATCTCCTGGGTGAAGGGGTCAATTACAACTTGGACTTTCCCTAACAAACAAGAACAATATAACCTAATCATTTTCACCCTCATATTCATCTGAAATTTAAAAAAAGAATAATAATAAAAAGAATGGACTTGGCACCTGTAGCTCAGTGAGTAGGGTGCTGGACACGTACTCCTAGGCTGGTGGGTTCAAGCCTGGTGAGGGCCAGCTAAACAATGACAACTGCCACCAAAAAATAGCTGGGCATTGTGGCAGGCACCTGTAGTCCCAGCTACTTGGGAGGCTGAGGCAAGAGAATGTCTTAAGACCAAGAGTTTGTGGTTGCTGTGAGCTGTGACAGCATGCGCTCTACTGAGGGTAACATAATAAGACTCTGTCTCCAAAAAAGAAAAAAAAAAAATGCTTTCCCTATACTAGAAGGAAAGCAACATTCTTTTGTTGTTGTTGTTTTGTTTTGTTTACCGAGTCTTATTCTGTTACCCTCAGTAGAAAGCTGCGGCATCATAGCTCACAACAACCTTAAACTCTTGGCCTTGAGAGAGCCTCTTGCCTCAGCCTCCCAGGGTACCCACTACAACACCTGACTATTTTTAGAGATGGTATCCGGTGTTTCGCTCTGGGTCAGGCTGGTCTCCCATCTCCAGAGCTCAAGCAATCCACTCACCTCAGTCTCCCTAGTGCTAGGATTACATGTGAGAGCCACCGCCCCCAGCAAAAGTAACATTCTTATCAATAAGAACTGGAAGTTGAGAGGAGAGAATTCTGTACAGACCTTGTTAAAATAACTCTTAACTTTCTTTTAGTCTCCTTACATAATTTAGTTACTTTTTTACAACTTACTCTTTGCCTACTTCAGGATGTAGATACCCCTGTTCATCTCTGTGGTTTTTATTTATTTATTTTTTTGTTTGCTTGTTTTTTGGCCGAGGCTGGGTTTGAACCCGCCACCTCCAGGCATACGGGGCCGGCGCCCTACTCATTTGAGCCACAGGCGCTGCCATCATCTCTGTGTTTTTGTGTGTTCATTTCCTTATGAAGATTCCCTGTAAAGTGTAAAATTTACATTGAATAAATGTGTGTGCTCTTCTGTTGACCTATCTTATGTCAACTTAATTCGCAGACTCAAAAAACCCTAAAGAGAGCAGAGGTAAAATTCTGCTTCCTGTACATCACACAACTCTAAGCCAAATGACATCTACAATTATATGCTCATTAATATGCTTAACTTCGGAAAATATCAATCCCAAAGGAAAAATAGAAAAGAAAAATTGAACAAGGAAAACTATTTGTTTGCCAAACCCTGCATCTGTGGTATTTGTACTCCTTCCCAAAATGCAGAAGTGACTTGAATGACTGCAGAGCCCCCCTTCTCCTTCTGCATTGCCAGGCACGCACGCATCCTGATGCCTGCTCAGTCAGTGTAAGAGGATTCTCTCTGCAAAAGTATTACTGCTAACATGAACATTTTATGAATCCATTTGCAGCAGAATCGTTTGAGATTATGATTTGGAATTGCTCTCCCCTGTATTTATCCCTGCTCTGATTTTTAAGCAGGTAGGCAGGCCAGTTGGAATGGCTTGCCTTGGGGATTTTGCAGGACAGAAAGGAAAAGAGCTTTAAGTCCATGCCTCCTTTGCTATTTGTTGTTGGTGGGGTCAGGGACAAGAACTAAGGAAGGGTTGAAAAGAAATATGTGCTACATGAAGAGGGGAGGAAAGTAGCAAGAAAACAGAAGCCCCCACCGTTATCAGAACACAGAGAGATACCCGCCTAGGTCCAGTCGCTTTCTGCACAAAGACAAGGAGGATTGTCCAGGAAGAAAGAAAAAGTTTTGGTACTAGAGACATCTGTCAGACACCTGTCTGGAGAGCTGGAGAAGCAGCCTCAAATCTCCTAAAGCAGAGTAAAGCTGTTTAAAGGTGGCTCATGCCTGTAATCCTAGCACTCTGGGAGGCCGAGGTGGGTGGGTTGCCTGAGTTCACAAGTTTGAGAGCAGCCTGAGCCAGAGTGAGATCCTGTCTCTAAAAATAGCCGGGCGTTGTGGCGGGAGCCTGTAGGTCCAGCTACTTGGGAGTCTGAGGCAAGAGAATTGCTTGAGCCCAAGAGTTGGAGATTGCTGTGAGCTATGACGTCACAGCACTCTACTGAGGGTGACAAAGTGAGACTGTCTCAAAAATAAATAAATAAATAAAAATAAAGGGGGAGAATTAACAAGAATCCTCTACCTGTGTTTTGCTAGGTGGTGTTGAAATTAAGGAGGGGCTACCTGCACTGGGGCAGGTTAGTGAAGAACCAAGAGTCTCTGCATCAAGAAGTCTGCTCAGGGCTTGGCACCTGTAGCTCAGTGGTTAAGGATCCAGCCACCTACACCTGGGCTGGCAGGTTTGAACCTGGCCCAGGCCTGCTAAACATCAGTGACAACTACAACAATAAAAATAGCTAGGTGTTGTGGCGGGCACCTGTAGTTACAGCTACTTGGGAGGCCGAGGCAAGAAAATCACTTAAGCCCAAGAGTTTGAGGTTGCTGTGAGCTATGACGCCAGGCGACGTAGTGAGACTCTGTCTCAAAAAAAAAAAAAAAAAGTCTGCTCAGGGGCCTTTGGAATCTCAACTCCTTTCTCTTACAGAAATTCCACCTGTTAGGGTGGAAACTCACTAGGTGTTGGGGGACAGGCATTGGAGAAAGAATTCTCTCAGGGTGATTGGGATAGAAAGAAGTACACAGTTTATTTTCCTGAGAAAGAAAAAGAGAGAGAGAGAAGGAGGGAAGGACAGAGTGGCCACAAACACAGAGAAAGGAGCGAAAATGCCAGGCCAGTGTTTTAAAGGGTAAAAAATGGCTTTTTTCCCCTCTTCTTCAGCAGACAGACACTAAAACCAGCTGTGAACCAGTTGTCGGTGTTTTTTCCAGATTATCCCATTCCTTGGTCTGATTCTCGTGAGAACTGATACACAGAGTTGGAGAGGGAGCTCCTGCTGTCCGCTTAGGGCTCTTCGAGGCTGAAAAAGAACTCTTGGAGATAGTAAGTCAAGCCAAAGGTGTTTAAATTAAACAAAACAAAGGGGGCATTGTGTTGTCAGTTTTCTCTGCAGGGGGGAATTGCAGGCTGTGTGTTTATTTCTCTTACTTTCTGTTTGGTAGTAAGTTTTCCTCTGTTAGAAAGATTATTAGTAAGACCACCTTTCACCACCATTTCTATGAAACAGCTCAAAAGGTCAAGTAGTTAGTTAAGGGAGAGGATTATTAAAAAAGCCAAGGGGGCTCCCAGCTACTTGGGTGGCTGAGGCAAGAGAATCGCTTAAGCCCAAGAGTTTGAGGTTGCTGTCTACCGAGGGTGACACAATGAGATTCTGTCTCAAAAAAACAAACAAAAGCAGAGGGAGCCTTGTGCAGTGGCTCACACCTGTAATCCTAGCAAGTATTCTGGGAGGCCAAGGTGGGTGGATTGCTTGAGCTCACAAGTTCGAGAACCGCCTGAGCAAAAGTGAGACCCTCCTTCTCTACTAAAAATAGAAAAACTATTCTTGATCGCTTGAGCCTGAGTTGGAGGTTTCTGTGAGCTATGATGCCACCGCACTCTACCCTGGGCGACAGCTTGAGACTCTGTCTCAAAAAAAAAAAAAAAAATAGCACAGGGGTCTTTGAAATTTGATCCCAGAGCAGGTTACACCAGCCTACAGTGAGGAGCCGGCACCTGAGTGTATTGAGCCCCAGGCACCAAAGGCTTCGCGTCTTCCCAGAGTCCCTGGCCCCAAATGTGGCACAGATGCTACAGAGGCAGGAGCTGAAAAGGACCACACAAGCTGAGCACAGCGATCTCAAAGTGACCAGTGGGACTGGGGACTGGCAGAGTATCCCAGACAAGGCTTTAGTGCTTAAGGCTTTACGAATTTTGTTTGACCTGGGGCAGGTGGAACACTGTGGGGGAGACCCACACTGAAATTTAACTTCCCACCAATTTCACAGCTAGGATAATACCAAATTGACTTAAAGAGTGCAAAAAAATGCAATATTCTTGAACGTCTGAGTTTATGGACTAAGATTCATGCCGAGTCTACATTCTTCCGTTTGTTCATTTGGCAGATAATTACTGAGCTCCCACATGCCATCCACTGAGATGGGACCTGAGGACACAGTGGTTCCCTGGGCTTCCAGTGATCGCACACCCAGAGACATCCTTCCTACACCAAAGAGAGGCTGCTGCAGGGCTGCTGGTGTAGGACAGGGTCCAAGGACATCTTACCGGTAGTGTCACAAATGACCCATGTGCACTCATGTTAATTTAAATATAATATAATGCAAAATTTTACCTTTGCCTTCCTTAACATTCTTCCGCTGGACCTGAGAACTAAACTGTTGGCAACAGGAGGAAATTGACAGGTGAAAAGTATATAAATTCATTTAATGTAAGTTTATATGGCACAGAAACTCTTTTAAGGAAAGAAGGACCCAGAGACACAAAGTTGAAAACTTATATGCTGAATTGGATGAAAGGCAGTAAATTACAAAAATATGGCAAGGCAAAGCTTGGGCTAGGATAGTTCACGGGGTAGAGAAGTGACTAGAAAGGTAAGGGTTAGTCTAACAAGGTTGGTTTGTACATTTCCTCAGTCTCAATTTCCCATTCTTGATGATAGGAATGATACTCTCTTTCTGGAACAGGAAGGGCATTTTTCACATGGGAATTTCATATCCTGCTTTTAAGAAACAGAAGGAAGTTCAGAGTGATCTTGCACCTGCCATTTTTCAGGCGCCTCTAACTCAAAACAGTCAATATGCCAGGGCAACATATTTTGGGGTAGCATGTTCTTAACTCCTTCAGTGTCAAATTTCAAGATTATACCTCTACAAATTTAGTCCAAGGAAATAATCATAGATGAATGCAATAATTTTGTTGGAAGAATGTTCATCTGAATGTCATTCATAATAGCAAAACCCTGGAAACACCCTAAATAGCTTGAATATATTACAATACCTATGCAGGCATTAAAAATGGTATTATGGGTGTTACTTTTATAACTTAAAAAAAACATTAAAGAAAAATGCTTTAGAATGTCATTTGATAACGTGAAAAGGCATGAACAATGTACTGTATTAAGTTTTAAAAAATCATAAAGCTCTAAGCAAAATAGCACATTTTATAAAAACGATACCCATTTGTATATGTGCACAAGGTGTCCTGTGTACATGGGGTGCAGGGAGATTAGGAGGATGTACAAAAGAAAACAATAAAAGTAGTTACGTTGGGGTGGACGAACGAAGCCACATACAAACCCTCTCTCCTCCTCCTCCTCCTCTTCTCCTCCTAAGACACAAAGGATCTGGCTAGCCCACCCCCAGCAAGCTGTGGAATTTGCCCACCCCTTGGGCCCCATATAAAAGGGATCTCTAACTGCCCCCCTGGTGCAGAGACCATCTTTGCACGGCCCAGGCAGGTCACCTTCCCTTTTCAATAAACCTGGCCTGAACATCTCTGCAGCCTCCTCTCTGGACACCATCGTTTACACCTTTCAGCTTTTCTGCCAGGCTCACATTATGACTTGAGTGGGCCTCAGGTACTTGGGCTTTCCTGGGTCTCTTTCTCCACTAAAGAATGTGAAAATTATATTGTATGATTGCATTGTTATAAAGATGAATGTAATCCAGGATGGACATAGTGTTACATGTTCATTATTATTATAATTCATTTTTCTTCTGCTTTTAAGAGAAATTAAAATTAAGACATTTTGTGGGTCCTTAGGTGCTATGCTTCCTATACCGGTTAAATGAGTTGGCCCTGATTCCTCAGTGCTGGGATTACCTGCTTCTTTCATCCTTTTTTTGCCTACATTTTGTGAATTTTTAATACCTTATTTTGTTATGATGAAAGCTATTTGAACAACAAAACTGGTAAACATAAATAGCCCATTTTATGCAACCCCAGCCTATAAAACTGAGAGCAAATGCAGCCTCTGAGGTCAAGACCCTCGGGGAACTTTAAAAGCATCCCAATAGGCCCATCAGATGACTTACTGCTATAATCAATCAGCAAAACAAAACTGATTTTCAGCACAAAGTAGCCCTCTGGCTTACCAAGGTGAATGGGTCCATGTCCTGTCTTTCACATTCAAAGACACCAGCACCAACCCACACTGGTGAATGTGCACTGGAACTTCAAACGCCTCCTACTCTCTCTGTCCAGCCTTCGGAAGCATACAAAGGAGGAAAACCTAAAGTAAAGGAATACCACACTACCCTCGCGCTACAGATTTATGGTATGCCTTGATTCTTCTGGCGTACATCTTCCAGATCTCTCTTCTTCAACCTTGTCTATACTCTCCCCGGCCTTTCGAATTTCCACAGGAGTTTTAGAAATCAGCTTGTCAATTTCCAGAATCTAAAATTGGCTAAAGATTACATTGAATCTAAAGATTAATTTGGAGAGAATGGACGTCTTTGCATTCTTGTGTCTTTTAATCCACAAACGTGGTCTAACCTTCAATTTATTTAGATTTTTTCTTTCAATGATAGTATGGCATTCAATTAAGAGGTTCTGCATATGTTTTGTTAGATTTATTTCTAAATTGTGATTTTTTAAAAGATATTGTAGTGGGCAAATGCTAAAGATATGAATTGAACGAAATAATATTTTGCAAAAGGTAAAACTTTATACAAATTTAAAACGTTCTTTCTCACCAACACCCCTGAATACATCAATTTGGAAAGCCACTCGGCATACTTGAAGGCATCCTTCCCAGTAGCTAGCGATTAACCAAGATGTTGAGGCTATACAACCAAGACAGTCAAAAAATGACATCAGAGGCCAAGAACAGAATTACTGGCTTGGAATAAATACTATCGGGGGAAAAAACTGAGCTTTCAATACAAGTCTTAAGTTTTACACAACAGCCACTAGATGGCCTCAGGGAGAAAAAAATCTCAAAAAAAGCGCATGATTCAATCAAAACCCAGGGATTCTACACACTTGGTACAAAGTCTCATTCCATCCATAAGGTCCTGAAACTGCCACTGAAAATTCTCTCACACCGTGACCAGCCATTATTGGGGGCTACTAAGCTTTTCTGCTTCCCTTCTATCTTCACAGCAATCCTCATCTGCAGAACAGATGAGGCAAGACTTGGCTTCTTCCTGGGAAGGGTTGATGCCAATGGGATGGTCTGAGTCTGAACTGGTAATTCACACCCCCTTGTCTGAGCCCATCCTCCTCGCAGGCAGCCTCTTCCACCCGCCAAGCCCTCCCTGCTGCAGACACTGCTGGGTTTTCATCTCCTTCCTCTTTCCACTGGTCTGAAGAAGAAAATAGCTAAGAATGAAGTCTTTGGGACATTAAGATTACTTATAAAACACAAAACTGAAAAAAGGCTTTGCATGATTTACCCCTAATCATTCCATTCCAGTCTTTTGGAACCCACCACATCAGTATAGCATTATTAACCCTGAGGGTGGGACCCAGAAATCTGTGTTTAACAAGCCCTCCAATAAGTCAGGGGCTCTCCAAGGATTATCTGATTGCATAGAGGTGGACTCTTACAGTTGTTATTCTACTGTGAGGCTAGTTTCTAACTCTATAAGGATAGAAGTTTAGCTGTAGAAAGCCTGATAGTAATGCAAATTATTCTTGGCCATAGATAGGCAAAGAAATTTTATCCAGTAGATACAACACGGATTTTTAGAAAAGAGAACCCATTCCAATTCATAGGATATGAACCAGTATTATGCCCGCTGACAATTTCAGCATTACTGAATAGATGTGTGTGCCTTTAAAATTTTCCCTTTAACTAGTTTTAACAATTTTCTGGTTCCCTCATTAATTAATGAGTTAAATAAAATTTCAATACATGTTCATTTTTATTTATAAGTGAGCCATAGTTTTACCTTTTTGAAAATTATATTTCCACATAGTGATTATCAAAGTGAAGTTCTGGACCAGCCACAGAACTACCTGGGAGCTACTTAGAAATCCAGGTTCTCATATCTCACCCAGACCTACCAAGTTGGAAACTCCAGGGGCAAGGCCCAGCCATTGTGTTGTAAGGAGCACTCAAGTTTGAGAAGCACGGCTTTTTCTTACCCCACAAACACTACCAAGATGCTGTTTTATAACAGTATTGTCTCAGTTGGAACCTTGGCACCTGATGCCTATTGTCCCTAACACAGCCTGCCTGTGGCAAATGAGAACAGGCCAGGCCATCCTTCCCTCTCATCTTCAAGGGCCATCTCAGCATCCCCTCCATCACTCCATCTCTCCCCACAGCAGTAGGGGATTGAACAAGGGTCCTTTGTGAGCCAGAAAAAAGGCAGGAATGTCAAGATTTCCTGAAGGGGGTTCCTCTAGGGCCTATTTGCATCTACTGGCCTATGTGGTAGATAAAAATGCTCAGGCTTCATAACTAATGTTCCCATAGGATCTGTGATCCCAGGGAGAAGGAATGAGGATAAAGGAAAAGAGATCTCAGGGCCCAGCCCCAAATGGCCTGGTGTATTCTCTCCTCCTGCAATAATAGCGTGTTAACTGTTGTGCTGGCAGATGCTGAATCACAAGCCCATTGTGCAGCGGCTGGATCACACATGCTGCCTGTTTGTCTTGCAGCCTGGCTGGGCCTCTGCCTTGTTCACAGGAAGCCCTTCCTGATTGCCCAACACAAGCAAGCTGGATAATCACCCCTCCCCAGGTAGAGGATCCACCACCTTCACCTGCACCACTGATGAGGTGGGAAGGGCATTCTAGTTTACCTCCACCCCACTTCTGCCATGACAGCTGGGCCAGCTGCTACCCACATTCTCCTGTGGACGCATCTCTAGGGTTCATGAAGCCCAGTGGGTGGCTTCATGATAGGGGAAGGAAGGGCTTCCTTGGAGGCAGAAGAACATGAAGATTAAGAAAGTAGGCTTGGGAAGGTCTGGGTTCAAATTCTGCCTCTGCCCCCAGGTTGGAAGGGCTGTGAATTTGGGCACGTTGTTTTCTTGTCCTAAACCTCATTTCCTCCAGTAGAATGGGCCTAAAAACACCTTCCTTCAGGGGTGCTGTGAGGATTAAATGAGCAATAATTATAAAGCCCTTAACACAGAGCCACACGCCCAAAAAGGGCTGGGGTAAGAGTCTGTATTGGTGATGATAGTGGTGGATGAAGAGATAGATTCCCTAAGAAGCCCCCTGGATGGGTAGTAGAGGCCAGAGGACAAAATGCAGGCATTAACTACAAGCTGACCAACAGAGGCCAGGAAGGAGACCACTACAGAACACACCTGCCATCAATGGGAAGCCCACAGCCTGCAGTGCAGTCCAGCGGCAACTTCACGCAGCTGTCATCTGATTTGCACGCACAGGGCCAGTGGGAAGACCAAATTGGAAAATCTGCAGACCCTCTTTGTCAAATATAAAAACACTAAACAAACGAGTTTTTTTATTTTTCTTTGGCTCCCCAGTTTTCTTGCCTACAAAATCCCCTATAGGCCATTTCTTACCTAAAATGAGTGGCTCCCAACTGAGAGTGACTGTCACAAATGGGGAGGTGGCCACTGGCATCTAGCCTCATTCAAGGCCCAGATGCCACTAAGCATCGCACAGTACACAGGGCAGGCCCCCGCAAATGAAAATCGTGCACGTCCAGACAGAGCTAAACACAGGGGCCTGAATTAGAGAAAATCTCTCCCTCTGTGCTCCTCTGACATTTTGTTTGAGACCGTGTTGGAGAGCTGGCCTGACCCTGTCAGGTATTATAGTCATCTGCTGGCCTCCTAGAATAGCAGAAAGGGCACTGGCTCTGAATGTGCTCAGCCACTCACTGGCTATGACCCAGAAACAGTCATTTAGCTTCTCTGAGGCCATTTCCTCATCTGCAAAATGGAAAATAGAATCCCTCTTTGCAGGGTTATGGTAAGGATTACATAACATACTATGCACAGAGCCCCTGGTACAAGGTAAGGACTCAGTAAGTTATTGGATACAACCCCAGGGCCCACGGTAATGTCTTGCATATTTGCATCTCCTGAAGCACTTTAAGCTATGCCCTGTGCACAGTTAGCACTCAAAAATTGTTGTTGAACTAAAATGAAGCCTTCCCTGGAAGCCTCACCTAAAGAAATAAGCCCAGGCCACCCCCTTGGACCTTTGGTCCTACACCGTGTAAATGATTTTGACCCAGACTTCAGTATGCACTAGCATTTCTGAGCACCCTCTGTTTCTCCTGTCACAAAGTCTGAGTGGGGCCTTTCCATTGATCAGGGATACTGAGATTGGCTTTTGATTCTTTTGAGACACCCAGAGCCTTGGCCATGGCTTGAGAGCAACTATCACAGCCCAGTCATTCCTGACAGACTCCATCACCATCCCACTAGACTGGTGCAGCGCATAGTGAAAAAAAGTCCAAGGAGATACCATGTTCCTGATAACAGGACTGACATAAGTGTCTGGTATAAGTGTCTGTGATTTGCCTGGAAATAGAGGGGCCATCACCCAGCCCTCCAGGTTGAAGAGAGCTTTGCTAAATAAACATTCCATCTACAGCCACCCACTGACACACAAGCTCTGCCACACCCTGAAATAAATGTGGGAAGACCTTCTCTAGCCTTTGACACTGCAAAGCTTTCACCTACTATCAGCTTTTCCCCTGCTAGTGAACACACAAGGGAAGGCAGACAGGAATGGGGGAGACCTGAGTTCAAGAGTGAGCCCTAATGCTAACTGGCAGTGTAATCCTAAGTTCTGGCACCTCTCTGAGCCTCAGTTTCCCAGTTTCTCTGTGCTCTCTCTGTGACCAGGTGTGGCTTTGCTCCCACACAGACCTGCTGAGTGCCACACAGGCAGACTCTGATCCATGCCAAGCCTGGCCTTTGGGGCTCACCTGGACCTCCTACTACTGTACAACGTGGCTCCTGGAGAATGGCATGGGTGAGATCTGTCTGTTGGAGTCCTTTGGAATGGACACAATGAGTCCTGGTCCTTCTGAATCCCTGGAGGCCAGGCAGGACTGCCCAGGAAGTATCAGGCAGGGACTCAGATTACAAAGATACATGGTGACACAGACATTCTGCAAGTCCACGGGAATCCAGGCCAAGAGCAGATGATGCCTATATGAGGTATGCCCCGTAATTGCCAGGTGTCGAAGACCTAACTGCTCTAGGTACAACATTGCTTTTAGCTGCTTCCTCCAAATCATTAGTAAAAGGAATCCAGGCACAACCACCAACTAAAAGAACTCCACTCAAAATCCACTCACCTGCCTTATCCCCAAATCCCCCTTCCCTCCAGGCTCCCAGTACTCTCATTGAGCTCAGGCAACAATTGTCCGGATCATATCAGCTTTGGGATTTCCACTGCCACACAAATCAAAGGCTGCCTCTCATCTGCACAGAGCTTTCTCTTTCCTATGCAGGGCCAGAGCAGAATGCTGCTGTCTGCCAGCTGTCCTGCACTCTTAGCTGCTGTGTAATAGCAGGTGGAATAGGGAAAGGAACTTGAACTCTGGAGTCAGAATCCCAGAGTATCAAGTTATAATCCTTAACGTCTTGAATCTCGGTTTGCTCATCTGTAACCTGGTGTCAGCAATACCTACCTTGCAAGATTGTCCCAGGAAGTGAATGAAACCATGCATGTGACGCACCTGACCCACACTGGGGGCTCAGGAAAGGGCAGCTATTTAGAGGAATTCCATCCACTTGGCTGAATAATGCAGTTCCAGGCATGAAAGACAAGAATAGTTTGAGAAAAGTAATTTAAAATAAATTCCATTCCAGAAGTTCTTTTGGCACTTTATTATAAGCGAATTGGATTCTGTATGGATTAAGGAAGAGTAGACTTGTGCATTTAATTCAGACAGATGCCAAATCCATGGAGAACTCTCATTTGGTAGGAAACTCAGGAGGGTTCCTACCCTCAGGTTTTCATATCATATGCAGAAATTCACCTCAGTTGGTCAGACCAGATTTCAGTGGTTCTCAAGCCCAGCTACCCATTAGCATCACCTGGGAAGCTTTTCTAAACTGTGGATACCGGCCCCACTCCAGAGTAAGTTCATTAGAATCTCTGCTGATGCAGGCTCCAATAATTTAAGAGCCCCTGGACCACCTTAACATGAGATTTACTGGACTAGAAACTCTGCAAGGTTCCTCCCAGATATCCCTGGTGCCTACAACCATGAATAATTCAGAGTAGACACTTCATATATGTATGTTGAATAAATGAATGAAGATTCTGACTCACCTTTTTTGCTGTTTCCATCATTTATGAGGTAAAAGAAGAAAAGAGAAAGAGTTGAATGCCAAGTAGCAGTTATAAAGCTGTCCTGTAGGAATTTCTGCCATGATGGAAACGTTCCACCATCGGTGCTGCTCCTTATAGTAGCCATAAGCTATAATATGTGGCTCTTAAGTACTGGAAATATGGCTATCATGACTGAGAAACTGAACTTTTAATTCTGCTTCACATTGACTAAATTCAAATGTAAATAGCCACATAGGACTTCTGGCTACCATATTGGACAAGTGCAGACAGCGTGTCTACCTTTTATAAATACATCTATACCCATGAGCCTTTGTGCCCTTCTTTTAATAGTGGCACCTCATTTACTTTTAGGGTACCTCCTTGCCTTTACCACAGCAATTGTGGTGGGGAAGCTAGAGAAAGTGCCCCACCCTCCTACAGTCAAGATGTGGGCCCAGGACCCAAGCTAACTCAACTAGACTCTCCTTTCTGGAAATTTGACTCTAGCTTCAGTATTCCAAGAACAGAAAATAAGTCAGAGCAGATTAATATTCGTGTGGACTCCCTAAGACAATGTGTATTCATTTCCAGACCATTAGTCAAAAGTATGCCGGCAACAGTGATATGTGATGTGCGCTACATATCATTACCATCATCCCTGTCACCATCAGAGTCACTTGTACCCAGAAACTCCAGTGTACCAGCTCCTGTACTCGGTGTATAATTTGCCTAGCTTCTCTTATGCATCATTTCTTCATCTGTAAAATGGGAATCATACTCATCCTAACTTCTAGAGTTTGGGGGAAGAGAGCAAAAAAGACAATGGTCATAAAATCTTTAAGCCAAATAAGGAGTTACCCACGTGTTTATCTGAGGTTCCCAGGGCATAAGTGTCAGGGAGTTAAGGAGGGTTTGATAAAGGACTCAGGATCAGGGCACAGTTCACAAGCTATGCCATGCCAGGCAAGACACTTTTCTTCTCTGGGATTCTGGCTAAAATGAGATTGGGTTAAACATATCCCCTTCCAATTTCTTGCCATTTTCTAAAATATTTGTATGCCCCCTTGCCTGACACATATCCCTTCCCACGTCTATACAAACATGCCAGAAAATTCTAAAGCCTAGACCATGCTGGCCTTTTCCCTAACTCATTGCCTTTTTCCCCAACTCCCCGCCTGACCAGGAAGTTGCCCTGGGTATGCATTCCCACAGCTTCCTGTTACTAACCCTCTCGAGGAGCACTTTATCAGAATCATGTTTAACTGTCTCCTCTACTAATAGACCATTAGCCCCATCAGGGCAAAGGCTCTTTTGTTCACTACCTCACCCCCAGTGCCTAGAACAGAGCCAGACACATAGAAGGTGTTCAATAAGTACTTACAGTTTGATGAACACCCTAAATCTACTTTGTTATTTGTCATTTCAAGAAATCCACAATATTAGTTATCTACTGCTACAAAACAAATCACCCCAAAACTTACTAACTTAAAACAATTATCATTTATTAACTTTCAATTTCTGTGTGAAAGAAATTCAGACAGGCTGGATTTTCTCTGCTCCATGTTTAGGCACCCCAAATCTAAAACTCAAAGACTGGAGGCTGGAATGGTCTGAAGTCTGAGTTTACCCCCTACCCGGTGATTCATTCTGGCTGTTGGCTGAGAGCACAGTAGCAGATGTTAGCCAGAACACCTTTGTGTGCCCACAACATATGGCTTGGGCTCCCTCACAACTTGGTGGCTGTTTTTCCCCAAGAAACAGAGAAAGCTTTCTCCTTTGCATGACCTGTTCTTAAGATTCACAGAGCATCACTTCCACCACATTCTACTCATTAGAAATGAAGTTACTAAGACCAGACCACATTCAAGGAGAGGGGAATTAAATTCCAACTTTTGAAAGGAGGGTAACAAACTTGCAAGCGTATTTTAAAACCACCACACCGGGGAGGCGCCTGTGGCTCAGTTGGTGGGGCGCCGGCCCCATGTGCTGAGGGTGGCGGGTTCAGGGCCCGTCCCGGCCAAATTGCAACCAAAGAAAATAGCTGGGCGTTGTGGCGGGCACCTGTAGTCCCAGCTACTAGGGAGGCTGAGGCAAGAGAATTGCTTGAGCCCAGAAGTTGGAGGTTGCTGTGAGCTGTGTGAAGCCACCGCACTCTATTGAGGGCCATAAAGTGAGACTCTATCTCTACAAAAAAAAAAAACCACCACAACCACTTGGCTAACACAGGAGGCAAAGGACAAGGTGAAAACGAAATTAATAAGTTAAAACTTCAGTTCAAATTCTAGCTCTGCCATTTATCAGCTCTGTGAGCTTGGGGAAGCTACTCTCTGAGCCTTGGCTTCCCCATTAATATGAGTGTTGGTCCCTAGTGACTTTTACAAACTTGGAGTCTTCTTGCCCCAGCGAGCTTAAGAGGACCCTGCCAACTAACTTTCCTGGAGCCCTGTGATTCTGCCCATTGCTGATCACCCTTGGTTTCTGACCCTAGGAGCAGAAAGAGGTTGTTAATGGAGCTCAGGGACCCAGAAATTTCTCATGCCAGGACAATTTTAAGGAATAGATGGGGAACCACCTTGGGATTCTCTAGGGTCTTTTCTGGCCCAGCCCTGGTCTAGAAACTTCAGTTTGTCAAGAAATGCAGCGACCTCAGACCCAAAAAATCTTAATCTGCCAACTTGGGCCCAGGAATCTGAATTTTTGCAAGAGAGACTGTTATTCCTTTTAACTAGCAGCAGGGGAGAGGGGAAGAGCGGACTTTCAGTAAAGGTCTTCACTTCTGCTCAGTATTAGTGCATTTTCTGAGAGCTGCAGCTCCGTGGAATGGGGGAGAGGAGGGTGGTGGAGTCTCCAAAGTCCAGGCGCCACTCGCCACAGTCTGCTGTACTTTCACCTTCAGCTGACTCTCCCCATTCCCATGTCGCAGGCCTGTGACCCTAGGGAGCTGCATCTGTCCCACCGCGGTGTCTAAAGCCGGGTCTGGAGAGGTAGACAAGGAGCAACTCTGCGCACCCTGCTCCCACCGGCGCAGGTGATGGGACAGAATACAGTGACTGGCTTACAACGCTTTCGTTTCCACAGATGGTGACCTCAAACCCCTAGATGTCCTCCTTAAGGAACGCCAGGATGGACTCTGAGTTCCCCCAATGAAGCGACCTCAACTGATGTATGTGGAAACTAAGGAACAGAGGGAAATGATCTGTTCAATGTTGCCCAGCACAGTAGTCACTGAACCCCAGTCTTCCAGGCCACTGCTCTCGCCTCCACGTGCTGCGTGCCCGGGCTAGGAATCCCCCCTCGAGGAAATCCACGGCCGCACAAGTTCTTTCCCCGCCAGAAATCCCCGTGGACTTAGCGCTGAGGTTGGCTCGTTGTAAAGTTCCTTCGCAGGTCCGCACTGGCTTCGCGCGGCCCTGAGAGAGAAGAGAGGAGGGAGCGAACCCCCATCCGCATGCGTGAGGTAACTTAAGGCAAAGGGACGGCTGCGGGGGGCAGAGGACCGGGCGGGAAAGCGCTGGCCCTTTAAGGGGGGGACGGAGCGCATGCGCGACGCGGGCCGGAGTCAAGCCTGGTGGGCGGCGGGCAGGCAGGGAAGCGGTCGGCTGCAGCTGGGCCCTGGGGCGGCGTGGGCCGCGGCTTCGCGGAGCTGCTGAACCGCGATCTGCTCGTGGGCTCCGCGTTTGCAGGCTGCTCCCCGGGGGCCAGCGCAGCCCCGTG
Organism: Nycticebus coucang; assembly: GCF_027406575.1. Lineage (NCBI taxonomy): Eukaryota > Metazoa > Chordata > Mammalia > Primates > Lorisidae > Nycticebus > Nycticebus coucang. Next base: position 108,640,367 of record NC_069788.1, on the reverse strand, counting down.
CTCCTCCTGGCTTTGTCATTCGCCTCCAGCTACATCTGCCGGCTGTGGCTGCGCGAGCCTCTCGGCTTGCGGTCCCCGCCCCGTGGTCCTTCCTCCGCCCCTCAGCCGGGGCAGCGGGAGGCCGAGCCAACAGCCGCCGAGCATCCTTCGCCCGCCCCGGCCGCGCCACCGCCCATGCTGCAGCCAGTCCGGGGCAGCGACCCCGCGGCCGAAGCCCGCCGCTCGGTGACCTCAGCCTGGCCCCTGCACGCCGCCCGAGACGGTCCCCCTGAGCCCTGGGCCCTGGCGCGGGACCCGTGCCCCGCAATGGCTCGGCTGGCGCCGCGCGGCGCCGGGTGCCCGCTGTACGCCCGCTGAGACGCGCCTGGCTGGGGACCGGCCGGGCCTTGGCGCTCCCAGCCTTCGCCTCCTTGCCGCGCCCTTTCCTTTTCTGGGGGCGCTGCTGCTGCTTCCCGGGGGCGAGGGGACCCGGGCACCAGACAAAGCCCACTTTGTGCAGAGAGTTGGTCGCGGGCGTGGAATGTGCGTGTCGGCGCGCGCCCCCTCCCCGCACCCCGCCAGCTGCGAGTCTTGGTTCCGGGACTTGCCTCGTCGCTTGGTGGAGATCGCCCCCCAGCGCCACTCTCCCGTCCCGGGGTCCCGGTTAGGAGCTCTGGCTGCCGGGAGTCTCCTTGGTCCCCTCTGGGGCGCGCACAAGTGTGAGCGTGCCAGGGTTTTGTAGAGGAATTTGTTCTCTTAAAAACTGGGACCCGGGCGCCCAGTGGGCATCGTGCCTTGAGCTTCCTTTCTGTGGCCTCAGATCTGAGTTATCTGGCCTCAGTTTCCCTCTGATTTTCTCTTTGCCAGCCCAGACTGCTACCCGTTATTGTTCTTGTCAAATGGGGGTGCTTTGTGAAGGGTGCCAACTTGGGGAGTGTTCTCTTTATCCCATTTTGCAAACAGAACCAGGTCTTTAAGGCTAACCCCGGACAGCCACCCCATCAGCCCCCACTTCACGTTGTTGCACTGATTTTTCACGAATTTTTTTTTTCTCACTGAGTAGTATTTTATTGTGCAGGAGCCACGCCCTGGTTTCTTAAAGGGGCCTTCCACTCTAGCCATGTGTTATCTCTGCAGCCGGTGTGTGGGAGGACTCCTGTGAGCCACCTGTTTTTCCCGCCTCCTGCGACATCTTCCCACCCCCACCAAGAATTTAGGGATGCCAGGGGGAAAGAAGGTGGTCGGGAGTGGCGGCAGCGGTGCTGCCACCACCGCTGCTGGTGCTGCTGCTGCTGCCGCCCCCTCTGAGGTCAGGCGTTTGGAGACCAGCGAAGGGGCCTCAGCCCAGAGAGATGAGGAGCCAGAGGAGGAAGGAGAAGAGGACCTACGAGAGGGAGGCGTCCCCTTCTTTGTCAACCGGGGTGGACTGCCTGTGGACGAGGCCACCTGGGAAAGGATGTGGAAACACGTGGCCAAGATCCACCCCGATGGAGAGAAGGTGGCGCACCGCATCCGTGGGGCCACGGACCTGCCCAAGGTGAGGTGTAGGGTGGGGGTGGGGGAATAGATAGCGCAGGATGTTACTGAGCCTAGGACTGACAGAGCAAAGCCACGCTCTTCCTCCTGCAGGGGACCCTTGGCACAGTAAGGTCTTGCTTGTCCTGAAGAACTTTTTCTCCCGTGTCAGTGGTGAGGGAGGTTCACATGTCTGTCTCTGGGATGCCCTCGCCCGGTGTCTTAAAATGCCCGTATTTTATGGGGGGGAACAGCAGATAAACTAACACTAGTTTGGGTTGATTATCTTCCTTGCCTGATGATGCTAATAAGCCAGGACTGTGAACAGACAGATAACTAATGACTAAGGAAATATAGGGCTTCATTTGTTGAAAAAATATTTTCACGAATTATTCCATTGAATTCTCTCAACAGTTTATATTATCAAGAAAGTGTAGTTTGAGTCCCCATTTTACAAAGGAGAAAGCCAAAAACCCAAGTAGGAACTCAAGGTCCCACAGCCAGTAACTGGAGACAGCAGGTCTTCAGAGGCTTCCCGTCCTCTGCTCTGTTGGACGCTAGATTCAGGGAAATTAGAAGAAGTGAAGAGGGGCAAAGTGAAGTGATGTTTCTGTGTTTGCTGGAACTTTTCCACTAGGCTGTCGGTCAAGTTTCAGGGCCAGTGAAGGCAGAGGCTGTGTCTCATTCATCTTTGTCTTCCCAAGGTCTCCTGTGTGCCTGGCACAGAACATGTGTGTGTGCATTGAATGAAAGGGTATTTGAGACTTTTGTGCTATACAGTGCTATATGGAAATACATGCCTGGTATTTTTTTTTTTTAAACATTACAGTTCAGACTAAGGAAGCACTCTGCCAAATGAAGAGACCTGAAATTCCCAAAACAGAGCCCTCTGGACAGAGGTCAGAGCCTCGTGGTTAGTTCTGCCTGCTCAGGTGGGAAGGAAGGAGCTAAGGGGAATAGCAGATAGTATAAATTAGATGTGGGGACAAGTGGCCTGTTCAGTTTTGTTTTTTACCAGATTATTGGTAGAGCCATAAGAAAATGTCTTCTGGTATGGGGTGTGGTGGCTCATGCCTGTAATCCCAGCACTTTGGGAGGCCAGAGTGGGAGGATCACATGAGGCCAGGAGTTGAAGACTAGCCTGGGCAATATAGTGAGACCCCCTCTCTACCAAAAATTTAAAAAATTAGCCAGGTATGGTGTTTCTCACCTGACCGTGGTGCTTCCTAGTCTAGAGGCTGAGACAGGAAAATAAGTCAACTGCTCAGTATTTCCAGAGGGAATAAAATGTAGATTGATTTTGAATGGCTACAGAATTTCCTCTGTACTGACTTACAATTTATTAAGCTAGTCTCCTATGGTTGCATATTATTCCCACTACTTTATTCTTAAAACGAACACTATAGTGAACATTCTGAAACAAATTTTGGAGTTCATGTCTGATTATTTCCTTGGGATAAATTCCTGAAAGAGAAAGTATTACATCAAAGAATATGGACATTGGTAAGCCTTCTCTGCCTATCTGTATGACCTTAGGAAACCCCAGTTTTCTCATCAGTAAAGTGGAGTTGATTGATGGAAAGATTAAATGAGTGACTAATGTGTTAAAGTAGTAGACAAGGGGTAAATCCCCAAACCAGTACTGGTTATTGGTAATGAACATTACCTTTTTTCACATCCTGTATTGGGAGGGGAGACTAGATTTCACTCAGAACATTTGATCTGGTGAGACCAGAGTTACACTGCTCCCACGTGAGCAAGTTGGTGTTGAGCAGACAGCTTCCCAGCCGCCCTGCTTGTGTCTAAATCAGGCCATAGAGTGTGAATGGTTCCCTGCCAAATTATCACTACTCCTAGGGACAAAAAAAAAAAAAAAGTCAATGAGCTTATTGGTGACTGGTCTATAATACCATCTTCTCATCTTCAATCCTCATTTGTAAAAGAGATACCAGTGAGGAAGACACCCTGTGTTATCTGAGGAGGAGGGGTGCCCTGCCTATATGGTAGGGCAAAGAAATTTTGTAAGAGTTTTAAGAGGTTGGAAAAATTGAAATTTCCCCTACTTGAACCATGGGGACAAGTATCTCAGATAGGGGAACTACAAGAGTCCACATGAGGTTCGTTCTCTCCCAGGGCCCAGAGTACACAGGAGCCCTTAGAGTCTGAGGGTGTGGCAGGGTCTAGGAAGCTTTGGAGAAAATCAGAGAGGTTGGGTGGCAGAGTACCAGCACCAGAGGGGCTGGGCCGTCCTGTTAGAAGTCACATCTTGAGGAGCCTAAGAAGTGTTTTGTTGGGACTGCACAATAATTTGAAAGACCACTTGAGCCAAAATTTAAAATTGGGAGCTTTTCACATGTAGATCCAAATTTCTGGCATCTTTTCAGAAAACAAGACAATTTGGGAACAGAGAATCTATAATCCTGGGTGGCAGCTGTCAGCTGGGGCTGAAGAGTAGTGTCCTCCAACCCCTGTTTGCACAGTCCCCACCACTCACCTGCCCAGCCCACCTTCTCCGTTTGTGTAATCTGCCTGGCCCCTGTAGGCAGTTGAGTCCAGGACCCCTATTGGGTAGTCATAAAAGAACATTCTGGAGTTTAACCCACCAGGCTGAATCCTTGCTGTCCCACAACTACTTACCTGAGGAAAGTGTGCAACCTCCTTGTGCCTTAGTTTCCTAAACTAAATGGGGATCATAGTAGTGCCCACTTCAAGGGATGTAGAGAGGAATTAATGTTATAAAGATGGACTTGGCGCTGGTTAGCCCACTGGTTAGGGCACTGGCCAGATACACTGGGGTTGGTGGGTTCAAACCTGGCCCAGGCCTGCTAAAAAAAAAAAAAAGGACAACAACAAGAACCAAAATAGCCGGGTGTTGTGGTGGGCGCCTGTAGTCCCAGCTACTTGGGAGGTTGAGGCAAGAGAATCACTTGAGCTCAAGGGTGTCAGATTGCTGTGAGCTGTGATGCCACAGCCCTCTGCCAAGGGTGACATAAGGAGATTCTGTCTCAAAGAAAAAGAAGAAAAAAGAAAGAAAGAAAAATAAAGTGTTTGATACTTCGTCAGGTGAGCCTCTGATAGGTACCCAGTAAGAGGTAAGAAGTGAGTGTGAAGCTAAACACCCCAGGAGTGCTTAGAGAAATGATCTTTCCAAGGGTGATGCCAGTATATTGTAAGGCAGCAGTTTCTAAAAGGATCCCAAATCCAGCAACATTTATACTCCTTCATAAAAGTTTCGCCTTTACATTTTAAGCTGCCACCATCATGTTTTAAGCTTATTGGCCACTGACCCCAGCCTCAGCAGCTGAACATCTTTTTTTTTTTTTTTTTTTTTGTAGAGACAGAGTCGCACTGTACCGCCCTCGGGTAGAGTGTCGTGGCATCACACGGCTCACAGCAACCTCTAACTCTGGGCTTACGCGATTCTCTTGCCTCAGCCTCCCGAGCAGCTGGGACTACAGGCGCCCGCCACAACGCCCGGCTATTTTTTGTTGTTGCAGTTTGGCCGGAGCTGGGTTTGAACCCACCACCCTTAGCACATGGGGCCGGTGCCCTACTCACTGAGCCACAGGTGCCGCCCCTGAACATCTTCTAACTATGGCTCTGAGCTCCTGCTGAGAGGGAGTATGGTCATCCCCTCCAAAAGGGCAGCATTGCTGGCATCTGCCATGTGCTGACCACTGTCTTTGGCACACATGCATAGCAAGGCCCATGAGTAGGAACTGAGCCTCTGCTGTGTGGCAGACCTGTTCTGAGTCCTTGACCTGCCTTATCATATTCATGCTCTGAGGTTGCTTCCATGGTGATGTCTAGTTTACAAGTGAGGTGTCTGAGGCACTGTGGAGGTAAAGTCACCAGACAGTAAGTGGCAGAGCTATATTTTGATAGTGATGGTCTAGTTGGAGAGTTAGCCCCATTACTCTAGGCCAGTGCTTTTTCAACCTTTCTTATCTCATAGCACACTTGAACCTATAGTTAAATGTCCATGGCACACTTAAATTCTGTTAATCAAAAAACAGAATATACTTACTGTGCTTTGAACTTCTTTTGAAAATAATGTAATTAATGATCTTTAGAAATGTTTGTGTCCCACCTAAGATCCTCTCCTGCATACCAGTTTGCCATAGCACATTGGGTGAAAACCACTGCTCTAGGCTGTGATGCTTCTGGCCCACCCCAGCCACAAGATGTCCTTGCTGCCCCGCAGGCCACCTCATGCACAACTCTACCAAGGGTCTCAGCAGAGCTTAGGACTGAGCGTGCTTCTGGAGCAAGGGAAGGCCGTGGCATTGGCTGTGGAGAAGGAGCTGCCCCTGAGAGAGCTGGGGAGCCTGTATCACTTGCTCACCCCCAACAGTGAGGAAGTATTTCCTGGCTCCTGTTCTGAAGGTGGCAATGGGCAGCCAGTCCTAAAGTGGGCCTGGGCATTTATTTGGTATACAGGTCCTACTTGTGTTTGGATAAATGTGTCTATACTAGTAATGAGAATTTGGAAAAAAGGCCTCGACGCTGTCTGTGGTGGGATGACCCGAGCCAAGGAGCTGTCTCAGTGGTGGAGGCCTGGAAGGCACTGCCTGTGAGTCCCAGGCCCTTTTGAACTTCCCCTCAGAGAGCAGCCTGTTCCTGGGTGCTTTGGATGGCAGGTGCTGGTCCTCTTGTGGGCTCTGCCTGGCCCTGGCCCAGGCCTGGCTCTGAGTGAGCTTGGGCAGATGGGTTTTGGCCTGCAGCTCCCTCCCTGTTTGGACATCTCATATAGCGGGGAGTGTTCCTCATTCTTTTCCGGAAGCTCCAGGGACAAGTGAGGGCCCCTGCCACCTGAGGAGGTCAGGGAACTAGATGGATGTGCCTTGCTGTTCACAGTAAATTGCTAAGTAATTCCTCCAGTTCCTCTCCCACCTCCCCACCTGCATATCCTCCATCTAGGGGAGGCCAGCTCAGGGCCTGGAGCCCATTTGGCACTGGGTAGCAGGCAGGAAGAAGGGGTGGCCCCCATCCTGGGCTTTTATCCAGCTGGTGTCTCTAAGTGGTAGGGCCAATTTAGGAAGGGAGTGATGTGAAAGGGGAAACAGCTTCCTCCACACAGAGGTGTCAGCTGCTCAGGAGCAGGCAGGCAATGTGGTCACTTGGGACTGTCCAGACAGGAAGTAGGGGAAGTCAGGGAGGGAGTGGGAGGAAATTCGTACAAAGGGCTCTGGACCAGGAGCCCTTCCCTCTCATATCTCTACTCTAGAACAAGTAGGTGTCTGTTGAATGCTGTCCCCGGCCCCTTGCCATCATCAGCAGCACCCCAGACACAAGTGTACAGTGATAACTAGTGTTCACGTCCCTCTTTGTGAGAGCCCCAGCACTGCAGTCACATTATTTAAAAGAGCTGTCCCTTGTGGATGCCTTGTCCCTGGAAAATCTGTTCTGAAGCCCCAGAGGTCCCTATTTGATGTACCTCTTGGCTTCCTCCACCTCACTGACCTGTTGGAGCCAAACTGCCAGGATCTGGGCACCGCTGGATGGAGAGGGGGCCCACACCTGCCTCTGTCCTGAAGACTGCCTGGTGGCTGAGAGCCAGCCTTGGGCACAGCAGCCTGGCAGCCCCCCTGCCTATCAGTTCCCGGTCATCTGGAGGCACCTGCTGGACTTGAGCTCTTTTCCTCCCTTTCTCAGCTGGGTACTAGAAAGGATGTTTAGTGGGAAGGACTGCTGGTTATACCTGGACTGCTTAGGTGTGGAGCTGGTGGAAAAGGGAGTGGTCAAAGGAGAGCCTCGGGCCCCTGTGCCTCTATAAAACCCCTCCAAAGTGTCTGGGCCCCAGCAAGTACAGCCACAGCAAGACCTGTCCCAAAGTATGTCTCTCTGTCTGCTACCCCGACTTACTCCTTGACTGTTAAGTTGGGGCTTTGGAAGGTCTGGTAAATGTGCTAGTGTTACTGGGTGGGTGGTACATACATTTCTGCATGTTTCCCTCCTGGGACCACTACTCTAGCACACAGCACCACCCTGAGAGGATAGGACATCAGGTAAACCAGGTTTGATCTAGCACGTGAACCAGAGTAAACTTCAAACCCAAAGGAACTTAACCCCAATGTTAGCATTCCTGTAAAGCCTTTAAGTTAATGACTGTTTAAAATTCAAAACAGGCCAGAGTGTGGGCTCATCAGTGGCTCACCCCTGTAATCCAAGGTGGGTGGGTTGCCTGAGCTCAGGAGTTCAAGACTAGTCTGAGTAAGAGCAAGATCCTATCTCTACTGGAAAAAAAAAAAAAAAGAAAAAAAAATTAACCAGACATCATGGTGGGTACCTATAGTCCCAGCTGCTTGGGCAGATAGGGCCAGAGGATCACTTGAGCCCACAAGTTTGAAGCTGCTGTGAGCTATGATGCCATGGCACTTTACCCAGGGTGACAGAGTGAGACTCTGTCTCAGAAGAAAAAAAATATTCAAAACAGTTGGTGAATCAACCTATGTTTTTCTAAATTTATTAAAGTAAGAAATTGGAATCATTGACATAAGCTCCAAATTAGGAATGCCATCAGGTTCCAGGAGGGAAGGAGTGACTGGGACAGGCCCTGGCAGACATCTCCAGAGGGAGAGGAGTCCAGAAGAAACTCAGGACAAGGGAGGGAGGTGGCCCCTCTCAAGGGCGGGGCTCCTCTGGGATCCAGTGGTGGGCTGGCAGCTCCTGGGTGGCCTCCTCTAGTGACGTTTTCCTCTGTCCCCAGATTCCCATACCGAGTGTGCCTACGTTTCAGCTGTCCACGCCCGTCCCTGAGCGCCTGGAAGCCGTGCAGCGCTACATCAGGGAGCTGCAGTATCCTTTCTGGTCTAGGGTCATGGCCACCTCCTGGCTGCAGTGCTGGGTCCAAAGGCCGAGTCAGCAAAGCTGCCTCATTCCTCAAACTCTGGGGGTACCATTCTTGGGGAAGCTCTGTGCTCCTGGAGCTGTGGGACATGGTGTATGCACCCCCTTCCTGGTACTGGACTACTGGGCCTGCTCCAGACTCTTCCACCTACTTCTCCTCTCTTTGTTGGGGCAAAGAGAGGGAGAGGTGTCCTGAGTGACTTACTGGTGGGGAGGTCAAGGTGGGAGCTCCTCTGTCCCAACCAGCCCTAGCGGAGAGTACAGAGATCTGCCTTGGGCTATTAAAGGACTGGTTGCAAAAGTAGGAGAAATGGAGGAGAAAAGGGGTTTTATGCTCCAGGAGGTAACTTCCACTGGCTCTTACTGTTCAGGAGGCTGGTTACTCAGCATGGAAAGAGCTGGGCTCCCCTGAGTCCAAGTTCCCCAATATCTGTGCTCTGGGCCCCTCTAGGCCCTGCACCCTGCCCTAGCTTTCCTGCTGCAGATGAGGTCAGAGGTGGGAGAACCAGGTATGGGTCCTGGGTGGGGGAAAGGCCAGGCTAATGACTGAAAATGGGTCCAGCCCCTCCCTTTACCAGCAGGGCAGCTGTGGCTTAGTAGGGGAGGTGGTTAGCTCAGGAGCGCCCAGCAGTTAGCGGCCACATTGGTCCCCTGCCCCTAGCTGCTTCCTCTCAGTCCATGTCACTTCTCAGCTGGTTGGAAAATGATGCGGTACCGAGAGGTGTTCCTAGCCGCAACCTCTTCCCTGGTGGGGCTGGCTGCTGCTCCTTGTCCTGGGAAGGGAGGTCTGAGGGGAACAAGGATGAAGCCAAGGAAGAGAAGGGAGAGGACCCTGCCGGGAGACGCGTGTCTTGAGCATCCTCCAAGGTGGCCTGCAGGAGGCATTTTGGGGTCCTAACCAGCCTGCACCACTGGGAGTGCTGCATCTTTAGCATCTGGGAGAGATGGGCAGGGGGAAGGGGACAACCTCCTCTAGACCTGGCCAAGAAGTCCTTAACTGGCGCCTGCAGATACAATCACACAGGGACACAGTTCTTTGAAATTAAGAAGAGCAGACCTCTGACAGGGTGAGTATGGGTGACCATCCCTCTGCCCCAGGCTGAGCAGGGAGCCTCTGGTGTGTCTGGAGTAGAAGCTTTATGGGGTAGGCAGGGACTCTCCAAGGAAACCTACTGTGAGGACAGGTACCACCCTGGGGCCTTAAGGTCTCACACAGAGAGACACATCACTGAGAACAACCAGGGCTACTTTGATGAAAATAAAACCCCAACATCCATGCTGAGCCAGCAAGGGAGGGGGGAGCCCCCCAGTTTGCCTTGGTGAGGAGAGAGAGTGGCCCCACGTAGACTGTGGGTGAACCCACAGTTCACCCTTCATTGTTTTTATTGAGAAGGGGGCAGAGAAGGCTCTGTTCCCACAGCTTCCTGTCACTTGCCCTTGCAGGATACCTGCTCTGTCACCCCATTTGCCTTACTGGACTCTTCTGGTCATTTAGCAGAAGGCCCATGTCTAAGCAACAGGGACCCCAGAGGAATGTTCATCTTTCACTTCCCAACACAGCCCCAGAGTGTAGACCCCTGGCTAGATTCTCTGCTCTAAAAAGTTTCTGCCCCCGAAGCCCCGAGGGCAGAGGACAGTGAGGAGTAAAGGCCGAGGGTCTGGGGGCTCAGCCTAAAGATGCCCACAGACTTAAGACCCCCAGGTTTTAACAATTAATGTAAGTTTTACATCTTGCTCCCACATAACCTGTTTGCCTTCATGTGAAAAATTACTTAAATGGCTTATTAGCAAAATACTTCTTCTCCAAGGCCCTGGTTGGACTCTAACCTCGCTAACCCCAAAGCTCTTGCCCTGTGGCTACTGTGTGCTGGGGGCCCACTCCAGCCTCATGACAGGGAAGAGTTAAGCCCCCTTCCAGGCAAAGCCAGTAGCCAGGCTAAATCCCTAGGTGGGACAGTGTGTGGTGAGGAGGGAGGAAGCAGCATTCAGGGATAGGCTGTCTTAAAATGGCCTGAAGTGCAAGTTCAGGAGCAGGCTGGGGAGTCACTAGGCAGCTGTCTGCTTGAGATCCTACATCCAGGCCCAGCAGCTGCAGGGGAACAATCACAATCAATTAGCAAGCGCTTCTGAGAAGCCTGGATGGATCAGGGGTGTCCACGGGGGTGTTCCAGAAGGGAATAGATCAGTGCTGAAGTCCCTGCCTTCCTCAGTGCCCTCACAGGAGGCCCCAGTCCAGTGGCTGTCAAGGGCCCCCCTCTGCCTACTCCCTGTACACCCCTCCCCCAGAGGGCTGTGGATCAGAGGCCTGGCAGGGAGGAGGAAGTGAGGGGGGTGGGGGACTCCTCCTTCCCATCACCAGTGGCTGCCTCTTCCCCCCAAGGGGGGCTGGGCCTGAGCTGAGAGCAGCTGCAGGGGCTGAGGGGGTGGTGGTGAGGACCCTCCTTCCTAGCAGTCCTAGTCCACCCTTCCCCTCCTCTTCAGTCTCCCACCAGAAGGGCTGGAGGGGCTATCCTCAGTTCTGCCTCCCTTTCCCACAGGCTGATGGACCTGGCCAAGGAAATGACCAAAGAGGCTCTGCCAATCAAATGCCTGGAAGCTGTGATCCTGGGAATGTATCCTTGCTCTTCTTGGGAGGCCTGGGGTTGTGGGGGGCTGAACCAGCCACCAGCCAGTCTGGGCCTGGGCTTCCTGCAGAAAGGAGAGGGCTGAATGAGCTCCAGGATGCTTCCCTGTCAATTGTCTGCCTGACTCCAAAGTGGGAGAGTTCCCCAGGGTAGAGAAGCCCCCTAAGGTGGCGGAGGTGAGGGACCCAGTACCCCATGCCTCAGTTACTACTTTCCCAGGCTTGCTGAGCAGCTTTTTTTTTTTTTTTGAGTCATACGGACACAATGACCCTGTTCTGTGAACCCCAAATCTGGGCGCATTGTCTTATAAAGGCTATTGTACCATTTCCAAGAACCAGTCTGGGAGACATAGTTAGGATGCCCAAATGTTGGCATTTCCAGAACATGTTGATTTGTGGTAATGATAAATAAAATCTTTAAAGCAAAACTGCCTTTAAAAAGCACAAACAAGGTTTCCTGTTCCCCCACCCAAAGGGCAGAAGAAGGGCCTGTAGCTATGGTCCCTGTCACCAGGGTGTCCAGGGGGACAGAGAGGCCCCAATAGAGGCTTCTCTTCCCTGTGCCCCTAGTCACAGCAGGGAGAGTGGAGGCAAATGCTCATGGCCAGTTCTCTGTCATAACTGGTCAGCTCCTATGCCCCAACTTTTTTGTTTTTCAGATGTTTTATTATTAAAAATTCATACGGATACAACAGTGAACAATACAATGAATTCCCATGTGCCCATTACTTAGCTTCACCAACTCGAAGCCCATCCTACCCCTATCAGCTTTTAAACATTCTCCTGTCCCCCTGGGGTAGGTAGCATGTGACTCAGGGCTGCAGAGGACAGGAGCACATACTAGGTGAGGGCCAGGAAGGCAAAGGGGTGGGGGCCTGATGGAACAAGGAGTCTTTCGGTGGGCAAGTCCCAGGAGGAGAAGATGACAGTCACAGGTGAGAAGGACACTGATCCAACATAAACATGACTCCTCTTCACATAGACATCACTGCTGTAAGTTTATAAAAAGAGGCTGCAAGTGCCCTTCCTTCCCCCCAGGGATCCCGAGAGCTAACTCTGCTGTGGCAGTCATTTGCTGACAGCAGGGCCATTTCCAAGAGCCTGACCACTGTTCCCCTGCTTATGGGTTTCTTTGCTAGGAGGCACATGAGGCCACCAAGAACTTCAGGCCACGGCCAGTACCTTCCTCATGTCCCCACATTCACTTCTCCTGCAGGGACTGCCCCCTCCAGAACACACAAGCATTGCTCCAGGCCTAATGTCTTGTGGGCAGGAAGAAAACAGGAGCAACTGTCACCTAAGGGAAGGGCTCTTCCCATTGTCCCCACAGAAGTCACAGCACATACAGTGGGCCTTCTGCTGAATTTTTTCCCATGTTTTGTTCCCACTGCACTTAGCCTCTGTAGGGCAGGGCTGATGACTCACAAGCAGTCGGGCTCAGTAGGCATTGGAGGAATGACTTAAGCACTGGAGGAAACACAGCATGGTATACCCAGCACAGATTTTGGAGACAGGCCGACTTGGACTTGAATCCTGGCTCTGCCATTTACTCACTGTGTGACCCCCAAATAAATTCCTTAGCTTCTCTGAGCCTGGGAATCATGCTTTGCCAGGGGGATAATGGTGGTGTCTGCTGCACATAGGTATCAGGACATGGCAATGAATCAGTGCATGGAAGACAGTACAGCTTCTGTACTTGGCATCTGCTCCGTGAGTTATCCATTCATTTCGTGACTAGCCCTGGAGAAGTAGTGAGGAACCTGACAGATAATGCCCCTGACCTCAGGATGTTTACATTCCAGTGGCCCTGTGGCCTGGAGACAAAAAAAGCAAGTAAACCAAGAAATGAGTGAGATGCAGGTTATGCTGAGTGGGTGCAGGAAGCGAATAGTGGTGCAGACTTGCTTTAGAAAGGGAGGTTAGCCTGACACCCAGCCTTAAGAGCAGTGGTCTGAAGCTGGGCGCCGTCGGGAGAGAAGAGAGGCTGAGCAGAATGGTGTGCCTCTCTGAGGAAATGTACGTGTGCGGGAGAAGGAAAATATGATGATTCATCTGAGTGTATGTAAGGCTGAGGGTGCGCCCACGGAGGAGGGGCTGGGGGCAGGGAGATGGGAGATGGCCGAAGGGGCCTCTCCATGGCCACTTCCACCGTAGGGCTCTCAAAGCCCGGCAGTGTGGAGCCAGTGACCCGTTGTTAGATGTGGTGATTTTGTGACCTTAAGAGACCTGCTTGACATCCTAACCGGAGTCATATGTCACTGGGAGCCTTTATGCCTATTAGAGATTCCATTTTCTGAGCGCCTGCTGTATACCAGCTTGGACGCTAGGTGGCAGGAATGCGGAAGTGAGCGGGCCGGGCTGTCTGCCCCCAGCTGGCGGCCCAGGGACCCGCGTCTCCGGCTCATGGGGTCGTCCTTGTCATGGTCCCTGTCAGGTCCTGTGTGCTGGCTCCGCGCTTCTCCTGGCGCTTTCCTTAGCTCCGGGCCTGGCCAGTTACCTCACCAACAGCATGCCCGCCCTGGAACGCTTCCCCATCAGCTTCAAGACCTACTTCTCAGGGAACTACTTCCGCCACATCGTGCTGGGGGTGAACTTCGGCGGCCGCTACGGCGCGCTGGGCATGAGCCGGCGCGAGGACCTGATGTACAAGCCGCCGGCCTTTCGCACGCTCAGCGACCTCGTGCTGGACTTCGAGGCCGCCTACAGCCGCTGCTGGCACGTGCTCAAAAAGGTGAAGCTAGGTCAGAGCGTGTCGCACGACCCGCACAGCGTGGAGCAGATCGAGTGGAAGCACTCGGTGCTGGACGTGGAGAGGCTGGGCCGCGATGACTTCCGCAAGGAGCTCGAGCGCCATGCCCGCGACATGCGGCTCAAGGTCGGGTCGGGTGTTTCTGCGTTGGGGCCAGGCCCTCCTCACCTCTCTGCGCCCCCCCATCTTCACCCCCGTGGCAGAGGTGGTGTGAGCAGCAAGGGAGATAATGGTGGGACGCTTCTACTCAGGGCCGAGCTTTGCTCAAAGGTCCTGATGGTAGAGGTGGTCCCCGGAAGGGCTAGAAGAGGGCCCACTCCGCAGAGAGGAGGAGGTAGGAGGGCTGGGTGAGCTAGGTTTGAGTGGTGGTAGGTGTTGGACAGGTGGAAAAGGGCAGGTGGGGCACTTGGGAGTCAAGTCTGCTGGTGGGAAATCATAGCCCATCTGGATGGCATGGTGGGGCTGCGTGGCCACTGGCCCAGGCCACACCTGTGTATGCCCCCTGACTCCAGCCCCCTGGCTATCTGCAGCCAATAGGGAACTAGAAGGAGGCTGGAAGAAAGAGGAAAGTGAGTCCATGGGGAAGATCATGAGGGTGCTAGTTTGTTCTCCCTCTTAACCCCCTACAGATGAGGCTGGGGAGGGGGTACTGTACCCAGAACAATTGGGCTGGACTGTTGAGGCAGAATCCTGACCTCTTCCTGGGTCCCCTAGACGGTAGGGGATGCTCCCCTGGAGAGAGACCCAGGACCCCCTGGGCATTGCCTCCCTGTTGCCCAGTGCTAGGCTGGCCCTCTGCCTCTCCAGGCCGCCCGGCACCTCTGCCTCACCCACAAATCTCTGTGCTGTCACATGTACATCTTCTCTGGACAGCCTGGGAGGGCAGTGGGCAGTAGGTGGCAGCTCCATTTGCAGGGTAGGAAGCCCAGATCCTAGCAGTCAGGCAGGGAGAAGCAGATCCGACTGGAATTTGGCCCCCTGATGGAATATCTGGGCTGGTCTCAGGTGCCAAAAGGCATCTGGGGCAGGAGTTTGGAAGAGCTAGCATTGCCCTACTCTGCCTTCCCCCAGAACAAAAACATGCTGCCACCAGCCCCACATTGGAGAGGGGCTGCTCTCTCCTGAGCTGGTTCCCCAGCCTAGCTCTGGGCCACCCCGCACCCTGATTTGGGCTGCTCAGATTATTGTGTCTTCACGGCAGTGGGTCGGATCTAGAGTTACAGCCAATAGTTACCTTGTCTCTAGAGCTGTAATTCCCAGCTATTGAGGACTAAGGACTCCCCATGTTATTTAGCCCCCTCTAGTACTCCTGTGATACTCCCATATTTTGAAAGCTCAAATCAAACTGACGTTGCCTCATAAAGGATTTTTCTCATTTTTTTCATAATCAGAGCTAGAGCCACCAGTCTGACTTCTGATTGGCTGGAGATAACCAGTGTCACCTTTGGGGTTGATGGGATCCCAGCTCAAAGCTCACCATGGGTCACTTTCCCACACATTTACCTGGTATAGGCAAATGGACCTTTTCTTGAGGGGTCTTCACCATTACAGCTCAATGACTCCTCCACTCCCTTCAGGTCCTGTGGAGATTAGGTGTCCCTGCTGAGGAACCCCTGCTGTGGCAGGTTTAGTGCCTGGGACATAGGTTAGGTAAGACCCAGAGACAGGGCAGAGCGTCACTTAAGATTTCCTAGACGCTGCCCAGGGCAGCCTCTGGGAACATGTGGCTCTTCTGGAGCAGCCCTGGAGTGATGTTCTGGCTGCCTCCTCTCTATCTAGATTGGCAAAGGGACAGGTCCACCCTCTCCCACCAAGGACCGGAAGAAGGATGTTTCGTCCCCACAGCGGGGCCAGTCCAGCCCCCACCGCAGGAACAGTCGCAGTGAAAGACGGTGAGAGACGGGACCGTGCTTGGTGGGTGCAAAGAAGTCGTTTTCCTTTCTTCTCATCTTCTGGGTCTTCTTTTTTTGTTCTCCCGTCTTCTCCCTCTCACCCTTCTCTCTTTGCTCCCACCCAAGGGAGGCAATTTGGGATGGCAGGTTCATGGGTTTATGCATTGACATCTCCCACAGCAAAGGTGTCCCATTTCTTAGAGAAAACACCCCACTACAGGCCAGTAGAGTCCACACAGCAGGTCCGAAGCCCAGGACAGCATGGGTCATGTAGGAGGGAGGGGGCTTCCAGGAGGCAGTGAGTTCCCCCAGGAATGTTGTGGGGGAGGTCTGAATATGGTGGCTGGGTAGATAGATGGCTTTGAACATGAGTTTTACCCTGAAAAGTCTGTGGCTTTTATCTGTATCTAGATGCCAAAAACAAGTTATTAAAATACCAGGCTGCCTCCTCTGATTTCATCTCCTACTTACCAGTCTGACTCTTGCTTTAAAAATAATTGTCACTTAGGAGCCACCTCTCTGGAATGAATTAAGGGGTGCCAGGCAGGCCTCTGGCACCAAAATATCTACTCATCATTGACTTTGATCTAGGTGGCTTTTGTAGGGAGAAGATTTCCCCTTGGAGAGATTTATACTTTAAGCTGTTATCCACCAACAGCAGCCAAGTGAGCTAATCTCCAGGAGAGCACTGGCAGCCCGAGCAGGCCAGAAACAGGCTGTCACATGCACTCTTCTGCTGCAGTGCAGAGCCCTAGGAGAATGGAGGAGAAGTTGCAGGGATGGGGGCAGCCGCTGCCTGCTCCCTCCCGTTTCTCTGAGGCCAACTCAACTCTCCCCCTGCCCTGTTCTCTTTCTCCCTGTAGGCCTTCAGGTGAGAAGAAGCCTTCGGAGCCCAAAGCCATGCCAGACCTCAACGGATACCAGATCCGGGTGTGAGGCGGGTGCCGACAACCCAGGCCTCACCCACCCTTGGGGGCCAGTGTCCACCTGTTGGAAACAGCCTTGTTCCCCGGGCAGAGGGGCTGGTGATGGGGCTGGGCGAGAGGATGCAGAAAGAGTGGGTTCCAGCTCAGCCTTCCAAGCTGCTCCCCATCCTGCTGAGCTGAGCCCCCTAACTTTGGGCCAAGAGGCAGTTAGTGTTTTGTTTGGAGTTTTAACTCTACAACTGAAGATTAAGGTATTTGAGGAAAATGTAAAACAGATGAATCTCCTGCCAGCCAGAAGGCCAGTGTGTAGGAGATCAGTGTGCTAGGGCCTGGGTGAGGAGGGGCTGCCAGTTCTGGTACTCCTGCCTGTGGCATCATATATCTGTGGGAAATTTTCCAGCCTTACCAAGCCTGTGCAGGGGAATAGAAGAGTGGAGATGTGTCTCCAGTTCGTCCTGCCCTGGCAGAATCTTGACCCAGGGAAATGGAAGCAGGGTAAGAATCGTCCTCAGAAAGGTCTGTGTAGCCCATAAATTAGGACTTGGCATAGGCCCTGTCTGCCCCCAGAGCAGGAACCCATGGCCCAGGAGAGGTGCCAGGCCCTGTGGCCCCCACAGGCAATGCTGCATGGGCTGATGCTGCCTGCTGGCCAAGCCCCCTGCTGGGGATAGGTTACAGGACAGCCTCAAGGATCACCACTAGCCCCAGCGTTCTCAGGCCCCCGGTGGGTCTGCTTGTCCAGTCCCAGCTCCACCCATTGCTGGAGTACAGGGACCTCCCTGTGGAGTGTCTGAGCTTTGCAGAGGTCCCAGAGTTGCACTGAGGTTGCCATGACTGGGTATTGCACAGGCCTGGATGCTGGCCCCGGAGCCATGGCCGGGATGGGGTAATGAGCTGGAGTACTCGGGCATGGGTCCTTCCCCAGGCAGTGCCAGGAATGAGTTCTGCTAGGGAAATCAAGACCAGAGACCAGACTGGGATGCGTGTGCCCCAGGACCACCTCTCCTTCGTACATCACATATTTTAGCTTGGAAGTTGCAGTGATGGTCAGGCCTGTCCACTTTCGTGGCAGTTCTTCAGAACCTAAGCAGTTGGGGTCCCCCACAGTCTTCCATCACATATAGAGACCTGGTGGGGAAGTGAGAGGACGTGGAGTGAGGCTGGCAGAGCTGGGCGGTGGAGGGCAAGGCTACAGCGTGACTGCTGAGAAGGGACAGAGCCTGAGAACCGGGATGTGAGAGAGGGATGTGGGAGAAAGTTTAGAGTCAGGCTACATTGAAGGGTAGGGCGTTCCCTACAGCAAAGACTAGATGGCTGATTGTCAGGAAGCAGGAGGGAAGATTCAAGTTATGGAAAGGTAAATGGATGAGATGCCCGTTAACGGTTTTACTGACAGAGGCTGAGTTGGCCGAGCAGCTCTCAATAAGGCTGCAGAGGGGCTGGGGGTCAGCATAAGGGAAGAGCAGAAGTAGGCTTGTGAGTGCAAATGTCCACAGGGCCAGCGGGTGAACCACAGGGCTGGGAGGGGACTGTGACTGACGAGAGGGCAAACCCTCACCTCACAACCGCCAGCTCTATCCGCCAGATGGTCTTGATATTTCAGAGGTCAGAATTCTGCATTTTGAAGTGAAATGTGATTTTTAAGTGTTGGTGATCAATTCAAAAAACTCAATACAGGTGAAAGAGAATGCTGTTTTGCAGTCTGTGGAGGGATATGTGCTAGGGAGGAGTCCACTGAGATGCTTTGGGATGTACAAAAACTCTTTAAGTTTCTCAGAGCCAGGCTGGGCCAGAGTCCTTGGTGCTGAGGAGGAGGAGAGATACGCTTTGGCACCTCCCTAAGTCTTCACTGTCTCTGCAGACAACCAGAACCAACACCCTTCGCAGTTGCTGGGTCACCAGAGGGAAAGGGGTTGTACAGCTCTCCAAGGTGGTGGGATGCCTTCCAGCAAAAAAAAAAAAAAAAGGAAGGGTGTGAGGAGATAAGGATGCCTTTGGGGATGAGGGTGTCTGCCAGGGAAGGTTCCAGAGGCAGCCAGGGAGGCTAGCTGGTCAGCCCCTTGCCTCATCAGGCTCCTCATGGGGTTGGTGTGACCTCCCTTGGGCTACACCCCAGCCAGACCTCAGGAGCACGAGACCCCCGGCTCCCCATCCCACCTCAGCTTTTAGAGAGTAGAACTGGTGTAGTACCCATGTTCCTATGTGGGGTCACCTTGGGAGGTATGAGGCTGAAACAAGTTTCCTTCTGGGTCTGGATGTGGCCACTCAGTAGCAGGGGAGTGGCCTCAGCTGCCTCTGGGAGTGTCTTCCTAGTAATGACAGAGGGCAAGAGGGAGCTGCTCCTGGTTCTGGAATTCTAGAAGGAGGATCTGACCTATAGGCTCCTTCCTTAGAGCAGAGTGAAGCCCTAACCAGCTTGCTGTCTGCAAGGGAGAGGGCTGATCCCCAGCAGATAACCCTGAGCACTCACCCTTCCTAAGCTGAGCCCTTGGGCCTGTGGTGACACCACAGGACATAGTGGTGCTTTTTAATTTATTTTTAACTTTCTCATATGTAGCAAGCCCTCCTTTCCTCCTGGGTGTGTTTATACAGGCTCTGCTCCCTGGGGCTGGCCTGGCTGTGAGGTTTCTGGGGAGGCAAGGAGGCAGGGACTTTGGGGCCTTAGTCACCATCCATGGTACCACTTCATCTCACATCCTGTCAGAGACAGGGCCTGGCTGATGGGACTCCAGCTCCCCCAGCTCAGGACTGCCTTCTAGCTCCTTTGCCCCTGGGATGGGGGCTGTTGCCTGAGGAGGGGTCAAGATGAGGTCACAGAAAGCTGCATGGGGAAGTGAGCCAGGCTGGGAGTGATTGTAGGGTCTCCCCAAAGCCTCGCTCCTTGTGCTCAATGCCAGGAATAATTAGAGGAGTTGTGCACCTAACTCAACTACTGCCAGACCTCCCCCCACGGCCTGCCCACGTTCTCGTGTTCTCATCCTCTATGTCAGCCAGCCCACCCTGGCTTGGACACAGCCATGTCAGGATAGGCAGCAGCCCTCTGGCCCTGGGATGTGATGATAAAGCCTGGGGCCAGGGTTTTTGAGGAGCAGAAAGAGCTAAAAAGGCACCACGTCTGATTTCTAGCCCTTTCTGTTACCTCATGCCCCCATCCCTTCTAGCTTGGCTTGACTTCCTGGCTCTGGGAGTCTGTTGCATTGTGGCCACGGAGCACCCAGAGGCGTGCGTGTGTGTGTGTGTGTGTGTGTGCGCGTGCGCGCGTGTGTATATGCGCACATCTTGTTCTCCTGCCTGCCTGGCTGTTTTCTGAATTGGCTCACTCTCTGTCCCTGGCCCTGCTCAAGTCAAGGGATATGTATGTTGGGCCCGTGTTAGTGGTGTGAAAGGCAATAAACAGTCCTCTGAGGAGTGGGAGGCAGGGAACTTGCCCAGCAGCTAGTGTCCCTCCTTCCAGCTTCCCAGGCCAGGCAGGGTGCTGTGATGCTAGCTGCAAGTCCATCAGTGTTGACTCTGTTGTTCCATCTTGGTGCTCTGGAGTCCCAAGATTCCCTTCTTCAAGTACGACAAGAGAAGAAACCTGGGTATGCTTGGCTACTGGGCCTGGTGATGACGGGCCACCCCCGCTCTTCAGCTTTGTGCTGGCTGTGGTGTTGTATTAGACTGTGCTGTTCTCACATCGGTATTTCCCCCCTTCACTTTCACACTTTGTCTCATTCCTGTTGTCACTTTCCCCTGAAATGAATAAAGTCTCCCTAGCTCCGGTTGCGTGGGCTGGGCAGAAACCACGACAGGAGAGCATTGTTTCCTTTCTTTTGGGATGAGGGCCTGAGCTCATTGCTACCCCATGGGTATCAGCCCCAGCGCTCTGGGAAGTCCCTGACCTGAGGGAAGGGGAACCTAAAACCAGGGAACAAGAAACCTCCCTGCCCCTGCAGTGGCGAAACTTTTGAGGCTTTCCTTTTCAGGCTGCAAAGCCACTTGATTCTTGTTAATCTTGAGCTCCCTCACACAGCAGATGAACTTTTTTTTTCAGGAAACCATAGCAATAGGAACCTAAAGGCCCTTCTTATCACGGTGGCCAGTCCAGAACTCAAGGGTGGTTAAAGCCACAGCTCTGGGCTTACCCACCACCCCCTTTCTTCCTCTGTACTGTCCCTCCAGCTGTGGACCTCTTTCTGTACTTTAAGATGAGCCCAAACAGTTAAAACCAGAACTCTCAGCATGTTTCAGCCCTAACCCTCTCCATGCCTCTGCAGCTTAAGAGTAAACCCAGACTGGGAAGATGTAGGACATTTCCTACTTCTCACCCCAGCCAATCCCCACAAAGTCCTAGCTAGAAGTATTGATAAGCAAGCAAGTGTGCTTCATTTCAGTAATGTGGTGGTGACTATGGGCGGGGGAGGGAGGCGTGGCAGCCAGGAGGAGAAGCCATTTGTTGGAATCCATGAATGTCTTGAGACTATACACCATTTAGAAGAGGAAGTTTTATTGCAGGCTCATTGAAATCAGCTAAAATGAGAGCCTTTCAATAAAGGCAACCACCATTTGTGACTACCTTGAATTGCACACCCTTTTGTAAAGGCATTTGTAATCTGCATTTAAGTTCAGTTCCAAGTACAGGGTAAGCTTCAACTAGGGGGCTCATAGAGGGTGGATTCTAGCCTGCACACACTAGGGCTGGGTGCATGCTGAGATAAGAATCTGTGTTAAGTCAAGCAGGCTCATTGTGGACACTGCTTGGCCACCTACTTGGAATGCAGAAGTAAATGTCATTTCAGAATCCTGGGAGGATCGGAACACAGCTTGTTGGGTGGATAGGTGAGGAGTTACCTCATTTCTTGCTGTCCTGTTTCTCTCAAATTCAGTGCATGTGCTGGTTTAATTCAGGCACAGGATTAAATTGGGTTCAACCTTTGGGTATAGATGGCCCTTCAACTCCTCCTTCAGGGCTGAGAAGGGCCCATCTGCCAGGATCTAGGATTTTTTTTTTTTTTTTTGTGGTTTTTTGGCCAGGGCTGTGTTTAAACCCGCCACCTCAGGCATATGGGACTGGCGCCCTACTCCTTGAGCCACAGGCGCCGCCCAAGATCTAGGATTTTGACTACCACTGTGGAAGCCAGTGGTGAAAGGAAGCAGTTACCATGCCAAGAACCAAACATATTGGGCCAGATGTGGCTGCCTGTTAACCCAGTGGGTTTAGGGGACTAGCTGTTGAGGAGACCTGGCAGGTGGTAGCCACCTTGGGTCAGCTGGAAGGTCAGCTATCTGGGCCCAGCCCACATGACAATGTGCACACAGATGCACAGACTCCCTCCAACCTGGAAAGGAAAAGACTTTGTTGTGGGAAATGTGAAACCTCCAAATTAAGTGCAGATTCCACTCTTCTGCACAGCTGGCTGAAGCCCCAGGCTTTAGGATCATAGGAGCTGACTGTAAATGGGGCAGAGGACAGTGTTTCCTTCAAAACCCCTGAGATTGACTGTCTCCTGAACTTGGCAGATCTGCACCCCTGCAAACTCTCATCTGGCTGGCCCTTGTGCCTAGAACATTTTTTTTTTGTCTTGCACATTATTTGTGTGTGCCAGGGGAGGGGTGGGGGAAGGAATGCTAGGGTGTTTGGGAGCCCACGGCCACAGGGCAGCGCCCCCTGGTGGAAACCAGAGGTGGACCCTCTTCCCGAGAGAAGAGAAACAATACGGCGTTCTGTTATGTAGCTTATCAAAACCAGTTCTCCAGAACAGGAGAAAGGTGCTACCAGAGGCCGGGAAAAGCAGAGGCAGGGGAGTGAAGAGAATTGAGTTAGTTGGGCAGCACCTGTGGCTCAAAGGAGTAGGGCGCCAGCCCCATATGCTGGAGGTGGCAGGTTTAAACCCAGCCCTGGCCAAAAAACTGCAAAAAAAAAAAAAAAACCCCAAAACAAAACTGAAAGCTGTTGGAGAAGTGAGTTAGTGGGTACACAAATACATTTAGTAGAGTAAGTTCTAGTATTTGATGGTACAGTAGGGAGACTATTGTTAACAATTTATTGTGTATTTCAAATTAGGTGATTTGGAAAGTTCCCAACACAAAGAAAAAAATGTTTGAGGTAACGGATATCCCTAGTACCTTTATCACTGCACATTGTACATATGTATTAAAATATCACGTACCCCAAAATACGTACAACTGTTATTTGTCAATAAAAAAGGAAAAACAAAACAATCCTTCAGTATGTGGCCATGGCAGGGCAGGAAATGGAGAAAAAAACAAAAACAGCAGCACCGTTGGCCTCTTCCCTTCTTGGTCTCCATCTAAAAGTGGCCTTTGAGCTGCCTTCCCAGGTCCCTGTCCCCACATGTGTCTATCTTATAAGGCAGTATGTTTCTTTTACTCCCAGAAAGTTTCTGAGGAGCTTAGGATGCTAGGAAATAAAGCAAAGGAAATTCTCCATTTGTATCTCTGGAATTCCTATCTCCTTAGATGTAAGGGTAGTATCTGAGCAGCACCTCAGCTGCCACCTTGCAGTGATAATAGTCTTTGCTAGTGCGAGTGCTGTACAAATGTGAAGTGACTGAGGCAACTGGGGGAACCCTCCATGCCAGGAAAGGGCTCTCTAGGGCCACACCTCAAAGTTTGAGCTTTCAAATACTTCTTAGCCTGTGGACCAACTGTCCAGCCTGGCTGGAGGAAACCATTTACCACCAATGCTACCAAAGATTCTCTGAAATTCTTAGCACTCATTTCTTGTCAAAGTCCAAACAAAGCAATTTCAGATTTGAAAATTCCTCACAAGTAGATTATTACTTTATTTTCCACTTCACCAAGGGGCCTGAACTGACACATAGAGGTTAAGTAACTTACCTACAGTCACCAACTGGCCAGGCCAAGATGACGCATGGTGTTCCTCAGCCCTGGCTATGTTTTCTTTCTACTGAATCAGTGGATCTTAACCCAGGTAGGCAATAGAGGCACCCAGGTGGCTTTGAAAAACCAGAGACTGATTCAGAGGCCTAGTGTAGGGTCTGGGAATCGACTCGGGTAAGGTAGAAAACCACCCCCTACCTTCACGGTTCGCAGTGGGCATGTGGGCTTGGCTGGGCCTACCTCACAGAGGAGGACAAAAGCGCCGGCAAAGTTAGGCCCAGAAAGGAAGAGGCATTTTTCCAGCAACAGATGGCCCAGAGCTCAGCCCTGGCTCCAGAATGTAAACGAGATCAGAAATAGACTCTCAGCAAGAGGCATGTGCCACATGTACGCCTCATGCAGCTGCCGTAGCTTTGACCGGGAAAACACGTCCCATTCCACTTTCCGCACAGATGCTCCTGAAATGTGGTAGCGACTGGGGAGGTGTGGGGGCAGCAGATGGAGTAAGAATGAAAAGCAGCTGAAAGAGCTATTCTCTCACTTGGCAAGGATTGAGATGAGCGCTGTACCCCAAAACAAAGTCAGGGCAGGAGGCATCTCTCAAGCCTTGTTCCTCCCAGGCCTGGGAGTAGTGGGAATCTGCCTCCATTAATAGAGGAAGATTGTAACAAACTTCCCTAGTCTGGATTTAGCTCTAGAGACCCCACCCCAGGATCAGAAGCCCCTCGGGCTCTTCTCTGCCCACCTCATCCTTTAGGCCCTATCTTGAGAACCCCAGCCCTTTAGGATCCTTTTTTTTTTTTAATTGTTGAATATAATTGTCTTTTTTTTTTTTGTACAGACAAGAGTCTCACTTTATCACCCTTGGTAGAGTGCTGTGCTGTCACATGGCTCATAGCAACCTCCAACTCCTGGGCTTAGGAGATTCTCTTGCCTCAACCTCCCAAGTAGCTGGGACTACAGGTGCCCACCACAACGCCGGATTATTTTTTTGTTGCAGTTTGGCCGGGGCTGGGTTTGAACCTGCCACCCTTGGTATATGGGGCCGGCGCCCTACCCACTGAACCATAGGTGCTGCCCTTAGGATCCTTTTAATAAAATAACCAACAGTAGGGGAGGGGGAAGGTAAACCTTTATTTGGAAAAAGAGAGTTTAAATGGCCATTTAAAACCCCCATTTCATTTCTGAAACAGAAACAAATAAGAAAACAAGAAAAGATAATTAATCTGCCATCTTAAGCCATTTTTAAGTTGCATTTCCTAGCAGAAGACAACGCTGACAGGCCCCAGTCCTAGAAACCAATAGGGCACTGTCTTGAGACCATCTCAGGAGGTGCCCAGGGGACACAACCAGAGTGAATAGTGGGGGTGTCGACAGGCAGGCCTGGGGCTCAGACAGGCACATGCCTGGTACCCGGGAAACAAAGTTAAAAATATATACACACAGAAAAATAAATCCCCCAGAACCTAGGTATGGAGAACTCATAACCATGAATGCAGCAGCAGAATTCAAGCTGGGTCTTTGGCTTTTAAAGACAGGAAAGAACATTCACCTCTGGCTCACTGCCCATAGCTCAAGGCTCTTGGCCACTATCTTCAGTCCCATTCTGGAAGTCTGGGTCAAATTTACCAGGGCCAGCAGCTACTCTGAGCTAAGGGAGATGTGGGGAGGGGCTGGCCCAGGCGACACCCTAGCAATGAAAGATTAAGGCATGCAGGTGACACAATATGAGCTAGGGAGCCCTCAAACCCCCTCAATTAGCTAAGGTACCCCTGTGTTAGGAGAGGGAAAACAGAGGTAGCAAACAGCTGAGGCCGTGCTTGGACAGAGCAAACTCTCAAGCACTGCCACCCTAAGTTCTTGGACCACTTTTGCCCAAGGCCACCATTCTGCTGAGAGGGATTGACCTGAGCTAAATACTAGGCTATTATAGAGAGAAAACAGAAGGGAACAGGGGAGGCAGGAGACAGCAAAAACTGGTGGGGGGGAAAGGAACAGAAAACTGCTTCTTGGGTGTGCAGAAGAAAGAGAACTGGCCCCTTAGGTCTTAAGTCCCCGCTGAGGCAGCTACAGAGTGTATATGCTCCTTCCCCACTGAGACTCCTACCCTTGCCCCAGTTCTGCATGCTGCAGAGTCCAGTGAGACATGAGTTTCCTGAAGGTTCTTTTTCCTCATCCTTAAAGGAATTTTAAACCTCACCCCACTATCCCAGCCTACTGAACCACATAAGGGTTCAAACTTCTGCCTCTTTCAGAGCAGTCTGGAGAAAGGGACAAGCCCTGCAGAAATCATGCCAAGTCTGTGGGGAGAGCTGGGCTGGAAGATATCTCTGGGACAGGTAGCACATCCCCAAATCTGCTGGCTCTGGGCTGTGGGGCCCATTTGTCCCCAAAGGCCATATGATGATGAGCCTGCCCTGGTTGGCAGGATGAATGCCTAATGAAACACAGAGGCTAAAAGGAGGGAAGGGCCCATGTCCTGCTGCTACCTGGCAGCATAAAGCCACTGTGTCGTGCTCTGAACCTGCATGACAGTAGGCCTACAGCCCCAGTGTGGAAAGTGGGCTGATCAGAGGCAGGCATGACTTCAGAACAGTCCCACCATGAGGACACATGCACGCTACATGTAACTCACACGCGCATGCCCGGCAAGAGGGCTGGGCCCAGAGGTCATGAAGGTAGGGAGAAGGTTGGGTCAGAAGGTACCACCAAGAAACAGCCTAAAAACAAATAACCAATGAGATCAATAGCTCCCACAACCCTCGTAATTAAAAATCAAGGGGGAGCACTGGATACATGGAAGAAAGGGGAAACACCCCCCCACCCCTTCTGCCTCTCCCAGGGCCACTGAATGTGTGGCACAGGATTAGGAAGAGGTTAAGGTGGGGCAGGGACCACAGGCAGAAAATGTGGACAGGCCTGGAGAAAATCTAACCATGGGGAAAAGGGAACAAGGAGGGGGAGGGGAGGGGACGTAAGTTTCTTGGATCTAAGTTTCCAGAAGCATGGGATATTTCCACAGTCTCTGATCCAGTGAGCTCTTCTGGAAGAGAAGCTCTCTTCCCCTGGGAGCCCCATCATGGGGCGGTGACTTCCATCCCAAAGCTGGCTAGTAGGCAGAGGTGGTCTGAAGAGCAGAAGGGGTTGGGTAAACCATTGGCAGCCCAAAGGATCTCTTCAGAGAGGAGGGAGAGACGGCCCAGGAGTTTGAGAGTTCCATCTCGATACAGCCTCGGATCTGGGGCACAAAGCAGAAGCCAAGGGTATAGCCACGCAGCACGGGTAGGCAGGGACAGGGTCCTCTGGGAGCTATGCCTTCAGTGGGCTGCATTCTCTTGGCTGTCCCACCATCCCTCACAACCTCCTACAGCCTCTGGGGAAGAAGGCCTTATTTTCTCAGAGACACTCCATGATAATATGAAGTCAGGTGGGTTCCAGGGGACTGTGGTGAGCTGGGGGCTATACACTCAGGCTCAGCATTGTGAGATCTTTTGATTGTCCAAGAAAATCTAGAGATCCAGCTTTTCAATTTAAAATCCGACTTTTAAATAAAGGAAACCAATTCAAACGTTTAAAAAAATATTCTTTAAAAAATATAGGCATGGAGCTTCTATACTATGATATTGGTATGGGGGTCAGAAGAGAGGAAACAGGTTCTCTAACCTAACTAAACTGGCTGCCCCTGAACAAATCCAATCACTTCCTAGAGCTCTGCTTTTACCTCTAAAATAGAGATGGAGAGTGACTGTTCTACCCACCTCTCTCTAATGCTACAGGATAAAAAGAGAGATGGCAGGCAAGTGGCCTATGGGGATGAGGATGACCAGGAGGTAGGAAATCTGCCCCTTTGCTGGTTGAGTCCCAGCAGCCCCCATGCCACCACATGCCTGACCATTAACTATTCCCAGGGACCACAGGGGTGACTTGTAGGAACCCAAGATCCCCCATGCTCACCAGGTCTATTCCCATTCTCGCAGGACTCAGCTGAGAAGAAGATATAGTCCACTGTCATTCCCAGCCCCAGGGGCATCGTGGTAACCTCTGGGCGGCCATGCTGAGGCAGGAAGTGGGTATATACTGAGGTCAGGTGGAGGCAGTGTTGGATGGTACCTATAGTCCTACAGAGATAGACAGGGAGAAGTCAGTTGACAAAAACTAAGTTTTCTCAAGGCCCCTTTCTCTTTTTTTAAGGGATGATCCCAAATGACTCAATCTCAGCAAATTCTTTCCTATACTAATAGAGGTTGGCAGTCTTAGCTAAAATTAGCCTATAAACAGACACATTTACATTGGGGCCCCCTGACATTCTTTAACCCTCACTCTCCTCTTGTTACCTGGTAAAGTATATCCAATGCGCCCCTGTCTGTAGACCAGGCAAAAGAATGCATAGGCTTTTCAAGAACCTCTGGCTTCTGCATACCTGTATGCCCCTCTATAAACTTAGAAAAATATTAGAGGAAGAGAGAGCTTAGCAAAAAGGCTCCCCCAAAACAGCCTTAGGACAGCCATTGGAATCTCTCTCACACCTACACAGGGAGTAGACTAAAAGCTGAAGAGAACTGGAGAGAATGTACCTGGGGAAGACAGGCTCATGCTCAGACGCATCCTCCTCAAGGACAGACTCAGCCCAATCTGCAGGTCGCTCTGTAGAGGGCCAGGGAGAAAAAGGTTTTCTTATCCATAAGACAGTGAGAAGCAGGGTTAGAACCTCCCACTCTGAAATCCCTCCAGGATCCTTGACTGGACTACTCCAGAAAGATCCAGAGGGAAAAGGGAAAGAGAAACAGAGAAGAGAGGAGGAAAACAATAAACCAAAGTCAAGAACCTAAGGAAGGCAGTTAAAGGCCTCTGGTATAGACACGGTCTTCCATGGCTCACCACTCTTTTTTTTTTTTAAGACCAAGTCATACAATTACATGATGCAAAAATCAAAACATAGAAAAAAGTATCAGTGAAGTTTCCCTCCCACTCACCCCTGCCATTCAATTCCCCTCTCCAAAGGCAACCAATGCTAATTCCTGGTATATTCCTCTAAAGCAGGGAAGTCCAACCTTTTTTTTCTTCTGCGAAAAATAAGAGTTGTTTTAGGTTATACAGCTCATAGGCCACAGCCCCTGCTCTAAGGATTTTCTATCATATACCATCCATTGTGTATATATGCATCTAGGTACGTAAGCATACACACACACATATGTATATGTACATACACATATGTGTACTTATGTACACATACAAATGTCAGGAAAGAAAGAAGAAACATTACTACAGATCCTACTGACGTTAATAGTATAACAAGGACCAACAACACTGACAAACCCTAAACTAGACTGACCAAGAACACAAAATATTCAAATCATTAAAGTTGGGAATGAAAGAAGGGCCATCATCACTACCAATCATTGAGAAATAAAAAATAAAAAAACAACTACCAGACAAAAGAGTGAGACCCTGTCTCAAAACAAAACAACCCTTTAAAAAAATACTATAAACAGGGTGGTGCCTGTGGCTCAAAGGAGTAGGGCACCAGCCCCATATGCCAGAGGTGGCGGGTTCAAACCCAGCCTGGGCCAAAAACTGCAAAAAAAAAAAAAAAATACTATAAACAACTGCATACCAACAAATTAGATGAATTAGATAAAATGGACAAACTCCTAAAATAAGACACAAACTTTATAAACTGACTCAAGAAGTAGAACATCTAAATGGTCCTTTAACAAATAAAGACATTAAATTAGTAATTTACAACTTCCTACAGAGAAGAGGGCAGGCTCAGATAGCTTCACTGGCGTATTTTATCAAACACTAATAGAAAAGTTCAAACAAATCCTTCACAAACACTTGCAAAAAGTAAGAGGAGGAGACATGGGACACATCGCAAGTTATTCTATGAGGTCAGTATTACTATAAACTATACTACAGAAAACATCAAAAAGAAAACTACAGATCAATATCCCTTATAAATATAGGTGCAAAATCTCCCAATAAAAAACTAGCAAACCAAATCCAGCAAAAGATAAAAATGATTATATACTGTGATCAAGTTGGATTTATCCTAAGAATATAAGCTTGGTTTAATATGAGAAATCAGTTAACAAGAATATCATATTACCAGAATATTTAAGGACAAAAACCACATGATTATTTTGACAAAAGAAAAATATCTGACAAAATCCAATACCTTTCATGATTAAAAAACACTCATCAAACCAGGAATAGAACTTCCTCAACCCAATAAAAGGAATTAAAAAGCACACAGCTATCACACTTAATGGTGAAATCCTGAAAGCTTTACTCCTGATATTTGGAATAAGACAAAGGTATCTGTTCTCATCACTTCTATCCAACATTGTACTGAGAGTTCTATTTAGGGTAATTATGAAAGAGGAAATAAAAGGTATCCAGGTTTGAACAGAAATAATACTATTTCTGTTTGCAAGATGACATGATCTTATACAGAGAAAATCTTATGAAATCCACTAAAAAACTGTTTTAACTAATAAATGAGTGCAGCAATAGTGCAGGATACAAAATTGGTATACAAAAGTCCTATTTTGACCCACATGATGGCTCACACCTGTAATCCCAACACACTGGGAGGTCGAGGCAGATGGATTGCCTGAGCTCAGGAGTTGGAGACCAGCCTGGGCAAGAGCAAGATCCCGTCTCTTAAAAAAAAAAAAAAAATAGCCAGACGTTGTGGTGGACAGCTACTTGGGAAACTGAGGCAAGAGAATCACTTGAGCCCAAGAGTTTGAGGTTGCTGTGAGCTATGACACCACAGTACTCTACCAAGGGTGACAAAGTGAGACTGTCTCAAAAAAAAAGTCCTATCTCTATACCCTAGCATAAACAATCCAAATGCAAAACTAAGAAAATAATTCCATTTACCATAGCACTAAAAAGAATAAAATAATTAGTAATAAATTTAACAAAAGTATTGTAAGACTTGCACACTGGAAACTATAAAACATAGGAAGAAATTAGAAGATCTAAATAAATAGAAAGACAGTTAGTTGATGTTCATCAGTCATAAAACAAGACTGTTAAAATGGTGATACTTCCCAAATTGATCTATAGATTTGTAGATCCCTACCAAAATCCCAACTGCCTTTTTTTGCAGAAATTGACATGTTGATCCTAAAATTCGTATGGAAATGGAAAGGACTCAGAAGAGTCAAAATCATTCTAAAAAAAAAAAAAGTCAGAAGATTTACTCTTTCCTATTTCAAAAGTATAAGAGTCCCCCCTTATCTATGGGGAATACATTTCAAGACCCCCAGTGGATGCCTGAAACCACAGATATTACCAAACCCTATATATATACACATATATACACACACACGTTTTTTTCCTATGCACACGTATGTAAAAATTCAATTTATAATATAGGCACAGTAAAAGATTAACAACAAAATGGAACAATTACAACAATATACTATAATAATAAAAGTTATGTGAACTCTCTCTCAAAATATCACAGTATTTTCAACCATGGTTGGCCATGGGTAACTGCAAAATTATGCAGGAGGAGGGACTACTGTACAGAAAACTACTATAATCAAGACAGTATGGTATTGGCATAAGGACAGACACAGATGAATGGAATAGAACTGAAAGTCTAGAAACTCATATTCTATGGTCAATTGAATTTTGACAAGGGGAGAGAGAAATGGAAAAGAGAGTGCTAATGGGTGGCGAAAATTTTTTTTTTTTTTTTAATTTCAGTGTGCTTGTTCATGTTTGTTTGAAGGACTTCTTTTTTGTTGATTTTCTTCTTTCTCCTGCGGTGCTAGCTGTTTTTGATGTTGGTAGAGACAGGGTCTTACTCTGGCTGACTGCTGCTCATATGGGTTTTGAACCTCTGAGCTGAGGCAATCCACCCGCCTCGGCCTCCCACAGCGCTGGGACTACAGGCATGAGCCACCACGCCCGGCCGGGTGGCGAAAATGTTTTAAAGTTAGATTGTGGTAATGGCTGTACAATTCTGAATGCATACTTCAAATGGGTGGATTTTAGGACATGTGAATTTCATCTCAATGATACTGTTTAAATATTAATGAAAGGATAATGGAATGTTACAGAAAACTTTATGCCAATAAATTTGATAATTTAGATGAAATGAAATTTTCTTTTACATATCTTACGTTTTTCCTGTTAAATTTATTTCTATAGTTTTTCTTTTAGTTACTTATACAAATAGTCTTTTAACAAATGTATCAGTA
This sequence comes from Nycticebus coucang, assembly GCF_027406575.1. Classification (NCBI taxonomy): domain Eukaryota; kingdom Metazoa; phylum Chordata; class Mammalia; order Primates; family Lorisidae; genus Nycticebus; species Nycticebus coucang. The sequence goes on along the minus strand of NC_069788.1, from coordinate 108,608,769 downwards.
TTGTTATGTATGACTACTACTAATTTCTGCATATTGATCTTGTCTCCAGCTACCTTTCAGAATTACCTCAGTATTTCATGCTTATTTTAGCTCTCTTCAGTCACCAGTTATATAACAATATCATGAGCAAGTAATAACTTACCCCCTCCTTTCCTTTTTTTTTTTTGCAGTTTTTGGCCAGGGCTGGGTTTGAACACACCACTTCCAGCATACGGGGCCAGCACCCTACTCCTTTGAGCCATAGGCACCTCCCGTTCCCTCCTTTCCATTTTTACTTGTTTTCTTACTTATATTTCTAATTCCACTGGCTGGTATCTCCAAACAGTTAAATAATAATAGTGTCATGCTTGTCTTGCTCCTATCTTTAACAAGAATAGCTAGAGGCTCAGCGCTTGTAGCTCAAGTGGCTAAGGCACCAGCCATATACACCATAGCTGGCAGGTTCGAATCTGGCCCAGGCCTGCCAAACAATGACAGCTGCAACCAAAAAATAGCGGGGCATTGTGGTGGGCACCTGTAGTCCCAGCTACTGGGGAGGCTGAGGCAAGAGATTTGCTTAAGTACCGGAGTTGGAGGTTGCTGTGAGCTGTGACGCCATGGCACTTTACCCAGGGAGATAGCTTGAGGCTCTGTCTCAAAAAAAAAAAAAGAATAGCTAGAGCTTTTTTTTTAAAGTAAGATCCCGATTTTGGATCTGAGATAGATATATTTCGACAATGGAAGGAAATATCCATTTTTTCCTTAATTTAAGAGAGTTTGTTTCAAAAGAATCCAGAATAGATGTTGAATGTTAAAAAATGTTTCTTTAATATCTTAGAGAGGATTTCATATACATGTGTGATAAATTATATTCATAGATTTTCCAATATTGAATTATCCTTACTTTTTAATAAACCTCAGTTGGTCATGGAATACTGCTCTTTCAATATGCTGCTAGACTTTGTTTCCTGATCTTCTATTTAAGAACTGTGCATCAACATCCATAGGTAGAGAATATCAGTCTGTAGTTTACTTTTTCTGGGTAATTACTGTCAGGTGCTGGTGTCAATATAACTGTTTCATAAAAGTAACTTAGCCCCCTTCCTGTTTGTGCTCTACAAGAACTTATGTAGTAAAGGAATCACAGTGTATTTAAAGGTTTGAGGCTGTTCCCTTTTCAATCTGAGCCTAGTGTATTTGAGGGACTGCATCTCTGAGAAGTTTTTCTATTATTCCCCCCATGGTAATTAGTCCATTCAGACAATCTTCCCTGAAATCAGTTTTAGTAAGTTAATTTTATATACCATCTACCTTTTCACTTTCCTTTTACATTTAGTTAAGCAAAAAACCTCTTATGATTCTTTTCTCTTCTACATCTGGACATGTGTTCCTGTTCCTCACAACCCCCTTCCCCAGCCATAAATAGGATGGGCTTATTTGATTGACAGCTTTTCTTTCTGAGACAGAGTCTCACTATGTCACTGTTGGTAGAGTGCCGGGGTGTCACAGCTCACAGCAACCTCAAACTCTTGGGCTTAAGTGATTCTCTTGCCTCAGCCTCCCAAGTAGATGGGACTACAAATGCCCGACACAATGCCGGCTATTCTTTTTTTTTTTTGGTTGTAGTTGTCATTGTTGTTTGGCAGGCCCGGGCTGGATTCAAACCCGCCAGCTCTGGTGTATGTGGCTGGCACCCTAGCCTCTGAGCTACCGGCACTGAGCCAACAGCTCTTTTTTCCTCAACCAACCAACTCTTTTTTTTGAGACGGAGTCTCACTCCATTGCCCTGGATAGGGTGCTGTGGCACCATAGCTCACATCAACCTCAAACTCCAGGACTCAACTGATCTTCTTCCCCAGCCTCCTGAATAGCTGGGACTACAAGTGCCAGCCACCATGCCCAGTTAGTTTTTCTATTTTTAGTAGAGATGAGGTCTTACTCTTGCTCAAGCTGGTCTCAAACTTTTAAGCTCAAGCAATTCACCTGCCTTGGCCTTTCAGAGTGTTAGGATTACAGGCATGAGCTAGCACAATGGACCCCAAACAATCACCTCTTAATACATTGCTGAGTTATCACGAGTTACCCGGTAACATGGATGGTTTCTGAGTAAAAAGGCTGGTCAACAATGTGTTAAGATGTTAGAGGCACTAAAAGATTCTGTATTATAAGCAGCTAAGAGATTGTGGGGGAAACAGGCTGAATTGGGGACAACTGAAAATTGAGACTGGGAGAAATGAATCTGGGAACAGCTGCTATGTTAACACAGCATTTTTACACAGAAACTAGCTATATTACCAAGTATATATGGCTGTGATAGGTCAGCAATGTGTTAAAGAGTTTATTAGTTAATTCCATTTTCTAAATTATTCTCATTTTAATCTTCTTTCCCTGTGGTGACTTTCTGTTCCTAACTTCTTGAATTGAATACTTAATTCACTTATTTTCATTCTTTCATATCTATTAGTATAATTCTATGATGCTAAATTCTATATAATTCTATGAATTTTTTTACTGAATACTGAGTATAAATATATCTTTCATTGTTGTTATTTTCTAGACATTCTGTGGCTTCAGTTTAGACTTCCCTTCAAAGTTAATGTCACAGTCAAATTAGTATGTTTTGATATGTATAGTTGGGTTGGATGAACTAGAAATATTTGTTACCATATCTAGATAGATCCTCTAGAAAAAAGAACTCCCACAGTATGATCTCCTTGTACTGAATTTAAGTCTTCTATTCGCGGCCTTTTAAAAAAAGGATAGGTTTTCAGATTTGGAGTCTTTAAAAGAAATTCATCAGGAGTCTGTTCAGCTCCAGGGGAGTGGGGGCTATGTGTGGAGCACTGAACAAACAGAAGGGCATGTTCACAGCATGTGGTGAGTATATGTGTTTACCCAAATCTAATCCTAGTTTTGAAAACAGTACTGTTATCTTGCACTGATAATGAGCTGGGTAGTTCCTTCCCCATAGAAATGAGTCTTTTCCACTTACAAAGTAATAATCAGGAAGTGTTTTAAAGGTTTTTGGTTTAATTTTGTTGTTAAATTGAAATGCTTATTTTATGTTTCATTCAAGTTTAAATAATCTATTCTTAAAATGAAATTATCTATGTGGGATTCTGCTAGTGTTAAACTTTTGGATTTTGTGATCTTAAACCCTGAAAACCCTGAGCCACTGCTCCCTGGCCTTAGCTTGACTTATACAAGCACTTATCCCAGTTCCTGCACATGATAGTTGCTCAATACGGGGTGGTCATCCCACAGCTATAATGATACTTTAGCTTTGCAATTAAAAGAAAATTGAGCCACTGGAATGTTTACTGCTCTGTGCAAAATGCCAATTCAAATTAAATTCTCACAAAAAAATAAATTTAGTGTTCACCACCAGCCATTTTACTACAGTGTTCCCAGCCATTGTGTGGTTGCCTTTAGTTATTCCTCTAGTATTTTCCTCAAGAAAGGCTATATAACAATTCTTGAGCCATACCTTTTTCCTTGAGCCTTGATTCACCTCTTCTAGAGGTCGAATGTAGCCTTAAGAAGTCTGAAGTCAACTGGTTACTGTTACACTTTCAGACAGCTCTATTTCTTGGTGCAACTGCCCAAAGCATTCTTTTACTCTCGATTTCTAATAACTTCACTAAGATGTCTTAGTATTGATTCTCCCACATCATTTTTTGAGACATGGTATGTCCTCAATCTGAAAATTCAGATCTTTTCACTTTGGGAAAACCTTTTTTAAATAATATATTTAAATATTTCTTTTGGGCCATTAGACTAGTTTTCTTTGTGAATTCCAATTATGTGTATGTTGAATTTCCTTTATCTTTTACTATTGTCATTTTCTCTCTAATCCTTTTTATCCCTTTACTTCCATTTCATTTTGCTTATTTTTATTTTGTTTGGATTTTTTTTTAATTTATTTATTTTTATTGTTAAATCATAGCTGTGTACATTAGTGCAATCAAGGGGTACAATGTGCGGGTTTCATATACAATCTGAAATATTCTCATCAAACTGTTCAACGTAGCCTTCATGGCATTTTCTTAGTTACTGTATGTAGGCATTTGTATTCTGCATTTAGTAAGTTTCGCCTGTACCCATTCTAAGATGCACTGTAGGTGTGGTCCCACCCATTACCCTCCCTCCACCAAAACCACCCCCCTCCCTTCCTCTTCCTTGGCCCTTTCCCCATAGTCTTGTGCTATAGTTGGGTTATAGCCTGCATGTGAAAGCTATAATTTAGCTTCATAGTAGAGCTGAGTACATTGGATACTTTTTCTTCCATTCCTGAGATACTTTGTTAAGAAGAATATGTTCCAGCTCCATCCATGTAAACATGAAAGAGGTAAAGTCTCCATCTTTCTTTAAGGCTGCATAATATTCCATGGTATACATGTACCACAATTTGCTAGTCCATTCGTGGGTTGATGGACACTTGGGCTTCTTCCATGACTTAGCAATTATGAATTGGGCTGCAATAAACATTCTGGTACAGATGTTTATATGTTTATGTTCTTTGTTATATTGTGACTTTTGGTCTCCTGGGTATAAACCTAGTAAAGGAATTATAGGATCGAATGGCAGGTCTATTTTTAGGTCTCTAAGTATTCTCCAAACATCCTTCCAGAAGGAACGTATTAGTGTGCATTCCCACCAGCAGTGTAGAAGTGTGCCCTTTTCTCCACATCGACGCCAACAAATCTGGTTTTGGGATTTTGTTATGTGGGCTACTCTTACTGGGGTTAGGTGATATCTCAAAGTAGTTTTGATTTGCATTTCTCTGATGATTAAGGATGATGAGCTTTTTTTCATGTGTTTGTAGATTGTGCGTCTGTCTTCTTTTGAGAAGTTTCTCTTCAAGTCCCTTGCCCACTCTGAGATAGGGTCACGTGTTCTTTTCTTGCTAATACGTTTGAGTTCTCTGTGGATTCTGGTTATTAGACCTTTATTGGAGGTATAACCTGCAAATATTTTCTCCCACTCTGAGGGCTGTCTGCTTGTTTTACTTACAATGTTCTTGGCTGTGCAGAAGCTTTTTAGTTTGATCAGGTCCCAGTAGTGTATTTTTGATACTGCTTCAATTGCCTGGGGAGTCCTCCTCATAAAATATTCACCCAGGCCGATTCCTTCAACGGTTTTCCCTCACTTTCTTCAAGTATTTTTATAGTTTCATGTCTTAAGTTTAAATCTTTAATGCAGTGAGAGTCTATCTTAGTTAATGGTGAAAGGTGTGGGTCCAGTTTCAGTCTTCTACAGGTTGCCAGCAAGTTCACCCAGCACCATTTGTTAAATAGGGAATCTTTTCCCCACTGAATGTTTTTAATTGGCTTGTCAAAGATCAGATAACGGTAAGTAGCTGGATTCATCTCTTGATTCTCTATTCTGTTCCAGACATCTACTTCTCTGTTTTTGTGCCAATACCATGCTGTTTTGATCGCTATGGATTTATACTACAGTCTCAGGTCTGGTAGCGTGATTCCTCCTGCTTTGTTTTTATTTTTGAGTAATGTCTTGGCTATTCGAGGTTTTTTCTGATTCCAGATAAAACGAAGTATTATTTTTTCAAGATCTTTAAAATATGACAATGGAGCTTTAATAGGAATTACATTAAAATTATATATTTCTTTGGGTAGTATGGACATTTTAACAACGTTGATTCTTCCCAGCCATGAGCATGGTATGTTTTTCCATCTGTTAACATCTTCAGCTATTTCTTTCTAAAGTTTCATAGTTCTCTTTGTAGAGATCTTTCACATCCTTTGTTAGGTATACTCCCAAATATTTCATCTTCTTTGGCACTACTGTGAAAGGAATAGAGTCCTTGACTGTTTGTTCGGCTTGGTTATTGTTGGTATATATAAAAGCTACAGATTTATGGGTGTTGATTTTGTAGCCTGAGACATTGCTATATTCCTTGATCACTTCTAAAAGTTTTGTAGTAGAATCCCTAGTGTTTTCCAGATATACGATCATATCATCTGCGAAGAGTGAAAGTTTGATCTCTTCTAACCCTATGTGGATACCCTTGATCGCCTTTTATTCCCTAATTGCAATGGCTAAAACTTCCATTACAATGTTAAAGAGCAATGGAGACAATGGGCAACCTTGCCTGGTTCCTGATGTAAGTGGAAATGATTTCAATTTAACTCCATTCAATACGATATTGGCTGTGGGTTTGCTGTAGATAGCCTCTATTAGTTTAAGAAATGTCCCTTCTATACCAATTTTCTTGAGTGTTCTGATCATGAAGGGATGCTGGATATTATCAAAAGCTTTTTCTGCATCAATTGAAAGAATCATATGGTCCTTATTTTTTAGTTTATGTGTTGAATTACATTTATAGATTTACGTGTATTGAACCAGCCTTGAGACCCTGGGATAAATCCCACTTGGTCATGGTGTATAATTTTTTTGATGTGTTGTTGGATTCTGTTTGTTTTTCTAACCCCAGTCTCTTGCCTTTATTACAAAAGTGCATGGGTGGTTCAAAGAATTCTCACCCGTCCAGTCTTCCACCTTGTTTTCAGCAGTAACTATTCGCACTTGTGCAATATTCAGTTTTGTCTCCATTTTTTGTAGTATTTTATTTTTTATCCCATTTTTCTGAACTCTGCAGCTTGAACTTCACCTTCTGATGTCTTGCAAAGTGTCTGAACTTATAAAAGCAGTTGTTTTTGTTTTGTGTTCTTCTTCTATAAAGACAATTGCTTCCTTTTCTAATTCATAGGAAAATAACCATAATTTCCATATGCTTCATGGCAATAACTTTTATCTCTGAAGTTATGTATTCTTTATCTGCCTCTTGTTTTCCCATTCCGTCCTTCTTTTATTCTTATAGTATTTTAGTATAAATCCATGTTGATTATTGTGGGCAAATCTAGCTTTGATCAGTTGGGATTTTTCTGCACCAGCTATTTGTACAAAGTTTATGTAAGAGAACAACTGGGTATGCATCCAACTATCAGAAATTTTCCTTATGACATAGTGTTACATACAAGTCCTTTTAGTCTTTACTCTCCCCCCTCAGAGATAAGCAGTTCCCTAAGTACTTCATCCCTGCTATCCCACTTGAACAGACTGCTTAATGCAAATGTGGCTTAATTCCTTGATCAGGCCTTCCTCTGCTGTCTCTTAGAATCAAAACAGGTCCAGAGATTATCCTACTACAACCTGTGCATTCTGTTCTTGTTGAAAAAATAAGGGAGTTGGGCGTGGCACCTGTGACTTAAGAGGCTAAGGCGCCAGCCACATACACCAGAGCTGGCAGGTTTGAATCCAGCCCAGGCCCGCCAAACGATGACAGCTGCAACCAAAATGTAGTCGGGCATTGTGGCGGGCACCTGTAGTCCCGGCTACTTGGGAGGCGGAGGCAGGAGAATTGCTTGAGCCCAAGAGTTTGAGGTTGCTATGAGCTATGATGCCATGGCACTCTACTCAGGGCAACAGCTTAAGGCTCTGTCTCAAAAAAAAATAAAATAAAAATAAAAAAATAAGGGAGTTGATTTTGTGCCTCAAGGTACACTCCTCACTTGGAGAAGTACACCCTGCTGGTTTTGTGAAATCCTTATAGCCCCACAGGTAAGTCTCTCTATATGTTCATCCCTGCATGATCCTCCAGTGCTTCTCGCAGCCATTTCTTCTGTATTGTAGTTTCACATATCTTCAGATCTCCTAGTTTTGCCAAAGATGGAGCCTGAATTTCTTTTTTCCATTCTCCTTGTTGCTTTGGAGTGTTTTCAGAGACAAGAAAGGGAGAATGTCAAGTGTACACTGCTACATTCAATGTGGAAATTCTCAATAGGACCAACTTTTTATTACAAAAGTCACCTTATGATTTCCAAAGTCCCATCAGATGTGCTGAACACATGCAAGTTCTTGGCAACTTAAGCCTAAAAAGGTTAAACGGCTTAACTCAAGCTCTCAGAGCTAGTTACAACTCAGCTCTCCTGATCCCCAGTGCAGAGCTCTCATCACAATGCACGTCCATGCATGCATATGGCCAACGAACTCAACTGGCCTTCATTCTAAGTCTACTTATTACCAAAAGCTGATTTCTAAGAATTGTATCTAGAAAAGAGTAGACAACGACATAACTGAAAAAGATCAGAGATGAGAAAGAAAGAAAACAGGCTTTTCCATTACCTGGCTTAGTGTCTGTCACTCCTTCCATGAGAACCAGTCCTACAGGTCGCTGACAAGCGATGTTGCAGAAGCGAAAACGTAATAGGAAGTCTCGGCCATACTTACGTCTCTCTGTAAGCCAGGAAAAGCCATATACACAGTGAAAGAAAGGAAAAGGAGCCACATGCTAAGCCCTCTTAGCACCTAGAAACTTCTAGCACAGGGACACAGAGGAAGTCTGGCTCTGATAATACAATTTTCCAACAGCAAAAATTTAAAGTCTATTTTATTGGGTGTCGATGGGGAGGACAATGGGAAAAAACAGAGGAACTTGCTAAAAGAACTAAGGAGGTTCCACTTGCTCTTGTCATTAAGGTGCCAGCTTTCTTCCAGAATGGGCATGAAAACATGAATGTAATACATGCTCACCTGATCTCTTGGGGTGACAGGCGGTGACATACTGACAGCAATCAGTGATGCCCAAAGAGCTGGGCCACAGTGGGACCTGCAGCTTCCTCTGGTAAAGCTGATGGGAGAAGTCTTCCTGTCCAGATACCTGCAAAGAAAGAGCAGGGTGGGAATGAGGAAACCAAGACAGGAAAAGGAAATAAGAGCCCATGTTGTAGGACATGTGTACAAATACAAACACACACAATCACACACTATGTATGTGGTATAAGCCACATATGTCTCAGGGGAAGGTTAAAAATAAGGAGCTAAATCAACCATCGCTTTGTCACTAAAAACTGAAATGTCCATGGAACAGAATTGAGGGCTAAGAAAGTAAGGCATGTGAGTCAAGGAGAATAGAACTGCAGAAACGTGTGGTTCCCTAAATTTCACCTCAGAAAAATCTACGCATTTCTCCACAGGGAATATCAACTCTTAAGGGCTTTAACTTGCAATAGGAAGAGGTTTATCTTGACCTTTGGATCTTCTAAATCAAAGTCTAATATCTTGAACCTATTATTGGGAAACCACAGGGTCAAACCAAATGGGGAATGCACCAAAGCACTTTACCGTATCTATGTCACCATCCTCGGTCAAAGTCAATGAGCAGCCTGGGAACGGACAGAACGTAGTAGGGGAAACATTCGGCAACATCAGTCATCTGCACATCTCCAACGTGTGAAGCAAAATCCCCTTTATTTCATTTAACAACAACAAATATTTGAATGCCAAGAGACACTAGCTAAGTGCTGGGGATAGAGCGGTGATAGACACAATCCCTCTGCCCTTCAAGGGCATAAATTTTCAATATGTTAACCTAAAACAAAACAAACCTGGAATTTTAATGGCCATTTAATAGCTGTGTGACTTTAGGCAAGTTAGGTAACTCTCATGGGTTCAAAAACCTCTACTGTAAAATGGTATAATAATACCATGTACAATTAAGAATCTTAATAATAATCACTACCAGTTGTTGACTGTTTCCTTTGAACTAAGTCCTGGAAAATACTTTATAGGCATTATTTTATTTAATCTACCTAGAAAACAAAAACACCTCTGAAGTAGGTCATATTTTGTCTCTAATGTACAGATAAGGCAAATAGGACTTAAGAAAGTGAAGTAACCTGCCCAAGGTGGCAGAGCAGGCATTTGAACTCAAGACTGGCTGCAAAGCAAGTGGTCTCATTCATTAAGCCCAACCATGCCTGTTATGTGGCAGGCGCACAGTACATTCTTTTTCCCATTCCCTGAGCTCCTTGATTATAGCTCCTTTACAGCATTGGTTCTCAACCTTCTTAATGCCGCAACCCTTTAATACAGTTCCTGAGAGTCGCGACCCACAGGTTGAGAACTGCTGCTTTAGAGCAAGATGATGCCTTTCTCTGTGCACTTGGCAACTATGATGTTGTTGGCCCTTGAGTAACCTCATTAACATAAAATCCCAAAGTGCTCACCTATAATTCAATAATTTTGTGTCCTTTCTCTACTATGCCTTGCCAAAAATTAAGCAACAGGTTGGATCAGTATGGGCAAAACTGAGGAATAAGATTAAGTGACACATAAAGAAATCAGCACAAGCTGATAAAACTAGGAAACATCTAAGCTGTCATCATTTAGCAGTTAGAATGGGACAGATTCATATGCAAATTGTTGAACAAAACAAGAAGCTACAAATGAAACATACAATAGTATATCACATTTATAAAACACACGTGATAAATGACCTACTAGCTGTTATAAGCAATTACAGCATAGTATTTGAAAGCAAAAGCTCTGGGGCCAGACCAACTGGTTACAAGTCTTGGTTCCACTACTAACTATCTGCATAACCTAGAGCAAATTACTTAACTTTTCTGCACCTTGGTTTTCTTATACAATGGAAGCAATGATAGAAATTTTAAGAATTAACAAACTAATACATGTAAAATGCTTAAAATTGTCCCTGAGCCATAGTAAATGCTTAATAAATATAAATTTTGATTACAACATCATAGGAACACAGATAACCCCGTAAATGCACAGAACACAATCTAGAAGATGGCCACCAAACTTAGAACAGTCACTACTAGAGGTTAGGGAATGTAGACAGTAAAGGAGGCTTTTGCTTTACTTTATAATGTCTGAATCTGTGCATTATGTACTTATGTATTACTTGTGAATTAAAAATAAAGTAATGATAAAAATGAAAAGGATTCCAATATGCCAAAGTACTCAAGAGTTCCTAGCTTCCAGGTTTGGGCACAAGCTATTCAACTAAAAAGAAAAAGCAGGAGGGAGCCAGAAAGGGTGTAACTGAGGTCCCTGCCACAGAAGCAGCACTGGATGTCAACACCTAAACCTGTCCCTAGACCCTGTTCCCACCCCCACAGTGGCCTCTCCCACTTCACCTTCCAGGCTGGCATCCCATGGTACTGGAGCTCTCCATCCCTGATGAAATTGTAGAGGGGTGAATCAGGGACTGAATTCAGGTCCCCGCACAAGATGATGGGGCAGTGGCTGCCATCTGATAATCTGGCCACCTTGTCCACTTCCGCCAGGAGAATAGCCATCTGCGCCAGCTTGACATCACCCCGGCGTGGGTTGTAAAGGACATGGGTATTTGCCACACACAGGGGGGCCACTGAGACTTGCCCCAGGCCTTCTGGGACTAGTGGCTGCAGTAGCAACACTAAGCCCACGTTGTCCCGATTGAGAAGCTCCAAGCCAGGTCGGAAGTACTCCACAGGGCTGGCACAGAGCAGACGGAATCTGGTGGGCTTGTAGCAGACAGCACAGCCATCCGTTTTATACCCAGTCCTCCTCTTATAGAAACAGGTAAAGCCTGCAAAGAAAATTCCACCAAGGAGACGGGTCAGAGTCCTCAAAACCTGAATATTCCAATCAGCAGCAGCGGCCCAGTTGTGCACGTCTAAGGCACTGTTCTTGCTACTCAGTAAGGGGAGCCACCCCTACCACTTCCCTCGGTTCCCTTCGAGTTGTAACCAGATGACTGAGGGGCTAGAACAGTGCTTCTCAACCTAATGCCGCAACCCTTTAATACAGTTCCTGTGGGTCGTGACCTACGGGTTGAGAACCGCTGGGCTAGAAGAAGATGAAGGGAAGGAAGGGCATGAAGCAAAATAACACAATAGGAATTAACAGGACATGGAATCTGGAGTCAGACAAGTTGGAACCCTATCTCCCTATCTACTAGCTTTGTGATTTTAAGAAAGTCACACAGGCTCGGCACTCGTAACACAGTGGTTACAGCGCCAGCTACAAACACCAAGTATGGCAGGTTTGAACCCAGCCTTGGCCAGCTAAACCACAACTACAACCAAAAAATAAAAAAGCAGCCGGGCATTGTGGTGCCTGTAGTCCCCGCTACTTGGGAGGCTGAGGCAAGAGAATCACTTGACGCCAAGAGTTTGAGGTTGTTGTGAGCTATGACGCCACAGCACTCTACCCAGGGCTACAGCTTGAGACTCTGTCTCGAAAAAAAAAAAAAAAAATCTAGGCATTGTGGTGGGTGCCTATAGTCCCAGTTACTTGGGAGGCTGAGGCAAGAGATCACTTAAACCCAAGAGTTTGAGGATGCTGTGAGCTGACACCAGGGCACTCTACCAAGGGCAACAGCTTGAGACTCTGTCTCAAAAAAAAAAAAAAAGAAAGTCACACAAATTTTCAGAACCTCAGCTTCCTCAACTGGGGTAATTATAGTCTCACCACATTGGTTACTTTAAGAATTAAATGGCAACATATGTCAGAGTTGCTTTAATAACTGTAGAACTTTACTTTCTCACCCACACATGGAAGGTGCTCGCTCACACGTGAGACTGAGAGTGTACTAAGACAGAAGTAAAAGATGGGGTTTTCGAGAGAGAGTAGGCAGGGCTGTAGGAAGAAAGACTGGCAAAGATTCCAGGGAGCTGCGTTACCCATCATGCGCAGAGAGGGCTCCAGCTGCTCCCAGTAATGATCTTCCTGGACTTCCTGGAGACACAGGATCTGGCAAATTGACAAGGAAATCAATCACTCCAGAGTTCTAGAATGTGATTCCTACCCCCTAGGAGCAAGCACAAAAGCCAGGTGGATAGCTGCTGCAGATCTCAGGTAGGGTCACCCCAAAACTTCCCACAGGGCTCATCTTTTCAGACAGCCAACAATAGCAAGAACAGGCCCAATCGTAAGCTGAGAAGACCAGACATGTGTGCTGCATTTTCCTGCTCCTTGAATCCCTCAGTCTCCCTCCCTGCATAAAGAGGCTAGAAAGTACACACTTAGAGTCTTCTCAGCATCTGCCAAAAACTCTGACTCCAGGCAGGCAAGCTCCAGCCTAGGCAGGACTCCAGTGATTTGAAGCTTCTCAACTATGGGGTTGAATTCATCTTCTAAGAGTGCTGGGCAACAGCTTAGATCTAGCAGCAATGCAAGATGGCACTTCCCCCTCTTCACTTACATCGGGATCCCAGTGCTGGAATTCCTGCATGAGGTTTGCGAAGCGATAGTTCCAATTGAGGATGTCTGGATGGCAATGCAGATAGAGCTCTGAGCTCTGCTGCATCAGGTCCTGAGCCAGGATATTATAGGACATCAGAGTAAACTGGAACTGAGGGCCATCCCCTGCCTCCAGGCCCTGAGCATCTGGCTGGGTGGTGGAGAAATCCTCCCATTCTCGCCACAAGATTTCTGCAAAGGGGTTCAGAGAAGAGTTCCATGACAAGCATGTCTTTTACCCAGAGATACCACTGTTGCCATTCCTGATATTATGCCTAAAGTTCCTTTTTTCATCTTCCCTGTCACCCGACTCTCTCTGGTTATTTAAACAGCATTCTAAGGACAGTCTTTGGACTAGATGGTACAAAGCCAGAGACAATCTTGGCCTATTCACCTATTCACAACCCAGTACTTAGTGCCCCATAGATGCTCCATAAATATTTATAGGTTGACGATCTCTCACTTTTGATAATCCATGACTCTGGAGAATCACTCAGATGGGTGTGCTTAATAGTCACCTGAGGTTAAAGACATTTCTTTTTTTCTTTTTTTTTTTTTTGAGACAGAGTCTTACTTTGTCACCCTCAATAGACTGCTATAGCATCACCGCTTACAGCAACCTCCAGCTCTTGGGCTTAGGCAATTCCTTTACCTCAGCCTGCCAAGTAGCTGGGACTACAGGAGCCCACCACAATACCTGGCTATTTTTTGTTGCAGTTTGGTCGGGGCCGGGTTCAAACCCACCACCCTTGGTATATGGGGCCAGTGCCCTACTCACTGAGCCACAGGCACCACCCTAAAGACATTTCTGGAGTAATTTCAGCCTTGGGTGCTTTCTGACCCCTAAACTTGAAAAAGTCTGTGGGACCAGAAACCACGATGTGGTCCCCATCTTCCCTACAGCACAGCAGACTTAAAACCTATTTGAGCCAAGTTATTCTTTCTTCAAATATTAATGGATTCCCGGTATGTAACACAAATAACATGAGTTATTCTATTTGAGGCAGAGCAGAGACCCTGAGACCTCTCCACTCCTACCCCCAGAAAATCCTTGGGTCACTTTCAAATAAATGACAACATGAAGAATCAAAACAAGGGTCTGCTTTCAATTCTTGAGTGCCTAGCTGTGTTATAACTTAGGCATGTTCTGCTACCTCTCTGCACTGTGACTGTCTCATCTGTCAGACCTTGGAGCTGGATGAAATGATCTATATTTTCAGAAAAAGCAGAACGCAGTGGCAGAGACCCCCCACCAGAGAATCTTCTCTTTAGCAATGGCTCTGCCTACTCCCAAGACAACATGCTGCCTTGGCTCATTCAGCCAGTTGTCAGACTCACCGTGATAGGGTATTTCCATTGGGGGAGGCTGCAACTGCCCCAGGCCCTCAAATGGCCAGATGGGAGCCTCTTCTTGGGGCATAGGCTCAGGTGCTATGCTCCAGGCTACCACTGCAGGGTCCTCTTCCCATTGCTCTGCAGCCAGGGCACCCACTGGGAGGACAGCACAATCTGCATACTGGGGGGCAGTCTGCATGGGGATAGCTGCCCACATGGGGCCCTCAACCTCTGGCAGTGGCTCCTCTCCTACAATCTCGGGGTAAGGCTCATCCTGGTTCTCTGCTGCCCGCAGGTCACTCAGCTGCCTGCTGGACCACTTTTCCTCCGAAGCAGTGTCCTGTTCTCCGGAATTATCCATGAGGAGTGCCAAGCTGCTCTGCGCTAGTCCCTTATCTGCAAGAGGACCTTCACTTGCAGTTGAGAGCACCTGGCTCGACCCTTCTTCTCGCCACTGCTGCAGCAGGCCCTCACATTCCTCCTGGTCAGGGCCCCGAGGAGCCATGGCAAAGTTGCCCTCTACCTGGGGGGACAAGCTCTTCCCCAGTAGGGCATTTTTCCGACATGTGAAGAAAGCATCTGAGGAAAGCCAAAATACCAGATTATAAGAAGACAGCATCAACCAACCTACACTCTTCTCCCAGCTAGACCAAAGCCGCATATAAACAAGAACCACATCCACCTTGCTCATCATTATATCATCACTGAGCCTGCCCACTTTAATGCCTGGAACATCATCGTCTTCCTCAGAGCAAAGTGCTTACTATGTGCCAGGCACTGCTCTACGTGCTTTATAAGTATTAGCTAATTTGTATGGTAGAGATCTGAGAAATATTCAGTGCATGAATAAAAGAACACTGTCTCTTGTGGCAGGCGCCTGTATACCAGCTACTCAGGAGGCTGAGACAAGAGGATCGCTTGAACCTGAGAGTTTGAGGTTGCTGTGAGCTATGACACCACGGCACTCTACCCAGGGCCACTAAGTGAGACTCTGTCTTAAGAAAAACAAAAACAAACAAACAAAAATATAAGAACACTGTCTCACATAAATCTAAAACACAGATGAGCACACATAACTCCACCACTTTTATGTGATGGTTCAGACTGCTATTAATATAAACTTTCTGGTTCTAAGAACTACATTACATTGGAACCAGCACTTGACTATGAATCAAAATTGTAGGCTATGGTCTATAACTGAAATTTACAAAACTAACTGGCCTTGACCAATGCCTCTAGTCCAGCAGTTCTCAACCTGTGGGTCATGACCCACAGGAACTGTATAAAGGGTTGCAGCATTAGGAAGGTTGAGAACTACTGCTCTAGTCAGATGGAGTTACTCTTGACTATAATATGCGTACAAGAGAAGTCTGAACTAGACAATCTCCAAGAGCTTTTCTAGTTCTATAAATCCCCTAATCTAAGAATGCACTCCAAAAGAAAAACTCCTAAAATAGATGGTCTCAAAATCTATAATTTACTTCTTAGCAAAGGCCTTTGGGCCTCTTCTCAAAGCTATTAATATTTATTCTACTTATAGAATCTTGACAAATTTCATTATCTGCTTTTCCATTCCACAACACATCAGAGGCTATAAACTAGAAGATGCCAGCAACTGGCAGTAAAAGACAGCTGTAATCTCTCTGTTACAGCAACCATAAATGACAACCAACAGGCAAGAAAGCAGGTGGGAAACACTCTAAAATTAGAGCCCTAGAACTCTGAGCACAGTATTTTGATGAGAGCAGACAATCCCACACACTAATTTATTTACAGCACAGGCCAAGTGGCATGCATGATGCTGGCCCTCAATTATTTAACAGATTCATTTTATTGGCAATTTTTTTTAAAGGCAAGAAAAAACTTAAAATGGTTGAAATATTGAACAACAGTTCAAATATCTTGTGGCCTATGTATATTTACGTTCTCTAAAACAGTGGTTTTCAACAGGGATGATTTTGCCCTCGGTGGGTATTTAGGAATGTCCAGAGATACGCTGGTTGTCACAACCATAGCAGTGCTACTGATCTAGTGGTTAAAGGACAGAGATGCTGCTGAACCTGAAATGCACTAGATAGACCCACAACAAATGATTTGGCCCAAAATGTCAACAGTGCTGAGATAGAGAAACCCTGATCTAAGCCCACAGGCTGGGTTGCTGGGCTTTAGTCTCAGGGGCTAATTATAGGCCCCTTGAAACATCCTCTATGAATAACAGACGGCAGAGGTTCTATGGTTTGTATGTACAAAGTTAGTAGCTTTCAACTTTGGCAGTTTTTTGGCGGTGGTGGTTGTTTGTTTTTCTGCAGCAGAATGCTTTTATTTAAAAAAAAAAAAAAAGTCTTACCTAGAAACCAAACACACAAAGTAAATACAAGTGGGACTACTTTAATGTGTGGGTGGGGAAGAGGCCTCATCTGAGTTCCCTAGAAATCTACTGGTCTAGAAACCTCTGGACTAGTACACTGTTATCCCTAAGGACAACAGAAGAGGTCCAGAAATGACAGCAGCAGCAATTAAAGCGCATGCTTAGTTCTCTGAAAACAATTACTTCTGTGGAGTGTCCCTCTGCTCACAAGTATGGACACATAAGATACTGCTGAATTCATTGAGTATCTACTACATACCAGGCAGTGTGTTAACACCAGAGATATAGTGAACAAAATAGACATGGCCTTGGCCCCCCGAGGCTTGCATTCCAGTGGCAGACACACAGTAAAAAAATAATTTTAAATATTTTTATGTGTAATATATTACCAATCACTCACACACACACACACACACGCTTCTTGGTACTGCCCTCTGAATTGCAGGAGAAAAGCCTGGGTATTCTGTGAGACCTCAGAGAGAAACTGATGGTCCCATAAAAACCTGGAATTTCAAAAACCAGGAACAGGTGGTGCTGGCAGATTCTAAGAAAGTAAAGGATAATCCTTCCTCCTCTATTTAAAGTATCCACTGGGCATTGCCCCCTACTCCATCACATCTTTCTCCAAACGTGAAAAATGCTTCTAAGCTGAGATTTAAATGTCTCTGACTTGTAAGCATTTGTTTTCAAGACACAGTGACAGAGGAGCCACAGCGGACAGGCGGCTGTGAAAGATGAGTGTGAAGTTAATGTGGGAACGACAGGTACATCCAAGACTTCAGCCCACAGACCTCCTAGGGTGGACCCACCTCTACCCACAATTCGGGCACTCGCCTCGACCGGAGCTGTCATCCCTTCCTGACCCCCCCAAGGGCAGTGTCTCAGTTGGCCCCAGAACCTCTCTGCACCCCTCACCCCAGGAGTAGGGAAGGGTGGCCCTGCCCCATCCGCAGCCCCCCTCCACGTTAACCGTGGCCCGACGTCACCGGACTACAGGTGTGAGGAGGGGGCCGCCCACGAGGGTCGTCAGCCAGGCCGGGGCCTCTTGGCATCAGGAGAGGCCCCGAGGGCCAAGGGCCAAGGACCGCCACCCCACTCTTAGGCACTGCCTGGTGGACTGTGGTCCCGAGGCCCAGCGCACTGCAAGCTGCTTCAGACCCGCAGAGCCCCGCAGAGATAGGCCCGGGCTGGGTTCCTGCCTGTCGAGACGCGGGGCCGGTACCTGAGAGGGCGCGGAAGAGGCGCGCGGCCGGCAGCAGCAGGTAACACAAACACGACGCGATCATGGCCGGCGCCGGCCGCCCGCAGCCCCTCCTCGCCGCCGCCCGCGGAGTCTCCCTCAACTCGGCCCCGCCCCCCGCCGACCCACGTGGTGCCGCCGCCCGCGCTTCAACAACAACTTTATTGAGCGCAGCGCTGCGGGTGGGCTCGCAGCGGGCGGGAGGCGGCGGTTCCCATGGCAACCGGCGGGCCTGGCTTGCCTCCACCATCAAGATGCCAGGGTTTAAAATTTAGTACCTCTATCTGGTCGAGAGGAGACAAAACTTTCTCTGTTTACAAAGACGCAATCAATAAACCCAATACGCCACGGCCCAGCCTTTCCCACCCTTTGTAAAATGTGGACAAGAATTTGAATTGACCTGGATACAAAATAATAAAGCCTAGATTTTATGATCTGAGATGTCCCTTGCTAACTTTCTCCCCTAGTTTATTTGGTAACAAATTTTGGAATAAAGTCTCTTCAACCAAAAATTAAAAAAAAAAAAAAATTAGTACCTCTCTGGAGGGTCTACAGTACTTATTTAAACACCACAGTTTATTCCCACATAGCCGCTTAGTATCCACCTTGGGACCCATCTAACCTCTCCCCAGCTCGGTTTCCTTGTCTGTAAAATGAAGGGCTGGACTGTGTCATGAAGGCTCAACTTAGCCCTGACTTCTATAATCTACCCCTTCTCAGCCCAGAAAGAAGAGTGAGCTTCAGTTTGTCCCTATTTTCCACCTTTTCCTGCCTCTACTATCTTCCCCAGCTCAGAGTCTAGGTCAGGAATAGAATCCTCCTTTGCTTCAGCACGGAAGATTTTGTCTCCTCTACCTGTTAGAAAAGGGCCTTCTTTTCCCTAAGGAGAGTGAGAGGTGTCCCATTGATAAGAGAGTCAAGAATAAAAGAAAAATAATCACCTCTACAGGCCAGGGAGCAGTCTGGCTGGTGGTATCTCCCCAGCGCCTAATATAATGCACACAGTAGAGACCAAAAAACCTTTGTCCACTGGTTGAACCAAGCAGATGTCGCTAAATGAAGGCTAGTTCTTCTGTGCCACCCAAAGACCTCTTTGAGTTTCTCTTCCTCAAACCCAATCCTCAGTCTTCTGTCCCAACCCTGCTCTGAAGAAAGAAGGACTGTATAATATGCCCAATTTCAGTACCGAGTGTCTGAGCTGTGTGATTTCCAATTTGTGGCTGGAGCCTTGGTTGTTCAGGGAAGCCCTCTGGGGAGTCACCAGATCCTGGACCAGCTGGGTACATCATAACACTGAAAGGCTAGAAGGAGGAAGAAGCGGGGAGTCAGTACTGTGGCCTTCCCACTACGTACCCTTAGATGAAGAGGTAGCAATGTCTGCCTTCAGGCAACAGCACTCATCCCTTTGCCTGAGATGAGGCCATAGCAATCTGAAGGTTAGGAAGTTGCTCAAAAATTAGTGCACAAATGTTAAGATCTACCTAAGCAGCCCCCAAGTTCAGGCTCATTCCTTTATAAGTAAATCCTCCTTGTACTTGCCTTCCATTTTGTTCCAATAGTTACCCAGAAGTCCAAGTTACAAGTCAGATCCTAAGTCAAAGTACTGGCCTGGAGACTGTGTTTATCATTTTGTGAAATAATGGTTCCCTTACCTACTTGGAATATATTTTTTTATTTTTTTGAGACAGAGTCTCGCTTTGTTGTCCCCAGTAGAGTGCTGTGGCATCATAGCTCACAGCAACCTCAAACTCTTGGGCTCAAGCAAGCCTCTTGCCTCAGCCTCCCAAGTAGCTGGGACTACAGGCACCCATCGCAATGCCTGGCTATTTTTTAGAGAGACAGGGTCTCACTATAACTCAGGCTGGTCTCGAATTCCTAAGCTCAGGCAATCTGCCCACCTCAGCTTCCCAGAGTACTCAGATTATAGACGTGAGCCTCCACATCCAGCCTGGAATATGTTTTTAAAATACTAATTTCTAGGTCCTACTCCCAGAGCTCTGAGGTAACAGGTTAGGGATGTGACCCTTAAACATTCATCAAGTTAGTCTGATGTATAATTTGGGAACCTCTGCTAACGGGTGTAGCCTCAACTGGGCTGTTGAATGCACATGTGTGGGCACAATGTGTCAGCCAACTGATCCATGTTCTTTCAGAGGCTTTTCCTGACCCAATTAAGCAAAGCTTCCCTCTTCTTAACCCATAAGCAGGTATGTTGGAAGGTGTGGGGATCACAGGCTTTGGAGTGAAACAACCTGAGATTAGATCCTGTCTCTGTCACTTCCCACACATGGAACCTCTCAGGTTGCCTAACTTCTTGAGGCCTTAGTTTTTTGTATTTTTGGAACTTATGCAACAAAAAAAACCAAACAGCTCTATCCCCTGTTAATGGAGGGTCTTTCACACTATCCCTGGCCAAAATAAGGTTCCCACTCTTCAAACTAAAATGTGACATTGCTAAGCAAGCCAATAACGGCAGATTCCAAGAAACTTGGCCTGGAGAAGTGCAGCCTCAGGCTTCTCCAGTGAAAGGAAAATTACAAATGCAACATGCACAGTCTCTAGCCTCATCATGTCAGAACTATTTCAAGAGACATAGGGTGAACGCCTCAATTCCTTCCAACTGTGACAATGAAAGCTTTGATGAGCACCTGCTCTCAATAGCAGTGTGGTTTCCAAGGTGCAGACCCTACCTAATGGGGCAAGTGGGAGGTTTTGCAATACTTTGAGGGATTTAAAATGTTCTTTTAAAGGGGAATTTCCTGTGTATATGAAATCTAATCCCTGAGAGTTCAAATTTTAGTTATAACAACAGGTACGTAAGGAAGTTAAAAAGGTTGGCTGCCTAATTTAACTTATGGGTTGAATATAGGTGATAATTGGGGTGGCATAATACTTCCTTCAGGATTGCAAAGGCTACTGATCAAGGCCTGGAGCAGTGCTGCCCAAAATAAATATAATATGAGCTACATACGTCATTTAAAATGTTCTAGATAGCCTTATAGAAAAATAAATCAGTAGTTGAAGTCGATTTTAATGTTTTATTTAATCCTCTAAATCCAAACGTTTAGTATTTTAACACATAATCAATAGTTTTAAATGATATATTTTGTATTATTTTCTTTTTCTTTTTTTTTACCAAGTCTTCAAAATCCAGTGTGTGTTTTATTTGGACATCACCTCTCAATTTGTAGTAGTTGTATTTGAAGTGCTACAAGAAGGAACTAGCAGCGACCATACTGAACGTGTGTGGGTCTGTAGAGCACAAACAACCTCTCACATAGGATAGACAGAAAAGAATTACCCACTTTCACCTCCTACAATAACCTGAGGCCCCTCTACTCCTAGTGACTTGGCTTCTTTGAGGCTTGTGTTTCTTCCCTTCCTGATCTCAGGATTTATGGCTAGATATTCTCAGAATGTGCCAAATTAATTTGAGCTGATGCATTCATTTGTTCACTTATTTGCCAATTGGTGCATTCGTGTATTCATTAGAGATTTATCAAGCACTCATCACTGTGTGACCCAGCTTCATCCTTGTCTTTTCTTGGTCTCCTGCCTATTCCTCCTCATCCCTTGAAGACTTTGGTCCTGGACTCACAATCTTTCCTCCCTCAGGTCCTCCCATCACCAATGTGAATGAGCCTTCCTAACTCCCAGAAGCTCCTTGTCATGACCTTCTCAATGACCTTCTTTCCCCCTGTACTTAAGACACTCCCTACCCTGACATCAGCTTGCATGTGTCAAGGGCACCACTGGGCCCTGCTCCACCTCTGAAGCGGTACATTACGCATCCATTCTGATGGGTCATCTGGGGGCTTTCTGCCTCTCCCACTTTAGCTTCTGCTTCGTGTATTCTTTCACTATGTCAAACCCTTGACTTCTCTATTCCATCCTTCTCAAGCTTCCACCCCGGTCATCAGTTCTCTCCCTAACATGGAATTCCCATGATCCTGCTTTTAAATCACTCTCTTTCCAATATCAATGTTCCTGCCCATTGTTCTTAGATTATATCTGCCTAGGTCAGTAAAACCATCCTTGTTGGCTCTTAAGATTTGGGTTGCTGAGCACCGATGAATAAAATTACCAACCACCCAGACTGGGGCCATTAGTGTGCTGATCTCCACCTTCCCCAGCTATCCCATGTTTTTTAATCAACTTTCTCTCCTATTTCCACAGTGAGAGTCTGTTCTCAGACTCGCTGCCCCTCTGCTTCCCTTCTTGCTCACAGGAGATCAGCTCCCTACCAACTTTAAAGAGAAAATAGAACCAACAAGTGTACTCTCTACTCTCAGTCACCACAGCCATGTTGTGCCCAGCATGTGTAGCCAACTATTCCTCTTTCCATCCTAACACAGCCTCTGACCTTCCACTGCACTCAGGACCCCCTCCTTCCTCCAAGATGGGACTCTTTTACTCTCCCTTTTTCTTCACTGACTCCTTCCCAATAACACTTCCTTTTGAGGTAGGGGCTCCACTCTGTTGCCCAGGCTAGAGTGCAGCAGCAACATCATAGCTCACAGCAACCTCAAACTCCTAGACTCAAGCAACCGTCTTGCCTCAGCTTCCCAAGTAGCTGGGCATGCACCGTCACACCTAGCTAATTTCTCTTTTTCTTTTCTTTTTTTTTATTAATATGGGGTCTTGCTATGTTGCTTAGGCTGTTCTTGAACTCCTGGCCTCAAGCAATCATCTCACCTCAGCTTCCCAAAGTGCTTGGATTATAGACATGAGCCACCGTGTCTGGCCCCCATCAACGTGTTCAAATCACTCCCATGCTATGAAACCCTCCCTCGACCCCACCTCTCCTTCACAGCCAACCTTCTCACAAGAGCCGTCCACACCTGCTGTCTATGCTTCCTCACCTCTTGTTCATGCTCCCTCCACTGAAATCTATCTTCTTCCTCCATGACTGCATTGGAACTCCCTCACCAAAGTTCCCAAAGCCTTCCTTGTTGAGGACAGTGGGGATCTGCAGAAATTATACCTTCCAAGCCTTATTATTTCTTGAATAT
Organism: Nycticebus coucang; assembly: GCF_027406575.1. NCBI lineage: Eukaryota > Metazoa > Chordata > Mammalia > Primates > Lorisidae > Nycticebus > Nycticebus coucang. The sequence continues at coordinate 108,585,785 of NC_069788.1, read as the reverse complement.
TTTGTCATTTTGCCCCCGATTCTTCTAAGATTCTCTCCTCTTGGTTTCTGTGACTTTCTTGTTTTTCTTCTATCTCAGTGGATTTCTGTCCTCACATCCTTCGCTTCTGTTTCTCTGACCACCCTCCTTTCACTGAGGTATTCCTAGGATTTCCCCTTTGCCCTCTCCCCTCCTCTTACTCCACCATCCCTCTTTAGGAAAATTTCATCATTCCGATGGCTTCAAATGCCGTCCATATACTAACAACTCACACATCTACATTTTTTTTTGTTTTTTTTTTTATTAGTATTAGATCATAGTTGTGTATAGTAATATGATCATGGGGCACACACATCTACATTTTTAAACTAAATCCTTTCCCTGGGCCACAGACCTAAGTCCCTTTGCCAGTGGACCTCTCCAATGGGTATCCTAGAAGCAACTCAAAGACTCCACACACTCAAAGCTGCACTCATTACCTTCCCCCACCATACTCCAAAGCCCTCTGCCCCAGCCACCTTGTTGTCTTCTTTAGGAATGGCACAGCCATCTACTAAGCTATCTTGGCCCCTCACTTTTTCTTCTTCCCAGTCACGTTTATATCTGATCTATCCCTAAGTCCAAATGGTTCAACCTTCCTTACATTTATTCAGTTAGTCCACATCCTCCCTTTAGGCACTGCCAACTAGTGTTGATTCCCCTCCTATCTTCAACCTACTTTCCACATGGCAGCCAGAGCAATCTTTCTACTTCGTGAACCATATCAGGTCACACTGCTGTCTAAAACCTTTCTGTGAACCCCAACTGTCCTCAAGATGCAAGCCAAGCTCCTCAGCATAGCACTGAAGGCCCTGCACCTTGTTTATTTCTTAGTACTTATTTCCCACCACTATCTCCAGTGAAAGTCACACTCTAGCCTCACCCATCTACTCGGGGCGTCTTCAACGTGTCATGCGGACATTGTATATGCTTTTTTCTTAGCCCCCAATCCCTCACCTCCCCCACATCCACACCACCCCTTTGCCTTCACCTGGTTGCTGCTAATGGACCTTGGCTAGACATCCCTTGCTCAAGGAAGCTTCCCGAATCTCCGACACTTACACTGACACAGACACGCAATTGCCCCCTGTATGGGCAAGACATTGCCTCCTATTTGCTTCTGCAGCACCCTTGCCTACTCTACACTCAACACCGTCACTGTGTTCTCGTCTGTACCCCTCCATAGACTGTATACTCCATGAGTTTCACCACTCCATCCCTGTCACCTAGTCGTTCAGCACCAGGGGACTTAACAGTGAACAGGGGAATCAATGAATGAATGAAAAACAAAAAATCCTGCTCTCCGAAGAGCTTCATTTCATGAGGACACCAACTATGGTGAAATCCAAACTCGTAAAAGGGATGCACATCATGAGGAATTTCTTTGCATTTCCTGCTGGCTTTTTGCTTTACAAAATAATCCACCCGACATACCTTTCTTTATGACACCAAACCCTATATTTGAAATCTGACTTGCCTTAGAACTACCATTTTTTGTAAATCCCTTGGATAAAATCAGGTACTGTATTGTTACTACTACTATAACAGCACCTGTTTCTTTCTTTGGTTGTGTTTCCTCATCTTGCCTCCTCATATGTTTTTATGCCAACTTCCTTTCTTTGACCTTTTTACTTTCCATTCTCTCCTTTTGTGAACTTGGACCTTTAAAAACCATCTTATGCTAATGGTCATCAAATACTTTTCCTTATAAGGCCAGATGGGAAATATTTTTCCCTTTGCAGGCCCTTAAGCCTCTGATATAACTGCTCAGCAGTACATTGTGGCAGCCACCGGCAGACCTACACAGAGGATCATGACTGCGTTTCAATATGTATTTATAAAAACAAGTAATGGACCAGATTTGGCCCCTGGATTGTAGTTTGCCAGTCGAGGAAATACATCACCTAATCCCAATTTAGCCATGGGCAGGAGATGCCCGGAGTAGGGAAACAGCCTTGTCATGTTCAAGGAGCAGCAGGGTCAATGTAGAAAGGAGGCATAGACTCTGCAGCCAGACTGACTTCACTTACATCTCAGCCCTGCCACTTACTAGCTGCGTGACCTCAAGCCATTTACTTAACCTTTCTGTGCTCAGTTTCTTCACCACGATAATAGTTGTTTAGGCAACTTAAATTCATTAATACATGTAAAGTCCCTAAAACAGTGCCTGGCATTTATTAAGTGCTATTTATAAATGGTACCTATAAGATATTAAAGGGTCCCTCTGCCTTGATTCCCACTAGTGGAAGTTAAGCAGGAATATTGTTGATAAAGAAGGAAATTATCATTCCCTTAATGTTTGACATCCATTCCTTGCCATAGGTGACATTGTCTTTGACTTGTTTTAAATCAGAATCACAGCTCCTCGCTCCTCTGGAACTGTTTTGCTACTGCTCTGTGGACTAACTATGTAGTCAGTTTGCCTCCCACACCCTAAGTGCCTCAGGCCCACCCCCCAGCACCATGGGATTTATCTCACAAATGAACTGTTAAAAGCACAACAGTTCAACCAAAAGGTTAGAAGGCATGCCGGGTAAATGGTTTCTGAAAAAAGGACCCAAATTCAACTGATTTTTGATAATCATGAAAAGGCAAATGTAGAAAGGACAGTCTTTTCAACAAGTGGTGCTGAAACAATTGAATGTCCACATGCAAAACAAAGTAATCTCATCCTGTACTCCACACTTGATCTAGAAATTAACTCAAGGTGGTTCATAGAAAAGGTTCTGGAGGCTCAGCCACATACCTGGAGGGTGGTGGATTCAAACCGGCCCTGGCCAGCCAAACAATGGCAACTGCAACAAAAAAATAGCTGGGCATTGTGATGGGTACCTGTAGTCCCAGCTACTTGGGAGGCTGAGGCAGGAGAATCACTTAAGCCCAACAGTAGGAGGTTGCTGTGAACTGTGACGCCATAGCACTCTATTGAGGGCGACATAGACTCTGTCTCAAAAAAAAAAAAAGTCTGGAAATAGATGGTGGTGATGGTTGCACAACATTGTGAATATACTTAAATGTAACTGAATTGTACACTTAAAAGTGTTAAAATGGGCCAGGCTCGGTGGCTCACACCTGTAATCCCAGCACTCTGGGAAGTCGAACCCAGTGGATTACTTGAGCTGAAGAGTTGGAGACTAGCCTGAGCAAGAGTGAAACCCCATCTCTAAACATAGCCAAGCATGTGGTGGGCACCTGTAATCCCCACTGCTTGGGAAGCTGAGGCAAGAGGATCACTTGAGCCCAGTAGTTTGATGTTGCTGTGAGCTATGATGCCAGAGCACTCTACCAAGGGCAAAAGTGAGACTGTCTCAAAAAAAACAAAACACAAAAAACAAAACAAAACCAAAAACAAAGCAGTGTTAAAATGATAAGTTTTATCTTATGTGTATCTTGCCATAATTTCTAAAATGTGTAAATGATCATAGACTTGTAAAAGCTAAAACCATAAAACTTCCAGAATAAAACATATGAGAAAATCAACATAACCTTGGGTTAGGCAGAGATATTTTACATTTGACACCAAATTCATGAGCTATGGCAGAAAAAAATTGTTAATTTCTTGATAGGTTTGACAAAAATTTGACTTTTTTTTTTTGAGACAGAGTCTCACTTTGTCACCCTTGGTAGAGTGCCGTGACATCATAGCTGACAGCAATGTCCAACTCTTGGGCTCAAGCAATTCTCTTGTCTTAGCCTCCCAAGTAACTGGGACTACAGGCACCTGCCACAACACCCGGCTATTTTTTTTTAGAGACAGGGTCTTGCTCTTGTTCAGGCTGGTCTCGAACCTATGAGCTCAGGGCAATCTACCTGCTGAGGCCTCCCAGATCGCTAGGATTACACCCATGAACCAGCACACCCAGTCCAAAAAATTTGACTTTTTTAAAAAAATTTTTTTTTCCTCTGTGAACGACACTGTTAAGAGAATGGGAAGACAAGATACAGATTGGGAGAAGGTATTTGAAAATCACGTTTTAAATTTTTATTTAATTTTTTTTTTGAGACAGAGTCTCATTCTGTCACCCTGTGTGGAGTGCTATGGCATCATAGCTCACAGCAACCTCTTGGGCTTAAGCAATACTTTTGCCTCAGCAGCCCTAGTAGCTGGGACTAAAGGCATGTGCCACCACGGCTGGCCTGAAAATCTCATTTCTGACAGAAGACTTGTTTATCCTGAATATATCAAGAACTCTCAAAATTCAACAATAAGAAAATAAATAATCCAATCTAAAATGGGCAAAAAATCTGAACAAACAACAGAGAAAATCTATGAATGGCAAATAAATACATGAAAAGATGCTCAACATCAGTAGTCATTAAGGAAATGCATTCTAAAACCACCATGAGATACCACTACGTATTTACCAGAATGGAAAAACAAAAACAAAATCTGGTAATAGCAAACATTGGCAAGAACGTGGAACAACAATGCTCTCCTACATTCCTGGTGGGAATTCAAAATGGTACACACACTTTGAAAAACAGCGTGGCAGTTCCTAACAAGGTTAAACACATACCTATCACATGACCCAGCAATCCCATGCCTAGGTATTCACTCTAGAGAGATGAAAGAGAGATGTAAAAAATGAGAGCTGGGTTCACACAAAAACCTGTATGTGAATATTTATAACCACTTTGTTCATAGTCACAAAATAAAGGGGAAATGTGAAGATATCTTTCAGCAAGTGAATAGATAAATAAAGTGTGGTACATCGTGTAATTGAACATTACTCTGCAATAAAAAGGAACAAACTGTTGCACCGTGTGACAATGCGGATCTTCAGTGCATTTTGTTAAGTGAAAGGAGCCCCAAAGAATACACACATTGTATGATTTCATTTATGTGATTTAGGAAAGGTGAAACTATTAGGGTAGAAAACTGAACAGTGGTTCCCAGGGGCCAGAGAAGGGGGTGAGGGTAGCCATAAAGGGGCATGAGAGACTTTTTAGGATGATGGAGCTACCGTGGTAGATAACTGACCTATGTATTTGTCAAAAGCTACAGAACTGTATAACACAAGGAAAGGAGTTCACTATATACAAATTAAGGTAAAAGCAACCAGGATGGCGGGTGGTGGGGGTGGGATGAAATGCAGATAGTGAAGGGCGAATATAACTGTATTACAAGTGAATTAAATAACCACACTGAAGGCGATGGGCATCAAGAATTGACCTGTGTAACTTTGGGGAGGGAGCACTGGATACCATGAGGATGAACAATAGTGACAACAAAAATCCTATGTACTAACAAACACTGTTCTCTAGTGCTAAATTCGTTTCTGGGGATGTGGCTTAGCAATTCTAAAACTACTTTAGAGTAGATACTAGAGACGAACAAATAAATAGAGAGATTGTAAAAAATTAGAGCTGGGTTTCTTGCCAGGAGAAAGAATTGACAAATAGGAAAAGGGGAAGGCAGGATTGAACCCTGTGGTGCTGGATTAGAGAGAGCAGTATCACTATAGCCTTGTGGTGTGTATGTATATACACACATATATGATGGATATAGAAATAAATACGTGTTTTGGAAGGGTTAGTATACACACACACACAAACATTTATTTCCTACCTCTATTTACCAAAAGAGACCAGAAGCTCCCTCAACCCAAGAGTACACCAGTGAGCACTTAGGAAATAGTTTCACCTTTCCTAAATCACTCCCAGAGCTAGATACCAAAATACCACTCTCCCCTTGAAGAAGTAATTAATTCCTGTGGTGCCAGAAAGTAAAGAAAGGCTCAAAAAGAGCAGGAGCCTGTCAGAAGAGCACAGGTGCCAACCTGAATGAGCTCCCAATGGTCAAAGTTGGAACCCTGAATGGCGAAACAAATGATAGTATTATAATGCAAAGAATAAGATAAACGTCTTTGAGTATTGATAGAAACAACTGAATAAACAAATAAATGAGGGAGAGGGACAAAATTCTCTCCTGCAGAACAATTTCAATTAACAAATGTAGAAAGATTGTGGATGTATAAAGTCATTAGGATGCTACAGCAATAATTGCCGACCCATAATCTGTTGATGGATGCTAAAATTAGAGGGCAAAAGTTTAAGTTTAAACAGAATATTTTCAGAATCTTAAAGTATCCTCCCACACCTGTGTTAATTACAAAGATAAAAACAGTAACTTTACAGTGAAAAAGCTGTCAGACACTACCTGGACCAAGTCATCAGTACTCATCATGTACTCCACACTCAGAAGTACACGTCAACTCTTGGCACCCTTCCCAATCATGATGGCAAAACATCAGACAAATTAAGGAGCATTCTACAAAATACCTGACCAGTACTCTGAAAGTATCAGGTCATGAAAGACGAAGGAAGACTGAGAAAATGTTACAGATTAGAGGAGACCAACAGAGCCACAATAAACACTGTATTAGGGAAGCCTGGTACCTAAAAAGGACATTAGTGGGAAAACTGGCAAAATACAAAGACAGAAGGTATGTTAGTTGACAGCATCAAATTGATATTAATTTCTTAGTTTTGATCATTTCTCTGTGGTTATATAAGATGTTAAGGGGTGAAAAGTGTATGGGAACTCTCTATTATGTTTGTAACTCTTAAAAGTCAATTTTAGAACGGATACCCTTTTGTAATATGAAAATGTTTTAAAATAATGTATAAAAAGAAGATGCAGGTATTGTATTACATTTCATGATTTTTTTAAAAGATAGAATTTATTTTTTTTTTTTTTGCAGTTTTTGGCCCAGGCTGGGTTTGAAATTTTTAAAAATTATGTTTCTTAAGCTTTTTATTTTTACAGAATTGACTCTCATACAAAAATACTGCCGTCCATCATTCTAAAGAAATTCTCTGATAATGTCACTCTCCTGTTTAAAAATCTTCAATGGCTTCTAATTGCCTTTAATTGCGTTTGAATCTATCCCTGCAGTTGCTCTGGCCCTTGTGGCTCCCCTTTCTCTACTCCGCTTTCTATCCTGCATTACTCCCTAAAGCCCTGCTGCCTTCCTTCATCCCACGCTCCTAGAAATGCCTCTTCCCCAGCCTCTGCTTGTCCAGAGCCCAGAAACCTCACTCTCCCTTCAATTCCTAGAGGATTTTCATCACAAACCTTGTGAATTTCCAGTGCTGCTCTGAGACCCAGGACAAGGATGCCTCTGTCCAGTGGCTTTTTGGAGTACCTTCCGCAAAATTTTCTAACTCACCCTCCAGAGAGTTCTTTCTGTCCAAGCAGAGCCTAGACCAGCGGTTACATACTCTTTCTCCCCTTTAATAATGCTTCCTTATCCTCCACACCAACATAGCGCTGACCACATGCTCCAAGAACTCCAGGGCTCTTGTCTACCTGAATCTGATCCTCCTGGGAGTGATCATTCCCCCTGACCTGTTGGGTATTTCTTTTGAGGAACCATGAGACTGAGCCACCTGGATGGCATTGCCACACTGATTTAGAGTGACTGACTCAAATTGTTGATATGAACAAAATCTCTCCCCAAAACTCACCCACTCTGGGGTGGCCTTGTCAGTTTTTGTCTGGTATTATATATCCCCTGAAAGGGCCCTGTCCTAATCACGTCTGCATTGCCCCCCACCCCAGTCCTGTTTGTCTTGAGGCCTTGCATATAGTAGATGCTCAACAAGTATTTCTCAGAATGAATGCCTGAAGGAAAGAGTAACAGCTCAGATGTACATATTGCCTTTGATCCATGATTCTAGCCATGTTTTTCCTATGCAAAATCCTAGATCTTCCTCATTCTTTTGATTGGGATTTTCTCATCCCAACCCCTCTAGTCACTGACCTGACAGTTGGTGTGCTGAAAGCTTATCAAGAAGGAATAAACACGCCTCCAGATTCTCTTGACTGCAAACTGCAACTGAACTTCAACTCCAAGACATGTGAAAAGGGCCACGCATGGGAATGCTGGTTGAGTGGTTTCGAGGTAGGCAGCCCAGTAGTTTGGGTAGAACAGTGCTTTGGCTGCAACAAACTGTAGTGATAGAACATATGTTGTCGTGCTTTGCTTTTGATCTTCTGCTCCAAGGTTGAGGATACTCTCCCAAGAGGGAAAGAAAAAAAGAAGAACCGGTTCGATGAAAACAGAGTTTACCCATCACTGACATACTTCGTACCTGAAGCACAGCCACCTCGAGAGAAGACCATGGTGGCAGCTCTTCACAGTCACCTGATTAAGGAGCTTGGGTTTGGTCCTGACTCAGAGGGAAATGCAACGCGACTGAGAGGTCTCCCCCACAGCACCTGAGCACTTACAGCCAAGCCTGGGCTCGGCCCCAGCGGACATATGAGTATAGGTGACTGCCAGAGTCACCAAGAGGGCTGGAGGCCTGCTGTTGCCAAGTCCCCCTACGTGGATCACAATAACTGCATGAGGTCATGGAATGTTGAAGATGAAATGAAAGTAGCTCCTAAGTCACAAAGTCACAAGCAGATGGACATCCTTTCGACAGGGCTCCTGGGAATAGAGCTGTCCCACTATCCCTGATGAGCACAGGAAGTAGCTCCCTCTCCCAGACAGAGTGGGGGGAGTGGGGGTCAAATCCATGAATGTCCAGTTCCCATCAAAGCCCCCCTCTCCCAGGGGATGGCTGGGATAGAAGGGTAACCGCAGGCTCCCCTGGGATTTCCCTATGTGAGGGCAGAGACAGACACAACGTCTGAGGCAGAGGTGAATGGACAGGTGTGTTTCTTAGGGACTCGGCTAAAAGGTGGCAAGAAGCTGGCAGCAGCCCTCAAGAGGGTCCTGGCACCATGGACAATGATGATGAGCCTCTTGAGTCCGAGACAAAAGGTGAAAAGGCACCCCATCTCTCACCACGCAGGCCTGTCCCGGCTGCATCAGTGTAACACCCATTGATCACAGGAACCTTGAAGCCTACTGCTCCCCTCACCTGGGACCCTCTAGAATTGGGAGGATGTGTTACATCGACTCAGCTTCAAGGCTTGGCAAGGATAGAGAGTTGGATGCAGGGCTGTGCTGGAACTGGCTTATACTGGCTGTAGCCAGCTTTAATTTTTATTTTATGGTCTTGGTTGATGTCATTTTGGGAGTTTAAAATCAGCCACATGGGAATATTTACACCACATGAATTGGCTAAACTATAAGTCAGGGTGTTATGACGGTTTTGTTTCGTTTCGTTTGTTTGTTTGTTTGGTTGGTTGGTTTTTGAAGAGATAAATAGTTACCAGCATCCCAGTGGTTGAATGGAATTCTAAAATTGTTAGACTGATGAGGAGATTAAGTCTTGGAAATGCATCACTTTTCCAGGGGCACTCAGCACTTTGGCCACTAAGCTGCCGTGTGTCTTCTAACTACCAGGCCACTGCTACTTGCACACACAGACCTTGTATCACACAGACTTTGTGTTACAGGCTGGGAAATAAATGTTGGAACCTGACAAGGACAAAGAAAGACACAGACCTGTGTAGTTTTGTTAGAAACCCCACCATCCTAGTATCTAAGTGGTCAAAACTTGAGATCCTGGTCACCAATGCTCAGTCCTTCCAAAGAGTAGGTCCGCTGAGTTCTGACAGATCCTGCTGATACTGGAGGACCATTGAGTCCTGCTGATACTGGAGGACTGAACTCTAGAACTTTCTGGGTGGCCTTGGGAGCCCATGGCTGGTTTCAGATTAGTGGCCCAGAGGTGGAAAAACCATGTCTAGCAAGCACAGGGGATAGAGGTGTAGGAAGCTCTTCCGCTCCTGCCAACGTCTCATCAAACCAACATGCGTTTTTAATCACAGCAATCAGTTTCAACCCAAGGGAGATTGTCAAGCCCCTCCTTTTCTTGGTCATAAAATCAATGTTGGATTGGAAGGAAGAGAAGCTAGGTCAAATTCTTAAGCGTCAAATTCTCTCTCTTGCTCCCTGGAACTGCTCCTGGTCTGTTTTATTTTCCAATCAGCTCAAATTGCCCCCTGTGCTGCCCTGGCCCTCCCCAGTACCGTGTGCCTGACAGGAAGCCTGGACGTCAGGACCCACCCTTTCACCTGACAGAGTAACAGCAGACCCTGAAACCCATCCAAGCAAATAAGAAGGGAAAAGTGCAAGCGGGGAGCTCATCTCCGAGGCAGGCCCCAAACAGGCAACGTGGCAGGAGCAGCCACTGTCCAGGGAGACTGGCAGAGTGTATTCACAAGACCCCAAGGGCCATGTGTTGAGAAGGGAGGGCTTGTGCAATGCAGTCACTCTGGCAGGGCTGAGCTCCTTAAGCCACATGAGGCCGGGGGGATGAAGGCCACTGCCAAGACCTGGGATGCAGAGGAAGGGAGCAGAGCCCAGGGGCAGTTGGTAGCAGGCTCCACCCAGGGGCTGGCAGATTTCATCCCCAGAATCAAGGAGGTGAGTTTTTCTTCCAGATGAGACTGAAAACGTGCCAGCTCCACAGAGCAGCGAAGAAGCCCTCTACTGTGAGGCCGAAACCCTGCTGACTGTCGAAAAAGAGAAACCAGGCCGGGAGAGTTCAGAAACAGACCTAGAGATTGAAGGTGAGAGTGGGCTTTGGGGGTGGTGGCGGGGCAAAGGAGGAGGGGAGATGTCTCACTGGCTTCCTCAGAAGCTGGAGAAACACAGTTTCCAGGAGCTGGCATCTCACTCCTTTCCAGCGTCTGCCAAGGCTCTGGATGTGGGAATGTGGGAGAAAGGCCAGTGCTCAGTTTCACCACGTCCTCCTCAAGCCTGGCTGGGGATTCAGCTGGCTGCCTCAGGCCAATGGCCAAGCTGGTGCAAGAACAGGGGTTTCTGCTCTTCTAAATGTTTCCACCTGTGGCATCCTATACAGTCTTTGCAATGGAGGTAGGCATTATTGTCCATTTTTAACAGAAGAGGAAACTGAGGCTTAAAGGGATTATGTGAGTTGCCCAAGGCCTCTTGGGAGCTTGCCAGGCCTGTTCTGGCTGATCCCATATTCAACTCTCCCTGAAGGTCTGCCTTCCTACGCCATATGCCAAGGCCCTAGAGCATTTCTGTGGAGCCTCTTGAATCCCACTTGTCCTAGAGTTTGTGTTCCCCTGTTGGACAGCCCATGTTTTCCCTTTAACAAATTTAAGCATGCCTGGGTGTCAGGCCTGCTGAGCAGGAGCACCCTCTCTTTCCTCCTAATTTCCCCAAGGAGGAAAGTGCCCAAAAGAATATTTATGAAGCAAGGGGAGAATAATGACATTAGTCCCATCCAATGGGGTCAGCCTCAAACATTCTAGCCTGAGGCTAGCGCAGTCACTCTTCCTGTCCTGTGTCCTTGCAGCTAGGTGGGGAGCAGTGACTCACAGGCAGCAGAGATAGAGAGGAGGCCATTCTGCCACATTAAATTGTGAGGCTCATCTTCATAGAGTCAGGTCACAAACCTCCCCTCCAAGGTCCACCTCCAAGGTCAGCCTTCGAGGCAGACCTCCTCCCTGCTGCCCCCGACATCTTGTTGCTTTTTTCCTGACTTTGTATCTTCATCGAGGCTGTCTGTAATGTTGCTTTGACACCTGACTTCACCTGGTTGGAGAAAGTGACAAAGAACAACACTGGATGTCTGCCCAAGGCTGCTGTCTCGCTCTCATTCCTCCTCACCTTCCCCCAGCAAGTAACAATGCTGTTGCAAGCGACCCCTAAAATGAACCATAGTGAACACAGCTACAAAGGGACAGCCTCAAACAGAGCAGGATTAGTTCTAAGGACAACATCGGGGGTTACTTCCCTGCTTTGGCCAACAGGAACCCCTAATGGCTGAATGTAGCACCAAGAACTCTGTCCTGAACAGAAACTCGGGGCTCGGCTGCTCTAGCTCTAGTGCCCTGTGGCTGGTGCTGTGGTTTGGGGAGTTGGCAGAAGGGCTTCGGGGACAGCATGAGAAGTTCAAAGCCAGTGCTGGGTCTGTAGAAGAGGGACAGATGGAAGCAGCTTTGCTCACCCACCACGGGCTGTTTCTCTCTACAACATGGTTCTCACCCAGAAGCAATTTGCACCCCAGGAGGCATTTGGCAAACTGGGGGCTGGGAGCTTGCTCCTGGCATCTTGTAGGTGCAGGCCAGGGAGCCTACAAAATATCCTACAGCCCCAGGACAACCGCTCAGAACAGAAAATTACTCAGCTTACATCAGCAGTGCTGGGGTGGAGAAACCCTGTCATGTCTGTAGCTATGTTTGTAAAATCAGCTTCCCTTTAAAGCTATTGTCCTTTCACCAACAAAGCTCCCATTGTCAGCCTCAGAAAAGGTTGCTGGGGGGCTGGCCGAAGGACCTGGGATCCAAAGGAAAAACAGATGCAGACAAAGGTGTCAGCTGGCCCCAGGAAGCCCTGCCACAGGCTGGACTTACCTAAGGAGGACACAGCTGTGGGGCATCCGGGGAGATCTGCTTACGGGCTGACCACAGGCCAGACTGGTCTAAAGCCTAAGGAAAAAGGCCCTGAAGGGGAGGAATGGAGCCCTGGAGTCCCCACTTCTGTTGGCTGCTTTGTATGTTGACCAGCTATGCATGATTTGGGGCTCGATTTGTCGTTTGTAAGACAAAGATGGCAGTCGTTTTTGTGAGGAAAATGGCAGGCAAGTCATTGACAGAGGAAAGCCCACTCTCAGGCAAGTGTGTTTGTTTCCTACCGATTTGGACGTCTTCCCATCTTCACCGGTGAGCTGTCTTGAGAAGCCTACTCTGTTCTACTGGGGCTTTTTTGGTGTTCCTCTCCATCTCTGGTAAAGCTGTGTTCATGGCTCACAACAGTTTAATGTTGGTAGTGAAACTGAACCTGAAACGGAAACTCCCTCACCCATCCGAAACCATCAGCTTTTTGATGACAGGTTTTGGAATTGTCACAGAATGGACAAGAGGGCTGCGCCTTTGCATATCCTTAACAACCAGTCACTGGAGATGGCCGGCCTGGTAAGTGGGGTGACAGCAGATTGCTCACTGCTCCCAGGAGAGCTTAGGGCCTAAAACCACCAGACTCGTCTCTTGCCCAGAGGGAGATGTTCGTCTGGGGCTTTCTGGAGTTAGGCTGTCCCTCTCTTACCAATGACTAACTTTTCAGGGATTGGAGTTGGCGTCTGGCACACACACCCATGGAGACAGGTCCTCTGTCAGAGGGGAGTCCAGTCACAAACGAACATCGCCTGGAGTTGGCAGGGAGATAAGGTAAAGGTGCAAGAGAAATCTACTTCCTGCTCTCTTTCTCTGCAGATACTGAGAAGTTTTTCACCACTGGACAGAAGGAGCTATACCTGGAAGCCTGCAAACTGGTGGGCACCGTGCCTGTCTCCTACTTCATCCGGAACATGGAGGAGCCCTACATGAACCTCAACCACCATGGCCTGGGACCCAAGGGCACCAAGGCTATTGCCATAGCCCTGGTGGTGAGCATGCCAGTGGTGCTGACAGGGTTGCGGGGGTGAAGACTCAGAGGGCCCCTCCTAGGGAGCAGAAATAGAACCTTTATGCCCACCCTTCCCTGGGCTGTGCTTGGGGCTCCTGACTTTCCCCTAGCAGGCATGGACTTCCCTTTAGCTCCTGGGAGGAGGCTGCTAGAGCCCTGGGCCTTAGAGGCCTATACTCCTTCCTATTCAGGAAGCAAAAGTTCCAACCCTGGGCCCAGGGAAAGTGATTGAGCTGGGCTTGGGTCCAAGCATTAATGCCAGAGCATAATACAAAATGCCAGCCTACATGTCCATGCCAAAGCTCACCTTTCCTATGAATAGGCTCACTACTGAGCCAACAACCACAATGTAAGGCAGATCAAGTTTTCCCACAGGAAATAGGTTAACTCTAGGCTTGGCATGACCAAACAAGAACTTCACCTTGATTCATCATAGCTTTATATAATTATAATTGATTGTACACAAAAAATTACTCCCGTCAAAGAAAAAATAATTTAACAACTGTGTATCAGCACAACGGTCTCTGTTCCCTTAGAAAGATAAAGTTATTGGGGCTCGGCACCTGTGGCTCAAGTGGCTAAGGTGCCAGCCACATACATCTGAGCTGGCGGGTTTGAATCCAGCCCAGGACCACCAAACAATGACGGCTGTAAACAAAAAATAGCGGGTGTTGTGGTGGGCGCCTGTAGTCGCAGCTACTTGGGAGGCGGAGGCAGGAGAATTGCTTGAGCCCAGGAGTTACAGGTTGCTGTGAGCTGTGATGCCACGGCACTCTGCCCAGGACAACAGCTTGAGGCTCTGTCTCAAAAAAAGAGAAAGAAAGATAAAGTTATTGGTGCGGCGCCTGCAGTTCAGTGGGTAGGGCACTGGCCACATACACTGACGCAGGCGGGTTCAAACCCAGCCCAGAACAGCTAAAACAACAATGACAACTGCAACAACAACAAAATAGCAGGGTGTTGTGGCGGGTGCCTGTAGTCCCAGCTACTCGGGAGGCTGAGGCAAGAGAATCGCTTAAGCCCAAGAGTTTGAGGTTGCCGTGAGCTGTGATGCCACGGAACTCTACCCAGGGGAACAGCTTGAGACTCTGTCTCAAAAAAGAAAGATAAAGTTAAATCTTAAAAAAGGTAAGGAAGGTGGAAAGGCAAATGTTTCTTCAGAGGCAATATTTAAAAATCAGCAATACTTTATTTGTTCATGAAAAGAATGAACAGAGAAAAACAGAGGACAGAGAAGAAATTCTTAAAACTGTTATTTATAAAGGATCTGAAAGAACAGAAGGAATCAGCAAATTAAACACAGAATGAGGGACTGAGGGGCAGGAAAAGCTACAGAAGGTAGGGACAGCCCACGACAAGCCTTGGGAAGACTGACTCAGCCAGCTTCACTCTGAGAGAAGCAAAACCCTGCAGGATCATGAATGAGGAAGGCAAGACAATTACGAAACACAAAACAGTCTCCAAAAAGCCGTGTAACAGGCTGTCATTGTTCATTGCTACAATGTACAGTAGTCCCCCCCAGCCACAGGTTTGCTTTCCAAGGTTTTAGCTACCCATAGTACAGAACAATGAGATATTTTGAGAGAGAGAGATACATTCGTATAACTTTTATTACAATATATTACGCTGCAAATTCCTCATATAAGAAAGGGAATAAGATTGGGAGCAATTCATTTTGAGTTCCCAGCCCCCAGTTGGCGCTGAACAATACATTTGTGGAATACATACATGGTCTTATTTTTCCTTGCCCTCGCACTTAGTTTTTTATTTTTTTTTATTGTTGGGGATTCATTGAGGGTACAATAAGCCGGGTTACACTGATTGCATTTGTTAGGTAAAGTCCCTCTTGCAATCATGTCTTGCCCCCAGAAGGTGTGACACACACCAAGGCCCCACCCCCCTCCCTCCGTCCCTCTTTCTCTTCCCCCCCCATAACCTTAATTGTCATTAATTGTCCTCATATCAAAATTGAGTACATAGGATTCATGCTTCTCCATTCTTGTGATGCTTTACTAAGAATAATGTCTTCCACTTCCATCCAGGTTGTTTTGTAACAATACAGGGTGGCCATGAAGTTCGTGTGAAATTTAAATAGTTGCCTTTAATAATTGTAACTATTTAAATTCCACACGACCTTTATGGCCGGGTGTATAATAGCATTTGCATTTAGCATATGCCCATTAAGCAGTTACAAGAAACCTAAGATGTTGCTATTTCACGGAAAGGTGGAGGAAAGAGCAGAGAAAGAACAAAGCCGTCTTGAAATTTCTCCAGGGTTGAAAGGCTGGTTGATGAAGTGCTGGGAATGCACCATTACCTCACGAGCTTCATGGGGAAAACACGGATGACAATGACATCCTCTGGGGACTTGGACCGCTTGTTTCTTAGTAACAGCAGTTTCTTCCCTGATTCTCTGTGTCGTTCATTTGACAATCAGCATGGCATTCTGGAGGACTGAACTTTTATTTACCTTTTGTAGTGATTAGCTTTTTGCGTGTTTGTGTTTCCGGGGCTCAGAAAGAAAGAGCCCGATAGTAGGGATGGTGTTTTGTCCTTGTGTGTGCCCCTCACTATCTAGAGTCAGGCCTGTGTCCTTGGCAGGGTGTTGGTGATGTCCCTTAAGAGAAGGGATGTTCTCTGCTCAACCTTGTTTCCCTGGCAGTTAGTTCAGAGAGTGACAAATAGACACTGGCCTGAATTAAATGAATATGGATGGATTTAGTGACAAGGCCTCCTCCTGCACCCTCCTGCTGGTCCCCAGTATGACTCTGGAAATGGTGATTCAGCCTGTGTTTCTGGACACTGCTAAGTGGCACCTAGACTGGGAAATCATCCGAGCCATCTCCCTTGCCTTTAAGCATAACTGAATTTTGCCCACCCTAGAGGGCTTAGACCAGAAGACAGTCCATGAAACCCCTGGATGAACCACCCTGCATTGCAACTACTTGAACTATCACATTTCCCTTTTTCTTGGAGGGGAAAACAGACACCAGGGCTCTTTACCCCTGGATGCTGCTCTTGCTGCTTGGTGGGCTTTAAAAATGCTCAATTCCAAAAACGTGTCTCTTTTCCATATCTGTTTGTACTGGGAACAAAACGAGGAAGGGAAGAATATAATTTCTGGTTAGAGCTAACCCCAGTCCTTCCTTCTGCACTGCAAATCATTTCCTCTCTCTCCTCTTGTGGGAATTCAGACTAACTTGGGTATAGGTATTTATTAAAGAGTTAAAGTTTGGCTCCTTCCAAACAGATTTGAAGCCACCTACTATTCAAAGCGAGTACCAGAGCCAGGTGCAGTGCTGGACACTTTGCAATCCCAGCTACTTAGGAGTCTGAGGCAGAAAGATCACTTGAGCCCAGGAGCTTGAGACCAGCCTGGGTAACAACATACAGAGACCTCATCTCAAAATAGAATAAATAAATAAAAATTTAAAAAGAGAGTACCAGGTAATACTTAAGCCTAAACTAGAAGAAAGCCAAGTCAATTCTTTAGAGGACCTCCTTGCAAGAATCTTTATGTTTAAATCCCTTACTAAATGCACCAAGTTTTCCTTAGTCTTGGAGTAGGGCACAGTCATCTCTCCATGAGGGTAAATAGTTCAAACCTGTTTGTTTTCTCCTTATGCCCCTTACTTTTCAGGGCTTTGTTTTAAGGGCCCTCTTCTAAGTTCCCCCAGAGTAGGTGTGTTCTCCTAGCACAACTGAGTGGAATGGCTTGTCCTCTGGGCAACCTTCTTGCCCTCTCCTCCCCTTCAAAATTCCCAACCGAGTCTCTGTGTCCACCCCCATGATTGGACTAAGATGGGTAGGGACCCACTAGGTCACTGACCATTTCTGTGCCTTTCTCCCCTCCCCTGTGCTGGCTAAAGTCCAACACAGCTATTATTAAGCTGGAACTGGAAGACAACGACATTATGGATGACGGTGTCCTGAGCCTGGTGCAGATGCTGCAGGAGAACTACTACCTCCAGGAGATGGTACTGTGCCCTCCTCCCCTGGCTCCCTGCACCACAGCTGGGGGCTCCAAGCCCATTCCAGACAAGCCAAAGGCCCACCCAGCCCCAGGCCACCTCCACTGCCTCCTAGACACAACTTCTCAGAGGAGGGCCACATGTGAGAGGCTGGCCAGGGGGGCTGTGTTCTCTTCAGCTGTAGGAAACCCTAAGAAACCATTTCCACTTGGACTTTATGAGCCTCTTAATCAAGTTTACCTTTGCATAGTTGCCTTAAAGTGACCTTTCTTAAAAGAAAATAAAGGCATGAGATAATTTCTAAAATACAAAGTGCCTGGAGATGGCTGGAGGTAATGGTTCTATAATAATATACATACACTTAATACCATTGAACTTTATACTTGAAAATAGCTAAGACATTGGGAAGCTGAGGCAAGTGGATTGCCTGAGCTCAGGAGTTCAAGACCAGCCTGAGCAAGATCTATACCCTGTCTCTAAAAAATAGCCAGGTGTTGTGGCAGGTACCTGTAGTCCCAGTTACTCTGGAGGCTGAGGCAAGAGGATTGATTGAACCCAAGAGTTTGAGGTTGCTGTGAGCTATGAGGCCACAACACTCTACCCAGGGTGACACAGTGAAACTCTGTCTGTCTAAAAAATAGAAAAAAAAAAAAAAGAAAATAGCCAAGATAGTAAATTGTATGTTATGTGTATTTTACCACCATAAAATGAAGTTGAAAGGAAAAGGAGAAAAAAAAAAAAAAACAATGAAAACAATAATGGCTAGTTTATAATAAAGTCTCTCCCACTAGCTGGAAGGACAAGTCATACTTCCTGAATCAATGAGTGGAATTTACAACAATTATTTTCTCTCAATTCAGTTTTTCAATTATTTCATTGCCAAACTCTCCAAATGAAGCTGTCTTGAGTTTCAAAACAAACAAAATTATGTGCTTGTCTGAAGTACCAGGGCTGAACTGGAGAAGTAACTTCAGAAAACTTAGACCAGCCAGAGACATTAGAAAAGCTGAGTCTGGGCCATGCACAGTGGCTCACGCCTGTAATCCTAGGACTCTGGGAGGCCGAGGCGGGTGGATTGCTTGAGCTCATGAGCTCGAGACCAGCCTGAGCAAGAGCGAGACCCCATCTCTACTAAAAAATAGGAAAAAACTAGCCAGGCGTGGTCCCACATACCTGTAGTCCCAGCTACTTGGGAGGCTGAGGCAGGAGGATTGCTTGAGCCCAGGTGCTGTGAGTGATGACTCCAGGGTACTGTACCAAGGGTGATGGAGTGAGACTCTGACATAAATAAATAAATAAATAAATAAATAAATAAAGGGGTCTGGACCAGGTTTCCTGCCGCCCTTGTCTCTGCCCTTTGCACGACCTGAATCCTTCCAACCCTTTGCCACAGTGCCTCTCCCCACCCAGCCCTCCTCCCTTAGTGCAGGATTATTTATTACTGACGGCCCTTTGGTGGGCTTTTTACATGCAAAAGCGTTTTCTCGCTTTTCAGAATATTTCCAACAATAACCTTGGCTTGGAGGGGGCCAGAATCATCTCCGAGTTCCTCCAGAGAGATGCCTCTTCCATCTGGAACCTTGAGCTTTCAGGTGAGCCCATGGATGGGGACAGTGAGGACACTGGGAACCAAAAGGGGAGAAGAGGGGAACAATAGAGGGGCCAGGCCTAGGTGAACCAGACCAGGTCCCTGCTACACCCTCCCAGTTGTCCTTCTCCTCCTCCAGGGCCACACTGTCTTCCTGCTTCCCGTGGCAAGCCACTTCTGATCCGTTTTGCAGCGTCTTCCCTCCCCTGGAAAGTCTCTGCCCTCAGATTTCTGTGTGGGCCTCAGGGCAACTTCCTCTCTCCCTTCATTCACCCTCTGCTCAAACGCTGTCTTCGGGGAGGGACTTCCCTGAACCCCCATGGAAAACCCTGTCCCTCTCTCCTGCCTCCTCACTTGGTTTTTCTTAACACCAGGTATCACCACCTGATCCATCCCCTGTAGGAGGTCTTAATCTGTCTTTAGCAGGAAAAAAAGTCACTGGAGAATTCTAGTACCCACAGACCCACCCTCACTCAAGGTTGTAGTTTGAATTTATTCTGTCTGCAGGGTCCTAGGACCCCCTAAGCCAAGAAATTAACATGAAAAGCTGTCTTATACCGATCAGAATGGGACCCCTTTGGAAGAGTAAACCCTCAACCAGGGCTGCCTGGGAGTCCCTGAGATGGAGCCGCCCCACTCAGGATGGATTCAAAGCCCCAGACTGTGAGACAAATAAGGCAGCAAAACACCACGGAGAGTTGTCAAACTCAGAAAGTGGTAGGATTATGTAATTTATCACCCGAAGTGAATAGGGATGCTTTTATTAATAATTAACTGGAACTGCAAGCAAACTGAGCTATTTTGCACCCAACCGTAAAGTACATTCAGTACTTAATAAAAACATAAAGGAACAAATAACTATATATTTTTAAAACTATAATTTCTAGAAATGAAAAACATAAAGTCATTGAAATGAAAGGCTCCATGGATAAATTCAACAGCACATTAGACAGAGGTGAATAGAATTAGTGAAAAGTATATTTTATCTATCTTCACAACATAGAAAGATAAAGATATAGTGAATACAAAGACAAAAGAATAAGAAAAATGAATCGACTCAATATCATAGCTGGTAGGAGTTCTAGAAGGAGAAGAAAATGAATAAGCAGAGACATTTGAAGAAATAATATGTTTCCTGAATTGATGACTTCTCAGATATAAGAATCCTAGTAAGTTCTAAGTAAGGTGAGTAAGAAGAAACCCACACTTGAATATATCACTGAAAAATACAGAGAGATCTTTAAAGTATTTGGGGGGGAAATACAGAAATAGAGTTTGTATATATATATATATTTTTTTTTTGCTTGCATGATTTTTTTTAATTTATTTTTATTAAATCATAGCTGTGTACATTAGTATGATCATGGGGCACCATACACTTGGTTCATAGATCGTTTGACACATTTTCATCACACTAGGTAACATAGCTTTCGTAGCATTTTCTTAGAGAGTTTGTATATTTTTAATATAAATATAATTACCTGTCAGGTATTATTCTCCAATTTCCCGTGTTTCTCTCTAAAAGTATTTTGGATTTCCTTGTGACAGAAAAAGCAGATTTATCTAACTCTCTTGAACCACTGGGTAGTATTCTGTGTTATAGTACAGTTTAATGTTCCTCTATTTGAGAGAGAGGGAATTAAAATCATTTCCAATTTATTTATCTTTCAATTAATATTTTAGAGAACTTTCTTGTGCATGCATCTTTGAGAAACATGATCTTGTATTTATAGCGAGGCACCAAGGAGCAGAATTACTGAATGTGAATATTTATCCATTTTTATGAAATTGAAAATTGACGCTGGGTGCCATGCTCAGTGGTTAGCGCTCTGGTCCCCCATGCCAGGGGTGGCAAGTTTGAACCTCACTGGGGCCTGATTAACAAAAAGCAAACAAACAAAAAAACAAGTAAAAACCCAAACAAATGATAAAAAAAGAGAAGAAAAATTAAAAGTTGATTTCTAGGCTGGATGTAATCCTAGTATTCTGGGAGGTGGAGGCAGGCAGATTGCTTGAGCTCAGGAGTTAGAGACCAGCTTAAGCAAGAAGAAGACTCTATCTCTACTAAGAACAAAAAAAAAATAGAAAAACTAGTTGGGCATTGTGATGGGCTCCTATAGTCCCAGCTGGGAGGGGGGAGGCTGGGAGGCTGAGGAAGGAGGATTGCTCATACCCCAGAGTTTGAGGTTGCTGTGAGCTATAACACCATAGCACTTTACCCAGGGCTACAGAATGAGACTCTGTCTGAAGAATAAATAAATAAACAACTAAATAAAAATAAAAATTAGTTTCCAAATTTCCCTTTAAGAAAACTATACCAGGTTACAGTTCTACCGACAGAATGTCTGTTTCCCTGTACCATCCTCAGAAAGGTTATTGGCAGAATGTTTGTGAATCAGAAGGGTTAAGTGTGTGCATGTTGAAACCACGATGCTTGAATTCAAATCTCAGCTTTGACTCTCTGCACTACAGTGGCTATATAAGTAGCCCATGATATAATAATTGGAATAACTTATCACCTAATTTTATGCATTGGCTAGCTTATTATCTTATTTTATTGTACTGATAACAGACACGGCCAAACAAGTATTTCTGTTTCAGTGAGTGTGTTCATTTTCTCATGCATTCACTCAGTAAGCATTTATTAAGCATCTGTTATGTGCCAAGCACTGTTTAGGTGCTAGAGATATGAAGATTATGAAGGGTTCTACTAAAAATAGAAAAATTAGGCGGGCATTGTGGTGGGCACCTGTAGTCTCAGCAACTTGGGAGGCTGAGGCAAGCATATCACTTGAGCCCAAGAGTTTGAAGTTGCTGTGAGCTATGATGCCACAACACTACCCAGGGCACAGAGTGAGACTGTGTTTCAAAAAAAAAAAGATATTATTCTTCTTGATTAATAAGTTTTATGACATTGTGCACTCACAGCAAGTGTCTGACTCCTTACCCGGTTCCCAGCCCTGCTGCTTGGACCTGGATTAACATATTTATAAAGTGACAGACTTTAGGGATGAGGCTAGGGATTGATGCTGCCAATGCATGCACAGGGTGTGATGTATCAGCTCCTGGGACTGCAAGGCAGAGAGAGGAGAGAACATTCAGGAAGGCTGTAAATAGTTGACTTGTTTTATTGTGTTTTCGCACGACATTTGCTTTAAATACTTGCTACCTTTTCTATGTCTGATTGTTCCAGAGGGAAGAGAACTGGCGGGGCTGGGGTGTGGGAGGGTAAGGAGAGCCGTGGTCTACAGCACATTGCTGACACACCACCCTCACAACAGGGAATAACCTCAAGGAAGAATCCGCAGAGCTGCTCTGCCAAGCCCTGTCGGTAAGCTCCCGGAAGCCCAGCCGAGCCCTGTGGGACATTCCCTGAGAGATCCAGGCAAGCTAGGAGCTGCTCTGGGCACATCGAAGTGAGGCCACTTGCGTGGTTTAGAGAGCTGGGGAGTGCTTAGCCAACCCGAGCAAAGGTGCAGTAAGTGGTCGGGCTATGTGGATGGCACTAAGTTCTCCCAGCAGCCATTAAACAAAAATGACTAAGAAATTGTCTACATCTAATTTGGGGTACATAGGAGTTTCCTGTTATACTACCCTGAGATAAAGGAGATATTTGCAATCAAAAGACAAAAACAATCTCTCTTTCTACTGTTTTTCTAGACCAATTACCGAATTAAGAAGCTGAATCTCAGTCACAACCAATTCTCTGACATAGGAGGAGAACACCTGGGGCAGATGCTGGGTAGGTCTCTGTGGAGGGGCGGGGCTGCAGGAGGATCACCTGTCAGCTGAATCACCTGGATGTGGAAAGTCAAACTGTACAGCGATTGAAAGAACATATAGAGAAATAACCTGCTGACCTCAGGGAGGCGAAGGATTATTAAGTATGGCACAGAATGCATGAAAGTAACACAAACAGTCCCTAATATTTGACAACCTTACATTTGAAGCATGCATATTGTAGACTCACAAGCACGAACAAACTTAAAAGACGAGCAATGGACAGGGATAGATGTTTGTAGCATTTGTATACAAATTAGTGTTCAGAATGTTGGTAAGAGATCCTATAATACCCCAGTAGAACGAGAGTCAAGGCACATGGATAGCAAAAGAAGAAAGGCTCACTTTACTCATTAGAGAGATGAAAAATAAAAGATCAAAAACATTTCTCTTGTCACTACCACAGCGGTAGAAGTTTGAAGTCAGAGAGTATCAAAGGCTGGGGACAGTAGGGAAAAATAAGAATATTCATAAGTCATTAGGCAAAGGCGTTTTGGGGAACAACTTAACGGTACCTAGGAAAATTGAAAACGTGTATATTGCCCGGTGCGGTGGCTCACGTCTGTCTGTAATCCTAACACTCTGGAAGGCCCAGGCGGGTGGATTGCTGGAGCTTAGGAGTTAGAGACCAGCCTGAGCAAAAGCAAGACCCCATCTCTAAAAATAGCTGGGCGTTGTGGCGGGCGCCTGTAGTCCCAGCTACTTTAGAGGTGGAGGCAAGAGAATTGCTTAAGCCCAAGAGTTTGAGGTTGCTATGAGCTATGATGCCATGGCACTCTACCCAGGGCGACAGAGTGAGACTGTAACTCAGAAAAAAAGAAAGAAAGAAAGAAAAATGTGTATATTCTATGATGCAACAATTTTCTCCCAATAAAGGGATTATCTCAGAGAGATGTATGAGGAGGTTATTGGAGTGTTGTTCTAAAAGAGAAAAAAAATGATGGTCAGCCCTGGGCAAATAAGTAGAAAAAAGGAGGCCGCTCTTAGCTGATGGGGAAGGGGTGCTCACTGAGGCAGGTGGCAAGAGAAAGCCCCACAGGGAAGTGGGTTTTTGCAGATATCTGAATAATAAAGAAGAAGGAACCATGCTAAATTCTGGAGTTGCAGCATTCTGGGCAGAGAGAACAGAACTAACATGTTTGAGGAACATGGCGGGGTTGGGGGACAGGTTGGCTAGAGCAGAGAGGACAAGGGAGGAGGGTGGAAAGGGAAGAGGTCATAGAGGCGGCCCCCAGCCAGATCACATCAGGCCTTGTCAGCCAGCACATGGATGAAGTCCGGATTTTACTCCATGTGTGACGGATGCATTCCCGGAGAAGGAGTGCAATTTGAGCTATAGTTTTAGAATAACTACTCCATCTGCTGTATGAAGGTTGCAGCAGAGAGCAGCAGGAAGGGAAGAAAGGAGACTGATTTGGGGACTGCTGTGGTGGCCCAGGCAAGACAGGATAATTGCGTGAGCTCAGGCAAGAGGGGTGAAGAGTGGATGGATTCAGAATAAATCTGGGGGGTAAAGCCAAAAGGACTTGCCGATGTGAAGAATGGCAGAGGGGAGAAATAAAGGTAGATGGGCCATTTTGCTTAGCTATTGGCTGGCTGATGGTGTTACTGACTTAGGTGGGGGAAACTTGGGGAGTAACAGCCAAGGAGGGGCAGGAGTTAGGAGTCCAGTTTCCATTTGTGTCATGTGATGTTGGCAATGGCCATTCAACACCTGTGTGGAGATGTCAGGTAGGCAGTTGCTACACAAGTTCAGAGCTTGGTGAAGAAGTCAGGGCTGCAGATAAACACTGGGAGTCATGGGCTTAGAGATGTAGTAAAAACCAGGAGACGAGACGAGATCATTTAGGGTTTGCCAAAGAGGGGGAGTCTGTGAAAGAGTGGTCAGTCAAATAGAAGGGAAACCAGGAAAGGGAGGTCTCAAGGAGCTGAAAAGGGAGTTGTTCAAGGTGGACATAGACAGCTGAGTCAAATGCTGCTGAGGGGTCAAGAAAGATGAGGATTGAAAAGTGGCTGCAGGACTCGGCAGCATGAGATAGTTGGTGGCCTGGACAGGTGCTGTTTTGGTGAAATAGGTGAGTATGACAACCCAACTAGAGCAGGCTGAGTTGAAAATAGGGTGCAAAATGGAAAGGGCACTGTCGGGAACCCCAGTGGTTCTGCTGGGAAGGCAGGGACAGAAAGACCAGGAAGAAGCCAAAGGGAGGCAGGGAGCCCAGGGAGGGTTTTTGAGGATGGAAGATGCTGAGAGGAATAAAGAGGAAGAAACTGATGCTGAAGACAAAGGAGGAGATAATTACAGGAGCCAAGTCCTTGAGAAGGCTGAGGCGGCGACATCCCTAGTAAAAGTAGGGGCTTCACCTTCGAGAGCAGTAGGGATGGTTCATTTGTGGAGAGACGGACAGGCCAGCGTGGCCACAGGTGCAGATGTGTGGCTGGGTTTCTGGGCGAGTGTGAAGCCCTTTCCGTCTCACTGCCACTGTGTCCTCAGTGCCGTGTGAAGCAAGACCTTCAGCTGAGAAGGTGGCACAGACCCAAGGGCTGGTGAGAGGGAAGAAGGCATGGAACAGCGAGTGGGAGAGGAGGAAGTGTTGGGCAGCTTGAGACTGAAAACTGAGGTCATAAACTGAACGTGAGACAGATTGTGCTGTCTTCCAGGATGGTCGGCAGCACGCTGTAAATGCAGATATTAAAATTTTATTTTTAAAGCTACCAAATATTGAGTCATTAGTAGAAGACAGACACCGTGCTGGACATGGTACATCAGTCTTCACAGAAACCCTATATAGGTTACTATCTCCATTTTACAGATGAAGAAAACAGAAATAAAAGAAAGATAAGTGAGCTGCCTGAGGTCACGCAGCCAGTAAGTGGTGACAGCAGAGTTGAATTTAAATTGTGTGGCTATTTAAGGGATGGATGTGCAAGGTGTTACTTAAATGAGGGAAATGGCAGAGAAGAGGGGACAAAGGGAAGGACAGCAAGGGAGTGAGGGAGGGCAAGGCAAGGGAAAGAGGGCAGCAGAAAGTGTGTTTCCAAAATTACAAAAGATGACGGGCGCTTTGCTAGAAATACCTCCTGGGGGTTGGCCCAGAGAAGCTTGATCAGTGCACTGTCCACAAGGAATAAGATAAAATATTTTTCTTCTGGCCCCAGGAAGCAATTTCTGCCATTCAGTGGTGGCTCAGGAGGACATCAGCCTCACCTTTTGATGGTGTCCTCAATATAAATGCCCAAATAAAAATAGCAATAATAATGTGCCCAAGTAGGATATTTCCACGACCTTATGGAACATGGAAGCAAAACCATGTTTAAGTCAAAAAAGTGTGACTTTTATGCAAACCCATCTTCTCAACAAGCCTGAGCCTCCCTGCTTCCAGCTGAGTGTGTCTCCGAGGCTCTCCTGGAGAGGAAATTCTGGAGTCACCACCGTTCCTGTGGCGCTCCATGAAAAGGATATCCCATCACTTGATACACCACGTTCATCCCAGCCTTCCAACTAAGTGCAACCCCTGAAGATGTTTTCTGGACAGCGAATCTATTTTAATACACACTATTCCACCAGATAGAAATACGTGCAGACACCTCCCTGTTCCCATACTCAGTACTGTCTCCTTAGGTAGCCTCTCAGAGGTGTGTGATAGGGGAGACACTTTTTAAAACCTGGAAACTATCTGTGATCGGATAATATTTGCTGCCTAGGTTATACCAATTAACTTGGCACCTGCAATATATGAGCAGGATTATTTCACTACATCTTTTCCAGAACTGAGAATCATCTTTTTTTTTTAATTAAGGTTATTTATTTTTGTATTTTTTTGTTGTTGCAGTTTGGCCAGGGCTGGGTTTGAACTCGCTACCCTCGGTATATGGGGCTGGCACCCTACTCTCTCAGCCAGAGAATCATCTTAAAGTTTAAATGAATAACCGAAAAAAAGTATTTTCTGAGTGTTTTCCTTTGCATGGCCATGGAGCGATCATTATCCCCAATGTCATGGATGTCTGTTAATGCTGAGAATGGATTTTTGGGGATGTGGGTGATGCTAGCTGACTTCCTCCCTCTCCCAGCCATCAATGTAGGGCTCACATCGCTGGATCTGAGCTGGAATCACTTCCACATACGGGGAGCTATGGCCCTGTGCAATGGTCTCCGGGTAAGGTGCTCTGTGGGGTGGTGTCTTGAGCTGGGGTGAGGGCAGCCAGGGCTCACCGTCCTGCCTGTCACGAACCTCTTCCTCATGGGCCCCATGGCTGAGGGCATACTGACCTCTCATCAGGTCCTCTCAAGGTGTTGGTCTCCCTCCCACAATTTCTGGATGCCTGTTATTCTTTAGCATAAATCCTACCGAATGAGGCCTGGATGGCATCTCCAGGGACACTTCCGGAGGGCAGTTTAATAGGGCATAGGGAATGACCAGAACCCAAAATGAATGAGTCATAAGAGTATCTGAGACTCTGAGCCCAGCTGGGAGGGGTCTGGGACCACCTAGCAGACCTGTCTCTCCTGGGGACCACCGAGTGCCCAGGCTGGGTGCCAGAAGAAGTAGAAATCAGGGCCCATTTGGCTGAATGAGTCACATGCAGCCTTGATGTTGGGTGCTGTTCTCCCCTCTCCTGGAGGCTAACTTGACCCTGAAGAAGCTGGATCTCTCCATGAATGGCTTTGGGAACGAAGGGGCCCTGGCCCTGGGGGACGTCCTCAGACTCAACAGCTCGCTGGTCTACCTAGATGTTGGCAGCAATGGCATCGGCAATGATGGAGCCTCCAAAATCAGCAGAGGACTGGAATCCAATGAAACCCTCAAAGTCCTGAAGGTAGTCTTTACCTGAGCTGGAAAGGGGACACTTTGTGTATGTGGGTGTGTGTATGTATGTGGGTGTGTGACAGGGTAGGGGCCACAGGGTGACAGGCTGCATGTTCCTGGAGACCATTGTTGGGGACATCTGTCTTGTATGTCATATATGCATAGATTCTTGACCTCTCTGCTGTAAACCCAGTACTGCCCTGGGCTCTCCCTGTGCACCGCAGGCATTTCCTAACTGGTCGTCTTCCTCCCATGGGGTCTCCTCCAGGCTGCTCTCCACAGGGCAGCCAGAGTGTGCTTTCTGAGTGCAGATCTGACTTCCGCTACCCTCCCCTGGCCCCCAGTCTCCTCTCCGCTCAGTCCCAGTGGCTCCCTGCTGCCCAAGTCCAGGTCCTCAATCCCCACTGCCCTCCAGCCCCATTCTCCCCATGCTCTTCCTGCTCTCCACCCAAGGCCACACGGGCTTCCCCTACTCCTTTCCTCCTTCCATGAGTCCCTGCTCTAGCTCAAGCAGCAGGTCCTCAGAGAACCCTGCCGGACCTTCGGTCCAGAATATCTGCTCCCAGAACCCTGCTCACTCCTTCCCGCAGAAGCCGCTGCACTTCTGATCACACTCCCCCTTGAGTGACTCCCTGGTGGCTGTCACCCCCGCTAATGTCAAAGCTTCATGAGAACAAAGACTTTGTTTGGCTTTCCCAGTTATTACACCTCTCACACCTAGTGCAGTGCTGAGCACATGGCAGATGCCCTGGAAATACTTATTCAATAAATGAATGAATGAGTACACATTTCATTTTTATTTATTTATTTATTTTTTTGTAGAGACAGAGTCTCACTTTATTGCCCTCGGTAGAGTGCTGTGGCCTCACACAGCTCACAGCAACCTCCAACTCCTGGGCTTAAGCGATTCTCTTGCCTCAGCCTCCCAAGTAGCTGGGACTATAGGTGCCCGCCACAACGCCCGGCTATTTTTTGGTTGCAGTTTGGCCAGGGCCGGGCTTGAACCCGCCACCCTCGGTATATAGGGCTGGCGCCTTACCGACTGAGCCACAGGCGCCGCCCACACATTTCATTTTTAATTAATCTGCTTATAGATGCTAACTTATAATGCAGATGCCACTAGGCAGCTAGAAACAGAGGAAAGATGAGGAGTTCTGTTCATTCTTCCCCATTCTGGGGGTCCTGCCATGAGCCAGGTCCCTTGTCGGATGGTTTGCCCCATTACTCATGGCCCAGCTGACAAAGTGGGCTCTGTTGGCTCCACTTGTCAGATGAAGAAACTGAGGCTTTATGACTGACTCAGCCCACACAAATGGCAAGAGGCAGAGGTTAGCCAGCTCTGTTTGGCTTTCCATGGCAACTCCACCTCCCTCATGGCATGAGAGTGGTTGTGGGGACTGCGAATGTGGGGCTTCTGCTGAGAGAAGAATGGGAGGGAGAAAACAGTGAGGATGAGCCTGCCCCCCCAAGAGGAGATGAAAGGGGAGAAGAGGAAACCAGATCCTGGCTGGCAGAAAGAACATGGTGACCACAGACAAGACCAGACCAGACTGGCCATCTGGTAACCAGGAGAGCTAGACGTCCTGGCTGGGGTGGAAAAGAGAGATGCGTCAAGCCAGGGATGATTCAGCCCCAGTGACTAAGGAAGCCAAGGACAATTTTGAGGAGCTGAATTTTTAAAGACTAAGAAATTGCCAGCCAGGCAAGTGGGAGTACTTTGGGAGACCAAGGCAGGAGGTTTTCTTGAGGTCCGGAGTTCAAGACCAGCCTGAACAAGAGCAAAACCGAGTCTCTACACAAAATAGAAAAAAAAATGAGCAGGGTGTCATGGTGGGCACCTATAGTCCAACTACTCAGGAGGCTGAGGCGGGAGGATCACCTGAGCCCTTGTAGGGAGCTATGATGATGCCACTGCACTCCAGCCTCTTGCCCAGATGATACAGCGAGATCCTATAACCAAAAAAAATATAAAATAAAAGGCTCAGCACCCATAGCTCAGTGGTTAGGGCACCGGCTGCATGGGTTCAAACCCAGCCCGGGCCCGCCAAACAACAATGACAACTACAACAAAAAAATAGCTGGGTATTGTGGTAGGTGCCTATAGTCCCAGCTACTTGGTAGGCTGAGGCAAAGAATAGCTTAAGCCCAAGAGTTTGAGGTTGCTGTGAGCTGTGATGACATAGCACTCTACTGAGGATGACATAGTGAGACTCTCTGTCTCAAAAAAAAGGGGGGGGAGAAAGATTGGAAACCCCAAAGAGATTTTTTTTGTCCAGAAAGTTTGGGCCCAAAACCTGGGTCGCATTATACAGAGGAGCATGTTGTACACGGCAAAATATGGTATCTGTTGTCCTCTGCATCCTACCCCAGAAGCCCTTTCCTTAATCTTGGAAAAATAAGGAATTCCTCTTGGGAAGTGAATCCAGAAAAGGATTCTAGGTGCTAAGCTCCATGAGGGTAGGGCCCAAGTCTGCATTTTTTCACTTGAGTACATCAGAACCTAGAGAACAGCAAACACATAGTTGGCACCCAGTGAAACTGTTGTCCCCTCTCATTGTGAAGCCACCCAGCTGAAAGCCTGCAGTAATAATAACGAATGTTCATTACTACTTGCTACATACCTGGCAATCTTTTTTTTTTTTTAAGATAGTGTCTTCATACTCTTGGACTCAAGTGATTCTCCTGCCTTAGCCTCCCAAGTAGCTGGGACTACAGGTGCTCACCACCACACCGGGCTAATTTTTCAGTTTTTCGTAGAGATAGCTCTCACCACGTCTGGTCTTAAACTCCTGACCGCAGGCAGTCCTCTCACCCTGGCCTCCCAGAGTGCTAGGATTACAGGTGTGATTACTCAGTCTCTTTTTAATCCTTTGCCTGAACTGGTATGTTGAGTCCTCAGAGCAGCCATAGATGACAGGTACATGGTGGACAGGGAATCAATGCTAGTAAGCAGAGCCACTGGGTGTCCTGTTCCCTGCTCTAATCCTCTATCCACGCTTCAGTAGATGCCAACTCCATTAGGATAATGTCCTAATTCCTTAGCCCACAAGGACCTCCAGGATGCGGCCTATCCCAGCTCTAGCTCATGAACACCACGTGCTTTTTTAGATCTCTGCATCTTTGCACTGCCTAACCTTCTCTTCTTTGGTGAAACTCAATCCTTCCACTGGTCCTGCCTCCTCCTCCTTTAGACCTGACCAGTCCTCATTAGTCCGGCAAGGCTTAGCTCCTGATCCCTCCCCTGTGCTGCATGCTCCTCTCATCTCCTTCACTGCGTGTACTGCTGTCATTAAGGTCATCGCATTTCTGATGCTGTTCGCTTGCTTGCCTGTCTCTTGCAGCTGCAGCATTAAGCTGCCTGAGGGCAGAAATCTTGTCATGTTTGTGCATTCCTCAGTGCTTAGCCCAGTGGCTGGCACATGGCAGGCCTCTAATAAATATGCATTGGAGGGATAGACAGATGGATGGATATATGGACAGATGGATGGATAAACAGTAGGATAGAGAGATGGAGGGATGGATGAGCAGTGAGATGGAGGGATGGATGGATGGACAGATAAATGGATAGATGAAGGAGCAGTGAAATGGACATGTGGTTGAATGGATGGATGGAAGAATGACAGGTGGATGGATGAGTGACAGGCAGGTGGGAGGATGGATGGGCAGTGAAATGGATGGATGAACCAATAAATGAATAGATGGAGGAAAAGTGAAATGGCACAGGTGGTTGAATGGGTGGGTGGGTGGATGGAAAGATGACAGCTGGATAGATGAATGACAGGTGGAAAGACAGCGTCTCACTCTAACACCCAGGCTAGAGTGCAATGCCATCAGCTCTGCTCACAGCAACTTCAAACTGTGGCTGGTTGAATGAGCAGTCAAATGGACAGGTGGGTGGGTGGATGGACAGAGAGATGGACACAGAGAGAAGTACTGACAGAAAAGTCTTGGAGGAAGACAGAGGTTGTGATTTAATGAGAAGTGGACACCATACTCTAAGCCAGCCTCCTCTTGTCTTTCCCTTCCCTCTATAGCTTTTCCTGAATCCTATTAGTATGGATGGGGCTCTTTTACTTATCCTGTCCATCAAGAGGAACCCCAAATCCGGGATGGAAGAGCTTGACATTTCCGTAAGTGATCAAATGGTAGTCAGTTGCACCTGGCGCGAGCCAGTGACCCTGCCCACTCTGGGTTGGTCAGGACCCACAGCTCTATCCTTCGCAAGCCTTCATACAAATGCTCCACAAAATGGGCACTTCTTTTGGTACAGCTCTGCCCTCTCCAGGGAACCACTCAGTCAATAACATTACAGCGTCAAACAATTCACCAGATTCTAGAAATCCAGGCCAGGAACTCTAAAAGTAGAGATAAGGAAACACCAAAAAGAAAGACAGGACGACTCCAAAACAGAATTTGTTTACCATCAGCTTCGCTTACGAATGTCCCTGCATCGCGGAATGGTTTCAGAATCACAGAGTTATTGGAATCTGGATATTACAACATAGATAAACTTGTGTTTTCTTTTCATGACTTGGCCTATTATACTCAGAGTAGTATTTGTGGGTAAAACATCACTTGACGAAGGATCAAGAGATCCAGGTGGACCTCTGGATTAAGGTGACTCCAGACTCCTGCCAGGCACTCTTGCCTGAGTCACCATGGAGGTGGGAGTGGTACTTACAACACCCTTTTTTTCCCAAAGTGATTTTATATATGCCAGCTCATTTGATCCTACTCTGTAGAAGGTAAGTAGAGAACTATGTTAGTTTCCAAGGGCCACTGTAACAAAGTACCACAAACTGGGTGGCTTAAGCAACAGAGGTGTGTTGGCTCACAGTTGTGGGAGCTGGAAGTCCAAGATCAAAGTGTTAGGAGGGTTAGTTTCTTCTGAGGTCCATGAGGGAGAATTTGTTCCAGACTTCTCTCTTCTCTTCTGGTGGTTTCCTGGCGATCTTTGGTGCTCCTCTGGTTGTAGAAGCATCACTCTAACCTCTGCCTTCAGATTCACATGGCATTGTCCCTGTCTCTGTATCCAAACGTCCCCTTTTCACAGGACACAGTCATATTAGATCAGCACCCACTCTAATGACCCCATTTTAATTTGGTCATCTGCAAAGACCCTATTTTCAAACAAATTCACATTCCCAGGTCCTGGGGGTTAGAACTTCAACATCTTTTGGGGCAAAGGGAAAAAAATTCAACCCACAACAAGTACTTTTCCTCATTTTCCCATTTTACATATAAGGAAACTGAAACAGAGAGGTTAGGTCATTTGCCCAGGATCCACAGCAAGTGAGAAACACAGCAAGGAGTAAACCCAGGGCTTCTGCCTCCTACTCTAGCGTTCTATAAAGGTACGATGTTAAAGTCCTTCTACATTTTTAATGTCACACAAATATTATGTTTTGTAAGATGATTTTAATGCCTCACAATCAATCAGTGATAATATTTTGAATATTTAAACTCAAGCTCCCTGGAAGTGAATAATTAGTAAAATTTGGATTTCTATTTGCCACAGATTTTAAGACATTATTTAAAAAATTGCTGCTTTTCTTTTTGCTTTGTTCCTTCAGCCCTTCCTCCCTCCCCGGGCCCCTCTTGTGCTGCTGCGACTTCCTGCCCAGGAGCCCTTTCCTCACCCTCGTGCTGCGGCTCTGACCCTTCACTCAGATGCTGCCCTGCTTCTGAGTCTCAGCTGCATGTTCAGATTTTTGGGGGCATTTGGTTTTCCTGCCATAGTACAGGTTAGAAAACGTGGAGCCAAGCACTGCCTTGGTGTGCTTGAGGGAGCATCAGAATTGGCGCTGTTTAGGCCTAGAGGGCACACAAACTGGTGAACAGTGACAACGTGGGCACTTAGCCAGCCTCCCAGAACACGGCAGTCTGAGTTAGCCCTTTCCTTTCTTAGTCTGTAACTCTAAACAGGGTTGGAATTCCTCCTTTGTAGATGCTTCTAGAGCCTTCTCTAGACTATCTACAAAGTCCTTCGTCCTTCAGCGTGGGTTGAATTCTTTGGAAAGGTGAAAGGGGTAACTCAGAACCACACCTGAGGAGTGAAGCAGATGAATCCACTGGTGGGGGCCAGGTTTGACCAAACACTATTTCTCAGAACACATTTTCTCCTATGTCTTCTAAGTTTGGGGAAGTTCTCAATTTGTTTCAAGTCACTTGTTAGAATAAGGAGTCCTCTTCCAGGGCACCTGCTCTGAAAAACCCCACTCATGTAGACATAGACACTTGAGGATATTTGTCTAAGGACCGGTCTCACAACTCTGTAGTTGTATTTTTTCCAGGATATGCGGGCACTTACACCGCCATCTGAGAACAGAGCTAAGGTGGCAGCAGGTGGCAAGCCACCAGCACTCAATGAAACATCTGATTGAAAGTATGTAGGAAACTTACAAGTCAAATCACAAGCTCTAACATACCGTTACTATCCCAAGCTATGAGCAGCACGGCAGAGCAAACTGGAAAAGACAAAACTTCCCAGCTTTGGCTTGGGTGGGAAGGAGAGGAGCCGCCGGCTGGGCAGGGAAATGGCATAACAGTGGTGCCCTCATCATGATGGGTCCCCTCTCTCTCTGCCGCAGAATGTGCTGGTGACCGAGCAGTTCATTAAAACACTGGATGGGGTATATGCTCTTCACCCGCAGCTGGATGTGACCTACAAGGCGGTGCTTGGCCTCACTACCAAGAAAACCTTCTTATTGTGGACAAACCCCATGAAACTGATCCAGGTGAGCTCCTGTCTTCCTCTCAGCCCTACAGGGAGCGCTGGAGAAGGCTGACCTTGGGCTCCAAATCAACTAGCAGAGATTCCCTGGGCCCAAAGTATCGAACAATCCTCTCTGCTAAGGAATGTCTTAGTCCCTTGGCCTACAGACATGAAATATTCCCTGTAGAAACTGGCTTCCTCGGCAGTGCTCCCCGGCTCCCACAGAAAGGGGAATAGCTGAGATCTGGCTGAGGTGAGAGGGGCTTGGCACAACCTGGCCTTTCCCATTCAGGCTCCTCCACCTGCTAATGTTATGACCAAAAGCCAGTCACTGTGGCTCTCTGTGCCTCAGTCTCTCCATGTGTAGAATGGGTATAATGGTAGTGCCCACCCTAGTAGGATTGCTTGGAAGATGAAATTAAGTAATATACATGCAGTGCTAGAAGAATGCTGGGTATGTAAAAGGTACCCAGTAAACACAGGTCTTCCTGACAGCTGGTGAGGATGCCAAGACATCCCTGTGGTCAGGATGGCTATTTTGTGACCTCAGCTAAAAAGGGACCCTTGAGTCCTTTATTACTAGTGGTAATTTAGACGTGGCTCACCCTTTCTTATTTTTGGCAATCTCGGGGGGCAGCTCTAATGGCAGGAATATAAAATCAGCTCATGTTAGAGCTGAGAGAGCTATTACTGCTCTTCTAATGCTCCCCCCTTTCTTTGAGACCAAGTCTCACTCTGTCACCCTGGAGAGTTCTGTGGCATCATCATAGCTCACGGCAACCTCAAACGCCTGAGCTCAAGCCATCCTCCTGCCTCTGCCTCCCAAGTAGCTGTGACTACAGGCATCTGCCATAATGCTCAGCTAGATTTTCTATGTTTAGTAGAGATGGGGTTTCACTCTTGCTCAGACTGGTCTCCAACTCCTGAGCTCAAGCAGTTCTCCTGCCTCAGCCTTCCAGAGTGCTGGGATTATAAGCCGGAAGCACCATGCCCAGCCTGCTCTTTTAGTCCCATTGCCCAGAGCAGTGACCTGGACTCCTGCCCTTTGGTGAGAGAGCCTGCTGCTTGATGCAGACCAATTGCTGTCTGGGGAAGCAGGGATGGGATGATCTGGGGTAAATGTGGGTTCTGCACTATGTGTGCTCCAAGGCCTGTTTCCTGTCCCTGGCACATCTGCTCTGTGCTTCAGAGAGGGGAGTGAAGGATTCAGGTGAGCCACAGGGTCTGGGGGCAGGGATGTTACGAGAAGAGGATCCTGCCTGTAGTCCCAGCTACTTGGGAGGCTGAAGCAAGAGAATCACTTAAGCCCAGGTGTTTGAGGTTGCTGTGAGCTGTGGGACGCCACGGCCGTCTACTGAAGGTAACATAGTGAGACTCTGTCTCAAAAAAAAAAGAAAGAAAGAAAGAAAGAAAAGTCATGTGGTATGAAAAGTTCTAGAAGGCAAAAGAGCATCAAGTATTTTTATGAGTTATATGACTTCGGACAAAGCCACCAAGGGCAAACCTGTTTTGCCAGAGGAGCAGGGCACTCTGGTGAACAGACCAACTGGTCCAATGCAAGGAACCCTACCCTTTGCTTTAAAGAATCCATAGAGAAAGAATCTCGGTGTAGGCCCGCAGGAGACATGCAGTGTGAAACGTAGTCCTTCCCTTCAGGGGCAAATGGTCTGGCTAGAAATATGAGATAGATGCAGGAGTGACTCACCAAAAGTGTCACGATAAATAAGTCATAAAAGCAGCAGATCCCTGCAGGACTGGGGACACAGAAAAGGATGACTGCTTGGCTGAGATATGTTGAGGAAGTTCCTTGAGGGGAGTGAAGGTTCAGGTGAGCCACAGGGCCTGGGGGCAGAGGATCCTTAAGCTCAGAAGTGGGATTGCACACAGCATGTTCAGGGATGTGAACAGACTGGTGGCTCCAACAGAAGAACATATGGCTCCCGGCTCATGGAGAAGCCTAAAGTCACTGCTGGCGAGGGATGCTGGGGTGGATGTGGCAGTCCTCGGATTTTGGCTCAGTCTGGGTGTGATTTCCCCAGGAGCAGGGAGCCGGCAAGAGCTGCTGAGCCTCAGATGTGATGAGTCCAACAGGACAGAGGGGTGATTTTTCTGGCAATGGGGAGTGAAGTGAACTGAAAGGGGGTAAAACAAGAGTGAAAAAACAGCCTGGGAATGGTGACTGACACTTGCCATCCTAGCACTCTGGGAGGCGAAGGCAGGAGGAACACTTGAGCTCAGGAGTTTGAGACCAGCCTGAGCAAGGAGGAGACCCCGTCTCTACCAAAAATAGAAAAACAAGCCAGGCCTTGTGGTGGCACCTGTGGTCCCAGCTACTAGGGAGGCAGAGGCAAGAAGATTGCTCAAGCCCAGGAGTTTGAAGTTGCTGTAAACTATGATACCACAGCACTCTACCTAGAGTGAGAGAGTGAGACTCTGTCTAAAAAAAAAAAGTGGGAAAATAAGTGAGGCACGAGTATTCTAGATGTGGAACGATGATGAGTTGGCTGAGAAAGACAATGAAAGTAAAGGACAGGTGTAAGAGACTTGGTGAATGGTTGGGCATGTATATAGTGATAAGAGGGATCCAAAGATAACCCCAAACTCAAGCCCCAGGGGCTAACAGAAAGGTGGTAGCAAGGGCGGAGGCCGGGGGGTGCAGGTGAGCAGGTGGCTGCCACCCAGCCCTGCCTGCCTCTCCCCTGGTCCTGCACATTTCACTTCTTTCCTAACTCCAGGCCTGTGCACACGCAAGTCCTTTTACCTGACACACGCGTCTCCTTGCCCTGTGTGCACTTGTCCCTACTCATTCTCCAGGTCTCTATTCAAGGGTCCCTTCCTTGGGGACCTTCTCAGATTCCCTAGTTAAGATTAAATGCCCTGCCACCTGCTCTTGTGTCTTTGGCTTTACCCTTCCACTGGGACACTGTGAACTCCTCCAGGGCAGGGGGCACCTGCCAAGGTGACAGGCCCCGGTTCTGCTCAAGGTGCCTAGTTGTGACCACAGAATCTATGGACTATCAGTACAGCAAGACCTTGGCTGGGCTTTTGAGAGTGGGAGAGGAAGAGAAACAAAAGGTAATTTTTTAAAAAGGACCCAAAGAATATTTTAATGACATTAAAAAGGTGTTCACAATGTGTTTGTACAGTGCATTTTCTAAAACAGCAGGTGTAGTAGAAAGATGATAGGGATCAGATAGATTAGACAGATGTTCTATAGATAAGCATTAGACAGATTAGACAGATGTTAGGTAGAAAGAATCACATAGAGAGATGGATAGAAAAAAGAATCTTTTGGGCAGCGCCTGTGGCTCAAAGGAGTAGGGCGCCAGCCCCATGTACCAGAGGTGGCGGGTTCAAAAACTGCAAAAAACTGCAAAAAAAAAAGAATCTTTTTATTTTCTTCCTCTAATCTAAAATTGTCTTGCAATATGAGTAGGTAATATAGTTGACCCTTGAAAAACACAGGCTTGAACTGTGCAGGTCTACTTACACAAAGATTTTTTTCCAATAAACACAGTTGGCCGGGTGGCGCCTGTGGCTCAGTCGGTAAGGCGCCGGCCCCATGTACCGAGGGTGGCGGGTTCAAACCCGGCCCTGGCTGAATTGCAACCAAAAAATAGCTGGGCGTTGTGGCGGGCGCCTGTAGTCCCAGCTACTTGGGAGGCTGAGGCAAGAGAATCGCTTAGGCCCAGGAGTTGGAGGTTGCTGTGAGCTGTGTGATGCCATGGCACTCTACTGAGGGCCATAAAGTGAGACTCTGTCTCTACAAAAAAAAAAAAAAACACACAGTTGGCCTTCCACAGCCACAGGTTCCTCATATGCAACCAAATGTGGATGGAAAATGCAGAGTTTGTGGGCACACAACCCACGGATACAGAGGCAATACCGAACCACCAGGACCCACCTTCTGTATCTACGGGTTCGCATGGCTGATGGGAGAACTTGAGGAATCCAGAGTTTTGTATCCATAAGGGTCCTGGAAGCATTGCCCTGTGAATACTGCAGGATGACTGTATTTTTGAAATGAAAACAATGAACTATTTTTTTTTTAATATTCTAAGAAAGCATGTCTCCATACGAGCATTTGTGTGGGGCCGTTGGAGATCCTAGAAATTCCTAGAGCCCGTCCAACCTATCACTCAGTGTGGCTGTGATTCAACCTTTGATCTCTGAGCTTACAACATCCCATCCACGAGCCACAGTGCACCGTCAGTGCTAGTGTTAACAGAGGTCCTCTCAAACCCAAGTCCCATATCTGATCCCCAGCCCTGACTCCCAGATGCTGTGGGTGGCATTTCAGCAGCACGGACTTCAGCCCTTCCACCTGTGAATGAATGGAGCTTCTACTCAGTGGTGCGGGGCTGTGAGAAACCGGGCAAACGTGGAAGAGCCTCCGCAAGTCCCCTTGTTTGCCCTCCCTGTTCTCCTGAGCTTTGGGGTAGCCTCTTGGGGAGGGACGGGGAATTATGGTGGTTGTTGTAAAGGCCAAGCGTTTGTGCCTGGTGTCTCCTGCTTCTCAGAGCTACGCAGACCAGCAGAAAATCACGGTGGTGGACTTCTTCAAGAGCTTGAACCCTGCTGGGACAATGAAGATGCCTGTGGGCGAGTTCCGGAAAATTATGGTGCAGGTAAGCTGCTTCCTGGTGGCCGTAGGCACTGTGTGTGTGCTTATGACAGAGAAAGAGAGAGAGAGAGGGTGTAAGCACATCCGAGACCTTCCTGGGATTGGCTGTGGGACACTCAGAGGGGACCCAAGATCTCCCGCAACCCCTGCTAAAGCCATTCTCTGGGCTGTATGGCTCAAAGGCACTGGAGACCCAAGATGCTCCCTAAAGGCAGACGTTCTGTCTTGGGGTCTTTCTTCCCATGTGCTTGACTACTAGACAGATAAAAAGGAGAGAAAGAAGACCACATCCCAAAGCTTCAATGTTTCTACCTTTGGCCGTGTCATCTTGCCTCATTCTTAGGGAAATCTCTCATTCCCCTAACCCCCGCCATAATAAAGGTGCTGAAGGCCTCTGGAATGCACACTCCAAGAGCGCCATTGTCAGAGCATCCAAGGAGGGAACTGGACCCTGCAAGAATAGAACTTAGGAGGGACATGCTGGGAGCCCAGCAGAGCTGGCCAGGACTCAGTAGTTACAGAGGACAGTTCTGTCCACCCCATGGGCCACTTAACTTCACCTGACCCTGACCTCCAACCCCCTTATGGCTCCCCAAAAGAGGTAGGCCCTCTGGGGTCTGGGCAGGAGACTTCTTGCCATTCCTGGTCCCAAGAGGAGCGGGTCATAAAGTGGGGAGGGTGAGAGTGCGTGGTAGAGCACGCGCAGCCGTGTTTGCAGAGGGGCGGACAGAGAGCTCTATTAACCCAACCTGTTCCATCCACCTCCTCAGCAAAACAAGGTCCCTCTGAACCGGTACCAAGTCAGAGAGGTGATAAAGAGGCTGGATGAGAAGACAGGCAAGGTGAACTTCAGGTCAGCCCAGGCCCGATGACAGTCATTCCCAATTCTCCACAAGAGTTCCCACTGGGTGGACGTGAGCTCCTGTGGCCATCCTGTCTGCGTCTATTGAGTCAGGGCTCACCCCCTCAATTCCCCCACACCACAGCAGCTGGCTGCCTTTCCCACAGTTCACCCTCCTTCTCATCTTCAAGCCACTTGTTGAGTAAAGCTCGAGCCCCTGTCACATGCTGCCAGCTGCTGGGCCAGATGCTAGGCACACTGGCAGAGGAGCCCGCCACTCACACCCCTGTGGAAGGCGACACCAGGAATGCACAGTCAGGGCCTCCCAGGGTGAGTGAAACAATGGGGGTGTGCACCAGGCAGCCTGTGTCCTAAAGAGGAGGCATCCCTCAGGCGGGGGACGGGGATGTTTCCGTGAGTCTGCTGTGGCAGACAGACATAGACAGAAGGCAGAGGGACGCCTGGCATGGCCAGTGTCACTGGCATGGTTTATGACGACACAGTCAACTCTGCCATAGCTCAGGCAGGGAAGAGACAGGAAAGGTCCATCATAGTAGCGATGACAGTGACCAACCCCACTGAGCCCCTGCTGTGCCAGGTCCTCTGCCATGCAAATACTGAGTCCTCCAGTGCTCAGTGGCAGCACCACTGTCACCCCCACTTAGTAAACTATGAAACTGAGCTTCGGAGAAGTAAGACAAAGCAGCTCCGTCCTCACTCTCTGGCCCTGCCCCAGCCCCAGTCCCCGTGGTTCCAGACCTGCTGTCACTCCCAGGTGCAGGACTCCACTTTCCCCACCAGGCCTGGTCCCCATGGTCTTGTGCCTGCCTGGCCTGTGTCCTTAAGGAGCTCCAGCAGAGGAGGCCCCCATCCGGCCCTGCCCCCCCAGCCTTCCCCCAATAACAGGGACAGGCAGGACAGCCTGACGCAGCCACAAACCCTGTCCACTTACAACAAGGGTGCAGCTGTGCCGGGCTCTCAGTCTCCCTCACCTTCCACATGGGGTGAGAACCACAGCAGCCAAGAGGGTATTGTATGGATGTGGATTAAGTGGAGAAATGCACGGAAGTTGCTCAGGAGTGACACTGTCATCCAGCAAGGGGGCCTCAAGGACAGCTCACGGGTGCCCCCACCATGCCCCTACTCTGGTTCAGCACTTGTTCCTTAAGAACTTGGTAGCAGGCTCGGCACCCCTGGCACTGTTGTTATGGCGCCGACCACATACACTGAGGCTGGCGGGTTCAAACCCGGCCCGGGCCTGCTAAAACAACAATGACAACTACAAGAAAAAGTAGCCGGGCATTGTGGGGGCGCCTGTAGTCCCAGCACTCGGAAGGCTGAGGCAAGAGAATTGCTTAAGCCCAGGAGTTTGAGGTTGCTGTGAACTGTGACGCCACGGCACCCTACTGAGGGCAACATAGTGAGACTCTGTCTCAAAAATAAATAAATAGATAAATAAGAACCTGGTGGCAGTCTCGAGACCAGGTTCCAAACTCTCCAGGGCTGCAGATGAATGAGGTCATGAGGCGGTTGAGAGGCAGAGCTGGGCCCTAGTCTCTGAGTCTCAGGACCCAAGATGGCATGGGCTCACCTCAAATTGCCTGTGAGATCACACACTGCCTCTTTATTAGTTCTGACTAAAGAGCAGAGTGCTAGTTTTTATTCTTGTATGAATCTTTTTTATTTATTTATTTATTTAGAGACAGACTCATTATGTCACCATTGGTAGAGTGCCGTGGCGTCACAGCTCACAGCAACCTCAAACTCTTGGGCTCAAGTGATTCTCTTGCCTCAGCCTCCCAAGTAGTTGGGACTACAGGCGCCCGCCACAACGCCCAGCTATTTTTTTTCTTGTAGTTGTCATTGCTGTTTGGCAGGCCTGGACCAGGTTCAAACCCGCCAGCCCCTTTTTTATTTTTATTTCTTATTATAAATAATATCTAATTGCAAAAATGCTAAATCCACAAAAGTATAGCCAGGGGAAAATGAAGGTCCTTTTTTTATCTCCCCCCACAGTTCACTCTGCCACCCCCAAAGGACTCTCACACACAATTTCAGGCACACATTTCCATGCCTCTCCCCATGTACATGTAATCCTGTGTGTGCATGTGTGTGTTCTTGCACATGCCCACGTGTGAATGTGTGTGAGAGCGATATAATAGTTAAAAACATGATTTCTAGAGCCAGACAACCTGCCTAATCCCAGCTCCACTCTTCCTGTGGAAGCTTGGGCAAGTTATGCAATCTGTGCCTCAGTTTCTTTGTCTGTATTATGGGACTAATAACAGTACCCACAGCATAGGAGTCTTTGAGGATTGATTGAGTTAATGCCTGTAGGGCTGCAGTCCCCAGGCTCCAGGCCACAGACCATATGGGTCTATTAGACAGCAGGCCCCACATTGGGAGGGGAGCTGCATGCAAGAGAGCGAAGCTTCATCTGAATTTACAGCCGCTCCCTCTGGCTCCCATCATGACCTGAGCATTAATAGCTTCTCATGGGAGCATGAACCCTGATGGAAACTGCTCGTGCCAAGGATCTAGGTTGTACGCGCCCTGTGAGAATCTAACGCCTGATGATCTGAGGTACAGCTGAGGCTGTGATGCTAGCGCTAGGGAGAAGTTGCAAACAGAGGTTGTCATTAGTAGAGAAGCTTGACTGCACAGAGACCAACTGCTTGCAGACTCATCGCAAAACCATCCTCCTCAACTGGTCTGTAGAAAAATTGTCTTCCACAAAACTGGCCCCTGGTGCCAAAAA
This sequence comes from Nycticebus coucang, assembly GCF_027406575.1. NCBI lineage: Eukaryota > Metazoa > Chordata > Mammalia > Primates > Lorisidae > Nycticebus > Nycticebus coucang. The sequence continues at coordinate 108,543,345 of NC_069788.1, read as the reverse complement.
GTTGGGGACCACTGCTGCAAGGCATTTTAGAACACTACTTGGAACACGGCAGGTAGACTCATGGTACATGTGTGTTTATTTTCTATTGTTTTACAAACACATACACACACACGGAGTTTCTTGTCATAAATAGAATCATACAATCACGTTCCTCCGAACATGGTTTGTCCTAACTTCCCTCATGGTGGTCTTGCCATGTTGGCCCATTTAAACCCACCTGGATCTTTCTCACTGCTGCATAATACTTCATAGCACAGCAGTCTTGTAATCTAATCTCCTTGTGTGACCATTCAAGCTCTTTCCAGTATTTTACTACTACAATATTTCCAATATTTTACTAGTCCCATTGCAAACATTCTTGTACCCAGTGTATAGTATTTCTCAAAATAGGCTTGGTGGAGCAGACACAGCAATTGCTGGGGCAGAAGGTGTGCATATTCAAAATTTAAACCTGCCCAGCCCCTGCCAATCGTGTAAACCAGTGCTCTGCAGCGACCCTGTTCAACCTTCTGCCAAGATGAGAGCTGGTTTATAAATGGTCTCATTTGGATATGAGCCTGTCTTAACATTCTCGCCAATCCACGCGGCTGTGCTGGCACTCAGCATTATTCTCTTACCTTTCAAACCAGTTTCTTGACAACGTCAAAGACATAGTGACAAGTCTGGTCTGGAAAGAAGTCTCAGCAAGAGAAGTCCTGGAAAGCTGGGTGATGCCAGGGAGAAGACCGAGAGGCGGCTAAATCTCAACGAACGCCAAGGCCAAGGCTGTGCATGAACAAATAAAATCCTGCCTGATTGTGGGTGTTCTGGGGTGCTGGTGGAGGGCCGTCCACCAAGGGACACCTTCTGGTTTTAGCAACCACCAGGGAACACGTTGTGGTCTCAATAAGAGGTGCACAGGGCTCGGCACCCCTAGCTCAGTGGTTAGGGCTCTGGCCACATGCACCAGGGCTGAAGGATTCAAACCTGGCCCAGGCCTGCTAAACAACAATGACAACAACAACAACAAAATAGCCAGGCATTGTGGCGAGCACCTGCAATCCCAGCTACTTGGAAGGCTGAGGCAAGAGAATTGCTTGAGCCCAAGAGTTTGAGGTTGCTGTGAGCTGTGATGCAACAGCACTCTACCAATGGCGATGTTCCTAGCCTCTCCACCAGTGCATGTTCACCTGGCAGTTGTTTGGGGTGCGTGGTGGAAAGCTGGGAAAGTTTGGGGGATGAGGGAGGGCTGCTATCCAGGAACCCACACTCTGGAGCACTGGTGGAGAGGCTAGGAACCAAGAGTGAGGGCAAATGTCGAAGCCTCTCTGCACATGTAATAGAATCATTATTTGAAATAATTTATTCTCCCTCACACGCCATATTTTCTCCTTATGAAACTCCCAGTCTTGATAGGGTTTAGGGCCAGGGTAGAAGTTTCTAGCAAGGCTTGCCTCTCTCTAGCTCACATTTCCCACAGCCTAAGCTTACTGGGGACAGGAAAGCAGGGTCACAGGAGACCTGGGAGTTGCCTCTTCAGCAGTTCAGGGAGGAGAGGGAGGCCTTCAAGTCTGCCAGGAACTCAGAGCAAGCAGCTGAATTGCATATCAGGGGCTGGCTCTGAGCCTGGGCCCCCAGCCTCTCCAGAGCTCCCCTGCCCCAAGCATGGCATGAGTGAAGCTGAACTGTGACTCTCCCCCATGAGCTGGGACCAAAGGCCCCCTACAATACATGACAGTGACCAGTGACTAGAGGGTAAGCCCCACAAAAGGCTCAAGTCATTGGCACAACCCTGAGCATGGTCCTAACCTTGAATCTCCATCACCTGGGTAAAATAGAGGCTCAGGGTCAAAAGGAGGATAATGAAGAAAAAATAAAGGAATGCGGTAACAAGTTTATGAGCTAAAACATCTACCATATTATAGTGCTCTGTGGATGTCTGCTTTATCTCTCCAAATAAAGGGACGCCCCTTGAGGTCAAGGATCATGTTTTTAAATTCTATTACAACCTGTAAAATTCTCCAAGTTCCTGGTCTAAATGTTGGTGTCTGGGTAGAACTCTTTGGATTATGTGTAGAATGGAAGGAGAGGCTGTGAAGTATCAAAATGTGTAACAGACAAATTGCAAATGTGTAATGGTTATAGATCAATAAAAACATTTTTTGTCCAAAATGTGGTGTTCTCATCTTTTGCATAAAATTGAAAAGGCAGCAAGTATTCTTATCAAATTTTGTTTTTGTTTGAGTGGCTTTGGTGGAATTACAGAGATTACTGGAAAGTTAAAGTCTGTTCCCCTAACCAGTGCCAACCCTCCAGGCCACCCCATGATACAGCCACCCCCAAGTAAGCGAAGGACGGACCGCCAAATGCCAAATCTGTGTGCAACCGTCCTGGGGGTCTCCAAAGGTGGAGGAATTCCCATTGTGTCCACTAGAGGTCAGCTCAGCTCCAAAAGTCCTTTTAAAAACTGGGCTTTGAGGTCTTGGAGCAGTTTCCTATACTTGGCCAAGAACACTGATCTTCCAAACTTCTACCCCTGTGGAGCCCAGCCCGACACCTGGGAAGACCTTGCCAAGGGTGAAGGTCTTCATTGTGAAGTGAAGTTGCTGACGACTGTCATCTTGCACCCTTGGAAGGAAGAAAATTAGGGGTACTCAGAAAGCGCTTCATAAATATTTAGTCCTCTCCCCAGGTCAGCCCACCCTGGAGCTGGGCAAACCACAAGGAAGAGGCTTCCCCTAGCTCAGGCCTGCACGGAACCCTGTCAGCTTGGCAAGTCGGGAGGGTGGTAGGCAAGAGGACTTCAGCAGGAGTGTGGACCCCCACGGGCCAGGTCAGGGCAGGAAGGACTTTGTGGGAGAAGAGACTACCATTGTTAAAGAAGGCTCAGAAGCTCTGAATCAGCCTCTGCAGGTTGTCAGGCTGCAGCCCAAGGACACAGCACCGAGGGCCTGCCCTCCTTCCAGGCCCAGTCTAACTTGGTTTATGCTCTAACTGCATCTTCACAGCAACCCTGTGTGATGGGCACTGCTGTTATTCCCTTTTACCATTGGGGAAATGGAGACATGGAGACGTTTCACACCTTGTCTGAGGTCCCTGGGCAGTAAACAGCAACACTGAGATTCAGACCCTGACAGGGTGACTCTGCCTCCTAACCTCTTAATCACAAGACTTCCCTGCCCCTCTGTGGCCTCTGGGAACCTTTGTATTACTGGGGAAATTTAAACACTCTTGCTCTGTTGGGATCCTTTCGTCAACAAAGCAAGGAATAAATTGCTAAGTGGGTATGAGCTCCCTGCCAGGCTGAGCTGGCTAATGAAGAGAGGCAGAGGCAGAGATGGTACTCTGAGGCCAAATTCTCAGGGCTGGTTCATACCCCTCCCCACGCCCTGCATGGCTCAGAGCCTGTACTGGGGGTGCTCGAGTGTGAATATCATGCAGTGTGGAATAAGTTTGTGCACCAGGACTGAAAGTGGTTAAGCACATGGATTCTGGCATTTAACAGTTCTGGGTTTGAATACTGTCTGGCTTCACCAGTACCATCTCTGTGACCTTGACCTTGAGTGAGTCATTCATGCTCTCAGTTTCTTCTTCTGTAAGTTGGGGGAAATTAGGGTACTCTCTCTTCTATAGGGTTGCTGTGAAGACTTAATGAAATCATTCACATGAAGCACCAAGCCTTTGCAGGGCTATGAGCTCATTACAGTGAGGTCCCATTCCTAAGGAGGAGAGTGCAGGGAGCTGCAGGCCCAGCAGGGCATAGGAGGGGCCCACACTGAGCCCCATCTTTGACACACCCCATTGCTGGACTTTGGAAATTCCAGGGGAGGTGCTCTAATCTCAGGCCTTGGCTTAAGGCTTATGTAAAAACAAAAGAACTTGTCCAGAGCATTAAGAAGTATTAGGTGGGGGGGGAGGGTGGAGGCAGGGGCCAGCAGCACTGGTGACTGTGGCATAGGCAAGGCATGATCACAGGTCCGATCCAGAAGGAGACACAGCAGACACCTCACATTCTTCTTGGCTGCCTTTGTGGGCTGAAAAATGCCCCACCTTATGAGTCCTGGGGAAGACACCTGGGAATTGTAGTTGGGACATGTCTATACCAGACATCTAGTCCAGATTCAGAAGTTGGCATCCCAAGAACCAAAACCACAGAGAATTCCCTGTGGTGGCTGCAGCATTGCAGCTCCATGGAGTTCTCAGGGAGCGGGGGTGGTGTTGGTGATGCTGGAGGTGTTATTCAGGCTCCAGGGACTGCTGGGCAGTGGTGCAAGTTGCACCCTACAGTATCAGGCTGTGGCAAGAGCCAAGGTGTCCTCAGGGGACCAGGCCTGCCTGAGGGTGCTCAGGATTTGTTTTGCTTTGTTTTAAATAGAAGAAAACAATGACTGGCAAGGCCAGTCTGTGTCCTAAACACTGGCTTCTGGCCAACAGCCTTAAATGTCCTTCTTCAGGAAACAGATGTCCTGGAGGGGAAGGTGACCTGAAGGCAGCTGGGGTGAGGCTGCCCTGGGGTCCAGAGATGCCTTTTATGGAAGGACAGCAGTGTGACCCTCAGAAAGTTTTTGTAGTTTTTTTTACCACCACGTTAAGGAGTCTGTGGATGAATCAGAGTGGGGATGACTGGCTGGATGTTGTGGGTTCCAAGACACTGAGACAACTCTTGTGCCCATGTAGATGTCTTATGGAATTATAAAGACTCTAACTGGTCTTTTTCCTAGTTCTTGGCACAGAGCTTCAAAAGTCTCCAGAATTTCCTGAGTGATAGAAATATTTGTTATGCTAATGAGGTGACTCAGGGTGGGACCCTAAATAGCTTCAGGATGGTAGCTGGTCACCAGAAAGACCAACCACATGATGAGAGGGCAAAGTTTTCAACTAAGAGGACTCCAGGAAGGAGAGTGGAGGGTGGAGATTGAGTTTAATCACATGGCCACATTTAATCAATGAAGTCTACATAACGATACTCCAATAAAAACCCTGGACCCTGAGGCAGAGCTTCCTAGGTGGTGAACACATTTATGTGCTAGGAGCTGGTGATTCCACAGGAAGAGGACACGAAAGCTCTGTGCTCCCCCTCAGGTCTTACCCTATGTGTCTCTTCATTTGGCTCTTCCTGAGTTGTCTCCTTTATAATAAATCTGTAATTGTCAGTACTGCTTTCAATGAGCTCTATGAGTCATTCTAGCAAATTATCAAAAGTGAGAAGGCAATGGGAGCTTTAAAATTGGTATCTGATTGATCAGAGGTACAGGGCCCTGACTGGCAGCTGGCACCTGCGGTGGTGGCAGTCTTGTGGATGACTGAGCCCTTCAACCAGTGGAATCCGATGCTAATTCAGAGGCAGTGTCAGAAGTGAATGGCAGTATTCCAGTTGGTGTTACTACAAGTGGAATGGAAATGGAGCACATGTGCACAAAATCATGTTCACATTAGAGACAAGGTGTGTGTGCTCCAATGTGTCCATGCCCCGGAAGAGAGGCTTGTCTGTGAGCTAAGCCCCAGAACCACCTGCTTTCTGCTCCACATCCTACTAGCCCTGTGTTGATGCTGCCACTCCCATCTGTGCCTCTTTTTACCCAGCAGAGGGCGCTCCAACCTCACAAGTCATCCTTTTTTTTTTTTTTTTAATTAAATCATAGCTGTGTACATTAGTCCAGTCAAGGTACAATGTGCTGGTTTCATATACAATATGAAATATTTTCATCAAACTGTTTAACATAGCCTTCATGGCATTTTCTTAGTTATCGTATGAAGACATTTGGATTCTGCATTTAGTAAGTTTCGCCTGTACCCATTCTAAGATGCACCATACGTGTGGCCTCACCAATTACCCTCCCTCCACCCCAACCTCCCCCCTCCCCTCCCCTCCCTTGGCCCTTTCCCCATATTCTTATGCTATAGTTGGGTTATAGCCTCCATATGAAAGCTATAAATTAGCTTCATAGTAGGGCTGAGTACATTGGATACTTTTTCTTCCATCTTGAGATACTTTGCTAAGAAAAATATGTTCCAGCTCCATCCATGTAAACATGAAAGAGGTAAAGTCTCCATCTTTCTTTAAGGCTGCATAATATTCCATGGTATACATAATATTCCATGGTATACATGTACCACAATTTGCTAGTCCATTCGTGGGTCGATGGGCACTTGGGCTTCTTCCATGACTTAGCAATTATGAATTGGTCTGCAATAAACATTCTGGTACAGATGTCTTTGTTATATTGTGATTTTTGGTCTTCTGGGTATATACCTAGTAAAGGAATTATAGGATCGAAGGGCAGGTCTATTTTTAGGTCTCTAAATATTCTCCAAACATCCTTCCAGAAGGAACATATTAGTGTGCATTCCCACTAGCAATGTAGAAGTGTGCCCTTTTCTCCACATCCATGCCAACATTTCTGGTTTTGGGATTTTGTTATGTGGGCTAACCTTACTGGAGTTAGGTGATATCTCAAAGTAGTTTTGATTTGCATTTCTCTGATGATTAAGGATGATGAGCTTTTTTTCATGTGTCTGCAGGCCGTGTGCCTGTCTTCTTTAGAAAAGTTTCTCTTTGAGTCCTTTGCCCACCCTGAGATGGGATCACTTGTTCTTTTCTTGCTAATACGTTTGAGTTCTCTGTGGATTCTGGTTATTAAACCTTTGTCGGAGGTATAGCCTGCAAACAAGTCATCCATCTTTACAAAGCTTTTCCAGCCACACTGGTTCAGGGAAATGAATTCTTATTAGGTGCCCCAAAACAGCAGTGATACAAGTGATCCTGGGCCAGAACCCTAAACTACCTGGGGTTCAAGCTTCTCCACCCAGGGGCATATCCAGGTTCTATGGAGCTAAGTGTATATACTACATGGACACTCTTTAGAAAAAAAATTTACAAGTATAATGTTAGGGATAGAAAAAGGATGTGTATTTAGAATGATGGGGTGGGAGGATCACAACAAATGACACACTTCTTTTAAACTAGTAGAAGGGTCAAAGTCCGGAGGGTGGTAGGCAGGAAGCCCCCCTTGGAAGGGGGCCTCATTGAAGGCCCCCGGCAGCTCAAAAACCTGCCCTGTCTACAAGTCCACCAGCACCTGTGCTCTGTGGCAGGCAGGGAAGCCTGGGACAATGCCCGGACACCTTCCTAAGGCAGAGGCCAATTTGACTCCTGAGCCCACCTGGCCAAGAAAAGAGGCTTGAAGGACTTCAACTCCAGGGGTCTGCCCTTGTGAGCAGCTTGTCTAGTTCTCCACATCTCATCACCATCCTGGGAGCAGCCGATTGTGGTCACATGCTGAACACAGGTGACATGCTATCCCTCCTCTCTCTGTCACGCCAAAGAGGCTGAACCCCTACCCCTCTGCTCTGGGGGAGCAGGAGGCAGTTCTCTCGGAGCTTGTCCTGCCTTGAGTACTGGATCCACAGAGGTCTTCAATCTACCTGCTGTTATTTTAAGACTGTAAAATGCACAGCCCCCACAATGCCTTTCCCAAGTGCACTATGATACAAGAAATAACCTTTTCTTGAAACTAGTAGGGAAAAGACAGCGTACAAATCCTTTGTGTGTGTGTGTGGAGGGGTACATTTATTTATATACAAAAGAGTGAACAACTTCAATTAAATTCAATAAATACTTATTGAGGGTTTACTATATGCCCAATTCTAAGTAGGGTGTGTTTGGGATACATCAGTGAATAAAAAAGCAGAACCTATCCCTCATGTAAAGTTTATGTTCTAAAAGCAAATAATAAATATAATAAATAAGCAAATCATGCAGTAAGTTGGAAGTAGGGGAAAAGTAGAGACAGTAACGAAGGTTCAAGAGGGCCATTAGTAAGGGTGGGGTGCTCCCATTTTAAATAGGGGAGAAGTGCCTTTTAAGCAAAGGCTCCAAGGGAGTATGGGGGAGCCACATGGCTATTTAGGGGGAAGAGATTTCCAGACAGAGGTTACAGCTGGAGCAAAGGCCCTAAGGCAGGAGCTGGCTGGTACAAGGCAATGTTCCCATGAGGGCCACTGTGACACACAGATGTCTAAAAGAGATGGGCACTGCAGAGTTCAGGCAGAGTAGTGGCATACTCCAACATCTTTTAAGAGGATACTCTGGCCAGCATGGTAGCTAATTCCACCAGTCTTAGAGGCCAAGGTATCATTTGAGTATCACTTGAGACCTGAGTTTGAGACCAGCCTGGGCAACATAGCAAGACCCCAATCTCTACAAAAACAAAAAACAAAACAAACCAGAAAAAATCAGCTGGGTATGGTGGTGCACGCCTATAGTCCCAACTACTTGGCTGAGGCAGGAGGATCACTTTGTGTGAGCAAGTTCAAGGCTGCAGTGAGCTCTGATTATACCACTGCACCCCAGCCTGGGAGACAGAGCAAGACTTCCACCTCTATTAAGAGAGAGAGAGAGACACTCTGGTTGATGTGTTGGTATTGAGAACAGACTTTAGCAAGTCAAGGGAGTATCAGGAAAATCAACTGTGAGGCTACTGCATGCTGCAATAATCCAGGGAGAAGAAGGTGGAAGCAGTGGGGGTGATGAGATGTGGATGGAGCCTGGACATGTTTTGAAGGTGGAGCCAAAAGGATTTCCTAACACACAGGATAGGGACTGCATGAGAATGGGAAGTCCAGGAAGCCCCACGGCCGGGGCCTGGGCAAAGGGAAGAAGGAAGCCTGAAGAGGGAAAGACCCTGGTAAGGCAGACTTGGGTGCTAAGGGATGGAGAGAAAGGAAACCAGGAATTAATTGGGGGCATCTATTGGATATTGCAGAGAGGAGTCAAGTAAGCTTTAGAAACCCAGGGATGAGCTTGGGTGGAGGAATTTGGACTCGGTTGCGTATTTGGGAGCCCTGGGCCTACAGATGGCATTTAATGTCCTGAGGACAAATAAGGTCCCTGAGGGTCTGAGTGCACACAGGGGAGAGAAGGAACCAAGGCCTGAGCCTTAGGGAATGCCAGTGCCCAGAGCCCTGTGAGGAAAGGAAGAAGCTACAAAGGGGATGGAGAGGAAAGCCCAAAGAGTAGGACAGCCCAGAGGGAAGGTATGGAAAGTGGCCACAGAAGATACCCCCAAAGCCTTTCCCAAGAACAGAGAGGGTGCATGGCAGCAAGAGGACGTAAGGGGTAGGGAGGGAGGGGTACTGATGACCGCATCTCCCCGCGTGGCCCCACTCTAGTCTTTGGCGGCTGCTTGGCTCTGTCTAGCTGGGAGGAACTCAGGTAAGGATGCTGGGCAGGAGCCATCAGCTCGTCCCACCACCCTCCCTCCCACTGGTGTGCCTGCATCATCAGGAAAACGGCCAGCAGGAGCAGCTGTTATCAGTCACCAAGCAACTCCATTCTCCATGGGGCATCATAATAACTGGGGACAGAACAGGATTCTGGGATTAAAGGGCTCCTTCCAGTCCTTGTTGGACCACTCTCTGGCCACCTGACAAAGCTCTAATTGAAATAGAAGTTTTGAAATATAAAGCTGTATAAAAACACGGGCAAGTGTCAATACGTGTTTGCTGGAAGACTGACACATGGAAGGGTGGGGGCACGTCTCTCTCCACCTTTCCCAGCTTTGTAACCCCTCATCCTTCAACAATCAGTTCAACCAGCACCTCTTCCTGGGAAGTTTTCCCTGACTCCTCAGTGTCTAGATCAGTACTCCTCAGCAGTAGGGAGAGAAATTGGCAATATCTGGAGGTGTTTTGGTTGTCAGAGCTTAGCAGGGGTGCATCTAGTGGATAGAGGCCAAGGGTGCTGCTGAACACCCTGCAATTCACAGAAGAGTCCTCAGTAATTGTCCAGGCCAGAATGTCAATCATGCAGTGGTTGAGAATGTCAGCTCCAGGTAGAGTAGGGGCAAGTGACCTCTTTCCCACTTGGTGGTCATTGCCCCTTTCCTGTCTTCTACTGAGACAGAACTGAGCATGCCCAGTACTCAGCTCCCTGCCTCCCTTGCAGCTAGTCATACCACGTGACCCAGTTGGGCCAATGACATGTAAAGGAATGTTCAATGGGAGTTTCTGGGGAAGATTTTCCTCCTTGATAAAATGAACAGGTACAGGAGGAGACCCCACCCTTCCACTCTGATTTCGTTGTATTTTGTTTTGTTTTGTTTTGAGACACAGTAGAGTGCCATGGCATCACAGCTTACAACAACCTCAAACTCTTGAGCTTTAGAGATTCTCTTGCTTCAGCCTCCCAAGTAGCTGGGACTTCAGGCGCCCACCACAACACCTGGCTATTTTTATTTTTATTTTTGTTCCAGTTGTCATTGTTGCTTTAGCTGGCCCAGGCCAGGTTCAAACCCACCAGCTTCGGTGCATGTGGCCGGCATGGTAACCACTGTACTATGGGCGCCAAGCCTCCACTCTGATTTTGGACACAAGGATATGATGCTTGGAGCTGTGGCATCTGCTGTGTGGATTGCAGGTGGCATCACCAAAAGCACTGAGGATGCCAGAGCAGAAAGGATGAGCCAGAGTCTTCCATGACATCACAGAGGTGTGAGGCAACCCTTGCCTGTGAAGTGAGCCGATAAACATCCTTATGTCTCCTATTACTTGCAGCCAAAAGCACCCTAGGAAGGATGGGGCCACTGTCCCTGTACTCCCTGTTTGTTTTCTGGTGACATGTCCTCCTTTTCTGCTGCACTGTGAGCCCCGAGTCCAGGGCTATGGTTCCCATTGAGGATCCCCACACTCAGCACTTGACCTGGGACAGAGAAGAGAGGCTCAGAGAGAATCCACTGAATACATTTCAAGGACAGAAGAAAGAATGCTTCCTGCTCTCGGTGGTCCAGCTGTGGGATTTCCTGAGAGCCACTCCAGCAGATGTCACCCCAGTAGGCTGGCAGAGCTGGGTGTAAACACATCTAGGGGGAATGCCCTCAGATGCTGGAGACAGCAGAAGTGCTGGCCCAGAGGCCAAGGCTCTGGCAACACTGTGCTGAAGACCAGACTCTGCAAATGTAGATATTTCTTCCAGAAAAGCCCTGATGCCTAGCCCACACATGAACAGACTCTTCCAGCTGCCCAAGACCCCTATTTTACAGGGTTGGGGAAACAGTAAGCCCCTTGGAACCAGCTGGACCAGTGGGCTCTGCCATGTAGGAGGGACCCACCTGAAAGCCTCTGGAGTGGGACTCTTGATAGGACAGGGCTTGGTGTGAGCAGGGCCTCCTTCCTCTTCTCCCTAAGCTTCTTCCCTGAACCCAAGGCCAATGATGATCCCTCTCCAGCCTAGGCCGGATGCAGGGCTCCATTTGAGTCTATTCCCAGGACCTTCAGAAGTTTGTCAAGGGAGACTTCTGGTGACAATGAGGTAGTAGAGCATAATGGTTGGGGGCCCCAGGCTGACATATGTTGGGATCCTAACTCAATCGCCTTCTTCCTTCCTCCCCTCGCTATTTATGCAGGTCCTATTACGTGCAGGCATTGTGTAGCACCAGAGTTACAGCCCTGAAAGATGGCATCGGCCACTGAATTCAGGCGACAGCCCTGCTCGGTGATGTAGAGCTCAGAGCGCCAATCAGGGAGGCACACACTAAACACATAGTCACCCAAGCATTCCCACTGTAATGAGTTCCACAAAGGAAGGGCACAGCACACGGGACAACGGGGCAGCCGTATGGACTGGAACCAGTTGCCCAGATAATGGGAATCTCAGGACCCCCATCCTGTGACATTCATGAGAATAAATGGAGTAATGCATGCAGGCGGCATAGGCCCTGGCCAGGCCCTAGTGCTGTCTGATGAGAGGGCTGTGGGCACCATGGTCTGCAAAGCAGGTGACAGGCCTGGAAGCCCTGACTGAATCTTTGGAAGGAGTGTCTCAGCTCTGACTGTGGCCTGCGGGGCCTATGGGGTAAAGCGGCAGCCCCCCTGGCATTTCTCTGCTATTGGAGGGATAGTCTCTAGACTCCATGCAGAGCCTGCCTGCTCCCTGACCTTGGCCCAGCTATTGCTGTCAGAGAGAAACAGATCTCCCAAATCAGGATATTGCTGGACCCTGACCCAGGCCCCTGCCCTTTCCCTGGCCCAGGGTACCAAATAGCCCAAGGGCAGTCCGCTCTGCTGTGGGTGGCTGTGGCTTTATGGAGACCAAGGTGCAGCTGGCAAGGCACCCTTGAAGCATCCCCTCTCCCCGGCTCCCTCCCCTCAGGAAAAATGGCTTTAATGAGTAACAGAAGGCCCCCCACCAAGAGCCCTGGGATTGGCACAAGACGGGCAGCTGAGAAGAGCCCCAGGACCCCTAGGACCCAGCCGCCACCACCATCCCTCCCCTCCCTGGGTCAGCTGGGCTGGGTGATACTGCTCAGGTTGGGGAGGGCCCAGGCCTCCCTGCTGCCTCTGTTTCCCTGGCAAGAAGGTCAGGGTAGACACTTCCACTGGGGTCAGAGGTTTAAGTGAAGGGAGGCACAACAGATGTCTGCTTGGACTTATTTCCAGCCCAGGTCTTAAAGGCATCTACTGCCCAAGAGAGGGGGCAAGGTCAGGGAAGACCAGGGCCAGTGTCATGGGAGTTTAACCTGTGCAGTTACACAAGGCCCCACATTTAGGAGGGCCTGCTGCTTCATGTTTTGTTGTCACAGTCTGAAATACTTAATAATTATTTTTAACACATGGCCTTATAAATTATGTAGCTGGTCCTATCTGGGGGTGAGGATATTTATACACTCCTTCTCTGAGAAACAGAATCAGAGGGTGTTGGAACAGCCAACCCACCCTCCTCCCACAGCCCAGGCCCCAATCGTCCCCACCAGTGTTCTGAGGAAGACGAAGTACCTGGCAAGGCCTCCCCTCAGCATGGCCAGCGTGGAATGTGTGCTTCCAGGAGAGAGGGAACAGAACTGACCTCAACAGCCAGCAGGGAAGGTCGGGAAGAGGGACCCTCGGCTGCCTTTTCCCCCTTGGGGGAAGATGAGGGGCAGGCAGAAGAGCTCCTCCAGCCAGAACTGGCCCTCCAAGAGGAGGCTGCAGCTCTGGCAGGGACGGAGAGGAGTGTGGGGAGGAGGGCAGTGGGGGTGAGGCCTGGAGCCAAGAGAAAGGCTGTTCGGGGCCTCAGCCTGCTGGGCCAGCCCAGGCCCGCTCTGGCCTCTGGTCTTCAGCCAGTAGGTAATTCAGAAATTCCTCCAGAAGGCTGCTGGGGCCTGCTTGCCATCTTCCCTGTCCTCCCGGAGCTTGAGCCAGCCTGCAGGAGCCCGGCCGACTGCTGGGTTCCACCTCCCAGTTGCCAGCAGCCTGCTCCTGTAGGCTTCTGGTCGCTCACAGCTGGTCCACGGTCAGGCAGTGCCAGGAAACGAGCTGGCAGGAGGCAAGCGGGCACTGGGTCCTGGGCCAGTGCTGGAGAGGATCCAGCTCCAAAGAAGAGAGAGGAAAGAGGACCCCACCCTGGTAGGGGGTGAGGAGAGTGGAGACTTAGCTTGGCCTGGCCCCTGGCCCAGAGTCTGTCCTCCCTGGCAAAGACAGGCCAGGCTAGAGCCAGGGGCCCCTGGCTGGGCCTACTGGACACCCTCATCTTCTGTCCCTGAGGCGGAGAATTGGGCCAAGGACACTTCTTCCTCTGGCTGTCCCAGGATCTAGGCTGCTAATCCCTCTCTATTAAAACGCAAATGTTCTGGGGAGGCTGGGAGAGGACACTAGAATTTCATTCCGCACTTCCTAGGGAGGTTTGTGGCCTGCCAACCCCAGAAAGGCCCAGAGAAAAGAGTGGGGAAAGCATTCAGGGAAACTGGCAGCAGGTGACAATGTAACAACCCAAAGGGCCCTCCCCGGACAGGGCAGCAGTGGCCCCGACAGTGCAGAGCTCCAGGGTTGGATTCCAGTTTTGTTGTTCCCTGGCTCTGCAACCTTCTCACCTCTGAGGTGAGCCCCTTCCCCAAGTGACTGGCAACGTGGGCTCTGCTAAGACCCCTGAAGGGCCAGGCACTGGGCTGTCAGCCAACTGACATGGCTCCTTCCCTGAGCAGTGGCTCTGCACGCCCCCAGAACAAGCTGGCTCCCTCATAGTCCCATTTGCCATTGGCCACTCTAAGCCTGTTCCTCAGAGTCGGGATGGTTTGGGGCAAGAAGGGAACTAGAAACATCCTTGGGTAGCTCCCCACGGGGTGCTCTTCCCTCGGCACCCAGTCTAGCTGCCACAGGCACACATGCCAGGCACAGTGACCCTCAAAGGCCCGATTCCAGAAGCCTTCTGCTGTCAACTCACCTCCAAAAACTGCAGAGCACTAATCGTCATTCATCATTTCCTTTAAGAGCAAGAGGGGACCCCCAGAGCCCCTGGGTCCCTTCATCTACAGAGCCTGTGGGGGCTGAGGACAAAGCCCCTCAGCTAGCTCTGGAGGACACCTCTGCCAGCTGCCCGCCTGACCAGACAAGCCTCCACCAGCATGGCCCTGGCCTGGCCCTCTGATCTCTCTATGCCACCCAAACTGCCTGCTTCTCAGAAACCCCGATTCTCTCTACTGACTCAGTTTCCCCCTAATTTGGCTCCTTTCCTGTTTTGAGCACTGCTCATGCCTGAGTCCTCACCCTTTCCCCAGACTTCCATCCATGAGCACTAGACACCTGGCTACATAGGGACCCACTGACCACTGCCACCTGTCACTTGGTCTCCCTCACACTGGCCCCTGGTCAGTAATCCAGGACCCCTGCAGAGTGCCCCCGAAAGCCTCATCAAGAACTTCTGGAAACTTCAGGGCACCTCTCCTGTGCTCACGGGAGCCAAACAGTCTTGCCCAGAATCACCCCGCCCTCTCATGCCCCAAGGACACCCAGAGCAAGGGGCCTGAGCCTCTCCCTGGAGGTGAGTGGCTTCCCACACACTCGCACACTTGCTGTCCTGCATGGAGGCCTGTCCTTCCCGTGCACAGACGCCCACTACACACCCGCCAGCCGTCGCCCCTCCTCCAGCTGCCCCACTGCTGGGGTCCTTGATTCTTCCGCATCTATCACTGAAGTTCCATCTTCATTCCCCACTCCCACAACACGACCAGATCTGGAAATCCACATGACAGATTGCACACACCTCCCACCACCTCCAGCCCTCTATGCCCATCTTTCTGTCTGGGCTTCAGGATTTCCTAATACATCCAGCACCTTCTAGAAATAGATGGAGCACGCATTCCCATGCAGCAGGCAAGGTTAAACATCAGGTTGGCAAATCTCTCTCTGGCTGGTGGTGAATTCAACTGAAGGCCTGCCCAGAGATGGGGGGATTGTCTCTTTCTTGTCTACAGACTCCTCTACCCGACTCCCTTTGGGGAAAGAGAACATGCTACTACCAAGCCTGGCTGTGTGTGACTCTCCCTGCTATGACAGGGGATTTTTTGGAAGAGAAAGTGCTGTTGTCTTCTTGCAGTGGAGCTGGAACCTCCCATGTTGTGGCATCCAGAGGATGGAGACCATCACCCCTCAACAGAACAAATTCAACAAACATCACATTTACATGTGTTTTATGCAAAGCACCACCATTGGTGGTACCCCAGGGAACAAAAAAAAAAAAAAAAAATCTGACATAAAGTCCCTGTCATTAAAGCAGTGGTTCTCAACCTTCCTAATGCCACAACCCTTTAATACAGTTCCTCATGTTGTGGTGACCTCCAACCATAAAATTATTTTTGTTGCTACTTCCACCACAACATGAGGAACTGTATTAAAGGGTCACGGCATTAGGAAGGTTGAGAACCACTGTTAGAGCAACTGGGGGCCGCTCCAAGCTGAGAAGCAGGAGGCAACAGGTCCTGAGACTCTACCAGGGCTAGAAAACTCCAAATTGTAGCTGCAAAGAAAAATGCCTCTATCTGGATGTCCTGGGGGAGAGGGTTGGAAAGCTTATTAGAGCATATGTTAGCTTTAACCAAAGTTCTCACACTTTGGTATGTGTAAGAATTTCAAAGGGGCCAGTCACACCTGTAATCCCAGCACTCAAGGAGGCTGAGGTGGGAGGATCGCTCCAGCCTGAGCAAAAGTGAGACCCCCTCCTCTACTAAAAATAGAAAAACTAGCCAGGCATTGTGGCAGATGCCTGTCATCCCAGCTACTCAGGAGGCCAAGGCAGGAGGATCGCTTGAGCCTAGGAATTTGAGGTTGACAGAGCAAGATTCTATCTCCTCCCTGCCAAAAAAAAGAGGGAGAGAGAAGAATTTTAGGTGGGGGTGTCTTAATAAAAGTGCAGAAATATGGCTCGGCGCCCATAGCACAGTGGTTACAGTGCTGGCCACATGCACTGAGGCTGGCAGGTTCGAACCCAGCCCTGGCCAGCTAAACGATAATGACAACTGCAACAAAAAAATAGCCAGGGGTTGTAGCGGGCACCTGTAGTCCCAGCTACTTGGGAGGCTGAGGCAAGAGAATCTCTTAAGCCCAATAATTTAAGGGTGCTGTGAGCTGTGATGCCACAGCACTCTATGGAGGGTGACATAATGAGAGTTTGTCTCAACAAAAAAAGTGCACGACGGTGATTATGGCTCAGTGAGTAGGGTGCCGGCCCCATATACTGAGGTTGGCGGGTTCGAATCCAGCCCCGGCCAAACTGCAACAAAAAATAGCCGGGGGTGTTGTGGTGGGCACCTGTCGTCCCAGCTACTCAAGAGGCTGAGGCAAGAGAATCGCCTAAGCCCTGGATTTGGAGGTTGCTGTGAGCTGTGATGCTACAGCACTCTACTGAGGGCGATAAAGTGAGACTCTGTCCCTAAAAAAAAAAAAAAGTGCACAAATATGCCCTTCCCCAGCACAGGAATCTGCATTTTATAGCACCACAAGTGATACAGCTAATCCATAGACCACACATCTGTGGCCTTTGAGTGAGGGGAAGCCCCCACGCCCAGGGGGAGTCATCTGTAGCGATCTCTTTCTCTTTGGGGGCACACAGAGCTGCTCCCTGATGTGACAGAGACATAACCATGCCAATCACTCTCGGGGGAGCACATCTCCTTGTAGTCCTGCAGGACTGGGGGCTCCTGATGGGAAGGGAATGGTGGTGATGGCAAAAAGATGGGCCTTGCCCTGTACTCAGGGAACAGGGCAGGAGCCAAGGGTTCCCTTGCTGCCAGCACCCCAAAGCACCCCGCTTATTCCCCAGGGTGGGGAAGGGGCTGCCTCCTGCCCCTCGAACTTCCTCCCTTCTAGCTGTGACAAATGCCAGCACCACGAAGCTGGCCGTGTCCACATCTGTGCTTGCATGCTTGCTCGGAGTGTGCAGTGCTGGCACTCTCTGGGGGCTCCCCAACTGCAGTCTGGCAGAGCTGAGCCTAGGACTGGGTCGGAAGGGGCTCAGAGCAGAGGCAGCTCTGCACAGCGCAGTGAGGAAAGCTGGTTCAGATGGGCTGGGGCCGGACAGACGGGGGCTGAGCCTACGCTGTTGGGAATAGTCTTGGGCTGATGGAGGAAGGGACACAGATGGGGGCTCAGAGCACAGGCTCCTGGCCCCACAGCTCCAGGACCATCAGGCATTTGCCCTGGGCTGGGGCCCCTTTGTTTTACAGCCAGAAGGTGTGGGAAATAGTAGGGTTTTTGTCACACCCAGAAATGAAGCTCAGGGGCAAGGAACATGGGGATTCACTCCTGACACATACATGTATGTGTGCACACACATGTAAATACACACCTGTTTTGGAGCTCAAAGCCTTCCTTCAGAGCTCACCTGCCCAGCACACTCACTCCACAGGTAAAGAAACAGCCTCAGAGAGGACTATTATCATAGGTCACACCGCCCAGATGGTCTTTCTTGAGGCCATGGGTCTCCCCAGGGGGACATGCACAAATTGTAATAAGCTGCACAGCCCAGTGTTCAGTCAGGGTCCTGGAGACCCTCTGGGAGCCCCCAGAGAGCAACAGCACTGCCCCTCTGGTTGCTGGAATCAGGAGAGGTCTTGGGGTCCCAGGAAGAGGGGGTTGGGACAGTGAGGGAGTGTTTGGAGGGCTTAGGGGCAGCTATTTGCCAGGAGGAATGGAATTATCTCAATATGTTAAAAATGCTCTATCAGTTGCATGTCAAACCTGAAGCCAGGAATCTCCTCACAAGGGGACAAGGGAGCCAAGAGTAACAGACCCCTCAGGTTTCTTGGGTGTTTCTTGGGAGGGTAAGAACTGGCCCTTCCTCCCACTCTGTAAACTGCCCTCCTGGATACAATTGGCACCTGTGTGTGTGGGGGTGGAGGGGTCAGTTGGGAGAAGACTGTGAAAATCAAGGGGCAGGAACCAGCCTTTAACCTCTGGACACCTGACCATGTCACCAAGTGAATAATCCACAGCCTCAGCCTGCTCTTCCCTATGGCCAGCAGTAGCAACTTTGTTTTTTAAGCTGCCCAACCCTGCCCAGGACCCCATGTGGCACAATCTACAGCCACACAGGGCATTCTCTGGCCCTGGCCACCCTCCCAGAACCACAGCCAGGGAGCAGGAGGGTAGTCCCTCTACTTGGTTTTCCAAGTGACTGGGGCTTTCAGTGTCCCTCACTGGACAGATTCAGGCTAGCTTGAGGAGGTGGGTGGGCGGAAGTTGCAGGCCAGCTGCCCAGACTACACCCATCCCAGAAGCTGGTTACCCTGCTACAGCTGCCTGTCGTTCCCAGCCTCAGAGATTTGGGAAATGGGACAATGGAAGCGGGTGATTAGTCTTCCCTGATCATATGTCCGACATCAGTCCATCTTTATCCTTTAAAAAAAAATGTAAAAGCCCCAAGTTCGACATCTCTATTCATCCTCTTTCAGCTATCATCCAGGCTGAGGAACTCCTGGGGTAAATCATCAGCTCATACTTATCTGTCATCTCACAACCCCAGCAGGAAGGACTGAGTATAAAATCACCCTCGGAAGCCAGTACCTAGTGCTCAGTCCCTGCCAGTGCCTCTGCTGCCAGCTCAGCTTGAAGCTGAATTGTGAATTGCAGAGGGCAGAGGCTGCCTCCTTCCTCTTCCAAGAAAATGGTAGACATGGCCTCTGTCATCTCCACCCCTTCCCAAAATAGACCAGAAAGAGCTCTCCCACTGCCCTGCAGCACAGCTTTTCTTACCTTTCTTTTTCTACCTTCCCCTGGGGTCTAGCTCCTTTCAGAAAAACTCATGTAAGGCAAGTGATGTAGCTCACACCTGTAATCCTAGCACTCTGGGAAGCGAAGACAGGACAATTGCTTGAGGTCAGAAGTTTGAGGCCAGCCAGCAAGAGTAAGACCCTGTCCCTATTAAAAATAAAAAAATTAGCCAGGCATCATAGTGGGCATCCATAGCCCCAGCTACTTGGGAGGCTGAGGCAGGAGGATCACTTGCACAAGGAATTTGAGGTTGCTGTGAACTATGATGATGGCACTGCACTCCGGCCCTGGCAACAGAGTGAGACCCACTCTCAAAAAAAAAAGAGAAAAGAAAAACTCACTTTAGTCCTGCTCTGGGCTGTCCTTCCTCCCTACTTGCTTGAGGCCTGCACGCCCTGTTCCCTCCATGACTGCTTGCTTTCGAGACTTGCAGATGTGGGCTGGTGGTCTTCTGACTCAGGAAGGAGAGCCCCCCTATCTGGTTCTACTATCTGTCCCCCCCACAATTATTTCAGGCCAAGTTGCCTAGAAGCAGAATCTGGGGTGGGGCTTCTTGTACAAGTGACTTTTGTAGGAGGGATCTCAGGGGAAACTTTCAGGAAAAGGATAGGGAGGGTGCTCAGCAAATGTGAGTTCAGCAGCCAGTGCCTGACCCCACTGGGGCAGAGTGGCTCTGCAGATGTGACCCACCTTGAGGCAACAAGACAGACACTCTGTGCCCTTATGTAATTAGAACCATTTGATCATGGCCTTTGCCTGGAAACATCCAGCACCCTGGGCCAGGCAGCTCCAGGAGGCTAGGGAAGTTCCTGGAAGGAGCCATCAACCATGAATGGCTCACACTCACAGCAGCTGGCCTGGCAAACGGGACCCGGGTCACGATGTCCAGCCACTTGGATGTGCCAACTCCCAGTCTGAAGCAGTTGCTGTGGGTCCATGAGCCCTAGGCTTATTAAGGCTGGAGATTGGGTCTCCAATCTGCCCCTGGGAACTGTTCACAAAAGAAGGGCTCTGTAGTGGGTTGAATAATGCCCCCCCTACATACACAAATTCATTCCAGGCCCCAGACCTCAGAATGTGACCTTATTTGGAAATAGGATCTTTGCAGATGAAATCAGTTAAGAATCTAGCTGGCTAAGGTGGCTCACGCCTGTTATCCTAGCACTCTGGGAGTCTGAGGTGGGTGGATTGCATGAGCTCAGGAGTTCGAGACTAGCCTGAGCAAGAGCAGACCCTATCTCTAAAAATAGCCAGGCATTGTAGCGGGTGTCTATAGTCCCAGCTGTTTGGAAGGCTGGGGCAAGAGGATCACTTGAGCCCACGAGTTTGAGGTTGCTGTGAGCTGTGACACCACAGCACTCTACCAATGGCGATAAACTGAGGCTCTGTCTAAAAAAGGAAGGAAGGAAGGAAGGAGGGAGGGAGGGATGGATGGAGGGATGGATGGATGGAAGAAAGGAAGGAAGGAATTAGTTAAGGATCTTGAGGAAAAATCATCCTAGATTTAGGGTGGTCCCTAAATCCCATCACTAGTGTCTTTGGAAGAAGAGAGGACACACAGAGAGACACGGAGAGGAAAACCATGTGATGACAGAGTGATGTGCTCACGACGCAAGTGACGCTGTCAGCCACTAGACGCTAGAAGAGGCAAGGAAGGACTCTCCCTGGACCCTTCAGAGGCAGCCTGGCCCTGCCAGTACCTTGTTATCAGACTTGTGGACTCCTGAACTGTGAGAGAAGTTCTCTGCAGTTTTAATTCACCTAGTTTACCGAAGTTACGGCCTCCCTAGGAAACTAACATGGGCCCTAAGGCTTGGTGCAGGGGAAAATTCACCCCACTGGGAACCAGGCTCTTCTGGGCCTGTCATTAACTTCCTAGCCAATGAGAGCACTGCATGTTCTTGACCACTGGGATAGGAGCATGTGACCTGGGCTGGACCAGTGACAGCCCCCTTCAGGATTTTCACTGAACTATTGAAGAAGAAGAGCTGTCTCACTGCTGTAATAGCTATGATGCTGTGGTGCAGGTCCGAAGTTGCTGAAGGTCATCTGGCCACCACCAGGTGAAGAGTTGCCTGAGAATGAAGCCTAATCAGGGCAAAGCAGCACAGAGATATGTAAGGAAAGAGATTCTTTTTTTTTTTTTTTTTTTTTTGTAGAGACAGAGTTTCACTTTATTCCCCTTGGTAGAGTGCCGTGGCATCACACAGCTCACAGCAACCTCCAACTCCTGGGCTTAGGAGATTCTCCTGCCTCAGCCTCCCAAGTAGCTGGGACTACAGGTGCCCGCCACAACACCCGGCTATTTTTTTGTTGCAGTTTGGCCGGGGCTGGGTTTGAACCCGCCACCCTCGGTATATGGGGCCGGTGCCCTGCTCACTGAGCCACAGGCACCACGCAGGAAAGAGATTCTTGATGATAACATCTGTGCACCTGGATCCAACGATACCTGAAGATACAAACCTCTAATTTTCTTTTTTTTTTTTTTTGTGATTTTTGGCCGGGGCTGGGTTTGAACCCGCCACCTCCGGCATATGGGACCGGCGCCCTACTCCTTGAGCCACAGGCGCCGCCCCAAACCTCTAATTTTCAATACTTGAGTCAACAAGTTTCATTTGGGGAATTTTATACCACTTATATGTATGGGACTCTTGAGTGAGATACCTCTTTGTAGACAATGTGATAGAAGTGAAAGACCCTGAGGAAAAGGCAAAACGTGAGGTCAGAATAGCCAGGTTAACTAATTAGCTATGGCCTCCCAACCTCTGTGCTCTTCCTCCACGGCTAATCTAGTGCTGGGACTTGTCTAATCAAGGATAGTTTATTCCCTTACATGTACATGTGGGAAAAGGCCCATTGCACACCTCTCCAAAGACTCCTTATTAGGAGGGTCATGTGGGGACATACCTGAGTCACTCACATTCTCAGGCATGTTAACATTGTCCAATTCAGCCCTAACCAATGCAAACACCATCTCCTCCTCTGGCCCCACTTAGAGCCATCCAGTCTCTGCTCAAACTCTCCCATGGATGAGGACTGCTTCTCACTCACTGCCAACTCTTTCACTGAGCCAAGAACCAAGGGCAGAGCTAAAAGTTTCTTCCTCCACCTGACTGAGCCGGTTTCTGTTTCCCTGCTCCTTCCACAGTCCCTAGGACTGCCCTCCAGAGCAACACTGAAAAAGTCCCAATGCATTTCCAGTCTTTCAGGTATTTAAGGAGAACTGCCATGGCCCCTATTACTGATGGAGATTATGTTTAGCTTTATGAAACAGAGGCCAGACTACCACGTCTTAACCAAACACGGAGAGAAATTTCTATCTCTTACGGTAAGACTGGGGCTGGGAGGCCAGAGCTGATGTAACAGCTCTGTGAGGTCCTCCATCTCCCCGTTCCTTTCTCTCTTTCTGCTCCACCATCCTGAACAGGTAACTTTAACCCTCATGGTCGCCTCACAGTGTCTGCTCCACCTCCAGACTCCAATCCACCCTCCAAACCTCCAAGCAAAAAGACAAAAAGAAAAAAAGCAACAGGAAAACAAACCTTTCCCAGAAATACCCAGCAGACTTCTGTTTACATCACTTAGGCCAGAATTATAACACATGGCCTTCCCAAGCAGCAAAGGAGTATAGAATATTTTTTGTTTGTTTAAATCTGTACACCTCTCAAATAAAATGATGGTATTGTCATTTTTAGTCTGTTTTTGTTTTGCTATAAAGGAATATTTGAGGCTGGGTAATTTATAAAGAAAAGAGGTTTATTTGGCTCGTGTTTGTGCAGGCTGTATAAGGAGCATGGTACCAGCATCTGCTTCTGGGAGGGGCCTCAGGCTGCTTCCACTCATGGTGGAAGGCAAAGGGGAGCTGGTGTAAAGAGATCACAAGACAAGATGGGGGGTGGGGAGGCCGGACGCAGAAGCTCACGTCTGTAATCCTAGCACTCTGGGAGGCTGAGATGGGTGGATTGCTTGAGGTCAGGAGTTTGAGAACAGCCTGAGCAAGAGCGAGACCCCCGTCTTTAAAAAAATAGCCAGGCATTGTGGCAGGCACCTGTAGTCCCAGCTACTTGGGAGGCTGAGGCAAGAGGATGGCTTGAGCCCAGGAGTTTGAGGTTGCTGTGAGCTATGAGAACACAGCACTCTATCAGGGGTGACAAAGTGAGACTCTGTCTCAATTAAAAAAAAAAAAAAAGATGAGGGGAAGGAGGCTCTAGGCTCTTTTTATTAACCAGCTCTTTAATGATTATAAATAGACTTTTCTCATCTGTTTAATGATCATAAATAGACTTTTCTCAAGGTCTATTTGATTAGAGCACTTCTCATCAAAATGCCTTAACATTTTAGATATGCAATAAATGTTAATTCCTTTCTGACTTCCTGTAATTGATCGTCATGTGACATGTTTCTAGTCCTTTCCTCCTGGACACACTCCCAGTTTCTGCTCTAATTTCTCTTTCTTGATGCAGGCCCAGGATAGAACATAAAACTCCACTGTGTCTGGGAGAGTGAAGGACAATGCACCCTTCGCCTCCCTTACTGTACATTGTACATTCTTCTCAGGCTGCCTGGATAGCTGCCTTTGGGGGTCTTAGGAGCACAGTCTGGGGCAGACAAGGAGAACCCCGCACTCAGGTCTCTTCCTCTTAGGGCTCTTGGCCCATCACGAGCAGATGGAAGGAGCTAAGTGGGGACCTGCACATAGGGCGAGGCTTTATCAATGTGGGGCTGGAAACAGAATTGGCGGAGCCTCCAACTTCCTTCCTCAAATCTAGTCCCTATACAACTCTGACAAATCTTCCTTTTACAGCCAGAGAAATTGCAACCCAGGAGCAAGAACCCACCTGGACTGCCAGCAGGAGAAGGCCCTCTCAGTCTGCCTAATCCAGGGCATCCCTGAGTGGAACCCTGGTACTCATCCCCCTCCATCACCAGAGGTGCATACCCAGTGCCCACCCCAGGGGTGTCCTGCACCCCACAGGCCATCCAGCGGATGAGAGGCTCTGCCTCCAGCAGGAAGGAGAGGGACAGGGTTGTGAAGTAGGCTGTGCTAGGCCAAACAATACCCCTCCCCCAAAAGAATTAGGGTCCTAATCCCTGGAACCTGTGAGTATGTTACCTTAGCAAATGGGACTTTGCTGTTGTGACTGAGTGAGGACCTTGAGATGGGAAGATTATTCTGAATCATCCAGGTGAGCTCAGTGTAATCATATGCATCCTGAAGAGGAGACAAGAAGGTCAAAGACGGAAAAGGGGGAATCAATGGAAGCTTTTTTTTTTTTTTTTTTGAGACAGAGTCTCAAAAGCTGTCCATGATGCTATTCTAGACAGCCCAACTTAATGTTGCAGTTTTCTGTCCATCCGAGTCCCTCATTGGAGGGCGAGCTCCTTGGGGATTAGAGCTATGGTAGTGTCTGCTAAAAGTGTGTTAGACTGAGTGGGATTTGTGTTGAGTACTTCTGATTTCTTTCAACCTGCCTCACCATACACAGCGCATTACCCAAAACAGAAGCTCTCCCTCTGCATCTCTGGCAAGTTCTCTTTCAATGTCCTTGCCTGGCCATTATTAATACATAGGTCACTACGAAGGTTTTGAGATTGACTGCGTTATGGTCCATTATTTCATTTCCATGAAACACGTCAACAGCGTCCTTTCTGATTCACCTGTGCAAGTTTCAACTTGCTCAGCTTATCAGCGTGGCTGGGAGGGCTTCATGTGCAGATTTTACATTTCTTTTATTACTTCTTTCTTTATTTTTTTGCCTTTCAAATGAGTTGCTTTAATTTCGGGGGATACGGAGTTTAGGGTAGAACAAAGACTAAAGAGCAGACTCCGGCAGGATTCTGGGCTGGTTTTACTTTAATTCACAGCTAAGGTAGAAATGGCTAAGTTAAAAACGGCTAAAGAGATGATGAACCACTATATGACTTTTTTTCCTACAAAAGTTTGTTCTTAAATGTACAACAGGCTCCAAGACAACACTTCATTTTAGCTTTAGGTGGCAAAAGATGTCATGGCAGGGAATACAGATAGAGGACTCAAGAGCCACCATGGCCTCAGGCACAAGGAACAACTTACTTTTTGGCAGATGTCTTAATTCCACCTGTGGCCAGGCAGCCCTTCCCTGTGGCCTTCCCTTCACTTTTAGCTCCTGGAGTTTCCTCTGTGCCTCTTTTTGTCTCTGTGTGAATGCCTTATCTTCCTCATTCGTCTCTTGGGCCTGCTTCTTGGGCTGTTTCAGAGGCTTTTTCTATCACCTTTGCTGCTAGACCTGGCGCTGCGGCCCCTTCCCCAGACCGTGTCTGGGTTTTACCTTTCTTGATTTTTCTGTATCTCAAAGGTTATGTGACTCATGTATAGATGTTACCATGGTCACCTAGTATTTTGTTTGCACACCTACAGTTGAAGAAGTCCTTCCTCCCAACCACCCCCAACCACCCACCTCCTCCACAACCCTTAGGAATTTTGAATCAGGACCAAGAAGTTCCAGCCCAGGCTGGCTGCTTCCTTGAATGGAAGTCATGTAAACCCAGCTGCTGCTGTTTCCACTGGACATCTTCTACCCCAAGTTATGAACATCCCAGAAAACAAATGGGGAGGCAGAAGCAGGCGGGAGAGGACACGGAAACGGAGACCTTTCTACACTTCCACGCTGCCTGGGTCCCTGGTTTTAGTCCATCCCTGAGGCCTGGCAGCAGCCCTGCCCTGGAATGCCTGAGATATCTTTGGGGCCTTTCCAGTGGATTTCCTGTTTTGCTTAGCCCGGCCAGAGTTGATTTCTATCACTTGCAACCAAAGAAGTCCTTAAAAAATTGGAATGAACAAGCCTGAGCCAAGAACAAAGTGTTGCCACATCATATATATGGTACATTCTCAAACCAAATATGGTAAAGCTTCTCTTACCCAGAGGTCAGGAGTGTGACCCCTTGCCCGTGCAGAACACTGTAGAAAACCCAGAAGGAGGAAGGGGGCCTATTGTTCTGTCTGCCTGGCTGCAGGGTGGGAGCCAAGAGAAGCAAAAGGGACAAGGCAGAGCATCAAATCATGGGGTGGAGTGAAGTATGGGGTGCAGCCAAAAATTGAACACTGAGGGGTGGAAGCCAAAGACACCAGGATCCAAAGGCCAAATAGACACACAAACCACAGGAGTGGGCCAGGGTTTAACCAGGGCCAGGGCCCTTCAGGCATCCGAGAGCCCAAATTAATGCCCTAAGGAAGAGGCTATTCTATGTGTACAAACACCCCTCTTATTTTTTTCTTTTTTTCTGAGACAGAGTCTCACTCTGTTACCCTGGTTAGCATGCAGCCTCCCAAGTAGCTGGGACTACAGGCATATGCCACCATGCCTGGCTACTTTTGTGCTGCTGTTGTTTTTCAAGACAATGTCTCATTCTGCAGCCCTGGGTTGAGTGCCATGGCATCATCACAGCTCACAGAAACCTCAAACTCTTCGGTTCAAGAGATCCTCTTGCCTCAGCCTCCCAAGTAGCTGGGAGGCTACAAGCGCACGCCACCACACCCAGCTAATTTTTTCTATTTTTATTAGTGATGGGGTCTCATACTTGCTCTGGCTGGTCTTGAACTCCTGAGCACAAGCAATCTATCTGCCTCAGCCTCCTAAAGTGCTGGTGTAATCCTCCTAAAGGATTTTGGGCATGAGCCAACCTATTTGGCCTACCTTTTTTTTTTTTTTTTCTCTTTTTCGTAGTGATAGGGAGGTGCTTTCGCTCAGACTGGTCTTAAACTCCTGATCTCAAACAGTCTACCTGCTTCAGCCCTCTAGAGTGCTAGGATTACAGGCGTGAGCCAGGATTACAGCCTCACCCAGCCCAAACACCCCTCTTAAAGGCCCAGAATCCCTGTCACTGACTCCTCCCATTTTTTAAGAGCCACTGAGTCACGACTGTAGTTCCTGAGCCCCAGTCAACCCTAAGTCAGAATCATAACGTTCATAAGAGTAGCCTGTAGGGTTGGATTGCGTACCTCTTTACTCTTGTTTTAGGATCAGTCTTAGCCGGCTGGATTAGTCTCTTGCCCACCATGGATTGGATTCTGACGTTAGAAGTGGGGACAGATGCAAGGAGTAGAAAGAAAGAATCACAGTGATAGCAGCTGGAAGTGCTACTGCAGGGTTTCTCAAGCTCTGCCTTAATGACATGAGGCCAGCTCATTCTTCTTTGTGGGGAGCAGTCTTATGCATTGCAGGATGTTTACCAGCATCTCTGGGTTCTGCCCACAATAGAACACATCCCTAGCAAACACCTCTCCATTAGCGTCAACCAAAAATGTCTCCAGACATTGTTATACGTCTTTAGGGGACGGAATCACCCTAGGTTGAAAACTACTGTGGAGGCCAGGCAAGGTGGCTCACAGCTGTAATCTCAGCACTCAGGGAGGCCGAGGCAGGCAGATCACATGAGCTCATAAGTTGGAGACCAGCCTGAGCCAGAATGAGACCTCATCTGTACAAATAGCAAGCGTTGTGGTGGGCACCTGTTGTCCCAGCTACTCGGGAGGCTGAGGCAAGAGACTCGCTTGAGCCCAAGAGTTTGAGGTTGATGTGAGCTATGGCGCCACAGCACTCTATCCAGAGCAACAAAGTGAGATCTGTCTCAAAAAAAAAAAGAAAGAAAGAAAGAAAGAAAAAAGAAAACTACTGTGGAGGAGAAAGACAGTGAGCAAGAAGCAGTTAAAGAAATATTCATTAAGAACCAGAAAAGTGCAACAGCCTAGGGGCAGAGCTCAATAGATGAGGTGACCCTCGTGGGTGAGTGGGATATGTCAGAAAGGGGTACCCCAGTCATACTGCACTCACCACTCATTTGGAGAGTCCCCTCACTACAGCCCAAAGGCCAGTATCTGATGCTTTCCTATGTTTTGCAAGGGAGGCAGAACAGCGTCAGTCCCCTCTCCCCTTTTAAAATAGACACGGAGGATTGACAAAATTCAATGAGTTAGTCAAGGTTCTCCAGATAGTCTGTGGCCAAGCCAGACTCGGGATTGCTTCCCCTGACTCCTGGGCTGACAACTCCAATGGCTATTCCCCCAAGAGGTAGCAAAACGGTGCTGACCAGCCCATTTAAGAGAGACCTGAGGCTCGGCACCTGTAGCTCAAGCTGCTAAGACGCCAGCCACATACACCTCAGCTGGCGGGTTTGAATTCAGCCTGGGCCCACCAAACAACAATGACAGCTGCAAAAAAAAAAAAAAAAAAAAGCCTGGTGTTGTGGCAGGTGCCTGTAGTCCCAGCTCCTTGGGAGGTGGAAGCAGGAGAATGGCTTGAGCCCAGGAGTTGGAGGTTGCTGTGAGCTGTGATGCCACAGCACTCTACCCAGGGCGACAGCTTGAGAATCTGTCTCAAAAAATAATAATAATAAAATAAAAATAAGAAAGACCTGAGCGAGAAAGAAAGCGCCTTTGTGCCTCCCTGGGGAGGATGGCTACACAGGGAGCTTTCTTCTCCTTGTGGCACCCTTTGACGATGCCTGCCACATGGTAGAACCTCACTAAATGTCTGTTGAGTTGAATTAAATTTTAAAGGTTTCTACACTGATTATTTCTGGCTTGGGGCTCGGAGGGCAATGGGTTAAATTTAAGCCCTGTCTGAGACCCTCCCCACAATCCCAGGTGTATCTCCCTTTCTGGGTCCTTCCCAAAGCAGCCTGAGGTCTTCTCTTGGACGACCCCTTCCCACACTTCCCCCGGGGTTTGACCGGCTCGCTGGGCTTATGGAGAGGTCCAGAAGAGTTGGGAATCTCTGCCTCTCACGCAGAACATGCCCGTGGTGCAGGCATGCAGACTACGAGGTGTCACGGGTGGTGGTGGTCTCTGCCTCGCTTCCTGTTTGCAGCGTCGCCGTCCCCCACGCCCAAATCTGAAGAGGTCACCGCCTAGGGGGTCATAATTACAGTCTGGCACCTGGAGACTCGCCAAGCATATTTGCTCTTTTTTCTCAGAGCACCATGACCAAAAACATAAGCCGAGTTAGATTAACTTCTGTCTGGCACAGACGCACAGTGGCTGCGTGCTGCACACACATGTGCGAGGATGTGAGTGAATGTGGCTTGAAAGTGGGGGAGGGGGAGCGTGGGAGGGAATGTGAGAACCTTCTCTGTGTGCGCATGCGCACCTGGGTCCTGTGCAGGCGTTTTTTACTTGGGGTTATTTAGGGTCTGCACTCAGCTTACTGGGAGCAGATTCTCAGCTGAGAGGCGTACGCCTGAGCGTTTCTTTTTTTTAGTAGAACAGGGAGGGCGCTGTGATGAGTCACGCCAGTGGCTGGACAGAGGGAAGGCCTGGCTGGGGAAGGAGGCTCCCTGAGCTGGTTTCCTGCAGCCATGTCCCTTCATATAGGGCCAGAAAGAATGGCCTTTGGCAGCTGTGGGAAGCTCCCAGACCATGGGCACTGTCCAGGAGGGTCACATCTCTGGACCTCAAGGTGGGAATACACAGCTCAGTGTGTGCCCAGGGCCCTGAGCAGACCACACACACCTAGCGAGAGGTAGGTAGGCGGCTACTCCCACTGGCCCAGGAAATTCACATCAGGGGACTTCCTGAAGGCTCAGTCCTAAGACAGCCGATCTGAAGTCCAAACTCAACCACGGAAAAAACTGGCCCGTTCATCATGGTCCAGTCCCCCCAGTCTGGAGTCCAAGACAAGCTCTCCTATCTCCTGCTGCCAGACGGCGGGATGGAGACTTGCACTCTAAGAACGACTGTCACAGGAAGACCCTGCAATCTTTCGGGGTGGCAAGATGAACCAAGAACTCCTCAACAAGCAGCGGAAAGCATAGCAGAGAAACAGAGGAAGATTCACACTGAGAAAACACTTTGGGGGACTGTTCCAGACACGGAGCCAAGTGCTGCCTCATATACCGACTCAGGGATCTTCTAGGAGGCAAATCAATGCGACAGGGCATGGGGGCATTAGACCACTCAAGGGACAGATGAGCAAACGGAGGCTCAGAAGTGTAAGTGACTTTGCTGTTACCACGCAGCTATGCAGTGGCAGAGCCAGAATTCAAACAAGGTCAAGAATAAGGTACAAAATGTCCAGCAATCAATAGACTGGATAAATAAACAGAGGTTTATTTATGGAATACTGAGCAGCCATTGATGTTTCTTGGTGGAAGAATATCTAATGGCCTGGAAAGATGGTCAAGATACTTAGTTGGGTGAGGGGGGAAATGCAGGTTGTACAAAATAGCATGTGTAGGTGGGTTGTTTAAAATAAAATAAAATACAGAGGATGATTTCCAAGAAGAAAATAAAAATATTAGCAGGGGCTTTCTCTAAATAACAGGAATAGTTGTGGTGTCCACTCTGTGACTTTGTCCCTTCTTTTTTTTTACAATGCTCATTTTGTAACAAGGACAAATCTACAATGCTCATTTTGTAACAAGGACAAATCTGACTCACAAGAGTGCGGACTTTGTTTCGGGGGGGGGGGGGTGCTGGTGTCGTGGCTGGCACTTTCAGATGAGGACTGAGTGGGCAGGAGGGTGTGGTGGGAAGCAACGCCCTTCCTAGGAATGCATCCACCTTTTTTGTAGACCTGACAGCAGGCTGGGGAGGTTGGGTGCAGGCCCCAGCTGGGGGTGTCCTGGCTAGCTCTGTGTGCACACGTAATACCATGCCACCCGTCTGGGCCTGTGCTTTCAGGGCTGGGTGGGAGGTGGGGGGCAGGCAGAGTTAGACCAAGTGTGCCCTGGGTGTGTACAGAGGGGGCAGGAGAGTTGGAGAGAGGTTCTTAAATGTGTGCATGTGTGTCAAATTTAGGAGAGGCGGTGTCCCCACTCAAAATAGCAAGAGTGGCAACAAGAGGTCAGTCATCTAGAACTGTAGATTTCAACCTTAAACAGTGTTCTCTTTAAAACATATATTTTAATATTTTGTAATAGGCCAGGCACGGTGGCTCATGCTTGGGGAGGCCAAGGCAGGAGCTCAGGAGTTGGAAACCAGCCTGGAAAAAAAAAATAGAAAAATTAGCCAGGCATTGTGGTGGGCACCTGTAGTCCCAGCTCCTTGGGAGACTGGGGCAAGAGGATCACTTGACCCCAAGAGTTTGAGATTGTTCTGAGCTATGATGATGCCATGGCATTCAACCTCATGGCAAGAGAGCGAGACTGTCTCAAAAAAAAAAAAAAAAAGCCGGGCGTGGTGGCTCACGCCTGTAGTCCCAGCGCTGTGGGAGGCCGAGGCGGGTGGATTATCTGAGCTCAGAGGTTCAAGACCAGTATGAGCAGCAGTGAGCCAGAGTAAGACCCCGTCTCTACCAACAACATCAAAAACAGCCAGCACAACTAGAGGAAGAAGAAAATCAACAAAAAGGGAGTACTTCAAACAAAGAAGAATGAACAAGCAAACTGAAATTAAAAGTTAAAAAAAAAAAAGAATAAGACCCATGTCTTTACTAAAAATAGAAAAAATAGCTGGGTGTTGTGGCAGGCACCTGTAGTCTCAGCTACTTGGGAGGCTGAGACAAGGAGGATCACTTGAACCCAGAATTTGGAGTTTGCTGTGAGCTGTGATATCACAACACCTTAGACTGGGCAACAGAGGGAGACTCTGTCTCAAACATATATATGTGTGTGTATATATATATATAGTAATAGTTTAACAGCATGAAAGTAAATTTGTTATAATATAACCTACTGTACAGACATAACATTATTAACTAATATTATAACTATATTATAAAGGAGAACAATAACTTATAATAAAACATGTAATTCAGTATGTAAATGCTCAGGAATGACTACATTCAGTACGTGAATACTTAGTGGGCACGATTACAATGGAAGACAACATTCTCACCACCACCAAACCTGCACACATTTCCAAGATTCTCCCCAGGGGAGAGTCAGCTGAGAACAATAACAGTGTCTGTTATATAATGAGTGGTTTCTAGAAGCCAGGCAAGGTTCTAAATCCTTTTTATACATGAAGCCATGTAATCTTCACAACACTAGGAGGTAGGTACTCTTACTGGCCCCACATTACAGAGGAGAAACAAGCACAGAGAGGTTGAGTTACTCATACAAGATTACACAGCTAGTTTGGTGGTATTTGAACCCCAGCAAACTGGTCTTTCTTAAGGGTGGAGACACAGCCTAACTGGATTAGATCAAAGCTGAGTAGCACTTCCTCCAGGTACCCTAACCTGCAGTGTTTCTCAACCTTGGCACTATTGATATTAGGGGCTGGATAATTCTTGGTTGTGGGCCCGTCCTGTGCATGGTAAGATGTTTAGCAGCATCTCAGGCTCCCACCCACTAGATGCCAGTAGCACCCTTTCCAGTTGTAACCAGCCCAAATATCTCCAGACATTGCCAAATGTCCCCTGGGGGGGCAAGACTGAAGTTAAGAACCATTGGTTTAGGGCGGCGCCTGTGGCTCAAGGAGTAGGGCGCCGGTCCCATACGCCGGAGGTGGCGGGTTCAAACCCAGCCCCGGCCAAAAACCACAAAAAAAAAAAAAAGAACCATTGGTTTAGAGTTAAAAAGGCAGAATCAACTTAATTCAGGTCTAGAGATACGGGTAGACTTCCTAAGAGAAAGGCAGACCAGTGGTCTAGTGAGGAGGGACGTGGATGGCATGGGTGTAACAAAAGGCAGGTGACTTGCATACAGGACGTGTGTGTTGGGGCAGTTGTGCATAAGTGCAGAGAGAAGAAAAGCTCACGGCTGGGCCTCGTAGCTATGTGGTTAGGGGCTGACCATTTCGAAACTGGCCTGCGCCTGCTAAACAACAATGACAACTACAACAAAAAAACAGCCCGGCGCTGTGCCGGGCGCCTGTAGTCCCAGCTACTTGGGAGGCTGGGGCAAGAGAATCACTTAAGTCCTAGAGTTTGAGGTTGCTGTGAGCTGTGACGCCACCGCACTCTACTGAGGCAGCATAGTAAGACTCTGTTTCAAAAAAACAGAGAAAAAAAGCTCTGATTATAGGGCAAGAAGGATCGTAGCTCACTGCAGTCTCAAACTCCTGGGTACAAGTGATCCTTCTGCCTCAGCCTCCCCAGTAGCTGGGACCACATGTGTGGTACCACACTGGCCAGGTTCTTCTCGAGTGTCATCCCATCCTGCCCTGGGCAAGGACCCCTGATTAAGATAGCACCTAGAAAAGATTTTGGTTGAGGATCCCATGTTGATCAGAATTTACCAAGCCTTTCAATGCTCACCCCCTACCAGGAGTTTAGCTTGAGTTTCAGACCCTCAGATGAACCACAGACCGCACGTGGAGACCCACCTCTCTTTTGTAATCTCAGCTCATTCTCAGCCAATCCCCCCGCCACCTTCTAGATCAGGCGTCCTCAAACTTTTTCAACAGGGGGCCAATTCACTGTCCCTCAGACCGTTGGAAGGCCGGACTATAGTTTAAAAAAAAACAAACTATGAACAAATTCCTATGCACACTGCACATATCTTATTTTGAAGTAAAAAACAAAACGGGAATAAATACAATTCACACAGCTTCATGTGGCCCGCGGGCTGCAGTTTGAGGATGCCTGTTCTAGATCCTGACAGCCATATACAGTCTCTTTGGCCTCAGCTGGCAGAGGAGAAGTGGGAGAGCTCTGGGTTCCTGACCCTGGGAAGAGTGAGGAATGGATCAGACAACTGCCTTGGGCTGATCAGTAAGGACGTCTGCAGTCCTCCCCTCCCCTCCTGCTGTCTGCTGACCCACTCCGGGGGAAGAGGGGATTCTCAGACAGCCCTTTGGCCACAGCACTTGGCTCTTGACTGGAATAATCAGAGTCAGAGCCAGAAATGATGTCATGCCTCTGCAGGAGAATGAAAGATGACTTTCAACAAGGCACTTACCTTGGCCTCAGCCCTCTTGTTTGTCAAGCGAGTTGGGATGGACTTGACAGGTTTTAACATTCCTGGGCTGCCATTCTGATTTGCAGACAGATGTCCTCCTGGGCAAGTCCCTCTGAGAAAAGTGTGACAGCCATGGCTTTGCATACTCAGCTCTCCTGCCATCCCTGTTCCTGTAGTTGCCCTGGGGAACTTCTCTCCTTTCCAGCTGGTACCAGTGCAGTTGTCAGTCATGGTGCCCTACCCTGCTTCCCAAAATGTAAAGGTGGGCATGTGGCCCAGGCCACCCAGTCAGGGGACTCTCCCTGTGTTGATTGGTTCATTAATGTATAGGTCCCAAGCAAGCCAGTTAACAGCTTTCTCTGGGATATGAAAGACAGAAGTTATGCCTCCAGGGATATATTAAACTGGAAAGATGTGAGTCTAAGGCCATCAGTGGTCATCTTCCTGACAAAGGAAGAAATCCCATCTGAGGAATAAAGCCAGGACACGGAGACAAAGCTGAGCGCCCAAGAAAGATAAAGCCCTGGTGATATTATTTGAGCCCCTGGATTGAACTGTGCCTGAAGATAGTACCCAGCTGCAGCTTAACAAATTCCCTTTTTGCTTAAGCTACTTTGACTTGGGTTTCTGTAACTTGCAACTGAAACAGACCTACACAAAGCAAGTTCCCAGTTGGGCTGTGAGAGAGGTATTTAGCACATGGATGGGTAGAACATGTCAGACAGGGTTCTTGTATTTTATTTTATTTATTTATTTATTTATTTTTTGAGATAGTTTCGAGTTGTCGCCCTCGGTAGAGTGCCGTGGTGTCATGGCTCAGAGCAACCTCAAAGTCTTGCGCTTAAGCGAGAATCTCTTGGCTCAGCCACCCGAGTAGCTGGACTGCAGGCGCCTGCCACAAAGCCCAGCTATTTTTTGTTGTTGTTGTTGTTGCAGTTATTGATGTTTTAGCTGGCCTGGGGACCAGGTTTGAACCCATCACCCTCAGTGTATGTGGCCGGTGCCCTACCTACTGAGCTATGAGTGCCGCACAGACAGGGTTCTATATACCTATAGCCTGAGCCAAGGAACCCCAGAACCTCCAGTATATCCCTTGTCCTATGTGCTTTGACAATCTCTCCGCTAGAGCTGTGGAAAGGAACTTGTACCCATCGCCCATGCCAGTACACACATTTTTCAAGTTCAAATATGACAGCATCCTTGAAAAAGAACATGCTTGCCTTCAACCACACAGAACCCTGGGATTCAAGGGTCTCAGGGATGGGCTCTGCATTCAATGCCCACCCACGTCAGGGGAGGTCTGCATCCTCTGGCACTAGGATTGCAGGACCTGAGTGCTGAGACTGGTCCACCAGGCCCTGTTTGTGCCTGGCAGGTTAGAATTGCCCTTTCACTGCCTTAGGCTGAAGACTGAGGAATCCAACCCCACCTGCAGAGCCTACAAGGACCTGGATCTTGGTATCACTGAGTAGTGTGCGTGCAGCATCTGGGTTCTTCCGTCAGTGTTCCACCCTGCTAATGACGGAATTGTGCCCCTCAAAATATTTGTACGTTGAAGCCTTAACCTTGGGCAATGCCTGTGGCTCAGTGAGTAGGGTGCTGGCCCTGTATACTGAGGGTGGTGGGTTCAAGCACCACCCGGGCCAAACTTCAACAAAAAAGCCAGGCGTTGTGGTGGGCACCTGTGGTCCCAGCTACTCAGGAGGGTAAGGCAAGAGAATCACCTAAGCCCAAGAGCTGGAGGTTGCTGTGAGCTGTGATGCCACAGCACTCTTACCGAGGGTGGCAAAGTGAGACTCTGTCTCTCTAAAAAAATAAATAAATAAATAAAGCCTGGCTCAAAGGAATAGGGTGCTGGCCCCATATACTGGAGGTGGCAGGTTCAAACCCAGCCCCGGCCAAAAACTGCCCCCAAAACATGAGGCCTTAACCTTTAATGTGACTGTATTCAGAGACAGATCTTTTGGGGGTAATTAAGGTTCAATGAAGTTGTAAGGGTGGAGTCTTAATCCAAAAGCACTGGTGGGATTACCAGAGGAAGAGGAGATCTCACTCCCTCTCTCCATGTGTACAAAGGAAAGACCATGTGAGAAGGCTGGGAGAAGAGCCCTCACCAGAACCCAACCCTGTTGTTCTCCTAATTTGAACTTTTAGCCTCCAAAACTGTGAGAAAATAAATCTCTTTTGTTTAAGCCATGCAGTCAGTCTGTGATGTTTTGTTTTGGCAGCCCAAGCTAAGACACAGTGCCCTTTACCCTCACTGGAAAGTACCCTCTATGTACTCCCCTCTTTGGGGGCAAGGAAATAGTTCTTAGCAAGCAAGTCTCAGCAGTGCCCATGCACCAGGCATTGTCCTAAGCACTTTCCACACCTTAGCTCACTGAATCATCATCATAACCCCAAGAAGTAGCTAGAATTATAACCTTTATACAGATGAGGAAACTGGAGCACAGAGAAGTTAAGGAACCAAGGTAACACAGTAATACTGTAAAATTGGATTAAAAAACCACATTGTGACCACAGCAACCTCAGAGTCTCAGCACCAAAAAAAAAAAAAAAAAAAAGTAAAATAAATAATCTCCAGTAGTCCTCCACACTGGGAAACTGGAGAAAAGAGATCACAAAAAGACCGCCTGCCACAACCCAAAAGAATTGGCAGGGATGAGCTGTGCACAGCCCTGCGTGCAGACAGCTGGCAGAGTTCTGCTGTGCTCCCCAGCTTAGTGCAGTCCAAATGGAAGTGACCTGGCCCCTTGAGGGAGATGCCTTCACATTGAGTAGCTGTGTGACCTTGCCTAAATCATACCATGGGAATAAGAGGTGAGTGACATTCCCTTAGTTCTGTGGTTCTAAAAGCATGTAGGCACAGTCCCTAGGTGAGGATGGTGCTTTTGAGGGTGTTGTGTGGACTCATCTGGCTCTGAGTGCCCCCTGAGGAGCTGAGAGGTGGGGACAAGGGTAGTCCAAGTACAGATGCCAATCTTGCCCTGAGGAGGGCAGCAGAATCTGCTTTGTGCCCACACATCCCCAGGTGCTGAAACTGAGGACTCACCTGCAGGTCCAGTCCCTTCCAGACCTTTCCAGAAGCCTTACTCAACTCTGGTGGCCAAGTGCCAAAGTGCCATGACCTCAAGACCTATAATGGTTCCCAAGTCTTTGTTTGATGGGGCATTGAACCCTTCCAAGACCCAGCTCCTTGTGTCCTGTGGTCCCCAATGCCCTGGACCCTGGGTTCAGAGGGAAATGGTGGGTCTTAGCATCCTAGGACAGTGCCTCAGATAGCAACCCAAGGGCCTGGGTGAGTGAGGCTCAGAGGCTGGAAACCAGAGACTTGGCCCTTCGGGGGCCTCCTTGTGATGGCACCCGTGGCCCAGCAGGTGTCGCTGTGTTGCCGGTGGGATGAAAGGTGGTGGGGAAGATCTCCACTATCCACCCTAGGGACTGGGGAAGTATAGACAAGAGCAAGGCACGGGCCCATTGCCAACCTTGAGACCCTCAGAAGCACCCACAAGAGGCCCATGTCTTGGTCTCCATCAAAGGCCTGAACTGAAATGAGGGTGGTACAGATGGACAGTGCTGGGGCTGTCTGCCTGCCAGGCCTTCTCACCCAGCAAGCACCCTCAGACACACCCAGTGCCCCTCTCCAGCAGCTTAGCCCCAGCTGCCTGGGTGCTACTCTCTAAGCCCCAACGTGCAATGGGTGTCAGTGGGCATACAGGAAGCTGTCATTGGCTCTAGACCCAAGCAAAGGTGCTTCAAAATCAGGCAGGCTGGGAGGTTAGAACTGTCCATCATTTCCAGCTTAGTCTGAAGGCGAGTCACTCTGAAAGCAGCCCTCCCCTCCTTGCTGACACACACATACAGGCTTCCTTCCCATCTCCTCTGCTTGGAGAGGGAGTGGGGAGGAAGCACATGGTTTGGATTATTTTAATTTCTTTCTTTTTTTTTTTTTGTCCTCGCCTCTGAGCCCCAAAGCCCCAAGCACAGGAGAACCTTGACATTGCAGGACTTGCCACCTGTCTAGACCCCATCTGCCTGAGGATGGCTCACCCTGCATCCCAGAGTCTCCAGGTAGGTCCCATCTGGTCTGAGAGGTCAGTGGTCGAGTTCCAGTTCCAGCCTCTCTGGTTTCCCAGGCCAGCCTTGGGGAGGAAAGGTCTGAATGAGGAGGGGACTGGAGGGCAGGTATGGTTTGAGGCCTGCCCCTCCAGCTGCAAGTTCTCTCTCTGACTCTTCTCCAGAGGAGAAAATCAAAAAGAGGCCGGGGAGGAAATGCAGCAGTTCAGTGTGAGACCAAAAAGGAGTGTGGGGGCGGCGCCTGTGGCTCAAGGAGTAGGGCGCCGGCCCCATATACCAGAGGTGGCAGGTTCAAACCCAGTCCCAGCCAAAAAAAAAGGAGTGTGGGGTGGGCAGACACAAGAAGAGGGAGAAGGGTGTGGCCTTAGCACTTGCTAGGGGGTGGCGTGGGACATCTGACTGAACAGCAGACTTATTTAGGAGGTTCTGGGGTTTGGCCCAGCAAACCCGTCTGGACCAAACTGCACAACCTCATGACTCCCAGAAGCCCTGTCCAGTTTCTATAGCATATCTGTGCAATTCTGTCCAAAATCCTGCACTCATATAGATGTGCGTGTGTGTGTGTGCACACGCATGACCAGGCAAGTCAGCAGTGCCAGTAACATCGTGCTTGGGAGTTCTGAAAGAAAGCCTTTTCCTAGAATTGTTGCATGTCAGAGCAGCAAAGGAACTGAGGGCTCCCATGGGCTGCTCAAAGTACAGGAGAGAAGATTAAGGTCCAGGGGGTTGAATCATATGCCTCTGGTCACTGGCAAGTGAACAACTTAATAAAATTTGCCACAGCCTTGTCTTAGCTGGTATGTGAGTCCCCCAGAGGTTAGAGACAGAAGCACCGTGGAAGTGGAATATCAAGATATTTGTTTTCTCTTCTGCCTGTGGCAGCAGCAGGGATGGTGGCAGCACCTGGTGCCAGCTGTGCCAATCTCAAGCAGGACAATGAGCAGAGGGCTGTGAAAGAGCGTGTGTAAGGACTGCGCTCTGGGGACAAGCTTCTGTGCTTGGAGTCCTGGCCCTGTTACTTATGACATGTTTCTTACCATCTCTGCACCCCAGTTTTCTCATCTGGAAAATAGGGGCAATGTACTACCTCCCTCACAGGGCTGGTAGATCAGATGGCGGGATACATGCACTTAGAAAGAGGCCTGGGGCTTTCAGCCAGAGACGCCATCTTCCAGGAATTCACCAAAATGACGAACACACAGGGAAAGAGGAGAGGTACCCAATACGTGTTCTCCAGGTCTTTTAGAAAACACGGAGTTGTTCCTTTGGCCACATCCATGTGAATCTATAAGAAAGATGATATAGTAGACATCGAGGGAATGAAAAAAGGCCTGTCCCACACATGTGACCATGGCAAAAGTGGAAGAGTCAGTCCCCAGTGTTATCCAGCACGCTGTTGTTCTTGCCAAGAGGATTAATGTTCGTGTTGAGCATAGTAAGCACTGTAAGAGCCAAGATAGCTTCCTAAAACACGTGAAGGAAAATGATCAGAAAAACAAGGAAGCCAAAGAGAAAAGTACTCGGGTTCAACTGAAGTGCCAGCCTGCTCCACCCTGAGAAGCCACTCAGTGAAAACCAATGGAAAGGAGCCTGAGCTGCCGGAAACCTATTCCCTATGAATTCATGGCATGATAACGCCACGCTTAGTATAGGCCACATGAGAACCAAGAGAACCAGCTGAAAGGGGGCATTAAGTGCTGAGACCTGTTCCTCACGAACTCATGGTGTAATAGGCACAGAAAGCTTTGTTGCAGCCAACGGAAAGGACACTGAGCTGCTGGAATCTCTTTCCTGTGAATTCATGGCATGACAGTTATAAAAAATAAAACACTACTGAAAAAAAAAAAGAAAGAAAGAAAAGAAAAGAAAGGAGCCTGGTGTGCATAAAAGCTCAGTAGAGGTGCGTCCTGTGACTATTCCCTGCTTGCCCCTTCACCAGGACTCCAGCTAGCCTGCCTCACCTCACAGCTAGCCCGGGGCTCACCTCCTGGGGAGTTTCAGCTCAGAGGCTTTGCTTTTACTAATTTACTTTGTAATTCCCTAACCTGACCTGCAGATGTCTCATATAAAAGAGCTTGCCACCTCCTGGTGGCAGTGAGAACTGCAGGCAAGTTGCTTAGTGCCCAGCTTTGTCCTATGATGGGAGCTAGGGTTTGGAGTAGGCTAAGAGCCTCGAGCGACAGGCTGATTCGTCCCGGAGTGGTCAGGCTAGTGTCGTTGGGACAGGATGCTCAGACAGTCAGGGGCTTATATTATCCTACTTACTGGACTCTTGTGGTGTTCTTCAAAATATGCATCTAGTAGAGGATTCCTGCCTTGTGGAGCCTGCTGGCATCAGCACAAAGAGCTATTTCTTGGTGTTAGTTATTTTTATTATTGTCATTTGCTTTACTCTTTTTATTTCCACCCCCACCCAACCCCTGCTCCTCTGGCTGTTCACTGCCTATTAAAACCAACAAGAGTTGCAGAGCCAGAGCCTCATTTTAAGGTGAGGACCCGAGCACAGAAAGATGTTTATCTGTGGCTGGTGTGAGCTCTGTTGAGCCACTGAATCTAGGCTGGCCAGGGCCAGGTTACTTCCCTTCCCTAGTAACAGCTGCAGAACCATGGAGGAGAGCACTCTTGGGATCTGGTCCCTGGGCTGGGTCCATTTAAAGAAGGCACACTTGAGCCTGAGCCTGGGAGAGCTGACAAGAGAGAGGAGTATGGGCTCCATGCTGGCATGAGGCCCACCTGTCCCTCCACCCCTTCAAGAAGCTGTGACAAACAACCTCGCCTAGTGTCCAAGCGCCTGCCAAGGCCTGTCATATTAAAATCTTGTAAGACTCCACAAGGAGTCCAATTTCAACCCAGCAGGTGGGGAAACCAAGGCAGCAAGAGCCCAATGTGACCAAGGTCACATACAGCGCAACTGGAGGCCAGGCATCCAGGGCTGCAGGCTATGCACTGACCCAACCAAGGCTCAGGCCCTGCACAGAGAGAAATGAACATCTCCCACATCATATCAACAGCAGAGCCCAGAGCTTTCCACCCATGAATCCTCACAGTGGTCCCCCATCCCGGGGAAACTGAGGCTCCCCTGAAAGCCCCTCAGACAGTCAGGTCCATGCCAGGAATCCTGCTCTCAATCAGTCCAGATCCCAGTCGAGTGCCTGAAACACCAGACATCAAAACCCTGGCAGGCCTAGAGAGAAGGGAAGCTTAGTTATGACAGCAGAATGAAGTAAACCAAGAAACCCAGGGAGGGGAGGAAGGACAGAGGCCAGGAATGTCTTGAGGCAACCTGAAAACTCCTTCAGTCTAAAGCAGGCCCACACAGCAGCGCATTCCGCTGCCAGAATGCCTGGTGTGTCCCAGCGCCCTCTGGGTTGGTCGGGGTGTGTTGGTCCAAAAGTCTCACAAAGGTGACGGAACAGTAAGCACGCTCCGGTGTTCCGTGTGGACACACACATTTGGGCACACAAGCACACGTGGGCCAGGCGTGTAAGCCCCCAGGAGTGCGTGTGTGTGTGTGTTTGCGTGCAGTCTACAAACATGTTTTCACAAAGCTCAGGGAGAAGCAATCAGTCATCTCCAAGGAATCTTAGCAACAGCCATCCCCAGAAAAGCCTCCTGCCAGCTGGGGCAGTTGATGAGTCAGCAGAGGCGGCTGCAGGGGGAGGCGGGGGAGAGCTGGGGCAGGGCACAGAGCAGCCTCTCCCTGCCCTGGGAAGGCCTCCAGGCCCAGCCTGGCCGCCGCACCTGGGTCACTGCTTTGGCACTGATGTCCGAGAACACATTCCTGGAACCAGGCGGCTGGAGGGTTTTTCCCTCCTCCTCCCTCCTCCCTCTCCCTCCTCCCTCTCCCTGTCCTGTCCTGCCCCACACCCGCCCTTTTATTTTTCCTTCTTGCTACAAAACCAAAACACCCCATTCAGGCGCAGCAGCCAAATGGCAGGAGCTGGCCAAGGGGTTGGGATACAGGAGCCATCTAGCCCAAGCAGGCCAGAGGATGAGGACACCTCTGGCCAGCCGCAGAGAGGGTCCTGCTAGGGATTGCTGAGCTCTGCTTAAGTCCTACAGGGCAAAAGTGTCATAGTCTGGGGATCCAAGGAACAGGAGTGGCTCCCAGGGAAATGGTCTGAGTCTCTCTACCCTCGTAGCAAGGCCAACATTGCTGACACAAGATGAGGCAAGAGAGTGACCAAAGCATAGAGGGGCACAATTATTAAATCACGACTCCACTGCCTGAGTGCATACCCAGAATTATCTCCTTTTACAGATGGGAAGGTGATGGTGTATACAGGTGAAGGGCGTTAGCCTATGGTCCTGCAATTATTAGCCATGGAGCTAGATGGAATTAAACCAGGTTAGAGCAAACCAGGGGCTTTACCCGATGGGCCACACTGCCTTTCTTCCTAGACTACATCTCATTGCGTGTACCAGAATCACAGCACCTACAAAAAATAAACAAATCAAGGAAAAACCAAAAGAGAGGAGTGCTGTCCCCTACCCATCTCCAGCCCTGCAAGCACACAGGTCTGGGGGAAGAGCCATCTGCAATCTCAGCAGCAGCGGTGCTAACCGCCTGGCCCAGCCCCAATCCCTGGCCTCTTTACTGGAGGCAGGAAATGAATAAAAGCTAAATGAGTTTGAAAATGCCAGGAGGCAGTGTTTATCCCCTTCCCCCCACACTCCCCCTGGCAAAGACCGTGTATAGTTACAGTTTAATCTTGGAAATGCCAGACAGCTGTTCCCCGTTGCTAAGAGACTGGCCTACATTATGCAGATGTCAGGGACCTCAAATGTCTGCCGGAAATTACAGATCATGTCGGAGGAGCCCAACGGCCATCTCCAGGCTGGGGAATCGCAGCGGGAGACCCCTGGGGGATGACAGGAATGAGGAGCCCACCCCTTCCGGTC
Source organism: Nycticebus coucang (assembly GCF_027406575.1). Lineage (NCBI taxonomy): Eukaryota > Metazoa > Chordata > Mammalia > Primates > Lorisidae > Nycticebus > Nycticebus coucang. The sequence goes on along the minus strand of NC_069788.1, from coordinate 108,500,550 downwards.
CCTTCTGGGGGACTGAGGCTATACCCAGCCTTCCATGCTCCCCTCCTATGGCCACTGCGCAGATGCCTGTCTCCACGCTCCAACTCCAGTTCTCCTTCTAGGGACCTCTCTCTGCATACAGTTTAGTGTCCCTCTGTCTTACGGTCTTCCCTGCTGCTGTGAGGCCACCACACTGGCTGGGACAGAGCTGTGAAGAGGAGCAGATCCCACTGTCAGGATTCTACTCCTGAGGTCTCCTCACCTGGAGCTGAAAATGGACACACGCACACCCTGGACTTCTCCCTACCCCACGGAAACCCAAAGTGGGAGCTATCACCGTGGCAACTTCAGGCTATGTGAGCTGTTGCAGCACCGGTCCCTTAAGGAGGGAGCCGTAGTCTGGGAAGGGGGTTTCTCTAACAGAAACCTGATGGAAAGTGACAGGGGAATTCACCTGGGCCCTGGGCTGGGAGGGGAGGAGAAGCATCTCCTCACTTAGGCTAGAGAGGGCTGCTAGGTAATGCCAAGGGAGGTAAGGGCACACACTGGGTCTTCAGGATGCCCCTGGGGCACTGTAGGGGTGGGGAAGGGTAGGCTGGGGCCCGGTGCAGAGAGGGTGCTATGTTTCCCTGACAGCCCACCAAGGTACCTTGAGGACAGAAACTTTCACCCTCAGGTATCCAGGTGGTATCTGCTCTCCCTATTACCAGCTTTGTGACCTTGACCTTCCTCCTGCTGAGCAGCAGCTACCATATAAAATAAAGCCAGGCATACTTCCCATGTCATAGAGGGGGCTTTGATGATAGGAATGGTGTGCGTGTGTGAGAGAGTGCATGCGTGTGAGAGTGCGTGTGTATATGTGTGTGTGTGTGTCCATATGTGGAAATGCTTTAGGGAAAGGTTCTCAGAAGCCCCATGAAAATAGGCCCTTATTACCATCCTTCTGGTCTTCTTAGAAGATGCTGGTGAGGCCCAAGGGAAGCAGCACCATTTATAGAGCCTTTTCCCCAGGTCCCCAGGCCTTCTTCCCTGCAAGCAGACACCACTTCCAAAGACCACCTGACTGAGCTCGTGTCCGCTCCTCTAGTCAGGGCCCCTCCTGCCATTTCTATAGCAACAGTGATGCTGGATGAGGAAATTGAGGCACGAGACTTCCAAGCCTGCCCCAAGTCATCACAAACCATTAGTTAATCCTGTATTCTCCTGCCTCAGCCCCTGCCCTGGGTTCAGACCCCAGGAAGGCCATGACCTCTGTCCCTGGAAAGTTAAGAGTTAGACACCAAGGATCTTGGTGATTATTAATATGTGAGCTGTGAACCTCCTGATTCTCTTGCTCCCTCTGGAGAATGGAGTACCACAGACTTCTTAGGGCTGCTGTGAGGATTAAATAAGATAAAACTTGTAACTTCCTTAGCCCTGGCTAAGCTCTCAATACATTTGAGTTCTTTTCTTAGGGGGAGCCAGTTCCTAGGCCCTGACTCCTTAGAAAGGTGCCAGGCTTTGGCAGGAAGAGCTGGGGCAATTCTTGGGGCTGCCAGCACATCCAGCACAGCGACTGGCTTCTGCCTTTCTGGAAGGTTCTAGAAGGGCTGTGCGGGGATGGTGCACCTGGGAGAACTTTAAGGACGGGAACTAGCCACAAAAACCTGGGAGGAGGGTATTGTCAGGGCCTCAGGGAAGATGCTCCCCCAAAACAGAGGTGGATGGTGGAGGACGGAGCCCCCATCTCCCATGGAAACTGCTGAGCCAGAAAGGTTTGTGTGTAGGGCAGGAGTGCCCCAAGGCTGAGTCACGGCTGGCTCCCGGCTCACTCAGCCCCTCAGGGCCCTCGGAGGCCTGCACTTGGCGGGAGGGAGAAAGCAGCAGCTGCTCCATCTCTGTCTTTGTTCTTTCTCCCTTCCCTGCCGCCTCTCCCCACCCTCGCGGTTCCCTTCCCCAGCTCTCCCTCCTCGCTGACTTTCTCTCACCCTCCTCCTCCCCCCCTTCCCCAGCTCTCCCACCACCTCAGCCCCTCCTCCCCCTTATCCCTCCCTGGAAGCTGATTTCTTGCTTTCTCATCCTTTCTTCCTTAGAGCTCACTACCTCGCTGGGCTGTATTCCCTTCCCACCTCCCTCCTCTGGATCCCCCCTCCATCGTCTCTCTTTCCCTCTCCCTCCTCCATTTCTCCGTCCTCCTTTTTCCTTTCTCCTCCCACCTTCTCACTCCTCTCCCTCAATCCTTCTCTCTCTACTTCAAGGAGACAGCTCAGCCCCTAAACAGACAAAACCAGGTCAAGATCATTCACCCAGCCCTCACCAGCTCTGGTCTGGGAAGCTGGGGTCGAGAGACCAAGGTCAGAGCTGAGCAGAAAACCCGAAAGTGGACGTCCAGCCAAACCTGACCAGTACCTGGAGCCCTCTACCCATCCCTGGGGATCCCTACGCCATGTCACCTGCTTCTCACAAATACCCAGCCTGCCTTCCAGCTCCTTCGGTCTAAGCACCCAGTGAGCCAAGGTGCATCTGAGTCCCTGACCCTCTGCAGTCCTCCCTGACTGTTCTGCTTACCTCCTTACCCTTTGCCCTGGTACAGGGAATCAAGGTGAAAAGAAGGCAAGAAAGAATTCAGAAGCAGTAATGACCTGCTTTGAACTAGAAGGAAAATGGCTGGGAGAAGGGCCACACCATCTTAGAATAGGAAGTGCCCATCATCTTGGGGGTTTGAAAACAGACATGTTGAGTTTGAATCTTGACCTTCCTTCTTAATTAGCCAATGACCTTGTGTAGGATGCTTGCTGCCCCTCAATGCCCTCCCCTGCAAAATGGGGACAATAAACAGAGCAACCCCCGCCACTACCACCACCCCTGTTGTGAGGGGCACTAAGAAAATGCAAGGGAAGCTTTTGGCACCGCTCCGAAGTACCAGTTCCTCCCTCAGAGAAAGGAAGGCTTCTTGGAGGAGATGGGACTTGTTCTGAGTGTGAAAGGATGGATAATAATAGTAACCATCCTTCTATTTTTGTTGACACTAGGCGCTATGCTAAGCACTTTGAATATGTAGTTTCATTTAATCCCCCAGCAACCCCAGGAGGCTGTTTTTGTTTTTCATGGCAAAGTTGATGAGGCTCAAAAAGGCTATGTGATTTTCCCCACGCTGCCACACAGCAACATGGAGAACCGACATTCCTAATTCCTCTGCCATCACTTGGGGTGGGATGCGGCAAAAGTGATAGCAGGCCAGACCAAGAGCAGTACCTAAACTAGGCGGAGTCTGGGTGTGGCCACAGGGAAATTCTCATTGAGGCCATTGCAAATCCTCTCTCACCGCGGGTCAAGACTCAATGTTCCTAGTTCCTGAGCCTGAACACCCCAGCTAGCCTGCCAGAATTCTTGATGTTAAACCTTGGTGGGGAGGGGGTATGGTGATAGGGCCAATGTAGGGACCCGCCCAAATAGAACCATCTGGATCAGCAAGAAATGAATGCACCAATCCCTACCCCTCTGAACTTCGATATTCCCACCCACCTTAATCCAAGTGCTAACTTCCCTTTCAAACTCAGCTCACCCACACCCGAGTGGAATAAAGGCCCTGTTGCTCACACAGAACCTGGACTCCAATTTCCTTTTGTTCATGACTCAGAATAATTTCTCATTTTTGGTGCTTAACCTCTCAGAAGGTGAAGTCCAGGTTTCCAGGTTTCCATGTCTGGAGCACCAAATCCCTGGCATGTCCCCTTCCTCCCCCCACACACACTCCCTGTAATCCAGGTAATCCCTAAAGTTCCTTGTCCTGCCCTTTTATGGCAAAAATGACCTCTTTGGTTTCTTGCCACCTGGTATTGTGTAACAGGGATAATCGCTCCTCTCCGGGGGAACGTGGGGGGTAAGGGCAGAACAGGGCCTGGGGGATATTGCCTGAGATAGCAAATGGACCTGGGGAAAGCCAGAGGTGGGACTGAAGGAAGTGGATACCTTGTGGGAAGGTGATGAGGCCCCTTAAACCCTTTTGGATGGGAAGAGGTGAATGAGGAGGATTTTAGCCAAACAGGTGTAGGTGCCCCACCTGCAGTATCCCACCCCCACCACCAGCCATCTCACTTTACACCGAGTATTGCTTTCAAATAGAACTCCATGGTTTCCATGGCAACTCACCACGTGGTCTCTGCCTGTGAGGCTGGAGTGGTGGGTGAAAGGCTGGTGACAGAAGGCATCAGCACTCCCAGAAGGTGAGGGCTAAGTAGTTACTGGCCCCCTGCTGCACGGGGAGGAAGTGGCACTCCAGGACCACTGCCCCAGAGGTGCCCTGATCTCACCCATCTGTGGTACTGCCATGGGCCCTGGGGAAGAATCTCCTCAGCCCTCCGGCCCACGGAGAGGCCAGGGAGGGCCTCTGGCAGGAAACCCTCCTCTGTTTGTGTCTCTTCTCCCCTTCCAGGGCCTGTTCAGGCTGCTTGGAAGCTCTGTGCCCTTGAACAAGAGCCTTAACCTCTCAGAGACTGTGTCCTCATCTTTTTTTTGTTTTTTTTCTTTTTTTAATAGCATTAATTATGTTAGGACGTGTCCTCATCTTTACAATGGGTATGGGAACATGTCCTCTCATGGTTGATGAGAGAAGCAATGAGATGACTTTTGGAGACGTGCTTTGTGAAAGAAAAAAAACTACACAACAGGCAAAAGCAGAGATGCCTCTGGTGAAGTGGGAGGGCACCTGGAGCCCACCCTAGGCCTCCTCCTCTACTGCACAGAACCCTGCAGCTCAGAAAGCCTTGTATGAAAAGGATGATTTTTTTGCAGTTTTTGGCCAGGGCTGGGTTTGAACCTGCCATCTCCAGCATATGGAGCCAGCACCCTACTCTGTTGAGCCACAGGCGCCGCCCCGAAAAGGATGATTTTTTTTAAAGCCCTCACATTCCTGTCCTAACTATGTCTTGATTGATGTCTCCTGACTTAATCCCTAGCAGGAGCATCTCCTTCTAGCCAAATACCTAGTTTAGAGCCAGTGCCCCACAAACAAATGGTCCTCACTGTACAACCACCACATACACACCCCACCCCCAGGCTGATATTTTAGGCTTTCCCTGGAGAAGCCTGCATAGTTTTCTCAGGCTCCCCCCACCTTTCCCCTGCCTTGTCTTCAGGCTGGGAGGATCCCTCCTGGTTCTCTCCTCCCCTGCTGGTGAGAGACTTGTCCCCAGAGATGCAGGCAACCCCTGGAAGGCTGAGCCCAGCAGAGAATGGGGGGTGGGGGGTAAAGGGACGGAAGAAAGAGTCTAGGGCCTATAGGACACCTCTCCCAGCTCTTCACACACTGGCTCGTGCAGAACAAAATCCCACAGAACCAGTGTGTACCTGCTGTTCTCCCTAGGGCCCCTAGGTTTCCCTGAGCTGGTTCTCACTGCCCTGGGACCCACGTGAGCCACTAGCCCCCCTCCACAGCTCCCCCTCCCACATCCATCGAGGAGGGTGATCTCCAAAGCCCCCTTTGGCACTAAAACACTGACTCGGCAATTCTCTACAGCAACAGAAGCAGGGCACCAGGCAGCCTCCTCCCCCGCGACTCGGCCCCCTCCTCTCTGCAGTCACCTTACTCGGCAGTGCCCTCGAATCCCAGAGATGGTGGCTTTCATTATTTTTCTTTATTTTTATCAAAGGATTTTTTTTCTTGTTAAAAAGTGTGTCTCCCCTGAGACAGCGCAGCCTCTGAACAGACTCTTCTTGTTTCCATAGTGACAGCAGCTGGCTCACATGTGTGGTTGCTATAGAAACAAGGCCAGTTCTCTTCCCCTCCTTCCCCTCCCCTCGTCCTTCCTCTCCACTCTCGCTCTCTTTCCTTCCTCAGCCGCCTCACCACCCCCCTCCTTTGTCTTCACACCACTCTGGGTGCAAGGAAAGGCCAGAGGAGGCTCCAAGCACCATGGGAATAACCCAGGTCCTGGCTCCAGGCTGGGCAGTTGCCATGTGATTAGACCTTTCTCTGGGCCCTGCTTCTGTAGGGACTTTCCTTCCCTTGGAATGAGGCTTTTCTGGCACAAAACAGGGAATACAAACAGTCTTGAGCTCTCTAGACAAGAACCCAAGCGAATCCTGCCTCTGCCAATGATGGGGGCTGCCTTCTCCCCGCGTGGAGGCACGGTCTCAGCACACAGCCAACCCAGGCATGGGCCCTGGCACTTGCCTGTTGTATCCTAAGCCCTTCCTGCCGAAGCACAGACATGCAGAAGAAAAGGAAAGATTCTCGAGGGGGAAATTGATGGCAAGAGAGATGGAGACAGAGGGGAGTGAGGACATACGTTGGCAGCCATCTCTTGTTTGTCCATAGATGTAATTTAGATTACATATAATCTTCCCACTGACACATAAGCACCGACAGGGTAGGAGTTCTGGCTGTCTTGTCACAGAGGAAACTTCAGTGTCTGCCAGAGAAATGAATGAAAAAGAGTGAAAAATAATGTACACCCAGGTGTTAGTTTTTTAGGTGGTGATTGTTAGCACAGGCTTTTGCCTCTTTTCTTCAGTGAACATGTACTACGTGTATAAAAAGAATAAACAACATGTCTATTTGATTGATTTTAGAGAAAAAAGGATTGGTAACATGGAAGAAGCCAGAGTCAAGTGAGCTACAGGCTTGTCTGTTACCTGCTGGGCCAGTGTGTGACTGGCTGATCTGGTGTCCTGCTAAGTCCCTGACCGTCTGATCTGGTGTCTCACTATGACCTTCACAGGGGCCCAGAGAAGTGCAGTGACTCTCCAACTGTTACACAGAGAGTTGCAGCATTTGGAACCTAGAGAGAAAGAGGAGTCAGGGATCTTAAGTCAAAATAGGAGAGACGTGCTGTCAGTTCTGGTACTGAGGTGACAACGGTGTTGGGTGACCAGAGGAGTCCTCATGCCTATAGCCCAAGAAGGCCTCTCTCTGTTTTGTGCCCAGCTTAGTGCCCCCTGGAAGTGGGTGCTGGTATCCCCTACCTCCAGCTTGTCTCCCAGGCCTCAACTGGGAGTCTGACTCAGTTATAAAGAAACACAGCAGTCCCCTAGAGCACTGAAAGCTGCATTCAGCTGACAGAGCCAAAGGGGAAAGTTCCAGCTCCCTCTCCTGAGAGGCAGGACAGGCAGGGACATTCTCAAGGTCAAAGGAAACTTCATGCAGATTGTCATCCCCAGCCGAGGGCACCCTTCTCTGTTTCCTCCCCAGACCTGCAGCTAACACTAGGCACCTGGGGACATCCCAGCAGGTGGGAACCAAGCCTGGAGTGGCTGGGAGGAGTCAGCATCCTGGCCTGTGGCTGCTCGGGGCCTTACAGGTCCTCCTAGACCCCACCGTATCTCCATGTGATGGACAGACAAACAACAGAGGAGGCAAGGTCTGCCCTGGCTCATCCCAGCCAACGAATCCTGCCAGCTGTAAAGGCAGACAGAGAGACTAGGAGAACAAAGAGGGCAGGCACGGGAGGGAGGGAGGGGAAGGAAGAGAAAGGAGGGAACCCTCCTGGCACCAGGAGAGGGGCCTGGCATCAGGAGAGGGGCCTGCCCTGCCGCTCTGTGATCCTCCACCCTGGCCACTTGAACAGACAGGGATGGGCTGAAGGTCAGGGGTGGGGGAGGCCAAGGATGGGAAGGTGGGCACGGAATGGGGAGTGCTGGGAGATTTGGTGATGTGGTGGTGCATTCAGTGCTTGGTAAAAACACAGCTGAAAAGTTAAGTTTGCACTTTTACGGCCACAAAGCATTTATAGCAAGAAATTACCACGTGGCAAGGTTATAATTTCCCTGGTCCTACCCAGGCTGAGCTGAGGCCTGCAGCAAGGTTGTCTCTCTTCTGCCTCCTCACCAAGGCAGAACAAAAGCACCTCCAGGCAACCATTTCTCTTCCCGACGGTGGAGTAGAACCAAGGGTCAGACGGCCTGGCAATGAGTAAGGGGTGCGTCTACTACAAAGTCTCAGATGACTCTCCCCCACCAAAGGCTCTTCCAGTCTCTACCTAAATATCTCCTTTGACAGGGATCTCACCACCTTTCGGTTACCTCATTTCCCCAATCTTGAGTTTCAATTGCGCTACCCTTTTCTTTAAAAAAAAAAAAAATGTGCTCCCTTTCCCACTATCTTCATAGAGATCAATGATAAATAGCACCTGGTTATCTTTCAGCCAGGAGGGCCAAATTAGCCCTCACCCTCAAGCAGGTCTTCATGATTCTAGAACAACTTTAGAAACTCCCTACCTACCCTTTCCTTCTCCCAACCTTCAAAAAAAACTGTTTTGCTCTTGACCCTTTCTGCTAGCCTCAGCTCTGTGCGGGATGCAGCATGCCGGGTTCTATTCTTGCTGTCTCCGTTGTTCCTTTATTCTTGCCCTTGGTTCTGTGCCCTTCCTCCAGCTTTTAATATGTCCTTCCCCGAGCTCATCTGCCAGCCTGCAATGATCCACTTTGTCTCTCAGGCTCCTCCCTTTCTCCTTCTCATCAAGACTTTTCATGATGACACTGTCAGAATCTCATTTTCCAAGGACTCCCAGATTGGTTCAACTCCTTCTTTCAAAGCTCAGCTGTAGGATTGTACCTGCCCTTTCCTCGTGTGTTTTGAATGTTACCTGCCCAAAGTAGATATCCACTGTCCTCGCTGAGTCTCGGTTTCCTTGAAGTGGGAGAGTACATTAGTTTCCTGGGGCTGCCATAACAAATTGCCACAAAGTGGGTGGCTTGAAACACAGTTTTGCATACTACAATTCTGAAATCAAGGTGTTGGCAGAGCCACGTTCCCTCTGAAGGCTTGGAGAAGAATCTTTCCTTGCCTCTTCTTTGTTTCTGCTGTTTGCCAGCAACCCGTGGCATTTCTTGGCTTATAGACACATAACTCCAACCTCTGCCTCCATCTTCACATGGCCTTCCCTCTGTGTGTTTGCACCTGTGTCCCAGTTTCCTTCTTATGAAGATGCCAGTCTTTGGATTTAGGGCCCGCCCTAATCAAGAATGATGTCAGCTAGGTATGGTGGCTCACACCTATAACCCTAGCATTCTGGGAGGCTGAGGCAGGTGGTTCGCTTGAGGTCAGGAATTTGAGACCAGCCTGTCCAAGAGCGTAACCCCATCTCTACTGAAAATAGAGAAGCTAGCTGGATATGGTGGCGTATGCCTGTTGTCCAGCTCTACTTAGGAGGCCGAGGCAAGAGGATGACTTAAGCCCAAGAGTTTGAGCTTGCTGTGAGCTATGATGATGCCGTGGCGCTCTACCCAGGGCAACAAAGTGAGAAGAAAAAGAAGAGAAGGAAGCGGGGAAGAGGAGGAGGAGGTGGAAGAGGAAGAGAGGAAGAGGAGGAGGAGGAAGAAGAAGAACCTCATCTTATTTCCAAATAAGATCCTAGTCACAGATTCTGAAAGGACGAATGTGAATGGGGGAGACACTATGGATCCAGGATAATCCCTCACCCCCATCTTTGACTTTTCCCCTCTCTTTTACATCCTCCTCCCCAACCCCTGAAAGCTTTCAGGTTAGCCTGACTGTTCCTCCTTGACATCTGCCTGTCTCTCTTCTTCACCATCCTGACAGCCAGGATCTTTCCATTTAGCACAGACTCTGGGGCCAGACCGAATGCTGGCTTCCTTGCTTAGATAGAGGAATTTGAGAATGTCATTTAGCTTCCCTGGGCCTCGGTTTCCTGACCCGCAAAGTGGAGATAATGGTAGCACAGTTCTTGCTTCACAGGATTGCTGTGATGATCAAGTGCATCACTCTGTGAAGAGGCAGAGAACAATGGCTGCTGTAGAAGTGGGGCTATTATTAGCATCTTTCCAGGTCTCCATCATGTTTGGATAAATTGTCCCCAAACACAAATCTTGTCACTCCATGTCATCTGAATGTGTTTCACTGCATTCAAGTATTCACAGTGGAGCACACAGAGCCCTTGGCAAGGCAGCCTTTTCCTGCATATACAGCCTTGTCTGACTCACTTCTTGTGATTCTGTGCACACAGGTACACACACACACACACGATGTTCTGGAACCACATTGAAAACACAGCTGTCAGTACCCCTCAGACTCTAGGCCTTTGCATGGCTGCCTTGCTCCCCAAAGCACCCCCACCCTGCCCCACCTGCATGTCTGCCACTTCTCTCTCAGGGTACATTCAACTGGTCCCATCATCCCCAGGACAGTGACCTGAGTCAGGGGTGTCTCTTCTGGGGTCCTGCTCTGCCTCTGTCCCTTACAGCTATGAGCTACTCCAGGCTGTGTCCCTTCTCCCAATCTCAGCGCAGCCCCTGGAGCACAGGAGGTATGTGAAGGACTGCATCTGACCCTGCGGAGACTCTATCTCCCATTCAATAGGACCCACTGTCTCCCACCAGCCCCTAGAGTCTCCATCTCCCCACCTCTTCACTGTTCTGCAGCCTTTTTCTGCTTCCCTGGCTTCTCCAAATGACCTCCTCTCCCCTCACCCCCAATCTCAGCTTGTTCACTCTTCCCTAGCTGGGCTGCTCACAGGCTTTCCCTCTCTCCAGGCTGTCCCTCCCCCCAGTCTGTCTCCAGACTGCTACATGTTCCTATAATTGAATTATTTGCACACGCCTGCCATTTGAGGATGTGGGGATGCTTTGTAGAAACCTTCTTGGTGGTATAGTTGTGCAAAGCTGGGTGCCTGTGACTGCTTTGCCCCCAGAGCTGGGAGACAGCAGAGAGCAGTAGACACCCACCTTCCTACCAGCCCCTGAAAGTTGCACTCAACCCCACCACCAGAACACAACATCCTAGGAGGGGCGTGGGGGGGGAGGGGGCCCGGAGTCTGTGGGGCCCCTGCTGGCTGAGGAGAAGGTGGTGGCAGAGGAAGCCTCTCCCTGGGGGGTCACAGTTGAAAGGTGCCTCCAGCTGCCGGCAGAGGAGAAAGGCCTGGGGATGCCCAGGGCTTCAGAGGTTGGGTGAGCAAAGGCAGAGAGGGTCCCCTCCTGGCTGGGTGGCAGCATGGGGTGACAGATACCCATAGGCCAAGGGCTACCTGGAGGGACTTTAATATCATCTACATTTCTCACCAGTCCCTTTTTTCTTGTGGGTAAGGAGAGGCAAGAATAGGACTTGGCAGGAAAGACCTGTGTGTACCTACGAGACTCATCTCGGCAGCCTGGTCCAACCTCAAACTTCCTGACCTGATTTCCTCCTGCCCCCGGGTGGTCTTACAGGAATCCCAAACTCAGCATCTTCCCCACCATCCCCCAGTGCCACAGTCTACAGGACTTCTCTTCTGGATTGAAGGTGCCCTATCCAGCTGGCACCCAGGTACCTGCACCAGAAACCCAGCAGTCTCCTTTGACACCCCTTCTCCCCCAGCCCATTCAGCTGTCACCAAGAGTGATCATCTCCACTTCTGATTCTGCCCAAGTTCTCTGCTGCCCAGCCTCTTGCCCCTGGGCTACTCTGATGGTCCCTTAACTCTTTCCAAATCACAAGGTGACTGCCAAGTTTGGAAGCAGAGGCAAATACATAATGAATGTTTGCTCACCTCCCAAGACAATACGAACAGGATCCATGATTTGCTCACACTCAAATCCAATCTTGTCTCTCTCCTGTTACATCCTCTCACGGATTCTCATGAAATTAGGAAAAAAGTACAGACATGCCTCTTTGAGGTGCTCTCTGGCCCCTGGGGCCAAGGCTGCTCTCAGCATGTAAAGGAGCTAGATGACTTTTCCACCCAGACCTACTCTAAATCCCTCCTTAGGAGATTTACTGTTCTGTTGAGTCCTTAAGTGATCTTCCCTATTTCTCAGTTTTCCCCAATTCTCAAATTTGCGAGCCTGGAAGTGCCCCCTCTCAACCCATCTCTGGAGCTCCCTTAGTCTCCCTGAAAAAGTTCATCTTTTGGCAGCGCCTGTGGCACAAAGGAGTAGGGCAACGGATCCATATGCCGGAGGTGGCAGGTTGGAACCCAGCCCCGGCAAAAAAAAAAAAAAGAAAAAGTTCATCTCCAAGCTTCCCTTCTGCCCTGCTTGCCAGCACCCCTGCGAGGGTGTTGATGGGTGGCATTGCCTCCCACCGTCCTGGCAGACCGGAACCCAGGCCTGGGGCAAGGCCCAGCACTCTGCCTGGTCTACATCAGGGGCTGCTGCAGCACCAGGCCCTGGGCCCAGCAGAGGGACAGCGAGTCCCTCAACCCCAGGTCCCAGGGGCAGCGCTGAGTTCTCCCTTCCGCTCTAGCCCGTCTTCCTCTGCTTTGTATTCCAGGCCTGTTCCCGCTTTGATGAAACAGTAACCATTTTCTAGCCACCTCGTGCTCTTCTCTGCATTATTCATGGGCTCCTCTTGCTTTGCCACCAACAAGCAGACTGATCTCAGGCCCCAGTGAGAGTAAAACAGTCGAGGCCCTGGTGAAATGGCACCCCTCCCCGATCCTCCCACTGGCCTTTTCTTCTCTGCCCTTCTCCTAAGTCAAGAGGGGAATGAACGAAGAGAGTCTACCACAGCCCTGCGTGCCTGTTGGGATCACAAGTGCTCTTTGGTTATCATCCAGCCCACTGTGGGGCCTGGCTGTGGAAAGGGTGTCTGCAGAGCTGGGAGAGGAGCCCTTTCTGCAGAATAGATTCAGGTCTCTCCTGCCCCACTCTGCTCAGACCCCATCCCACATCCCTGGACTCTGCCTCACTCACCTTTCAAGTGAATAAGGGGCATGGGGACAGCCAGACTCAAGATCAGAAGAACATGTCCTCTTGGTCACGTTCCCCTTCTCTGGGCATTGTTCTCTTCAGATGTCAGGCCGTTCTGGGCAGCTCACACTGCTGGGTTTGTTTGCCCCTCCCCCAGTCTCCCACCTGCCTTCCAGCCACTTCTCCCTTTGCCAAGGAAGGACATAGAACCAAAATATTCTCCACTGGCTGGACATCAGGCTTACTTTGCTCTCATTACCTGGCCACAATCTATAAGCTGCTGTCTTCTCTGATCTGCCCCACCCAAGCCCTGGGCCTGCCACAGCCTCTCTCCCTGGAGCATGAAGCAGGAACGGACCACCCTCTCCACAGCTCCCCAGCGGCAGGCCTCATGGACCCTGCAGGGCCTCGTTGCTGGATACACACACAGAAGGTTCTGGATAGGGCCAACCATGCCAGGGCGAGCAGGTATTATGGACACTGAGTCACTGTGCTTTGTGCAGTCACCCCTAATCATCGCTTTTACTCTTTAGTCAACTCTTCAAGGTAAAGGATATTTCTCCCCTCTCCATAGATAAACAAAAGATCAGAGAAGTTGATGTGGCCAAGGTCACACAACCAGCAAACTGCAGGGCTCAGATTCTTAGACAACTCCTGACAAAGGGGCCTCTTCCATAAGTGTTCCCCACCTGCCCTGTACTCCTCACCTGCCACCTATCCCAGGCCACATAGGGGAGCCAGGGATGCCATGCCCAGCTGGCTAGGATGCAACTCTGTCTGCCCGTGCAGGACCCAACTGCTAATCAGCAGCACTGGTATCCAGGCAACCAGCTTCCCTGGCTTCAGATAAGCAGAAACAGCTGGGAGCTGCTGAGCCTGGGAAGCCGGCAGGGGAAGGAGGAGGGAGCTAGCTAGACAGCCAGCCTGTTATTTTGAGCCTGCTATTCTCACCCTCCCAGACCTTGGCTTGAGCTAGGGCTTCTCCCCCAGGCTTATCCTCGCCAGTGCCTCTGGGGTGTTAGGGGGTGTCTCCAGGGGCTCAGCTTCATCATCCTGAGCCTGGTACAATTTGGGGGAAGTCAGGGGAGAAATGCCGACCCTCCTTTTTTCTGAGTAAAGGAGGAAAAGTTGGTCCTAGGCTGCCAGGGTGAAGGGGCTCTGGGGTCATGTGACAAACAAAAGTCCTTAAGATTCACTTTGTGGAGCCTCCAGGCCTCAATGAGAAGTTTTCCCCTCCCTAAGTCAAGTCAGGCTGCAAGACAAGCTTGGCTGAGCACACCACCCTCACCTCCACGACGGCAAGAGTAACGGGACAGTACTGCAGGCCATGAGGCCACGTGGACGGTCAGATCAGGGAAGTCTGGCTCAGCCCCAACTTCGCTTTAGCCATACCTCTTGGAGCCTCAGTTTCCTCATCTATAAAATTGAGACAATGACATCTACCCTGCTGGCTGGAGATGGAAAATGGGTGAAGGAGGCAGGTGAAGTGTCCAGCATACTGCCTGGCACTGCCAGTGCCATTATGTCCTATTCCCTTCCTCGTGTCTGGGCTTGCCCTGCCCGGCCTGGACATCTCCCCCACATGGATTCTGTCCTCTCCAGGGCTATTTCTGTCTCCTGTTCTAAAGGTCAGTGCCTTTCCTGGGATACGGCAGCTGTTGCCTCTTTTCTACCTCTAAGTGGCATCGATCTCATGCCCAGGGGATAATGGTTGCCCCAGATGGTTTTGCCTAGGACTGGCCTGGGCATGCCCACCCCTGCTTCTACAGGTGTCCCTCACGACTACCACTAGAGCTGAGGCACACCACTGTCTGACTCACTGACCACATTAGCAGCCAGACTATTTGTACGGTTCTGTCAATCTAGGACTGTTGAGGCTCTCCCTGACTGCCCAGGCCCCTCTCTCTAGGTCCAGCTCCAGGCAACGCCAGGCCCTCACTGAGGTCTAATGGCTTTTGATATAAGGAGGCTTAAAGGAGAGGACAGGAAGTGACAGCAGGTCCACCCCAGGTGGGAAGCGTTGATGGTCACTCCCCCAAACCCAGGTCTGTGATTATAGGGAGGTAATTTTCTTGTACCAAAGGTGTCCCTTATTCCTAACATCAGTGCCCACCTGTATCCTTGCTTTGGAGAGAGAGAGGAACAGGAGCCAGTGAGTCATACTCCTCTGGACAAGAGCCCAGACTGGAGCCTCCAACGCCTAACAGTGACAAGGTAGGCCTGGGGAAGGGGTGGCTTTCAGGAGACCCATGCCCCATCATCACCTCTGGAATAGCCTTGACCTATGTGCAAGCACTGGGGGACAATGACCAGGGAAGGTCCATGCGTCAGTGATGCTTTCTTGTGTCCCTCCGAGCAGAGAGGGAACTACTGTCATCCCAGAGGACATCCCTTTTACCGAGGACACAACTGAGGCTGAGGGATGCTAAGTAAACCCCCAGTGCCCATACCAACTCTGGGCCCACCTGGCTGCTGCTCCTGATGCTGCTCACACAGAAGTCCTTTCACAGGGCCCACAGTGCATCCTGACATATCCAACCAGGGTAGATGGTGGGACGAGGGGGCTGCCAGGGCCTGGGCTGGGGGCAATGGAGGCCATGTTCATGGTGAGAGGAAGGACGGGGTGACCTGGTGGCAGCTGAGGCTTTTCCAAGCTGGATGTCCTCCCTGTCCCCTACCCAAAGGGAGAAATGAAGAAGAAAAGGCAGCCTCAGGGCTGGGATGGGGAGGGGGGAAGAGGCACCCTCCTAGCCAGGCCCAGCCAGTTTCTCTCACTGTTTCTGATACTGTCAATCCCCTCCCCGATGGAGAATTCCTGGGAGAGGACCATGACTCCAAAGCAAGATAAACAGAAGTGAAGGCGGCTTGGGGGAGCTTTCCAGAGCTAAAAATAACAGGTCAGTCTCTCCCATGCCCCCAGGGCTGGCTCAGGCCAGTCCCCCTCCCCTTGCCCAGTTCTCAAGTGGGCACCTAACCTGGGAAGTCTAGAAAGCCAGTATGCTATACCATGCCACAGCCCCCTTCCCACGTCCTCCCCAGCTGTGGGGCCACTAGGCCCTCCCCTCCATGGCACCCACTGGAAAGTTGGGGCAGCTCCAGTGGACCCTCTTGCCTGCCTTCTCCATCATCATCATCATCATCATTTTTTTTTTCGAGACAGAGTCTTATTATGTCGCCCTCGGTAGAGTGCCTTGGTGTCACAGCTCACAGCAACCTCAAACTCCTTGGGGTTAAGTGATTCTCTTGCCTCAGCCTCCCATGTAGCTGGAACCACAGGCGCCCACCCCAACGCCTGGCTATTTTTTTGTTGCAGTTGTCATTGACGTTTAGCTCGCCTGGGCTGGGTTAGAACCCTCCACCCTCAGTACATGTGGTCAGCGCCTTAATCACTGTGCTACAAGTGCGGGCCTTACATTATTATTTTTGTGAGATAATTAATTCAATCCTGCAGTCCTCTCGTCAAAGGGGCCCTTCAGACCAAGGATCTTGTTCTCTCTACAAGTGCATTCCCGCCATTGGTAAACAATTCCTCCCCCAGAGGCTCCCCCTCCATCCTCCCTTGGTGGATTTGCACTAGATGCCAACTGTCTTCCCCAAGTGCTCCAAGGGGATCCATAACAGCTGCTGAGACTGGCCCCGGAGTGAAGCAATTATGTCCACCAGAGTTCAGGGCCTTCTGGAAATGTTAGCCAGCCCTTCACCTGCAGAGGGACCAACCAACTAGAGTCATGGCCCACGTAGGCCCTTCCCCAAGGATACCAGAGTCTTTTCCACCTAGTGGCAGCTGCTGCAGTGCTGGTGCATGCAGCTGGATGAGGAAGGGATTCCTGCAGCTTTGTCAGGAAAGCCCTCTCCTCATACCCATGGCACCCTAGTATGTCCCTGCAGGAGTCCATCCTGTGGGTGGGGGATTTTCAAGAGAACACACATGACTCCAGCATCCCGATAGACATGACACCCTTTCCTGAAAGGCTGAGAGGCCTTGGACAGCCTGTACAGCATTAGCCTGCACCCACTGCTCTGCAGTCCAGGGGAGTGCTCTTCTCTGCTAGTCAAAGGCAGGGGAGGAAATGCTGAGATTGGCTTTTTCTTTTTCTTTTGCAGTTTTTGGCTGGGGCTGGGCTTGAACCCACCACCTCTGGCTGGTGCCCTACTCCATTGAGCCACAGGCGCCTCCCCAAAATGCTGAGATTGTTAAACCCAGAGCAAGCAGGGCAGGCACAGATGTGACTTAGCTGCTGCTGCTTTCAGCCAGTAGAGGGGTTTTTGTGCAGGGCATGGAAAGCAGCCATTGTCCTCCTGAGATGCAGAAAGCAGGACATGGTGTTTACAGCCACAGGAATTCAGTCTCCTTGTTGACCGGTTCCCAGTTTGGGGATGCCCCAGCATCCTCTTAGCCTCTACTTGAATACACGTCGTGATAGGAGGCTCATTCCCATGAGAATGCTCTGATTATTAGCAAGCTCTTCCTGGGGATGTCAAGCTGGAATCTCAAGCTGGAATCTCCACCCCACCCCTCGCTTCTCACTGTTTGGTTCTGCCCACCTCCCCCCCACCAAGCTGCTCCCCCTTTCTGCAGGAACGCCTTTCAGAGTAGAGCATTCTCCCAGACAATTCTCCCAGGCAGGTTTCAAATGCTACAGTTGGGGATAGCCACAGAAAGAATAAGATGATTCAAAGCCATGCTGAATGGCTGACCATAACTGCTACCCAAGCTCTGCTCCTGTGACACCTTCTCAAAGACACCTGCAGTTTAGGTGCCATTCACACGGGGGCTCTTTTTTTTTTTTTTTTTTTTTGTAGAGACAGAGTTTCACTTTATGGCCCACAGAAACCTCCAACTCCTGGGCTTAGGCGATTCTCCTCCCTCAGCCTCCTGAGTAGCTGGGACTACAGGCGCCCGCCACAACGCCCGGCTATTTTTTTGTTGCAGTTTGGCCGGGGCTGGGTTTGAACCCGCCACCCTCGGTATATGGGGCCGGCGCCCTACTCACTGAGCCACAGGCGCCGCCCAACACATGGGGGCTCTTTATGTAGCAGGAGTGGAAGCTTTCAGCTCTCATCGAGTCTAGGGGGAGAGTTCTTACAGGAGACAGGGAATCTTTCTTTGACAGCAGCTAGGCACTGAAGTTTTTATCAGGATTGCTGGGTTCCTCCAGCCAGAAACCCAAGAGTCCAGGAGACTGGTCCTACTACCTCCCCACGCCAACCTACTCCCACTCCAACCAGGTGTCACTTCTACCCCTTTTTTCCATCCTTATGGCCTAAATCACCCCTACCTCTCACCTCTTAACTGCTCTGTACTTCCAGAGATGGGTATCCTGCTTCCCTTTCCATCCCCAACTCATTCTCCACCTAGAAGCCAGAGCATGGTCAGATCCTGTCACACTTTCCTGGGCAAACCTTACAATGGTTGTCCAGTACTCTCCAAGTTAAAGAAACTCCTCCCTACAAGCTATAAGGCCCTTCAACACCAGGCCTGTGCACTTCTCTGACCTCTGGCCTTCAGGAGCAGGCCACACTCTTTCCTGCCTCGGGTGCCTGTGCATGTTCTGGCTCCTGTTCCTGGAACACCACTCCATTATATTTGCTCCTTCTCAATCTCCAAATCTCAGCTAGAAGGTCACCTTCTCAAAAAGGCCTCCCCTGACTGCCCTACCTAAATTAGATCCCCTTTTTAATTCTCTGTTACAGGCTTTTTAAAATTTCATCTATGTTACTTACAACATAAATAAATAAATGCAAGCTGCCCGAGAGCAGGACTCCTGTTTATATTGCCCATACCTGCCACGTCCCATGCAGGGCCTGGCACCTGTGGGCACACAAGGAATGTCTGTTAGATGAAAACTAACAGCCCTGCCTTTGTCCAGTCTGCAGGGGTATTTGGAATCCAGCCCTTCTTAGAGAGATGCACATGAAAACTACCTAAGGGCCTCCTGAGTCCCATCAGAAGAGGACTTCAGGTAAGAAAAACTGGCCGGCTCTCCTGGTTTGCCCATTTACTCATTCATTTATTAATTCTTTTAGCAAAAACAGAGTACTTCCTGACAGCCAGAAGCTGTTGTAAGGACTGAAATTCTAGAGGCGAGCAATAGCGACCAAATTCCTGTTTCAATGACCTTACCCCCACCCAACGAACATTTGACTATAAACAAGTAAACAACAAAACAGTTATAAGATGGTAGTGAAGGTGTTGCAAAACTAACTGGTCTTGGGAGGCGAGTTTGGGTGAGGTAGTCTGCTACAAGTCAGGGGAGGTCTGAGGATTATGGACACAGAGCAAACTTGGATGTACAGTGACCCCTCCCGTTCCCTCTGCTTCCTCCTCCCAATTTCATCACCACACAGCAAGCATGTTGTGGATAGAAAGGTAGGAATAGGTGGGAAGATTCCAATAAAGTTTACCTTTGGCCAGTGTGCTCCCCACAAAAATGACACAGGTAGCAAAGTCCCTGTAAAGGTCTATGTCCATGGAGCCCCATGGCCTTGTCATATGCATAAAAGAAAGCTGCAGTGATTCCTTCCTTCAGCAGATTACAAGGTCAACTCGAATGGATTCTCTGTGTTAAGGATCCACCTGCTGGATCTGCTTACTTAGGACAAGGGGCGCCTGCCCTCCAATATATTCACAGGTAGACAGTCACACTTTATGGTGCAGGAAAAAGGACCCCACCCCAACACGGCTTGTAAAGGAACTCTGCAGAGAGTAAAAACAGAACTGCAATCAATTTGTGAAAACTGATTTGAACTCCAAGACAACCAGACCACCCCAAATCACATATTTAGGGGACACAGCTCAATATGAGTGTGTGTGGGAGGCTGGTATGTCTTTGTCTCAGCACAGCATCCTTGGGTGGTGCATCTAGGGATTGGTATTTAGGTATGTAGGTAGAACACAACTCTATTTCACTTATATATTCATCAATCCTGGGAATCCTTCCCACAATACAACTCCTTGTAGGATCTAGGGTGGGTGAAACTTGGGGGCAGCAAAGCTAGACAAGAATGGGACCCGAGGCCTAAATCCTAGCACTCTGGAAGGCCAAGGTAAGTGGATCACCTGAGCTCAGGCGTTCAAGACCAGCCTGAGCAAGAGCAAGAACCCATCTCTACTAAAAACAGAAAAACTGGGCGGCGCCTGTGGCTCAAGGAGTAGGGCGCCGGTCCCATATGCCGGAAGTGGCGGGTTCAAACCCAGCCCCGGCCAAAAAATCACAAAAAATAAAAATAAAAAAAATAAAAACAGAAAAACAGAAAAACTAACCAGGCATTGTGGCAGGCACCTATAGTCCCAGCTACTCAGTAGGCTGAGACAAAAAGATTGCTGGAACCCAGGAGTCTGGGGTTGCTATGAGCTATGATGCTGTGGCACTCTACCCAGAGCAACAAAGTGAGACTCTATCTAAAAAAAAAAAAAAAAAAAAAATTAGAATGAGACAAGGGAGTCATCTCCTGTGACAGTTCATCTACCAATTCAAATCCCTATTATGGCTCACACCGTTTGGAGACCTAAGTAGGAGGATTGCTTGAGGCCAAGAATTCCAGACCAGCCTGGGCAAGAGCAAGAGGACATCTCTACAAAAATGCAGAAGAAATTAGATGGGTGTGATAGCATGGCTCCTTGGGAGGCAGAGGCAAGAGGACTGCTTGAGCTCAGGAGTTTGAGGTTGCAGTGAGCTATGATGATGCCACTGCACTCCAGACCAGGTAACATAGCAAGAAAAAAAAAAAATCCCTGTTTTTCCATCTCAGGAGCATAGCCTCCACTATCTGCTACCCAAGCAGAAGCCCTGGGAAGTGCCCTAACTCCTCCACTTCATCCTCCTGTCTTCCAACCAAGTGCCAAATCTGGTTGCCTGTACTTCTTCAACTGCTTTGATGTCCCATCTCCCGTGGTGCCCCGGGTCAGGGCTGGCCTTGCCTGTCCCAACACAGCCCTCACTCATCCTCCAAGGGTCCTCCGTAGGCACGGCCATCTCTAGCAAACACATGTCTTGGCCTCCCCATGTCCCACCAAAAGCGCACCGGCCGCGGAGAACCTGCCCTGTCCCCGCATAGCACCGCCTCCCTCCCGGATTCCTGTCCCCGCCCCCGGCTGAGCGCTGCTTGGCGCCGAGAACGCGGTGGTACTGCCTGGTGATGCCTGGGCCAAGGCGACTGGCCGGATTCTTTCTCCTTACCAGGCTGGGTAACCAGGAGGTGGCAGACGCGGCCCCGCCCGGAGAAGGAGCGACGGGCGCGAGCGCGGGCTCAGGCAGCAGCTGGGGTCGCCATGGCAACCGCTTGCAGCGCCCCCGCGGGGCCTGGCCTTTTCACTTGGCCCTTTTGGCCGGCTTCCTCAGCCACCCCGAAACCCATTCACCCGGGCGCCGGGGCCCGCGCCTCCGCCCCCAGCCTGCTCTCGGCCTCCCTTCCTCCCCCTCCCCTTCCTCCCCTCTCTGTCCCTCCCAGTTCTCCTCCCTTCTGCAGCCTCTGCCAAAGCGCAGGGAGGGGAAGCTGGGCCAGGGAAGGACTCAGATTTTCGATTCTAAGCCGATTTCCCCTCCGCGGGCAGCAAGCCCTTTCATGCATTTTCTCCCTATTATCATAAACGCAGGAACTTGCATTAGGATGAATGAGCAGAAACTCCTGTCTTTGTCAGAGCCTTGGCAGAACGCCAGGCATAGAATGACCTAAAACACTCCGAACTAAATGGAGCTGGAGAGGGGGTGGAGATCCCACGTCGGGTGAGAAATGGGAAGGGGGGAGGGTGGCCTTTGGTCTCTAATTACAATAATAAAGTGTTCACTGGTGCCCAGGCCCTATGCTAAGCCCCTACACGGATTCTCCTTTAATCCTCACAAAATTCCTATGCCCTGTTATCCTCCTGTTTTTATATATGCTGAAACAAACGATCAGAGATGTCAAGGAACAGGCCCAAGATCACACAGCAAGTGAGTTATGGAGTGGGCTTTGAACCTCTAGAACCTGGACTACAGCATCCAGGTCACCTTCCTGAGGCCTAATTCAAGGCTCCAAAATGAACGTCCACCACCCAGACCCTCTCCCCACCCTGCCCTTCCCTCACCCTTAGCCTCTTTTCAACATTACTCCCTCATTTCCATTCCTCAATGCAGTTTTGCAGATCAGACCTGTCCACAAACCAGATATGAATGGGAGACCCCTAGATAAAAAGGGAGCTCCTTAAGACCCAGCCAAGGCATCATGTTTGTGCTGCCTGGTGGGCAGCTCTATAAACCTGCCCAGTCACATGTTTGTCTATAGTGGCAACCTGGCACCAACTCAGTGCCCAACAATGTTGATCATGTGCTGTGCTGAGTGGTCCACACTCCTGGCCCAGATCCATAGTCCATCCTCTTCCATGTCCTCTTTACCCTTGGCCTCTGAGAACTATGTTACTCAACCCTCTGCTCTTTGGTTTCTAATTGGATTCAGCTAAGGGAATAAGACAGCAGGCTGGGGCAGCGCCTGTGGCTCAGTGAGTAGGGTGCCTGCCCCATAAACTGAGGGTGGAGGGTTCAAACCCGGCTCCAGCCAAACTGCAAAAAAAATAGCTGGGCATTGGTGGTAGGCACCTGTAGTCTCAGCTACTCAGGAGGCTGAGGCAAGAGAATTGCCTAAGCCCAGGAGTTGGAGGTTGCTGTGAGCTGTGTGACGCCACAGCACTCTATAGAGGGTGATAAAGTGAGACTCTGGCAGGCTATTAGAGGGAGGAAGGAAAAAGAGGTCTGGATATATTCCCCACTCACTTTTTGGCTAGGCCTGGGTTGCCAGTGGATACTTTCCTCTGGCAACTGCCCAAGGTTGCAGTTCTCGGGCCTCTTCTACTGTTCACTTCTGCCATAGCTCTTGAATGTTCCCTCCTTGCTATGCCCCCTTGGGCCACCTCTTGCTGTTTTTAGCCCTGGGATGCATCGCCATTCCCTGCTGGTTCTTACTTGTCTGTAACTTTAGAAATAGTGCCTTCATTGACCCCTTGATTGCCCTATTTGAGTATGTAATCTTCTGTT
Source organism: Nycticebus coucang (assembly GCF_027406575.1). NCBI lineage: Eukaryota > Metazoa > Chordata > Mammalia > Primates > Lorisidae > Nycticebus > Nycticebus coucang. The sequence continues at coordinate 108,477,958 of NC_069788.1, read as the reverse complement.
TTCTTCCAGGACACAGACAAAGGCTGTTCCCTTTTTTGTAGGTGGCAGGGACATAGCAGAGAACAAAACATGCAAAAGCTCCTGCCTTCAGGGAGCTGTAGTGGAACAAGACAGACAGTAAACAAATAAGAAATATACTAGTTCAGGGAGTGGTAAGTGCTGTGAATGAATGAAAGGAAGAAAGAATCCATTAATACAATCATTTAGAGGTCACAATCAGACTTTAGAGATGATCTCCTCTGAATCCCTCACTTTACAAATGAAGGCAAGGAGCCCCAGAGAGGATGTTCAAGGTCACATGCTGAATTATTGGTAAAAGCTGGGCTGGATTCCAGCTCTCCTTGGCTTTGCCACAGCCAACGCCACAGGGATGGATGCTGCTCAGACCATAGAAGTGGGGGGTGGTGTTAAAGTCTTGTGAGTTCCTCTGGTTCTCATTCTCTCCACTGAAAAGGGCAACGATGAAGTTTACCAGAAAGCCTAGGCAGCTGGGCAGAAAGGAATGAATCACCAGCAGGAGACCTTCCGGTTTACATTCTGAAGGCATGGTGGCTACTCACCTGAGCAGAGGGTGCTGTGGGCCCTGGAGCTGGCCAGGATGCCTGAAGGGGTGTGGGATGGGACACCCTGTCCACCAGAGCCCTGGGCCCCTCGAGGCAGGCTTGCACTGTGGACCTGCTGTTTGGAAAGGGCATTGTTCTTTTGCTGCTGACGAAGCCCCAGTCCACATGCAGGACTTGGCTGGAAAAATGCAACTGCTCTGGGTGACTGGGTCATCCCTTTCCCACCGTTCTTCTCCTACCGGGGTCGGAGAAGACATCTTGGCATGCCCCCCAGTGCCCTACTGGGTGGAGAGAAATAGCAATAATTGTTTAGAGTCTGCAGCACCCCCAGCACAGTTCGTGCCTTATCTCAATGCATGATAATCTTTGCAACTGTCCTATGAGGTGAGCTGTTATCTCCACTTCACAGATGAGGAAACAGGCTCATGGGAGTTGTGTGAAGTGCCCAGGGCCATGGAGTAGGAAGTGGCAGAGGAGACATCCAAACCCAGACTTGGCTACAGGGAAGTCTGGGCTCTCTCCTCACATTGCCCCTCAGACTCCTGCCAGCCAGCCCCCACTCCCCCAATTGGCCTAGAACATAGGCTGCCAGCCACAGCCACCTCTCTCCTCTTTCCACGTCCCCTCATCCTCTTGGTGATGGCTGTTCAGTGGCTCATGATGCCTCCTGGCCCCAAGTCTCAGGTCCACACCCAGAAGGGTTTCTCTGCCATGTGGCTCTGCGCCAGACTTCTGGCCCAGTGGCCAGGCTAGGGTTGCCATGAAGATGCCCAACCCTTGTATTGCCTCGTGGGCCCCACAAGCCACTGGAATGTCTCAGAAATCCTACCCTTCAGGCCAGCATCCAACCTGCCTCTCCAGACGGCCGGCCACTCTCACTGCAAGCAACAGGAAAATCCTTTCAGATCGTGTCCTGATTTTCAGTGCGGAAAACAGATGGCCACCATTACAAGGCTCATCATACACCCTCCTATTTCCTTTTTCCTCTCTCATACCATTCTCTCTCTGTCTCATATTGTGCTGTGGCTACAAGCACAGACAGAACCCGAGAGCTCAAAGTTTGGTTCTTCCATTTCACAGTGGTCTGACCTTGGACTCCTCACTTAGGCCTTGGTTTCCTTCTCCTTAACTAGAATGATAATTGTACCTGCATCTTTGCCCTTTTTTTTTTTTTTGCAGTATTTTTTGGCCGGGGCTGGGTTCGAACCCACCACTTCTGGCATATGGGGCCAGCGCCCTAGTCCTTTGAGCCACAGGCACCGCGCTTTTTTTTTTTTTTTTTAGAGTCTTAACTCTGTTGCTTTGGGTAGAGTGCCGTGGTGTCATACCTTACAACAAGCTCAAACTCTTGGGCTCAACCAATCCTCTTGCCTCAGCCTCCCAAGTAGCTGGGACTACAGGTACCCATCACAACGCCCGGCTTCTTTTTCTATTTTTAGTAGAGACAGGGTCTTGCTCTTGCTTAGGCTGGTCTTAAACTCCTGACCTCAAGCAGTCTACCCGCCTTAGCCTCCCAGAGTGCAGGATTACAGAGTTGTGCCACCCCAGCACCCAGCCATCATTGCCTTTTGATGAGGATTAAAGAGGGTTAATAAATCAGAATCCCTGCCTTCTTAGAAAGTTCTTCCCAACCTTTCTTCTTAAAATTACAAACCCATGGGGCAGCTCCCGTAGCTCAGTGGGTACGTCACCGGCCACATACACCCAGGCTGACTGCTTCGAACCTGGCCCAGACCAGCTAAACAACAATGACAATTGCAACCAAAAACTAGTGGGGCATTGCAGTGGCACACTTGGGAGGCTAAAGGAAGAGAATCGCAGGAGTTTGAGATTGCTATGAGCTGTGACACCATTGCAACAAAAAAGTAGCTGGGCATTGCAGCGGGCACCTGTGGTCCCAGCTACTTGGGAGGCTGAAGCAAGAGAATAGGTTAAGCCCAAGAGTTTGAGATTGCTGTGAGCTATGACGCCATGGCACTCTACCCAGGGCAACATAATGAGACCTGTCTAAAAAAAAAAAAAAAATTACAAACCCATTCCCACTCCGGGCACCCTCATCCTCCTTCCCTTCTTCATCTGTCTCCACAGCACAAATCACCATCATAGGTACTAAATATTTCCCTTATTTTGGTTATTGATGCTTCCTTCCAGTGGAATGTAAGGTCCACAAGGACAGGGAGATGGTGCCCAGGCTGGCCTCAAATTCCTGGGCTCAAGTGATCCTGCTGCCTCAGCTTCCCATATAGCTGGGATCACAGGTATTCGCCACTGTGCCCAGCTCCAGGACAAGGATTTTTAAAATTTCTTTCCTTGTCCCTGGTATCTAGATAGGCCTAGTGCACAGTGGGCACTCAAAAAGTATTGTTGGGTGAATGGAGCTGGGCCACAGGTATTTTTCACAGGCTTGTGATTTTGAGGCACCCCACAGTTTTCACCAGTGCTGGCAGTTGGCTGATGTTGCCTTGTCCCATTCACTTTTTTCCACTCACACCCAGATCTTGGGCCTCCCAGTGACACCACCGGGAAGCCCTTCCGGGAGCCACAGAGGGAAGCAGAGTTCTGACCCAGAAGCCGCCACTCCAACTCTGACCCATCCCACGGGAGACAACCCCTGGCTCCAAGCCCTGCCTCCTGTCAGGAGGAAGATGGAACAGTGGCCTCAGGGCACCCTCTCACTGCTGTTCTTCCAGAAGCCTCTCTGCAGGCAGGATGGGCTGCAAGCTCCCAGCTGCTACCTATTCCATGGGACCACTTTCACTTTCTGTTTTCCACACTGAAGCAGGACTTGTGGGGATGGGGCTGCAGGCCCAGCTCTCAGAGATGGACTGGGGGTTGGAAGCCAGAAAAACTGGTGTGGGGAGAAAGGGGCTTGACTGCCTCTGTGCCTCTTATCTAAGTGAGCAAATCTCTGCAGAGAAATAGTAATGGTGCTCTTCCCTTATAACCTCCAGCCAAGGATACTTTTCAAAACACCATCATGATTTTTATCTTCCTGAATACTCACTCTGGGGCAGGGATAGAGAAAACAGGAATTAAAAAACAAAACTAAAAATGTCCTCCAGACTCAGAGTCTGCTGAAGCCAGAGAGCCAGTAAATGAACACTTTGTAGTTTTTGTACTTTGCCAGATTTCCTCACTGTTCATGGAGGTCCACCTCTGAGCCGCAGGGCCCTACTCAGTCATTCCCTGCCCACCAAGGAGGAAACTGAGGCCAGCCTGGCAGGACCTGGAGTGGAAACATGGCCAACATCTCCACCATGGTTGCTTCCCCGAACAGTTCAAGACCCTCCTATGTAAGGGAATTCTCCTCTCCTGGATTCCCCAGCAAAGCCAAGTGTGTCTGAGGAGCTGGCATATCTGGGCAGGGACCCAGAGCCATCAATAACCCTGTGAGAGCTGTTGTGTTCATTCTTACTTTCCACATAGTGAATAACTTCCCAAAGGCAGCTAGCAACTGAGAGAACAGGAATTCCCTGTCAGATCTGGATGACTCCAAAGCCTTCCCTCTGCTTTCAGTGGTTAGGGACCCCTGTAGCTCTCTCCCAGGGCCAGCACATAAACATCGCCCCACCCCTGGGCCCTGGCTCAGGACCTCTCCTGGGGGTGTGGACAGAGCACTGCAGCTGTCCATCCAGGTCTTGGGTCCCCATTCAGGCTCAGACCTATCCCTCACTGGTACATTCCATATTTAAAGTCACTGAGTACTAGCTGTGGCCCAGACATTTTTCTATGTCCTAGGATACAGCAGGGCTAAACAAAACAGAGGAAGTCTTTTATTGGCAGGCTGCAGTGGCTCATGCCCGTAATCCCAGCACTCTGAGACACCAAGGCCTGAGGATCACTTGAGCTCAGGAGTTTGAGACCAGCCTGAGCAAGAGCAAGACCCTGTTTCTATTAAAAACAGAAAAAATTAGATGGGCCTCGTGGGAGGTGCCTGTAGTCCCAGCTACTTGGGAGGCTGAGGCAGGAGGATCGCTTGAGCCCAGAGTTTGAGGTTGCTGTAAACTAGGGTGACACTATGGCACTCTAGCCTGGGCAACAAAGTGAGACCCTGTTTCAAAAAAAAAAATAAAAGAAGATTTTATTGAGAAAGAGGTGTGAGGGCGGCGCCTGTGGCTCAAGGAGTAGGGCGCCAGTCCCATATGCCGGAGGTGGTGGGTTCAAACCCAGCCCTGGCCAAAAACCACAAAAAAAAAAAAAAAAAAAAAAGGAGTGGGCAGACAAAAAAGAATGAAACCATTTAAAAAGACAAATTCACAGAATGGTCAATGCTATGAAAGACATGCAGCAGAGTAAATGGCAAGAAGCAGGACTAGCAGACCTGGCTTCTGCAGGTGGGTGACAGAGGTCTTTTTGCAAAGGCAACGTTCATGCTGAGACTCCGCCCTGAAAAGACTGGGGTGCAGGCACTTGGGCGCAGAGGTGGAACAGGCTCCAAGCAGGGCTTGGTGCCAGGACAGTCCCACTTCATACATGTAGTCTTGGTGTCATTTTAATAGTTCTTTTTTTCACGGTCAAGAGTGGCCCAAGTCGAAAAGTTACCAACAACTACCAGGGGTTAGATTTATTCTAAGTACAGTGGGAAGTCATGGCTGGAAGCGATGTGATGGAGGTTTTTAAAAGATCTCCCTGGCAAGAAAGGAGTGGGGGCGGGGCCGCCACAGTGGTGGGGTGTCGTTTTCCTCGGGGAGTTTTAGGGAGTGGAGAAGAAGGACCCCAAGGATTTCAGAGACAGCCTTCCCGCTCAGGGACTTCTCCACCCATTTCCCTTGTTGTTCTAGCACAGCACTGCCATACTGGGGCGGACAAACCCCTCCCCTTCTCATCCCCCCACTCAGCACCTCCACAGCCAGCGCCTCCTCGTCTGGGCCGGGCTGGGCTGCAGCCCAGCGCCAGCCAGAGCCCACCCCGCCTCCCTGCAGGAAGCCGGCTGGCGGCGCCTGCTGCGTGACCTTGGGCTGCAAAGTCAGGCGTTTGCAAAGTCAAAGCGAGTCACTTCCTCCCCGGGCCTCCCCGGAGCGAGCGAACGAGCGGGCAGCTGGCCGCCGCGCCCTGCCTCTTCGCCGCTGGCCCAGGGCAGGCGCTGGCATGAACGCGCTGTGCATGCTAAGTGCTCGCGCCCGTGCGCGGCCGCCCCAGGCTCATTTGTCACCCGCTGCTGACTCAGCACTTCTAGGAAAGGCTTTCCCTCCGCTTTAAACACGGCCCGGAAATGAGACAGCGACTCTTCCTTCCCTTCCCCCCAGGGTGTGTGTGGGTGTGTCTGGGTCTGCTAGGATGTCTAATGTGTGTCAATCACAAGTGTGTGCTTCTGTGTCCGTGCACGTCTTTTGTGTACGGCTGAGTCTGTGCGTGTGTCTTTTAGTTTGTGTTTGTACATGTGTGTCAGCTGTACGTCTGAGTACTGTGTGTTCTTCCCCATCACATTGCCAGCCTCCCTTCCTCTGTCTCTCAGCTCCAGCGTCCTCCTCTCAGACTTCACCTTGACTCCCAGAGTGACCCTGGACTTCTCTAGGCACCCTCAGCTCCCCACCCACCCCCTGCCTGCAGTTCTCTAAACACAGGACGTCAGGAGTCAGTCACATTCAGGTTTCAGCCCCAGCTCTGCACTTATCAGCAGTGACCTTGAATGAAATACTTACCTTTCCTGAGCCTCAATTTCCTCACTTATAAAATAGAGTTAATCATATCTCCCTAAAAGAGATAACTTCATAAGGGGACCTGGCATATCATGCGCAGCAAAAGGTGCCTGTTATGTCTACTTAAAGCAATGGGCCTGGTGTCAGGCACATGGCCAGGATCTAATGAACAGCCGCTCAGGAACAAAAGCACCAAGCTGCCATTTCCTTGGCTGCTGGGAAGGGAGCGGGTGAGGAGATGGTGACCTGGATTGGAAACTGGGCAGGAGCTGTTTGCATGATGGCTACTGTGAGGAGAGACAAGTGGTGACCTGATTTAGTGCTGCCTCCTCCGGGAGCCAACGAAGGAAAGAAGGAAAGCACAGGCGAGGGGCTTAGGAGCTGCCCTGCCCTGTCCAAGTGTGCTGGACACCCCCAGCAACAGCTGGGGGGTACAATCTCCAGACCAAGGCTGATATGAGGCAGAGAGAACCCTGGCATTCCAGCCAGGTACTTCCTGGTTATCTATACTACTGCCCCCTTCCTGGGCACTCACAAGGGCACAATTATATGCCCTGGTGCACCCTCCCACAGGCAGAGCTCCCTCTTCGATGGCTGGCACCACAGCCTCCCTAGCACAGCTCCTGCAGGAAATTCTTTCCAGGGCCAGCCACACCTCTTTGTTAAATGTGGCTTTCTTCAGATGGGCTAATATTTGTCATCTCAGAGCCTAATGCATGGATTCTCGCTGCCAGATTTTTGGTATGTCCAGCAGGAAGGAGGGAGACAGGGCTTTTCCCCTGTGATGGGCATCATAATTGCTCCCTGTGCTTGGTAGAGCCTAACAACAGGGTACCACTCTCTCTTTTTGTGTGTGTGAGACAGAGTCTCCCTCTATTGCCCTAAGTAGAGTGCTGTGGCATTGAACTTCACAGCAACCTCAAATTCTTAGGCTTAAGCAATCCTCTTGCCTCAGCCTCCTAAGTAGCTAGGACTACAGGTATGCACCATTACACCCAGCTAGTTTTTCTATTTTTGGTGGAGACAGGGTCTGGCTCTTGTTCAGGCTGGTCTCCAACTCCCAAGTTCAGGCGATCCACCTACTTTGGCCTCCCGGAGTGCTGGGATTACAGGCATGAGCCACTATGCTCAGCCTAGGGTACCATTCTCATGGAGGTCACTTATGATATGACTTTGGGGGGGATGGAGCCAATGAAGGAACAAACCATGGATCTAGACAGGTAGGAATGGTGACTAAGTGGAGGCTTGAATTCCAGGAGACTGGTTCATGCCTCTGCTGTTAATGTGATGTGTGGCCTTAGAAAAGTCACTATTCCTTTCTGACCCCCGGTTTCTACATCTACATAATGAAGGAGGCTGGACTTGGGTTCCTTCCAGCACACTCCCAGGTGCTGCTAGACCTAGATCATGGCTAGGTCTATGCTATCAGGTGTTACCATAGATTCACACACTAGGGGAAATTCTACCACCATCATACCTACCCCCACCCCTACCTGAGCTCCCAGCTCTCCCTGGGAAAACCAGCAGAAAATGGGCGCCTGGGGGTAGAAGGAACCAACACTAGCACTCTGGGTACCTGGAAATGGAACTTATTATTATTATGATTGAGAAAGATTCTCTCTTTGTTGTCCTCAAACTTTTGAGCTCAAGCGATTCTCTTGTCTCAGCCTCTCAAGTAGCTGGGACTATAGGCACCTGCCACACAAAAAAAAAAAAAAAGAAAAGAAAAGAAAAAAAAAACCCCAGCTATTCTTAGAGATAAGTCTCACTCTTGCTTAGGCTGGTCTTAAACTGTGAGCTCAGACAATCCACCCACCTCCCAGAGTGCCAGGATTACAGGCCTGAGCCACCTTGTCTAGCCTGGAAATGGGACTTTGAAATAGCACAAAGTGGAAGGGGGTACCAGAGAGCTTCCTTCATTCCTGCTTTTGGCCCTTCCTGCTCTAGGGAATGCAGCACTGAGCTAAAGACAGGAGGCTAGGTTCTCAGCTCAGCTCTGGCCTGGATTAATAGGTGAGGCCAGGAATCATTTCTGTTTGGGGGACCTCAGACTGGGAGAGAGAAAGGGGTGACAGCATCTGTGTCCTTCCTGATTCATAAGGTTATCCCAGTATGAGGTGGGGCAAAGCAGACATGCCCATTTCTGTCCAGACACCGTTGTGACCGGCAATGGGTGGCTGCATCCTGTCCCTACGTGGGGGCTAAAGAGGCCTAGCCACTTAGTGACTCACACCCACTCACCAGGCTGTGGAACCTGGGCCCCACCCTTCCTTGTGCTGGCCATAGAAGCCCCTTGGCATAGCTCTGTTGTCTCAGTGAGACTAAGGTGGAAAAGGACATTTCCAAAGGTTGGCAATGACAACAGGAAATAAATACAGAGGACCTTGTGATCACTTCATTAACCAACTCTGGAACCACCTACCTCTTGGCTTCCAAATGTGTGATTTTATTTTTACCTCTTATTGCTAAAGTTGTTTGAGTTAAGTATTTTGTTCTTGGAGACAAAAGCAGCCCACCAGACACCAGATACGAATGTTATCAGCCTCACTCTCTCCAGGGGCTGTGATCCTTATCTCAGATGGTCTGCAGATGACAGAGCTCCTGGCACCCATCCTGAGGGGCCCGAGGGGGAAGAAGTTGAATTGGAACAGGTGTGGTAACCTAAAGCAGATGGTGACTTTTAGGACTGCAGGTCTGGTGTAGGATGTATTAGTGAGGAGCAAATATGGGGAGGAACTCATCAGGAAAATTATAGCTGAATTCCAGCTATCAGGGATTGAAGACCCAGCAGATGTCAGATCAACTCCTCCAAGCAATGGTTTTATGATTGCGGGTTGAGACCGATTAGGGGGTCATGAAATCCATTTAGTGAGTCAAACTCCAATATATTTTTTTTAAGAAATAGACTACAATGTAAAAAACATAAATGTAGCTAAAAGAGAACATTTCTTTCTTTTTTTTTTCTTTTCATTTTTTGTGTGTGTGTGTGTGACAGAGTCTCACTTTGTCCCACTGGGTGGAGTGCTGTGGTGCCATAGCTCACAGCAACCTCAAACTCTTGGGTTCAAGTGATATTCTTGCCTCAATCTCCCAAGTAGCTGAGACTACAGGTGCCCCCCACAATGCCCAGATGATTTTTTTCTATTTTTATTAGAGACAGGCTCTCTCTTACTCAGGCTGGTCTCGAACTCCTGACCTCAAGCAATCCACCTGCCTCGGTGTCCCAGAGTGCTAGAGTTAATAGGTGTGAGACACTGGGCTCAGTGTAAAAGAAAACACTTCATTTCAGAAAAGTTTTGCTTTAGTATACACATGTAGGTGTCTATCAGAGCAATGGGTTGTGATGGGAAATTCTGGGTGTGGGTCATGATTTTAGAAGTTTGAAAGTCATTCCTCTGGAAAATAGAGGGATGAAGCCCAATTGCATGGGTGTGTGTGTGTGTGTGTGTGTAGTTTCTATCCTAATAGTTGGTTCCAGCATCCCCAGGAATGTGCAAGATGAGGAGGACAACTGCCCACTACTTTCCCATCCCCATCACACCTACCTGTGCTACAATCCCTTTGGCTAAGTTTCATTAGCAGGAAAAAAGAAATGTTGCCTCCACTCAGATTCTCCATCTCTGGAATGTTTTCACATTCCCCAAGAACCTCCACAGGGCAAGTTAGTCAAAATCTTTGGATTGCTCCTTCCTTGTTGGCGGTGACCTGGTCCCCCCAGGCCAGTAAAGCCACCACCCTGGAGTCAGGAAAGGCAGTTTTTCCCCAGGGAAGTCCTTCCTCGGATGTTTTCTCCTCCCATTTCCCACTATTAGGTCAGAACCTTGAATGTAGTAGGGGGACAGAGAAAAAACTAGAAAGCTCTCTGCTGTGGCCACCAGGGCAGGAAACCCCAGAAGCCCCACTGTGGCCCAGCCCAGTGGTTAGCCAGTTTCTCATTTAGCAAATCTGGTCAACTCACCTCCGGTGAAAACTTCCAGCCTCACCCCAGGGGACAATGACTAACTACAAAACACATTTTCTCCCCTTTTGTCAAGCATTCTTCCCCCACCCCAGCCCACCCTAACTGCTCTGTATCCGCCAATCCTCAGGAGAATTACCTATCTGGGTCAAGTGAACTCTTGGCCCAGCAATGCCCCTCAGACTTCACTCTCTGGGGTTCCTTCCTCCTCGCCACCCCCACACCTGCCACGGGGCTCAGCTTTACTTTCACTTTCTAGTTGCTCTCACTTCTTGGTCAGCTTCTTACCCTGGAGCCTGAGCCCTGGCTCTTTCTCAATGTGGGGGCTATTGCCAAAGTCCTGAGCTGCACCCAATTAGTCAAATCTTGTCAACAATAGTCAACAAATATTTATCAAATGCATTCTGTTCCAGGCTCTAGGAATGCAATGATAGCAGGACAGGCAATGTTCCTACTCATACAGAGCTTCTAGAAGCCCGGGACACAGAAGTGCAATGAAGCCATTAAAAACAGTGGGCAGAGTCTCTGCGTGGAGTTTAATGCATGGTTCCTCACTGGAACACCCTTGGGACCAAGGAAGGGCTCCCTGGAAGGAGAGAATCTGGATCTAGGTCTGAAGGATGACTTGGAGTCAGTTGTTAGCCAAGCAAAGAAAGGAAGAGTTTTTCCAAGCCAAGGGAATAGGGGGGCAATTTGGAGGAGGCTGGCTGGAGCCCACAGGCCAGGGCAAGAGGCAGTACAAGGAACGAGCTGGGGCAGAGAAGAAAGTGCCAGATTGGAAAGCACCTTGAAAGCCTGCTCAACCATTTGGACTTTGTCCTGAGGGTGATGGGGAGCTATTGAAGGGTCTTGAGCCAGAGTGATGTCATTATACAGGAAGGAGTTGGGGGCAAGGCTGGACACAGAGTGGTCAGTCAGGAGGTTGGTAGTTGCAATGGGAAGAAGTGGATGGACATGAGAAATATTTAGGACACAGAGTCATTGGATAAGGAGGTTAGAGAAGGGAAGAAGGCACTGTTTCCACACAAATGGTGGTCCCCTCTCTATCCTAAAGGAGAAAGAATTGAAAAGAAAAGAGAGACAGAGGAGATGATAAGGCCACTCTGGGGCAGGTCAAGTTCCGGTGTCTGTAGGACACTAGAACACTGGCTGTGGTGCTCTGGGCCCCTGAACAGCAGACTGGGGCAGAGTTCTAGACTGGCCTACATCTACATGTGGAGGTCAAGGCAAGTAAGGTGTCAAGGGAGAAGACCGGAAGGCAGAGGGTTGGGACGTGAACCAGAGAAAGACAGGATGGAAGCACCTGGCAGAGGATGAGCCCAGCAAAGGACCAGAGGAGGAGCAGCCAGAGAGGGACAGGGAAGAGGTCAGCTTGGAGAGGCTGGTTGGAGGGAACCCCACTTCCAGGGAGAAGGCATGGTCAATGCCGTAGTAAGCTGCTGAGGGGCTAGGCAGGTGAGGACAGGACAGCTTCCTTGAGATTGAACAGAAGGAACATGTTTGAGAACAGAAGTGAGAGCACTTTCGGTGGTGATGGTGGCGGTGAAGGGAGAGTGACAAATAGCAGTTTGGTTTTGAGGCTGGGAGTAGTAGGCAGGGGAGGAGCCCAAGACTAGGTCAGCTCACAAGGGCCTCACAGTCTCCAAATATCCTCTTCTGTTATCTCTTTACCTTCTACTAAAGTGTTATTTAAATGTACTTTGTTTTTTCTTTTAAAGAAATTATCTTTTTCTTCTTTCTTTCTTTTTTTGAGACAGAGTCTCACTCTGTGACCTTTGGTAGAGTGCTGTGGCATCATAGCTCACAGCAACTTCAAACTCTTGAGCTCAAGCAATGTCTTGGCTCAGCTTTCCCAGCAGCTGGGACTACGGGTGCCTGCCACAATGCTTAGCTATTTTTTTTTAGAGACAGGGGTCTCGCTCTTGCTCAGGCTGGTCTCGAACTCCTGAGCTCAAGCAATCCACATGCCTTAGCCTCTCAGAGTGCTAGGATTACAGGTGTGAGTACCATGCCTGGCCTTCAAAAGGAAGTATTTCTTACCTTGTGCCAGACTTGCTGCCCCATAATTCCTTCCCATTGTTCCTCTGCTGGATATGCCCAGTCCTTCCCCACCCCACTGAAGAGCCCTACCCCCTCCCCACACTCCTCTTCCCTAGATTCAGCACTCTTGTTTCTCTTCATCTTTCTTTCTCCATCCTCAGGTCCATTTCTGCCTCAGTTGCCCTCTTCCCACTACAATCCAGTTCTAGGAGTTGGCTCCTAGGAACAGACATGCCCAGACCTGAACACCACCCACCTGAGTATGTTCCACCAGCAAACAGGGTAAGGATGATCCTCTTCCTCTTTCAAGGTGGTTTCTTTCTTTCTTTTTTTTTTTTTTTGTGGTTTTTGGCCAGAGCTGGATTTGAACCTGCCACCTCTGGCATAGGAGGCCGGTGCCTTACTCCTTTGAGCCACAGGTGCAGCCCAATTCTAGCACTTTAGGAGGCCAAGGCAGGAGGATTACTTGAGGTCAGGAGTTTGAGACCATCTTGAGCAAGACCTTGCTTGTTCAAAAAAAAAAAAAATGGAAAAAAAATTCACCAGGCATGGTAGAGCATGCCTGTAGTCCCAGCTACTTACTACTTGAGAGGCTGAGGCGAGATTGCTTGAGCCCAGGAGTTTGAGGTTGCAGAGAGCTAATGATGATACTGCACTCTGGCCGAACTGAAGACAGAAACTCTGTCTCAGGGGGGAAAAAAGAGGAAAGAATTAGTTCTGACTTATAAATAGGGATGGAAGATATTATGGTACACTGTCTGAACAACAGTTGTTTCTGGGAGGCTGGGGTGGGAGGATTGTTTGAGCTCAGGAATGTGAACCAGCCCGAGCAAGAGCAAGACCCTGTCTCTACTAAAAATAGAAAAATTAGCTGGGCATTGTGGTGTGTGCCATTGCAGCTACTCAGGAGGCGTGGAGGTCATACCCTACCCTGGGTGACAGAGTGAGACTGTCTCCAAACAACAAGGCCAGGCACAGTGGCTCACGCTTATAATCCTAGCACTGGGAGGCTGAGGCAGGTGGATTGCTTGAACTCAGGAATTCAAGACCAGTCTGAGCAAGAGTGAGACCTTGTCTCTACCAAAAATGGAAACATTAGCCAGGCATGGAGATGTGTGCCTATAGTCCCATTTACTTGGGAGACTGAGGTACGAGGATCTCTTTTTTTTTCTTTTTTTTGAGACAGTCTCATTATGTCACCCTCAGTAGAGTGCTGTGACATCACAGCTCACAGCAACCTCAAACTCTTGAGCTTAAGTGATTCTCCTGCCTCAGACTCCCAAGTAGCTTGGGACTACAGGTGCCCACCACAACGCTATTTTTTTGTTATAGTTGTCATTGTTGTTTTTAGCAAGACCAGACCAGGTTGGAACTCACCAGCCCTGGTTCATGTGGCTGGAGCTCTAACCACTGAGATATGGGCACCAAGCCAGGATCTCTTGAGCCCAAGAATTGAGGTTTCTGTGAGCTACCATGATGCCATAGCATTCTGGCCTGGACAACAGAGTGAGTCTGATTCTGTATTAAAAAAACAAATAAAAAAAACCCCACAAGAACAAAAAAACCAACAAGAAAGTTGCAAAATAATATACAGAATATGACTTAAGGGGTTTAACATAAGTGTATATATATTATGTACAAGGTACACATATAAAAACAAAGCACACAACATATGTGAATAGAAAGTGAGCTGAGGGCGGCGCCTGTGGCTCAGTGAGTAGGACGCCAGCCCCATATACCGAGGGTGGTGGGTTCAAACCCAGCCCCGGCCAAACTGCAACAAAAAAATAGCCGGGCGTCATGACAGGTGCCTGTAGTCCCAGCTACTCAGGAGGCTGAGGCAAGAGAATAGCCTAAACCCAGGAGTTGGAGGTTGCTGTGAGCTGTGATGCCATAGCACTCTACTGAGGGTGATAGAGTGAGACTCTGTCTCTAAAAGAAATTAATAAAAAAAAAAAAAAGGGCGGCGCCTGTGGCTCAGTGAGTAGGGTGCCGGCCCCATATGTGGAGGGTGGCGGGTTCAAACCCAGCCCCGGCCAAACTGCAACAAAAAATAGCCGGGCGTTGTGGCGGGCGCCTGTAGTCCCAGCTACTTGGGAGGCTGAGGCAAGAGAATCGCATAAGCCCAGGAGTTAGAGGTTGCTGTGAGCTGTGTGATGCCACGGCACTCTACCCAAGGGCAGCACAGTGAGACTCTGTCTCTACAAAAAAAAAAAAGAAAGTGAGCTGAAAGGATGGACACTTCAATGGTGATGGTGAGCAGCTGAGGTAGAGAGGAAATGGGAAAAGAGGAAGTGTTTTTCATTTTTTACCTATATACTTCAATATTTCCCAAATTTTTACCATGCCTTAATTTTGTCATTAAACTTTTTTTTTACAATGGGGTCTCACTGTGTTGCCCAGGCTGGAGTGTAGTGGCTGTTCACAGGCACAGTCATAAAGCACTACAGCTTCCAAACTCCCAGCCTGAAGGGGTCCTCTCCCCTCAGCCTCCTCAGTGTGATTAAACTTTAAAAAACAAAAGCAGTACCATTTCAGCATCCCTACTGCAAAAATATGAAATCTGAAATGCTCCAAAATCTGAAGATTTTTGAGCACTGACATGACACAAGTGGAAAATTCCACATTTGACCTCATGTGATGGATTGCAATTAAAAGACGGTCAAAACTTTGCTGTATGTACCAAATTGTTTACAAATATCAATAGGATTGGGGTGGCTTCTGTGGCTCAAAGGACTAGGGCGCTGGCCCCATATGCCAGAGGTGGCGGGTTCAAGCCCAGCCCTGGCCAAAAACTGAAAAAAAACAACAACAAAAAAAAAAAACAATAGGATTATTTTCAGACTCTGTGGATAAAGTGTATATGAAACATAAGTGAATTTTGTGTTTAGACTTGGGTCCCATCAGCAAGATATTTCATTATGTATATGCAAATATTCCAAAATCTGAAAACCTGTGAAATCCAAAACACTTCTGTTCTGAAGCATTTTGGACAAAGCATACTCAAGCTGTAATTAATAAAGGAATTTTTCATAAACCAAGCATCACTGTGCCAGCCGTCCCTTCCTCTTCAGCTCCCTCTCCCTTCTGTGCACAGTCTGGTCTGCTCCTTCTGGCCTTTGTTGTGTTTGGACCTCAAACTCCTGAGCTGGCTGCAAGACTTCGGAGCCCCTCCAAACCACACTAGATAATCCCTCCCTAATCCTTGCCCCCCCCATCCCCCGCAGCTCCAACAGGCTGTTGTCCACCCAGCTAGGAGGTGGGCAGGGGTGCCCTGGGGCTAAGCCTGTCATAAAAAGAGAAGCAGCTGTAGCTACCTCTCTAGATGGTCAGAACCCCAGCACAAGCCACCCTCTAGGGAGGGGCCTGGCCTCGCCTGAACAGCATATATAGCTCCTTCCTGGACACGCTCACTGCAATTAAAGCATCTTCCAAGAATTGGGTGGGACTCCCAAGATGGTCTTGTCCAATGGCCTCACTTTGCAAGTGACAACAGTATGTCAGACCAAGCCATTTTGCACTTTGCCACCTGATTTTCTCTGAGTATAGTTTCTTAACAATCTTTGAGTCTGAATGTAGCTCATGTTAACTGCTCAATAAAAGTATCCCATCAGGGCGGCGCCTGTGGCTCAGTGAGTAGGGCGCCGGCCCCATATGCCGAGGGTGGTGGGTTCAAACCCAGCCCCGGCCAAACTGCAACAACAACAACAAAAAAATAGACGGGCGTTGTGGCAGGCGCCTGTAGTCCCAGCTGCTCGGGAGGCTGAGGCAAGAGAATTGCATAAGCCCAAGAGTTAGAGGTTGCTGTGAGCCGTGTGACCCCATGGCACTCTACCCGAGGGCGGTACAGTGAGACTCTGTCTCTATAAAAAAAAAGTATCCCATCAGGAAAGCTGCAGTTTATTTTATTTATTTATTTATTTGAGACAGTCTCACTTTGTTGCACTTGTTAGAGTGCTATGGCATCATAGCTCACAGCAACCTCTATTAAAAAAAAAAAGTATCCCATCAGGAAAGCTGCAGTTTATTTTATTTATTTATTTATTTGAGACAGTCTCACTTTGTTGCACTTGTTAGAGTGCTATGGCATCATAGCTCACAGCAACCTCTATAAAAAAAAAAGTATCCCATCAGGAAAGCTGCAGTTTATTTTATTTATTTATTTATTTGAGACAGTCTCACTTTGTTGCACTTGTTAGAGTGCTATGCATCATAGCTCACAGCAACCTCAAATTCTTGGGCTCAAGCGATCCTCTTGCCTCAGTTTTTCATTTTTAGTAAAGACAGGATCTTACTCTTGTTCAGGCTGGTCTCATGAACTCAAGTGATCCACCCACCTCGGCCTCAGCCCCGCAGAGCGCTAGGATTACTGGTGTGAGCCATTGCGCCCAGGTGAAAGTTGCAATTTATATCAGTAAGCCTCACCTTTGATGGCACATTGGAATCACCTGGGGGAATTTATAACTACTGACACCCAAATCCTATCCTTAGCGGTTCAGATTTATTTTAACGAGGGTGCAGGCTGAGCCCTGGGATTTTGTTACTCCCCAGCGATGCCCAGCGTGCAGCCACGGTTGTGAACCACTCCTTCATACAGTATAGGTGTGTACTTGCTGCAGGCAAATATAACCCATGCATGGAAACCTACACACCCGCTCAAAGCTGGCTTTCCCCAATACATAGTAACACGTGCTGCTGAGGTCACCAGCAAAGCAGGATCCCAGCAGGCTCCCCAAAGAAGTGGGGAAAAATTTTGAATGTGATATTTTAAAAATGGAAAGGTCATCATGGAGAACTCCTGAGCTCAAGCAATCCACCCACCTTTCCTCCCAGAGTGCTAGGATGACAGGTGTGAGCCACAGCACCCAGCAGCCTCTAATCTCTCCCTTAACCCGTCCACTCCTCTTTTCTCTTTCTCTTTTCCTTTCTTCTAGGACAGTGGTTCTCAACCTTCATAATTGCTGCGTTGTTGCAAATGGAAAAAAGGGGTCAGGACCCATAGGTTGAGAACCACTGTCCTAGGACCTGTCCCTTCCCTGCCCCTCCCCACCCCTCGGCTCCTTCAGGACACAGCCTGGGAGGGTGGGCTGTGGTGTGCCTACTGTAAGAATGGAGGTGAGAGGGAGGAGGCTTCTGATGTTATAGACTAGGGGTCCTCAAACTGCGGCCCGCGGGCCACATGAGGCGGTGTGATTGTATTTGTTCCCGTTTTGTTTTTTCACTTCAAAATAAGATATGTGCAGTGTGCATAGGAATTTGTTCATAGTTTTTTTTTTTAAACTATAGTCCGGGGCGGTGCCTGTGGCTCAAAGGAGTAGGGTGCTGGTCCCATAGGCCAGAGGTGGTAGGTTCAAACCCAGCCCTGGCCAAAAACTGCAAAAAACAAAAAACAAAAAAAAACTATAGTCCGGCCCTCCAATGGTCTGAGGGACAGTGAATTGGCCCCCTGTTTAAAAAGTTTGAGGACGCCTGTATGTAGAATCAGACTCTACTACCAAGTTAGCCCCTTTCTCTACCAGCCAGTCTCTGTCCCCTCTGTCCACTCTGTACCTCCTCACTCCTGGCAGAGTGGCTTCTCAGTGGAGCGGGGGATGAGGGCACGGAGAAGGGAAGCAAAGCCTCACTCTCCATCCAAGTAGCCCTAGGTGACTTCTCTTCCTGGTGTGTCCACCCCAGTAACAGATGACCTGGTGATAGTGATGCTCTCATCTGTTCAGGCTGCTATAATAAAATATCAGAAAATGTATGGCTTCTGACTGGGCACTGTGGCAGGTGGATTGCCTGAACTCATGAGTTCAAGACCAGCCCCAGCCAGAATGAGACCTCGTCTCTAAAACTACTTGGGAGGCTGAAGCAAGAGAATCACTTAAGCTCAAGAGTTTGAGGTTGCTATGAGCTGTGACGCTACAGCCCTCTACCGAAGGTGACATAGTGAGACTCTGTCTCTCTGTCTCGAAAGGAAGGAAGGAAGGGAGGGAGGGAGGGAAAGAGGAAGGGAGGGAGGAAGGAAGAAAGGAAGGAAATGTGTGGCTTCTAAACTACGTACATTTATTAATTTATTTATTTTGAGACAGAGTTTCACTACGTCGCCCTCGGTAGACTGCCGTGACATCACAGCTCACAACAACCTCAAACTCTTGGGCTTAAGTGATTCTCTTGCCTTAGTCTTCCAAGTAGCTGGGACTGCAGGCAACCACCACAACGCCCAGCTATTTTTGTTATTGTTGTCATTGTTGCTTAGCAGGCCCCGATCCGGTTCAAACCCACCAGCACAGATGAATATGGCTGGTGCTGTAACCCTGAGCTATTGGCGCTGAGCCACTATATACATTTTTTTTTCACAGTTCCAGAGGGTGGGAAGTCCATGATCAAAGTGTCAGCAGATTCAAGGTCTGGTGATGGACTAGGTCCTTTAAAGCCATCTTTACTTATTTATTTATTGAGACAGAGTCTTACTATGTCGCCCTTGGTAGAGTGCCACGGCACAGCTCACAGCAACCTCAAACTCTTGGGCTTAAGTGATTCTCTTGCCTTAGCCTCCCAAGTAGGTGGGACTATAGGCACCTGCCACAATGCCCACCTATTTTTTGTTGCAGTTGTCATTCTTGTTTAGCTGGCCCCAGGCCGGGTTTGAACTCGCCACCCTCAGTGTATGTGGCTGGCACTGTAACCACTGTGCTGTAAGTGCTGAGCCATTTAAAGTCATCTTTAATGGGTACCTTGGCCTCTGTTCCTGGATATGGAGCTCACTCCCAGCATACCTGAGTTAAGGGCCTTGGCCCCCAGGGGAAAGCCAGCTGAGGTTCTATACTTGGCATTTCATCAACCTTGAGCCCCAGGCTGGAACCTTGAAGTCCCCTGCTGGCCCTCTCCCCTGTTGTGAGCCTGGGTGTGCCTCTGGTCTTCCAGTGAGCTCAAAGCTAGCCCTGGGGGAAGGTAGGAGGAGGGGGCAGCCTAGAGGTAGTGCTGACCACCAGGCTGGGGTTAACTGCTCCCTGCTCTGAGCCGTATTCTGCTTCACCATGGACATGTCACTTCCTCCTGCCAAACAGCACACTTTCTCCCCAAGGAGTGGTCGGAGGAGTGGGGACAGGTGACAGGCATTACTGAGCAGTTATCTGATCCTTCTGGCCTCACCAGAAGGAAAGCCTGCAGAGAGAACAGGCCCTAGATACACCCCAGAAGACAAGCTGGGCCCAGGCTGGCCCCATGTCTAAGCAGAAGTGATCTTGCCTCACCTGACTCCTCCCATGGGGGCTGTATCCCCAGTGCCTAGCACAGTGCCTGGCACAGCCAATGTGGTAGAAGACGTGTGAGGACAATGGCCTTTCTGAGCCCTTCCGTTCTCCACCCCTCCCCACAAGATTGCCATGCAGTAGGTTTGGGCAGGGCCTGAAAGCTGGGAGAGCATCTGTGTGGGTCTGCAGCCCCGCCACCCCACCCACCTTCACACCAAGGTGCTGGTGTTGCCAGGATGTTCTCGATGGAGTTGGCATTCCAAAAGAGAACATGGATAACCAACAGTGGAGTTTTAGGTAGTGCGGCACAGTGACTATCAACATGCACTCAAGCAGTTCAAATTCCAGATCTTGACCTTGGGCAAGTCACTTAACCTCTTTGTGTCTCAGTGTCCTCATCTGTAAAATGGGGAAATACTAACCCCACCTCACAGGGCTGTTGTGAGGAGCACATGAGTACGTGGCACCTAATCTGTGCATGTATGTGTGAGGGGTTATGATAGTTTGGGATGTTTCTAGGGCAGAAATGTGTTTAGAAGAGAAGATAATCTTTTCAATGCCTCTCTAATCATCTCCAAAAGCGTTTTCCTCATCTTATGAAAGGCCAACCCTGCTGCCTGATCAAGACTGGACTTTCACAGACCAGGTGGAGTGGTCTGTCCAGTCTGCACTAGGGTGACTGATCAGGTCCTCTGAAATGTAAATGAGAATTGTGTTTCCATTCAGTCTGTTGAATGGGAAGCATTTGGAGATGCCCTTTCCCCTGGGAAGAGGGCAATGGGGAAGGTGGCCACTGGCTATCAAACCACTGCCTGGAAAGCTGGAGAAACCCGTGCCATTATCACTCCAATTCTCCCATTGTACAGATGGAGAAACTGAGGCCCTTACCTTCCAGTGAGTATGTAAGCTCCCAGGGACTTGGTTTCCCTACCTGCAAAGTAGAAGTTGCCCCTGCACTCTGCCCATCTGGAGGCCATGTGCAGAAGGTGGAGGCAGTGAAGGTGGGAGGTGACCTCTTGGGAGAAATGTGCTCTTTGCTACAGGCCCAGGGCTAGTCAGGCAGAGCACAGGGATGTGGCCCACACCTGGGATCTGGCAGGTCAGGCTTGCCTTGACTCACATGGCTGCCTGGCCCTCCCCTCAGGACACAGGGTGGGCTAGGCCCCCCAGTGGGAGTGTGGCAAAGGGTGAGCCGAGTGGCCATGACCACCCTGGGGACTGGCTTTGTAGCACCAATCCCTGTTTTGTGCCCTCTCCTGCATCAAATCTGTGCTGCCCCAATTTCTACGAATTTAGATACTCCTTTGGGGACCAAATTCATCATGGAAATAAAAACTCCATTCAATTCTCCACTAAAACGCCCTGTACAGACATTGGACTGCAACAAATCTAGGTTTGTATCCCAATTCCACCTTTTACTGGTGGAGCAATAGTGAATAAATGTTGGCTTTTACAGCCTCACTTTCCCCACTTGTCAGGTAGGGAGTGTCAGGTCTGCTTGCAGCCTTGTTGAGAAGATTAAATTAATCAAGTCATTTATTCTGCAAATCTGTATTGAGCGTCTACCTGCACCAGACATCGAGAATTCAGCCATGACTACAAGACAGACAGACGGGCCTGCGCACACAAGGCATCCAGACAGGTATTAACTAATAGTGACCCCCAAATCTGTGCTACCGATTGTGTTGAGTGTTATGGAGGAAAAGTACTCATGAGTAGTGGTGTGAGCTCAGTTTTGAAGGATAACTAGGTGCGATCTATTTCACAGACTCTAAAACACTATTGATTGTACACACTATTATTTTAGATAACACTGAAAGAAAAACCCAGCCAATTAACCTAGAAATGTTATTTTGTGCTCACTGAAAGAGCTCTTTTAGGCTTTCTTCAGCCCCAGAGGAGTTTCCTATCTCCCACCTAATTTAAAACAAAGAAAGATCTGTAATGGCAGAGATCAGAATGGGGTAAAATCCAGAGAAATCCACCTTGTTCTGCAGCAAGCTCCCCTGAGTTTGTGGCTGATTGCTCCTGGGCTCTGATTCAGTGGAAAGGACAGACAGGACAAAAGGGCTGTGTGGAGAGACCACCCGAGAGAGAAGGGTGGGGGAGGAGTCCTGGCTGAGTGCTCATTGCTGGGTCCAGCTCCTGGTTGGGTAGAAAACACGCCAGAAGAAGAGTCAAATGCTAAACCGGGAGATTATTAGACCTCAAAGTCTGTAAAATGCGTTCTGTTGTCAGAAATTTGAAAGGCTAGAGGTAGAGCTTGGGGGGTGGTTTGTAAAAGGTACATCTTCTCCAGAAACTGAGAGTATCCCTAGTTCCCAGATCTTGGTTTCTAAATACCATTCTCCTCTAAAAGGAACAATGGAAGTCAGGTGAATTGGAACACACCTATAGTCAGAGATGCCAGAGGCTGAGCCAGGAGGAGCACTTGAGGCCAGGAGTTCAAGACCAGCCTGAGCAACATAGCAAGACCCTATCTCAAAAAAATAAAATAAAAGTGGGGCACGGTGGCTCATGCCTATAATCTTAGCACTCTAGGAGGCTGAGGCAGGTGGATTGCTTGAGCTCAGGTGTTTGAGACCAGCCTGATCAAGAGTGAGATCCCATCACTACTGAAAATAGAAAAATTAGCCAGGCGTAGTGGCAGGTGCCTGTAGTCCCAGCTACTTGGGAGGCTGAAGTAAGAGGTAGAAGACTCAGGCTGAGGTAGGAGGATCACTTGACCTCAAGAGTTTGAGGTTGCTGTGAGCTATGACACCACAACACTCTACTCAGGGCAGCAGAGTGAGACTCTATCTCAAAAAAATAAAATAAAATAGGGTGGCTCCTGTAGCTCACTGAGTAGGGCACCAGCCCCATATACCAAGGGTGGTAGGTACAAACCCAGCCCTGGCCAAACTGCAACAACAACAAAAAAATAGCCAGGTGTTGTGGCGGGTGCCTGTGGCCCCAGCTACTCAGGAGGCTGAGGCAAGAGAATCCCCTAAGCCCAAGACCTGAAGGTTGCTGTGAGCTGTGACGCTACAGCACTCTACCAAGGGCAACAAAGTGAGACTCTATGTCTAAATATATAAATATATATATATAATAAAAATAAATAAATAAAAAATAAATAAAGATAGTTACAAATTATAACCCAAAGAATAACATGATCCATGAGTCCCTGCTGATGTGGATAAATGAATGAATAAACAATGTATGGGGAGGAAAAGAGAGCTCTCCCTTAGCATGGACTGTTAAGGAACAAAGGTAGAAAGAATGGTGGAGTTAGAAAGTCCTCACTTGCCAGGCCGGGCACCATGGCTCACATCTGTAATCCTACCACTTTACGAGGCCAAGGTGGGTGGTTTGCTTGAGCTCAGAAGTTCAGGACCAGCCTGAGGAAGATCGAGACCCCCGTCTCTACTAAAAACTAGCTGGGCATTGTGATAGGCGCCTGTAGTTCCAGCTAAGCCACTCGGGAGGCTGAGGCAGGAGGATCATCTGAGCCTAAGAGTTTGAGCTATGATGATGCCATGGCACTCTACCCAGGGCAACAGAGTAAGACTCTGCCTCAAAACACACACACACAAAGACCAAGGTCACAGAAAACAAAGAAAGACTAAATAGTTCTGGACTAAAGGAGACCAAAGAGACATGGCAGCTAAATGGAAGGTATAATCTTGCATTGGGTCTGGACCAGAAAATTCTTTTTTTTTTTGCAGTTTTTGGCTGGGGCCAGTTTTGAACCCACCACCTCCGGTATATGGGGCCAGCACCATACTCCTTTGAGTCACAGGTGCCACCCCGGACCAGAAAATTCTTCATTTGTTATAAAGGACACTAGTAGGAAAGTTGGAAACATTTTGAATAAGATTTGTACATCAGACACTAGAAGTGTAGCCATGTTAATTTTCTGCTTTGTGGTTTTTGGGGTTTTTTTGCATTTTGTGGCTGGTGCTGGGCTTAGAACCGGCCACCTCCAGCATATGGGGCTAGCGCCCTACTCCTTTGAGCCACAGGCGCCACCCCATGCTAATTTTCTGATTTTGATAAATGCCCTGTGGCTATTATATAAGAGAATGTCATTATTTTTTAAGAAAATGCATTTTTGATGCAATGGTACATTTCAAAACTATTAGGAAATGAGTATAATTGTGATGGATATGTTACTTAGTCCAATGTAAATATTTCACATTGTATATGGAAGCAGTACCCTGAACCCCATAAATGCATCAGTGTACTAAGTTATGATTTAATAAAAAATAATTTTAAAAAATACATTTAAACATTTAGAGATAAAAAGGCATAGCTCTCCCCTGCTCTCCAATAGTTCAGGAGAAAAAAAGAACATGAGTGAACACATAAATACACTCCCATATATACAAAGACAGAAATTGGATTGTAAAAGAGAAAAGAGGGCTGGGCACAGTGGTTCATGCCTGCAATGCTAGCACTTCGGGAAGCCAAGGCAGAAGGAACACTTGAGGCCAGTTTAAGACCAGCCTGAGAAAGAGCAAGACCCTACCCCTATTAAAATAGAAAAATTAGCTAGGCATTCTGGTGGGCACCTGTAGTCCTATCTACTTGGGAGGCTGAGGCAGGAGGATCTCTTGAACCCAAGAGTTTGAGCTTGCTGTGAGCTGTGATGCCATGGCACTCTACCAAGAGCAACAAAGTGAGACCCTGTCTCAAAAATAAATAAAAATAAAAAATAAAAAAAACAGCCAGGCATCATGGTAGACAACTATGGTCCAGCAGCTTGGGAGGCTGAGGCAAGAGGATTACTTGAGCCCAGAAGTTTGAGGTTGCTGTGAGCTATGATGACACCATGTCCCTCTACAGGGTACAGAGTGAGACTCTGTAGATAGATAGTTAGATAGATAGAGATAGATAGATAGATAGATAGATAGATAGATAGATAGATAGATAGATAGATAGATAGAAAAATTAGCCAGGCCTTGCAGTGGGTGCCTATGGTTCCAGCTACTCAGGAGGCTGAGGCAGGAGGATCCCTGGAGTTCAAGATTCAAGACAAACCTGAACAAGAGTGAGACCTATCTTCGCTGAAAATAGAAAAATTAGCCAGGTGTGGTGGCAGGTGTCTGTAGTCCCAGCTATTTGGGAGACTGAGGCAGGAGGATCATTTAAACCCAAGAGTTTGAGATTGCTGTGACCTAGGATGATGCCACCACACTCTAGCCTGGCAACATAGAAACTGTCTCAATAAATAAATAAGTAAATGTATAAATATGTAAACAAATAAGTCAGGGGGGGGTTTGAGAAAGAGTCTCACTCAGTTGCCCTGGGGTAGAGTGCTGTGGAGTCATAGCTCACAGTAACCTCAAACTCTTGGGCTCAAGCGATTCTCTTGCTGAGTAGCTGGGACTATAGGCGCCCACCACAACGCCCAGCTATTTTTAGAGCTGGGGTCTTGCTCTTGCTCAGGCTGGTCTTGAACTCCCAAACTCAGGCAATCCACCCTCCTTGGCCTCCCAGAGTGCTTTTTGTTTGTTTGTTTTTAAACATGTATATCTTGTAATTGATAAAATATGGGGAATGAACTGGGGAAAGAGGGTACGTGAGTGTGTCTGTGCAGAAGCCTGATGCTGGAAGAAAACAACAATCTGAGGGTTTGCATCCATGTGCCCACAAAAGAGGGAAGCCATCAAAGCACTTTAAGCAGTGGGTGGAGGGAGTGTGGCCTTATTTGATTTATCACCCAGGCCCAGGCCCCTGGATGGCCCTCAATAAACAGTGGCCATTAATACTGACTTGTCTGATCTACTCTCTGCTGTCACTCCACCCAGGGACCGGAGTTGACAGCCAGCAACCCACAGGCTGCCAGGAGAGTTCGAGCATCTAGGGAAGTGCCACCCCCACCCCCACCCCATGCAGACCTGTCTGGAGTTCCCACCCCTTCCCCATCAACTCCCTCCTATCTTGGTTTATAGTCAAACCCTTCCTCTGGGAGTCCCAGAGCCCAGTGGGACCTGGAGAGGGTTGAGTTCGAGGTAGAATGAATGAATGGATTGCTTGACAGTGGTCTCCCAGGGCACCCTCCAGGCCTGGTACTGAGTGGCTATGGGCTTTCTTTCTTTCAGATGAATCACTGCTCTGTGAGTCTGTGCCTGCATGCCCTCCCCGAACATGCTAACAGGAGTGGACTGGATATGTCCCCACAACATACTACCCAGCTCCTCTTGTGCACGGGCCCAGTACACAGGACAAGCGTGAGCTGCATGACAAGTATCCGCTGAGTGTTAGGGTGCATTCCTCATCCACGCGAGAGGACACACACTTCTGTCCATATTTCAGGAGAGCAAACTGAGGCTCGGAAGGTTTACTGGAGTATTTAAGATCGTGAAGCTGACCCAAGGATCCAACCCAGCCCCTCTGACCCTACACTTCTTCTACAGGGTCACCCTGCTTCCATTGGTACAGATGGCTCCTGTACCACTGTCGATGGCACGGGCATCAGTGTTATGGGCACATAGGCCATGTGGACAGGGGTACCAAGGGACCTGCTGCACCAGGAAGGGGTTAATTGGGCTGCCCTCAGCTAGCTCTGGTTTGGAGAGCAGTTGCTATGGCAACACCAAGGTGTTTTTTTTTTTTTTGAGGGATAGGGAGACCAGCACACCAATCAGTGAAAACCCATATGTTTATTCTGCAGTGAAACCCTCCCAGTGTCTTCTGGGATGACATGGGGCCACCAACAGTGGCTGTGCCAGGCAGGAGGGTTCTCTGAGTGGGCAGAGGCCAGGAGGCCACGGCACTGCTGCGGCCTCTCACCAGCACTGCCCAGGGAGCCTTTTCCACCAGGAAGGCCCAGGGATCCTGCTTTCAGCTACAGCTCCCAGGTAAACCAGGAAAGAGCAGAGACTTGGGGCCAGAAGAGCCAGTGTTCATTGATTAACTCATTCAGCAGATACTTACTGCCTGCTGACAACACACCAGCCACTGTGCTAGGTGCTGTCACCTGGGGCTACAGCCGGCAGCCAGACAACTGTGCACTCATGGAACTTCCCTTCCAAGGGACCAGAAGTCCTTGCCTTGGGCAAGTCCCTTGCTGAGCTCCTAGTAAAATGCAGCCAAAAATGCTGATAATGGATGAGATGACCTATGTGTGAATGCCCAGCACATAGTAGGGCCAAATATGCAGCTATGGCATAAATATCTGTAGGCTTCTCACCTTTCCCTCCAGTGACAGAAGGTGCCAAGTGATGATGAAACGCATGAATGAGGGCCATGGCCCTAATCCCAACACTCTGGGAGGCTGAGGCAGGAAGGTTCCTTGAGGCCAGGAGTTCAAGACCAGCCTGAGCAACATGGCAAGACTCCATCTCCACAAAAAATAGAAATAAAAGGTGTGATAGCTTACACCTTTTATCCCGGCTACTTAGGAGGCTGTGACAGGAGGATCACTTGAGCCTAGAAATCTGAGATCACAATGAGCTAAAATGAAGACACTATACTTCAGCCTGTGCCATAGAGTGACACCCTGCCTAAAAGCAAAAAAAAAAAAAAAAATGCCTCATGAATGAGGAGCAGCAGGCTTTAGGGTCTGGGGGCATACTGTGAACAAAATCTACATTCTGGATCCCTAATCCTAGGACTCTGGGAGGCTACGATGGGTGATTTGGTTGAGCTCAGGAGTCATGACCAGCCTGAGCGAAAGTGAGACCCCATCTCTACTAAAAATAGAAAAATTATCTGGCCAGTGTGGTGGGCACCAGAGCTGCTTAGAAAGCTGAGGGAAGGGCGGCGCCTGTGGCTCAACGGGTAGGGCGCCGGTCCCATATGCCGGAGGTGGCGGGTTCAAGCCCAGCCCCGGCCAAAAAAAAAAAAAAAAGAAAGCTGAGGCAAGGGCAGTGCCTGTGGCTCAGGAAGTAGGACACCGGCCCCATATACCAAGGGTGGCAGGTTCTAACCCAGCCCCGGCCAAACTGCAACAACAAAAAAATAGCCGGTCACGCCTGTAATCCCAGCACTGTGGGAGGCTGAGGAGGGAGAATCGCTTGAGCTCAGGAGTTCGAGACTCGCCTGAGCGACAGTGAGACCCCGACTCGTGAAAAAAATGGAAAAACCCAGCCGGGCGCCGCGGCGAGCGCCTGTAATCCCAGCGGCTTCCGGAGGCTGAGGCAGCGGGGTGCCCGCAGCCCGAGTCTGAGGTTGTGGTGAGCTACCACGCCCACTGCACTCTGCTCAGGGGCATAGGGTGGGACCCTGTCTCAACAAAAAAAAAAAAAAAAAAAATAGCCGGGCGTTATGGTGGGCGCCTGTAGTCCCAACTACTTGGAAGGCTGAGGCAAGAGCATTGCCTAAGCCCAGGAGTTGGAGGTTGCCGTGAGCTGTGACGCCATAGCACTCTACTGAGGGTGATAAAGTGAGACTCTGTCTCTAAAATAATAATAATAATAAACACTATTTAAAAAAAAAAAAAGCTGAGGCAAGAGGATCGCTTGAGCCCAAGAGTTTGAGGATGCTGTGAACTATGATGATGCCACAGCACTCAACCCCAGGGTTGAGTGAGACTCAAGACAGAGTGAGACTGTTTCCAAAAAAAAATCTCCATTCTGACCCAGTAGATGGATCTGGCTCTTCCATTACTGGGCATGGACCTTGGCTTCAGTTTGCCCATTTATAATGTGGGGGTGACCCTCTGATACTACAGGAGGTAATGTACCTGAGCAGATGGGCAGCACCAAGTGGGTGCTTGACCATTCTGTTCTAACATCTGAGATACCCTTGTGAAGAGCACAAGGCCACAAGATGACAAGATCCCAGGCCTGGTGTGCCCATCAGCCCTGCTTTTTTTTTTTTTTAACCTATGACATGGACGGACCCTAGTAGGCTATCTCTTGATTTGGTTCAAGTTTGATTTCTTTTTTGTGTGTGTGACAGAGTCTCACTATGCCGCCCTTGGTAGAGTGCTATAGTATCATAGCTCACAGCAACCTCCAACTCTTCATAGCTCACAGCAACCTCCAACTCTTCATAGCTCACAGCAACCTCCAACTCTTGGGCTTAAACGATTCTCTTGCCAAGCAGCTGGGACTACAGGTGCCCACCACAACACATGACTATTTTTTTGTTGCAGTTGTCATTGTTGTTTAGCTGGCCCGGGCTGGGCTCGAACATGCCAGCCTAGGTGTATGTGGGGCAGTGCCCTACCCACTGAGCTACGGGCGCTACCCTCAAGTTTGATTTTCCAAACCAGGTGACCCTAGTCAGGGAGAACCCTAGTCAGGGAGAAAGTCCCTTCCAATACCTACCCAGGACTCCGCCAACTCTGCTCTCTGCTGTTCTCATCCTGTCCCTGGTCAGCCCTGAGCTGGTGTGCCCTGGGCTAGGATGCAAGCCCACAAAGCTGGCTGAGACAGGACCTGACTCTGCTACCCTCCCCACAGCATGCCAGGCCTGTTCTGGTGGAAGGATTCCTGAAGTCCTCAACTCAGCCCTAGTGGGGCTGGGAAGACCTGCTAGTGGGGAGGACTTAGTGCTAGGTGCTGTGACCAAACCCACACTAAGGGAACCAGCAAAGAAGGAGAAAATCATTTAATAATTTCATATTTGATATTTCAAAAAATAAAAATCTTCAAAGCAGTCATCATGGGAAAATTCAAAGTGTTGAAGGGCTTCCTCACACTTATTTTGAGGCTTACTATTGATTTTATTTTGCACTACTCAGGAGGGTGGAGATGCCCTAATCTTTTCCAAGCTTAGTGCCTCTAAAAGTTTTAATCAAGGGTCTGAGAAATGGAAGTGGTGCGCACAGTGGGGGGTGCTCCCCTGGAGTCTGTTCTGCGTGACAGCTTCATCCCTGGAGGGTGGGGAGGGAAGGTGTTTTCCTCCTGCTGCAGTCTGACACCAAAGGAGGCAAGATTAAGCCTGGTTGGAGGTGGTGCTAATGAGTTATCCAGCATTTTCTTTTTCTCTCTCCAATCTTGAATTTCCTTCTCCTCAGCTGGGTGTCAAGGTATGTATTTATACCAGGACAGGGCTTACCAGAGCTGTCATTTGTTTATGAAATTCTTTCTAGAAGATCAATGGGCAGACAGGAAACTGGGGATAGGGGCTACAAGGTGGGCAGGCCTCAGAGATCTAGACACTCCCTGCCAGGCCAGCCTCTAAGCTGGAAAACCTTTAACAAAAAATTGTAGCCAAACCATAGAAAAAAGGACAGGTAGACAGACCCTCCTAGTAAACAATCCTCCCTGTGGAGAAGTCAGAACACCTGGCCAGCAGAAGGAAAGTTATGGATGGGGACAGAGGGGAAGGGAGCCCAGGGGGAATGTCTGAAGCTTTTCTTTTCTTTTCTTCTCTTCTTTTTTTTTTTTTTTTTTGGTTTTTGGCCGGGGCTGGGCATGAACCCGCCACCTCTGGCATATGGGACCGGCGCCCTACCCCTTGAGCCACAGGCGCCGCCCTTCTCTTCTCTTTTTTTTTCTTTTCTTCCTTTTTTTTTTTTTTTTAAATAGACTTTACCTTTTAGAGCAGTTTAGCAAAATTGAGCAGAAAATACAGAGATTTTGGCTGGGAGCAGTGGCTCATGCCTGTAATCCTGGCACTCTGGGAAGCCGAGACAGGTGGATTGCTTGAGCTTACAAGTTTAAGATCAGCCTGAGCAAGAGCAAGACCCCAGCTCTACTGAAAATAGAAAAAACTGGCTTGGCGCCTGTAGCTAAGTGGCTAGGGTGCCAGCCACATCCACCAGAGCTGGTGGGTGTATGACAACTACAACCAAAAAATGGCTGGTTTGTGGCGGGCACCTGTGGTCCCAGCTACTTGGGAGGCTGAGGCAAGAGAATCGCTTAAGCCCAAGAGTTTGAGATTGCTGTGAGCTGTGATGCCATAGCACTCTACCGAGAGTGACAAAATGAGAGACTCTGTCAGGCATAGTGGTGGGCACTTGTAGTCCCAGCTAGTCGGAAGGCTGAGGAAAGAGCATAAGTCAAGCCCAAGAGTTTGAGGTTGTTGTGAGCTATGATACTATGGCACTCTACCCAGGGTGACAGACAGAGTGACAGTCTGTCTCGAAAAAGAAAAAATAAATAAAAGAAAAAGAAGTACAGAGATTTCCCATATACCCCATGCCAAATATCTGCCATTGCCATCCTCCCAGACCAGGATGGTACATTTATTAGAGTTCATGAACACTCATTGACACATCAGTATTACCTAGAGTCCATAGTTTACTTTGGGGCTCGATCTTGGTGCTGTACATTCTATGGGTTTTGACAAATACGTAATGACATGTATCACCATCCAAGTAGCCTACAGATAGTGTCACTGTCCTGCAAATCCTCTGTCCTCTGCCTGTTCATACTCCCTCCTCCCCCTGGCAACCATTGAGCTTTTTACTGTCTTCATGGCTTTGCCTTTTCCAGAATGTCACATAGTTGGAAACATACTGCAGCTTTTCACATTGTGTGTAAGTTTCCGCCATGTTTTTTCATAACTTGATAGCTCATTTCTTTTTGGCACTAAATAATATTCCATTTTCTGGATGTACCACAGTTTATTCATCCATTCATCCAAGTTTTGTCAATTATGAATAAAGCTGCTAAAAATACTTGTGTGTAGTTTTTTGGGTTTTTTTTGATAGTTTTTGGCCAAGGCCGGGTTTGAACCCACCACCTCCGGTATATGGGGCCAGCACCCTAATCCTTGAGCCTCAGGTGCCACCCCTTGTGTGTAGATTTTTATATGGATTTAAGTTTTTTATTTATTTGGGTAAATACCAAGGAGTGTGACTGCTGGATTGTATGGTAAAGAGTATGTTTAGTTTTGTAGGAAACTGCCCAACCAGCCGGGCATGGTGGCTTACGCCTGTAATCCCTGCACTCTGGGAGGCTGAGGCAGGCAGGGTGCTTAAGCTTAGGAGTTGGAGACCAGCCTGAGCAAGAGTGAGACCCTGACTCTACTAAAAATAGAAAAAACTGGGCGGCGCCTGTGGCTCAGCGGGTAGGGCGCCAGTCCCATATGCCGGAGGTGGTGGGTTCAAACCCAGCCCCGGCCAAATTAAAAAAAAAAAAAAAAAAAAGAAAAAACTAGCTGAGCGTAGTGGCAGGCACCTGTAGTCCCAGCTAGTCGCGAGGCTGAGGCAAGAGGATCTCTTAAGCCCAGGAATTTAAGGCTGCTGTGAGCTAAGCTGATGACACGGCACTCTACCCAGGGCAGAGAAAAGGAAAGGAAAGGAAAGAAACAGCCTCTTCAACGTGGCTGTGCCATTTTGCACTCCCACCAGCACCAGAGGAGAGTTCCTGTCGTTCCACAGCCTCGTCAGCATTTGAAGTTGCCAGGGTCTGGGTTTTGGCCCTTCTAATGGATGTATAGTGGTATCACAATGTTGTTTTAACTTGCAATTCCTTCAAGACGTGATGTTGAACATCTTCTCATGTGCTCACTTACTGTCTGTGTGTGTCCTTTGGTATAGGACCTGTTTAGGTTGTTTTTCTTATTGTTTAGTCATTTTCCTGTTATTGAGGCTTTTTTTGAGACAGAGTCTCACTATGCCGCCTTTGGTAGAGTGTAGTGGTATCACAGCTCACAGCAAGCTCGAACTCTTGGGCTTAACCTATTCTCTTGCCTCAGCCTTCCAAGTAGATGGGACTACAGGTGCCCACCACAATGCCCAGCTATTTTTTGCTGTTGTTGTTGCTGTAGCTGTCATTTTTGTTTGGCAGGCCTGGTCTGGGTTCGAACCCACCAGCCTCTGTGTATGTAGCCGGCACCCTAACACTGAGCTATGGGCGCCGAGCCCCTGTTATTGAGTTTTAAGAGTTATTTGTATATTATGGATAATAGTCCTTTATCAGATCTATCTTTTGCAAATATTTTCTCTGAGTCTGTGGTGCGCCTTTTCATGCCCTTGAACCACCCTAGTGTTTTGTTGTTGTTGTTGTTGTTTAGCAGGCCCAAGTCAGGTTTACCTGCCACTCTCAGTGCATGGGGTCAGCGCTCTAACCACTGAGCTACGGGCACCCCCACCTTAGCTTTTGAGTTGATGCTTCCTGGCCATGACTGAGTCAGACTATTGTACAGAGTCTAGCCGTTTCCACCCAGTTCAGGATTTCTCTAATGGGCAGTCTTCCCTGGTGCACAGTGGCTGGCAGAGACCTTGTCTGATGGTTCCCCTGCCCCACCCAATTTTTCATGGGGGCTGCTCCCCACTCACACTTGTATACTTCTAACTCTGTCTCAGTGCCTGCTTTGGACCAAAAGACCTGTAGTTGGGGAGGAACTTGAGTCAAAGTAATGGGATAGAGAGAGAGTAGGGGTGCAAATTTAAATTGGAGGGTCATCTTTTATGTTTATCTGGATAGAGTTGAAAAGAATGGAAAAATAAATATCCAATGTACTCAATACTAATACGAAACTAATATATAGACAACTACAAGCCCATAAGAATGATGAAACACAAATATAGTCTAGCAAGATGGGGGGAATGGAGGAAGAGGGGAGGGGAGAGAAGGGAGGGCGACTGGCCAATGAGGGAAGGTGACCGGTGGGATCTCACTTAATGTGCACAATGTGAGGGTGTTCAGCATACCCCCTGGCTCAACTACAACTTGCACTTTACCTTAGAGTTAAAAACAATGTAACCTAAAAATTTGTACCTTCATATTAATTTGAAATAAAAAATAAGTAAATAAAAAGTGAAAAAAAAATATTGGAAGATCAGGGAAGGCCCCATTAAAATGCCATCATGCTGGGCTAAAACGTGGGGCCAGGACTATACTCAACAGCAAAAAGGTCTAAAATGGCAGGTGTAAAGACTCCAGGCTGTGTGGCTGAGGCAGGGCATGTCCAAGGTGGGAGTGGAGGGGAGGCAGCAAGGTTTCAAAAAGCAGAGTGGTGGCATATCCTGTAGGCCATAGTCAGAGTCTGATTTATTCCAAATGCGCTGGGAAGCCACCGGAGGGGTTTTCAGCCTAAAAGTGACATAATCTGATTTGCATTTTTAAAAGCTGGCACTGGCTACTGGGTGAAGAATGAATTACAAAGGAGCAAGAGGAGGCAGCCAGACCACTTGGGTGTTTCATTGCTTTGGTTAATATAAATATCCCAGCCCAACCACTTCTCCCCTGGGAAGACGATCAGGGGGGCTGGAGTGGCAGGCACATTCACTGCAAACACACACACAAGCCTCCTGTCCTGTCCCCTACACTCACAATTCACATTCTCCTGCACACCTGTGCACACACAAGCTCCATGTTCCCCACCTGCCTACGCACCACACAGAGGCATGCAGGTCTCATGCACATTTGCTCCCATGCATGGCACCAGCAGAAATATTTTCATGTACACGCTAGTACACACACTCCCATTTATACACTTCCTTGCATATACATAAAATAAGTTCACACACACACAGAACCACACTCTGCTTTACAGACACACTATTTCCAATTTTCCAAAGGGAAGCAAGTCTGAGTAGGGAAGTGACTAGGAAAGGGGGTTGAGGGTCTTATGAGAAGAAGAGGTAATTGCAAACCTACTGAGTCATTAGAGAAAGAAAATGCCAGCACCCTGTTTTACCCTCCATTGCACCTGAGGGTCGGGCCAGCCAGTTACTAGGGGCAGTCCACTAAGGCCTTCATTCAGCAGGTTGCCCCCCCGCCCCCCCAGTAGTTCCTCCTCACTCAGCCGCTGCCACCCGCCAGCCCGCCACTACTCTTAGTCAGCTCTCACCCTTCTCCTAGTGACTCCGGAAGCGTTGTCTGTGTGTGTGTGAGGGGGGGTGCCCCCCCGCTGTCTGGGAAGCCCTATAGCTCAGAGAAGGGGAGGAGTGGAAGGCATTTCCTTTCAGGGCCTCCCTTGCCACAGCAGACAGAAGAGAGGTTAGGGGCAGGGTGGGGACTGCTTTTGACAGTCTAGACCCCTTTTCAAGGCCTCATAGGACCTGTTCCCTAAACTTCCCCACCTTCCAGCTGCTCCTGTCCAGCACCTCCTCCCTTCCAGTTCTGAGCCTGCCACAGCGACCTGCCAGCAACCAGCAGCTCTTCAAACACACACCTTCAGATCTTTGCATATGCTGCCCTCTCTGCCACCTGGAACAGCTGAGGCACCTCCTGCTCAGGAAAGTCTTCTCTGATCACCCCCCATGCCAACCCAGTCAGGGTCCCTCCGTGCTCACCTCCACCTTAGCACATGACTGCACTGCCCAGACCCACTGAGTTATGTCTGCTCTCCTTCAAGGCAGAAAGCATGTCTGTTGTGTTCACTGCTGCCTGGCACAGAGCAGGTGCTCAATAACTATACGTGGATAAACTCAAGTTCCTACATGTAATTCTTTATAACTTACTCCAGGAGAAGGTGGTGAACGTGGGAGAGTGTGTGTATATCTGTGTGTGTGTGCATACACGTGTGTGTGTGTGCGTAACATGTGCAATGTGTCTGTGCCAGCAGGGAAGATCAGGCTGGACACTTGGGGATTCAAAAAGCAAGAGCAGGTCTTAAGAGAAAGACAAACTGAAACAACCTAGAAAGGGATAAAGCAGTTTGCCAATTAAAGGAGAGAGCTGCCTGAGGCATTCACATGGAATTTGCAGAGCGCATCCTTAAAGGCTCCTTCCTGCAGGGTAAGAGGTGTGCTCCGTGGCTGATGTTTTCTGTGTGTCCATGTATGTCAAACCCAGGGAGAGACCTGTGGAGAACCAGGAGAAGTGGCTTGATGACTCAGTACCTGGGCAGTGTTAGACCAAGCAGAATTCTGCAGGGATCCTGGCCTTTCTAACCTCAGCAGAATTCTACTTCCTTTCTCCAGGAGCAAAGAAATACAAAAATTTTAACTATTATGTGCTGAATGCCACATCCCTGTCCACTCATCACTAATCAGTCACCCCCATCACCTCCAGACCAGGACAAGATGTCACAATTCTTCCCAGCACAGCGTCCCAAGGCCATGACTGATGAATTGGAGCTGGCACACCAGGCGGATCCTTTTAGCCATCACGGTTTCCTAAGTGCCAAGTGCTTAATAAATCTATCTCATTCACTCCTCGCAAGAAATCCGCGAGATTGCTGGGCCAGGATTTCTGTAATCCTAGCACTCTGGGAGGCTGAGGTGGGCGGATCACTTGAGCTCAGGAGTTAGAGACCAGCTTGAGCAAGAACAAAACCCCATCCTTATAAAAATAGAAAAAGTAGGGCGGCGCCTGTGGCTCAGTGAGTAGGGCGCCAGCCCCATATGCTGAGGGTGGCAGGTTCAAACCCGGCCCCGGCCAAACTGCAACAAAAAAATAGCCGGGCATTGTGGCGGGCGCCTGTAATCTCAGCTACTTGGGAGGCTGAGGCAAGAGAATCACTTAAGCCCAAGAGTTTGAGGTTGCTGTGAGCTGTGATGCCATAGCACTCTACCGAGGGCAACAAAGTGAGACTCTGTCTCAAAAAAAAATAATAAGATAAAATGAATAAATATTAAAAAATTAAAATTAAAAATTAAAATAGAAAAAGTAGCCAGTATCATGGTGAGAACCTGCAGTCTCAGCTACTCTGCAGGCTGAGGTAAGAGGACTGTTTGAGCCTAAGGGTTTGAGATGGCTGTGAGCCATAATGCTATGACACTCTACCCAGAGTGACAGAATGAGACGCTGTCTCAAAAAAAAAAAATCCATGAGATAAGCCTTAATTTATTTCTCAAAAAGAAGGGAGGGTCACTTTGAGTAAGGAACTTGGCCAAGTTCACACAGGTAGTAGGAGCTGGGCTAAGAAAGTCCTTGCTCAAACTCTTGGGCTTAGTAGTCCTCTCACCTCAGCCTCCCAGGTAACTGGGACTACAGACGCCAGCCACAGTGCCCGGCTATTTTATAGAGGTGGGGGGTATGGGGGGAAGACCTCATTCTTGCTCAGGCTGGTCTTGAACTCCTGAGCTCAAGCAATCTACCCGCCTCGGCCTCCCAGATTGCTAGGATTACTGTGTAAGCCACAGCCTCAAGCCTTTTCACTTCATTTCTTTTTGTTGTTGTTGTTGATCAGGCCCAGGTGAGGCTCAAACTCACCATCTGTGGTGTGCAGGCACCCAGCTCCTACCATTTTCTAAACTGGGTCTCCAGCCTTCCTGTTGATGCTGTGAGCATGCCCAACTCCTTCCAGTAAATCTCTCTGTTCAAGAGCATTAGAGTCTATTTCTACTCCTTCCGGTGAGAGCCCTGATGGGTGCAACCCCCCAGGAAAGATAGATGATGCATGAAGTGGTGGGTGGTCCCCTGACAGGTGCTCCAGGAAGGCAGCAGGGGAGGATGTGAGGGAGCTGCACTCAAGGAAGTCCTCAGAGCCTACAGATACCCTCTGCCACTCACCACACTGGGCAAGCTTGCTCTGAGGCCATTTGTATTTTCCGAGCCACCTCTGAATCACCATCCCAGAGGAGTAAATTTTGCTGTGAGCATGGACTCCCAGACAGGGTTTACTTTTGGAAGCTGAAGGACTGCCCCACCCCAAGAAAAGAGCCTGCCATAAACAAAGTGCTCTGGAAGGCTCGGCCATCCAACAGACATCCATCTCAGAGGAGTCCTCTGAAAGAACAACCTTCACTCCCAAGCAGCCTCCCTCAACCTGAGAACTAGAACTTGGGCGTGTTTTATCTTGGCTGAGCTGTCAAGCTGAGGTAGAAGTAACCAGCTCAGCTACCACTTCCATTCCCATCCGGATGCCCAGGATTCCATTGTCTCTTTGGTTGTTCAATATTTGCTCAGGGAATTAGAAGAAAAGCAAAGCAGAAACTGCTGAGGTGACAGGCTGCTGCCAAGGTAACTGGGCCACACCAGGCCCTAGCGTTTCCAGAGAGGGAGGAAGGGCAGGGACAGGGAGTCCAGGAGCTCCTCGGCTACCAGGGCAGGGACAGGGGGCAGCCTGAGGACTAACAGAGGGGAATAGGAGGGATGGTGGGCCTGGCCCCCTCCCTCTTGGCATCCTCCTTCCATGGGCAAGCACCCTGGCATGGGAGCTGACTGTTCTGCCGAAACTGGTACATGGTCACCAGGGCTACAGTGAGAGAAAAGCTTGCATGTGCCCTGCCCTTGGAAGCCTAGGGCTTTTGGGGTGTCAGATGGCGAGGGGCTCCAGTGGAAAGCTTCTGGGAAGTACAGGCATGCAGCAGGGTGCTCTGAACCAGGTTCTCTCCCTGAGGCCCCACCCTTCTCCTCTTCCTCCAGCTTCCATGGATTCTGAGGACAAGCTTATGTCT
The DNA here is from genome assembly GCF_027406575.1 of Nycticebus coucang. Taxonomy (NCBI): domain Eukaryota; kingdom Metazoa; phylum Chordata; class Mammalia; order Primates; family Lorisidae; genus Nycticebus; species Nycticebus coucang. The sequence goes on along the minus strand of NC_069788.1, from coordinate 108,440,342 downwards.
GGACTCCCCGATTCTTGCCTCCTCCATTGCCCTCACAGCAGGCCTGGAGACAGACGCTCAGAGGTGACCTGGGAGAACCCATGCCTCCTCTCTGCTCTCCCTTTGCTCCAAGCCAACAGATGTGCACCCTCTTTTGGGATGGGGGTACCCCCATTCCCTCAGAGTCTCTTGCACCAAGCACAGTTTGCAGTCTTTGCAGATGAAGCCTAGAGCAAGGTCCCATCCCAAAGGGGAAAAAAGAAATGAGGGAGCTATGGCGGCGCTGTGGCTTAGTGAGTAGGGCGCAGGTCCCATATGCCGTAGGTGGTGGGTTCAAACCCAGCCCCGGCCAAAAACCACAAAAAAAAAAAAAGAAATGAGGGAGCTGGCTGGGCATGGTGTCTCATGCCTGTAATCCTAGCACTCCGGGTGTCCGAGGCAGAAGGATCACTGGAGCTCAGGAGTTCTAGACCAGTTTGAGCAAGAGCAAGACCTGTCCCTACTGAAAATAGAAAAATTAGCCGAGTGTTGCAGCGGGCACCTGTCGTCACAGCTACTCGGGGGGCTGAGGCAGGAGGATCACTTGAACCCAGAAGTTTGAGGTTGCTGTGAACTATGATGCCAGAGCACTCTAGCCTGAGCAATAGAGTGAGACTCTGTCTCAAAAAAAAAAAAAAAGAAAAGAGAGCTGTTGCCCCGTAGGACCTCATCAAACAGAGCCCATCTGTGTTTGGAGCACCTGTAGGTCCTGCAGGCACAAGCATGCCCACCCCTCTCTGAAGCAGTTGAACAAAGTGGGACTCTAAGGGAGATCAGGCACCTTCCACCCACACCACACCCCCATACCACTCGTCTGGCCACCCGCTATGCCAGGCGGGGCTGGCTCAGGCTGCTCAGGACAAGGGATACTTCTAAGCATTTGAGAGTTTTCTTCCCTACTGGGCCACGTGGGTCAGGAGGGAGGAATGGGGATGGCTGGGGGCAGGCTGGAGCTGGGTGGATGAGCAGGTAGAGTGAGCCTTTCATCTGAGCTCTGTAAAGCACGCGTGCCCCCCAGCCCGGAGCTGGCTGGCATTGGCATGCACCATAAATCTCCGGGGTGCTGCAGCTGTGACTGGATTATTTATAGCCCAGTCTTACATTTCTAACAGGAAAATATCACACAAAGGGAAAGGTAATGAAATCTCACCTCTCCTGCGTGTCCCTCACTGCACACTGCAGGGCTTACAGAGCCTGAGGGAGAAGGGGGGAGAGGCCACCACCCTCTCTGTCTGGCTCCCTCCCTGCCCCCTCCTCTGTCGTCACACACACTCTGCTCAGCCCCACATTCCCTCAGATACGTCCTGCACTCACATTTTCTCTCCCTCACGCATACATTTGCTCACAGATGCAGACAGTTCTGCTCAGCCCCTCCCTCTCTGCTCACACTGCCTGGCCCCAGATCCCCCAGACTCTCTCCACAGAGCCCTGTCTTTCTCATCCCACCACCACTGCTGTCTCTCTGCATGATTCACTCCCTTCGTCCCTTCAGTTGTGTTTGCTTTTTTGCTTTGTCAATGAAGAAGCGGGCACATTAATTACCAGGCCCGGCCTCTGTGAGGGCACATGGGCTCCTTGTTGTCATCGGTGGAAGTGTCAGCTTACACTCATCTTGCTCTGCCTTCAGGATCCTGTGGACATTGCCTCCCCAGGGACACCCATTTTGTACTGCGTGGCAGTGAGGCATGTGTCTCTGGGTTTGACATACACAGATACACAGAAAAGATCGGCCACTGAGGACGCCTCTCCTGCAGGAAGGAGCATCTGAGGATGTGCTCTGCAAATTCCTTGCAGGGCCCAGGGTGGGGTATTTCATGGTGCAGATGCCAGGAAGTTTCTCCAGCTCCCTGCGGGTTGCTGTCTCACAGTGGAATATGGGAGCATTCCACTGTCTTTCTGTTATACCATCCCTCAGGCACAAAGGGAAACTGAGCCCCGTGTAAGACCCTGGGAAGAGCCAAGGCCCTGCCCCCTCCCTGCCTGGCTCTCCTGACAAATTATTGCAGGAATAATTAGAAAGCAAACCTCCAGGGCCAGTGGCTCACGCCTATAATCCCAGCACTCTGGGAGGCCAAAGCAGGTGATTTCTTAGGAGTTCAAGACCAGCCTGAGCAAGAGCCAGACCCTATTTCTACTAAAAATAGAAAAGCTAGCTGGGCATTATGGCAGGCACCTGTAGTCCCGGCTACCTGGGAGGCTGAGGCAAGAAGATTGCTTGAATCCAGGAGTTTGAGGTTGCTGTGAACTACAGATCCCACGGCTCTCTACCTAGGGTGTCAGAGTAAGACTTGGTCTCAAAAAAAAAAAGAAAGAAAAAAGCAGAACTTCCACTGCCGCCCAGCCTCACACAGCCCACTTCCCCCCGACAATCACAGTGCAGGATGTGTGTGTGTGTGTGTGTACATGCACACTTCTTGTGCAGGATGACGGGAAATCACAGACAATGACTATTTACACTGGCCTGGGGGTAAGGGTTGGGCTCAGGGCCAGAAACTCTGCAACCTGCCATCAGGGTGACATTTTCTGGAAGATTCTCTACATTTTTTTTTTTTTTTTTTTGGCCGGGGCTGGGCTTGAACCCGCCACCTCCGGCATATGGGACCGGCGCCCTACACGTTGAGCCACAGGCGCCGCCCGATTCTCTACATTTTTATCTTAAAAATTACCTGGCTGTTGGTGTTACTCACTTTAACATGTATGTCAATCATCTTAAATTACTTATCATTAAATACTCATTAATGTTTTTTTCTAAAATCTTTGCTTAAAATTGACCTTCTTGAAAGTTGAATCTTAAAAGCCCCCTGGCTCTTCTGGGAACTTTGAGGGCACAAGTACTCCAGTTAAAGATCTAGGAGACCAGCTTTTGGGGTAGGAATGTGAGGCATGAATCTATGATAGAAGTATAAAAGCAGAGACTCTTGGCTTTACAACCTGGCTCTGCCAATTATTAGCTGTGTGACCTTGGCTAAATCACTTAACCTCTCTGTAGTTCAGACTTTGTCCTATAAAATGGCAATAATAGCACCTGTCATACACAGGGCTTTTATGAGTGTTTAGTGCATTAATGTATATAAAGTGCTTAGAACAGTGGCTGACACAAAATAGATGTTTGCCATTATTTTTCTGTGAAAGATCACCACACAGTCAACAAATCAAACCCAGGAAGTGAAACTAGAAGTTTCTCCTGCCTCCCTCCCGGGATGTGCTTCTGCCCCTGCCCCGTCCACCACCAAATGCAGGCCTCTGATCATGGGCTCAGTCTGCAGGGCAAATAACCAACCCGCCCTGTTCTAGGCACTGATCCTGCACTGGGACTCGGTGTTACACAGGACCTTTTAGAGGGGAAACCAGAAATACACAAACAGCACTGGGACCATACTCAGAACTGAAGGTCCCAAAGTGAGTAAATATCATTCCTTTCTTCAAAGAGTCACTACCTAGCTCAGGGTGCAGGAGAGGCAGACAGATTAAAGAGGTGAGTGTGGCCGCAGTGTGACTATGATGACATAGTCCCTAGCCTGTACCCCCCTAGACAGGCCTGCCATGGTAGGCCCTGAGCCCATTTCTTCCCAGTAGGGTAGGGAGGACAGAGGAGCAGGGGCTGGCATCAAGATCCAAACCTTCTGTGGTCCTGTCAGGCCTTCCACATCCATAACCTTCCCTCTTATACTGACAGCTACTCTGGCCTCCTTGCTGTTCATCAATATGCCAGGCACAGCCCTGCCTCCAGGCTGTTTCATTTACTGTTCCCTCTGTCTAAAACACCAGTGTCTCTCCTCTGATGTCACCTCACCTGAAAGCCTTCCAAGAACACCTGTATAAAATAAACTCTCGGGTGGCACCTGTGACTCAGTGCATAGGGCGCCGGCCCCATATCCCGAGGGTGGCGGGTTCAAACCCAGCCCCGGCTGAACTGCAACCAAAAAATAGCCGGGCGCTGTGGCGGGCACCTGTAGTCCCAGCTACTCGGGAGGCTGAGGCCGGAGAATCACAGAAGCTAGAGGTTGCTGTGAGTCCTGTGACATCATGGCACTCTACCGAAGGCGGTAAAGTGAGACTCTGTCTCTACAAAAATAAATAAATAAATAAATAAACTCTCACTCTGTCTATCACTCTCCCTACATACTTTTTTCATCTTCCTGGCACTCCTGCACCACAGGACAAATTTCTATACGTTTGTTTGTTGTTGGCCCGCCCACCGAAGTGTAAGCGCCCTGAGGGCAGGATCCCTAAACCTGCAATGACACCTCTCCCAGGACCTAGGGTGCTCCGCAGAGGTCTGTTAATAACAGTGGACAAATCATTCTTCAGTGTCCTAAACTAAGTCTCACTCTCACTGCCACATGGGGAAACTTGGAAAGCAGTATCACAGGATCATCAGACATACCTTTAACGCTCCTAAAGAGAGATACAAATAAATTCAGCTAAGACCAAATCCACACATGGCTCCTCATTTCCTGCTGTTCAGGCGATGAGAGGCTATGGTCACCAACAGGCCCAGGTGTACCTGCTCCATAGGCCCTGCCCTACAGTTGGCCCATTTGGTCCTGGAAATGGTGAACACAGGCTCCCCCAGTCAAGTGGGTGACTGCCTGTGGCATACAACTTGTCTGGGGCTGTGGGCTTTTGCTATCCAAGATGCCTTAGCTGTGAGTCCCTAAAGCAGCTGCAGAATCAATCTGGTTGTTTGTGCAAGGTCAAGATCTAAGGAATGACTAGAGGTGATGATGAAAGGTCAAAGGCCCCAACAATTGAGCCAAGTCAGAGGTCCAAAAAATGACAGGTCAAAGCCTCGCTGGGGTCTGCAGAACCAGGGAAGAGTAGGATAAGAGAGCAAGGGTGCTTGGTGGGTGTGGTCAGGACAGGCCCAGAGGACAGGCCCAGAGGCCCACCAACTGCAGAGAGCTGGCCAGTACAGGGCATAAGGGGAATGCAGACCCTGGTGCCCATAGGGAGGGCCTCTCTGTTACTGAGGTGGGGTTGTGCTCCCATCTATCAAGCTGCTAAATGGCTCAATTAGAGAGAGAAATGTGGTTTGGACCAAGTTTTCTTCCACTGAGCCCAGGGAAGAGCTGGAGGCCAGACCAGTAGGGCAGAGGCCACAATTACAATATCAGGGCGATTTACCATCAGACCCAGAATGGCCTCATTCCTTAGTCATACTCTCCTGTAACTTTAGTGTACCTCCCAGCACTTGTGATTTCTGTGCTGAGGTAGTTTCTTATCTTTAATCAGTGAATAAGTGAGGATTGGGATCTTCTGATCTCTGCTCAGTGAACTCCTATTCATTCATCAAAACCCAGGCCAAAATGCCTAGACTAAAGCAGTTTCCCCTCCATTACCAAGTCGTTAGGTTTTTGGAACTCTCACCCTCTAAACTATGAGCATATCAAGAAGGATGGTGACTTATTTATGACCACATTCCCAATACTGAATGAATTATAATTGAGAGCATGACTACACATCCTCTTCCTCCCCCATAACCCAGGTGTTTGCTCAGTGGAGAGGGCAGGATGCTCCCGTTGGGAGCAGGGACAGTTTCAGGTTTTGATGACCAGCTTCAACCAGATAAGTTTCTATTCCAAGTCATCATCTGTGCGCACACTGCTGGGAGCAGAGGGAAGTGGTAACATTACCTGAGGAGACTGTGTCAGCCTATAGCAGCCCCCTCCCCCTGTAGCCACAGACACTTGGCTCCATTTAGGCTAAGATTCCTCCTATCTGGCCAGCCTCCTGTCTCCCCAGAGCCATCCAAGCTGATTAGAGACAAGATCCCCTGCAAGGTTCAGTCTGCCAGCCTTCCAGACATGTCAGAGACCCACTCCTCTTTTGGGGACCCTAGGGTAGAATCAACTAAGAGGAGAATGTTACTGCTCCTGTCTGGCCACAGGCCCTGGGGCCTTTCACTATGGAAGGGAAAATGGGTAGATTCCACCCTAGGGCGATGGAACTCTCCTGGCCGGAGATAAGGCACCAGGAAAGCAAATCACTGACCCATCTATGGCCTCCATAAATCAGAAGTGTCAGGCACTGGGACAATATTCCCTTTGCCAGCAGCCTTGCCACCTCCAGCCATCATTCCTCAAGGACCCTCATTCACCCTTGCATTGGTTTTGTCCCTTAGGAAAATAACACGGTCAGCACATTATTATTGACAACTACAGCTACTTTATAGTGTAAAATAATCTCTTGTCTCATTTGATCCCCACCCCTACAAATGCTTTGAAGGAGACATTACTCTTCCTACTTGATAGAAGAGAAATTCAAGGCTCAGAGTGACTCACCCAAGATCACTAGTACAGAATAAATTTGAACCTCCTAGAAAAAAAAAAAATTTTTTTTTGAACCTCCTTCTGTCCAATGCCAAAGCCTGAACAAACTCCTTCCAAACACTTGATCTCTATATTTTACAGCCTTTTCTGGTGAATAGCTTGCTTAGGAAGAAAATAAACAACTTAAACCACCAAGAGGCAGTGAGCACTGGCTCTCGCCTATAATCTTAGCATTTTTGGAGGCTGAAGTGGGAGGATTGCTTGAGCTCAGGAGTTTGAGACCAACCTGGGCAGAGGTAAGAACTCGTCTCTACCAAAAAATACAAAAAATTAGCTGAACATGGTGGTGCACACCTGCACACCCCTAGTCCCTGCTACTCAAGAGGCTGAGGCAGGAGGATCACTTCAGCCCAGGAAATGAAGGTTGCTATGAGCGATACACGTATGATAACATCACTGTACTCTTGCCCAGGAAACAGAGACTCCCTGTCTCAAAAAAAAAAAAAAAAAAAAGCAAAACAAACCAAAAATAAACAAAAAACCACCAAGGGCAATGGGATAAAATTAAAACTCATAAAAAGATAAGAGAGGGAAAGATGGACCACATGCAATGGCTCACGCCTGTAATCCTAGCACCTGGGAGGTAGGTCACCTGAGCTCACAGGTTCGAAACCAGTCTGAACCAGAGCAAGACCCTGTCTCAAAAAACAGCCGGGTGTTATGGCAGGCGCCTGTAAGTCCCAGCTACTCAGGAGGCTGAGGCAAGAGGATCACTTGCGCCCAAGAGACTGAGGTTGCTGTGAGCTATGATACCACGCCAAGGCACTCTACTGAGGGCAACAAAGTAAGACTCTCAATAAAAGAAAAAAAAAAGAGAGAGAGGGAAAGGCATCAGTCTTGTACTCTCCTGTCAGCCTCCCCAAGCCTCTTTCCAGAGTGGCTGTCAGGAAACCCTATTTGCTAGGCCCAAGCCTCTACTCACCCTCAGAAGGGACCCTGCAGCCTTTGCCCTCCCTGTGGAAACACCAGGCCAGCTGGCCTGAAACCCACTGCCCAAGCGAGGGGTCTTCAAACTACGGCCCGTGGGCCACATGAGACTGTGTGATTGTATTTGTTCCTGTTTTGTTTTTTTACTGCAAAATAAGATACGTGCAGAGTGCATAGGAATTTGTTCATAGTTATTTTTTTAAACTATAGTCCGTCCCTCCAACGGTCTGAGGGACAGTGAACTGGCCCCATGGTTTAAAAAGTTTGAGGACCCTTGTAGGCCAAAGGATGAGGGGGCTGGACAGAAAAAATGGATAGTTGGATTGGGCCTAGCAGATGGGATGGGTGGGGGTGTTCAGATTGGGCCGTCATTAAAAGCATGGCCTACAGCAGACCGCCCTGGCTTCAAATTCCAGCTCCACTTCCTCCTGGTTGGGAGTATGTCCCCTGACCACCCTGTGCTTCAGTTCTTCCATGTGTGAAAAGTAGGGTGCTAATGAGGATGGAATGAGATGATGACAGTCCTCAGTTCAGGCATGCCACATACTTAGTGCTTGGTCACAGAGCAGGGGACTTTGTGGAAGACTGAAGGGGCCAGCCCAGGCTGGCTGCAGTGAGCCTTGAGCCAGTTCCTTAAGATTTTTGCCTCAAGGTCCCGTCTCTGGGATGGAAGTACTCACAGCATTTTGCAGGGCTGTTTCGCAGGGCCGTTCTGCAGCTGAGCAGTCATGCAGGGGAAGTTCCCTGCACACGTGATGTGCTGGGTGCACACAATATCCTCCCCTTCTCTTCCCTACAATGCGACATTTGCTTCAGAAAACATTGAACCTCCTGGCTTTGGTTTATTAGCAAGAGGAATAAATGGCATAATAGACACTGAGCTGTATACTCAGTAAACCTCCTTTCCTTTGGAGAAGTGGAAGGGAGACCAGCTGGGGGGTGCTCAGGGTGGTGGGGTGGGAAAGGTAGCTGGGAAGAGAGTAGGCAGGGCTAGGGGAAGGTAGGGTGAGGGGAGTGTTCCTGGGGAGGTGTAGAGGGCTGTGGTAGGAAAGAAGGAGGAGGCTTGTCCTTCTCCGGCCCCCAATGTGCCCCACACAGGGAAAAGGCAAGAGCAAGCACAGGCCAAGACCACCTGCACTTGTTTGACAGCCACCTTGTGAATTCTAATTGCCTCTTGCTGGGCCTGTTTTCTCTCTGCCAAATGAAGCATTTGGAAAGTTCCTTCAGCCTAGAATCGTCCAGGCCGCTCTTCCATCAGTCGTTCTCTGAGATCCTACACTGTCCAACTGAGGTGACCTATTCTCTCTGCCTGTCCTCAGCCCTGTGCCTGCCTTCTCTGTCCCCCACCACAGCACCCTCCTACCCTCTCCTTCCCAGACACGTGGGTTTTATTTTTAACCAGAGTTTACAAGCAGGATCTGGAAGAGCTGGTTTGTGGAGGAAGTTCCAGCCTTGCTGGCTCCCTCCCCCACAGCTGGGAGACCTGCCCAGCAGGTGTGGGTGAAGGGCAGCGGGTCTGGGACCAACAGCCCAGCCACCCTCAGCCAGCTGGAGGACTGGAAGGAGGCCCTGGCTGGCCTGGCAGCTCTGCAGGGGAGGGGAGGTTGCCCTGTGGCAGGGGCGGAAGCGGGGGCTGATTGGCTCAAGGCTTCCCTCTCCCCTGGGGAAGGCTCTGGGCAGAGTGGCCCAATGCCCTCTTATTGCAGGCCAGGCCTCTGTCCTCTCTGGCACCAGGGAGGGGGCAGGCCAGGCTAGGTTACCCAATAGGCAGATTAAGCATGTACTTAGGGCACTGGCAGCAAAAGGGCTTCAACAAAGTGTTTTGGTTTGGGTTTGCTTTTCTTAAGGGCTAATATTCAGTGCTTCAGAAATAGCAAGGAAGTAGTCATTCTGGGGAAAATCAAAACTTTGTTGGACTTCCTCACACTGATTTTAAGGTTAGGGTGTTTTTATTTTGAATTTGCATGTGGGGATATAGGGGAGGCACACATCTCTTCAGGCTGCTGAAGGTCTTAATGGAGCTCAGGGTAAATCAGGGATCAGAAAGGGGGTGGAGACAGTGGGGTGTTGAGTGAGGAGCACCTGGGCCTCGGCCCACAGAAATATCCCCTGGAGGGGGAGGCTTTCTGGAGACAAGAGGGCACCACACTATTATGAAAAGAAACCTAGACCCTCCCCGCCACAGGTAGATAGGGTGAGGCCTGCACTAGCCGGAAGGGGACCTCAGGAGCCATGGTGTGAGCTGGTGTGGTGGGGAGAGAGTGGCAGGACCACTCAGAGCCCCAGAACAAGGCCTAGAGGCCTGTGATTTCCACCCCTGGATCAGAGGTGGGTCTCGGTCACTCTGAAAATGGCCAGACTCTTGGCCAGAGGGTGGCCAAAGATGGTGGTCTCTTTGGAGGAGAGCTGGCACCCATTTTGTGACAGTTCTAAGGTAGGTGCTCCACCCTCTGGTCTCTTGCAGTGGAGCATGTGACAGCCCAGCCACCTTCCTGCCCCAGCCAGGCTCTCAACAGCAACTATTTGCTAAGCACCCCCTATGCTCTGCCAGGTGCTTTCCACACACTACCTCATTTGAATCCTCACACTACCTGTGATAGGTGACATTATCATTATTATCCAGATGAAAAAATTAAATCACTAAAGAACACAGTCGGCTGGGCACCTGTAGCTCAGTGGCTAGGGCACCAGCCACATACACTGGAGCTGGTGGGTTCAAATCCAGCCCGGACCTGCCAAACAACAATGACAACTACAACCAAAAAATAGCCAGTAGCTATTGTGGTGGGCACCTGTAGTCTCAGCTACTTGGGAGGCTGAAGCAAAAGAATCATTTAAGCCCAAGAGTTTGAGGTTGCTGTGAGCTGTGACAACACAGTACTCTACAGAGGGCAACATAATGAGAGTCTGTCTCAAAAAAAAAAAGAATTCAGTCGGCTGGCAGCTGGATTAGGATACAGACCCAGTCATCTGACTCTGCCCAGCATGCTTTACTCAGTACTGCAGGTCTCCTCCACCCCAGGCCTCTGGAGGGATAATCCTCCCCCTTCACCCTTCTCTGGGCTGGTTATGCACCTCTTCACCTCCAGAAGGGCCAGGTGCAGGTATGGAGCCACATACATTCATTATGGGTAAGGAGACAGGGAAGCACCCTAGCCCCCAGGACCAGGATGGGCTACACAATTTTCTGGACCCAAAGGGAGATGAAAATGTAGTGCCCCTTGATCAAAATTATGAAGACTTTCAGCTGGGCATGGTGACTCACACCTGTAATCCTAGCGCTCTGGGAGGCTGAGGCAGGTGGATAGCCTGAGCTCACAGGTTCGAGACCAGCCTGAGCCAGAGTGAGACCTCATCTCTAAAAATAGCCAGGCGTTATGGCGGGCTCTTGTAGTCGCAGCTACTTGGGAGGCTGAGGCAACAGAATCCCTTGAGCCCAAGAGTTTGAGGTGTGACGCTAAGTCACTCTACCGAGGGCGACAAAGAGAGACTCTGTCTCAAAATAAGAAAAACAAATTATTTCAAGATAGTGAGAGCAAAACATTAATCCCTTTTGAATGTGAGGTTCAGTGTGACTGCATGGGTTCACACTCATGAAGCATTACTGCCCAGGACCCCAAAAGAGGCTCCTACCTGACCTGGGAAATCACATATACCAGACATAAGGCGAGTGTGATTTCCAGGGCTCCAAGGGCATGCGCCTTGGAAAGCAAACCCTCCACTGACCTGGAGCCCCACCACAACTCTCGCCTCTCATCACCTAGGTCACCTTGGCTTGTATCCAGGTGCCACTCAGAGCCCACTTAGATAGGGAGAGGCAGATTACCTTTTGCCGGCTTGTCAATTCTAGCACCTCCTCTTCCGCCCATTCCTTGATCCTTGCTGGAGACAATCTCTTTCTTCATTTGACCAACATTCATGGAGCATCTAGGTGCTCTGCTGAGGCTTCAGGACCAATACTAGTAATTTCCCTCCAGAATAGTCCTTGGCCCCTGCTGGGATCTCCATCATGTTTGCAAAGATGGCAGAAGTAGCTGCCATATAGTGTCACCTGGTGCCATGCAATGAGCTGGGCAGACCTGCTCAGACACATGATCTCACTGAATTCTCACCACAGCCCAGCAAGGTGGGTGTCACTGCTTCCTTGGGCCCAGGAGGAGGCTGAGGCTCTCAGAGTAATGTACAGAAGGTTCCACAGCATTTAAGTATATAATCCACCCAACAGCACCATGAAATGGGTGCTATTCTCATGCCTGTATTCCTGGTGGGGAAACAAAGGGGCAGAGGGGTGAAGGTGGCATCAAAACCCAGGTGGTCTAGGCCCTGAATCTATGCCCTTGACCACTACATGCCTCAGAGAGGCTCTTCTTGGGCTCAAATCCTGACACACTAGCAATGCCACATATCAGCTGTGCAACCTTGGGCAAGCTACTTAACCTCTCTGTGCCTGAGTTCCCTCATCTGTGAAATGCAGACTATTATACTAGGACTGTTGTGTGGCCTGGGTGTAGCAGGTTGTGTAAAGTGCTTAGGACAGGGCCTGGCACATAGTGTATGGCAGCTGTTATTAATAGTATTACTCTTGGGCCCCCTACACCTCCTCTCCTTTAATTACCATCCTCCTTCCAGAATATTTAATTTCTCCCTGACTAGCTTTCCCGCAAACATGCTTTTGTTTCTCAACTTGCATCAAAGAAAGCCTTTCCACCTGTCCCCTGATTGTGCCTTCTCCTTCCCTTCAGAGCCAAGACACTAGGACAACTGGGCTTTCGGCTGTCTCCATGTCACCCACCATCCCTTCACCACACTGCATCTCAGCCTCTGCTCCTTCCCCTTCATTCTGTAGATACTTCCCTGGTTAAGGTCTCCCAGGAATCCCTGTTGCCCAATTCAATGGACACCATTCTGACCTTATCTTCCTCCATCTCAGGCCAGCACCCGACCCTCTCCCTGACCCCAATCTGCAAGTGTCTCCTCCTTAGACAGGCAGGACCTCACTGCCTGTGGTCTGATGCTCATTCTCCTCCAGGCTTCTGCTCCCTTAGCCCCAGAAGGGTAGGGGCATTCTGCCCACCTTCCTCTAGGGACCTCATTCAAACTCACACCTCCAGCTACCACCCACAAAAAGGACACCACCTCTCACCTCCTGCCCAGACCATCCTGAGAGGCCAGGCTTGAGTGTCTACTGCCTACCTGTCACCACCCCTGACTGGAGGGCCATGGTCCCTCCAGCCAGCGTCCACAGCAGAACTGGACCTCCTGGACCTCTTCCCCCAACCCTGCACATCCTATGGCATCTCCTGGAGCCAGCCCCTCCTTTCCCCTCTGTCTCACCCTCACCTGACCTATGGGCCCCTGCTCTTAATGGTTCTCAGTCTCTCCCAGCACCACGCCCCTCCTTATCCAGCCGCATGGCCTCTGGCCTGCATTGCTGTAATCCAATCTCCTCCTCACCTTCTCACTGATTTCCCAACCTTGTTTCTCCTTCCCCTCTGATCTCGTCCTAATGCCCTCATGCTGCTGCCAGAGAGAGCTTTTCTTTCTTTCTCTCTCTCTCTCTCTTTTTTTTAACAGAGTCTCACTTTGTTGCCCTTGGTAGAGTGTCGTGGCATTATAGCTCACAGTAACCTCAAATACTTTGGCTCAAGCAATCCTCTGGCCTCAGCCTCCCAAGTAGCTGGGACTACAGGCATCTGCTACAATGTCCAGCTGTTTTTAGACGTGGGGGTCTCACTCTTGCTCAGGCTGGTCTGGAAATCCTGAGCTCAGGCAATCTACCCACCTTGGCCTCCCCAGAGAGAGCTTTTCTTTTTTTTTTTTTTTTTTTAATTTGGCCGGGGCTGGGTTTGAACCCGCCACCTCCGGCATATGGGACCGGCGCCCCACCCGCTGAGCCACAGGCGCTGCCCAAGAGAGAGAGCTTTTCAAATGACAAAGTAGACTATGTCTCACAGCATCCCCAAGGGTCCTCATAACTAATCCCAAGCCCCCATTTTGTTTTTGTTTTTGTTTGAGACAGTCTCACTTTGTTGTCCTCGAGAGAGTGCCGTGGTGTCATAGCTCACAGCAGCCTCAAACTCTTGGGCTCAAGCGATTCTCTTGCCTCAGCCTCCCAAGTAGCTGGGACTACAGATACCAGCCAAAACGCCCAGCTATTTTTAGAGACAGGGGTCTTGTTCAAGCTCAGGCTGGTCTCAAACATGTGAGCTTAGGTGATTCGCCTGCCTTGTCCTCCCAGAGTGCTGGGATGACAGGTGTGAGCTACTGTGCCTGGCCCCAAGCCCCATTTTGGTCTTCCTTGGGTGTTTTGCCTCACTCCTCCTCACTCTCCAGCCAAACTCAGTAACTCCTTGTCCTTCTGGAGGAACGTTTTTCTCTCCTGCCTCCCAGCCTTCACCTCTACCAGGAGCCCCTCTCCCCACTCTCCCTTTTCCTTATGGACCCCACCTTCCCAAGAGGTCATTTCCAGAGCCCCACACCTGTACACCTGTGTCCCACAGTCATGGCATTTATCAACAGCGCTGCTGTCTTTCCCTTGCCTGTCCCCCCAGCACTGAGTGGTGGTGGCAGGGGGACCCCTGGGCCAGGCAAGAAAAAGGGCAATGGCTAGGTGCGGTCGTTCATGGCTATAATCCTAGCAATCTGGGAGGCTGAGGCAGGTGGATTGCTTGAACTCAGAAGTTCAAGACCAACCTGAGAAAAATTGAGACCCCATCTCTACTAAAAATAGAAGAGTTAGTTGGATGTTATGGTCTTAGCTACTTGGGAGGCTGAGGCAAGATCACATGAGTTTAGGAGTTTTTTTTGTTGTTGTTGTTTGGGTTTTTTTGAGACAGAGTCTCACTATGGGGGCGGCGCCTGTGGCTGTGAGTAGGGCGCTGGCCCCATATGCCGAGGGTGGCGGGTTCGGACCCAGCCCCGGCCAAACTGCAACAGAAAAATAGCCCGGCGTTGTGGCGGGCGCCTGTATTCCCAGCTGCTCAGGAGGCTGAGGCACGAGAATCACGTAAGCCCAAGAGTTAGAGGTTGCTGTGAGCCGTGTGACGCCATGGCACTCTACTGAGGGCGGTACGTGAGACTCTGTCTCTAAAAAAAAAAAAAAAAGAGTCTCACTATGTTGCCCTCGGTAGAGTGCTGTGGTGTCACAGCTCACAGCAACCTCAAACTCTTGGGCTTACGAGATTCTCTTGCCTCAGTCTCCAAAGAAGCTGGGACTATAGGTGCCCACCACAATCCCTGGCTATATTTTGGTTGCAGTTGTTTAGCTGGCCCAGGCCACGTTTGAACCCACCACCCTCGGTGTATATGGCTGGTGCTGTAACCACTGTTCTACGGCATTCCACCCACAGCAACAGAGTGAAACTGTCTCAAAAAAGAAAAAAAGAAAAGGAAAAGGGCAAGAAAGATAGCTAACAACCAGGTATGGGGGAACTCTCACCGTGTACTGATGGACTTCTCCCACAACCTCTGGAGGTGGACAGGTATTCCCACCTAACAGGGAGGACACAGGCCCAAAGAGATCAAGTAACTTGCCCAAAGTTCATTACAGAATCAGGATTTGAACTCAAATGTCAATCAGTAGATGTTTATTAGGTGCATAAAAATTTTCACTGAGGCATGGGCCTTCTATGAGGTTTTGTTTGTTTTTTGGAGACAGAGTCTCACTTTGTTGCCCTTAGGAGAGTGCCCTGGTTTCATAGCTCACAGCAACCTCAAACTCTTGGGCTCAAGCAATTCTCTTGCTTCAGCCTCCGAAGTAGCTGGGACTACAGGACTTTTTCTGTTTTTTTTTTTTTTTTTTTTTTTTTTTGAGAAAGAGTCTCACTATGTCGCCCTCCATGGAGTCCCGTTCACAGCAACCTCAAACTCTTGGGCTCAAGCCATTCTCTTGCCTCAGCCTCCGAAGTAGCTGGGACTACAGGACTTTTTCTTTTCTTTTCTTTGAGAAAGAGTCTCACTATGTTGCCCTCCGTGGAGTCCCGAGTGTCTCAGCTCACAGCAACCTCAAACTCTTGGGCCCAAGCGATTCTCTTGCCTCAGCCTCCTGAGTAGCTGGGACTACATGCGCCCACCACAATACCCAGCTATTTTTTGGTGTAGTTGTCATTGTTGTTTGGCAGGCCCGGGCCAGGTTCAAACCTGCCAGCCCCGGTGTATGTGGCTGGTGCCCTGCCACTGAGCTATAGGTGCTGAGCCTACAGGGCTATTTTTAGAGATGGGGTCTTGCTCAGGCTGGTTTCAAACCCATGAGCTCAGGCAATTCACCCCCCTTGGCCTCCTAGAGTGCTAGGATTACAGGCGTGAGCCACTGTGCCTCGCCCCTTCTATGAGGTTTGAAAGGGGAAAGGCATGATGGGAGGATGACAAGAAGGAGGGACATTTTGGGAAGAAGCAGCAGACAGCCACCTCTGCCATCCTGGGGAACAGAAACGAAAACAAGGCACAGGGACAGCCTGGGAAGGAGCTGTTTTGCGGCAGAAGGGACAGGGCACTGGTAGGCTCTGACTCAGCTGGTCCTGAAGAGAAGGGCTGCTGGAAAGGCCCACCCTGCCCCAGTCTGGCTGACATCCCCACTTCTGACACCTGCTGAATCCCCATTTCTGCCTCCATGGGGGGCAAGGTTGAGGTCAGTTAGGAGTTACAGGCAAGGAGCTACCCTGCGCCTGAGGAGGAGCTGCAGGGGCCCTGCCCTGCCTCTCTCAGCCCTAGTCCTAAGGCCCTTCTTGGGCAGCACCAACCTGGAGCCTGGAAAGCAACCTGGAGTTGCTTTCTGGCAAGAGATCTAGCCAGGTAGTTTAACCCCAGGTGGGGTGGAAGACCGGGCAGGTGGCTCCTGCTTGGGCCTCCTGGGCTCTTTACCTTCTGTTCTACCTTGGGAAGCTCCTAACGTCGTCAATCTCTGTCTCTCTCTCTCTCTTTCTTTCTCTTTTCATCTCTGAAGCTACCCTATACCTCCAGAGGGACCCCATGAGAGTGGGCACATTGGCAACTCCCCAAGTTGTAGATTAGCTGCCGCTAGCTCTGGTCCAAGCTGAGCAAGGCACAGGGGCCTCAGCTCAAGGCAGCTGAGTTGGGGGGACACAGAAGGAGGTGGTCACATGATCACCTGGGCTGAGACCCAGGGGCACAGAGTTAATTCCTTCATGTTCACGTGGTCCCACATTCCAGAGCTGCCTCTCCCAGGGTGCTGGCTGTCAGCATTGCTCCCAGAGCCCCCAGCCACCAAACCTGTTCTTAGAGGCAGCCAGACCTCCTGGGGCTGCAGCAGCTCCAGAGGACTCAAGTGCTCACTCCTCCTCCCATCAAAAACACCAGGCCCTGCTGGAAGGGTTCCTACTGGTGAAGAGTGAGGTGGGGGGAGCAGGGGAAACCAGGCAGGGAGTGAATGACCTTCAGATGAGACCAGAGTGAGGCGGGTAAGAGTTATTTACTGCTGTGTCTCTGTTGCCTGTCTGTAAAATGGAGCAATAATAGTACCTCCCGTGGGTATTTTCCTGTGAAAGGAGAATAATGGCCACAATGGCCTCAAAGAATTGCCATAATAAAGGAGAAATTGTATGTGACAATGCCTAGCTCACTGTTAGCTCCAAGGTGGTAGAGGTAACAGTGCAATTGCAACCCTAGGTGACAGACCTATCTAGTCTGTCACCTAGGGTTGGAATTCTGCCAGCTTCACAGAACTGTCGTGGGTGGTGGGAGACTCAGGGGAATGTGGTGATTGGCAAAGGAGGCTCTGGACACTGCAGGGGGATCCCTGGCCACTGTCCCCCCTCTTCTACCCACTTCTTCCCGAGAACCCCCAGCCACATGCTACACTGGAGCTAAGAGAGCCCAACTCACCCCAAGGATGTGTGTGCACTGGGTGTTGTCCAAGGACACACACACAAACACTCCCTGCCCAGGAGCCCTTAAAGAATGCGAACTAATCCTTGGCTGTGGGGGTTGGGGATCCAGTTGACCTTTGAGTGGGCACCCAGACTCAGACTGGGGCTGTCCCTGACCCAAGGCCAGCTCGTTGTCCTGGATGTTTCTTCTTCTCTTTAGTTTGCCCTAAGATCTACCCCCAAGGAGGTACGAATCATAGATCTCTGTGTACCTAACAGTGCAGAAAACATACACAAAATAATTGCCTGAGGTACTTCCCTTGGTGGAACGGGAAGGAGACCAACTGACTTTCCTGAGTATCTTTTCAAGTTCTTTGATTTTTTTTTCTTTTACCCTATATATGTACTAACTTTTAAAAAATTAAAATACTCTATGCCTGGCATGGAAAGATGGAAGGCTTTGCTTGCTATACCAAGGGATTTGGACTTTATCCTGTAGGTGACAGGGAGGGATTTCTTTTTCTTTTCTTTTTTTTTTTTATTGTTAGAGATTCATTGAGGGTGCAAGAAACCAGGTTACACTGATTGCATTTGTTAGGTAGAGTCCCTCTTACAAACGTGTCTTGCCCCCAAAAGGTGTGGCACACACCAAGACCCCACCACCCTCCCTCCTTCCCTCTCTCTGCTCTTCCTTTTCCCCACCCCTCCCTCCTGGGAGGAATTTCTAAGCAAGGTTGTGACATGCTCAAATGTATAAAAGAATTAACTCTGCTACGGAGCCATAGCCTGAAATAGGTAGAGATCAGAGCCAATAGGAAAGCAGTGGGAGGCTGGGACACTTCTTTTCCCTTGAAAAGCCTAAAGTAGGGACCCACAACTGTAGTTCTCATGTAAAGGTAAGCTTTCCTGGACCCAACGCCTAAGACGCCTAAGACGAGGTGGATACACATCTGTTACCCCCAAATAGGCAGGACAACCAAGCCGGGTCCATGAGTTAACTGTCCACTGTTTTCACCTAAAATAAGCAGGACTGCCAGGGAAAATGCTGGCTAGTGAGGCTAAGGCTCTCCATAGGAGCAATGCACTTTAAAAATTGAAACCACCATCTGCTGCCTGCCCATCAAAGCTGTGACAGAGGTGGGCTTGCTCTTTAATTAAGTCAGGGGGTAGGTGGCACCTCTGGGAGACTTCAGAAGAACAGTCTTCTTCCAGAATTCCTAATGGGAAATATTGCTTGGACAGCACCACTGTGTGGTGGTGCCAGAACTCCAAACCTAGAGAATGTCCTCCCAAGGGGTGTCCTAACAGCCCCTGCTGAGATAGCCTTGCTCACTGGCATTGGTGAGACTCACACTGAGACTCGGGGAGATGCAGAGAGGGCTGAAGGAGGGGGCTTATACCGTGAGGCTCTGCAGGCCAGAAGTCAGAGGCTCTCCACTTGAAACAACATTGAAGTCTGGGAAGAGTGAGGCTCCAGGCGCCCTCAAACTTTTTAAAAAGGGGGCCAATTCACTGTTCCTCAGACCGTTAGAGGGCCGGACTATAGTTTAAAAAAAAAAAAATTATGAACAAATTCCTATGCACACTGCACATATCTTATTTTGAAGTAAAAAAACAAAACAGGAACAAATACAATCACACCACCTCATGTAGCCTGTGGGCCACAGGACCCCTGCATCTAGGCTAACCTGAGCCTGAATGGCCTTGGGTATTTAGTCCTCTACGCATGCACATCTGTAAAACAGGGCAGGGTCATCGCACTTTCTTCACACCCAGGATGGCACAATGTGCATGGAAACTGCACACCACACAGCACGCGGCATGTCACTAGGCTCCTTCAGTTCCCTCTTTAGCAATGGAGAAGAGATGGCCAGACAGGAGTGGGTGGCAGGGAGTGAACAGGGAAGCCCCAAGCTCACAGGAAGGAGGGAGGGGTCCTGGGTCACACTCCGCCTACTCCTGTATGCAAGGTGTTTGCTCCCTGTTGGTCTGGAGTCACTAGCTTATCTGACTGTTATTAAACCTCCAGAACTTTCCGAATAGCAAAGGGGAGGTGGTTCGAATATCCACAAATCAAAGGCTAAACAACCGTTCTGCCAGTTCAGGCCCACCTGAGATTTATAGTCAGAAATCTAGAAATTTCTCAGAATATTCCCTTCCTCCAAAGATATAGATACAAGGGACAAATGCTTATTCCCAGTCCTCTGAGAATTAGTAACAACAGTGAACTTTATCCCACCAGGAACACAAGCTCCTTTTGCCCACTTCATCATCACTCCTTCTCATAGAAAGTTCTAGTTAAGAGGGCGGCACCTGTGGCTCAAGGAGTAGGGCACCAGCCCCATATACCAGAGGTGGCAGATTCCAGGATTCCAACCCAGCCCCAGCCAAAAAAAACTGCAAAAAAAGAAAGTTCTAGTTAATGCAAATGCCCTTAAAAAAAAAAAAAAGTCTATTTTAGCTGTTCCCTAACAAGGATCTAGCCCAGATTCTGCCACTGTGTGACCATAGGCAAGTTATTTTACCTTTCTGTACGTTGGGGCGCTTATTACAAAGTAGATGGCCTAGAGGTGGGTTCTAACCTCAAGTTCCATGGTTGGGCTTTAGATGTCCATGAACACCTTTAAAAATTGAGTAATACTGGTTGTATCCCAGAAAGGCAATGGGTGGTAGAGGGGCCACCTGTGAAGAGGACATTATAGTTGTACTATAGTCTCCTCTTGGTTTGTTTTGAGACAGAGTCTCACTCTGTCATCCTCAGTAGAACGTCCTGGCATCATATCTCACAGCAACCTCAAACTCTTGGGCTCAAGTGATTCTCTTGTGTCAGCCTATGGAACAGATGGGACTACAGGCGCCTGCCACAATGCCCAGCTAACAGGTGTCCCACTTGTTCAGGCTGGTCTTGAGCCTGTGAGCTCAGGCAATCCTCCTGCCTCAACTTTTTTTTTGGAGACATAATCTCACTCTGTTGCTCTGGGTAGAGTGCTGTGGTTTCAGCCTAGCTCACAGCAACCTCAAACTCCTGGGTTCAAGCAACCCTCCTGCCTCAGTTGGGACTACAGACACCCACCACAAGGCTTGGGTAATTTTTTCTATTTTTAGTATAGATGGGATATCGCTTTTGCTCAGGTGGGTCTTGAACTCCTGAGTTCAAGAGATCCTCCGGCCTGGGCCTCCAGAGTGCTAGGATTACAGGTGTGAGCCACTGTGCCCCTCTTTGTATCTTTTGAATTTCAAACCAAAAGAATGTATTCCTACTAAAAAAGAAAGACATAAAAATGTATATTTAAAAGGGGGATATATGAAAATCTATGTTTACACGACACCTGTACTTTCTTGGAGAGAAGCTATAATTTTTATTCAATTTTTCTAAGTTTCTAAACCTAGGAAGGTTTAGAAGACATTTCACTAGATGACCTTAAGGGTCATTCCCAGTTCCAGTTTACATGACTTTATGCAGTATTAAAGAAAACAAAAGTGAATTTTTAGTAGACATTATGGATAGGCTGGATACCCATGAAAATGCACCTTGAATCTGACATGCAGGACTTGCTATGGGGTGACCTGTCTTCACTGGTGTATCTCCTATGGTGCTGCCTTCAGAGATCAAGGCCAAGAAATGACCCCCATCAGCCTATTCTCTCAGAGGTGTTAAATTTTTTTTTTTTTTTTGGTTTTTGGCTGGGGCTAGGTTTGAACCTGCCACCTCCGGCATGTGGGACCGGCGCCCTACTCCTTCAGCCACAGGTGCCACCCCAGAGGTGTTAAATTAAGTCTTTGGTGCCCTACCACACATGGTTAAGGAAACGTTCACTTGGATTCACAGCACAAATGATGCATATAAAGAATTACAATGTGGATTTTTAAATGTTGGCCCCTTTGGCTCTGAGGGGATAAGAAGGATGGGAAATGGGTAGAGTAGGAGGAGATCCCAGGTGAAATGGAGATGAATGGACCTAGACTCATCCAGAGACCCCCAGGAATACTCTCATGGCAGAGGGGAAAAATGCTTCCTAGGCATGCAACATAGAAAGCTGGGAAAGGGGGACTCTAGCCAAGGGATCAAAGCAGGATTAGTTAAGGCAACCAGACCAGCAGTGGAATGGGTCAGAAGGAAGAGAAAGGTCACACGATTCCAAAAAAAAAAAAAAAAAAGAAATAAAGAGGAGAGCCATTATTTAATAAATGGCCCCTAGCTATAGTAAACTTTAATTAACTGCACCATTATAATTCACTTCCAGCCTGAGTTCCACCCTAACCTGCTCTCTCCTTCCCACTCCCTCCCTCCTCTCCCCAGGCCTCATCAAGTCAGGCTTCCTTAGTGAAACCAAACTGGCTGCCTTTGCCAGATGCCTCATTATTACAGCTACTGCTTTCTACTGTTCATAAAACAGAACGAGGAGAAACCACGGTGTTCTCAGGTCTTAGTAACAGGCCCCCTCTCCTACCTATGTGCACTAGCAATCAAGGGCCTCGTAACCCTGAAAGTTCCTGAACTTAATACTATAGCAATGAAGACACAGTTGCAAGCTGGCAGAAATGGATGTGCACACAGAGTTGGCTAACAGGGCAGACTCCCAGCTGGAGCCTCCACTACTCTGGGTGTGGAGGGTCCACACCCAGACGGGTGATCCACATATCCAGATTCATGTGCAGTTTAATGCTGTGGCTACACCCACTGCTCCTTCATTCAGTGGTGATTAAATTATACCTGTGACACTGTATTCTTAGGCTGCTGAGCTTTACTCATTTAGAGAGTACGTGGATTTAGAGTGGGAGTTGGGAGCATCTTAGAGGATCTTCCAGACGAAACATACTTGGTTTTTATTAATGAGCTTATGAGGAAAGCCAACCCAGACCTTTAAGTGAAACATGTGATTGCTAGCCAGGCAAGGATGGGTTTTAGAATTAACTCTTCCTACAGTCTGCTCTGCATTAGCATCAAGTTAATTACCCCTGCAGATGAAAATAGGTTTCATGACTCATAAGCACCAATACGACACTTGGCAGCAGATGAAAATGCAAGGACACACTTGCAGGAAGCTGACAGGAATATCTATTTTTATGTGGGGAGATTCTTAAAGAGGTGAGACAGGCACCTCCCATGTACCAGGATTAAGAGGCTGCAGCAGATTCATCAATATTGCCACTTATCCACACCCACAAATCCTCACACACACATATGTACAGAGCCCTGGTTTCCACCACCACTTCAATGCTGATTGTAGCAAAGCAAGAACAGAAATGAAAAAGGTGTTATTACCAACAAGTCCCAACACCAACCCAACCTCCACACTGCTGTTCTGGGCTAACCGGTGATTTGTTTTTTTCCCCAAACCCAAACGTGCCTACACCCATACCCAACTCCCTACCCTCCTGCTTCTTTGATGGGAGCGGAGTGGGGGCAACAAGTTTCTTCACATACTCCCTCAGCCTTTGTGGGCACAGTCCAGGCCCTGTGTGCCCTGCCCAGGAATGGGGTGTGGCCAGGAGTCAATTTCAGATAGGATCGCTGGGTTTTGTTTTGCTTCTTCCCTCCGGTTTTCTCTTCTATTTGCCTCCCAGGAAAGCACAAGGTTCAAATCTGATTTGCCCCCCCTTACCCCCACGGGGAGGGCTTGTGTGGTCTCAGCCTGCAGGACTCTCAGGTCCAAAGGGCATTATAGTTCTCTGTCCCCATCGCCACACCTCCCCCAAAAGCTGCCCAAAAAGCTGATTAGATGATTGCATTTCTTCACCAGTTGGTATGGGTTTTATTTGGTGTTGTAAGTACCTTTACCTCAGGAACTAGGTTTGAGGCTTCCCCCTCCCACTTCCTCATCCCTTGAAACCCTCTCAGCTCAACTATGCATTCTGCCTTTAGAAATACTTACAAGAAAAGAAAAAAATGTGTCATGAATGAGGTGAAAACTGCTTTTCCAAAGCATCAGCTGGAAGCTGCTAAAGACTCTGCAGGCTAAGTACTGACCCTTTGCTTCCCACTTGCCCCCACTGACCCATGTCAGCTTTGTGACATTTTTGTATTAAATATGCAAAACCTGATTTCTGCCCTATCTAGGAGGCAAAGCACCCTAGTTTTTTCCCATGATTTTTTCCCCTCACTTGTCAAGTCACAGCTGTTCTGGGTATCAGCATATACTCACCGCCACAGCTCAAGGCACCAAAAAACATTCCTGACAATGCCATTTGCAGCTGGGCCCAAGGGGGGTGGGGGGGTGGGGGGGAGAAAAGATGCTGAAGAGTAAACAGAAAAGGCTTAGTCAGCAACTGTCACCTCCCCAGGAGGTGAATGTAAATAGCCTGGTGCGGAGGGGGAGGAGCAGCAGGGCAGCACCAGGCCTTCCTCTCTTGCCACTGGGAGAGGTTTCAAAGGCACTAGCATTTGCATACTTTACTGTACATACAGTATTAGACGTAGAGAGGGTGCTCTGAAATTGGGAGTTGTGTGGCCTTAGCCCTAAAAAGACACACTTGCTGACTCGGGGCAGAATTAATATCAATTGAATTTATTACAAGTTACTAAGCTCCAAGGCACATTACAGTGTTCTGTTAACTACAGAAATGTATAAAGGACAAACAGAGCAGATTCTCCAGGTCTAGCATTTCGCTCTACTGTTCAAAAGCATCCGTGCATCGACAAAGCAAAAACAAAACAACACGTGAAGAAGATCCAGCACATTCAGGTCAGTAGAAACAACCCAAACATTTTCCCCTCACAAACTTGCAACAAAACACCCCATTACCTCCCAACACCCCCCTTACCATTTTGCAAACAAAACAGGGAAACAAAACGGAACAGAACAAAATAAAGTGAAGACTTCAACACTTGGGGCGCTTTAGAAAGAAGCTTTCACCATTTTATAGCTTTTTTTTTTTTTTTTTTTTTTTTTAGGCAGCAACACTGGCCTTGGCAAAAAGAAAAAAAGTCTTTCTTTTGAGTGTTTTTCCTCCCAGAATGCGTAACATTTACAAAAATACACACCAGCAGCAGTTGTTGCTAAGGGCTATTAATTCTGTACCTAGGCAAACATTCTGCCACCAAATAAATGCTAACGAATGATGCAAATGACCCATTATACTGTGAAACACAAACCAGCTTATCCTTCAAATGAAGAAGTTACATACCTGTTTCAAAATATAGAAACATACGACGAAAATAATGTCTATACATAAGACTAACTTTTTGCAGTTTGTTATATTCACAATTCAACATCTTGGGGGTGAGGGAAGGGAGGGTCGAGGCAGGTAGGGAAGGGGCCCTCTGAATTAGAGAAGAGTTGGTCTAGGGCAAAGGAGGTGGCTGTCCTGTGGTTCAAGGGTCTCTCTCCTTTTTCACTTTAACATCCCCAGCTAAGATAGTCGCGATTTCGCCCTGCATGAAGGCCCAAGGTACATTCGACCCGACTAGGGGGCATTTCTCTCCGCTGGGGCAGTACACCTCGCCAGTGGCCCCCTGGGCCTTAATACTCTCTCTAGAGCAAGGGAAGCAGAATTTGTGGCTGGGGACGGATGGGCACTGAACGAAATGCGTATCCTCCAAACGTTCGTGGCAAATAGTACAGCAGAGGGGTCCGCTGTTGGCCATAGGAGAATCCGGAATGTTTTGGGGGTGCACTTGGTCCATGCCCGGGTGGGCGCCAGGCGGCGGGGGAGCCACCTGTAAATTCAGGTCCCCGTTACGTGATGCCAACCGGCGCTGCCCTGGCACAGAGGCCGGCGAGACTGGGCTGCTGCTGTTGCGCCGCGCGGACGCAGTAGTAGAGTGCACGGAACTGCCATCCTTAGGCGAATGCGCCGTGCCCAGAGTGTCTGCCACCGACATGAGGGCGGCCATAGGGGACGGACCGTTCTGGGGGGCTGACTCGGGTGGGGTGGTCCGGTTGGAATGGGGTCCCAGGGGTGGGGGTGGCGGGGGCGGACCGCCTGCCGCATGCCCTGGCGGAGCAAAGGTCCCAGTCGACATGGTGAGCTTCAAAGCCTCGCTCTGGTTCGCCATCCACTGCTGCCTCTGCTGTTCTTCGCCCAGCTTCAACGCGCCCTCGGCTGAGTCCGGGGGCTCTGGCGACGCCTTCCTCTTGCGCAGGCTGGCAGCTGCGCCCCGGCCTGAGGGCGCGGCAGGCGGCAGGGCCCCGGTCCCCGGGGGTGCGCTGGGGGCGCGGCTTAGACTCACCAGTGCCGTGGGCAGCATGGGGCAGCTGGCGTCCAGGTAGGGCTGGGGCAGCATGTCGGCGCCAGGCACGCCCTCCTTGAAGAAGCGCACGGCCTCAGGCAGCAGGTCCCCAAGTAGGCGCCAGTCCCCGGAGCCGTGCTTCTTCTCATACTCCAGGTATTTGAAACCGGAGGAGAGGCCCCGGCCGAAGTCCTTCATGCAGTCTTGGTACATCTGCTTGGCCACACCAGACGCGCTGGAGTACACGTTGCCCGAGCCGGTGGGGTACTCAATGAACAGCTTCAGCTCGTAGTCCATGCCGGGCTTGGAGACAGCATCGAAGGCAAATACGCGGCCCAGCAGCGAGTGGTCTTTCTTGAAACGCACCTCGTAGGGCGTGCAGCCAGCCAGCGTGAGCAGCGTGTCGCGGACCATCTTGGGCTTGTTGGCCCATTCCTCGGCGCGGTTGCGCAGGCTCTCGCTCAGCTCTGCCAGGGCCTCGGCGTTGCGCTGCTTCTCCTTTAACTCGCGCTCCTGGTCGGTACTCGACACTGAGCCGGGCCTCTTGCCACTAGCACCCACGCCCGCCTCTGCAACCGACGACGAGGTGGAAGACGACGCCGACGACGTCGCGGTGGATACGCCCGGGGTGCCCCCGAGACAAGCGGGACCCCCGGGAGCCCCTGGAGGAGCGGGCGTCGGGGGCCCACGGCCGCCCAGCCCATGCGGTGGGGGTGGGGGCAGCACAGCGGCGCTAGCCGGGCCGTTAAGCAGCGTCTGCGGCAGCAGGTTGGGGGGCACAGCGAGCTGGGGGGCTCCGCCACCTCCTGCGTTGGGCAGTGCAGTCACCAGGCCACTATGCGTCCCACGCCGAGAGGCCACCGACGCCGCCGCTGAAGACGAGTTGGGGCTCTGGCGGTTCAGTTCTGGGGGTCCCTCCTCAGGTGTTGGCTTGGGAAAGCCGTTTGGGCCCCCCAAGCCGTTGGGCAGCCGCGTGGCGTGGCTGCCGGTTCCCAAGCTCACCGGCGGTGGGGGATAATCGAAACGGCTGCGCTGTTCCACCGCGGCTGCAGCGGCGGCAGCGGCAGCTGCGCTCAGGCCGTAGCGCTCCAGGCCGGACGGGGCCGCCAGCACCGCAGGCTTGCTGGTACCGTCGACGTGGTTGAGCTGTTGTTGCTGCTGCTGCTGCTGCGCGGCGGCTGCTGCCGCAGCTGCGGCCGCCGCCGCTTCCTTAGCCGACAGAGCCACTGTCTTGACCCCGACGGGCGGCGGCGGCCCGGGGGAGCGGCCGTCCTGGAAGCAGCCGTGCGCCCGCTTTAGCTGGCGCGCGGTCTCGATCACAAACTCTATGCGATCAGCGCCCTCGTAATTGACGCAACCGCGGCATACGGGTTCTGAGAAGTCCCAGATCATGGCCCAAGGCATGCGGGGAAGGTCGCACAGGTAGCAGGACTGTCTCCGGGACGAGGACACCTGCGCCGCCGACATGATGCTGGCCCTGGGGAAGGTAGGCCCCCGCCCGGGCTGTCTCCGAGGCGCCTTCTCCTCCGGGAGTACTGGCCGGCTGGGGAGGGAGTCCGACTGCGGGGGAGGGAAGAGGGGGGGCGAGAAAGTTCTGCCCCAGGGGCTGGAGGGAGCGCGAGTCTCCACCGCCGGCACAGCGCCTCTCCGTGGGGGCTCCACCGCCGGGGTGGCGGACCGATTCAGCCCGCTCCTCGCCCCCACCTCCTACTGCGGTTGTCTCGTCGGGAGGGGAGCTCAGGCGCCTTCTTCCTGGTGTCGCGGACCCGGACTGGAAGCTCCGGGCCCGGGGGGAGGGGACAAGGGTGCCCGGTTTTGGCCGCTGTTGCTTCTGGACCCCCTCCCCGGAATGGCTGGTGCGTGGAAGCTCGGAGGGGGCTGTCTCTTCCTCTCCCTCGGGGCCCCCCTAGAAGCTGCGTCCTCTCCCCGACGGGCTTCCTGGGGCGAGAGCTAGAGGGTTCAGTGCCACCCGGTGCCCCGGTCCAATCTTGCTGAAGCCGCTGCTTCCCCAGAGGGCCGGGGGAGGGGTTGGAACTCGAGAGAGGACCCTTTCCCCTCCGCAGAGTCTGCTGTTCCGCTGGAGGCGGCTGGGTTTGCACGCCGGAGGGAGCTGCCGCGGCCACCGCTTCCAGGACGCAGGGGAGGAGAGGAGGGCACGCACGCAGGCTCCCGCCGCCTCCAGGCCTGGCGGGCGCCGGGGCCGCCACGACTGGAGGCGCTCACGTTGGCTGCAGGGCGCTCGCACGGCGCCTCGGCCCGGGTCGCATCCCTTCCCGCTCGTGCTTGCGCTCGCCTGGAATGTGGGGTTGTGATTGTTACTCTACGTTCCGGACGCGCGTCTCGGCGCTCCTGCTCAGGCTGCAGCTCGCGCTGTCCCCGGCTTGGCCGCGCGGGATGCCGCCCGGGCGGAGCGCTGACGTCACCGCCATGCTCTGCACCAGTTCACCCCCCCTTTACACTTCCTCTGTGGAGCCCACTTGTTGCTCCGGAAAGGCGCATGCGCGGCAGGACGCCCAGATTCCTCCCAGCCGGCCCCTCCTCCGTGCCTCCGCCCTCCCCTCCCCCCTTGTCGTGTGTACAACAGCTGAGGCCGGGCGAGCTAATGCTGGAAGTCCAGGATTGGGGGTGGAAATTAAACAGACGATGACCTTTCCTTTCCCTGCTCGCTTTCCCAAGTAACAACGTATTTAAGAACCACAAGCGTCGTTTCCGATCCCCGCTCCTTACCCCCACCCCACCCCACCTCACCTCAACCCCACCCTAGGCAGTGAATTTAAATGTCCTGTTTCACGATTTTTCCGCTGTGAATTTCATATAAGGTATTCCCCATTTCCTCTGCGATCAACCCCTCTTTGCCCCCCCGCATGGTTATTACATTTATTACCATGATTGATGCCAAAGCACCTGCAAAATTAGCTGTTCTCCAATCTTCCAGAAACTGCCTTTTCAATTTGATTTTTTTTTTTTTTGTAGAGACAGAGTCTCACTTTATCGCCCTCGGTAGAGTGCCATGGCATCACACAGCTCACAGCAACCTCCAACTCCTGGGCTGAAGCGATTCTCTTGCCTCAGCCTCCCGAGTAGCTGGGACTACAGGCGCCCGCCACAACGCCCCGCTATTTTTTGGTTTGCAGTTCAGCCGGGGCCGTGTTTGAACCCGCCACCCTCGGTAATATGGGGCCGGCGCCTTACCGACTGAGCCACAGGCGCCGCCCTTCAATTTGATTTTTGCCCTGATTTAGGAACCCCAGATTCACCGATGGAACGAAAAGAATTCAGGGTGAGCTTCCCCTTCCCCCAGCCTCACTCTAAAAATTTTGGCTGAACCACTAAAGAAGATATGAGCGCCGGGAGGCCAACTGGCTACGCACAGCTGCAGTTGAAGGCAGGGAAGGGGTGGTGCTGGAGAGGCCAAACAGGTGAGTGGTGTTTCCAGGGTTTGATAACAGAAGGTAGGGGCAGCATTTAGTAATACTGATATCTTTTGTAAAGCACAGCCTCAGTTTTCAAAGTTCCTGCTCACTTTCTGTGATCTCATTCCATAGTGCCCCAGAAGAATGAGCAAGCCAGTGATTTTTTTTTTTTCCCCTTGCAAGATCACTGTGCATCATTATTACTTAAGAACAGATACGTTCTGAGGCCCAAGGCATTCAGGGCAGGTCCCACAGGTACCATTTCAATTGATTCTTCTAAATATTGAGTCTGCTCCCTCCACCCCCCATGAAAATTGAGATAATCTCGGTGAAGACAGGAGGAGAAAAGGTAATATAATGAAGTTTTAGATTCTGGAGTCTGGCCCAGTGGGTTGGAAGTTCCTGTCCATCACTTAACTGGCTTTTCAACCTTGAGCTAATTACTTAGGTAACTTCTGTTTTCCGTCTGTAAAATGGAATGATAGCTCCCAATTTATTAAGGGCTTTCTGAGATTTCTTTTTTTTTTTTTCCTTATCTTTCTTTTTTTTTTTTTTGGAGACAGAGTCTCAAGCTGTTGCCTAGCTTACAGCAACCTCCTACTCTGGCTCAGGCCATTCTCTTGCCTCAGTTTTTGTTTTTGGTAGAGACGGTCTCGCTTTTGCTCAGGCTGGTCTTGAACTGTAAGCTCAAGCAATCCACCTGCCTCAGCTTCCCAGAGTGCTAGGATTACAGGCGTGAGCCACCATGCCTGGGTGCTTTTTAAAATTTCAATCTGTTTCTTGTCGTAATAGGTGGTAATAGTTACTGAACTTGATGTGAGACAAACACCTAATATATACTAGATGGTTTACTTGCATCACCCTTAATATTATCTACATTATTAAGGATGTATTATCTATATTATTAAACCCCTAATATTACCTATAAGGTGGAGTCTATTACTCCACTTTACAGACTGGGAAAGTAAAGAGGCTACATAACTTGTCCTCAGCCATTAGAGATGGACCTGGGATTTGAATCCAGTAAATCTGATTTGAGAGGTGGCTTTGATGGCCTTAGGCTCCTATGGGTGGTTTGAGGTGCTCAAAATTTCTGCAGCCCTCTCATTTGGTGTTAGATACAATCTTTTGTAAAGCACTATGCGAATATACCTTCCTAACCAACCCCCAGCCTCCCCTTCCAAGCAGGTTCTTCCAGATACAGAAGTTGTGTACACTATACAGTACATAGACAATGTCAAACTAACCGGAAGCTGTAAGTGTTGGTTATTATTTGTATTGATATTAGTGTTTTGCTGGTTGCTTAACATGTGAAAATACTTTGTACATTGCATAAAATGCAAGAACCATTATCTTTATCACGATGATTACTGCTAATTGCAATAAAATTCAGTTGAAACAACAATAAATATTTATTTTTATTTTGACACGTGACCTCCAGAACCTCTTTATCCAACACTTCCCCAGCACCCCAAATCTCCCACTCATTCTGGGGCACCACAAGCAAAGAAAAGAGATTTTTAAGGATAGGGAGAAAAGGCAAAGGAAGAACCCCAGGGAGCTCCTCTTTCATCTTAATGCAGCCAGATTTCTGTTTTTGCAAAACAGTGAGCTCACTGTGCACTCCAGAGCAATAATAAACTTTCTCTGGCCTTCTGGCTTGAAGCAGTGATTCCTCTGTAAAGATCTGCTTCAGGAGCATTGCCTCATTCTCATAGACTTCAGCCTCCCCACACCATAGCTACCTTGGAGTGAGTCAAAACACCAGGCTGGGAAATGGCTTGAAATCCCACTAGCCCTAGGCTCTTTAGCTTTGGCTTGTGTGTTGGCCCATTTATTAATACTTATTCAACCCTTCCCTTTATTAAACCAAAAATACTGGGGAAATAGCAACTTAGCCACAACACTCTAGCCAGGCTGCTAGAGAAAGCAGGTTGGATTCCATGTCATAGTATTGTGTTTGGTATGCACACACATATGTCTCCATCTCCCTGTCTGTCCCTGTCCTCACTGTTACCAAAGGAGATATACGTTCACACATATACGCAGGTGTGCCTTCAGACACACTGAATTAGAAATCAATGTGCAGGGCGGCGCCTGTGGCTCAAGGAGTAGGGCGCCGGTCCCATATGCCTGGAGGTGGCGGGTTCAAACCCAGCCCCGGCCAAAAAAAAAAAAAGAAATCAATGTGCAGGGCTGCGCCTGTGGCACAAAGGGGTAGGGCGCTGGCCCCATATGCCAAAGGTGGCTGGTTCAAACCCAGCCCTGGCCAAAAACTGCAAAAAACAAACAAAAAAAAATCAACCTGCATTTAAACAGACTTCCATTACAGTCTCATAATCCTTTAATTTAAAAAGCACAGCTCTCCTCACTACCACCACCCGGTTCCCAAGAATCACCATCATTTGTAGTGGGAAACTGCTCAACTGCTTGTCTGCAATGACCCTGTGAGGCTATGTCAGAGATGGTAAGAGGCAAGAGCTCCAGTGTTTGGGAATTGATTCCCCTCTCCCCTCGAGAAAACTCCCAGGTTACAATATCATCGTTGCCATGTTGGAAAGGAACTGACCCGGATTTAGGGCTGATTTGGGGCTGATGTTGGAGGGCGAGCTCTGAGCTCTTTTTGTGAGGTCTGGGAAACTAACATAGCAGGAAGGGCCAAGCTATCTTCCCAAAGTTCCTTCTTCTGTCGTTGTCTCCTCCCAGTTTGCCATCTGAACTAGCATCCAGAGAATCCGTCTCTAAACTGGAGCAAACAGTAAGCTTTCTTGGACTTTCCCGAGCGCCATTGCCCATAGGGGTGAGAAGGTTGCACTGCGCCTACGCATTTGGAATATCCCAGCAGTCTCACCCAGCCCCGCCTCCACTGTTTTATGGCAGAGATGGGGCGGAGGAGAGGGTGGGTGCTCTTGGCCTGGCATCCCTGCAAACCAGCTGGCTCGGCCTTCTAGGAGACCCGGGCTGAACCTAGCGTCACCCCGCTGCAACGCGCGCCGCCAAGCGCTCTGTAGAGAGAAAGGCCTTTTTTGGTAACACTCAGCCCTGCGGTAAGCAGTATCCAGTTCTTGGGCCTGCGAGAGCTGCCTCTGAGGAGATGAAAACAAATGTCTGGATTGGGCCCTCCTCTCGCTTCTCCAGGATCCTGGATCCCGGATCCCCACGCGCCAGAACCCCCGTGGGCGCAAGTCAAAAGGGCTGTGGAGGTTGGGGAATGGAGGTAACATGGTGATTTACACTTTTACTCCCGGGGCAGTTCCGTAGCGGAAGTGTCTGCCTTTCCCTAAAGGATTAATCCTGGTATTTTTGAAAAAAGTATTAATTTAGGCCAGGGCGTAGGGTTACGCAAGAACCACTCGAGCATGGAATCTCAGGAACAACGTGATTCGCTGAGAAATCCCGGGGAGGGGACGCCGGCCAGGACCTGCCCTGCCTGGGGCGCGCGGGCAGCTGGGCGCTCCATGCAAAATCGAGTGGAAGGAAAAGAAGGGCGGTGTGGTGGTTGGCAGAGCGGTTGCAGCCGGCGATCAGGATCTGACTGCTTTCTTCCTGGAGGGGCGGAGAACAGGGAAGGGAAGAAAGACACGGGGAGTCGCGTCTGGTTCCTGCCTCCTCCCTGCTTCCTCTCCTTGCCAGCGTGCCAGGACATGGGGGAGACCAGTGCTGTTCTCAGCAAAAGCTAGTGTGGTATTTTAGGTCCAAAAATAAAGGAACCCTGGAATGAGCCACTCAGAGACCAGGCCTAGAGGGGAAAAAAAGGGTAAGTCAGACAAGGGTGCTATTCACGGACGCAGTTGGATTAAAACAAATACACCCCGAAAGAAGGGTGGCGAGGAAGGAAGCCTTGAACAGCGAGAGTAGGCAAAGAGCCTGGCAGGATGGCGGTCAAGACCACAGGTGTGCACACACACACACCCCCAACCCTCCACCCCAGCGGGTGTACTCCTGGGCCTCAGCTGGGAGCTGGAATGCCAGCCAGTTCCCACTGGCCCACACTAGAAGGGATTTCCACTGCCCAGCTAGGGAGACCGTCGCCGCCAGCGCTTTCCTGCTGTGGCCACCCGAAGGCGGGGCCTCGGAGCTGGAAACCCCTTCTTGTCCTCACCATTAATCAGTCAGGTCTGGGACACTGGGATAGCCATTACTTCTGTCCCTGGTTCAAGAGTATGGGCCAAGCCCTTCAAATATTTTGATTTGCTTGAGCTAGTTCAACCTGTAATGCAGGAGAGAGGGAGGAAGGGAGAGTGCTTAGCATTTGGGTATGTATTTACTTTATATTGTTCAACTTGGACTTGGCTGACCCTAAATAGTTGTGACCTTGAACAAATCACTTGAACTTTGGCTTCATCTGTAAAATAGGTATGATTACACTGCCTCCTTTGCCTGTCTCGTTGGTCTGTGAGGAAGACAATATTTTTTTTTTTTTTGGTTTTTGGCCAGGGCTGGGTTTGAACTCACCACCTCTGGCATATGGGACTGGCGCCCTACTCCTTGAGCCACAGGTGCCACCCAGGAAGACAATATTATAATGTGCTTAATAAAATGTATGAGCGTATGGGTGGCGCCTGTGGCTCAAGGAGTAGGGCGCCGGTCCCATATGCTGGAGGTGGCGGGTTCAAACCCAGCCCCGGCCAAAAACCACCAAAAAAAAAAAGTAGGAGAGTATTAAGAATATGACCAACATTTATCCAGGGTGGCAAAGTGCATTCCCAGACATTTCACCAATTCCCACACCAAAGCTGTGAAGTAGGTGTTACTTTCATCAACCTCCTGTATAGGTGAGGAAAGCAGATCCAGAGGTGCTCCAGAATTACTGGAAACCAGGCTCTGCAGCTGTAAACCTGGCATTCTTTCTTTTACCCCACCAGTTGCCAGCCTTTTGAGGGTCCCAAATACAAGAAAGTAAAACTTCTCTCATCACACCATTTTACAGGTTAAAGTCCCAGTAGATGCAAGGTCATAACAAAAATTAGCAGCACTGGTGATTTCAGAGTTAAAATCAGTCACCATCCAGCTTTGGATCAAAATTGGGTAGCTATGTTTCTCTGGCATACCTCCAGACTTTTCTCTCTCTTCCTGGATTTTTTTTTTTTTTTTTTTTTTTTTGAGACAATCTTACTCTTTTGTCTCAGGCTAGAGTGTCATGGCCCCAGCCTACCTCAGCAGTCTCAACGCCAGGCTTGAATGATCCTCCTGTCTTAGCTTCTAGATCCAAAAGTCTTACCACACAAATAACAGCCCTTTGTTCTCACCTAATTCCAGTCACACTGACTGTATAGTTACCCAACATTTCCCATTCTGTATGTGGGTTAGGGGCTACTTGGTGAACATGGCAGGTTGCTGCCATCAAAGCACTTTTAGCCTAGGAGAGCCTGACAATCAAACCTGACCTAGGCATCATTGGAGCTAGAAAGTCAGGGAACAAAGAAGCCTCTCAACTCTGACCCACCTAGAAGACCACCATGCTTTAACCTGAACTCCCCTCTCTGGCCAGACCCAGCAGATCTAAACTTAATAGTTGCCTTGTGTGAAACTGTCCTAATTACTTACATTTTGTTTCTAAGTTGAATCTTGGCTACCAGATGGCCTGGTGGGTTTCCATTCCTCAGCTTCTTAACTTGTGCCCTTCCATTTGCCATTGTTTCAGTTATCAACTATTTATTTAGAGAGTACTTTCTATCTTAGTGCTGGAGGAACCAAGCCAGATTCACTCCAGGCTAGAATCTAGAAACTTCCATTTCCTCCTAGGTGTCCTACTTTCCTGATGCAATAGCCTAAAAGTCATGAGAGACAGTGCTGCTGTCTCAACATTCCCTCTAGCCACATGACTGACTTAGAGCAATCTATTTTCTCTGGACCTTTATGTCCTCACCTGTCAATGTCCACATTAAAACCTATTTTCCCAATTTCAGGGGGTGTTGTGAATTTCTTTCTTTTTTTTTAAGATAGTCTCACTCTGTTGCCCAGGCTAGAGTACCATGGCCTCAGCCAGGTTGTCAGCAACCTGAAACTCCTGGGTTCAAGGGATCCTCCTGCCTCACCCTCCTGAGTAGCTGGGACTACAGGTGCCTGTCACAACACTTGGCTAATTTTTTCTATTTTTAATAAAGATGGGGTCTTGCTCTTGTTCAGGCTGGTCTTGAATTCTTGAGTTCAAGTGATCCACTGGCCTTGGCTTCCCAGAGTGCTAGGATTACAGGCATGAATCACTGCAACTGCCAGGCCTTGCTATGAAATTCTGTATGTTAATGCCTAGGATTCTAGAAAAGGGAGCCACTGTCATGAATCTCTTTTTCCCATGCTAAGCCCTCTCAGAACAGGTGGAAAGCCAGGACTGAAGCTAAGCCAGGTCCATTCTCTTCACCTTGCCTTTGGAGGGAACCAGCTTGGTATCTGTGTCCTTCTGCGCTGACAAATAAGCAGTGACTTGCCACTAGACCTAAAAGCTGGAGCAAGACAATAGCAAGGTTAGGTATGTTTTCTTCTCATCTCTAGAGAGACAAGGAATTCTCCTCCTCAAATCCCTGTGGTAGCAGAGAAGCTCAAGAGTAGTTGGATTTATTTGGGGCTTTTACTTTTTGTTTTGGCCAATTTGGAAAGAAAAGAGGCAATGACCTCTTCTTCAAAAAACAAAACCAGGCAGGAAGTGTGCTGGGCCTGAGTGGCAGGGACTAAGGGTGTAATTACAGGTTTTTGTTCAGCATTTTCAAGTAATTAAATCCGAAGGAAAGTGAGCCTAGCCCAGGCTTCTTGGATGCCGAGGCAGACAAGAGTGAGTGTGTGTGTGTGTGTTTTGTGTGTGCTGGGGTGGGGAGGAGAGGCAAGAAGTAAGAAATGGATTTGCTTTTCAGGATGAGAAGAAGCAGATTTCTCACCTTTATTAATATTTTTACATTGCTTTCCAAAAGTAGCCGATTATTCATCTTTTATTCCATGCCACTGTACTCTCCATGGTGACGTTTCTCAGCCGTGCAGCAGCCTTCCAGGCACTGGTTTCCCTTTACAGCCAATTCTCCCCCTCCTCACTTTTTCACATTCCAGCTTTATGCCTGGTCACCCACACAGTAAACCCCCTGGAAAATCCACAGCCAGCTTTCTTGCTTAAGTTTGGACCCCAGCAACCTCGAACTCCAGGGTATCAGTCTCTCCTTTTGTTTTGAACAGCTCTGGCTTTCCTTGTTCTGCTTTAAAAAATAAAACCAACAAAAAAAAACAAAAAAAACACTTCTTACCATCACTGCTCTCACTCATCCTTCCCTGCGGCTGCCTCGGTTTCCCTTCATGATAAACAGTCTCTGTGCAGCCCAGACTGTTGGGACTCTGGAGGCCTTCAAAATCCTCTTTCCTCCCTTCTTCTCCCACTCCAGAGCCCTAGGTGTCCCCCTCTGACATTCCTAGATGTTTTGAACTGGCAGCAAGAAAGGATTCACTGCCCACAGTCTTAGGGCAATAAACCTGACCCACCCCCAAACCATGGGGTGTACCTAAAGAAGCTGTACTTGCATTTTTCCAGGAGGGCAGGCATTTGCTAGGGCTAGCTGGGGCTGGCCTCTGCTCCACCACTACCTCCACTCTTATTTCTCCTTCCCCCCCCCCCATCATGCCTGCAAATTACAACCCCACCACCACCACCACCAGCCCCCTTTACCTACTCTTCCCAAGAACAGATTGTTTATCAGAATGGGCAGCCAAGAAACCTACTCCTGTTTCTGGCCCATGCCAGAGATTAATCACACTAGGGAATTGCACAAAATTTGACGATGTTGGGGCAGGGTGAGGTGTGTGTGTGGTGCAGATGGGAGGTGCTTAAAAGGAAGGACCAATAAATTTGATACTTGGCAAGGTGATCAAATTGGGGCTACCACTATCTCTCCCCTCCTTTATTTTAGTAAGTTAGAGCAGAGGACTGAAATGTTTCATTCCTAATCACTCTGCCCCCACCCCCACATTCTCTTCCTTCTCTAGGTCTTCACATCTGATGCTTTAATAGCACTGACTGGCTTTTAATTCTCATTAACATTCTCAGCTGGTGTGTGTGTGTGTGTGTGTGCGCGCGTGTGTGCGCTGGGGCCTGGCAAGACACACTCAATTCGGACTGCCTGACAAATCCCTGCTTTTCATCCTTCTCTTTGAAATGACATCAAGATGGACTGGGGTGGGGGGTGGGGGGGTGAAGAGAGAAGGCATGGAAAAAAGGGAGGGAGGGGGAAGTAATTTATGTGCTTTTCTAAGGCAGCTAGTAAAATTCCTAAGGGAGAACAAATGCCAAAATTGACTGTCTTGGTGTATTTTAGACCTGATCGTCCGGGTGAATCATGTCAGGGCTTTACACTGGACCTGCACCCTGGAAACTCAGGGCGGGCACACAAAATACCCCTGTGGCTGGGTGGTACCCTTCTGAAGGAAGCAGGAGATGGCTATTTGTTCTTTCCAGATTCCTCACCATCAGGATTTTTCCCCCTAATTCATTGCAAGATGGATTTTTTTAATTGGCATAGATAAAGGAAAGCCTAGGATAGAAAACTCCCCATAAAACATGGCCCCCAAAAGGAAGTACAAAACTCATCTGATGCAAGATATAGATATCTTCACCCTGGATTCCTCCCCACCCCCCTTGCTTTACAACTCTGCAGACATCAGGTTAGCAAAAGGTAATAAATAGTCCTTGCACAGCAGGGTCTGAACTAGTGAAAACAGTTTACTGAAATTAATGGGCCTCACTTGAACCAAAACCTCCACTTTGGAATTAATGCCAGACATAGTTTTCCTGAACTCTATCCAACTGCCTAAGCGGCAGACAATTTTCATTCTATTTGTACTGGAAAGTAAAGCCCAAGCCCTTGATCTCAGTGTAGATTTTCATAAAAAAAAAAAAAATCAGCGCAGTGAACACTATGCCAATTTCCATTTTCTGCTCTTAGAAGCTCTTCTGCTCTGGGCTGTGCATGACAGTCAGAAGTTATCCGGTAAACTTTCCATTGAAAAGCGTTTTCGAACTCCCTCCCCATCGGTGGCCTCGAAGCTTTCACCACCACATCTGAGAGATTCAAGGAAAGCTTCAGAATCTGGCTCAGCTCTCAATAACCATCCCCTTCCCCAAACCTCTTCGAAAGGCTGGATCTGAACAACGCTGCCTGCAAGACCTCCATTCCCTACCCTAAATGCAGCTCCAAACCATTCAACCGAAACCCACTCCTCTCCCAGTACTTAGGGTAGCTACAGTTCTAAAAGCTGCTTTCATTTTTAATTTTATTAATGTATTTTTATGGCAGAAAGGCGCACACACCACGCGCGTTCACGCCCTGTGGTTATGGGGTTATGGCAGGTACAGCAGAGACCCGGTGCCCAGTCCGTCAGTGTCTGATCCCAACCTGCACCCCACCCCCTACCCCATTATTAATAAAAGCCCAGTCGTGGGCAGCCAGCGTTCTGGTTTTCATTGTACAGTCTGCACTGGTGACACAGGACATGTGGAAAATTTTGAGAGCACTGCGGTGAATAGTGTGGAGGGGGAGGGGAACGAGTTACTTTTTAGCTTCCGCTAAGTACTTGGCAGCTCGCCAGGCCTGGAGGATTCTGGGAAGCGAAAACCTCCCCAGTATAAACTGCCAGCTTTAAGCAGCCCTGACAGTTCTGCTCCTTCCAAACTTGGCAGCCGTTCAAAGTGCTCTTTCATTTGAAATTCTGGAAGCCTGCCATGTGCAATGCAGATTTGCTGTGCCTGTGCGCAGAAGGAACTGATAAATGCCGTTGCAGTTGCCATGGGGACAGGAGGCTATCAGAATGGCCTTGTGATCCGCAGCCTCTCGGCGCGGCAGGCTCTCGCTCTTCCCCTCCCACCCCTCCTCTCTCTAGTCAGTGAGATGGTGAAATAAATGTTCTGGAAAAAGGTTAACCCTCCCCGCTCTGGCTCCGAAGCTGAGAGAAGGTTATCCCACCTTTAAGCACCTTCCTGCCCTTTTGTGCCTTTACCGGGAACGCCGTCTAAACCGGGTCCTGGTGGGGGAGGGGGTCACCCCGCCCTTCTTCCTGCTCCCTAGGGGTTTTCACAAAGCTGTGTTTTTAATAGAGCTTTTCAGCAAGCCCAAGTGTAAGTCTTTGAGTCATCAAAACCCGGATGTAAACACAGCGGCCCTACATTCTGCACAGTTTGCGTGTATTTTATCTTTTTAATAATATTTAGCTGGCAACTTAAAACTGCAAGGATGCCAGATATTTTAGCCAGTCACTTACATCATGCAACATCCATCTTAGGGAGAGAGGCAGCGTGTTCTTTCTGTGTTGTCTAGCTGCCGGCTCCCCACCTGAGACTGCAGGAAATCTGGGTCTTTCTGAAGGCATTTTATTACGGCACAGGAAACCGAATCCCTCAGAAACGCCGGCTTGAAAATGAACGCGACATCACCTTGGGCAACAAAGACAGAGGGTATGTCCCTGTCTGAGACAAGACACTGGGTGAACCAAGGTGAAACAGATCTGGCATTTAAGCTGTGATTTCAGGTGACTGCATAAGGGTGTGCCACTCTGGATCACAGCCTCCATTTTGCACAAACTACTATTTGAAACACATTGCTGTTTAATGTACAGAAACAAAATAGTACATTCAGATTTGGTATATTTTCAGGTCTATAATACCACCTCTCCGGGTGGCCTCTTTAATGGGGAAAAAATGAAATACTCCACTGCAGCCAAGGCCTATGGAAACCAAAGAGGTTTAGCGATTTATTTACATTGGGGATAAAAAAGGTGAGCAGTATTCCTTCTCAGTTCCCTATTTCCTGAAGGTTTCCTGAACCTAAAACTTTGTTAACATCCCAGGAAGGGAACGTATTTTTCCTGTGGTTTTCAATATTTTCTGCTAAATATATTTCAGCACACTGTTTATCTAGGGTTTCAGTTTACAGACATTTATGTACGTTTAACACCTTGAGGCTGTTCCTCTGAAAAATGGTGTATGTTAATTAAAGAGGACTTTATGTGCTGGATGTTAAGGGAGTGGGGATTTCTGTTTGGATCTGTCTGTATAATGAGGGCTTCATGCAGGAGATACAAGTCAGAGGCCTGTTTGGTTTGTGAAGCCCGTTTGACAAAATGAACGCTACATTTAAGGGCTCACACAAACCCTTGAATACCAAAGAATGTTAAACCAAACGAAGTTCTTTCTTCCAAAGTGCATGGCTAACATGAAGGCCAGAGCAGGAGAAAGACTGAAAATGCCCCCAAGTTCCTGGGGTTTAGCTGCGATTTCTTTGAACCTGCCTCATAATTGTCATGAGAGCTCTGGCCAGACCAATATAC
The DNA here is from genome assembly GCF_027406575.1 of Nycticebus coucang. NCBI lineage: Eukaryota > Metazoa > Chordata > Mammalia > Primates > Lorisidae > Nycticebus > Nycticebus coucang. The sequence continues at coordinate 108,400,360 of NC_069788.1, read as the reverse complement.
TCTGTCTCACAAGAATGTCCTGATTCCAAAGTAGCCCCTTCCAATAAATAAATTAATCAATAAAAGCCATCTGCTTCACCTTGCCAGCAGGCCCAGAGCTGAAGTGTTAGCTAAAAATGTGATTTTTAGGAGCAGTTGGCACTTGAGACATTTCGAGATTGGTTTCGGCTTGGAATTAAACTAGAGTTGGAGGCAGAAATCAGGTGATTCAGAAAGCACCTCCCCCCTTCCCCAGACAGTCCAGGCAGCTGGGTTTTTGGCTCTCACAGCTGCTAAGCTTTGGCAAGCCAAAAGCATATTTCGTGGTGGTGATTCCTTTCCCAGGTTGACGGACATGTTTCTGTACTGAGCACAAGGCATGTTTCCTGACTGTGTGTGAATCAGAGCCTGTGTTTTTAATCCAGGACTTCTGGTGATAGTTTTAAGCTGAAAGAACAAAGCATAACATGCCCCTGTCATTAAGGTTCAGAAATAAAGAACCTATTCTAAATGTTTGCCACCTAGAACTCAGATATATTATATTTATGTTTTAATCATGTTAAGAGTAGTCAACTGTCCCCGAAGTCAGTGGATGCCATGTTCATGTTTGAGATGTTATCCTTTCTCTCACTCCATGCCCTTGTGGTGTCAGCTTTGGTGAGAAGATTTACAAAAAACATTTTGGACCCTTGAATGTCTGCCCTGATCAAAGTAAGCTTGATTCCAAATAGGCTTGGCATTATCCACGTTCTCCCCTACCATAGAAGGGATGATAGCAGATATCATGGTGTGGCCCCCTCTATACCAGGGCTTGGAAAGCGAGCTTCCCAGAAATCCACGGATTAAGAAGGCCTGTTGTGGGCCAGTTCGGGAGCAGCAGGGGGAACAACTCCCTTTTGTTTTGTTGTCTAGCATGTGACCAGAATGCTGCCAGCTAATTTTAACCCCACCAGAGTACTGCTGGAAAGGAAAGGGAAAAAAAAAACAACAAACTATCTTGCATCTGGAGAGAGAAATGCTGTGGGCTGGATAAAAGCTTTATCAGCCTGTGTTCCTTCCTGTTTCAGTTTCCAAACTTGAAATATCGGTAACCTGAAAAATGATGAGTTTCACCAAATTCCTGGATGTTGTGCAAGAGGACAATGCGTCTATTTCGGGTGCTGTGAGTGTGTCTGGCACAGCTCCTGGAAGCCATTGTCTTCAGAAGAATGTTTTGGGGTTTCCTGGTGCTTTCCTTGTCAGATCTCAAAGCCCAAAGCCGTAAGGGGCAGTGTTGAGGGGGACCCTCCATGGTAACCATGTAGGCTGTACTTTGCAAAGACTGGCTGAAAAGTGGGTAATTGGGCCAGTAAAGGAGGTGACAGTGGCAGTGGTGGCCCTGGAGATATTAAAAGGTGGGCGATAGGGAGTGTCTGAAGTGGGCAAACAGGAGCAGGAGGAAGTAGGGCTGGGCAACAGGGGTAAAAGGCTACCACCTCTGCTACTAATTTCAATATTTAAATTAATGGAGGATGATGTGGAGTTTCCCACCCTGGACACCGGATTCTCAAAGCCTACCCATGATGATTGGTTAATTGTTGCTATCTGGCTGGCTAGCAGTTGATGCTAGTGAAAAGGTGTTAAAAGAAGACCTTTTACCCTCTCCCTACTTCTCTCCCTCTCCCCCTACTTTTTCCTGCTCCTATTTGCCCACTTCAGACCCTCCCTATTGCCCACCTTTTAACACCTCCAGGGAATCTCGCAAAATTAAATGGTTCAAATAAGACGTAGCCAAGCGGCTGCTGCCGGCTGTTCTAGAACTAGGTAGTGAGATGGATTGTCATTAACATGAGTGTCCATGATACGATCCCAAAAGATAAAGTTAATGCTGCAGTACTCTCTATAACCTCAATCAGGAGAGCATGGTGGCACTTGTTCTGACAGCTGCTGAAGGCTTCAGCTGCCTAAAAGCCATTTGCTCAGCTCTGCCCTGTCTGGCCAATTTTTATGTATTTAAAGGATCCCTATTGGTCTCTGAAGCCCCCATTTCCATCTGAATCCTCAGGCAAAGACACCATCTTTAGAAGGGCAGGGAACCCCATCTTCTGCCTTTAAATGGCTGCGGTAACTTGCCAGCAATAGTCAAGATCAGTTGGTAAATTCCTAAATTAAGGTTCTGTTTACTCTGTTGTTCCAAAGTCTTGTTTTGAACAAGATGTTATGCTTTAATTAAAAAAGATGAGAGATCATGAGTAAGGGAAAATATTTTTGAATCTTCACCAATGTGTTTGAATTTCATTTCTTAACATTTCACAGTAGGAGAATCAGGCTGGTCGTCACTTTTTATCTGTAAAGCCGCTCAGAATGTTTTTTTTCTGTAAGTTAACAGCTGGCTATTCTGCACAGTAGAAGGATAAAGGGAACCCTAAGTCAAGAATTCATTCCTTGTGCTTCTCTGTTTACAGATTTTAGCCAGCCTTCAGCTGTCATTAAGATATATTCCTCATTTACCTTTCTAGCCAGAGGATTCCTAAATATTTCATAATAGCTCCCCACAGCTGGAATGCAGCTGCTTGGAGCGGAGCAAACATAACTCCTTAGAGGTCAGCCGGGTGCGGGAGGGCAGGGAATCTTGGAAGGCTGGGAAAGTCCTTCTAAAGCCAGAGCTCAGGAATGAGTGGGGCCTCTGGTGTGAAGACTTTCCAGATGGTGGAAAGAAGGGTAAGTTTTTGCCCTCTGGGTAGATGCCAAAAAAATAGCTTTGGGGAGGCCAACTATTTTTAAATTGCCTTTAAAAGAAAACAGCACAAATGTTTAAATTGACCTGAAAAACAATCCTACAATCCAAGTCTGTTCCCTTGCATATTAATCAACAGGAGCGTTTGCCCACGCTTCTCCCCTCCTTCACCTCTTTTTTTTATTATTATTATCTTTGGTTCAGGAAACTTTTGGAAGCTTTCCCAGGCTGGAGCTATAGAATGTTTCCAGGAAAATGCATAAGGAGTGTCTGTGTTTTGAGTTTCTCTGGAGGGGGCTGAACATGTTTTTCACAGAAACAGAGCTGGGGCAGCCAGGTCTTGTGCAAGAGTCCAGCCAAGCAAGTGGGCAAAGGGTGCAGGAAAGATCTGTGACCACCTGAAAGTGCTGAAACCAAGGTGTGGTTGAGAGGCCTGCCTGCTCCCACCTCCTTCTATTATTGCAGCTGCCATGATGTCAGTCTGTGAGCCGACTCACCCTGTCTCTAGGAGATGTGCTGAGAACAGCTGGGTGCCAGGGTCTGAACTTCATTCATTTTCAAGTTAGCAGCACTTGTAATTTCTGCCAAAAGAACACTCCAAGATATAGATGGAGAAGTGCAGGCAGTCAGTGCTTATGCAGCAGGCAGGGGCCCCGCCCAGGCATAGAGTGCAATGGACAAAAAGTGTCTTTGGGTGTTGTGGCCAAGGGTGTTGTCACCCCCAGCCCAGAAGCCTGGGAGCCCAGGAGCACACACAAAGCTGCATGCATGGTTGTTTCAGAAACAGACACAAAACCAGAAAGCGATCAAGGAGGTGTACATACCAAGATCCCCCAAGACCAAAGGACAATGGGGACCCTCAGGACCCATCACTGAGGCATAGATAAGACTCTTGAAAGATGTTTCCTAGAAATACACACCATTCAGACTGGTTCATGGTTAAAGGAGGCAGAAATAGTTCCCTGAGGAGGCCGCCCCACTGTCCAATGGGAAGGCTGTTGCATCCTCTGTGGCTGGGCGGACTCTCGAGAGGAGGGAATAATCAGAGTGACACCGGAATTTCAGTGATAGGAAGAATGAATCCATGGACCACAGGATCAGTGCTAAGGCAGGATTTATTTATAGAAACAAAACAACAAAAACCAAACCTCCTGGCAGAGAGAACCTAGGAGGGGAACAAGCTCTCCTGCTCCCTCTTGGAGGTCTGTCTTTGGGTTCTCTGCTTAGGGGGTTATATAGTGACAGGGGAAGTTGTTCTTCTAGGGTGTGAGTCCTGTCAGTTACAGCCAGCTGTCCAATGAACTCTCAGGCCTTGGAAACTGACGGGAAATCCACCAGTCAGAAGTGCACTGTGAAGGAGACAGCAAGGTGCCAACCAAGAAACTGACCAGTCAGACGTGCACGTGGAGGAGACAGCAAGGCGCCATCAGCTCAGAAGTGCAGGTGGAGGAGACAGCATGGCGCCAGCATCTCCCCCGCAGGTGTCCTGGCCCTTGCAGCAAGCTGGTTCCTGTTCCTCTGTCCCCAGGAGCATCAACACCTCCAGGGCTAAGGCAGCAGGTCATGGTGCTGCCTTGTCCTGCATCAAGAGGGTTATGGGCTTTGAAAGTAGAGTTCTCCATTCTCCTTGCCACGTTAGTTTGCAAGCCATTAACAAGTAACATTGTCAGGGTTCCTGCAGTAAAATCTTTCTTTCCACCCAGGGTCACACAGATTCCAGAAAGCATCTCCCCACAGCAGGTTTGGAAGGTGCTTAACAGTGTAGACTTTGGAATATTAATAGTAGTGAAGACAGACACAGCTGACATGCATCCAGCACCTCTTGTGTGTTGGTTATTATGCTGTTTTAATGCATTATCTTTTCTAATGCATACGTTATTTTTTATTTTTTTTAAACTTTTTTTTTTTGTGTGTGTGTGTTTTTTTTTTTTGGCTGGGGCTGGGTTTGAACCCGCCACCTCCGGCATATGGGACCGGCGCCTACTCCTTGAGCCACAGGCGCCACCCTCTAATGCACACTTTAAAAAGTGAGTTCAGTTACTCCCCATTTTATAGATGAAAAACTGAAGCTCAGAGAGGTTAAATAACTTGTCTGAGGAGACACAGCAAGTTAGTGGTGGCCAAAGTGAAGTTTGAAGTCAGGGATTTCCTGGCTCTAGAATCCTCAACAGACAGATCTGGGTTCATCAAACTGTGTGACTTATGCCAAGTATCTGTACCTCCAGACTTTCTTATCTGTTTTTTTTGCATTTCTTGGCCGGGGCTGGGCTTGAACCGGCCATCTCCGATATATGGGGTCAGCGCCCTACTCCTTTGAGCCCCAGATGCCGCCCTTTTTCTTTCTTTTTTTTTTTTTGAGACAGAGTCTCACTATGTCACCCTGGGTAGAGTGCTGTGGCATCACAGCTCACAGCAACCTCAAACTCTTGAGTCTCCCGCCTCAGCCTCCCGAGTAGCTGGGACTACAGGTGCCCACAGCAAAGTCTGGCTATTTTGTAGTTGCAGTTATCATTGTTGTTTAGCAGACCTGGGTGAGGCTTGAGCCTGCCAGCTTTGGCGTATGTGGTCAGTGCCCTACTCACTGAGCTGCGGACGCTGAGCCTGAAGACTTTTCTGTTGAGATGTTCTGAGGTGAATGCACAAATGATGAGTGGTTCAGAGAACACGGATGATAAAGTTAGAGCACAGATTATAAAGTTTAGAGCAGTTTCGCGGTGGGTGGGTGGGTGCTGGAGTGATGACAGAGATGACGATGATAATGAAATTCAAACATTATGTTGGCAAGTGCCCTGGTGGGGCTTCGTGGGCCTGGAACAATGCTTCTCCTTTTTCACTCCTCATGCCTTTTCTCACCCGGGTCAGGGTTAACATGGCATGGGCTTTTCTACTTGTGGGTGGCCACCGTTGTACCATCGGGGTGGTCCCTGAATACCCTGGGGCATGGAAACCCTACTCCAGGATGAAGGCTAGAGTAAAATTTGTAGCTCCAGGAGGAGCCAGGATTTGGAAGCAGAACTGTCATACACATGCAACACAAATCAGGGCCTGTGACTTGACAAAAGCACACAAAGCCTGTCCTCTCCCAGAGTGCCCAGAGAAGCCCAGCAGACCTTGGCAGCTCGGGTAGCCTGCCTTTGGGGGCCCCAGGGCTGGGCAGCCTGCCTGGCTTCTGGCCGACTGACCAGGCCACAGAGTTTTGCTCCATGCCAGCCCTACAGCCTTTCCGAACCTTGTTCCAGGAGAGCTCAGCCACACCAGTGTCTGCCAGACTCATGTCCACCCAGCCATGTGGGCGGCCCTGGCAGTAGGGGACGGGACAGGGTTTGTGCAAGGACATTGTGGCACCCACAGCAGGGTGTGGGAAAGGTGGTGGCTCACTTCAGGGCCCAGCCAGGAGGGAACCTGGACGTGGGGTGCAGAAGCCACAGCCTCAAGGCTGCCTCAGCTGCTTTTTCAAAGGCTACCTTCACTGTAGAAGCCTATTCCAGGCCTTCCTTTCCTATCTGCCCCTCCCCTGACCAGCCAGGTTGGGCACAGCCCTGCTTGTGGGCCCTGACACTCACCTCTATATATCAAATCTTTTTTTATTTTTATTTTTTGGCAATTTTTGGCCGAGGCTGGGTTTGAGCCCACCACCCACCAGCATATAGGGCCAGTGCCCTACTCCTTTGAGCTGAGGGTGCTGCCCCCAGATCTTTATTGACAACACATTTTGCAAGATGCCATATTCCTGCCAGCTGCTGGGGGAGAGGTAACAGATACAAAGAATGAGATCAGATCAGAAAGGACCTCAAAATGGCATTTAAATTTCTGCTTACCTCAGAACCCTCCCTATGCCCCCCAAAGCTCAAGTATTTAAGAAAGAAAAAAAAGTAAAACTGCTGCAATGGAATCTGGCGCAGGAGTAGGGCCCTGTCTGCTCTACCCTGAGGCAGACTCCACGGACAGAATCCAAACAACCCTGAGCTGGACCAGAGGGGAAACCAGAGAGGTGATGTGACCTCCCTGAGTAAGTTCAAGGCCCAGGCAGATTCAGGTTCAGGTCCAGTGCCCTGTCCATGGCACTGCCCTACCCTTGGGCACTTGTTTCAGAGATCAGCTGGGAAGATGAGGCCAGCTCACCAGGAATAAAACACATGCACACAGGCTGAGGAGAACAAGTGGTTCTAACTCAGAGAAGACACCATGGGAGAGAGACTGGGCCTAAGAAAGCGGGGGCAGGGCGGCACCTGTGGCTCAAAGGAGTAGGGCACCGGCCCCATATGCCTGATGTGGTAGGTTCAAACCTGGCCCTGGCCAAAAACTGCAAAAAAAAGAAAAAAAAAAAGAAAGCAGGGGCACAATTTGCCATAGAGTGTGGCAGGGGTGTGGTGGGTATTAGGTATGGGGAAGGAAGCAATTCCAGGCCCTGGAGAGCAAGAACTGCTATTGCCTGAAAAGAAATTGGCAATCCAATTCCAGGTTCTAGTCCTGGCTCTGCAGTGACAAGCCAAGGGTCCCTGGGCCAGTGGTCCCCTTCTCTGGCTTGTTTCCTTGCATGCAAAGGAGGAGGGGTGGGCTAGCTGGTGTTTCTGTGACTGCTGTGAAGCCTTTTCTCCCACAGGCTGGCCCTCACCTCCCTGCAACCCCAATGTCACCTCCCAGGACACTTCAGTGTGTGCCAGGTGGTTGGAATTGACACTGGGAGGGCACAGCAGGGAGCTGGCAGGCCCACTCCGCACAGGTGCCTGCCCAGAGCTTTAGGGAACTGACAGGCCACAAGATGGCAGGAACCAGGGCAGAACTGGGGCAGGAACTATCTCTCATCTGAGAAGTGTTCCTTCCACCAGACCTCTCTGGAAGCCCATCACCAGGAGAAAAAAAAGGCCAGGCCTTGAGGCTAGGAGGGCCAAGTTCCTTTACAGCCACAGCCTCAGAGTTCTCATTTGTAAAATAGGTTAAAAGAGTACCATAGTAGCCTCATCTGTAGGTTGATGATAGCAGCAACTCAGGTGATTATATGAAATAATGTGTGGTCAGCGCCTAGCACAGTGCCTGGCATAGGTCCAACACATCCCAGAGAGCTGCCTGCTGCGGGGAATTGCAGGGTGAAGCCTGGGGCAGGTTTCTGCCTACCACCACCAACAGAGGACAGGAAAACTGAAGTGGGCTAGGGAAGCAATGTGTGCGCGCCCCCTGCTGGCGGGGAACAGAGGTCCCGCCTGTCTGCTGGGGGCCTTAGGGTGGTGCATGTTACAGCAAGCTACTGCCAGTGGGACCCAACATTCACAGAGCACCCGCAGGGCTTTTGCAGGGATGCAAAATGAATGACAGGTAAACTAGGTTTGGTGATTAGAACACATGTGGATTCAAGCCAAGAGACTACCATTGTCTGTGTGAACGTGCCTTCATTCAACAGAAATGGTTCTGTGTCAAGATAGAGCAGTGAACAAATGTCCTGGCATCTTGTACTTGTGATCATGGACACAGCACATAATTGCTCTGAGCTTTGGGTGCTCCTTTGTAACAAGGAAGACTTCACTACCCCTCACCCTCAAACAAGAAGGTGGAGACCCTTGGCGTGGATTCAAGGTTGCTGTCATTTGTGAGGGAGATACAAGTCACCATCAATAGCCATCTCTTCTCAAGGTAAACGTCATCCCCTTGAATCTGGGACTGTCTTTCATTTGGCTTATTCCAAAGGTGCCCTGTCATGCTAATATCCCCAGGTTTTCTCATCTGCCATGAACCTCAGCAGTACCCCTCCCTGGGTTCTGTTCCAGGGCAGTGATGGGGCCCTAACTTCCAACTAGAGACCATCCGTGTGGATATTTGAGGACCGTGCAAACACTCTGCAAGTTTCCACACTGCACATTCCAGGCGACATGTGGAGATTTCTCCTGGAATTAATGGACAGGTTAGCCTCACAGTGTCAGCCTGGTGGGGACCATTTGTCTGCCTGGATACTTGATCCCTCCTAGAACACTGGGAAAATCTTTTTCAGTTGGTAGGGCTTCAAGGGCTTGAAGATGATAGGAAATATATTGTCAATGATTTTTTTTATTAACATCTACTTGTGCTACATAATCAACAAATTTCTATTTCCAGTGGCCTTTACTGCACACATATACATGTATACACACACACACACGCACGCACAGCAGAGATGAAGGTTGTCAGCTAATCAGTCAGTGCTAGGGGAATGAGGCCAGGCACAGTGGCTCACACCTGAAATCCTCTGGGAACCCAAGGTGGGTAAATTGCCTGAGCTCAGGAGTTTAAGACCAGCCTGAGCAATAGCGAGACCCCATCTCTACTAAAAAACAATAGAAAAAATTGGGCGGCACCTGTGGCTCAAAGGAGTAGGGCACCAGCCCCATATGTCAGAGGTGGTGGGTTCAAACCTAGCCCTGGCCAAAAACTGCAAAAAAAAAAAAAAAGAAAAAGAAAAAAATTAGCTGTGTGTTGTAGTGGGCGCCTGTAGTCCCAGCTGTTCCAGAGGCTAAAGCAGGAGAATCACTTCATTCAGGACTTTGTGTTTGCTGTGAGATAGGCTGAGGCCATGGAAAATAAATAAATAAATATTAGAGGAATGTTCTAAAACACTCTGGGCAGCCGAGGGGTGGATTGCCTGAACTTAAGAGTTCAAGACCAGCTTGAGCAGAGTGAGACCCCATCTCTATTAAAAATAGAAAAACTAGAGGGCCATTGTAGCTGGTGCCTGCAGTCCTAGCTACTTGGGAGGCTGAGGCAAGAGGATTGCTTGAGCCCAGGAATTTGAGGTTGCTGTGAGCTGCGATGCCACGGAACTCTATCCAGGCTTACAGAGTAAGACTATCTAAAAAAAGGAAAAAAGAGATCCTGGGTTGATTGCCTGAACTCAGGAGTTCAAGATCAGCTTGAATAAGAACAAGACCCTGTCTCTACTAAAAATAGAAAAGCTAGCCGGTGCCTGTAGTCCCAGGTACTTGGCAGGCTAAGGCAAAAAGTGCTCTTGAGCCCAAGAGTTTGAGGCTGCTGTGAGCTGTGATGAATCCATGGCACTCTGCCCAGGGTGACAGAGTGAAACTGTCTTAAAACAAAACAAAAACAAAAACAAACAACCCCCCCACACACACAACCCAAGTTGGGTCTAGTTTTATTTTTTGAAGATTTCTGTACTACTATGTCTCACTTTGTTGTGTGTGAGCGTGTACGTGCACTTTTATATTCATTCATGTACCAAACTTGTATTGAGCCAGGTATTAGGGCTATAACAGTAAATAAAAAAACAGAGACAGACACAAATTCCTGCTCCCTTGAAGATTATGTCCTAGTGTGTGTGTATGGGTGAAGTGAAGGACAGAAAACTAAACAAGCAAACAACATAAACGTGGTGTTGGAGGTAATAATGCTATGAAGAAAATCAAAACAGGAGAGGGGTTTGGGGTGTTTCAGGATAGAGAGATTTTAAATGGGGTGGCGGGGAAGGCCTCAATGAGAAGGTGATACTTAAGTAAAGCCCAAAAGAAGATAAGAGAGTGAGCCAGGAAGCTACCTGGTAGAAGGTTCCAGGCAGAGGAAATGTCAAGTGCAAAGACTCTGAGGCATGAGTGTCCTGGTGGGCAGAGGCAGTCCTGGCAGGAACAAGAAGAAAGGAATAGGACATTTGGGCAGAGAGGGAATGGGGTGGGGCAGGAGGTGTTGGGCTGTGGGATCTATTATGGGAACACTGGTGCTTCTGCTGAGTGAGGTGGGAGCATTCCAGGGCTTTGAGCAGCCGAGTGACATCATCTGTCCTGAGCTGGAACCAGATCAGTCTGCAGGGAGCAAGGGTGGCAAAACATGAGGACCAGGCTATCAGAGGGTTTCAGGCAGAGAGATGGTGCTAGACCAGGGTGGTAGTGGCAAAGTTGGTGAGAAGGGATCCTCCTCTGATATACTCTGAAGGTAGGGCGAGTGGGGTGAGTTAAGTGAGAAGACATCCATTTTGATTTCTGTAAGTACTTCTCTGGCATATTTTGCTATTCGTCCCTAAGGTATATAGGGAGAAGGAGTAGTGTTCACATACCACATAGCAACAAATTACAGTGTACACTTGCAAGGCCCCATCCAGCTCCTGAGGGGAGAACTCCCATGCCTTACAGTGAGAATGGTGATGATAGTACTTGCTTTGAAGGCATGATGTGCACCAATACAGTAGCCCCTTACCCAGGGACCACTCAACGGTGGTCCAAAAATATTAAGGTATTTTGAGAAAGAGAGAGAAAAAGAGAGAAACCATATTCACAATATTTTTATCACAACATGTCATAACTGTTCTACTTTATTGTTACTATTATTAAACTCTCTCTCTCTCTTTTTTTTTTTTTTAAGACAGTCTCACTATGTTGCCCTTGGTAGAGTGCAATGGCATCACAGCTCACAGCAACCTCAAACTTTTGGTCTTAAGAGATTCTCTTGCCTCAGCCTCCCAAGTAGCTGGGACTACAGGTGCCCACCACAACCAGAATACCCGGCTGTATATATTTTTTTGTTGTTGCAGTTGTCATTGTTGTTTAGCAGGCCTGGGTTGGGTTCGAACCCACCAGCCTCGGTGTATGTGGCCGTCACCCTAATCACTGAGCTATGGGCGCCAAGCCTATTATTAATCTTTTATTGTGCCTAATTTCTAAATTAAACTTTGTCATAAGTAAACACATATAGGAAAAATGTGTATGTAGGGTTCAGTAATATCTATGGTTTCAGGCATCTACTGGGGGTCTTAGAATGTATCTCCCATGGATAGACGGGTCTACTTTACCTGCAGAGCACTTAACAGTTTCCTTGGACTCAAAAAAGAGAAGCTATTTCTATTGACAAACTATGGTCAAGAGTCTCCCACACCCTTTTCTGACCAATATAGCTAATTTTACTTCTTTTCTTAAAGTTCTGAAATTAAAACCTGTTTTGGAAGCCAGCCATAGCAAACCTCTATTTAGACTTATGGTGGGGAGAGGCTAATCAGGGTAGACTTCCTGGAGAAGAAGGTTGGCAGACTTGCTCAATTTTCAGGTGAAGAGGGCGGTGCCTGTGGCTCAGTGAGTAGGGTGCCGGTCCCATATGCCGGAGGTGGCGGGTTCAAACCCAGCCCCGGCCAAAAAAAAACCACAAAAAAAAAAAAAATTTTTCAGGTGAAGAAACCAAGGCTCAGAGACAGTAAATAATTTGCCTAAGGTTAGAAGTCTAGAGAAAGAGTTACATCTATGCTTGCCTGGCTCAGAAGCCACTGCTGTTAGCCATGGAACTGCCACAGTGACAGGCTATTTCCATTGGAGGAGAATGAAAGCTGTTTTTCTGAGGACCTGGGACAACATGGTCTGAATGGCCATCGAGTGGTCAGTGCAGAGGACAGGTAGGGAAACCTTGGCAGTGCTTAGCTAATAATCATAGATTCTTAGTGGAGCATGAGCAGGGTGCCAGACCCCGTGTATGGGGTTTTAGATACATGATGTCATTTAACTCATTTTGTCAGGCCTAGGAAACCAAGGTCTAAGGAAGATACTGGTCTCACCTGTGATTATCAGAATTGAGAGAAGAACCCAAATGTTTCTTTCTCTCTCTCTTTCTTTCTTTTTTTTATTATTTTTTTGCAGTTTTGGCCGGGGCCGGGCTTGAACCTGCCACCTCGTGTATATGGGGCCAGCACCCTACTCCATGAGCCACAGGCACTGCCCACCAAGTGTTTCAATTATCTATTGCTTCATCACATTTGACTTCAAAAAACAATGGCTTAAAAGAGTGACATTATTTCTCATGATTTGGGGAGTCAGGAATTTGGGCAGGGCTGGGCTGGGTGGTTCATCTGTTCTGTGTGGCATTAGGTAGGATCACTCAACTGCATTAAGTTGGCTGCTGGGCTGGGAGGGAAGGGGCAAGAAGACTTCTCTTACAGGTTTGGCTCCTCAGTGCTCCTCTGTATGGCCTCCCACGTGGCCAGCATGGTGGTTTCAGGGTAGCTGGATTTCATATGTGACAGCTGGCTTTCAAGGGAGTGAAAACAGAAGCTGCCAGGCTCCTTAGGAGGTAGCCCTGGAGTTGGCACAGTGTCTCTTCCACCACCTCTGCCGGCCAAGGGAAGTCACCAGATCATCCCAGATTCAGGAGGAGGGAAAAATAGATTTTGCCTTGTGATGGTTGGCAAAGTGTGTGCATACTAGAACGGCAGGAGATACTTGTGGCCACGTGGGAGACTAACACCATCCAGGCCTCCTCACTGCCAGCTTTTCACCCATGCCCGCTGCCTAATCTCAGGAGGCTGTTTCCGTGGACTTGCTGAAGCCTGCTAGGCCCCCAGCACATGCACATCACCATGTTTTGTCTTGCTTGGCTGTTCTGCCTAATAACTCCTTCATGCTCTGTGCCTGGCTTCCCAGGTATTTGTCTAATCTTGTCTCCTTGAAGGTAGGCATAATTTTTTCCCTACTTTCTGAGGCCTCAGCACCTCAGTTAGCTTGAGCAGGGCTTGTTCTCAGGAACCTGAAAGAACCTAACATGATTTGCAGGTGCTCAACCATCTGAACTGAGGCAGGGTCTGAGTCAGCTTTGCAGACCCAGCACTGAGCCTGTCTCAGAGGAAAAGCCCTGTGAACAAGACTTTTTGGCACCAAAGTCCACATGCGTTTGGGCTTTGAACAAAGAAAGGGTCTTACTTTACAGGACCAGCAGTAGCGGCATCTCCTGGGAAGGTGTTTAGGAAAGTAGATCCCTCCCTCACCCCCCGCCTCGATAACCAGAACTTATATTTTAAAGTGATCCATACATGTGTTAAAGTTTGAGATAAGTAAATTTAGGAGTGCCCAAGGTAAAGAGAACAGGAATGGGTTAAGAAGACAGATGCCAGCTGAGCTCACCTGAAATACATCCAGTAGAACCTCCATAGTTGACCACCTCCTTAAGTTGACCTAGTTTTCATAGACCAGACATGCACCACATTTACTAAGGCCTAGTTCCTTATGTTGACCACCTCCATACGTTGACCAGTTTGTTACAGTGCCTTGGATGGTCAACTTACAGAGGTTCTATCATAATTAGAAAATGGGTCTTTTAAAAATCCAGAGCCCGGCATGTCCCCAAGATCAATTAAGTCCAAATCTCTGGAGGCCTAGCCCAGAGAATTGGAATTTTCTAAAAGTTCTGGGGGTTTTAATGTGCTGTCAGGGTTGAGAACCACTGGGTTAGGGTATTAATTAGTTCTTAAAGTATGCTTTTTCTGCATCCAAATAGCATGGGACGCTTATTAAATATACAGATTCCTGGGCTCCACGCTCAATTTTTTTGAGCCTAAATCTCCTTGAGTGGGGTCCAGGAATCTACATTTTAAACCATCTCTCTAGGGGGTTTGAATGTGCACTGCAGTTGGAAGCCATTGATTTAGTCATGAATAAGTAATGGCAATGGCAATGATGTTTTTAATGCTATGAATAATGTGCAAAAACTACAAAAATAGGTAAGAAAAATAGGAAACAAACAAAAAAAACATCGCCAAACTCCTACTGCCTGGAGACAACTGGAGGTCCCCCTAGTCACCCAAGCCAGAGAAGGAAAGCAGTCTTTCCCCTCCACCAGAGAATCTACCACCCATGGCAGGGGTCGGCTGTGATTTGGGCCCTGCTCTGTTGGCAGGGTGGAACCTGTCATCTGGCCTGGTCAGAATTATTGCCTCAAATTACATGGTTGATTATCAATTACTTGTGTCCATGTGAGAGCATGTGTGTGTGTGAGCATAAGTGTCTTTGCAAATCATTAAGGGTCGTAATTCTGGATTATCGTTGATTAACGAGAGGGAGGCCTAGTACCTCCGGCAGCCGGGATGGCAGTCCTGCAATTATGTCTCAGCTGATCAGTAATTGCGCATCACAAGATGATTTCTCTCTCGGCTGCCTCACCCCAGCCTCTCCTGACAGCTCCACAATTAGCACCATTGCTCATTCCCTTCCCAGCCCAGGCTGAGCTCAGGGGGCCTGCTTTCCAGCAAGGGGATGCTGTGGGGCTGGCTTTAAAGACCATCACCTGAGCAGAGTGGCGATAGCAGTGGGGCAGTGGCAGAAGCACGATGGCGGGGGCGTGACTTTGATGGCGGGGGCGTGGCTTTGGCTTGAGCCCCCCGGCTTCCTGATAATGGGTGCTGCCTGTGGTGCTCCATCTCTCTGCTTCCCAGAAAGCCTGGGAAGTGCTGTCTAGTTCCCTGCCACACCCCTACTGCACAGGCAGGGAAACTGAGACCTAGAGAAGGAAAATTGCTAATTAGGAAAAAAATCCAAAAATAATAATTCCCAGCAGTATGGCAGTGTACGTCTAAGTCCACAGCACCCTAGAGAAAGCAGAGCTGTAGGAGCTCCTGACCATTACTCCTGTCCTTGGGAGGCTGTTAGGTCTCCACTGGTTGTCTCAGTTTCCCTGAAGGACATCAACTTTTATCCTCCAGAGATTGCAAACAGCCATACAAAGCTCCCCAGGGAAATGCGCTAGGAACATGCAAAGGGATGTGGCCTCCTAGCGTGGCCACAGCTTCCTAACTGTTCTCTCCACTTCCAGGCTGGGCCTCCACATACTCTCTCCCTTCCACCCGCACAACCAACTCCCCACTGCAGTCAGCCCAGGTCCTCAATTCTCCCTTCTTTCTCCACCCCACACAACCTCTGCCACAGCCTGCCTGGTCTATCACAGATCCCACCGTGCTCCATCTCCTGTCCTTTGCTCAGTCTGATCCATCCACATAGACCCCCCCTTCCTTACCTCCCACCTTCTTTTCGCTTGGGGCACACAACCTGGGGGTGGCATCCATACACGTGCTCCCTCTTAGGCTCCATCCCAAGCAGTCAGGGAATCTGACCACCCCCATGCCCCTCCCAGGAACCAGCAGACCCAGAAGCAGAAACTTCAGCTACTGTTTTAGAGGGGTGTGAAAGGATGGGGAAGGCGGGGCTGTTCCGGAAACCTGCCACATAAAAGCCTCTCCTGTGGCTGTAAAGCCACCAGGCGGCTTGTTTCTGAGCCTTGCAGCTGTCTTGGCCATTTTCATTTTTATCTACTTAGGGTGGTCAGCAGGTCATGGCAAGCGGGAGACGCAATGCTAATGACACTGGCTCCACGTGGCGACCATTCAGGAAAAAGCTGCAATGTTCTCTCTGCCACATTAATCAGAGAAACACATCAAGGGCTGTTGCATGGAGACAGCTTTCCTCATGGTACCTGCCCTGCATACTAATCACCATCCCCTCCTGGAGGTGAGTCAGCTCCATGCCAGACTGGCAGTGGGGAGGGAAGGCCAGAAACACCAACTCCATCCATGTGGGAGCAGCCAGAGGAGCAGGAGCCAGCCCCCCACCCCACTGTGTGCTGTTATCATCCAGGCCCTGGGGTGGGGGAGGCTGGCACATTCTGGGAAAGTCAATACAAACCCAAGCCTGGGCTACTCCCTTTTCTCTGGGTCTTACCCAAGTCTACCAATGGGAACTCTCCAGAAGCTGATCCCTGGACAAAGTCTGATTAAAGCAAGAGGAACCTCCTTGCCAGGCACTTGGATAACAGTAAGACATCACTTTAGGTAGTACCTAGAAGCACTCTGGGCAGACTGGCTCATTTAATCCTCATACAACCCTCTAACTATTTATGAGCACTATTACTATTCCCATTTTGCAGATGAATGAGGTGGCACACTAGGAGGTTAGGTAACCAACCTAAGTGAGTAGCAACTAGCTAGGTTTGAGCCCAGAGTCTGGCTCCAGTTGAGCCTCTCCCCTAGTGCACACAGAGGGGTATGAGCCAGTACTGACCAAAGGAAAGCCCCTGAATGACTTTTGCATGTATTAATTCATTCATTTGCCCACTCATTCATTCATTCATGCAGCAACTATCTGCTGAGCACCTACCACATACTGTGCTAGGCACCAGGGAGACAAAGTAAACAAAACAGACACAGGCTTAAGAGAGATACTGACAGCAATCTAACATTTTCACAGATTTATAGTCAGTGGCATGAAGGAGTACTGGGTCCCATGAAAATATCTAGTGGGGGGATCTCCTCTGTCTGGAGAGGTCAAAGCTAAATTAAGAAATACATAGATCTTGGATGGCACCTGTGGCTCAGTAAGGCGCTGGCCCCAA
Organism: Nycticebus coucang; assembly: GCF_027406575.1. Lineage (NCBI taxonomy): Eukaryota > Metazoa > Chordata > Mammalia > Primates > Lorisidae > Nycticebus > Nycticebus coucang. Next base: position 108,383,559 of record NC_069788.1, on the reverse strand, counting down.
CGAGGGTGGTGGGTTAGAATCCGGCCCCGGCCAAACTGCAACATCAACAACAACAACAACAAAAAGAAATACACATATCTTATACCAGTGGCTCTCAAAGTGCGATTCCCAGTCTAGCATCAACTTCAGCAAGGAACTTGTTAGAAATGCAGATTCTTGGGACCCCAGACCTACTGAATCGGGAATTCTGTGGGTGAGGCCAAGAAGAAGTCCTTCAGGGGCTTCTGATGCATGCTCAAGTTTGAGGGCAGCTGGCTTATGCAAAGGCCCTCTGGTGGGTAGATGCAGGCACATTAGAGTGACTGGGTGGGGGTGGCTGGAGGTGAGCTGGACAGAGGCTGGGTTACAGTGGCCTATAGGCACACAGAACAGCTCAGCACTGCATCATTTTCCAATATCGGGAGGCCAGCCAGAGGGTCCTCTGCCCTCAGGACGTCAAGGAGTAGCAGGTTACCTGAATCCAGCCTGGCCGCAGTAAGAGGACCCTAGAAGCCCCTGGTCACCTGATCTTGACAATGTTTTGACTTCCAGGAAGCAGTGGTCAGGCAACTTCCTCCATTACTGGGGAAGTGCTTTAGTCCTCAATGCCAAGAAATGAATCCAGGAGGAAAAGTCCTTATCTTTAAGAAGCATTTGCAAAGGGCCAGGGGGGCCAGTTTCCCCTGTGATCAATGCTACCAAGGAAGATAATTTGCCGAGCAAAGGGTGTTTCCTACCCACTCAGGAGGCAAACCAGAAATACACATGTGCAAGACTCTGGGCAGTCCAAGGCAGGTATGGCCCCGCTGAGGAGAGCCAGCTAGTGTGAGCAATGTGAGCTGCTGAAGCCAGGTTCATCAGGGGGAAGAAGTGGCTGCTGGTTCCCTAGCTACATCTGGACGGGCTGGGTGTGGCTATACCTGTGTGCTGGAGGGTGTTAGTCCAGGAATAAATCAAGGTTGGTGACAACCAAGCACAGAGTCAAGTGGCATTTATGGGGTACCTACGATGTGCAAGGACACCGTCTGAGGCCCTCTCACATGTTTTAGCTCTGTCTTAGCACTCTTGGTTTTGTAGATCTCTCCTTCCATCATTTAGTCTACAAATGAGTGTTTGTTCAGGCTTGGTGCATCAAGAGTTGGTGGTGAGCAGGAGAGCTGTGGTCTCATTCCCAGAGCTTCCTAGTGAGGAAGACAGACAAATACAAAAGTGCCGGAAAAGGACCTATTAAGACTTTTGAGGGGCAAACTGTGAGGGTTCTGAGTGTTATTCTTTGTCAAGAAGGGCTACTCAAGGCTGGTTGAGGTGGTTCATACCTGTAGTCCCAGCTACTCAAGAGGCTGAGGGAGGGAGGAAGATTGCTTGAGACCAGGAGTTTGAGGTTGCAGTGAGCTATCATGACACCACATGCACTCTAGCCCTGTCTACAAAGGGAGACCCTGTCTCAAAAAAGAATAGAAGAAAAAAAAAGAATAACATTGTTTTTTAAGGGTCTCTCGCAGGGAGAAAGAAACCAAGAGAAACCGCAGTCAGCCTGTGGTTATCACACTGGCTTTGCCCACAGTTGCTGTTAAACACGGTGTAGAACCTGCCAGAGGCTGAGCACATCCCGTGAGCCAGCCACTATGTGGTGTCTCCACCCGTCTCATTTCCTCTTCTTTCCAGCTGACCCACCTCTCCACAAGGCTTTTCACCAGATAATCAGAGTCCTGAAAACCTGAAGGGAAAGTGGCCCATGGGTGTGGGAGGCCACGGGCTTTGGGAAAAGGTATGGAACAAAAATCCCAAGTCTTTCAAAAGTCCTGCCTCTGTCACGTCCCTTCCTGGTCTCCACCACCACCCCAACTGGCACATGAACTTGCTCTTCCCCCATCCCGCTCTGAGAAAAGCACCATATGGCGGTTTCATCAGGCCCACGGCCTGGATTCCTTCCAGCCCACTGATTTCTTCCCAGCCATGGGTCTGCTGAATAACCCATCCCTTTATGAAGAAACTCAGAGGAAAATGACAGCAGCAAACTGCTGGGCGCTAACCAGGGCTGGGGTGGGCGTCTGATTATGTGTGCCCTAGGAGGGCTGCTGTCATCATTCCCATTTTACAGGGGACAAAACTGAGACACAGAGATGTTCAGGGATGTTCTCAAGGTCACATGGTTAGTAATGGCAGAGCTGGGATTGGAGCCCTGTTAACTGTCAGACTTTGCTGATTTGCTATCTAGAAACCCCAATCTTGGCTAAAAGATGTTGCCAGGAAGGGCTGAGAGCTTAAAAGAGGGATCCTGCAGATGTGGCTGGGGGTGTTATGCCAAAGCAAGACCAACAAGTCCATGAGGCAGGCCAACCCTGTCTGATCCTGACTTTCACGAGCAGGATCTGAGCCTCCCTATGTGAAGAAAAGCCAGTGCCAGCAGGAAAGGGTGAAGGACAGGAAGGCAGGGAAGACTCTGGAGGCAGCCCCCACAGAGGGCTGCTCTAGGGGCACCTGGGAGCCCTCAGGAACCCCTGGGAGCTAGTCTTCCCTGGGGCTGCCCTTGTTCAGCTTAGGGCCTTAACACCGCCCCTTCCTCACCCAGGATCCCCCAGTCACCTCTCCACACTGGCACAATGAAGAACTTTGCCAGGATGATGGCCCCTTGATGGCAGTGGCTACCTCCTTGGAGCACTTAACACAGAGACCAGGATAGCCTTTGTAGTCCCCCAGGGCAACAAACACCTTGAACCTGGTCTGCCGGGCCAACGTCAGTTTGCTTTTGCACCAGCATGATCTTCAAAACCTCATCCTTGAAAGATGCCCCCAGGAAAAAGTCAATGACCTCAGACTCCTTGTTGGGCAGGGAGAAGGGATGGATTTCCTCCAGGGTTTTGAGCTTCATGTCCTTGACCAGGTGACCAGCTTGGTGATGGACATCCTCTCCTTGTCCTCAGCTTTGCCTTTGGGAGTTCTATAGCCTCTGCCCCTGATGTGACCACGACTATGATCTTGGCCTAGAATGCCACTGCCAAAGCCTCCATGGAAGCTGCCACAGCCTTCCCTTCCAGGGCCTCTGGGCCCTCCCACTGCACTGGTTCCATGCACTATTTGGTGTTTTCTTGGAGAAAAAGCCCTCATTCTTTTTTTTTTTAACTTCTGCATAATATGTCACGTACAGATGTAATACAATTGGTCCAACCACTGCCCTCCCATTCCCACCCTCACTCAGCGTCTCATTACCCACCTCTAGGTTGCATGAGTCAAAGGTATTTGTGGTCTGATCAAGTCCAGGGGTTGCCATCCACACTCAGAATGTGGTGGCTCCACCTGATGATCAGATAAGGTGTCTCCAATTTTTATCATACAAACAACTCTGCACCAAGCATGCTCATCACGCCTCTTCGTGCACAAGTGTGAGTGGTTCCCTAGGCATTGACACCTCAAGTTAGAACTGGCAAGCAAAAATGCATGCATCCTAAATTTAGGGGGCCCTGCTGTGGTATGGGAAGGTGGCTTGGGGCTCCTGTACCCGCTAAGCCTGCGCTGAACCAGCCTGCTTCACACACATCCATCACATGGCTGCTGGCTGGGCCGCTGCTTCCAGGAAATCGATTGCAAAGACTGGTGATTGTCAGTGGCTCACACACTGGAGGCCATCCAGGGAGTAGATTAAATTGTATGAGAAAATCGTAGGGGCTTGAGACTGCTTGTAATGGAGACCCCCTGGGTGACCTTTCTGGAGAAGTTAAAGAACACTGGCAGACACATTCTCACTTTCACTCACCCATCCCCCAACCCACCTGCCAAGAGCACAGCCCCTCTGCCTTTGCAGGAGCTGAGCTGCATTAGCAGGCCTCGCCGGAATGTGAGGCCTTGTCCAAGGCTCACAAGGCCTATGTGCATGTGGCCAGTGGGGGCACCTGCTACCCTCCAAAGTGGGCAAGGTTGACCATCAGGCCTTAGCTACTCAAGGTCGCTGAGCTCCATTATCCTGCTGTCCACTGGAAAGGCCATGCGGCAGTCAGGTGGGGTCCTCTGTGACCTGCTTCCCAGCCAGCTGATCCCAAACCCTTTCCTGCTTGTGCACACACACAGGAGGTGCAGATGTCACTGCCTCAGGTCTTATCTGACCCCTGCCCTGTACCCCCAGGAGGGAGGGCCTCTTCAAGGGCAACCTGGAAGAAAGAATTGTAATGTAGACAATTAAACATGTCTCTTAACCGGGAAGGTGACCAGAGCCATTACCTGGTTTCTAAGCAGGCAGGCCCATAAGCCCTACCCACTTACTCCTGATTAGGATTGTCCTCCAGCACACCCACCCCAAATTTCTTCCTCTCTGAACCTCCAGCCTTACATCCCCTAGCTGGCCCTGAAGACAAAACTCAGCCATAGCCATGATGAACTTGGGCAAATATGTTCATTTTCTTTTCGAGACAAATTCTCACTCTGTTGCCCAGGCTAGAGTGTCGTGATGTCAGCCTAGCTCACAGCAACCTCACACTCCTGAGCTCAAGCAATCCCCCGGCTCAGTGTCACAAGTAGCCAGGACTATAGACCCCTGCAAGGTCTCCCAGCTAATGTTTCTATTTTTAATCGAGATGGTGTCTCACTCTTTCTCAGGCTAATCTCAAACTCATGAGCTTAAGTGATCCTCCCACCTCAGCCTCCCAGAGTGCTGGGTTACAGGTATAAGCCACTGTGCTCAGCCTACACGTTCCTTTTCTATACGCAGCTGTCTCTCACCTCTCCCAGCCAACTTACCTGATAATGAGAAAAACAACTCTAGTGACCACAGTGTATGAGAAAGTCGTAGGGGCTCTGTGTATATTATCTTACCTAATTTTCACAAACCCTATGAGATAGGTACCACTACTATTACAGGGGGAAATGGAGGCTCAGGGAGGGTAAGTGACCTGATCAGGTTGCACAGTTGGTAAGTGCCAGAGCCAGGACTAGAAGCCAGGTTGTCAGACTCCAGAGTCTGTGAGCTAACCATTGTGTACCGGCCCCCACTTCGCATACTTCCCTCTTCTGGGTTGTCCCAAAGACCAGGTTGAACTGGCCAATTTCCCAGGCTGCCTCTCATGGAGTCTGTGGGCTTCTGGCAAGGAGACCCTCACACCTCCTCCACCCTTCTCCAGATTCTTTCACTTCTTTCTTCTGTAGCAGACCCAGTCTTACTCTGGGCCAGCAAAACCATTCTGCCTTCCAGGGACCTATTATAACAGTCACCTTCTCTGGCTGTCAGGGCCCAGCCAGCTCAGCCTGAGCACCAGGGGACCTCTGGACAGCACCTTCCTATGTTGGCGCAGGTGAGGTTGCATTTCCTTTCTTCTGGCCTGTTGCCTAGGAGGGATGGCTGGGGCGGGGGAGGCTGGCAGGCCTACATTTCAGAGGACCTTGCTGCCCTCGTGTGGCGTGAATCTGTAGCTGCTGCTTCAGCCTTCCCCTTCCCTCCCTCCTGCTGCCAAGGCTCCACTGGGGGAGGAAGAGTGAAGGTGAAGAGGGAGGAAAGGGAAGAGCAAGGGTTGGAGCAGGAGAGTGAGAGAAATCAGAAGTACAGGAATAGGGAAGGATGTGAGAGGAAGGCGAGGGCCTTCTGCATTACCTGGAACATAGCAACAATAACAATAACCAACCAATAATAATAATTTTAAAGGCAGCCAACCCAGCTAACAGATCCTCTCATTTAATCCTTCCACTTACATCATCGTGATTAGTAGCTATATTTAGTTTCATAGGTGATGTTCTGAGGCTCAATCATTTGTTTGAATGTCCCAGCTGGTAGGTGACAGAGCTGGGATCAGTTCTGGCCCCAGAACCATAACCACAATGCTCCACTGACTGAGTGAGCGGATTCCCCCCTTGTCCCCTGATGCCCAACTGCCAGGATTTTGAGCCACTGGGCATCTGTGCCCTCCCTTCCGTATGGCTTTACCCTCTGGCCCTCTCCTCTGCCCCTTCTTTCCAAGGCTCAAGGGGGCAAGGTCATCCCAAGGATCGTTAGGATCACAGTTCTTTATTGTGGAATAGCTCCGTGTCTTGCTAGTCGCTTCCCCAGTTGCCCAAGGACGAATATCCAGCTCTAGACGTGGGTGTAGGTGCTCAGGTCATTTTTGTCCCTGAGTTGGGGGAGGCAGAATGACAAGAGAAATTACTAATCACCAGACAGAAACACAGCGCCAACAACATCAGTGAAGGTGAAGTATATTTATCTGTTGGCCTGAAAAGATGTCCTAGTATATTGTTCCATTTTTCTAAAACAGCAAGTTATAAAGCTGTGCATAGTAAGAAAACATTTTACTAGTGAAACAAAAGTATTCTCTGTTTCTAAGCATAGAAAATGAATATTTGCCAAGACATTAACAGATGATGTTTGTTGTCTTCTCTTGGCTTATCTGTGTTCTTTATCTTTTTCAATGAACATTGATTATTCACAGATTTTATTTTATGTTGCCCTTGGTAGAGTGCCGTGGCATCACAGCTCACAGCAGTCGCAAACTCCTGGGCTCAAGCAATTCACTTGCCTCAGCCTCCGAGTAACCGGCACTATAGGCACCCACCACAATGCCTGGCTATTTTTCAGAGATGGGGGTCTCGCTCTTGCTCAGGCTGGTCTCAAGGAATCCACCCACCTCAGCCTCCCAGAGGGCTAGGATTATAGGCGTGAACCACCACGTCCAGCCCTATGATTATTCACAGATTTTCTAAAGCAATAAAAATAGATCATTCCCAAACTGATTGTATTTCTTCTTGTTCTTGTCTCTACCCTCAAAAGCTCTCGAAACAACAAAAAAATAACAGTGCTGCCTGTCCGGACCTTCCCTTCTCCTTCCAGTTGGGTGGAGAATGTCTTTACCTGAGTTCCCCTGACTAATGGGAAGAGTGACACCTGCACCTTTGGCACCCCCTTCTCTGGTCCTGAGGTCCTTATACTTTAAAGGAGATGCTGGAGCTTCCTTCCTGTGTTGCTTGTTCCTAGAGGTGACTTCCGGAGGCCAAGAGCTCTAAAGACAGATCAGTCCTGGGGCAGGTGGTGGGATCCTCTCTCTGATGCTGACAATGTTATGGGCAACATCTTGGCAAAAGGAAGAGGGGAAAGAAATTACAGAAGTTCCTCATCATCTGTGAAAGAAAAAGCAGTGCCTCAGGACTGGGCTGTGCTGGCCCCTTCCAGAAGGCTCTGAGGAAACTAGGAATGGGAACTGGCCCTTCCAGGGTCCATCATAGATGGCATCTCACCCCTCATTACACCCGTCCCTCCCAGGGCCATGTGAGGCAACTGAGGCACAGAAAGCACACGTCCATACCACAGCATGTGGGCCTTAGTTTCTTGTGTCTCTGAGGCTTAAATAAGTGGTGTCCTGAAAGAGTCTCTGGATAGATAAATTAGTATGATTTGGCAGTGTCTTCTCTTTCCCATGGGTGTGCTGCCTGGACGCCCAGATGGCCAGTGCCCTGGGGCAATAGAGACTCCTCTACTCAGGTGGGCAGCTAGCCTTGATCGTTCTCAGAGCCAGGCGAGCTAGTTTAATGACAAAAGTTGCTAACTCCATCCTACCTACTTTTAAAATAGCAGTCATCAGGGAGGTGGCCCAGGGAGCCTGTAACCTGGCAAAGCCTGGGACTCAGGGAAGGGAGCAGAGGGCCTTTAGTGTCATCAACCCCATCTTCAATTCACACTCCCTGAGGTGGCTGTTCCCAGAGACCTAGGAACAAGAGATCCAGCTGGCCCGGTGGCTCACGCCTATAATCCTAGCACTCTGGGAGGCCAGGGTGAGTGGATTGCCTGAGCTCAGTTCAAGACCAGCTTGAGCAAGAGGGAGACCCCATCTCTACTAAAAATAGAAAAACTAGTGGTGCCTGTGTCTCAGCCACTTGGGAGGCTGAGGAAAGAGGATGGCTTGAGCCCAGGAATTTGAGGTTGCTGTGAGCTATGATGCCACAGCACTCTATCCAGGGCTACAGAGTGAGACTTCATCTCAAAAAGGAAAATAAAAGAAAAAAGAAACAAAAGATCTTGCCCTTGCTAAGCTTCCTTGAAGCAGGAGAGATGTGGAGGTTGGAGGAAGGAGACTCTGGCATTCTGCCAGCTGTGTGCCCAGCCACCTAGGTTATTTTTCCTACCCCTTCTACTGATATGACATGATGGTGTAGAGAAGGGTTTCAAAGGATGTCGCTGAAGAATAGTCCCCATACCAGCTCTGCCATGAATGGGAATCTGGTAGTAAATTCCACATCCTGGTTATCCTGTTTTGGCTGCAGTTAGTGGAAGTATGATTGACAACGACATCCTGTGGACACAGTGGGTAACTACATGAGCTTGGATGGAAGCCACAGGGTGACATCCAACTTCCCCACTTAGGCTGCGAGAAGCTGATTGCAATTAATCACACACATGACCTTACACAGGGAGCTGTCTTGGAGCTGGGAAAAAAAAGCCCAAACTCACAAAATAACCTTTCAGCCACAGATTTCCCTGCCACCAACCTCCAGCTCTACCCCTGTTTTGTTTACATTTGTCCCTTTTTGAATATTGGCCTGATACAAGAGTTTAGTGGCCATGAAGGGAAAGTCATAATATTACTAGCATAAAAAATGAATAATCCATCTACTTTTGTCATGCATTTCACAGGCATCATTTCATTTACTCTCCCAACATTCCAAGGAGGTACATGCTCTTCCCCTCCCCACAACTTCCAGACAAGGAATTTGAGACTTGTTGCATAAGGGGAAACTGGATTTCAAACCTGGGCAATCAGGCATCAGACTCTGTCTTAGTCCCTTTTGTGTTGCTATATAGAAATCCTGAGACTGGGTAATTTATAAAGAAAAGCGGTTTATTTGGAACATGTTCTGCAGGGTGGGAAAGTCAAGAGATAGTCGTAGCAACTGGTTGGCCTCTGGTAATATGGCAGGGAGGTTAGGGATGGGGGTAAGGGCGTGAACAAATGCAAAGTGGGGAAAATCTGAGGGACAGTTTCCTGGCTTTGTAACAGCTCACTGTCAGGAACTGATCCATTACCTGGGAACTAATTCAGTCTTGCCAGAGTGAGAACTCTCTCTGATTCATGAATGGTACCACACCATTCATGAAGGATCCACTCTCTCAACCAGACACCTCCCACTTGGCACCACCTCCCAACACCACCACCTTGAGGATCAAATTGCAACATGAGTTTTGGTGGGAACAAAACACATCCAAACCATAGCAGACTCCATTCTGTTTAATCACTACTGTATGCAACCTCACTCCTCCAGTGTCTGCCTCCATCGTAATCCCTCCAAGGATGGAGAAAAGCCTACTTCCGGAGGCAGTGGCTTGAATGCCCCAGATTCCTCAGTATCCCTGAGTCATCCTCTATGGCAGTGAGGTGGCGGTGGATAGGAGGACCTTCAGTGTTCCACAGGCCTGGGCGGGAGTCCCAGCTCTGTCCCTCACTAACATTAGCTCTGTGACCTGGGCTTGTTCCTGTATCTCACTTTCCTGGACTGCCAAGTGTGGATCATGACCCCTTGCCTTGAGACAGCATTGTAAAAATCACACACGTCACTTGCTGCTGAGTAGATGTTCTCTGCAAGATGTGCAGTTTGACCCTGGGAGAGGTCAGCCAGGTAGATCTCAGTAGGCAGGAAATTCTGACCAACCCCATCACTAAGAAGGGCTGAAGATTCAGATGGAGATGAAGGTCAGCCTTCTCACCAGGAGGCTTTTGATGTTGCAGAGTGGCCTGCTCATATGTCAAGGTTCAAAAGATCTCCAAAGGGAGTTACTTAGCCAACACAGCAAGGAAGAAACAAGATCCCATAGGGACATTATTACCTAAAGGACGGTGTCCCAGCAGGATTCAAGTCCATGCCTCCAGGTATTTTCAGAGATTGTGGTACCATGAGCTGAAGAAGCACAAATTCAAGATCAGGAGTGGGGTGTCTGGGTCCTGGTTTCAGCTTTACCTCCCCCTGTTGTTTTGGATCCTCGAATTTGGTTCTCTTCTTGCCTCTCCAGGGTTACACCACTGAAGGCTTCTCCTTTTAGTGCCTCAATGCTTCTCTTTTCCCGCCTATGCAAATAAGCGCAGTCCTTCTTGCCCACAGCTGTCTATTAGCAGAGGTATACCACATACCACAACGGCCACTGGTCATGAACACATTAATGGAAGGACTGTTCACATTAATAACCCCAACCCCTAACACAGCATCTGACACGTGGATGGTGCTCACTGCTGACACATGGATGGTGCTCACTGGTGAAGGAATAAGTGGGACAGCTCACTACAAATGGCAGTGGAGCCCATTGCTGGAAACATCCCCACAGAAACTGGCACTGGGGCCTCTAACTATTCCAAGTGATATGTAAGAATTAGAAAGTAGAACTCTTCCAATTCCAGGTTATACTGAGGCCCCAATATGATAGATATAACTATTAGTTATCCATTGTAGCATAACAGAGTACATAACAAACTTAGTTGCTTAAAAAATAATAAATGTTTATTACCTCCTAGTTTTTCTTTTTTTTTTAATTTTTTTTTTTTTTTTGTAGAGACAGAGTCTCACTTTATGGCCCTCGGTAGAGTGCCATGGCCTCACACAGCTCACAGCAACCTCCAACTCCTGGGCTTAAGCGATTCTCTTGCCTCAGCCTCCTGAGTAGCTGGGACTACAGGCGCCCGCCACGGCCCAGCTATTTTTTGGTTGCAGTTCAGCCGGGGCCGAGTTTGAACCCGCCACCCTCGGTATATGGGGCCGGCACCTTACCAACTGAGCCACAGGCGCCGTCCTATCTCCTAGTTTTTCTTGGCCAGGAACTGGGAAATGACTTAAGTGGGTGTTCTAACTAAGGTTACCATCAAAATTTCAGCTAGGGATGCAGTCATCTGAAGGCTTGACTAAGGCTGGAGGATCTGCTGTGAAGGTGGCACACTCACATGTCTGGCAAAGTGGTTCTGGCTGCCGTTGGTGGCCTCAGTTACTTGCCACATAAACTGTTCCATAGGTCTGCTTAACTAGCCTCAAGACATGGCAGAGTGATTGATTCCAGAAAGAGCAAGGAGGCAGCCACATGTCTCCAACAACTGTATTAGACTCCTAGCGCTGCTTTACCAAAGCACCCCAAACAAGATGACTTAAAAAAAAAAAAACAAAAACAGATAGAGGGGAGGGATTGGTATACTCTCAATTAACAGGCACAATGTGGGGTTATATGGCACACCTCCTGGGGGAGGGGCACAACTACAACAGTTAGGACTTTACCTAACTGACCCAAACAATGTAGCCTAATTGTACTCTCATATTAATCTGAAATAAAAATATTTTGAAATCCTAGAAATTGACTCTTTCATAGTTCCAGAGACCAGAAGTCTAAAATTAAGTTGTCAGTGGCTCAGTGATTAGGGCGCCAGCCCCATATACCGAGGGTGGCAGGTTCAAAGCCAGCCCCCGCCAAACCACAACAAAAAAATAGCTGGGTGTTGTGGCTGGTGCCTGTAGTCCCAGCTACTCAGGAGGCTGAGGCAAGAGAATCGATTGCCTAAGCCCAAGAGCCAGAGGTTGCTGTGAGCTGTGACACCACGGCAAAGTGAGACTCTGTCTCTAAATAAATAAATAAATAATAATAAAATTAGAAAAGAACAAATGATCCCATCTCAGGGTAGGCAAGGGACTTGAAGAGAAAATTCTCTGAAGAAGACAGGCACATGGCCTACAGACACATGAAAAAATATTCATCGTCCTTAATCATCAGAGAAATGCAAATCAAAACTACTTTGAGATACCATCTAACTCTAGTAAGATTAGCCCACATCACAAAATCCCCAAACCAGAGATGTTGGCGTGGATGTAGAGAAAAGGGAACACTTCTACACTGCTGGTGGGAATGCAAACTAATATGTTCCTTTTGGAAAGATGTTTGGAGAACACTTAGGGATCTAAAAGTAGACCTGCCATTCGATCCTACAATTTCTGTACTAGGTATATACCCAGAAGACCAAAAATCACATTATAACAAAGATATTTGTACCAGAATGTTTATTGCAGCCCAATTCATAATTGCTAAGTCATGGAAGAAGCCCAAGCGCCCATCGACTCATGAAAGGATTACTATATTATGGTATATGTACACCATGGAATATTATGCAGCCTTAAAGAAAGATGGAGACTTTACCTCTTTCATGTTGACATGGATGGAGCTGGAACATATTCTTCTTAGCAAAGTATCTCAAGAATGGATGAAAAAGTATCCAATGTACTCAGCCCTACTATGAAACAAAGTTATAGCTTTCTTACTAATATGGGGAAAGGGAAGAGAGGGGATAAGGGGAGGATGGGTAAAGGGAGGGTAATTGGTGGGACCACACCTATGGTGCATCTTACAAGGGTACATGTGAAATTTACTAAATGTACAAACTAAATGTCTTAAAACAATAAGTAAGAAAATGCCGTGAAGGCTATGTTAACCAGTTGGATAAAAACATTTCAAACTGGGGCCGTGCCTGTGGTTCAGTGAGTAGGGCGCTGGCCCCATATACCGAGGGTGGTGGGTTCAAACCCAGCCCTGGCCAAATTACAACAAAAAAATAGCTGGGTGTCATGGCAGGCGCCTGTAATCCCAGCTACTCGAGAGGCTGATGCAAGAGAATCACTTAAGCCCAAGGATTTGGAGGTTGCTGTGAGCTGTGACAGCACAGCACTCTACTGAGGGTTAGTGAGCGAAACTCTGTCTCAAAAACAAAACAAAACAAAACATTTCAAATTGTATATAAAACCAGCACATTGTACCCCATGATTACATTAATGTACACAGCTATGGTTTAATAACAAAATAAAACAAACAAAAAATAATAATAAAATTAGGTTGTCAGCATAGCCATGATCCCTCCAAAGGCTCTAGGGGAGGATCACTTCCTGCCTCTTCTAGCTCCTGATGGCACCAGATGTTTTTTTGGCTGTGGCTACATCACTCCAATCTCTGCTACCACCTTCTCATGCCTCCTTTTCTGTGTCCCTGTCTTGTGAGGAGACCAGTCACGGATGTAGGGCCCACTCTAGTCAAGTATGACTCTTGATTCTATCTACAAAGACTGCAAAGATTATTTCCACATAAGGAACTGGGGGTAAGGACTTTAACATATCTTTTTTTTGAGACAGAATCTCACTGTGTCACCCTCACAGCAACCTCAAACTCCTTGAGCTCAAGCGATTCTCTTGCCTCAGCCTCTCGAGTAGCTGGGACTACAGGTGCCTGCCACAATGCCCAGCTACTTTTTGGTTGCAGTTGTCATTGTTGTTTAGCAGGTCCAGGCTGGGCTCGAACCCGCCAGCTTTAGTGTATGTGGCCGGCGCCCTACTCACTGAGCTATGGGCACCAAGCCTTAACATGTCTTTTAGTGGGGACACAATTCAACCCACAACAATCACCTAGCTTCACAAGATGCACAACATGTCTGCAATAGCCAGTGGTTACAAGGATGGGAGAAGACACAGTGATGTGAAAACCAGGAGGTGCTGATAACTGGGGTCAAGCTGGAGGCTAACACACCACCAGACAGCAAACTGAGAATGAGACAAAGGTGCAACATTTACAAAAGAAATGGTGGAGAACTAGTTGCATAGCACTTGGGGTCCTTGGCCTATCAAGAATACAAAAAGGGGGCGGCCCCTGTGGCTCAAGGAGTGGAGCACCAGCCCCATATACTGAGGCCCTGGCCAAAACTGCAAACAAACAAACAAAAAGAATACAAAAGGGAGGCTTTTGTATTCAAAAGTGCAGTGGATCACACTTGTAATCCTAGCACTCTGGGAGGCCGAGGTGGGGGGATTGCCTGAGCTCATGAGTTTGAGACCAGCCTGAGCAAAAAGCAAGAACCCCGTCCCGTCTCTACTAAAAATAGAAAAACTGAAGAAACTGAGGGAACAGATGAAAGATGGAGGCCGAGTAACGGCTTCCCTGCAACTGGGAACAGCGAGTCTGGGGAGACAAGATTCCAGGCATCTCTGGCCGGTGGGATCTGCCTATAATCATCCCTTTGAGGTTACAGGGAGCCAGCCAGAAGGGACTTCTGGACCCCAAAAGGAGGACAAAAACAGTGGAAAACTGGCAAGTGGTTGCATGTGTTTGATTGACCTAATCATGCCGGCAACCGTAAGTACAAGCAGCAGTGAGACTGCAAACCGAAAAGGCCTTACCTGTGAACTGTTTCGGTGTTCTTGGACTTGGCACTCAGTTGAACTGCCTTGGGGAGAGCTTGAGCAGGAGTGTGGAGAACTTTGGGCATTGTCTGGGGCCCCAGACTGAGCCACTGAGCTGGGCGCAGGAAGCCATCGCGAAAGAACTGCCCCAGCAAGCTCCGCCCTCAGGGTCTCAGAGCAAGGATTGGGCGGGTCAAAGTAACCTACTGACTGAGCAGCCTAAAGGTGGGGACTGAGCTGCCTTACAGCCTTAATCCTTAGGGGCAGAGTGAGACGGTTTTGGCACACTGGAGCCTTGGGCTGTTGCCCTGGGTAGAGTGCCGTGACGTCACAGCTCATAGCAACCTCAAACTCCTGGGCTTGGCACCACCCAGACCTCCATAAGAGCTGCGCAGCGACCCCTGATCGGTGACCCGCACCCACCGGGCCTCCGCATTTCCTGACCAGGAACTGCGGGAGCCACGCAACCCTGCGTCCTCCCTCCTGTGTCCTCGCAGCTTCCACACTAGCCCGTTCATCTGGACAGGGACTCTGGTAGCTGCGTGCCCTTTAGAGCCCTCCCAGCCTCTGTGCAGAGCTCTTGTCTTGGCCAGAGACTGCTGGAGCCTTGGACTCTCTGTGCCAAAGTCACTGGACGCCTGGCACTCCCAGAACCGTGCACACCGCCCCCAGCCCTGTTGCTGGATCCAGGTGTGTCACACACCAGAGCTGCTTCCACAACCAGAACTCCCTAGCTAGAGCAGCCCCAGAGGAACTACACAGGGTCACTCCCTACAAAGATCCAGCAACAATAGAGTGATCCCGCTGGGGTCTAATCTTGGACAGACACCTCCCCAACTCTGAGGACAGCCAGAGGCAATGGTGAAAAACAATCGTGAGGCGAAATCAACAGAAAAATTCTGGCAATATGCATAATCAGAGTAGAGCAACTCCCCCAAGGATCAATGGGGCAGAAACAGCACAAGACCCCATGCACAAACAAATAGCTGAGATGTCAGAAATTGAATTCAGGATCTGGATAGCAAATAAGATCGAATTAGAATTCCAAAAGTTATCTCAAGAATTCAACAGATTCAAACACCAAATGACCAAAGATTTCGACACATTGAGACAAGAAGTTGCATCCCTCAAAGATCTTGGAAACACAGTAGAATCCCTCAGTAACAGAATGGAGCAAGCAGAAGAAAGGATTTCTGACATTGAAGACAAAGCTTTCGAATGCTCCCAAACCCTCAAAGAAGAAGAGAAATGGAGAGCAAAACAGACCACTCTCTCGGAGAGCTCTCAGATAATTTGAAGAAAACCAATATTTGTCTTATAGGGATCCCTGAAAGTGACGAAGTGGCTTCACAAGGCACAGAGTCTCTTCTCCATGATATTATGAAGGAGAACTTTCCAGACATGCCAAGAGATTCCGAAATTCAGATAGTAGACAGTTTTAGAACTCCAGCACGACTCAACCCAAATAAGACATCCCCCAGACACATCATAATCAATTTCACTAAAGTTAATATGAAGGAGAAAATTCTGAAAGCTGCCAGACGAAAGAAAACCATTACCTACAAGGGGAAGAATATCAGAATAACTTCAGATCTCTCTGCTGAAACCTTTCAAGCTAGAAGAGGATGGTCATCGACTTTTAATCTCCTAAAACAAAATAACTTTCAACCCAGAATCCTGTACCCAGCTAAACTGAGCTTCATTTATGATGGAGAAATTAAATACTTCAACGACATTCACATGTTGAAGAAATTTGCCACAAATAAACCGGCTCTCCAGGACATTCTTAGACCTATCCTCCATAAAGACCAGCATAATTCTCCACCACAAAAGTAAACCCACCCAAAAAATTTTTGATCAAATTCCAACTTCCACAGTCGCAAAAGGATTAAAAATGTCCACCAGTCTCTCGAAAGGCTTATCAATACTCTCAATTAATGTGAATGGATTAAATTGTCCTCTAAAGAGGCATAGGTTGGTGGACTGGATACAAAAACTCAAGCCAGATATCTGCTGCATCCAAGAATTGCATCTTACATTAAAAGACAGATATAGACTCAAGGTGAAGGGATGGTCATCTATATTCAGGCAAATAGAAAGCAGAAAAAAGCAGGCGTTGCAATCCTGTTCGCAGACGCAATAGGTTTTAAACCAACCAAAATAATTAAGGATAAGGATGGACACTTCATATTTGTTAAAGGTAACACTCAATATGATGAGATCTAATTATTAATAATTATGCACCCAACCACAATGCACCTCAATTTATAAGAGAAACTCTAACAGACATGAGCAACTCGATTTCCTCCACTTCCATAGTAGTTGGAGATTTTAACACCCCTTTAGCAGTCCTGGTTAGATCCTCCAAAAAGAAGCTAAGCAAACACATTTTAGATTTAAACTCAACCATTCAACATCTGGACTTAACAGACATCTACAGAACATTTCATCCCCAAACAGCTGAATACACATTCTTCTCATCAGCCCACGGAACATACTCCAAAATCGACCACATCCTAGGCCACAAATCTAACCTCAGCAAATTTAAAAAAATAGAAATTATTCCTTGTATCTTCTCAGATTCCTTGTATCATGGAGTAAAAGTTGAACTAAAAAACAACAGGAACCTGCATACCCATACAAAAACATGGAAGCTAAACAACCTTATGCTGAAGAATACATAGGTTATAGACCAGATTAAGAAGGAAATCACCATATTTTTGGAACAAAACAACAATCAAGACACGAACTACCAGAACCTCTGGGATACTGCAAAGGCAGTCCTAAGAAGGAAATTTATAGCACTGCAAGCCTTCCTCAAGAAAACGGAAAGAGAGGAACTCAATAACCTAATGGAACATCTCAAGCAACTGGAGAAAGAAGAACACTTCAACCCCAAACGCAGCAGAAGAAAAGAAATAACCAAAATCAGAGCAGAATTAAATGAAATTGAAAACAAAAGAATTATACACCAGATCAATAAATCCAAAAGCTGGTTTTTTGAAAATATCAATAAAATATATAAACCTTTGGCCAACCTAACCAGGAAAAAAAGAGTAAAACCTCTAATTTCATCAATCAGAAATGGTAATGATGAAATAACAACAGACCCCTCAGAGATTCAAAAAATCCTTAACGAATACTACAAGAAACTCTACTCTCACAAATATGAAAATCTGAAAGAAATCGACCAATACCTGGAAGCACGTCACCTACCAAGACTTAGCCAGAACAAAGTGGAAATGTTGAACAGGCCTATATCAAGTTCTGAAATAGCATCAACTATACAAAATCTCCCTAAAAAGAAAAGCCCAGGACCAGATGGCTTTACGTCAGAATTCTACCAAACCTTTAAAGAAGAACTAGTACCTATACTACTAAACCTCTTCCAAATACAGAAAAAGAAGGAATATTACCCAGCACATTCTACGAAGCAAACATCACCTTGATCCCCAAACCAGGGAAAGACCCAACAAGAAAAGAAAATTATAGACCAATATCACTAACGAATATAGATGCTAAAATACTCAATAAGATCCTAAAAAACAGAATCCAACCACACATCAAAAAAATTATACACCATGACCAAGTCAGATTTATCCCAGGGTCTCAAGGCTGGTTCAATATACATAAATCTATAAATGTAATTCAACACATAAACAAACTTAAAAATAAAGACCACATGATTCTTTCAATTGATGCAGAAAATGATTTTGATAATATCCAGCATACCTTCATGATCAGAGCACTTAAGAAAATTGGTATAGGGCGGCGCCTGTAGCTCAGTCGGTAAGGCACCGGCCCCATATACCGAGGGTGGCGGGTTCAAACCTGGCCCCGGCCAAACTGCAACCAAAAAAATAGCTGGGCGTTGTGGCGGGCGCCTGTAGTCCCGGCTGCTCGGGAGGCTGAGGCAAGAGAATCGCTTAAGCCCAGGAGTTGGAGGTTGCTGTGAGCTGTGTGAGGGCACGGCACTCTACCGAGGGCCATAAAGTGAGACTCTGTCTCTACAAAAAAAAAAAAAAAGTTAAAAAAAAAAAAAGAAAATTGGTATAGAAGGGACATTTCTTAAACTAATAGAGGTCATCTACAGCAAACCCACCTCATGATCAGAGCACTTAAGAAAATTGGTATAGAAGGGACATTTCTTAAACTAATAGAGGCCATCTACAGCAAACCCACAGCCAATATCATATTGAATGGAGTTAAATTGAAATCATTTCCACTTAGATCAGGAACCAGGCAAGGTTGCCCATTGTCTCCATTGCTCTCTTTAACATTGTAATGGAAGTTTTAGCCATTGCAATTAGGGAAGAAAAGGCGATCAAGAGTATCCACATAGAGTCAGAAGAGATCAAACTTTCACTCTTCACAGATGATATGATCGTATATCTGGAAAACACTAGGGATTGTACTACAAAACTTTTAGAAGTGATCAAGGAATATAGCAATGTCTCAGGCTACAAAATCAATACCCATAAATCTGTAGCCTTTATATATACCAACAATAACCAAGCCGAACAAACAGTCAAGGACTCTATTCCTTTCACAGTAGTCCCAAAGAAGATGAAATATTTGGGAGTATACCTAACAAAGGACGTGAAAGATATCTACAAAGAGAACTATGAAACTCTAAGAAAAGAAATAGCCAAAGATGTTAACAGATGGAAAAACCTACCATGCTCATGGCTGGAAGAATCAACATTGTTAAAATGTCCATACTGCCCAAAGCAATATATAATTTTAATGCAATTCCTATTAAAGCTCCATTGTCATACTTTAAAGATCTTGAAAAAACAATACTTCATTTTATATGGAATCAGAAAAAACCTCGAATAGCCAAAACATTACGCAGCAATAAAAACAAAGCAGGAGGAATCATGCTACCAAACCTGAGACTGTACTATAAATCCATAGTGATCAAAACAGCATGGTACTGGCACAAAAGCAGAGAAGTAGATGTCTGGAACAGAATAGAGAATCAAGAGATGGATCCAGCTACTTACTGTTATTTGATCTTTGACAAGCCAATTAAAAACATTCACTGGGGAAAAGATTCCCTATTTAACAAATAGTGCTGGGTAAACTGGCTGGCAACCTGTAGAAGATTGAAACTGGACCCACACCTTTCACCATTAACTAAGATAGACTCTCACTGGATAAAAGATTTAAACTTAAGACCTGAAATTATAAAAATACTTGAAGAAAGTGCAAGGAAAAATCTTGATGTAATCGGCCTGGGTGAATATTTTATGAGGAGGACTCCCAGGCAATTGAAGCAGTATCAAAAATACACTACTGGGACCTGATCAAACTAAAAAGCTTCTGCACAGCCAAGAACATAGTGAGTAAAGCAAGCAGACAGCCCTCAGAATGGGAGAAAATATTTGCAGGTTATACCTCCGATAAAGGTCTAATAACCAGAATCCACAGAGAACTCAAAGGTATTAACAAGAAAAGAACACGTGACCCCATCTCAGGGTGGGCAAGGGTCTTGAAGAGAAACTTCTCTAAAGAAGACCGACACAAGATCTACAAACACATGAAAAAAAGCTCATCATCCTTAATCGTCAGAGAAATGCAAATCAAAACTACTCTGAGATATCACCTAACCCCAGTAAGAGTAGCCCACATAACAAAATCCCAAAACCAGAAATGTTGGTGTGGATGTGGAGGAAAGAGCACACTTCTACACTGCTGGTGGGAATGCACACTAATACGTTCCTTCTGGAAGGATGTTTGGAGAACACTTAGAGACCTAAAAATAGACCTGCCATTCGATCCTATAATTCTTTTACTAGGTTTATACCCAGAAGACCAAAAGTCACAATATAACAAAGACATCTGTACCAGAATGTTTATTGCAGCCCAATTCATAATTGCTAAGTCATGGAAGAAGACCAAGTGCCAATCGACCCACGAATGGACTAGCAAATTGTGGTACATGTATACCATGGAATACTATGCAGCCTTAAAGAAAGATGGAGACTGAGAAACCTCAAAGCACTCAACCTAGACCTCCCATTTGATCCTGCAATCCCTTTACTGGGCATCTACCCAGAAGGAAAAAAATCCTTTTATCATAAGGACACTTGTACTAGACTGTTTATTGCAGCTCAATTTACAATCGCCAAAATGTGGAAACAGCCTAAATGCCCACCAACCCAAGAATGGATTAACAAGCTGTGGTATATGTATACCATGGAATACTATTCAGCCATTAAAAAAAATGGAGACTTCACATCCTTTGTATTAACCTGGATGGAAGTGGAAGACATTATTCTTAGTAAAGCATCCCAAAAATGGAGAAGCATGAATCCTATGTACTCAATTTTGATATGAGGACAATTAATGACAATTAAGGTTATGGGGGGGGAAGCAGAAAGAGGGACAGAGGGAGGGGGGTGGGGCCTTGGTGTGTGTCACACTTTATGGGGGCAAGATGTGATTGCAAGAGAGACTTTACCTAACAATTGCAATCAGTGTAACCTGGCTTATTGTACCCTCAATGAATCCCCAACAATAAAAAAAAAAAAAGAAAGATGGAGACTTTACCTCTTTCATGTTTACATGGATGGAGCTGGAACATATTCTTCTTAGCAAAGTATCTCAGGAATGGAAGAAAAAGTATCCAATGTACTCAGCCCTACTATGAAGCTAAATTATAGCTTTCACATGAAGACTATAACCCAACTATAGCACAAGACTATGGGGAAAGGGCCAAGGAAGGGGAAGGGAGGGGGGAGGTTTGGGTGGAGGGAGGGTAATTGGTGGGGCCACATCTATGGTGCATCTTAGAATGGGTACAGGTGATTGCACTAATGTACACAGCTATGATTTAACAATAAAAAATAAAATAAATAAATAAATAAAATAAAATAAAAATAGAAAAACTGAGGCAAAAAGATTGCTTGAGCCCAAGAGTTGGAGGTTGCTATGAGCTATGACACCACACCATTCTACCCAGAGTGACAGCTTGAGACTTTGTGTCAAAAGAAAAAAAAAAAAGGATACAAAAGGGGTCAGAGTGAGGAGAATGGGGAGGGTTTCAAATAGCAATCTTTATTGAAGGCAACACTATGCTATACGCTCCACCCAAGGGAGCTTCACTCCATCTCAAGCCTAGTGATGGAGGCTTCCATTGAGCCACTTAGAGCTGTGGGCCCTCCTGGGCTGGTGCCAAGAGAAGAAGCTGCCCTGGGACTAGGACAGGGGATGTGTAAGTGCTCTCCATGGGCCAGATGTGGATCATACGTGGACCATGGAGAGAGAGAGGGCAAAAGTGGGACCATTTTAAGTCCTCTAGACTTTGCCCTAGAAGGGCACAGCAATCTCTGCAGGAAGAAATTTGGGGTGGGTGGGGTGCTGCTGGATTCCTAGGGGCTGCAGATGGAGTCACAAGTCATTACCTGGAATGAAGATGCAGAATAGGGAACCTCAGAAGAGATGCTCAGAGGTGGGAGTCAAACCAGGGAATCCTCAAAGGAAGAGCTTTTGCCATTTGCCAGGTCCAGAGAGCTGTCAATCATACTGCCAAACGAGAATTGCCCTATTTTCCTGCTCCCCATTCTTAACCCTGCATCCCGCCAACCACTTAGACTCTGAAAGACCAGCAAGTCAGCTGGGTGGGGTGGGTTCAGGCGAGAGAATAGACAAAAGTCCTCCATACTCCAGGCCCTGGAGGATGGCAGCCCCTAGCCGCACATCTTAACTAGGGCAGCAGGATGATTTCTCTCTGAAGGAAGATGAAAAGTGTCATTTAATTTCTTTGACTGGATGCATTAAATCTCTAATCAACAGTGGATCTGGGACATAAAATGACCATATCTAAGCAGGACCAGAAGATGCAGAGGTTCAACTGAGCTGTCATCCAGGGGAAAGGGAAACACTTCCCTTGCTGCATAATTCACATGGACAGAGAGTGACAGGAAAATCGCGTTTCATTCTGATTACATCCCACGTTCGAGGGATTATTTCACTGAACTCAGGCTTGGTCAAGGGACGTTGAGCTTAGTATTTCCTGCCCCTCCCCCTGCCCACAGCAGGGCCTTGACCCACAGGGAGGCTCCAGAAGACGATCCCTTCTCCGCTTTTGTCCAGAATTGAAGAATGTTTACTATTTTTTCCTTCCTATCTGTCTGAAATGACACAGGGAACAACAATAACGAGAACAAAAGAACTCCTTGTTCCAGCGCAAAACACACCCACACCCTCCGAACTCTTCATCCTGTCCTGGCCTGACTTCACCCCAGAAGGGCCTTCCTGGGAGGGTATAGCTGGCCTGGGAACAAAAGCTGTTTTCTGAAAGCTCTGTGGGAATTACTAAGTAGAGGAGAGGTCTGGGCAAAGACAGGAGAGACCAAGGGGAGCGGAGGGGGGATGTCTGTTAAACTGAAAAATTCCCCAGGAATGACTTGTGCTCTGATCAGTCTGTGGCATGTCTTATTATCAGAGGAAAAAAAAACCCTGGCGACCTCTGAGTCACCCCTCTCTCACTGTCCTTGCACCAAGCCTGGGACTAGCTCTTTCCTTTTTTACCAGTTAGGCTTTGTATAGAATGGTATCCCTCTAGTGGAGGTTCCCAGACCAGGGAAGAGCTGGGACTGTGGCAGGTCTAGGGTCTGCAGAGCATGGGCCTGTGATCAGACACCCACCAGGCAGATGCCAGCTCCCAGCAAAGACTCCACTGAGCAAAGGTGAGGGACTGCAAGCCCAGAGGTAGATGGAGAATCCCAGGGGCATTCCACGGTAGGGGCTTGGGCATAGCACAGAGGCTTCAGGGAGTAGAGCCCCTGATTCTCTATATCAGTGGTTCTCAACCTGTGGGTTGCGACCCCTTTGTAACAATGAAAATATATCGCAGCATTAGGAAGGTTGAGAACCACAGCTCTATATGATATCAGCCCAAAGCATGTATCATGCTGATAATGACAGTGACATTTCAGGACCTAAACAAGCCTGGTTTTTCACAGTCTCTGAGAGAGAGGATTTCTAACAGTCATTAAACCTCTCTCCTTAAGGATTTTGAATGCTAGGCCCTATATTAAATCTCCTTGTCCCCAGGCCACCTGTTTTTCTTGCTCTCCCCAACCCTGGTGCCCCAGTAGCAGTCATAATCCCCCATGAGGCAATGGCAGCACTCTGTTTCCTCAAGCCGCTTAATAGAAGCTAAATTGGGCGGCGCCTGTGGCTCAAGGAGTAGGGCGCCAGTCCCATATGCCGAAGGTGGCGGGTTCAAACCTAGCCCTGGCCAAAAACCACAAAAAAAAAAAAAAAAAAATAGAAGCTAAATTGTGAACAAGTTGATATCACTGCCTGCAGCCAACATGCCAAGGAGTCTCAGGGTGTAGCCTTCCCTGGTGAGAACACAGCTATTCCAGGGGTCCTCGTGCTCTCTGAGCAGGTAACTGCAGACTTTCTGAGCTCCATGTGGGGTTAGCAGGATGCTATGGTCTAAATGTTGGTGTCTCCCCAAAACTCACATGTTGAAACCCATCCCTATGGGTTTGTATGAGAATCAAGAGGTGGGAGGTGGCCTTTCACCATTTGGTAAAAGGTGAAAGATTTGTGCGATCTGAAGAGAAAGCAGAGTATGGGAGGTGGCCTTTGGTAAGGATTAAGACTCTCAGGAAAGAGGCCTGAAGGAGCTTGCTGGCCCCTCCTACTATTTGAGCACATACAGAAAACTCCACCTACAAAAAATGAGTCCTCATTAAACACCAAAGTTGCTGGTGCCTTGATCTTGGACTTCCCAGCCCCAAGAATTGTGAATAATAAATTTCTTTTGTTTATAAATTACCTAGGCTAAAGTGTTTTATGATAGCAGCCCAGGCACAGGGCACTAATGGCATTTGGGGTGGATAATTCTTTATGGGGGGAGCTGTATGTTGTGGGATGTTTGGGGCTGTCCTTGCCCCATCCACAGGAGGCCAGTAGCACCCCCTCCTCTCCTCTTTACCCTGTGACAGTCAAAACTGCTCCCAGACATTTCCAAATGTCCCCAAAGAGCAAAATCACCCCTGGTTGAGAAACATGGTTGAGTAGCAGTTCCTACTAGGTGACCAGACTGCTAAGGCGATCCAGGGTTGAGCTGGACCACACATATTCCGAGTGAATTTGCATTCCAAGACCATTCCAAGTCTATGTGGCTTTTGTACCAGTTATTGCCCTCTTGGTTGCATAAGTGACAGAAAATTCACCTCTAAATGACTTAAAATTGTGTGGAAGGATGCTGTCGCATGTAGCTGAGAAGACCAGGGATTAGGCACAGTACTGATACAGGCCAAGCTTGATCCAGGGACTCAAACAATATCACCAGCATTTGATTTTATTTTTACCTCCTGTTTCTGCTCTTTTCCATGCTGTTGGGGGTAAGATGGCTGACAGCAGTCCAGTCCTATTTCTTCCCAGGCATGAGGTTTGTGGAGGGAAAAACTTGAAGTGCTTTTCTTTCTGCAGTCCCAGAAAAAGTCTCATTAGACTTTCTTGGCTCAGATTTGAACATGGATCTACCACTGAGCAAAACACCATGACCAGGGAATGCAATGGTCTAATTGGCCAGGTTGTAATCACACGACCATCTCTGGATCTGGGAGTGAAGTCAACTCTGCCAGCAGGACATAGCTACCAGTCTTTGTCCCAAAAAGCAGCTTATCTTAAATTATTAAGGTGAGAACTAACAGTATAAGGAAGACTTTGCCAAGTGGCAATACCAAAGCCTGTGCCATGATTGACCAAGTCAACCTCCAGGTGACAAACAAGAACTCTCTCAGGCATCTCCAAGACAAACTACTAACCAAAACATTTCATTCAAATGGGTCCCTAAAATGGAGACTACGAGAGTTTCACTAAGATTTTTCCACCCTTCTTCCATAGTAACATATTTGTTCTTGGGTCCATAGCTTCCCTGCTTGGGATATCATTTCCCAACCTTCCTTGCAGTTAGGAGTGACCATGTGACTAAGTTTGCACAATATGGGCAGAAGAGATAAGCATACCTAGGACTTAAGACAGTGGATGTGCCTCATTCGTACTCTTTCTACTTCCCTTGATCTTGCCTGAGACCTAGCTTTGCCATGCAAGTGAACATGATGCCCTAGGGGATGACAGAGGAGGACACAGAGAACCTGAATCCCTGAGTGATCACATGGAGCAGAGCCTCCTGCCAATTTGAAATGAGTACCTCAACTGAGAAAGAAATTTGTATTTTCCAAGCCACTAAATTATTGCATTTCCTCTATTCTAAGATCCAAGTTTTTTTCCATATTCTAATACTTCTAAAATCCATAGTGCCATTTGCCAAGCAGTGGTCATCACAGTCTACAGACCCCAGGAAAATATTTTTTTTGTGTGTGTGTGTAACTCCTATCTTTATAAACAAATTAATTTTTTTTTTTGAGACAGAGTCTCACTTAGCGTCTCACTCTGTCACACTGGGTAGAGTGCTATGGTGTCATCAAAGCTCACAGCAACCTTCAACTCTTGGGCTCAAGTGACCCTCTTGTCTCAGCCTCCTGAGTAGCTGGCACTATATGTTCCCACCACAACACTCGGACATTTTTTTCTATTTTTGGTAGAGATGGGGTCTTGCTCTTGCTCAGGCAGGTCTAGGAACTCCTGAGCTCAAGCAATCTAAGCAATCCTCCTAATCTCAAGCTAGGATTACAGGCATGTGCCAACGTGCTCAGCCAACAAATTAATTTAAAATTAACTTATTGCACAATTCATGGATCCTTTGAGGCATAGTGATTTATCAGTAAAGATTTAGAATAATGGGTAAAGAGCTGCTTGTATTCTCTTGTTTATAGTGCAATCAGTGAAGAGTGGTCAGGTACCATTTCTTCCTGTTTTGATCTAGAAACCATCTCTGCATAATTTCCCCTCTCTCACCATGAGAAAACAATAGCAACTTATCATTATGTTGGCTAAATATTGGGCAAATAATATTGTTTTTTTAAGAACACAACGACAATGTTCTAGTTCAGCTTTTACTTGGCTTTGTTAAATACTATTGTTTGATGTTGACTGAGGCTCTGTCTCTGTTAGTTTGTGTTCCACAAAAATTACATATTGTGCAGAAGTCAGGTTTTGTGTTCTTTTAACAGCAATCCTATGTGTGTCTGTCCCAGATACCTTTTTGGCCAAAGCTAATGTTGAAAGATTTTTTTTTTTTTTTTTGTAGAGACAGAGTCTCACTGTACCGCCCTCGGGTAGCGTGCCATGATGTCACACGGCTCACAGCAACCTCTAACTCTTGGGCTTACGCGATTCTCTTGCCTCAGCCTCCCGAGCAGCTGGGACTACAGGCACCCGCCACAACGCCTGGCTATTTTTTTGTTGCAGTTTGGCTGGGGCCGGGTTTGAACCCGTCACCCTCGGCATATGGGGCCGGCGCCCTACTCACTGAGCCACAGGCACCGCCCTTGAAAGATTTTTAAACAAGTAGCAATCATAATAAAACACTTCAGTTTTGGCTTGGCTCCTGTAGCCCATTGGTTATGGCACTGGCCACATACACCAGGGCTGGCAGGTTCGAACCTGGCCTAGGCCTGCTAAACAACAATGACAACTACAACAACAACAAAAGAATAGCCGGGCATTGTGGCAGGTACCTGTAGTCCCAGCTACTTGGGTGGCTGAGGTAAGAGAATCACTTAAGCCCAAGAGTTTGGGGTTACTGTGAACTCTGAGTCCATGGCACTCCACTGAGGGCAACATAGTGAGACTCTGTCTCAAAAAACCAAACCAAACCAAAACAAAACACTTTGGTTTTTAATTTAGAATATACTTCTACCACAAAAGCCAGTTTCTACGGTTTCAAGGTGTAAAGTTAGTTGCTGACTTGTTTTCCAGGCCTTGGGCAGGTCTCGTTGCTTTTCAGGTCACTGTTCTGCATTGCTGAAGAGTCTTGTATTCCAGTCATGGAAGTGCACTCTGGGGGTAGGCATCAGGGAAGAGGAGGATGGGAAGAGCCTAGAAGTGGAGAACTCTTAGGAAGAGTGCCAGGATCACAAGTGGGGGAATGGGAAGGTGACAGGACTCTCTTCACCCCCTGAACCAAGACCTTCACTCTGGGGACTGTCTCAAGACCATGAAGAAGGGGGCCAGCACAGGAGCGATGAATGAGTGAGCATAGGCTGCAAGATGTGAGAGCCATACTATACAGAAACAACAAAAGGGACAAGGTTCTGAGTGGGAAATGGCAGACAGTGGGACAAGAACCTACGCTAATGGGACATGGATCTCAAAGTCAATCTAAGGCCAATCTTTAAAGACAATAAAAGCTGCTGGGCATAGTGGCTCATGCCTGTAATCCTAGCACTCTGGGAAGCCGAAGCGAATGGACTGCTTGAGCTCAGGAGTTCAAGACCAGCCTGAGCAAAAAAAAGGGAAACCCGGTCTCTACTAAAATAGTAAACTAGCCGGGAATTGTGGCAGGTGCCTGTAGTCCCAGCTACTTGGGAGGCTGAGGCAAGAAGATCTCCTGAGCCCAAGAGTTTGAGGTTGCTGTGAGCTATGATGATACCACTCTACCCAGGGCACAGAGTGAGACTCTGTCTGAAAAAAAAAAAAAAGACAATAAAAGCCAATCCATCTACTATTACAACTCCAATCACCACACAAGACAGACAGCTTCAAAGCCCCGATGAATCAACCCAACGTTTGGGAGGCAGAGAGGGAACCTAGACTTAGAGCTGTCTTTGTTGCTGGCATTGGGTTGGGTGTTGGGGGAGACCAGTCATGCCACAAAACATCTTTTCATGCCAAAGTCATGGCCATTTAGCAACACAGGCTGGACTTTCTGAGTATATGACACAATATGGCATTCCTTTTTGTGTGTATGTGGCGGTGGTGAATGGGCTCCATGTATAGGCTGCGATCTGCTTATCCGGGTTTAAGCAGTTCTGGTGTTTGTCACTTCCTGCATATGCAGGATCCTTCTAGCAAGATCAAGAAAGTGCCAGCATCAAAATTTTAATTTCCAAGTCTGTGACTTGGAAAAAATCCAAGAGATAATAGTAAAATACTCTTTTAAGATGTGTTACATCATCCATGCTCTTGGCAAAAGGAACGTTATTATTGTTGGGGAAAACACAGCAATGATTCTGAGATGAAAAATGGTTCTAGCTGTGAGTGGTGGCTCACACCTGTAATCCTAGCACTCTGGGAGGTCGGGGCAGGTGGATCACTTGAGTTCAGGAATTTGAGACCAGCCTGAGCAGGAGCAAGACCCCATCTCTACTACAAATAGAAAAACTAGCCAGACATAGTGGTGTGGGCTCCCAGCTAATTGAGCAAGAGGATGGCTCAAGCCTCAGAGTTTGAGATTGCTGTGAGCTACGAAGCCACAGCCCTCTACCTAGGGCAACAGAGACTTGGTCTCAAAAAAAAAAATAAATAAATAAAAATAAAATAAAAAAGAAAAGAAAAATGGTTCTGGAGAGTTAGGCTCTGAACGTAGAAGGGGATTTTGGTGCTTGATGTCATTGAACATAAAACACATGTATTTATCACATCCTTATTCCCAATCTCTCTGGGTCTAGGCCTGGCCTCACCAGACAGGGTTGTTTCCATTATGCCCTAAGACAAGGTCATATGTCAGGGTAGGTTCTCTCAGTTCCAGGGCCCTCATTTGTGCTGGAGACCCAGGGTGGGGTGATGTTTGGGCACAGAGCCACGTCTGGGAAAGGCTCTATCAGCCTAGAGACAGCCACGCTGGGGTGACTAAGCTGCTATGATTTCTTCCAGCTAGCCTTTAGAGAATAACACTTTATAGTCCGTAAAGCACCTACATTATCTCATCTGCTCTCATAATTCTGGAAAGGAGGCAGACAATATCATCACTATTTTATTTTATTTTTATTTCAATAGATTTAAGGGGTACAGCGGTTTTGGTTACACAGACGAATTGTAGAATGGTGAAATCTGGGCTTTCTGGGTGCCTGTCACCTGCTAGTGTACATTGTACCCAATAGGTAATTTTGCATCCTTTATTCCATTTCCCATTTAACCCCTTCTGTGTCTCCAGTGTCCTTTACACCACTCCATATGCCTTTCTGTACCCACAGCTTAGCTCCCTCTTTAAGTGAAAACATGACTGCTATTAGGATTTCCGAGTTACTTCACTTAGGATAATGCCCTCCAGTTTCATCAAAGTTGCTGCAAAAGACATTATTTCGGGTGGCGCCTGTGGCTCAAGGTGTAGGGCGCCGGTCCCATATGCTGGAGGTGGCGGGTTCAAACCTAGCCCCGGCCAAAAACCAAAAAAAAAAAAGACATTATTTCACACTTTTTAATGGCCAAGTAGTATTCCATGAGATGCAGCTAGACAGACAGATATACAGATATAGGTACTGCATATTCTTTGTCAATTCATTGGTTGACGAGCACTTAGGTTTGTTCCACATCTTTGTGATTGTGAATTGAGCTGTGATAAATGAATACAGGCATCACTCCATTTTAGACAGGAGAAATATTTTTAAGAGGTAAAGAGACTTTCTCAGGCGATCCTGGCTTGTAAGTGGCATAGCCTGGATTTAACTAAAATCTTTTTTTTTTTTTTTTGAGATAGAGTCTCACTATGTCGCCCTGGCTAGAGTGCCCTGGTATCACAGCTCACAGCAATCTCCACCTCTTGGGCTTAAGTGATTCTCCCTCCCAAGTAGCTGTGACTACAGGTGCCTGCCACAATGCCCAGCTATTTTGTTGTTGCTATTGTTGTTGTAGTTGTCGTTGTTTGGCAGGCCCGGGCTGGATTCAAACCGGCCAGCTCCGGTGTATGTGGCTGGCACCTTAGCCACCGACCTACCTACAGGCACTGAGCCTAACTAAAATCTTTAATGCCATACTCTAAGCTTTGTTCACCATACCATGAAGTCTACTTTTAGGACAATCCTATTTCTGTCATTTGCATAATCTGGATTGAAGTAGTTTTGTAAGGGGTGGTTTCTTTTGGGGCAGTGAACAGTGGATGTTTCTTAGAGTCTACAGAGAAAATTCTTGTAGAGCAAGAATTCTGTTTGATGGCTCAGTGCCTATAGCTCAGCAGCTAGGGTGCCAGCCACATACACTGGACCTGGCGGGTTCGAATCCAGCCCAGGTCTGCCAAACAACAACTACAACAACAAAATACGTGGGTGTCATGGTGGGCACCTATAGTCCCAGCTACTTGGGAGGCTGAGGCAAGAGAATCACTTAAGGCCAAGAGTTTGAGGTTGCTGTGAGCTGTGACACTACAGCACTCTACCCAGGGCAACAACTTGAGACTCTGTCTCAAAAAAAAAAAAAAAAATTCTGTTTGACAACACGCTTTTAAATTTTAGATTCCAACCACTACTAATTTCTCCTAAGATGGCATTCTCACAGATTGCCCATGAGATGGGAGCTTTCCTGCTTTATATTCCTTCTGGAAAGAAGAGATTGACTTCATTTTCAAGTTATAAGAGAAATTCCCCAAACCCCTGGGTTTTAGGAATTATGGGATGAAGTTTACAGAACACCACTAACCTTCTCACGCCCCCCCCACAAGTATCAGTAACTATTTGCATCAGTTGACACACCTATGCAGTATTATTTTTACATGAGAGAGTTTTGTGTTTTATTGATTTGGTTTGTGGGAGTTATTTTGTTTGCATGCAGAGCTCTTAGGGAGAAAGATAAGAGTAACGGAAGGAATTGATGAGCTGTTCTCCTCTATCCTGGCTTGAGAGACTCAAATCCAGCCCAACTGAGGGGAGACTTAGGGTGAGAAATGGAAAGAGCAGCAACCACGTAAGACTTTGACCAACTAAAGACATAAACTGCTTCGCTTTAACACATAGATAATGAAGTCCAGCCGATCATGGAGAATGTCCCCACCACCTCTTCCCACCCTCACCTGCTTAGAGTGGATCCAGGAGAGAAGGGAGAGAGTGCTGTTCTCAGCCGGGCAACAGGTGTGACAAGAACCCCAACACTGATGGGGACCCCTTTCCAAGGGCTGGTGAATAGCAGATCTCAGTGGGGAGGCTGAAGTGGAAGAACACAGCAGACTTGCTCATGAACTCATAGGAGGTATTTCGGGGGCCTCCAGAAATAGCTGAGGAAGAGTTGGCCTGGGTAGGGGACGAGTAGTAAATTCTATAGACATCAGTAGGGGCTCAGAGCTAATGAAATATAGGTCTGGATGTCAGTGTGACTCTCTTAGCACCCACAGGCTGATGAAGTCATGTAGAGGGGTGTTGTGAGACACTGCACTTTATTATTCTCTTCTATGCATTATTCCATTGAAAATTCTGTCTTAAGATGCCGTGGAAAATGCTTACAATGCAGCCTCCTTCTGAGTGCAATCTGGGCAGGTCCCCCTTAGCGGATAGCCATGCTTTCCCCCACCCTTCTAGGGAAGGCCCTTGCAGGGAGGAATCTCTCAAACTGTTCATAGGGCCGCAGTTGGAAAAGCCCAGCTGCAGGGTTTGGGGGTGGAGGAAAGAAGTTTTCTCTATGTTTGGGTAGAGAACCAGATATGACTTGTAAAGGCTTCGGAGTGACTGACAAACTAAGCAAAGATTTTTGTTATTTCAACTAAATTTGAAATGAGAGGAAATATGGCATACACTGCAGCATGAAGGATTTAGATTAGAACAGTAAAGGTTTACCCAACATCAAAGGGCAACAGATGTCTGCTCTAGGTCCATTTTTTTAAGGGTAAACAGAGAGGCCTCCCTTGTTGGCTAACCTCCAGATGCAGTTTAAGTGGCTATCTATGTATTTTTTCTTGGCTCCCACCCTTTACCTAAATAAGTCTTTGTGTGGCCACCATTTTTTTTTACAGCACTTATAAAACCATTCTGTGACATTCTCAGGCATGAAGCCTGACTCTTATGCTAATCCTTAGGAGATACACAGTACACAGGAAATGTGGATTTGATCATAAGTTAAAAACTGCCTTGAGATGAGAATATGCTGGTACTCATGACAGTAATATATGTCAGCACTTTTTTGAGCTTCATCTGTGGAATGGGGCCATGAGGAGCTACACAGGAACTGTTACAAGGATAAAAGAAGGAAGCGCAGGAAAATGTCTATACAATGTCTTGTCTCCTTTCTTCTGACACTGAGTTGGGATGTAAAGGTTAGGGATCTATGTGAAGACAGGAGGTTTGACTGATTTCTTGAGGGATCTAAGGGAACTTAGATGGTGGAGAAAGAACTCAAGAGTCCCTGTGTCCTGCATAGGGATTGGGAAGGCAAGCAGAGAAACCAGTGTGCTAGCCACAGGTGGTGGGGAATTTTGATGCTGTGGTACAACCATCCATAAAAGCTTCCTCTTTTCTTTGTAGAGCCCCCAATATAGTGCAACCACAAGAAGCATCTAATGAATGTGTGCTAATGGTATCAGGAAATGGTATGTTTCCCCGTGCTCTGGCTCCTTCCTGAAGATGAAGATAATGCCAAACTAATTAATCAGACAAGTTAATTCATGGGAAAGAGGCTAGTCAAATCCTAGGCTCTGTCCAGCAACCATCTCCCCAGTGGAAAAGAAGTTAGCTCAAGTAATCACAGAATTCTCTAATGCAAGATACGGGACATGCCCAGGCAGTCCCACTGCTGCAAAATACACAAAAGAAAGGCCAAGACGCACCAGGCGCAGTGGCTCACGCTTGTAATCCCAGCACTCTGGAAGGTCAAGGAAGGAGGATCCCTTAAGCTCGGGAGTTTGAAACCAGCCTGAGCAAGAATGAGACCTTGTCTCTACTAAATAGAAAAAATTAGCCAGGCATTGTGGCAGGTGCCTGTAGTCTCAGCTGCTTGGGAGTCTGAGGCAAGAGAATAACCTGAGACCAGGAGTTTGAGGTTGCAGTGAGCTATGATCATGCCACTGCACTCTAGCCCAGGGCTACAGAGTGAGACTCCATTTCAAAAAATGAAAAAGAAAAGAAAAAAGAGGGCAAGGGCTATAGTTGGGTTATAGTTTTCATATGAAAGCTATAAATTGGTTTCATAGTAGGATGGTGAAGGCTTTTTTTAAATTAATTAATTAATTTTTTTATTAAATCATAGCTGTGTACATTGATATAATCATGGGGCATCATTCGCTAGCTTCACAGACCGTTTACCAAGTTGATGAAGGCTATTTTAACCAGTTTGATGAAAATATTTCAAATGGCATATAAAACCAGCACATTATATTATACCCCATGATTGCATTAATGTACATAGCTAAGATTTAATAAAAAAAAGAAAAAGAGGGCAAGGGGCTTGTTTTGAACTTAAATGTGTAAAATAGAGGCTGAGTAGGCCCTGGCAACAATTATGCAGAAAGACTGCAAGACACAGGGCTGCACCAACCCATCTGACAACATCATGGGCAATGTCATATTCCAACAAGAGCAGTCTAAGAGCTGCTAATTACTTGAATTCTAATAGGGGCCATGTCTTAAAAGTGATTACACATTTTGATTACAGCTCTTTGAACTGATTGCAGCAGTAAGCTATAGAAGCAGGAATCTAAATAAAAGCAAAAAAATCATTTGATCAAACACAAAGGAACTCTTCCAAGTACAAATACTTTTATTTTATGTATGATAGTAATCCACTTATCATGTGTAAATAAATAATTTACACATGTCTATTAAATATATAAGGATCTACACTAAATTTTAAATTCCTTGAGACAAAGGACTAACTTGTCCATCCTTATAATTTTTTTTTTTTTTGGAGACAGAGTTTCACTATGTAGCCTTTGGTAGAGTGCACAGCTCACAGCAACCTCAAACTCTTGGGCTTAAGCGATTCTCTTGCCTCAGCCTCCCAAGTAGCTGGAAGTACAGGCACTCGCCACAACACCTGGCTATTTTTGTTGTTTGGCAGGCTGAGGCGGGGTTTGAACCCGCCAGCCCCAGTATATGTGGACGGCACCCTAGCCACTGAGCTACAGGCTCCAAGCCAATCATTATAATTTCTTACAGTGTCTAGAATGGTGTCTGGCACCCAGAAGATGCATACTGAAATGAATTTAATTGAAGCAATTGTTATATTAATGATTTGATCATAGAATTGTCATTTCCCCCTCAATTTCTATTACCCAATACATGTCTGGGTTTTTTTTTATTTTTATTTTTTTAATTTTTTTTTTAGAGACAGAGTCTCACTTTGTCACCCTCGGTAGAGCGCCGTGGCGTCACACAGCTCACAGCAACCTCCAACTCCTGG
Organism: Nycticebus coucang; assembly: GCF_027406575.1. Classification (NCBI taxonomy): domain Eukaryota; kingdom Metazoa; phylum Chordata; class Mammalia; order Primates; family Lorisidae; genus Nycticebus; species Nycticebus coucang. Next base: position 108,349,236 of record NC_069788.1, on the reverse strand, counting down.
GCTCAGGCGATCTCTTGCCTCAGCCTCCTGAGTAGCTGGGATGACAGGCACCTGCCACAATGCCCGGCTATTTTTTTTTGTTGCAGTTTGGCTGGGGCCAGATTTGAACCCGCCACCCTCGGTATATGGGGCAGGCGCCCTACTACCATGTCTGGGTTTTTTAAATTTCAGGTTATTATGGAGTATATGTGATTTGATTACATAGTCCAAGTTGTAGCCGTGTCCTTCACCCAGGAATTGTGCAATATACCCATGCAATGCACCCATTAGGCTATACAATGGTCATTTGCTATGATAATGAACTACTGCAAAATGAACACTGGGGAAAAGAAATACGAAGGTCCATTGTACTAGTCTCAAATCCAGAAAAACATGCCTATTTTTCTAGAAACCCAAATGAAATATGCAAATACATTCTTGAAAGGAAAGCCAACCATTCTACATTACACAACAGAGACCATGTTGATTTTGCTGTGTGAATTGCTAGGCAACCACTTGGTAATTCCCCATGCAACAGGGATGAACCTGTCATTTGCTTTCTTGTCTGTAAGTGACATGAAAAGACAACAGGTAAAGGACGGCCAAGAACACTTGCAATGCCTGAATGACACAATCACTTCTGCTGAAGTATGATGACACTGGAGAAAATCTCCATGCCCTGTCAGAAACTGCTGGAGAGTTTCGCTAAACTATTAGCACAGACATTGCAGTGAATTTTTGTAAAACCTGTGGGTTCAGTTATCCTTTTCCACAAAGCAGGAGACCAAAGCACTGTAGTTCTGCTTGTGGATGGCTGTTAATTCAATAAGGACTCCAGATCAGTATGTCCCATGACTCCAGCTGGGATGAGACTAAAGCAGCCTTCCAAGTTTTTTCTTTCTTTTCTTTTTTTTTTTTTTTTTTGAAACAGATGCACTCTGAAGCCTTGGCTAGAATGCCATGGCATCCTGGGTCACAGCACCCTCACTCCTGGGCTCAAGAGATCCTCTTCCCTCAGGCTCCCAGGTAGCTGAACTATAGGCGTGAGCCACTACACCCAGCTACTTTTTCCATTTTTAGTAGGGATGGGGTCTCACTTTTGCTCAAACTAGTTTCTAACTCCTAAACTCAGGCAATCCACTGGCCTCCCAGAGTGCTAGGATTATGGGGGTGTGAGCCATTGTACCCACCCTAAGCCTTTTAAGTCTTAAAAAGAACACTCACTGTCTCACACCCAAGTTCTGGGCAAATAAACCACATTTTTTTTTTTTTTTGAGAGAGTTTCACTTTGTCATCCTTGGTAGAGTGCGGTGTCATAACAGCTCACAGCAATCTCAAACTCCTGGGCTTAATTAAGCGATTCTCTTGTCTCAGCCTACAAAGTAGCTAGGACTACAGGCACCCGCCACAATGCCCAGATATTTTTTGTTGCTGTTGTCACTGCCGTTTTAGCTGGCCAGGGCCAGGTTGGTATATGGGGCCGGCGTTCTACCCACTGAGCCACAGGTGCCGCCCAACCACACTTTTTTTACACCAGAGGAAAATGCTGTTAGTAATTTGTTTGCAAGTGATTTCTAAGACACTGTAGACCAAGAGTGTCCAACCTGCCCTCCATGGGCCACATGCTGATTTTGTGAGGACCTTTTTTGTTTATCTGTGATGTCAGATATCACAGAAAGTATGCATGGATCTTATTTTGGCTAATCAGCTTTATTAAGTGTGTGTGTTTAATGTATGGCCCAAAGGCAACTCTTGTTCTGCCAATGTGCAGTGGAGAAAAAAAGAGGGTGGACAGTATAGACAAATGAGCTGCCTTATAAAGACACTACTCTACTGTAGATATTGGCACTGTTGCCTTTAAAATGGTAAAAACATGATAAAGCACTGAAGAAAAATTGAGAAATTTCTTTTTTTTTTATTATTGGGCATTCATTGAGGGTACAATAAGCCAGGTTACACTGATTGCAATTGTTAGGTAAAGTCCCTCTTGCAATCATGTCTTGCCCCCATAAAGTGTGACACACACCAAGGCTCCACCCCCCTCCCTCGGTCCCTCTTTCTGCTTTCCCCCCCATAACCTTGTCATTAATTGTCCTCATGTCAAAATTGAGTACATAGGATTCATGCTTCTCCATTCTTGTGCTTTACTAAGAATAAAATTGAGAAATTTCTAAAAGCTTCTCTAACACTAAGCAAGAAAAGAGAACTTTAATTAAAATCCCACATCAAATTTGGAAAGCTAAGTGGACTCATCTTTTTCTTTTTTTTTTTTTTTTGGCCGGGGTTGGGTTTGAACCCGCCACCTCTGGCATATGGGACCGGCGCCCTACCCGCTGAGCCACAGGTGCCGCCTGGACTCATCTTTTTCACTTGAATTTTCGAAAGGATCCCCCATTCAAAAAAAAAGAATATATACCCCAATCCTGCCCTGAATATCATATTTAAGTCTTGGATTCTGGGATCAGGTAATCAGTTGGGGAGAAAGCAGATTCTGAATTGAGATTATCAATCAGGTAGTTTCGACAAACTGGGCCAGTATCTGGTGCCTGTTTATCCAACCTGGTGTGATGCTGACTTGAACAAGCCCAGTTGGCCAATCCCGAGGCCAAGCCTGAGGACCTGTCTCCCTGTCTCCCTGGGGCTGGACAGAGGAGTGCTGGTGTGCGAAGTTCTTGGGCATGTCTCTGCAAAGAATAGCCACTACCTCAGTCATCTCTACTGACTACCAGGTTTTGTAAGATTCCTCATGTAATTCCAAACAGAGTCAGCCATGAGCCAAATCAAATGTTACAGAAGATTCAAGGGCATTCTTGAGAAAAATATCAGAATGGAAATGTTTCTCTCCTCCTTTCAGGTAGGAAAAACAAGAGAGGCTTTGGATACAAGCAAGGAGCAAAATCTGTGGGAGTTAGCAGCTATCTTCATTCCCCCTTTCCCCACTCCAGTGGCCACATAGAGTTGTGTGCAGAAGGCCCAGGGGTGAGAAAGAGCACAGCATGTCAGGGAACTGACCAAAGGAGAGCTCCAGTGTGCCCTTGCACCTGTGGCTGTGGAAGCTCACTCCCCTACTTGGTGGTGTCTTCTCTTTCTCTGGAGTCCTGTCAGTGATGTTTGAGCCCACTGTTAAATGTTCCAGACGTTTGGGTCCCACTGATAGCAAGTTAGTTGAACACCTACCATGTAGGATTTGCTTTATGGGAGAAAACCATTAGATATAAAGCCCGACCTTAAGGAGCTTAGACTCAAGTGGGGGAGACAGACAGGTATTCAAGAAATTACAATGCAAACCAGTCTAGATCAAACTACAAGAGACTGAAAGTGCTCAGTTTTGTGAATAATTAATTTCTGTGTGGAGGCTACTCCTGATTTTGAGCTTTGAAGCCAGCTTCCTGTTACTGGCCCCAATTCCATTTGGCTTTCTGCTATGGTGGCCCCTGTTCCCTGACTTGTCAAGCCCATGCAGGTAAGCCCAGCTGGGATCTGAAGGCTGTTTATGGAAGGGAGGAGAAGCTACAAGCCAAAACTCAAATGGTGCTACACAAAGGGGCAAGTAAACAGCTTTCTGGGTGAGTTTAAATCAAAGATTTCATATTCAGTGGGGGAGAAATGACACTTTTAAAAATTGTCCACTAAAAGATTCTAGACAGGGGAGTCTAACAGCTTCTAAATAGTTTGGGAAGATGGGTGGATACCTGCACCATGTGCAAACTGAAAAGAAAAAGACACTTTGCTGGAGTTGTTTTCTGAAAGGTGTGCCTGCATGGTGCCCAGCCTCCATTCCTGGCACCTTCCCACACAAGTGCCCAGTCAGTGCTTCTGGCTTCCCACTGGCCTCCTTAGCATGGCAAGAAAGGGAATGGTATTATCCATTTCCACTGTAACACAGAGGCTATTAAGCAAAGTGGCTATAAGCAAGGACTCTGGAATTCAAATCCTGGCTCCACCAACTTACCACCAGTGACTTTGGCAAGTGGCTTGGTCTCTGAATCTTAGTTTCTTGATCTATAAAAGGAAAATAATGATACTACACCCATCTCATAAGACCATGGGAGGATTAAATGAATATATCTGGCAGACAGTAAGTACTGTGTTAGTTATTATGACATAATTTGTCTTGAGCTCCTGAGTATTTGGGCACCAATTATATTTACTAGAATTTCAGGTACCAGCAAGAAGATGGAGAGCCATTTGGGAGGGATTTCCATTGGCTCTAAAATCTGTCCCTATACATTAATACTAGCCTGACTATAACCTGAATAGTATCCTTTTAGTATTTCTGTCCTTCCAGATATTCCCTAAGAATATAAGCCAAGAACCAGCCTGGCTAGTGGAGGCCTTGTCACCTTACTGCTGAGGGAAAATAGGTCATGCATCCCTCTATCACTGGTCTATGACTGACTCTGTCATCTGGGACCTGTACAGGCTGGAGCTCTTCCCTTTGTCTCTCACTAACTCTGAGACTCTGGAGCATACATACATTAACATCCCATAAAATTCTCTTTATAAAGTCTATGAAGGGGTCAGCACCAAAAATGCGACATGCTAGATTTAAACTAGAGAATAACTATTTTACAGATGGCCAAACTGAGGTGTAAGAAAATGAAATCAATGGTACCCAAATATCAGCCCAAGAACTGATGTCCGTCCTCATAGTAATGCTTTTAACAGTCCTCGGCAAAACGGGAAAAATAAGAATAATGCAATACATTTTTCATAAAGCTGAAATTGATTTTTAAATTGTGATATTACATCTTACCTTCCTTCCTGTGTATAAGGGGAGGATGGTGAAATGCCCCCTTTTATAAAATGATATTGATAGGAGCTAGGATTTGAAATGACATCTTTTGAATACTTCTATTATGTCCTATTATACCATTTTAATTGCTTTTAAATAAATTTAAAATGACATTAATTTCAAATTCAATTTTATTCGTTTATTTTTTCAAGACAGAGTCTTGCTCAGTCACCCAGGAGGGACTGCCATATCCTCAGCCTACCTCAAACTCCTGTTCAAGTGATCCTCCTGCCTCAGCCTTCTGAGTAGCTTCCTGTTACTGGGACTACAGGCGCCTACCACAATGACCACTTAATTTTTTTTTTTTTTTTAGTAGAGACAGAGTCTCTCTCTTGCTCAAGCTGGTTTCAAACTCCTGAGATCAAGGGATCCACTCACTTCAGTGTCCCAGAGTGCTAGGATGACAAGTGTGAATCACCATGTCCAGCCTACATTCAGTTTTAGATATTAAAATATTTGTTAAACAATTATTTTTATTTGTTTTACAGTACTTAATTTTAAGTATCTTCAAATAAAACTCTTCAAGGTATTCTATGCAGGATTAAAAGCTCAAATCTTCACATGGTCAGAGCAGGTAATAATGAAGAGAGTAGAAAGGAAAAATAAACACTTGTAAATCCCTAAATGGAGCATTTAAGGGGAGCATGTCTCCCTCTGCTGGCACTGGTGGTGACAAACCGAGTCTTGTATCACGATGGTACTGGGGAGGACTCGAATTGGAAAGAAGGACCCTACAGAAAGAACAGTGCTTCAAAACCCACTTTCCAGCATAGGGACCTTACCCTAACCAAGAATAAAGAGAGTGAAAATGAAAGACCTCCTGATACTAGGAAACTGTTAACAGAGATGCTGATTTACAAACCCTGGAAAATTAACAAGGAAAAAAAAATTTTATAGTAGTTTAGATATATAAAAACATTCACTATTTTCATGAATTACTTATTCTATACATCTAATTATATAGAACCATACAGTGAATGATCATAAAAATAATGCCTATCATTAAATTGGCCTGATTCATTTGGTTCCATTACAAAACTTTGTTTTGAAGTTCAAATTATTGAAACAGTACAGCTGTCTGCTCATGACGTAGGTAAAATCAGGGAAGTTTTACTTATTTGCCCCTTTGTAGGACCATGATAAGGCTGTCCCTCATACTTTTATTTCATTGATTCTTTTTTGTCTGGTGTCCATTATGCTCTCACTCACTTCCATTATTGTAAATCTAACTCTTATCTATCATTCTTAATGTTTTATCTACAGGTCTCTTCTTCCTCCAACCACAAACAAAACCCCAATTTTTTTTTTGGAGACGGAGTCTTACTTTGTTGCCCTTGGTAAAGTGCCATGGCATCACAGCGCACTGCAACCTCAAACTCCTGGGCTCAAGCAATCCTCTTACATCAGCTTCCCAAGTAGCTGGCACTCTGAGATGAGGTCTGCTGGCTCAGGCTGGTCTAGAACCTGTGTTCTCAGGCAATCCACCCACCTCAGCCTCCCAGAGTGCTGGGATTACAGGCCAGAGCCACTACGCCCAGCCAAAAAGATTTTATTAATTAGGTTTTGTTCAGAATCTTCTGATACTTACCCCATTCTCTCCCATACTGCTTATTTGAGTATGTTTTATGTCCCCTATCTGAAGGCAGAGTGTTTTATTTTACTTCAAAAAGGGGTAATTAGGCTGAGATGATAGATATGCTAATTACATCACCATGCCCCCTAAGAATATGTACATTGTCAACTAAAAAATAAAATTTAGTTTAGAAAAAAGATAGACTGGGTGCAGTGGCTAATACCTGTAATCCCAACACTCTAGGAGGCCAAGGGAGTGGACTGCTTTAACTCAGGAGTTGGGAGACCAGCATGACCAACAGCCAGACTCTGTCTCTAAAACAAGAACTAGCCAGGCTTTATGGTGGGTGCCTGAAGTCCCAGCTACTGGGGAGGCTGAGGCATGAGGATCACTTGAGCCCCAGAGTTTGAGGTTGCTGTGAACTATGACACTACAGCACTCTACCCTACAGAGACTGTCTCAAAAAAATAAAGAAAATTCCAGCCTCCCACCCTCTGCAGAGGCAATATGGCTTCATAGGTAAAAGCTGGGGCTTAGTTGTGTTCTCATGAGCAAAAACTCTTTATAATAAAAATTGTTTATAATACTGTGTCATACATTTGTATGGGAATGATAAGAGAGCGGATGTAAAGCTTCCAGGCTTACAACTATGTGATAATGTTAACTATTTTTTTTATTCTCTCCATCCCCAAAACAAAAGCCTCATATGTTGTAGGCATTCAATCATTGTTAGTAGAGCTTATCTAATAAGTACACTCATACCCAGTAATACATTAGAATTATCTGTGTCGGGAGAACTAATGTGATTAACCACGATTTAGTAGCGCTTGAAAATGCTTGGATTGGCAATATAAAACAATTCCACATCATCTAGATCAGTGCTGGCCAATATAACTTCCTGCGAGGCTGTTAAAGTGCTATAATCTGCGTCGTCCAATGAAGTAATTATTACTGGTATCCAGAAATGTGACTAGTACAACTGAGAAAGTAAAATTTTCACATAATTTCAATGAGTTACAGCGCAGCTCCAAAATCTGCCTCGCCCCGTCAGCGATCTTTAAACTTTGAAAGCCCGTGTCCTCTTTTTCATCCCCCAGAATTCCTTTTGTTGTTGTTGTGTTTTGGAGACAGAGTGTCACTGTGTAGCCCTGGGTAGAGTGCCGTGCCGTCACAGCTCACAGCAATCTCCAACTCTTCGGCTTAAGCGATTCTCTTGCCTCAGCCTCCTGAGTAGCTGGGACTACAGGCGCCCGGCTCAAAGAATTCTTTAATCTAAGTAACTCTCACTCATTCAATGCTTCACAACTTCGACTGAAGGCCAACCCCCTTTTTCCTGTCGCTGTTACACGTGTCTTCACAGTGAAACTTCACAAAGAGCTGACCTAAGAAAAATCTCGGGAAGTCGCACGGGACACAGTGAGTCAAACATCAAGTGACATGCAATCATCCAACTAAAATAACTCATTGCGTCTCTGCCTCTAGAGGCAGAGTCCGGAGGGTGGACGCGAACGCAAACAAACCTTGCGAAAGGCTTAGCAAAAACGCGGGGCAGCGCGCGGGGAGGTGGAGACCGTTCCCCTCACGTGGACACAGCGCCCGGGCTGCCCGCCCTCCCACGCCGGGGACTCGCCTGCAGGCCCAGCGTCACCCGTCCCGCCCCCACCCATAACTGCGCCGCGGCAGCGAACACCACGAGAGTACTTCCCCCGCTCCCCCGCTGACAATCACGCCTCCTGCTGCATTGCCCTCAAACCCGCCCACCCCGCCTCCTCGAAACCCCGCCCCGAAGCCGTGCCCGAGCCGCTCATTGCTCAAGGCACCGCGTACAAAATGGCGGCGGAGCTCTCAGGAACCAACCATAGAGACGTCCGCCCTCCGCGACAGCGCGCGCCTCCTAGCGACCGCCCCGCCCCGCCCCGGCCTCGCCTTCCGGCGGGGGCGGAGGAACGGTGCGTCTCCAAGGGCCCTTCTAGGAGAACGGCAGGCAGTCTCCATGGTGCTGAGTCGTCCGAGTTTGATCACGTGGGTGGTGAAAGCCGTCTGAAGGCGGGGGGTGGGGGTGAGGAGGAAGGGGCGGGAAGCAGGGGGCTGATCGCGAAAGGCCGGGCGACCACGGGGTTGTCATGGAGCCTTGGGGCTGGGCTTGCGCATGCGCCACCTGACCCACGGGCTTGGTCGTGGAGCTGCGACCCCGGCCTTAGGTGAGAAAGGGAGGACTGGACCCGCGGGGAGGGCGATTGGACAAGGAGCGTGGGAAAGGAGGTGGAAGTAGCGAAGAGAGGGAAGGGGAGCGAAGTAGGCAAGAAGGACAACCGGGACTTTAGGAGGACTGAGGGACAAATGGTGGGGAAAGGGGGTGGTGTGTCCCTCCCTATTTAGTTGGTGTTGCCGTGAGAGGCGGAGCCTGCGTGGGAGAGGGAATCGCGGGTGAGGGGAAGGCTTCTGCAGGAGCAAGTGGGGTGAGTCGGTTAGGGCAGGTGGGCCCTTGTCTAGTCTTGGGGCTAACAGCCAGCCCGGCTCCGGCCGTGGAAAGAGCGCATGGGCAGGTGAGTGGGCAGAACTGGATGACGGTCTGGGGACTCTAACAGGGCCTGGGGCACAGGTGTGCTTTTTTCAGAGACTTGCTTTTACCCACTTTTGCTGGTTATTTCTTCTGGGTGGCCGCTTGCTAGGCTTGAAGCCTAGGGTAGTGGTTTGAGGGAGAGGGTGGGCACTGCCCTGTAAGGAGTTAGTAGTTAATGGGGGGTTGTGGGTGAGCTCTGATCCGGGCACAGGCCGGAGCCAGGCACCTTGTTGTTGCCCAAGTCCTGGCAGTAGACACTGGCTGCGTGTTTGCCCTGGAAGGCTGGTGGCATGCCAGTCACAGCACAGTCCTAGGGTCTGCCCAGTTCTGCCCTGCTGAGCTGGCAGGTTGGTGGATGCATAGAGGGTGCACATGCTGTCTAGCACAGATGCGACGTGGGCTGGTGTGAATGGGTAGGTGGGTACTGTTACTGTGAACTCTTTGCAGCAGGGGATCCGAGAAAGTTCCCTAATCTGATCTCCTCTGAAAGGTGCAGATGGAGAGAGCCATACCTGGTCCCAAACTTAGAAAATTGGATAGAATTGGGTTTTAGGTTCTATGACATGAATTTTCAGCCAAATAGGAGAATGGGAATGAATGTGAAGGGGAGGATGAGTATTAGAGATGTAGGTAGATGGGGTTTTTCCACTGTTGAAGTAACACAGTCTCTCTGGTGTTTCTGAATATGCAAACCAAAAGAAAATAACTTCAGAGAGAACCTAGTAACATGTTTATAATTCTAACAGGAATTACTCATGGTTTTCTTTCTGTGGCCTTATCACTTCATTGTATTGAAGCTTCTGCTTGGGCTTGCACCTAACACCTCTGTCCAGGCATGCATGGTATACACGTGACACATTTTAAAGGGAACTTGAGCTCTCAGGAACCTTGCCAAGAATATAAAAGGAGAGATCTGAAGGCAGCATTTCAGATTCTTTCCTTGTAACCCTTGGATCCCCTTTCTATCGTAAGTGCAGATCTCCACAGAGATTGTTTGTGATTAGACTGACTTTTAATTTGGATGGTGGATTTGTCCCTGAGGTTTCATCTTAGCATAAAGAATAGGTTAGGTATCTGTTTTCTGCATGGAATCAGATCTGGAGTTTAGATCTTGAGGTGACCGTGGTGTTTGGAAATACACCAATCTTGACCTTCAAGCTGTTCAGGTATTTCTGTGACAGCCAAGCTGCTAGAGCTGTGAGGGAGACTCAGCAGGACAGAGATTTGCTGGAATTAATCATTCTGTTGAATACCTCACATGTTCATTGTTGGAAGCTGAGGTTGCAAAGATGAAAAACAACCCGTGAGGTTGAGACAAACAAATAATTAGACTCTAATGTAAGAAGTGCAAAAATAGAAGTAAGAGCCAAGGGCTTTGGAGCATTTGCTAGAAATTTATCTGTTTATATAAAATTATATATTTCTTGATTCATTTTCATTATCAGTTTTAGTGTATACTCTCTTCTCTAGGAAACTTTTGGACAATGTGTTACATACACATGCATAAGAGGCTTAATTAGGGTCACTTCTGACAGTCTGGGAGCTTAATTTAGTCCTTTTAATGCAGAGTAAAATATATGGAGTCTGAGATGTTTGTAAGGCAATGTTAGTGACTTCCAGTTTGTGCCAGGAAGCTGAGAGATGATACAGTGGGTAAGAGCTTAGTAACCCAATTTCAACTAGTCAGTGTGTGAACATTTAACTTTATTGTAAAACAATACCGAGGAGGAAGAAAATCAAGCAACTTCTTGAAGTTTTCAGACTTTGTCGTTTGCATGGCCTTGGGTTTGAGAGACCTACAGTAAATGCCATTACTCTGTTTGCTGCTCTCCTGTCAAAGGCTTCTTAGGGTGCTGCGTGTGAGTAGCTCCATTGTTGGTGGCTAATTGACTCCCTCAGCCCACTTCCAGGAGAGAGAGACTGGGAGGGATGTAACCTTTCCTTCTCCATCTCAGAGGAGCCTCCCTAGCTCGGAGGCTAGGGCTTTCTGCTTAAAGAGAACTTCACCCACGACAGAACCTTTCATAGTTTTAATCATTTTCACATCTAAAATAGCCAACTTACCATTGTAAAGATGATTATGCATGCTTTATTTTCAACTGTCACTAACTCCCCAGAATCTAAAATTTTACTATCTGTTTTCCATTTAAACATTAGGAATGGAAAGATCTGATAACCTTTCTTCACCTATTTTAAGGGTCATGGCTGACACTTACCTGTTCAGAATTCTTCTTGACTTCAGTATAACCTGACAAAAAACAGGTTAGCAAGGAAAAAACATGAGGTTATTTCCTTTCTTTTCGTTTTTAAATTTTTCTATGAGATGGAGTCTCAGTATACTGCCCAGGCTGGTCTTGAACTCTTGGGCTCAAGTAATCCTCAGGTCTCAGACTCCTGAGTAGTTGGGATATAGATGTATGCCACTGTGCCCAGCTCCAACATGATAGCTTTTTTTTCTGGTAGAGACAGAGTCTTACTTTATTGTCCTTGGTAGAATGCTGTGGTGTGTCACACAGCTCACAGCAACCTCCAACTTCTGGACTTAGGCAATTCTCTTGCCTCAGCCTCCTGAGTAGCTGGGACTACAGGCACCTGCCACCATGCCCAGCTATTTTTTTGTTGCAGTTTGGCCGGGGCTGGGTTTGCACCCACCACTGTCAGTATACGGGGCCGGTGCCCTAACCACTTAGCCACAGGTGCTGCCTGATAGCTTTATTGAATCAAAGTTTTAAGATCCTTCAGAAATTAAGACCCCAAAACTCAGGAGAAATTGTTTGTTTTTATGCTTAGGTTCAATGAAGAAATACTGTTGGATGAAAAGGGTATGGTCTAATCTAATGGTAATAAACTGAAGTGGGAAACCCAGCAAAGCCTGTCTGTTCAGGATTCTTCTTGACTTCTGTGTAACAGTTCTTCCTTTGTATATGGCAGGACCTATTCTGGAGTAAGGGCCTTAATGATCCTCTGTCAGACAAGACAGGTCAGAGAATTTTTTTTTTTTTTTTTTGAGACAGAGCCTCAAGCTGTCACCCTGGGTAGAGTGCTGTGATGTCACAGCTCACAGCAACCTCCAACTCCTGGGCTGAAGTGACTCTCCTGCCTCTACCTCCCAAGTAGCTAGGACTACAGGTGCCTGCCACAATGCCCAGCTATTTTTTGCTTTAGCCGTCGTTGTTTGGCGGGCCTGGGCTGGATTCCAACCCGCCAGCTCAGGTGTATGTGACTGGCGCATTAGCCGCTTGAGCCATAGGCACCGAGCCAACAAACTTTTTTTTTTCTTTTTTTGCAGTTTTTTTTTTGGCCGGGGGTGGGTTTGAACCCACCACCTCTGGCATATGGGGCCGGCGCCTTACTCCTTTGAGCTACAGGCGCCACCCTCAGAGAATTTCTTTATGGCCAGCTCTTACACTGAAAGGCAGGAAAGATAAAAGTGTCTATGACCTTCATTGGGAAAGAGGAATTCTAGTTTCTGTGAAGCCTGACAGTTAAGTTTATGAACTCATTCCAGAAAAAAGCACTACATACCTCATTGCTGAAAATCACTATAGTTAACTTCAAAGTACTCCCCTTAGGATGCTATGCATCACCGCCAGCACCTAGTCTACCCTTCAAAGCAATTTGGAACTCTTCTTCTGAACTGGCCACCAACGCTTTCATCATATTACCCTTGATGTCCTGAATGTCATAAAAACATCTTCTTTTCAATATTTCCTTTATCTTCAGGTAAAGAAAAAATTATTGGGGACCAGATAAGGTGAGGAGGGTGTTCCAATACAGTTATTTGTTTACTGGCTAAAAACTCCATCACAGACAGTGTCACATAAGCTGGTACATTGTTGTGATTCAAAAGCCATGAGTTGGGTGGTGCCTGTGGCTCAAAGGAGTAGGGTGCTGTCTCCATATGCCAGAGGTGGTGGGTTCAAACCCAGCCTTGGCCAAAAACTGCAAAAAAAAAAAAAATTAATTAAATTAAAAAAAGAATTACAAAAGCTATGAGTTGTTGGCCAAGATTTTTGGTTAAGATTTTCCTGTTTCCCTATGGATGCTTATTTGGTCTGCTACGCTTCTCACAGTCAGCAGATCATTTTGATACACAATTTGATGAGTTTTTGCAGTGTTTTCATCAGTTCTGCTTGTTATTGGCTGTCCTGACTTAATTCTCATCAGTGACACTTTATTTCCCCTTGGAAAATGTTTAATCCATTTGTACACTGCCATTTTCTTCATGGCATTATCCCCATAAACTTGGACTAACATGTCCCTGATTTCCCTTCCATTCTTGCCATGTTTAACAACAAATTTACAAATGTTTGTTCGTTGCTCTAATTTAAGTTTTGACATTCTTACAATGGCACACAAAAACACTCCAAAACAATAATGAATGGCACTCAGCAAGATACTGCCACATGACATGAGCACAGCTGTGAGACACTGATATACCAAGGTTATGAAACCACCTTGGGAGGCTGAGGCAAGAGAATCGCGTAAGCCCAAGAGTTAGAGGTTGCTGTGAGCCGTGTGACGCCACGGCACTCTACCCGAGGGCGGTACAGTGAGACTCTGTCTCTACAAAAAAAAAAAAAAAAGAAACCACCTTACCAAGTTGTTTGTACAGTGCTGCCAATGTAAGCACACAGTGATAACTTTTATCACTATCAGACTTGGTATGGTCTGCATTGGGGGAGGATGGGAAGCAGAAGGAAGTACAGGAGGTCAGAAGAGACCTTGCTTCTGAGAACCTTCCCGTGTCCTTCAGAGCACAGGACTTAGCATACCAAAGCACTATACTTTGGGATATTATTTTCTGAGTCCCAATAACCAGTTTATCAACATTGTAGTATTTTGAGTCCATGATCAATATTATCTTGCAGAGTCTTGGTAAGGTGAAATAAATTTGTACATCAGTTGGCTACACTTTAACAACAGCAAGACTTTTTTCATTGCTTTATCACAAAAATTGTAGAAGACTGAATTGGGGTGCTTTATCTAAAACACCTATAAAATAATTTTGTTTAGTAAGATGTGAAACTTCATAAAGTTCTTAATTAGTTGCAACTAACATGAGCTACTTTCCTAAACTAAATCAACAACCTGGTCAGACTTGAATTAGTCTGAATGCCCATCCACCCATCCACAAGCTACATCTACTTCCATTTTGGAGAAGGCTCCTATTCCCTTGTGGACCATTATTATTTTAAGAAAATTACATTGTGCACATTTTTGGGGCTTCATACAAAAAGTTCCCAATTTAATTAAAGATACAGCTTTACATTTTAGTCTACTTTTTAATGTGGTTTGTCCATGCTGTCAAACTTTATAGCCATCCAATAGACATGGCTTTTAGGTGGTGCTTTGCAAGATGTGAAGAGCTTTTGTTTATCTTTTGTGCACATAGGGTTAAACGTGTGACTTGTAGAAAGAGCAATTGATTTGGCATGAGTTGAAGGAGGAAACCAGTTCCTTTAAATGAGTTAGACATGGGGCAAGATGATTTTTACTTGGAATTATATTAAAATTCACTCTGGGCCAGGCACGGTGGCTCACACCTGTAATCTTAGCACTCTGGGAGGCTGAGGCAGGTGGATTGCTTGAGCTCAAGAGGCTAGCTTGAGCAAGAGCAAGATTCTGTCTCTACTAAAAAAAATAGAAAAAATAGCTAGGTGTTGTGGTGGGTGTCTGTAGTCCCAGCTACTCAGGAAGCTGTTGAGGCAAGAGGATCTCTTGAACCCAAGAGTTAAGGCTGCTGTGAGCTAGGACACCATGGCACTCTACCCAAGGTGACAGAGTGAGACTCTTGTCTCCAAAAAATATATATAGATATCCCACTCATTCAGTTCCATTTGTCTTCCCTTTAGTCTACTTCTATTGTATGCAAAAGAATCAGCAAGAAGGTTGCTCAAGGACGCTTATAAGCTTCCTTGCTTCAGTTTTATTTTGAATCCTTCTGCTTCTTGGGTAATTGGTGTTCTTTACTACAATGTTAATGTTCTTATATTAGCATAAATCTCCAGGATTAGCACTTTGGGGGTTTCCAGATGCATTGCTGTTTAGCAGGGGGTTGTGTTCTCTGCATTCAGAAGGATAACAGGATAGAGTCATGAGTGGATTGTGAAATAAAACATCACCAGGCTTTGCTTACTTCTGCCCAGTTTCATTATTATTTTTGTTTTCTTTGTTGGCTTGGTTCTCTTTTCCTGAAGTATCCTTTGTGTTCTTATCACGCTGGCCTTACAGTTGCCATTCCTTGGTAACTCAACATGGCCTTGTTAAAGTATCTGAAATATTCTCAGCCTTGGCCAGTCCTTTGAAGGGCCGATTTGTCTCATTCTTGCACTGTTAGTGTAGGTGCGGGTCTGCTCTGGACTAGCTGTGTGTCACTGGAGCAAATCTAGGCTCCTGGGTTCTAGTCTTCTATGTGACTGCCTACTGAGCATATACACTTGGATGGCCTATAGTTGCTTCTGTGTCTTCATGACCAAACTGAGCTAGCTGAGCCACGCCACCCTGCCCCACCCTACCCAACTCCCTTCTGTGGTCTTGAGCTCTCCAGCTGAGAAAATGGTACCACTATCTCCTACTCCCCTATACAATGGCTGGGTCCCATCGAGTGGATGGATCTCCATGTTTCGCTTCTCTGCATCTCTACGGCCACCACCCTAATTCACTTGGACCGCCATGATAGCTTCTGAATAATCTCGAGCCACTCTCCACAATCACAATGCCTCTTTCTACTTTACTCTTAGTGTGGCATCCAAACTGCTTTTAAAATGCAAATCTGATTAGGTCAGATTTTAACTCTTGGTTAAAATCCTGTGGCTTCCAGTTGCTTTTAAGTTCATATCCACGTCTTTCCAGCAGGGATTCCCAGGCACTGCCTTTCCTTTGTAGCATCAGTACATGGCATTCTGTACCCTCTGCACCATGCTGTGGACTTTCAACTCTTTGGGTGTGCCAAGCTCCTTCCTCCCTTGGCTCCTTCCCTCTGCCTGGGACACACCCGCACACCCAGTTACCATCTTTCACCTGCCTAACTCCTAGCCATTCATCCGCCAGATCCCAGCTACATGGCACTTCCTCAGTTCCCCAGACTCTGAGCCCCTTCCTTCATAGCTCTTATCAGTCATTGGCTGTGAGTGCTTGATTAACGTCTGTCCCTCTCTCTCTAGATCCTAAGCTCCAGGAAGGAACCAGCCATGTCTGTCTGTTCACACTGTACCTCATCCTCACACATGCCTGTTTCACAGTGAGCACTTGATAAACATTAAATAACTGAATGTAACTTATCCAAGCCTCAACTTCCTCCTCTGTAAAAGAGAATAGCAACTGAGGAGGACCTTGTGAGACTCAAGTGAGATAACATGAATAGCAATAGTTATGGACTTTTATACTATGTCTTTATTACATATGATCTTATTTGCACATAATAAAGTGTTTTTTAAAGCCAAAAAATAGCATGCATATATAGGGAGTTGCTTTTACTCTATTCAATATTTTATCCAAAGAACTTAGAGGTTAATTTGAAAAACTGTACACTATGGGAGGGGGTAATAGGTCTTGAGCCTGCAAATGTGTGCCAGGAAGGGAAAGCAAGAGGTTTGCTTGCCTCATGGTGTTTCTCCTTTCTATCTTCTCTTTTCTCTCTTGGAGTTGATTTGGTTACCCATTCCAAAAAGCCTAATCAAATGTGCCTTTGTTAACAGTTCACAAAGCTTATGCTGAATGTGGTTTGTGTGCCTTGAATTTGTAATGGATTTAGAGGGCAGCCAGAGGACTGTGAATCTCTTTTTTGGGTGGAAACCATTCTGTTTAGTAAACTAGAAGCTTTTGTCCACTGAGATCTCTGAGAAAGTATAGCTGAAGTGGGCGAGGTCAGTGTTCTTTGCCCTTGCTTTTATTCACTGTTTGAATCACCTGTTTCAGCCCTCCAGGCAATGACTTCTTATGTAATTGTTGTTTTTCATAGGGCAATCTAGATGAAAAGAGTACCAATGAATCTGCCTCTAGCCCAGTAAAACATGGAGAGGAAAAACCCATCCAGAGAAAACCCCAGAAGACTCTCCGCCAAACTAGGCAAAGGCCCAGAGATGAAAAAGGTGGTTCGTCAACTCGGCATGGCTGCTGCTGAATCGGATAAGGACTCTGGATTTTCAGGTTTAAAATATCTGTTCCTTCTGCAATTTAATGAGTGGTTTGCCTGAAAAATTTCATCCCTAAAACTCATTTGTATGATAAGGATGGGACGTTTTTACATACAGGATAAATAACTATTTTGGTGTCTTACAGTGGTAACTCTGATGCCATATGGCAGAGTACCCATCAAAGGCACCACGGGGCTAGAATGATTTGACATCTTTTTTCAACTTAGATGGTCAACTTTAAAGCTTACATTTCCAACTGTTACAGGTGATTACTGGATAGAATAAATTGGGGCAGCGCCTGTGGCTCAAGGAGTAAGGCGCCGGCCCCATATACTGGAGGTGGTAGTTTCAAACCCAGCCCCAGACCAAAAAAAAAAAAAAAAAAAAGTTAAGTACTCAAAATTCTGTTCTTTTAGCTCCTTTTTCATAGTAATTGTAACACTGTAGGAAAAAATTACTATTGCATGTTGTTACCAGATAACACATTTGAGAGGCTATAATTTTATTTATTACGTTAAATAAAAGTAATGCCATACATAATTTAAGATAGCTTATTTGCTAAGAAAATGATTTTGTTGTGTTTAAAAATGTCCTCCACTCCCCCTGCTCAATAATCTGCTCCCCTGCATTTGGACTGTGAGCCACCTGGCCCAATTCTGAAATCAAGTATCTATTAGAGATAAGAAAACAGAACAGTTTTCTTTTTTTTTTTTTTTTTTTAGAACAGTTTTCTTTACCAATTTGTCTTAAAACCTTAACTGAAAGGGCTAGGTGCGTACGCAGTGAATTTTGTGTTGAGGCTCTTTTTATTTCCAGGTTTGAGGGTACTGGCCTGAATATGGTTCTAGCGCCAACAGTTTGGGCCTGGGGATTTAGAGGGGTGATGGCAAGTGATTCTGGTGGAGTTCACATCCTGAGAGTAGAACTGGGGAAAGATTTGTATTTGTATCATCTGAACTCACAGAGACTAATCATTTTTGTTGATTTGTTAATTTATAGTGAGAAATGCAGCTGTTAGAAAAACTAGAACCCTTCCCTCCTTAGACTGGGGTAGTTTCTCCCTGTAGGCATGCTGCATGAGAAGCCAATTATAAATAGACTATTGCTCAGAGAGGAACAGAGGACCAACCAAGGGATTAGATTAAGAGAAATTAGTTGCTCTGCCCAGGGCCTCGGCAGCCCAGGGAAGGTGGGCTGACCTGTAGCCCTTTGGGGTTTTCTTCTCTGTTGCTTAGCACTATTGCCCAAATTTACCTCATAATGCTCACTGTCGGAGTTCCAGCCTGGATTGGGAGTGGATAGGGGAGAGGATGCTGAAGAAATAATGAGATTTTACACCAACATAATGTATAATGTCTAGGTTGCCTGCAGAGGCATACATTGACTCATATGCCAAGTGGCAGATTGAGGCAATGCAGCACCCCTCTGACTCCTCAGAAACCTATTACTGGATCTCTAAGACAAAGCACATGCAAAATGCAAAAGTGCCAAAATAGAATTAAAAGAAATCTCAAGCCCCCAGGAAGATTGGGTAAAAGGCAACTACAGGGTAATCAGGAACATAGGGTAGTGAATTATCAACAAGGGCCAATAGATGCAGCTAGAATAGGGGAAGGGGAAAACAAGTTTTGTCTCCCAGGGCAGACAAACCAGCTTCCCTAATCTAACCGCTGATCAGGAATTCATAGGGCAGGATAGTGACTATCTGGGTGCCTTCCTGCTCCTGGCGTCTTTCCCTGGTCTTGATAAGGAGCCCCCAGGGATGCCCCACCTTCTTGCTTTACTCTGGATTGAGATGCCCCACAGAGATCAGCCTGTCTGCTTCCCACAGCTCACCTGAGGAATTTGTTAGAAATACAAAAAATATATCTGGCCTGGTGGCTCATGCTCATAATCCTAGCACTCTGGGAGACTGAGGCGGGTGGATTGCTTGAGCTTAGGAGTTCGAGACCAGCCTGAGCAAGAGTGAAACCCCATCTGTACTAAAAATAGGAAACTCAGCTGGGCATTCTGATGGGTGCCTATAGTCCCAGCTACTCACAAGGCTAAGGCAAAAGGATCATTTGAACCCAGGAGTTTGAGATTGCTGTGAGCTAGGTTTACACCATGGCAGTCTAGCTTGGACAACAGAGTAAGACTCTGTCTCAAAAAAAATAAAAATACTGATCCCCGGTCCCCTCTCCTGAAGATTCTATCAATGGTTTTGGGAAGGGCTTCAGAATTACAGGCTTTTGTGTGTGTTTTTTTTTGTAGAGACAGAGTCTCACTTTATGGCCCTCGGTAGAGTGCCGTGGCCTCAAATGGCTCACAGCAACCTCCAACTCCTGGGCCCAGGCGATTCTCCTGCCTCAGCCTCCCGAGTAGCTGGGACTACAGGCACCCGCCACAATTGTGTGTGTTTTTTTAAACAAATGTCTCTGGTGTGTAATCAGACAGGTTTTGGAAATATCACTTTAATATCATGTTTGCTTTTTGTCTGTTTTTCATACCTTCCTAGAAGCTTAGAAATTAAGGGAAATACAAAGAAGAAAATAAATGTTAGTTGTAGTCCTACCATCTATTATCTCCAGTACTATTGACTTGTGGATACTTCTCCCAACAACTTCAACGTTGTCAGCCATTTGTTTTAAGAATATTGTGCTTTTCAGACGTAAGTTGATAATAAGATAATCAAATTCATTATGTTCCAGAAAGTGGCCTCAGTGAATGTCACTGGAATGCTTCCAGCCCCTCTTGGGCCAGGTGCCAGTGATTTCCTCATTGCCTGAGTTATCATTCCAGTTACCTTGGAGTAGGATAAAATTTACAAAATCAAGATAGTGTTTTTTTTACAGTTCATTTATTTTCCCAACTTTATATTTTGAAAAATTTCAAATTTATATAAAAATGACTAAATACCTCACATATCTTTCTTCGAAGTCCCCTGGGTGTTATTTTACCATTATTTGCTTTCTCAACACACACGTTAGCATGCAATGCACGCACACACATACACACACACACACACACACACACACGCTGAAGTTTTTTTTTTAATTTGAACATTTTAATGGCATTTAAAATAATTTCACATTTTTCTACATCTTATAAACTCTCATTTCTTTTTTTATTTTTAACTTAATTTTTATTAAATCTTAACTATATACTTATGGAGTGCAATGTGACGATTTGATACACAATCTGGAATGCTTAAATCAAACTAATTAACATAACTATCACCTCATTTTTTTGTGGTAAGACATTTATAATATACTCTTAGTTGTTTTGATGTGTACCCTTGCATTGTGCACCTTAGGTGAGATCCCACCAAATACCCTCCCTCCACTCGGCCCCCCTTCTCCCTCCTCTCATGTCTTTCTTTCATGCTGAAGTTTTTGAATTTGACATTTGTCCCCTAAATATTTCAGTACATACCTCCTAAAAACAAGGACATTCTATGTCCTCATACCTAAGAAATTTAACACTGATAGTTATCATTAGCTACAGTCCATATTCACATTTTCCCATTGTCCCAATAATGTCCTTTATAGCTGTAGTAATTTTGTCTGTTTGTTTGTTTTGGATCCAGGATCCACCTCAGGATTGTGCATTGTATTTAGTTGTTCATGTTTTTAGTCTAGTTTAGAGCAGCTCCTCTATCTTTTCTTTCTTTTCTTCCTTCTTTGTTTATGACATTGCCATCTTTGAATGAGTTATAGCCCTGTTGGTTTGTAGAATGTCTCACACTTGGGAATTTCTGATAGTTTCCCCATTATTAGGATCAGGATAAATGTTTTGACCCAAATACTACATTGTTGATGTTGGGTCCTTCCCATTGCAGTGCATAAAGAGACTCCTAAGTTAGTCTTACTCATAATGATGCTCTGGTTGGTTGATCACTTGGTTAAGATAGTGCATATCAGATTTCCTTATTGCAAAAGTTCTCTTTTCTCTTTGTAATTATTAAGTAATTTGTGGGAGAGTATTTTGAGATTGTGTGGCTGTCCTATTCCCCAGAAAACTCTTGACCAGAGGTAGCAGCCATTGATGTCCTTGCCTGAATCAGTCACTACATTGGTGATTTAAAAGTGGTGATCTTTAAATTCTAATACTCTTTGTACATCATTAGCAGACATTTTCTGTAAAAAGTACTTTCCCTCCACTCCTTTTTTCACATATCACTAATGGATTCATGGAATTCTTTTGTAATACATTTTATCCATCTATTAACATTATTATTTCTGATACTTAAATTGTCCCAAAGTTGGCCAGTAGGAGTCCCTTTTAGATAGCTCCTGTGTCTTTTTAAGACATCCCTATTAGTGTTTCAGCATTTCCTTCCTTTCCGGGACAACAGACTGGCTAGGCTCATCTTGGATCTTCCCTGCCAAAGACATGGAATCTGTTTCTTCAAGGAACACAGATTTCCTTTCTGTGCAGAATGGTGTTTAGAAACCAAGATCCAGGGCGGCTGTGGCTCAGTCGGTAAGGCGCCGGTCCCATATACCGAGGGTGGCGGGTTCAAACCCAGCCCCGGCCAAACTGCAACCAAAAAATAGCCAGGCGTGTGGCGGGCGCCTGTAGTCCCAGCTACTCGGGAGGCTGAGGCAAGAGAATCGCTTAAGCCCAGGAGTTGGAGGTTGCTGTGAGCTGTGTGAGGCCACAGCACTCTACCTAGGGCCATAAAGTGAGACTCTGTTTCTACAAAAAAAAAAAAAAACCAAGATCCAGGCACTAGCTATGTACATTGCTTTTGGGATCATTTGTGATTTTGGACTAATGCACTCTTAACTAGAGTGCACATTTGGATCACTTGTGCTTTGTGAAAATACACCTACCTGGGCACCAGGTAAATCACTTCACTAGATCAAGGGGAAGACCCCAACATCCATAATTTTTTGAAATCACCATTGGAGATTCTAAATTGCAGCTCTATGGATGAGTGTCCTTCTAGTTATGCAACTTTCTTTAATCTGGAGAATATGGGATCGTTGACAGTGCATTTAAATTATAGTTACCTTCCAGTCCTGCTCATTCAGATTACTTTGAGATTCTTCATTAGCATTTAGACTACTCCCAGACTCCTCAATAGCAGGGTACTACAGTGTCTTGGTTTACCCCAGCTGGAATCTAATTATATCTTTTTATATGAAATTTACATAAGCCAACCTTATTCTTTGCCTTGGAGAGCATCTTTGTATCACCCATGGTGCAGGGTCCCCAAAAGGCCACACTCAGCATGCATTCAGGACACCAACAAAGGAGGTGCTTAAGGGGAGAGCAACAAAAAGAAACATTGAAACTTCAGCTTTGATGAACTCATCCAGATTTTCACAATTAGAAAATTTAGGAAGAAGCTTTTAAAATTTCAGCATATATGTAAGTTTTGAGGTTTATAGATTGGTTTTGTTTTTATATTATAAATACATCTCCTGGAGCCCAGAACCTTAAAGGTCTTAAACCTACCTTGGGCCACACACTCCTCTCCCTTCTCAGCAACAGATTGTTGAAAGTAATGAACTGACTTTGAAGCCTTGAATTCATTTTTCCTGTAGACTGGTGATTACTTTCACATGACTCCTAATTGAGGCAGCAGGGGTCCTCAAACTTTTTAAACGTGGGGGGGCCAGTTCACTGTCCCTCAGACTGTTGGAGGGCCGGACTGTAGTTTAAAAAAAAACTATGAACAAATTCCTATGCACACTGCACATACCTTATTTTGAAATAAAAAACAAAACGGGAACAAATACAATCACACTGCTTCAAGTGGCCCGTGGGCCGCAATTTGAGGACCCCTGCAAGAGAGTTAGAAAAGAAGTCAAGCTTGTCCTGGGACCATGATTCTTACTATTTTAGGGGTAGAAGAGACAATTATGGATTCTGTTGAAAATCTAATGGAAGCTTGGCATGGTGGCTTATACCTATGATCCTAGCCCTCTGGGATGCTGAGGCAGGTGGATTGCCTGAGCTCAGTTCGAGACCAGCCTGAACAAGAGCGAGACCTCATCTCTAAAAGTAGCCAGGCATTGTGGTGAGCACCATAGTCCCAGCTACTTGGGAGGCTGAAGCAAGAGAATCACTTTTAAGCCCAAGAGTCTGAGGTTGCCGTGAGCTGTAACGCCACAGCACTCTACCCAGGGCAACAAAGTGAGACTCTCAAAATAAATAAAAGATCTCCTCAGAAAAATTCACAAAAACAAGTCTTAAGTATTCCATTCAATTTCAGGAGGTTCCTAGGAGCTGGCTTAAGAGCCCTAGCCTTGAGACTAAATGAACTGACCATTCTTCTGCCCACCAGATGGGAGCTCAGAATGTCTGAGCTCTGCAGAGCAGATGGAGTCTGAGGACATGCTGAGCGCCTTAGGCTGGAGCAGAGAAGACCGGCTGAGGCAGAGCTCCAAAGCTGCAAACACCTTCCCTAGCCTGTCCCCCATGGTCATCATGAAGAACGTACTGGTCAAACAGGTGAGGAGGACTAATACTGCATATGTATTTGCAAGTAAAAATTTCCAAACTAAACTCTCTCTGCCAAGGGAGAGATTTTAGATACAGGCCAGTAGAATCCTACTTTTCATGTACTTTCTGTCTTTGGCAGCGGATGTTATCTTTCAACTACGGACAGTTTTTAAAAGGCATATAAGAATCATTATTCATTCTCATTTTTGAGAAAGACTGTTTTGTTTCAGTATTCATAGTTTGTCCACAGGGACCTGAAATGGTCATATATAAAGGAACCAAGCAGAAATGGCACCACTTCAGTGGTGCATTCTAACATACAGCAGAGTTTAGAGTAGAAACGAAAGAATCTCTTTTTTATTTGAATTGCTCTGGGAATTTAGGAATGTAGAATACATTTTTTGCTTCCGAAGTAGAGGCAGTTTCCATGTTTCTTATGTTGTGTATTCTGAGCATTTTCTTAATGATCAGCCAGAACCATGACATAGTGACAAAGGTGCTGTTGCTTTAGGTGTGGGGATATCAGCAGAATCCACACAGCATTATGGTGGAGTTAGAAATACCCATTTGGGGGGCGGCGCCTGTGGCTCAGTCGGTGAGACACCGGTCCCATATACCGAGGGTGGCGGGTTCAAGCCCAGCCCCGGCCAAACTGCAACCAAAAAAAAAAAAAAGAAAAAATATAGCCGGGTGTTGTGGCGGGCGGCTGTAGTCCCAGCTACTTGGGAGGCTGAGGCAAGAGAATTGCTTAAGCCCAGGAGTTGGAGGTTGCTGTGAGCTGTGTGAGGCCACGGCACTTTACCGAGGGCCATAAAGTGGGACTCTGTCTCTACAAAAAAAAAAAAAGAAATACCCATTTTGGACTTTATTACATAACTATGTATATTATGTGATTATTGTTTAGGTATGAAAGAAAAGATTGGGATGAAACTGAGAACTCAATCGTATGAACTTGGTTCAGTTAGAAGAGAGAAGTCTGAGGAATAGAAAAAGATTGATTCAAGTCGAAGAAATTTAACCTTATCCTTTATTTTATCCTTATACTTTACTCTGAAAATATATCATAGTTCTCACATAGGACATTGATGAGGCTACTCAAAGATAGTGAGATTTGAAATCTGGCTTTAGTAATTGATCTTTCCAGTTTAGGTAAAAGATTAGAACATCACTTTAGCTTGACAGGAAACTTAAAGTCTTAGCTATTACCTAGTTATTTCTGAGGAATACAAACTGATTTTCAACAAGGTAGCCTGTTGAGTTCTGAAAGCATTTGAAGATTTTTGCTTGGTAAATCACATCTCAGCTGGAAGTACACCTCTCCTTATTGAAGGGAAAAGAGAGAATAAAGACAAGAAATGGAGCCCACATGAGATTGGCCAGCCCCAACAGAGCTGCCCAGTGCTTTTCCTGGGCTTCATTTCTCCTGGCTCTTTTTCCTTCTTTCTTTTCTTTCTAGCTTCCTTGACACTTTCTTGTGTGTCTGTGTTTATATCTCTTCTTTGTTGTAGGCTAGGCTGGCAGCTCCAGAAGGCTGAGAACAGCCCACACACAGTTAAGGAGTGAGTAGGCTTTTCCAGCAGAGCTGCATTCTTCAGGCTGCTGGACTTGAGCAGGAGCTAGGAGGCTTGGGGACAGGCTGACCCAACAAAGTAGTCTAGTAGTTTTGTTTCTTAAATCATCCCAGTATCCAGCACATTCTAAAATTAAAATAATAACACACTTTAAAAAACCTCTGCATATAGTGTAATGTCTTGATAATTAATGCTTGATTTTAGATATTTTTCTTTTGAGAGTCTGATTCCATTTCTGCCACTACACAATGTGATTTTACACACCACATGATTACTTAACCAACATGGATATTAGTTTCTTCATTAGCTTTGTGTGAAATGATTCTGAGATCCTGTCAAGTCTAAAATTTTGTTCCATATTCCCTCAGAGGATTTCAACATGAATAATGTAACTTGTCAAATCTAACGATTAGAACAAATAAGCTAAGTATCTTTTAGACCCGTGAGTATAACTGTAGTACTAGGAAGAATAACCCAGTAAAAATCATCTTGTGAAAGTAATGCATTAGGTACTTTTTGGACCCATTTGACTTATAGGTCAGCCCTTAGGGATAGTGAAAAGTTTTTGCTTCTGACTGAGCTAGAGTAGGCTGATTTCTACTTCAAAAGACCCCAGATTTTGGATATTCTTTGACAGGGAAATGTGGCTTCTGGGCCTAGCATTGGTTGCTTTTGTACATCATAGAGTATATTTGAATACCAACAGGGCACCAGATCATCCCAGCCTCTGCATAGGAGATGAATTATAGCTGGCCTAGAGTTCCCAGCTTCATCTAAGAAGCTGAAATGTGTTCAGAATGCTGTGTGTGTACATGTGTGGGAAGGTGGTCCACAATGTTCTTCACGCATGTCAGATGGCCCCACATGAGAACCTCTGTCAGGCTCACCCTCTGCCTACCTTTATCTACACCCAGATCTTTGGGATGGGTAACTGAATTGGCTTTCAAATATTAGAGACAAGTAGCCAGGTCCTTCGTTAACAGATTTCATCTGAATCAGTACTTGAATTAAAAATCATGTATAACTGAGGAATAATATAACAAAGGCAGTATGACAGAATGGTTCATATGGGCTTTGGAGTCAGACAGCACATGGAATCCTAATGTGCCACTTAGCTTGGTGACTTACAGCAAGTTATTTCACTTTTCTAAGCCATGGTTTCCTATTTATGAAGGGAAATAGTAACTACCTTATGGGATTGTTGTGGGGATTAAATGAGATAACTCACAAAACATCAGATAACTCACAAACAGTGGCAGCCAGCACCAGTGCATGGGAGCTGTTAACTATTTTCAGTGGTTTTCTGATTGTTGGGTGTCACTGCCTTAAAAACAAAAGTCCTTAGATTCCTGACAATATGCAACTTTTATTTTTTTATTTTTTAGGGTTTTTTTTGAGACAGAGTCTCACTTTGTCACCCTTGGTAGAGTGCCATGGCATCATAGCTCACGGCAACCTCAAACTCTTGGGCTCAAGCAATCTTCTTGGCTCAGCCTCCCAAGTAGCTGGGATTACAGGCGCCTGCCACAACACCCGGCTATTTTTTAGAGACTAGATTTCACTCTTGTTCAGGCTGGTTTTGAATTCCTGAGTTCAGGCAATCCACCCACCTCGGCCTCCTAGAGTGCTAGGATTACAGGCGTGAGCCACCACGCCTGGCTAATATGTCTTTTTTTTTTTTTTTTTTTTTTTTTCAGTTTTTGGCCAGGGCTGGGTTTGAACCCGCCACCTCCGGCATATGGGGCTGGCACCCTATTCCTTTGAGCCACAGGTGCCACCCTAATATGTAACTTTTTAATCAAAAGTTGTTTTCAGTGAAAAGGTTCTAGGTGTAACTAAGTGAAGATACACTTTGGTGTAAGTCACATTTGTAGTCTTCAGATTGGCACGTTTTAACTCATGCTATGATATCCATGTATTTATTTTCTCAGTTGCAACCTTAATTATGTCATTATTTCCCCTACCCATAATTTCTTTTTATGAATGATAGCACTTGAATAAAAATAGATATTTCCTCTAGCTTCCCCTTAGTGAAAGTAAAAAAAAAAAAAAATTTATAGACACAAAATGGATTTTCAAGCCATTTCTCTAATATTGTTGACAAGGGCTACTCTATACGCAAGGGAAGCTCTGTCCTTGAAAATGGTTCAAATACCCAGGCGTCTGCTTTGCCCCTTTGACAGAGCGTCACTCCTCTGTC
This sequence comes from Nycticebus coucang, assembly GCF_027406575.1. Lineage (NCBI taxonomy): Eukaryota > Metazoa > Chordata > Mammalia > Primates > Lorisidae > Nycticebus > Nycticebus coucang. The sequence continues at coordinate 108,321,982 of NC_069788.1, read as the reverse complement.
CTTCCAGCAGTAACAAATAGTGTGCTGCTCTTTTCCTTTGTTTTCAGGGCAGCAGCTCCTCCCAGCTCCAGTCCTGGACTGTGCAGCCCTCCTTTGAAGTGATCTCCGCCCAGCCACAGCTCTTATTCCTTCACCCTCCTGTGCCATCTCCTGTTAGCCTATGTCATGCTGGCGAGAAAAAGTCGGACTCCAGGAACTACTTGCCCATTCTAAATTCTTATACCAAAATAGCTCCACACCCAGGCAAAAGGGGCCTCTCCCTCAGCCCAGAAGAAAGAGGAGCAAGTGGAATGCAGAAGAAAATCTGCGCTGAGAGACTTGTGCCGAGTTTGTCTTCCAGTGAGCCAACCAAGACTGGTGCTGTCCCTTCTAGTCCCTCGACTCCCGCACCACCCAGTGCCAAACTTGCAGAGGACACAGCTCTGCAGGGTGTGCCCTCCCTGGTGGCCGGTGGAAGTCCACAGACTCTTCAGCCAGTGTCCAGCAGTCACGTGGCTAAAGCCCCCAGTCTGACCTTCGCGTCCCCCGCCAGTCCCGTCTGTGCATCAGACAGTACGCTACATGGGTTAGAGAGCAGCTGTCCCCTCTCCCCACTGCCAGCTAATTATAGCTCACCTCTGTGGGCTGCGGAGCACCTCTGCCGCAGCCCAGATATCTTTTCAGAGCAGCGGCAGAGCAGACATAGGCGCTTTCAGAATACCCTCGTAGTTCTTCACAAATCTGGTTTGCTAGAGATCACTTTGAAAACCAAGGAGTTGATCCGTCAGAACCAGGCAACTCAGGTGGAACTAGACCAGCTAAAGGAGCAAACCCAGCTGTTTATAGAGGCCACCAGGAGCAGGGCCCCTCAGGCTTGGGCCAAACTACAGGCATCTTTAACATCTGGGTCTAGTCATAGTGGCAGTGACCTAGAAGCGTTCTCGGATCACCCAGACATATAGCACAAAAACATATTGTCCTGTTACTTGTGTGGTTGTTTTAACTCTTGCTGTTACCTACTCCTATTTCTCAAAACTTATGTGAGAGCTTTTCCTTCTAAACTTAACTATGTAGCAGTTTACTTAGGAAGCCATGTGCCAATACCTGGCTGTTAACCTGTGGTCTGGGCACAGATTACATATGTCTCCATTCCACTGAGAACCTCAGGTTTGGAGTGCTCTTGAGTCCCTTTCCCTTAGCCTGCAAGCACTTAGATGGATCGGGGGTGGGGGTGGGGCTGGCAAAGCAGGAGAGGTGATTGTGTGGGGCTCTTCTAGCTATCACCTCCCATCATCCCACTCATAACCAGGATCAAGAGTGTAGTAACAGCAGTGAGCACGTAGGGTGATGCCTGTTGAGCCAAGGAGTCAGCAACTAAAGATACCTTCATGGATCTTCCCTTGCCTGTCTTAGTCACCTGGAAAAATAAGAGGTGTGTTTGCATTCCACAAGGCATTGTGCCAGTTGAGGAAAACCTGAGATGCTTTGGGCATAGGTGGTGCCTGGGTGCAAGCACCTAATCACTTAAAGCTTTGTTTTCTTAAACTTGAAAGTCAAGGGGAAAGGATAGTACCTCTTGACTCATACACTTTCATCACAAGCCAGATTTATCTTCATTTACACTAGTAGGCAAAATACTTCAAATTTCTGATGTATGGAATGGATTCAGAATGATCTGGAATTGTAGTTGATGCATTGCTCTTTTGACTTAGAGACTGAAGAAAATAGAACTGCCCGGCATCTTCTGGTCAAGAGCTGGAAGATTCTGGTAACTTAGGCTTTTTGTCCTGTCTTTTGATACAGTGCAAACTGTTTTATGTCTAAAAATCTTAAGGATATCTTAATGGTTCCTGGAGGCATAGTATAAGTTAACCCTCTGTTGCCACCTTGGTTTTTTTTTTTTCCTTAGTTTTTGTAAAAGGAAAGAAGTGATTATTATGCTTGATAAACTTTGAATTAAATAAAATTGTCTTGAGGATATGATAATACATCCACAAAAATTAGAAAACCATTCTTTTTATCAATTTTCTTTATCCATCCCAAGTTTTCTGTTGTTCCATGCTGTAGTTGACAGAGAGCAATTATAGAACAGAGTCCTCTGCATTTCTTTCGTGTGTTAGATGTTGGCAACAAAGCCAAAGGTGTGATGTTAGTCATGAAATGGAGAATTCCCAGATGATACACATTCTTTTCAACTAGCATAGGCAACTAGATTTCTAAGTAGTAACGTTTAAAATATTCTCTCATTTAAAAATGCCATCCTCTTGAAAATCTTTGTTGTTTACAGTTATCCATGTGACCAGCTTCATCTTTTCTGCAAAGAAAATGTTCTTGAAGTTTTACCAAGACCAGAAGCTAATGATAATATTTACTAGGTAGCTATAACTATCACATAGTTTAAAAATTATACAGCTTCAGATTGCCTATACTTTGTTCACAAACATGCAGTTTAAATATGGCTGATTTAGAAATAACTCAATAACGATCTCTAGACTCCCCGATCAACGCCAAATTACTACCTGCCATTTGCTTTCTGAAAGAATTTCAAAAACCTGAGCAAATGTGTCTTTAAGCAGACTCAACTCCTTTTAATATTTTTCTCATGGCCTCCCTCTGTGCCCCCGAATCTGTATGGTGCTATTGCAGCTCTACTCTGTGCACCATGCTAAGAAGCTTCCTTTTTGGCAGAATATGTTGGCAGCAAAGCTATAGAGACAGGTGCATTCAGAACAGCCTGGGCACCAGTCATGAGTCTTACTGAGTGTCAAAAATCTGAAAACACTTGCTGAGAACCAAATTTATTCCATTGGAAAAGCCCTCTGGAGCTATAAGCCTCTTGGACTTTTCCTTCCTAGATTAAGTCTTGCATTTCCCTTCTTGTCTGGTAAAAGATGATGAAAGCCATTATCCATTCTCACTGCTGAGTGGCAAGGAGAAGCAGCACCACCCCCAACTCTTCTCTAGTAACATAGTGCTAAAGTCTCTCTGTGCTGTTAGCATGGGTGTTCTTTTCCTGATGGAGCTGGAAGCAGATGAACCCAAGTAATGAAGCTATAGATCTTGGAAAGAGAGATCCATTGGGGCCAGAAGCCAGATCAGCAAATGGAGGAACGTCGGAGTTGACCAGAAAGATCTCTGTCAGTTGGACAAGGCTGTAAGTAGTGATGGTCTTGGTGGTGCATGATGTAACTGACTAAGACCCGGTAGCTGAGCTGCTGTTTTCTGAAAGTGAAAAGCCATTTTTAGCTCAGACCAACCAACCCTTAAAAAGAATTTAGCAGATTTTATTGGCAATATTGGAACACATCTAGAAAAAGTTGCTGATTGCATTGGTTATGGGAATGGAGTTTAATGACATTTGTAATTTATTACATTCATTGCTTTTTATTGATTATAGTATTACCTGACTTTTCTTCTCTACTATGGATTCTTTAGCAGAAAAGTAACTCTTGTTCATATGTTGAAGTGGCTTTCCAGCTGTGAATTCTTTAGGGTAAAAATTTATTTAGCAAATGTGAATTCTTTTGAGAAAGTATGAAGTTTTGTAGAAATTGACTGTGAAATGTCAGAGAAAAATAAAAGTCACTTGAAAATTATTTGGCCTTTTTGCTTTATAACTGCTTCACAATACTAAGTAGTGGGCACAACATTGTGTGCCGCTAATCCAAGCTACTTGCTAAGAGAGTGGGCGCGAAGATCACTTGAGCACAGGAGTTTTGTTTTGGGGTTTTTTTTTTTTTTTTTGGAAACAGTCTTCACTCTGTTGCTCAGGCTAGAGTTCCATGGCATCAGCCTAGCTCACAGCAACTTCAAACTCCTAAGCTCAAGCAATCCACCTGCCTCAGCATCCCGAGTAGCTAGGACGATAGGCACCTGCCATAACACCTGGCTGTTTATTTTTAGTTGACACAGGGTTTTGTTCTTGTTTAGGCTGGTCTCGAACTCTTGAGCTCAAGGGATCCTCCTGCCTCAGGGCCTCCCAGAGTGCTAGGATTACAAGAGTAAGCCACTACACCTGGCTGAGCCCAGCAGTTTCTGAGATCAGCCTCAAGAAAAAGAAAGAAAGAAATCTAGAGTAATTGATTTGAATTTCAAACATTCAAACATAGGTACTATGTTTTTTTGAAAATGTTGAGATTAGGTACTGAACGTGTAGAAATTCATTATTCAGACTTTCACTGATGGGAACTTAAAAGGAAATGCAGGCAGTCTTAAAGCAAATGAGTAGGCCAATGTCCCCTGGTATTGGAGGTTTGTACTTGGTAGGTTGGGAGGAGAGAGAAGAAAATACAGTGCAGTGATTTCTCCCATCTGATCTGACACTTCACAAATAGAACTTTTTTTTTTTTTTTTTTTACAAATAGAACTTTTAAATGACCAAACTACACAGTTGTGTACTGGGATAAACTAAAGCCACATGAAGTGAAGTTCTTTCTACCCCAGTGGTTCTCAATCTTCCCAATGCCGCGACCCTTTAATACAGTTCCTCATGTTGTGGTGACCCCCAACCATAAAATTATTTTCATTGCTACTTCATAACTGTAATTTTGCTACCGTTATGAATCATAATGTAAATATCTGATATGCAGGATGTATTTAGACAACCCCTGTGAAAGGGTCATTTGTCCCCCAGGTTGAGAACTGCTGTTCTACAGCAAGTATACCTCCACGCCTTCATCCATGTTTCCTAAATTCACCTAGAGATCTCACCGGGAGACATGTGGAATCCTCTGTGCTTTCCAGGCCAGTCAGGAGCCCTTTCCTGGGATTTTTAAAACACTGGAAAAATAAAAAATTTATCCTTATTAAAAGGATTTGGAGTGTTTTATAGTCTTAGAATTCTTGCAAAGCTATATAATTTTTTTTTTTTTTTTTTGTTAGAAAAAGTCTCATTCTGTCACTGGGGCTACAGTATAGTGGCATCTTCATAACTCACTGCAATTTCCAACTCCTGGGCTCAAGCCATCCTCCTGCCTCAGCCTCCAGAGTAGCTTGGACTATACACACATACCATACCTGGCTAACTTTTTCTGTATTTTGTAGAGATGGGGTCTTGCTCTTGCTCAGGTTGTTCTGGAACTCCTGGCCTCAAGTGATCCTCCTGCCTCAACCTCCCAGGATGCTAGGATTATAGGCATGAGCCATTATACCCAGCGTAATTCTATATAATTCTTATAGTATTATTTCTTTATTTTATTTTATTTTATTTTATTTTATTTTAAATCAGAGTCTCACTCTGTTGCCCTGGGTAGAGTATGGTGGTGTCAGCCTAGCTCACAGCAACCTCACACTCCTGGGCTCAAGAGATCCTCCTGCCTTAGCCTCCTGAGTAGCTGAGACTACAGGCACTGGAATAATGCCCAGCTAATTTTTTTGATTTTTAGTACAGTCAGGGTCTCGCTCTTACACAGGCTTGTCTTGACCACCTGAGCTCAAGGATCCTCCTGCCGTGGCCTCCCAGAGTGCTGGGATTACAGGTGTGAGCCACCATACCCAGCCTCTTGCAGCATTATTGCTGTCCTATAATTGTCTATGTGACTTTTAAAAATACGGCCACTAGAATCAAAGATAAGTGACGATGGCTAGAGAAGGCTTCTCCTAAAAACCATCCTTCCCCGAGAAGTAGAATCCAGAAAAGTGAGGGAGCACAAAAAGCAGAGCCTATGAGGCTTATGAGAGCCCAGTGACTGGAGTTCACAGCTCCTTGCCCTGGGCAGGATTCCTGTATGTCTATGATTTTTCAACCAGTGTACCACAGACACACTGGTGTACCATGAGAGTATTGTAGGTATGCCTGGAAAATTTTTTAAAGATCATTAATTATGGGAGTTCCCATAGCTCAGTGGTTAGGGCCCTGGCCACATGCTGCAGGGCTGGTGGGTTTGAACCTGGCTCAGACCTGCTAAACAAACAAACAAAAAAAAAATAGCTGGGCATTGTGGCAGGACACCTGTAGTTCCAGCTATTATGGGGGCTGAGGCAAGAGAATCTCTTGAGCACAAGAGTTTGAGATTGCTGTGAGCTGTGATGCCACAGCACTCACTGAGGGTGACAAAGTGAGACTCTTTGTCTCAAAATAAAAAAGGTCATTAATTATTTTCAAAAGAAGTTCAAAGCACAGTAAGCATATTTTTTTAATCAACATAATTTAAGTGTCCTGTGAGATAAAGATGGTTGAAAATACTGCTGTATGTAGAGATTCTTGCCCCTCTGGAACTGTCTGCAATATGTCTGTTTAATCCACATCTTTTACGGCATCCCCACAAATAGTAGCCTGGTGCGATGGGGTCTAAAGAACTGCATTCAGATGTCATGTCTATTACTCATTAACTTGGTGACTTTGGATAAGTCACCTCACCTCTCCAGGTGTTATTCCTTTCATTCCCCGAAAATAAGACATCCTCCGAAAATAAGACCCACTCACAGGAAAGATAAGACGTCCCCTGAAAATAAGACCTAGAGCATCTTTGGGAGCACACCTTAATATAAGACACTGTCTTATTTTCGGGGAAACAGGGTAGTTATTTTGAAGGTCCTTCCCAGTGCTAACCTTTTGTAAGATCTATAGTGGTGCCATGGTTGAACCATAAACTTAATAGATTAAATAAAGCAGCTGGGGTGCTTCAAAAAGAGGCTCTAGACCAGTGGTTTTCAACCTGTGGGTTGCAACCCCCTTTTTCCTTTTGTAACAACGTGGCAATTAGGAAGGTTGAGATCTGATGCTCTAGATGCTCCATTGAAATGATTTTCTATTACAGTGTTCTGTCGCATTAAATTCTTTGTATAGAGATACTCTGGGAGAAGCATTTTGACATTCTGCTTTGGTTTTTCATTTCTGGTTGCAGCTAACATGGATTTACTAATTGCCATGTAAAAAACTCTCAAAGAAATCTTATTGGCCCAAAAGGAGAATAGTTTGGGGTTAAATCAAACCATGTCTTTCCTGGTCAGTCATGTGCAGCATTTTTTCCCCTTTCATTTGGGGTGAAAGACATAACTTTTGTATTTTAGAGAGTGTAGGAATTAGCTTTTGATTTCCTTTCAGTCTTTTCTTCCCCACAACCAGAAGTCATGTTTTTGCTTGTGTTATACATAGTAGGAGCCTCTTGGGTTAATCTGACATTATATTTTCACTGTCAGTATAGATGCAATGGTAGTTGGTGAGGTCTTTATTCTGGTTCAAGCCTTCAGGGTCACCTTCTATCCACCCTAGAAGAGAGGTTAGAAATGAGGTCTGCCTGGGTGAAACAGCACAGTCAGGATTGCTGAAAGACGGAGGCAGCAGAAATTAAGGACAGCTCCTGGCTCTTAACCTGTCTCTGCTAACTCAGTTTCTTTTATCAAAAGACAAGGGAATAATCCTTGCCATATACTTGACATGGTGCGATGTTAAAAAATGTCTTGTAAATGTTTCAAATTTCTCCATAGAGCAAGACAGCCTCACTGATCACAGACCTGATGATGAGATTCAAGTGATGGCATTCAGCCCTTACAGGTTGTTATTTGCTTAGGATAATTAAGGCTATCTTTTACCAAAATATCATTCACAGCTAATGGTAAGAAAGCAAATACCAACCCAGGACAGTTACTTTGGGACTGGCTTTCTGGGAGGAGATATTCTCTGAATCCATGTGTAGCCACTTTGGCTTTCTCCTCTCGGAATGCCTCCTTCATTCTTAGAACATATGGCTCTCCTCTTTCTAAAGAATGGTTATGCAAGACAGAGAATTACTTGAAAGAACAGTCTGTATGGTTCCTGCCTCAGATTACAGCAGCTGGAGGAGAAAAGATGAGCAAGAAGGCAAGAAAAGCCCATGGAGTATGAAGTTAACCCAGGGAGTGGGTGGATGCTGTTAGGAAATGAAGGAAGAATAAAAATCAAAAGTAGGATCCCGCGGCCAGCCCGCGTGAGGGCCCCAGTCAGGTTGAATGATTATTACACTTCTGAGTGAGGCCTTCAGAGTGACTTGAACGCGTGAAAGTAAAAATAGCAACCTTTAATTTTTCTGAAGACTCACTAGATCTCAGGAATCACAGTGGCCTTGGAAGGGTGCTTGTTCATTCTGGCGAATGTCTAGGGCCTCTGTTTCCTGGTAACACTGAGCAAGCCTTTGCCTACTGGGTGGGCAGATGGGAAGGTTTGGCTTGGAGCCTGCCCTTCATTTGAGGGTAAAAGTGAAAACCCAGAAGCCTTGAAAAAATCAGGACTTGATGCTACTTATAGATAGTAAAGCATCATTGTATTTCTACAGAGAGCTAGGTTGAAATCACCATCTCTACTCACCCCTGTACCAGTGACTGAATTGCTCAGTCACAGGAGGGGAAGAAGCCGGAAGAAGTTACACACAAATAGAACATCATACCCTCGACAGGTCCAGCATCGTCTTTAATGCAGGACAACCTGGTTCCAGAGGCTTGGTTATGCTCCTGGTGAATGTTTAACTCAGATTCTCCTCTATTCTTCAAGGCTTCTGGGCTTCTCCTGGCTTGTCACTGGGCTGCTCAAGAAATGCAAATGAGTGTTCACTTAAGCAAAACACACAGAAAAAGGGTGGTGAAGTACCATAACAAACAGCCCAGGATACCCACACTCCACAACACAGTGACAAGCAGGGTTCTTTTAGAGCAGTGGTTCTCAACCTTCCTAATGCCACGGCCCTATAATACAGTTCCTGTGGGTCATGACCCAAAGGGTGAGAACCACTGTTTTAGAGTGTATTTTCAATAATGGTCCCTTGGGCTCTGGTAGGCTAAGAAGGGTCAGGATAACCTCAGGTGAAAGCCCTTTTTTTTTTTTTTGCAGTTTTTGGCTGGGGCTGGGTTTGAACCCGCCACCTCCCGCATATAGGGCTTTGAGCCACACGTGCCACACATGCCCTTTTTTTTTTTGGCCGGGGCTGGGTTTGAACACGCCACCTCTAGCATATGGGGCTGGTGCCCTACTCCTTTGAGCCACAGGTAGTGGTGATGTCACTACTTAGCCCATAGCCAGAATGGGCCTCCTGGCCCTCCCCATTGCAAGGGCATTAGGAAATCTGGGTCAGCACACACTGAGTGTGTCTTTTCCACACTGTTTTTTGTTTTGTTTTGTTTTTTCAATTCAGGGGAAGAAGGGTCCTGGCACCCACAGGGTCAGATGAGTAGGAACCAGGCAGCACAGGTCAGCTCTGGGATAAGTCCTATTTGGAGGCCTTTGAATTTTGCAAACATGTAGTTCTTATAACCAATGTTTTACTCTTCTTCAAAAAAAATTTATATTCTCAAAACTTGATCATTTCCCTTCCTCATAAGTATTTTAATGATTCCCAAAGCTTACCTGACCAAAGCATTATCACTGTTACTTCAGGGTAACAAATACATTCTGTTGTTAACGGTTTATGTCCCGGGTACTGGCCAAGTTGTAGGGCATAAAATGGTGGGTGAAACAAAGTCCCTGCCTCTAGTCTGGTGGAGGGGCCAATGACCAACTGTCAATTGCCCCTTTGACAGTTTTGGTCATACAACCAAAGCTGGGTATGTGAATGTGGACAAGGTAATGTGTCCTTCTCAACTTTTACTTTTGTTCCAAAGATCAATGTTTTGACAACCTTTGGGGTTGGCACCCTTTGATTAAGGCAGGAGTCCTTAATGTGCAGCTATTAAGTTGAGAACAAGTGTGGAATAGGCACAATATATTAATTAGATGAGAAGTCCCCCCCAGCAACACCCAAGCACACTAGGAGGCATTCTTAAAAGTGGATTATCCCATCTAGGACACACCTTCAGACTTCTGATCCATCCACAGCAGCTCCTGCAGGTGCTTTCCTTGGGCTTCCCCTAACTACTGCTTTCACTGGCCTCACTTTCATCTTGGCCCTGGCAATGCCAAACATTTGTTGAGGTCTAGGGCCACATGTGGTCCCTGTGCTTGGAGCCCTGGCTTCTGAGCCAGGAGTTGTGACCCCCAGGAAAAGTAGTGCCTGGTGCCCAAGGCAAATGACAGACCAGCACTGCAGGAGCTCCCCAATACCTCTAGAGCAGGCGTTCTCAACCTGTGGGTCATGACCCACAAGAACTGTATTAAAGGGTCATGGCATTAGGAAGGTTGAGAACCACTACTCTAGAGGAATTTGAGGTGAGGTGAGATCTGAGCTCAGCTTGTGAGGAAGGAGAGCAGCCTTTTAACCAAAGAAAGTGCATGAGTAGAGGCATCATTGTGGGATGGAAATATGGCTGCAGAGCTTTTATTTATTATTATCGTTATTATTTTTGAGACAAAGTCTCACTTTATCACCCTTAGTAGAGTGCCATGGCATCATAGCTCATAGTAACCTCCAACTCTTGGGCTCAGGCAATCCTCTTTTGCCTCAGCCTCTAGAGTAGCTGGGATTACAGATACCCACCACAATGCCCGGCTATTTTTACAGATGAGGGGTCTCACTCTTGCTCAGGCTGATCTCGAACCTGTGAGCTCAGGCAATCCGCCTGCCTCAGCCGCCCAGAGTGCTGGGATTCCAGGTGTGAGCCACTGTGCTCTGTGATCCCAGCGAGTTATGTAACTTCTGTGGGCCCTGGGTCCTCACGTTAGGTTACTTACTACCAGCTCTAAAAGGTGGTTGTGGTTGTGTGGGGGCGGTGCCTGTGGCTCAAGGAGTAGGGCGCCAGTCCCATATGCTGGAGGTGGTGGGTTCAAACCCAGCCCTGGCCAAAAAACAAAAAAAAAATAAAATAAAAGGTGGTTGTGTGTGTTTAATGTGCAGTTTCTTGCACAGTGGCCCCATGTGGTGGGTAATCAAAAATAGTAATCATAAGATTGTTAACAGCAGGTGAATCATGGCATGGGAGGAATGAAGACTGGGCCTGCTGAACTGGCCTCCGTGTGAGACCTGCTGCACCCAGAACACAGCCTCTCCTCAGTACACACCCTGCAGAACACATGCCCAGTTGCTCTCCAGCTCTGCCCAGCCTGTCCCAGGCCTGGCTCCTTTAGAGCTATACAGGCAGTGGGTGCGGAGCTATAGAGGAATCAAGACTATTGGTTGTGAGCTCCACCCTAGCCAGGATCCTTAATCTCACACCTGGCTGAGCTCCTAGCTGGTGACTCAGACCTTGGTGTCACGTACAGTCTGTACTCCACACCTGTACCAGGTGAGCTTGCTCACATTACTGCCCTCTCTGGGCACCTCCCCTGCAACGGTTCTAGCCTTGGCTGCATAGCACAGTCCTCCACGGAGCGCTGAAATCCCAATGCCCAGGCCAATTCCATTGTCGTGAGGCTCACAGCCTCCCAGGAAGAAACGCAGTGACGCTGGGGCTGCCCTGTCCTCGCGCTTCCTGACGCCCATTGCCCGGCTCAGGTTGGTTCTGTCCGTTTTACTGACGCGTAGATTGGTCGGGGTGAGACCACCATCCGCAGCATGGGGCAAAGACCCCAGCAGTCCTTCAGTCCCGAGCTTGGCGCCGGGCGCGGGCGCCCTCTTCCGTCGGTGCTGGGGAAGCCATGTGGGGAGCAGCCGGAGCCCCGCCACCCACAGCTCTGCGTGGTTGTCATCACGCGGGTGAGCCGAGGGCTGTGAAAATGCTTCCTAGCGTGCGCGGGGGTCTGAGGAGTCAGTTTTGGGGTTTCGTGGTCCTCGGAGTGCACCGCTGTTACCTGTAATTTAATTTTCTTGCCCGAAAGCGTTGCTAATTAAGTCCTTTCTCGGGAGAGCTGTCGCGCCTCTCCCCTACCCCGCGGTTTATTAATTACCCGACACAGGCGAGAGAATTCTCCGCCTCGCTGCCCCTCGGCTGGCAGCCCCTTTTGCTTCCTTCCTTGGGTCTCAACGCTCTTTCCTCCTGGACCAAGAGAGCAAGCAATCTTTACAGTCTGAACAAATACAAGAACATTTCTTCCCCTACTGCTGGTGACCTCTGCTGCCCGGAATCCATCAAAATCAAAAGCGTGTCCTTTCCCTCCCGTCTTTCCAGCTCTGAAATCCTGTCTCCTTTGTCCGTACCCGCTCAACGTTTGCAGAACTAGACCCCGTGGCTTATGGAGGGTCACACGGCCCATGTAGGAATACAGTTGGGACTAGAACTGAGCGCTTCTGAAGGGGAGCCTTACAGGGTTCACAAACTCAGAAGCCTCCAGGGGCAAAATAGCGAGGGGACAGAGTAGGGTGGCTCTGTGTGGGACAGTGGAGAGAGGGTGGCGTCTATAGCAAGGAACCCTGTGCTTGCCCCTTTGGGGGTCATTAATACAACGTGCCCCCCTTGAGGGCCAAGAGTGTGCAACCCTTGCCAAGTCTGAGAGAAAGTCTAGTGTTCAAGGAGGGTCGTGACCTGCCCAGGGCCACACTAGGACCAGTGGGCACTCTGGATTCACAGGGTGGTGACCTTTCCAGGATACCACTGACTGGGGCTGGGGTGGGGGTGGGGGGGCAGTGGCTAGTGCCCTGCTCAGTTCTGGATACCAACACCCTCCTCCCCCACCCCTCCTGCCTTAGCCCTCCTTCTGCTCCTGCAGGGGTCTCCTCCCCACTTCATGCCTTGGACAGCCCCCCATCTAAAACCTCCTCTTAAGAAAGCTTCTGGCCCACCTCTCAGACAGTTGTCATGCAGGAATTCAAGGTGTTTATTGGCAAATATACAGAATTTGAGGGTTGGGGGTGGGGCGAATGCTATTTTTAAGGAAATATTAATGGTGGTAGTTTTAGGCATCATAAGCGGGCCAGAAAAGAGGCATTAGGGAACAGGGAGGATGAGGAAGAGGTCCCCCCTATCCCCAGGCCTGCCTTCTCTCAGGAAGACATCATAGGATTAGCTCTTTTCACTCTGTTCTGGGTCCCAGATCAATCCCCCCCCACCCCTCTGCATGCAGAGAGCTTTGTGCCAGTGCGGCCCTGTCATTGGAGGAGGGGTACCTTCACATGTGACCCCACTTCACCAACCATCCCTTTGGCCCCTCCAGAGACTTCTTTTTCCCTATATGTCATAGAGGAGCTTTTGCAGATTTTTTCTTCACAGAGGCAACTTTCATTTTAGGGTCTTTGGTGCTTCCCCTGCCCCCACATCGGGTGAGCGCACAGGTGTGCCCAGCTATGCTCAGCCTCTGCCAGTGTATGGTCCCGTCCTGCAGGCCCCCTGACACTGCCTGGGAGGGCAGCAGTCCAGAAGGAGCTACAGCCTTTTCCGTGGCTGGGCACCAGCCTTAAGCCCCACAGACACTCTGCCTCCAGAAGCAGCTGCTCTGGCAAATGCAACCTGCCCAGAGTCCTCAGTCTGGGAAGGACTCGAATACGCCTATTCTCACCTGCTGACTATTTGTTCTGAGAAGGAGCAGCTGGGCCTAGTTCCTTTCTCTGTATCCACCAGTGCCTTGCTGCATAGTAAGTGTGCAAGAAATGTGTTGAGTGAATCAATGAATGAGTGAAAACTTGACTCCTTGTTAATTTTCAACAGGGATTTTATTAGGCATCTACAGTAGTCCACAGTAGACTGTCTAGTGTCTGTGTTAGAAGGACAGACCACGGAGCAGGCAGCCTGGGTTTGAATCCTGGCTATGCCATTTACTGGCTGTGAGGCTTTAGGCAAGTTGCACAACCTCTCTGTGCTTTTGTTTCTTTACCTGGAACATAAGGGTTATACTGAATTGTACCTGTAGGGTTGCTATGAGGAATGAATGAGTTAATACAGGTGAAGTGTGTGTTTGACGAGGGCCTGGCATTTAGGGAAGACTCAGTATATGTAGGTCATTATTGCCACTGCTGAATGACTGTATCAACAATAATGTCAGTGCCCTACACCATGCCAGGGACTGGGGGAAAACAAAGGATACCATCATTTCCATTCCTGCCCTCCAAGGATGTGCAATAGAGCTCAGAGACGAAACCCATGGGAGGGAGGGAGTCAGAGCTACAGAGTGTGCTGAGGGTTGTGGGAGTTGGGGACAGAAGGTTCCCCAGGGGGCTGGCCCAGTTGAGACAGGGCCCTAAGGATAACTGCAATGTGCAGGAAGGCCTGGGAATAGTCTAGGCCAAAGAAGAAGGTGTGTTGGGGCCACCAGGTTACAGGGGCTGAGTTGCCCCCACTCCCCCACCCCCCCGGTACAGAGAGCCATGAAGGAGCCACCTTGCCAATCAGGATGAGGCATTGTATATAATGAAAGGTCACTCCCTATGTTTCAGGGTTCCAGCCTTTCCAACTCTACTGAAGCTCCTGGGAGCCATTTTGGTAGGAATGGTATCCTCCTGTCTCATTTGTTGAGGCTGTGCAGGAAGACAAGTGTGACAAGATCTCCCAGAGGCCCCTCTTTGGACCCATAGAGAGCTCTAGGGATCTCTGATGTTCCCAGTTGAGCCCTTCCGCAGCTAAGAGCTGATTTCCCAGGAAATGAATGTAACCCATTGTCTTTGGTCTCCAACTTGGAGGGCCCTGTGGATCCTTTAGAAAAATGAGACATCAACGTGTGCTTGACTCACCCAAATGAGATGCTGTGACCTGGGGTGATCAGAGAAAGGAGGCAGGGTGCTCAAGGAGTGTGGCCTGAGGACAAATTCTCCGATTGTGGCTGCAGATATGTATTCACACCTCATCACTCCTAAGTGCAGACTTGCAATGCCCAGAAATCACCTGGCGTCTCTGCCTCTGCAGTCCCTCTCACCTCCACTCCCACCACACCCCTGCTTCTCTGCCTGGTCAGCTTCTGTTCATCCTGCACAACCCAGAGGTTGCCTCCTCTGGAAAGTCTTACAGTCCACCCACAGTGGAGGGAATGTTCTCCTCTAGGCTCCCATAGCACCCTGTCCTCCCATCAGCATGCTCATGCTGCTAAACCACAACTGCCTGAAATTTGTCCCCTTCCCAGCAAGCTCCCTGTGGTCAGGTGTTGGGTCTTATTCATCTTTGCCTTCCTGGTTCTTGGCATCATGCCAGCGTAGAGTCAGCATCAGTGAATGAGGAATGAATGGAGCAGCTGGGCTGATACCATGCATAGAGAGAGGAACAGGGCAGAAGCTGAGGCCAACATCAGGAGCAGCTGAGCTACCCCCAGACACCCCACCCCCCACTGGCAGGCTCGGGTTCTGCCTCACCTCTAAAGCATCTCAGAATAAGGCAGGAGAAATGTGTCCTTACTCCCTGCCCATCCCTCCTTACTGCCTGGCAGGAGGGGCTGCTTTCCAAGCATCCTTGAAAGCATGCCCCAAGGTGGGGCAGCAGGGAGATGAAGGGGAATCTCATGAGCAATGAGGCCAGTCAGAGGACACTGGATACAGAGAGGAGGCAGGGCATTTGGGGGACCAAATGGATGGACAGGGACAAGGACAATCAGGCTTCTAGGGGAGACTGGCTAACAGATGGCTCCTGAGACCTAAGGACTGAACATAGGTTCAAATCTGTTCAAGTCTGTCCTCTTCCCAAAGCTCCTTGGGGTCCTGAAGCCTAGAGTGAGGCAGCTCCGCTTTGCCTAATCTGACCATTCAGAAAGTGGATACTCTGCTTTGGTTCATGCCCTGGAATTGGGAACGCAGGGGACATCACAGAGAGGCAGGGAGAGTTAAAGACTTGAGCAGAAAGGGCTTTGAATGCCAAGCTAAGGGACCTGGAATGAATTTGACAGGCAATAGGGAACAACTGAAGGTTTTGAGCAAGGGAGCAAGTCACTCCAGGCCCCCTAGCTTGGCATTCAAAGCCCTTCCTGCTCAAGTCCTTAACTCCCTCTGCCTCTCTGTGATGTCCCCTGTGTTACAATTCCAGGGCATGAACCAAAGCAGAATATCCACTTTCTGAATGGCCAAGTATCTCACTCCCACACAAGGGCCAGAGGATCCATGATCGTGCCACAGGCAGATGGTTCTGTCCTAGCTTTGGGAGTCAGAGAATTGTGCTACAAAATATGGCTGGCAGATGCCTCCTGGACCTCTTCCCTTCCTCCACACAAGGCTGCAGAACAGTTAGTTGAGGTTGACAATGTTGACTACCAACTGATGGGCCAGGGATACAGGCCAATTCTTTGGGGGGCCCTGAACCCCAGCATCATGATATTCTCCCTCCAGTTTTTCCCACTTCAGTCTCCCCTAAGACTCCACTTTCTGAACTCTAGCTCTAATCATGTTGCTCCTTTGCTCCTGAAGGAAACCATCAAATTCACTCCAGGTCCCTTAGCTTGGCATTCAAAGCCCTTTTCTTTTTTTTTTTTTTTTGCTCAAGTCCTTAACTCCCTTTGCCTTTCCGTGACATCCCCTGTATTCCCAATTCCAGGCCTATTCTCTCTCCCTATAAAGCCCACCCTGACCCTCACTGGCTGCTGAAATGTCATCCAGTTTTCCAGACCATGCACAGCAGGGATGGGTTACTCAGGGAATCTGGGCCCTGGTTATTTACCAGCTGGGCAACTATTTTCAGTAATTATTTTAAATATTTGAACAGCTAGTCTGACTGCATCAGTGCATTCAACCCTACCATTCCTGCTACCAGCCACAGTGCCCATATGATTGTATCAAATCCAATTTAAAACCACACGTTTTATTGATGTTCTTCATAGACAATACAGGTTCATGTGTACAAATGCTACTCAAGTCTCATGTCTGGCAACCTCCTTACTGTCTCCCCCAGAGACCAGTCTGCCAGCAGCCAACCCCTGCAGGTCTCCCCTCTGTTCCTCCCTGGGAGTCAGGCCTCATCCCACTGTGCCTCCAGGAGGCTGGCGATGGCAGTGCTGGCTTCCAGGAGACAGCCAAAGACTGAACTGCCCAGGCCTTCTCCCCTCGCCCTCCCATACCTATTGCTTAAGTATGGCCAGAATTGAGGGTGAGGATCATTCCTCCATCGAGACAGCCTAGGCTTCCCCTCAATCCCTCTCTACCATGTCCTTCCTCTCCAAGTGACTTCCCCTGCTGACCATGAAGATGGCAGAGTGACCATTTTTCAGGGGATGTGAATCATTGCAAAGGCGGCGGTGACAAGATGTCTCTGATGGCAGAGATCATGTCATCGTGTTCACCACTGTATTGCCAGTGCCTAGAAGAGGCTAGGAACATAGTCATACTTAATAAATATATGTAGGATAGATAGTTGAATAAATAAATACAGGAGGGAGAAGCATAAGCAGATGGAGCCATTACTACATTAGCCCTCTAGGGGGCGTGAAGGCAGGACCTGAGCAAAGTCCTCCCCAGCTCTGCCCAGAACTCAGGGAAAGGGGCTGAGTTGGGGTTGTTGTGGCCAACTGCGGGACATAGCAAGGCATGAATTCAGTGCTGCTGCCTGCATGGATGTCATACTGGCTTTGGGACCCAGTCAGGAAGGGGTATTGTATTGTCCCTGCTCCGTCATATGCCCCAGGGGTCTGGCCCTCTGGTTTCCAGAATGCAGCAGTGCCCCCATTCAGAGCCACTCATGAACAGGGATGGTCTGGCAATTGTACTTTTATAAGTTGGGTCATTTCCATTCCCCAGCTTAACTCCACCAATGTTGCCCCTCAGAGCATGACCTTCTGGCTTTTCTCTCCCCACCACTGCCCCCACCTTACCTGACACTGCTCCATCTCCCTGACCTCAAATGACAGTCCCCTCAACCATCCAGCCTGTCCTGTCACTCTAGGAAATTTCTCCTCAGTGCCTGGGTTGGGTCCTGAGAGTTGACATCATGAATTTCAGACCCTTCCTGTGCTCACCCTACTCTGCAAGAAAGCAAATAGCTCCCAACCATCTCTGCGCATCTTGCCTCTAGGCCCAGAAACTGCAAAAGGGACACCAAAATCTTGGAATGGGAAGGGATCTCTAAGCTCACCTAGAATGACACTGTGCAGAAAGCCTTCCCACAGCATGCCTGGAAGATGACTGCCTATATCCTGCTGGAGCGTCTCCAGTACAGCACTCACTAAGTCCCCAGGTAGCCATTCAAACACTGAACAGCTTCAGTGGCTGGAATGTCCTTTACACAGGCATAGGTGAGCCCATTTGTTCCTCCCACTAAGCATCCTTCCTCTATTTCCTAACACCGCTCCTTACCACCATCCATCTCTCTCTCTCCCCTCTCTCGTGTCCACTTCCATATGTTCATACCATCATGTGCCTCCCTTATTCCTTGTGAACTTCCTTTTCCTTCTCCCTTCTTTGTCTTCCCAGCATCTGGCAAAGACCTAGAGGCTGGAGACTATGGGGAAAGGCTGGAAGAGTACCAGGGAAAGGAGATACAGAGCTTTTGGATTGGTCTGGGGAGGCCAGCTGGGGCAGGCTGGACAGAGAACAGCAGCTGGAAATACCAGGCCATTGGCTGCTATCTCTCAGAGAAAGCGCCTTGAACATTGTGGGGGAGGTGGGCAACAAGCTACTGAGTTGCCTTTCCCTCCACTGCCCACAATCCCACAGAAGGGATGTGGACACACATCCAACCTTTCCCAACTCCCCTGGCCGTTGGCAAAGCTGACTTGGCTGCCTCTTACACGTGGTGATTTTAAACAATTGCCAACCTACAGGTCCCCAGGAATCTCAGACCAGCAGCAAGAATCCACTTCCCACTCTCAACATGGGGACTGTTGAAGGGCTCCAGCACACAGCGTGATGATATGAGACATGGCAGAGAGTGGATGAGCCAGGCAAAGAGGGGAAACCCGGATCTCAAGGAAAAGAAGCAAAAGCAGAGGCCTCCTGACAGCTAGCAGCCGCCTGGCTGGCCCACGAGGAGCCTAGCAATCCCTGATCTACCAGCCCATGCTGTTCTCTATCGTTTAAAGCACAGGGGTGGATATTAGGACCCTACAAGCACTAGGCTAAAATGAGTCTTGGGTGGAGAAAAGGGTGCTGTGGTCTTAGGTTCAGGAGGAGTCGAGACAGAGAGAGGGAGAAATGATGGGTATGTCTGTTACTTATCCCACTGCTTGGAGCTCTCGCTTCCAACATTGAGCGTGGGAACCAGCAGGCCTAGCAGCCACCTCTTCCCGAAGACCTCCTGTAAGTTCTTGCGCCAAGGCCGGGCCCTCACTGCCACCCCCTTCCGCACCTGGTGGCGAGTCTGCCCCCGGAGGATCAACAGCAGCTGGTGGCAGCAGAAGCCAGCGCAGGCCAAGCCGATGGCAAACCAGAGGTAGAGCATGAGGATGACGAACATTTCAGAACCGAGGACAGCTCCTGGAGGGCAGGGGGAGGGGAAACACCAGAGCCGCTTTACACCCAGGCCACGTACAGAAACGCAATCCAGGCAGCTCTTTCCGCTGGGAGGGAGGGAGATTAATGAGATTGACACAACATTTTGTAGCAATCTCTGCGCTGCAGCAAGGGAGGAAAAGGATGAACTAGTTGCCCTAACTTTTTCTTAGTGCTGATGGCTCCCGAGTCAAGAGGGGAAAACTGGGGGCTTAGGGGGAAAAGGAGGGAAGCTTGATCTCTGTAAGGAGAGCCCTCAGCTTCACATAGGAAACCACATTTCCCTAGAGTTGGAGGTGTCTGTCTCTCTCTGTTTTCTCTTTCTGGGCTGGAAGTAGGGAGACGGGGTTTTTCTCAGGAGGAGAGAGGGGTGAGCTGAGGACCCTAAAGAAGGAGCCGACACCTGGGCAGCCGTCTAGCCTGCAGTTCCTTCTTGCTACCCAGCTGGGTGCACTGGCCGGGAGGACTCAGGAAAGTGACAACTTGATGGAGAACTGGGCCTAGTCATCAAGAATAAGTCACGAGCTGAGTGTCAAGGGCAGCACAGAGCACCGACTTCAAGAATAATTTAGTCATTAATGTTAACAAGAGGACAGTGTGGCCAACAGAACGTTCAGCCAGAACTGTCCTGCCAGTCAAAGCTTGCTAAAGCTGGAAGAGGCCCCCCAAGGTCATCAGGGACAGGACCTTACCTAAGCCCCTCTAAACCAAGCACTGCCTCTGACTAGTTTTATACTTCTACTGAGTAAGAGTTCCCATATCCTTCCTCAGACTGTGGATGGTCAGTCCGTGCCAGGCTTGAGTCTCCCAGCCATGCGGTTTTGCACAAGTTTCTTAACCTCTCTTAGTTGTAGTTTGCTCATCATAAAATAGGTATAGTAATTATTTCAAGGGGTTGTGTGATTCAAGGAAATTGTGTACACAGTGGTCAGCCTCTGATTCCCACTCACTGCAGTGCTCCCTGCTGAGGATCATTTCACAGATGAGGAGACTACATCCAAGAAGGGCTCAAAGTTAACCTCTTAAATCACCAAGCTCTTACCTCCCTTCCTGGGCTTGAAGTCTTATCTGGGCTGCAACTTTGACTGCTATGGTAAAGGCACTTACCTTAACCTGCCCAGCAGCCAGGGCAGTGGGTCCAGGGGAGAACTAAAAACATCCTGTAAGGCAACCCCACTACACCTCCTCCAAGAAGGTAGAGGTACCGGCTCTCACCTTGTAATTATTCTTCTACCCCTGAAAATCTCGATCATATTCCTCCCTTCTCCCAGCCTCCTCTTCCCCCAACCCATGCTGTCTCAGGTCTCTTCAGGCTCTAATTTCCAGACCCCTAAGGACTGGGCTTTCAAAATGTATCCAGTCTGAGCAGCAGTAGACTCAGCAGCCAGGGAGGATGTGGATCTGATTCAGATTTGCTCATTAGAAGCCTCCTCCTGTCTTCATCCCTAGGAGCTTTGGTAGCAGGTTTTTTTTTTTGTTTTTTTTTTGTAGAGACAGAGTTTCACTGTACCGCCCTCGGTAGAGTGCCGTGGCGTGACACAGCTCACAGCAACCTCTAACTCTTGGGCTTACGCGATTCTCTTGCCTCAGCCTCCCAAGCAGCTGGGACTACAGGCGCCCGCCACAACGCCCGGCTATTTTTGGTTGCAGTTTTGGCTGGGGCTGGGCTTGAACCTGCCACCCTCGGCATATGGGGCCGGCGCCCTACTCACTGAGCCACAGGCACTGCCCGGTAGCAGGTTTTTCTTTAGAAAAGTGGAGACAAATAGGTCCACCTGCCCAAGGGGTAGAAAGCTCGCTCCAGCTGCCATTTAGAGCAGTCCCTCCACTGGCATGGAGGCAGCAGTGGGACATGGCTCACAAGTGTGCTGTGGCATCCCCTGACCCACTTCCTCCTTGTCAGCACAAATTAGCTTGGGCAGCCGTGTGCAGGATGCAGGATCCTGGGACCATGGTGCCCTTTGGGCTTGACGGCTGCTGACAGGCAAAGATGGCCCTCGAGCTGGGATATGAGAACATCAGAGATGTCAATCTCAGGCCTGCCTTGTGACACAGCCCCAGGGACCAGCCTGGGTGGATGGAAGCTGTTTCCCACAGAGTTTTTTTCTGGCACTAAATCAAGACATGAGGAAGACCTATGGCCTTTTTCTGGCCCCATGTGGCAGCTACAAAAGACTATTCTGGGGACCTGCTTTCTCTCAAAGTATTTAAAGTTACCTAGCCTGGCTGCTTTAGCTCCTCTCAACTATTTAATAATAGTTCTAATTCTCTTAGAAAATCACAGAATTTTTCTAAAGGGCCTGGAAGGTCACATCAGCCCATCTCCCCTGCCCTGCTTCACACCAAGCATCTATAACACCTTTGACAGACCATCACTCAGCATCTTCTTTAATACATCCAGGGACAAGATGCTTCCTCCCTCCCAAAGTGGCTCATTTGAGAAATAGCTTCAAAGAGACAACCCTATAGAGGCGGTGTGGCATAGTGGAACAAGTATGAAGGCTGGCAGCCCTGAGTCCAAATTTTAGGTTGGAATTATAGCATTGAAGCAACTTAACCTTGCTAAGCCATTGGTGCCTGAGCCTTTAAAATGGGTATAATAAAACAAATAAAATGAATATAATAATACCAACCTCACAGACTTGTCATAGGACTGGATGAAATGAGACCTGCACAGCAGGTGGTGCACAGCAGGTGCTCCATGAACACTGGTCCCCTTTCTCTCCTACTGGCCTTTCAGGTGGTACCTACCATGCTGGCATACTTACCCAGTGCCACAATGTAGGGCAGAAGGTGGCATCCCCACTTCCCAGATAAAAACAAGTTTTGGAGAGGTGACACAACCTGTACTGGTCTCACAAGCTAAAAGAAAGGACAGTCTCTAAAACCTAACTAGCTTACCCCCTCCTTTGGGTGAGGGCCTGTAGGGGGCAGCCACCTCCACTTTGGAAGACCCTTACCACTTTTAGCTGTAAGGGCCCACAATCACACCCTTTCTTCCATGGCTGATGTGACTCAGATCTGTATTGGAAAAGGAGACAGCTCAGTTTCTATTAAGCAACTTGTGCCTTCTTACTCTCTCCCATCCCCCTGTCCTCCTATGCAAATGAGAGAGGGTGAGCTCGCAACTGTTTGGACTGAGAATCAGAGGGAGAGAGATGGGAAGGAGGAAGCTGAACAGGTCGGGTATATGTTGGGGGAGGGGAGAGAACTGGCAATAGGAGAGATGAAAGGTCAGCAAAGGAAGAAGATGAATAGGAGAGTTGAAGATTAGAAATCTTGGCCTCCTTTTCCTAGGGCTGTGGTGGAGCGTGGAAATATAGTGGGACTCATCCTTATGTTGGGACAGGTGTGTGGCCCCAAGGTGGGCACTGACTGGCTCTGTTCTCCCATCAGATCAAAGCAAGAGGCCTTTCTTCCTTTCTTTCCTGTCCCCCAAACCTAGCACATATGGACAGGCCTCAAGCCCAGACTTATCTCAAATCAAGATCCTCCTTCTGGAACCATCCATTTTTATGGTTGGTGAAACTACTTGGAAAAGAAAGTGTAAGCAGGCTCTTTGGCTTTCCTCATCCCTCCACCTGCCTGCACTCACACTCCACCCCCCAACCCGCCCACCTATCCTCCCCCGTCCTGGTTATTTTTGTCCCAGCAGCCTGTATGCCAGCACTGAGATCCAGAAGGCCCAGGAGCTCTGAGTTCTGGGCCCAACTCAGCCACCAGCCCTCAAGGCAACCCCCATGTCTGGGTCCTCCCTGGACCTCTGTGTTCCCACTGCCAAATGGCATGAGAGTTCTGTGTCTGGGAAGAACTGGGCTGCAGCCACAACAAACACTGAAATGATGGCTTCCTCCAGAGTAGAGCAGAATTTTTATGATATCCAAACCAGGCACGTTGATAGTCCTGGGCTCTCAGTGGGAGTAGCTGTGCCCTGTCTTTTTGGTCCCCAAAAGGTCAACAGGGGAGGCAGGGGATATGCTGTAGTCCCTGTGCTACAGAGAAAGAGTGTCAGGCTGTGGTTTAAGGACCTGGAGGCAGGTCAGAGACTGCCATCTAGTAGTAGTAAGACCCCAGGCAAACCATTTAATCCCATCCAAGACTCAGTTTCTTCATCTGAGAAATGGAGATAACAAGGCCATATACACATAACATGCCCCAGCACACTACCAGTTGTGGGACCTAAGTCAGTCGGAACCAAAGGCCAAAAGCCAGGGAGGGGAGAGAGTAGGAAATGAGGTAGGGGCAAATTTCAAAGCCAAGTAAAGTGGTAAGAACTGCCAGCAGAGGCAGAGTCCTTCTAAGGCCAGGTGTCAGGGAGCACTCCTTGGTGGACACTATTTAAAGTGCAGTGCTCAACAGGGTGCTCAGCTAGTGAGCAGCCCACCAGCCTGGTGGTGTGTGATAGCCCACTTACCTGGCTTCTGCAGGTACAAAAGTTTCCTGGAGGGTCAGATTCCATACCAGACCCACAGCTCTGTAGTGCAGAGACGGAGCCATTAAACATAGCTGCATCTGCTATCAGAAGTACCCCTGCCCAGAGCCATCTGCAGGCTGGAGAACAGGTTGGTGAAGTCAAACAGTGGGCAGGGGGATGGGGCTCAGCTTCCTTCTGGTGTTGGCCTGGCACTAAGTTCTATCTTACCGAGGTTGGGTGGCAAGAACTCCGGACTGGAGTTCCGGAAGAGGAAGGTCATAGCATGGGTGTACCTCATGGGGCCTGCCCTGCCTGGCCCAAGCAGGTGCATTGCCTGATGCCACACAAGTCTGTGAGCAAATGGACAGTATGATGGATGAGAGTGGTGAGGGAAAGGGGAGGAGGTTGCCAGATAAAACAGCATACCCAGTTAATTTCCATTTCAGAAAGACAATAGCAAACTGTCTTAGTATGTTTTGTGCAATATTTGGGGCGAAATTATACTAAAAACCCATGAGTTGTTTACCCGAAATTTTAATTTAGAGGAGTGTCCTGCATTTTTATTTGCTAAATCTGGCAACCTTTGGCGGTGGGATTTGGGGTCTGGCAACCTTTGGGGAGGTAGGGGTCTTTGTGTAGAGCCCAGCCTGCCTGCCAAGGCCCACTCACCAGAGAAGAACTGGCTGATGGAGGTGGGTAGGAGCGTGAGGAAGGCCAGGGGGTGGGCGAAGGAGATGGAGAGGACCGCGGAGATGTAGGCCACCCCGGCCACCATGGAGTAGAGGCAGGCCAGAGAGGTGTAGAGGCAGAAGAGGACGAAGTTGCGCATGTTCCTGCTGCCGATGCAGTTGCCGGTGAAGAAACAGTGATGGTCGTGCCTCAGGGTGACTCTAGCGCACACTCGGCAGAAGTGGGTGCTGGGCGAGGGGCACGAAGCCCTCCTGGCCAAGGTCCCCTGGCAGGCGCCCAGGTCGTCTGGGGAGTTCTGGATGACCAGGACGTAATTGCCGAGGGCGTTAGCTGAGAGGAATAAGAAGAGTGCTCCGTGGAGCAGGGCGGGCGAGAAAAGGCGGGCAGCTGCGGGGTCCTCGCGCATGCTGGGCAGGAAGAGGAAGAGCTGCAGCACGAAGGTCACCAGGGAGATGCACAGGAAGTAGGCGGGGGCCACCACGTTGAGCAGCCTCAGGGCCAGCATCCTCGATTACATTCCTGCGGGCCCCACCGAGAGAAAAAGACTGACTGCGGCGTCCAGGGGGCGCCCTGGAGCTCTTCCCAGGCATCGCGGGTCGGGAGGGCTGCGCGAGAATCCATGCCCCCAACCTTTGCCTCTCCGGTCATCTCTCCCCACTTCCCTAATCTGGGACCCTGCAGGCTAGAGCCCCTGGGACCGCAGTGGTCGCTGGGAGCTGTGCCCTACCTCGGGGTGGCCGCTCCCTTGGTTTTGAGCGACCTCTGCGCCCTGGTGCCAAGCACAAAGAGGAGGGACTTGTTCGCAGTCGGTAGGGTTTGGGCAACTGGGGAACAGAGCTGTGCCTTCTGGGGCTGTGGAGAGGAGTCCAGGTTTGGAATTTCTGGTTCAGGAGGAGAAAGGAAAGGATTTGGGTCGGGGGCAGAGAGAACAGCACCATTTGACCTTCTGGAAGTCCTTTTTCACCCCTTTATCATCCCCTCAGCCCCTCCCCCACACCTCTCGGGCTATACTAGGAGACCACAGGTTACTCGAGGCTCTTTGGAGGGGGCGGGGGACGTGTGTGTGTGCGCGCGCGTGTGTGTTTCCTTGTTCATGATCCTGTATGTGTAATCTCTGTGCCGCTGGGTATCTGTATTTGTTTATGTGTATATCTCTGTATAAACACTCGCAGCCGCCGCCACCTGGCTTTTTAAAAAATCAATTAAAACAATCGATACATTCACGCGCGCTCTCAAGCACCAGATGGGGTGTGGGGCGCAGCCGAAATACCTGTGTCAGTGGATCTTGCTCAGCCCATCTTTCCGACGCTGGCTGCCTGGGCTATTTCTTAGCAAAGAGCTCTTTCATTTGAGGCGACGAAATTAAAATACCGCCGCCACCGCCCCCCACCCCCCACCCGGCGACTGCCTCCCGGGAGAAACCCAAACAAGCCCCATGGTGCCCAAACCCTTTCGATGCCGACAAGCCCGCCTTGGGTGCACGAGTGGGTGCTTAGCCAGCCTTTCCGGGGGTCGACCCCCGCCGCCGAGCGCACCCCCCACCACAACCCCACCCTACTCAACACACCACAGCCCGGTTCCTGCCCAGCTCCCGAGCGCCCGAGAGAACTTTTCCGAGGGCTAAGGAATTGGCCAGCTGGAGGAATGAGAAAAGTTCTGGGAAGGCGGCTGCACTCAGGATGGGTGGATGCCACCGGGCCTCCGTCCAGGCTGTCCCGTTAGGACGGGGCGACTGGTCACCTTGGAATCCCCTTTGCAGGTGACAGTGCCCCTCGGGGGTCGGCAGCCGCCGTGGGGAGCGCAATCTCTCTCTGCTGCTGGGGCACAGCGCAGGGCAAGCCCGAGTGTGGTCGCTGGGGGCTCGGCGCCCCCCGGCAGCGCGCCGCGGGAGGCTGCAGGGAGAGCCCTCGGCCTGGGGCTCCGGCAAAGCAAGTGTCTTCCCCGCGCCAGTCGCCAGGGGGGCGCAGGAGCAGCCTCCAGATGCGCCGCGGAGCTGAAAAGGCGAAGGACCGGGGCTGTGGGAGCGAGGGGCGCTCGGCGGGCAGCCGCAGCCCGGGCCCTTCGCAGGAGAAGGGACCGTGGGATCAACCCCGGCGGCCGGAGGGCGCGGGGAGCTGTCCGTTCAGCCCTGGCGCCCGCGGACAGGCACAGCCCGGGCCCCAGCCCGGCAGGCAACGGGGGCGACCGCCGGCTTCCCTGCAACTGCCTGGCGGACGCCCGGGAAGCCGCCCCCCGGCACCGCCGCCGCACCGCAGCAGAAGGGTGGGGAAAGGAACTCACCCAGCTCTGGTCGCCGACTAGAGGAGCCCGGTCGCCGGCTCTCGCCCTCCCTGAGACTGCAAAGTTGTGGGCTCGGCCCGGCTGGCTTGCAGCCTCCTCGCGCTTGGTTTCGGGGACTAGGCAGGTAGCGGGGATGCAGGAGGAGGGAGCAGGCAGCTGCTGGCCTCCCACTTGGGCGCCAGCGAGTGGGGGCCAGGAGGCAGCGGGGATGGCAGCTGGGTACCCCCCAACCCCGCCACCCCTCCCTCGGCTTCTGGGGGCGGTGCTCTGGCCATCCGCCTCAGCGTCGCGGACTTGCCCCCTCTGCTCCGGTCCCCTTGAGCGGGCTGGGCTGCCCTGCCTGACTTCAGCTGCGGGTTCCAGCTGGGAAATGCGATTCAGCCCTGATGTGAGCGCTCCAGCCATCACCCTGTCCTTCCCTCCCCTCTCCCAACAACCTCCTTGCTCCCTGCTCTGCTCGAACTGAAGGAAACCTGGAGGGTTGAGGACTCGGCTTGCCAAGGCAGCACCCTGGAAGATCATTTTCGTCTCCTCGGAAGAGCTGTGTACAGAGGGGCTGAGAGCGGGTCTCTAGGGTCTGTCTGCCCAGGTTTGAATATCCACCATTCACTACTATGAGATCTTGGGGCCCAGTTTTCTCATCTGTAAAATAAAGATGTGAGGATTAAATGACAATGTATGTAAAGCCCTTAAGCAGGGCCTGCCCAGGGTAAGCACTATTTGAGTCTTAGTTCATGATTATTGACACTACTTATTGGGCTCTTACTATGTACCAGGCACTGTGCTAATCCTTTAATGGAAGACAGCTTCATTAATCCTCTCATCATGATCTGGGAGGCTGGATGAGTCCCATTCTGGTGATGAGGAGGTTGAGGCTCAGGGAAGCTAAGTCCCATGTCTGAGGTCGCACTGCAGGTAAGTGACAGAGCCAGGATTTGAACCCAGTAGGAGCACTAAAGTTCTTGCTTTTGGCCACTGCACAGCCCAGCGTCATTTTGGGGCCCGGAGGCAGCTCTGATTTGGGAGAAGGGAGAACAACAGAGAGGTTCATCTAGAATAGAGCTTGAACCTGGAGCTTCTGCTTGGAGCCCCCCCTCCCCATCTCCCTGTTCCTACTTCCTTTCCCTTCTGTAATGCCACTAAGGTGGGTACTGGGAGGCACCAAGAGAGTCAAACTGGGGAGGGAGGCAGCAGAGAGAGTCTCAGAAACACTGCAGGAATATCCAAGCCTTCTATCTTCAGTTCCCTGGGTGTCATAGGTCACCTGCCCACCCAGCTCCACTCCTCTGAGTGAAGGTAAATAATTGCTTATTGCATCCCCAACTGGCTGATTACAATAAGAGCAATGCCTTAAAATGAGGGCTATATGCCTTTCAGCTCAGCCTCTATTTTTGAATCATCAGACACTGTTTTCTCTGTATTTTATCAACGTACATCAAAATAAAAAAGCAGCCAGGAAATCTTTTCATGTTCTAAAAGGATCTTCTATATGAGTAAAAGAATGGTTTGCTCCATGCTGGCCTCTGAGCATTTGGTAGCTCTAGGAGTTCCAGCAGCCCCAGGACAGACAGAAGGAAACACAAATGGCCTTTTCCCTTTGGAGCAGTTTTGTGTCACAGTCATGGCTGTTTGGGCTCTTTCACAGGCTCTGCCTGTCTCTCACACTGGCTTGGCAGGGAAGGAGCCTGGAGTGCTCGGTTAGGGCTATGCTGATTGAAGATCTTCATTCCCCCAGTACCTTGAGAGTTGGGCTGTATTTCTAATTTTATTTGCATATGGGTGTGCAGTGGGAAGGTGTGTGTCTGACTTTGTGTGTGTGAAGGGAGGGAGGGAGAGAGAGAGAGAAGCTAAGCGAATGTGGGAAGATAGTGGGGGAAGGGAATATTCAGCTAGGAAAGAGAAGGATATGAGTGTGGAAACACAAACCAACAAGGACAATTATTTATTTAGAAATATATGTCTCGGCACCTGTAGCTCAAGTGGCTAAGGCGCCGGCCACATACACCGGAGCTGGTGGGTTCGAATCCAGCCCAGGCCCATCAAACAACAATGACAACTGCAATCAAAAACTGGCTGGGTGTTGTGGCGGGTGCCTGTGATCCCAGCTGCTTGGGAGGCTGAAGCAGGAGAAAAGCCCAAGAGTTGGAGGTTGCCGTGAGCTATGACACCACAGCAATCTACCCAGGATGACAGCTTGAGACTCTGTCTCAAAAAAAAAAAAAAAAAGAAGAAGAAATATAGTTTATCAACAGAAAAGGATACTGAAGCTTCAGATCTAAAGCTAATGGTTCTTCAGTCCCCCTTAAGGAATAGAGCAAAAGGAAGTACAGCCAAGTATTGTTCTGTTTTTCTAAAATACATGCTCATCCTTGACAAAATCAATAGGGAGGTCAGCCTGAAACTTCACTTTGCTTCTGGCCCCATCAGAGGTAAGTAGACTAAGAATTTTATTTTATTTTTTTTCTGAGGAGAAGTTCTTTTTTTTTTTTTTTTTGCAGTTTTTAGCCGGGGCTGGGTTTGAACCCGCCACCTCTGGCTTATGGGGTTGGCACCCTACTCCTTTGAGCCACAGGTACCGTAAGTAGACTAAGAATGAGCTTTTTTTTTTTTTTTTTTGCCATTCACCAACTGTGTGATCTTAAGCAAGTCATTTAACCTGTTTGCTCTTGGCATTCTTATCCATTAAATGAGAATTATTATGTGGCTTTGTAGTGCTGACGATCAGGTGGGATAATGTCCTTTAACACCTCGATCCCAGCAGGAGATTGGACAGTGTTAGTTTCTCCCACTTCCTCTTAAGAGGGCTCTTAATCTTTATCCACAGGGCTGTCTTCTCTTTCTAGCTAAAATGAGAGCTTCAAGGACTATGTTGGAAATATTTGGGAGTCTCTTTCTTATCTCCTAATAGGATGATTTGCCCAGAGTGGACACCAAATAAAAGTGTACTAATTTATGAATTGACCCTAGTCTCTCTCAGAAAGGAAAGGCTATATTCTGAAATGTCTGGTGAGGACACATTTGCCGTTGATCTTGCCTCCTGTCACCACCCATCCTGCCTATAATCTCATTCCCTAAACAGTGTTGGAAAGTAACTTAGAAACCACACTCTTCATTGCCCTTGCCCTGTGTTCTTATGGTTGAACTGTGGCTGCATTACCAGGAGGTCCCAAGGGGGCAGGGACAAAAATATGTATCTCCTAGCTGCTGAGCACTTTCTTGGAGATATGCACCTTAAATCTTGCTGTTTGGTGGTGTTGTTTGGATGAAATGAATACCCTTCCAAGTAAAAATCATTCCATTTAGCCTCAATGTTGTGTACAAAGAAATTCTGTGAAGCAAGCAGCTTCTCCCTTGAATGAAGAACCCACCCCTTGTCTGCCAGGCCCTACAACTCTCCATGTGTTTTGGATGGGGACTCAAGGAGCTGCACCTGAAACCTAAGAAGGCTGGTGGGGTTTTTCTTTCATTCTCATGCTCTTATTTCAGATAGATTGGAATGAGATAGGCTGGGGTTTCAAGGTTAACTTGTGCTCTGAAATTAAAATTTTAATAGACATCCTTGGACCCGATGCTCTTTACCACTGACAGCAAGTCATAGCCAGGGGCAACCACAAATTGCTCCTCAGCCCTCAAAAGGCTTAATAAGATTCCAGCCCTGCCTGCCTGGATTTGAAAAACATGTAATCTTCATCTTAGCCGACCAAATACATGAAAGTCAGATTATCACAGAGTTTCTATTTGGAGGTGGTAATTTTCTTTGCTAACTATGTCTTCCTTTTCACAGCAATAACATTGCTTTGAAATAATAAAGTACTTTGCAGGTTACAAAGTACATCCACAAAATTAAAATTTCATTTCATGAGTCTCTCAACAGCCATGTAAGCTAGCTGGGGCAAGAATATTAAACCCATTTTTCTTATGAGGAAACCGAGGTTCAAAGATTTGCTGCATGTTAATTTGCAAGGCTAGCCTATGTTCAATTTGAAATGTGGTTTAATATGCAGTCATCTCATTGATACTTCTGGAGCATGTCACCTGCATAAACGAAGCAGGTATATAACATACTCTCCCAGAGTGAAAGACCACCTGATCGCCCTTTATCGACAACTGCTCTGCTCATTGTCTTGTGTCCTATCTAGTCTGCTGTATTTGTTCTCGACAGCACTTCCCACCTGCTGACATAGTATGCATTTATGTGTACTGTTTATATCTCCCCACTAGAATGTCAATTCCATGAGAGCAGGATTTGGGCTGTTTTATTCACTGCTGTATCCCTAATGCCCATAGCATTAGGTCTGGCTGGCACATAATAGGTGCTCAGCAAATGTTACTTGGATGCTTGAATATAATAGCCCTGAATAAACACGAGTCTGCAGCACATTAATCAGATGCCCGCAGCACTCTGCTGTTTGTGGTGCCAAATTTGGGGAGTGTGTGATTGGGTGCAGAGATGCTCAGCATCACATATCAGTGTTGAAACAGTAGGTCGGGATGTCACACTCAGGGTGACAAGTAACTCCAGAGGTTTCCCTGGTGACTGGTGCATCAATGTGGAAATCTTGGCTCAGCTTGGAGGGGCCCCCTTTGGAGTGGCCAGGCTGTGGAAGAATGGATTTGCTGTCTTACCAATTAGCCTTGGTTTTCAGAGACCACTTAGGCATTCCTGATGGGGATGCTTATGCCTGTGGACCAGCATGCATCTCTACAGAAGTGATGCCGGCAGGACTAATTGGCCCCTTTATCTCAGAGCGGGATGCAGGCAGTGGGAGAAGAAGGAAGAGGAAGAGAGCAGAGAGAAGAAAAGTGGGATGAACCAAGAGAAGAAGAGGGGAAAGGAGAAAGGAAAGAAAAGGAAAGGGGCTGGTGAGAGACTTGTGCTCATTTGTCTGACACATCGCAGTTAACGTCTTCATGATGGAGGAAGCTCCGGAGGCACAGAGTGAGATCAGCTGTCTACACTGAGAGCCCTGCAATGCCAGGTGTCCAGGATGGGAGGGAATGAGGCAGAAGGTTGACATCTCAATTACAGGAAGAGGGGGTGAGACCAGGGGAGTGTTTGGAGACCTCTCAGATAGGTTGTTTTGGTCATAGAGCAGCAGACAGCACAAACCCCATGCACTTGACCCCTCCTTCCTCCCATCCCTCTGTCCCCCCAGAAATGGCCCAGGGCCCAGAAGAGACACAGTGTAGTGTGATGAAAAAGGGACAAGCTTTTGGTGTCTGTTGAACTGAGCAATGCCTGTTTCCCCACTCACTTACTGTATGACCTTGAGCAAGTTCCTTAGCTTCTCTGAGCCTCAACTTCCTTCTCCATTAAACGGGAATTTTAGCTAACTTGCTAAAATTCTAAATTTTGCTGAATCTGTCCTGAGTTTTAAAGAACAGTGATATCAACTCCATAGCACCTGCCCTTTCCACCTGATACATGTACAATGACCCAGGTTTCAGCCGCCTCATAATCCTGCTCACTGCATAGCACTTCCTACCTCTAGGAGCATCTTGTTGGTCTGCATGTCTGTTTGCTTTAGTTCCTGTTTCCTTCTGATAGACTGTCAACTCCCAAGGGCAGGGACTTACCTGTCAGCTTTGTGTCTGTGGCTTAGACCCAGCACAAAGCCTCGGCACAGTGGGTGCTCAATAAGTATTTGAATAAATAAATTATAAGTCCCTCAAAACCTGACCTTTAAAAACAAGGCTAGAGAGAGCAATGCATAAACAGAATTCAACTAAATAAAGATTCATATTTATTGACACCTCATCCATGAAAGGCAGATAAGGGCCAGGGCCTACATATTGGTTATTTTATTTAATCCTTAAAATAACCCTGCCTAATGAAGGTCTGACTTCACATACACAGGCTCAGAGTGGTTAAGAGATTTGCCAAGATTGCAAAGCTTTCTGACAGTAGAAGTAAAACCCATGTCACTTGATTCCAAAGCCCACGCCTCATTCAAGGTGGTCCTGTATCTCTCTTACATCAGCACTCATGAAGTCACAGACATAAACAGCCTATTATCTTTATAGGCTCTATTATGTTGAGCCTATTGTGGCCTTTGCATACAATAATAGGAGAGGAGAGTGGGATGGCATGGGGAAGTAGATTTAATAAATACAGGCTTGTAGAAAGGGGATGGAAATGCCAGCGGGACCAGAGGACGCAAAGGAGTCAAAAGAAAGGGTCCAGAGAGTATTCAGAGAGCGCTATGCAGAGAGTTCTGGGCTAAAATGATCTGGGTTCAGATTTCAATTCCACTAGTCACTTGTGCAACCTTGAGTGAGCCAGTTGCCCTGTGTCTCAATTTCCTCATTTATAAGAGGGTTAATTACAGCTCACACTTTATAGGGTTGTTACATAGATTAAAAGATAAAGAACTTGGAAAAGTGGCTGGCATAGTCAGCATTAAATATGTGATAAGTATTATTAATTATGCTTAGGTTCCATGGCATATGATAGAAATCCTCAAAGAATAGTGGTTTAAACTGCAATAAATGAAGTTTAAGAGGGTCCATCTAGAGCTGGTATGGAGTCTCCACAATTATGCAACACCCATCCTGAGCACATTGCTTCATGGTCCAGAATGGTTGCTTCTCTCCCAACCATCATGTCCGTATTCTGGCCAGCAAAAAGGAGGAAAGGAGAAAGAACAGGCTTCTCTCTTTAAAGACATTTCCTGGAAGTTGCACATAATGCATGCATGCATTTACCTCTCTCTTTGGTCAGAATTTGGCCACATGGCTACACCCACTATGGGTCACGCTGTAACCCTCTCAGATTTGAGAGTTGTGTTGAGAAAGAAGAAGAGGGAAATGAATTTAGAAGATAACATGTAGCTCTTCCTTCTACCATGGAAAAGTTTAGACACATATGAATTATCCTGACCCCTAGGCCTCAGAACTGCAGCAGGATTTTTTTGGTTCATGGTGAGTCAAATGGGGCTACTGCCCTCTGCCCTTTTTTGCCTTCCTACTGATCTTTGCTTTCTTCTCGGCACTTCTCCTCACAGAACAGGCCCAGGAAAGGCAGCTCCAGCCTGTTGAAGCCTTGACCCTTGAGTAAACATGGACAGTGAATGCTGGAAGTGGACTTGATCAGTGTCCCAGACCATCGGGTCAGCTCAGTAAGCTTGAAATCTGGCCCCAGATGAAAGAGAAGGGGAGACAGAAAAGATTCACTTTAAATATTTTTTATTTTGTGTGATCATATGGCAATATGTTTTGTAAGAAAATACACGAACAATGTTAATTAAAAGCAAAGCAGAAATCTTTTTATCTTAAACCCAGAGGTAATTATCATTAACATTTTGTAGATGGCTTTCAATCTTTCATCTATTCAGATTTATTCCCCTTAATTACAAATTTGGGCTCACATCTTTATTCTTTTTTATAGTCAGCTTTCAAAATTCAGCAGGAGGAAGACGGTGCTTCCATGTTGACAAATACATCTCCCAAACATAATTTTTAATGGATAGCTCGTATGTCCCTTTTACCGAAGTGATACTGTTCAGTAGAAGTGCACCAAAATTTGGCTTTGATTTTAGTATCTAGTCAAGTATGCGCTTGAGCTTCACCTTCATCTTGGCCTTAGCTTTAGCCTCTGAAAGCCTGAATAGACAAGTTCAGACGTCAGCATCGTTTCTGGATTCCCTGGACTTGTGCATGCCCCATGATCCTGTGGCAGTGTTATGTGGCCTTTGCATACAATAAGCACAGTAACCTCGGTTATACATATATAGCATACCGTTCAAATGTGCTGTAATAATCCCTTTCAAATATAGACAACTTTGTAGATGGGACTTGTAATGAATATCTTCTTTTTTTTTTTGTGGTTTTTGGTCGGGGCTAGGTTTGAACCCGCCACCTCCGGCATATGGGACCGGTGCCCTTCTCCTTGAGCCACAGGTGCCGCCCTGTAATGAATATCTTCTTTCATGCTCTACGGATTGAAATTCTCAAAGAATAAACGTATATTGATTATTACAAGAGTAAAATGCTATAATCACTCACAGTGATTTTAAATATTGTCCCTTCTATGTACAGAAATAATTTTTAAGAGACTTCAAGGGTTTAAATGTAGAAGGAAACATATTGACAGCTAATATAAATATTGAAAAAGCATGTTAGCTAGATACTTTTAAAAGGTTCTTTTGAGGCAATATTAATAAAATATTAAGGATGTGTGCTGTAGCTCACACCTGTAATTCTAACACTCTGGGAGGCCAAGGCAGGAGGATCCCTTGAGCTCAAGAATTTGAGACCATCAATGAATCCCCAACAATAAAAAAAAAAAAAAAAGAATTTGAGACCAGCTTGAGCAAGAGCAAGACTTTGCCTCTACTAAAAATAGAAAAAAATTAGCTGGATGTAGCGGCAGGCACCTGAAGTCCCAGATATTCAAGAGGTGGAAGCAGGAGGATTGCTTGAACCCAGGAATTTGAGGTTGCTGTGAGGTATCTCTAGCCTGGGCAACAGAATGAGATTCTGTCTCAATAAATAAATAAATAATAAATAAAACATTAAAATAACAATATGAGATTAGATTACTTCAAGGTCTAATTTTTGTAGAATTGTTTGGGATACTAACATTCATGACACTAAACAACATAATGTTTTTAAACCATATACGGGTTTATTTATTTTGTTCAATTTAGGTCATATGTCTTTTTTAGAAAGTCCTATTTGAAATTCTTTACATCTTTTTTTGTTTGTTTATTTGTTTTTGAGACAGAGTCTCACTTTGTTATCCTCAGTAAAGTGCTGCGGCATCACAGCTCACAGTAACCTCAAACTCTTGGGCTTAAAGGATTCTCTTACCTCAGCCTCCCAAGTAGCTGGGACTACAGTCACCCGCCACAACATGGGGCTATTTTTAGAGACGAGGTCTCACTTTGACTCAGGCTGGTCTTGAACTCATGAGCTCAAGTAATCCACCCACCATGGCCTCCCAGAGTGCTAGGATTACAGGCATGAGCCACCGCGTCTGGCATAATTCTTTACATCTTACAAAGATAACATAAAAACAGGATGTCAGCTTAACCGGTCTCATAATTTCATAAAGTGGAAAACCTCTAAAACCACACATAATAATATCCATGGCAAATTGTATTTAACCCAATGTAGAATATAAAGAACATGAAAAAAAGAAGAGATTATTAGAAAAAGTCAAGTATTACATTGCTCCACCATTACCAGTCATAAGTAAGCATCAATTCATTAAAACAAATGTGCATAATTCATAATACAAGAGCAATCTAGCCACTGCTAGCACTAAGAAAATATTATTCTTTCACTATAATGTTAAATTAAAAATTTTTTTTTAATTTCAGATTGACATGAGGGTACAAATGTGTAGGTTACATTGTTTTCCTTTCTAAGGTAAAGTTCAAGTTGTAGTTGAGCCCTTCAGCCAGGGGGCTTAGTGAACACCCTGCTACAATGTTAAATTGTTAGACAGTAACAATGAAATGTACCAATAGGGAAACCGTCATCACAAAAAAATCCCTCATAAAATGTTAGGTGTATTCCTTTATCAAAGGCATTTGCTCTGTGAAGGTGATATTAGGCATTGGTGTGGGCTTTTGCTGAATACTGATACTAACACTTGACCACCTGGCAGTCAGCCAAAGTACGTGTTGCATGAATCTCTAACTTTAGATTATTTCCAGTTTCTCACTATTATTAGCAGCATTGCAATGAATGTCCTATCACAAACAACTCTGTTGGGCCCTATGATTATTTCCTTGGGTGAATTCCAAGAAGAAAAGTGGCCAGATCAAAAGGATCCCTACTGCCAAACCACCCTCCAGAAAGTTCATACCAGCTCCCCTCACACAAGTGGAGTAGGTTGGAATGACAGGCTTGTATCCTGGTTCCTTACAGGTCTGGGACCTGCATTCCCAGCCCTCCATGATGGGGGTGGGTAGAGAAGAGCATCCTTCAGCTAGCCCCAGACACACCCAAAAGCTCATAATTATGATCACAGCTACAATTTATTTTGTGTTTACCTTGTTTCAGACATTGTGGTAGACCCTTTAGGTACTTTTTGCATTTCAATCCTCACAATGATGGACAAAGTAAATATGACTCATCTCATTTTATAGATAAGGGAACTGAAAGTCAAAGAGTTGGGCGGCCCTGCTTTTAGCCCTACTGGAAGTCTCCAGAGGCCTGGCCAGGCAACAGCCTGCAAGCCTATTCCTGCGGTAATTGAAACCTGCAAGGTCCAATCCCTATGACTCCAACTGTTCTGCTCCTTGAGGGATAATGGAGTCTCTTGTTCTCTTAGCCTGAGTCAGTTTCCACCCAGGGCTTAAAGGTAGAAAAGAAGGTAAAAGGCCAGTGCCTATGATCCTGCTCTGCTCTGCATTAGGCATGTCAGATGCATGCATATATGTCCTGTCCATGGCTTCTCAGTTAGTTTTGAAGGAAAATATGCCAGAGCCTGTCTTCCCCAAGTGAACTGCCTGGAGTGTGTGTGTGTGTGTGTGTGTGTGTTGTAACTCAGATTTAACAGTGCCAGGAACTGGTGAAGAGTGTTGTTCACTGCGTCCTCCACCACAGCTGGTTGCCAGGTGACCACTCAAGGGATAAGGAGTATCTACCACTTGCCAGGGACTTTATGTGCATTGTCTCGTGTGAGTCTCAAACCACTAGGTGAGATATCTCCATTTGACTAAAGAGGAGCCAGTGGCTTAGGAAGATGCCCAATAGCTTACAGCTGGTAAATGCTGAAGAACTCGTCTACTAGCCCAGGGTAGTAGATGCTCAGGACATGTGCATGTGGTGGATGGGAGGATGAATGGATCGTACAGGGCCCTGCATGGTGAAACCATAGGAGACAGACTGCTACAGACCCTCTTTGTGAGCCAGGTTCTCTTGGGCAGGAAAGAAGAAGGCAGGACCTGAGCCACGATGAAGGCAGGAGTCCTGTCTGTGTTCATTCTCTCAGGGGAGAGATGTTGTATCTAGGGCTGTTGGTCAGGTTCTGCACTCTACAATTCCAGGGAGCATCATTTTCACACTTGTCATCGTATATGTAAATGATTATTGTCTGTTTTCCGATAGATGGCAGTAAAGCATCTTGAGTTAAGGGCACCTTTTTCTGTGCAAAGGCACTGTTTGGGCTAGTCACAGAGCTAGGTGCATCTGTCTACCAGCCCTGTAAGCTGCTGAGAGGTTGCCTGACACCCCCCTCCTTTTTCTTACCCCTCTTTGCCCCAGGGTCTTAGTGGGGAGTTTAGAGGAGAATGCCATTAGACCCAGAAAGTCCCAACTGCATTCTTTGTTCCAGTGAAGGTGACATTTGTGAGGTTTGTGTGGTTCAAGTCCCGGCTCCTGTATTTCCTAGTGAGTGGTCTTATGCAAGTGACCCAAAAGTTACAGGTTCTTTGCACTCCCTTCTCTCCTAAAAAGAGTGCAGTGATAATCCCTGCCCTTGGGGTTGTGATGAACAAATGCTAGCCTGACTATGGACATGTGTCACCAGCTATAAAACACCCCTCTCCATGAGTGCTCTCCATTGATGAAATGAAGAACTCATTTTCACTGATCTGGGGAGGATAAGCTGCACCACTGGGGGAAGGGTGGGCTGTAAACCACATGGCTCCAGCTTTGTCACCCCACCCCCACCTAATCTTCTCTCCTGGGTCTCTACCTCTGTTCCATCCCCAGGCGTTGCTTTGGCCCATTTCGTCCAATCTCCTCAGTATAGTGCCTCAGTTGGCCAGTCAAAAATATTTCCTAAGCATCTTCTTGGCTCTGTGCAAATCTCTGCCTGCAAGTTGCCTCCAGTCCTGTGAGGGCAATACAGTTAGCATAGTTGCCATCTTGTTTCTGAGTCAGACTTCATCCCATTCCTCTAGGACCCTGAGGAGGGAAAAGGCCCTACCAGGTCCTCCCTTTCTAGTTCCTAGGCCAGTGCATTCCTGGGCACTATCACTGGCCCCTATCTTTGTAGATACTCTCCAGGGTCTAGACCGAGAGAGGCTTAGCTGGGCTTTTCCCTGCCCTCTCATACTAGGGAAGCCTCACAAAGGGAAACCTAGAACAACAACACTAGGGGTTTCATTTAGGATTTGAGTTGGCTGTGAAGGGACAAGAAACCTAAAATAATAGTGGCTTAAATGAGACAGACTTGCAGTTCCTTCCAATGAAAATGATGTCTGGAAGCAGGCATTCCAGAGCCACTCTACAGAGCCAGGAGGGACGCAGCCCCTTCCCAGTTCCCTCTCCCATCATCCCTCAGATGTGGTCTTCACCCTCATGGTGGAGGTGTCAATTCAGATGTAGAAAAGCCCTTTATGAGATCAGGACCCAGGCTTCTTCTATTACATGTCATTTCCCCATCATTCTTACTATGCAGCTTCCACCTCATGGTCTAAAAGAACTGCTCAACCTCCAGCCATTGAGTCTGCATCCCACCAGCAGGAAATAGGGGAAAAAGTATCAGCAAGGGTATAACTTCTTCCTCTTAGAAAATTCCCTGGAAATTACTCATGATACTTCCATTTTCCTCCCACTGGTTAGAACTTAATCACATGAGCATATCTAGATGCAAAGAAAGTTGGGAGATGGGTTTTTATTCCAGGTGACCTTGTGCCTAGCTAAGAAGTGTGAATCCAATTCCTAAGGAAAGAGAAGAGAATAGTTATCGAGAAACCTTGAGAATCCTCTACCACATCTTGATTATGAGGTACCATCTCCTGCCTCCAGAGAATGTCTCTGCAAGCTCAAATTAACTGAGACAATAGCCCAATAACTATAACACCACAGCAGAAGAATTATGCAAATACGGTAATGGGGTAATTTCCTCTTTGCATGTAAATGGCATTTGTGTTCTGTTGTGATTATCAACCCAGCCCACAGTCCTGTGTCTGCCAGACCATGTATCGCAGCGCCTCCCACATCACTGAGACACCCCCATCACTGCCTCCTCCCTCTAGTATGAAATGCGAAGGCCCGAGGAGAAAAGAGGGGGAGGCCCTGTGACAGCAGCAGCCATACAGCGGGGACAGGCAGCGGTTGCCTTGGTGAGTTGGGTAAAGAGGTTTCTAGAATGCTGCTAAATGTATTTTCCTGACCTGTGCCACCCCTCTTTCCTGCTCCGGAGGCACCTCTCGGGAGCTGAGGTCCCTTACTCTCACCTTATTCTCTGCTCTTCCTGTGGGCAGGGAGTAGGGAGCCCTCGGGCAGGGGGTGTGGGTGAGGGATGGGCGCTACCAGGGACTGAGCCCCCAGGTGTTTTCCTGTGCATCCTCACGGCAGCCCTTAGGAGCCCAGTTCCCATTTGATAGATCAAGTCACCGAGCCTGACAGCTGCCACATCGTTGGTCCTGGTCACCAGCTGGCAGGTGGCAGCCCTGGGACCAGAACCAGCTCTCTGACTCTGCAACCCGAGACACCTTTGTGAGTT
The DNA here is from genome assembly GCF_027406575.1 of Nycticebus coucang. Taxonomy (NCBI): domain Eukaryota; kingdom Metazoa; phylum Chordata; class Mammalia; order Primates; family Lorisidae; genus Nycticebus; species Nycticebus coucang. The sequence continues at coordinate 108,282,105 of NC_069788.1, read as the reverse complement.
ATCTATCCCAGACAGGGTTCTGGTGACATTTTAAGCAGGCTACCAGATTACAGAGATGTTTGGGGGAAAGAGGATGTGCGCAGCACTGACTATCCCTACCAGCTTTTCAGGGACAAGTTTGGAGCAGGGAGAGATAATCTGACCCTGCTGGTAACGTTGGCAGCAAGCCCCTACCCTGGTTATAGTGTGGGTGGCCACTGGAGACTGAGGGCTGTGGCATCATTGCCAGCCCCCTGCCCTGTCTGCCCCCATTTTTCCCAGGCAGCTTCCACGTCACCCTGAAACCTGATCTTCAGGGACACTTGCTCTGCCCCCTCTCTGAACTGTCCTAGCCCAGAAAAATCATCCCTGCTCTCGGCAACGGGGGCCTCACCCCCATGCTTTCAATTCCCTCATCCCTCCCCTGGGTTCCTGGCCTGGTCTGCTCTAGTCACATCTTCCTCTTTCCCCATTCCTAAGTCCAGGATGCTAGGTCAGGGCAGCCCCTGGGGGTGTGAAAAGGGAAGGGTGCCTTCTGCCTTAAGAGGCCTGGCTTGGCAGAGAGTCCTGCAGTGGGGGGCTTGTCTGGGCAGCCTGCTAGGATTCTCCCACACTCCCCTTCCCTTCCAGCTCCACTCAGCAGCCTGAGAGATGGGGAGAGAATGGGAGGACAGTTAAGGTGCTAAGGTTGTCCTGAGCCACCACCTGGAAACAGGACATGAGAAGCAGAGCTGGACGTTCTGAAAGTTTGCTTGTATACACTTGCTCCTATGCGCAAACACACACTCCCTTGTACTCACACACGCATACTCATGCACACGTATACCCGCTCACCTGCACACCTCAGTCCAAACTCTTCTAGGCAGTCCGCTCTTACAGTTGAGCTATGAGCGCTGAGGTCAGACAGAGACATGGAGTTTTCTTTTACAGCTTGCATCATGGTTTTTAAACAATGGATTCTCATTTTCAGAAGGCCTTACCTGAGATTTGATCCAAACAAAGATGCCATAAATGCAGTGACTTCTCCCTGCAGCCCCACCCCCCTGCTCCCAGTCTCTCTCTCTTTTTTTCTTTTTTTGACACAGAGTCTCACTTTATTGCCCTTAGTGGAGTGCCATGAAGTCATAGCTCACAGCAACCTCAAATTCCTGGGTTTAAGCGATCCTCCAGCCTCAGTCTCCCCAGTAATTGTGACTACAGGTGCCTGTCACATCATCCAGCTAGTGCTCCCAGTCTCCAGTTCTCCTCCCTAAGGACAACCGTTGCCACCAATGGTTGCATCCCCTTTTAGAGTTGGTCTGCAGATGAGAGCCTCTGTGGGGCCGTATGCGTGTACACTCGTATGCAGCAGCCCCCTGGTGTGCTGGCACACTGCTCTGAACTCTGCTTTCTTCTCCATTGATGTACCTTGGTATTACTCAATATTCATGCTCACAAAGAGCCTCTCCTTCATTTTGTTGGAACAGGGTCTCTCCGTGTCGCCCAGACTGGAGTGCAGTGGCGTCAGCGTAGTCACAGCAACCTTGAACTCCTGAGCTCCAGAGATCCTCCTGCTTCAGCCTCCCAAGTAGCTGGGACTACAGGTCTGAGCTACCTGACTGGTTCCTCCTCCTAACGACTCCATAGTGTGACTTCACGGCATCCCATCCTGTAGCTGCACTGCCATTTATGTAGGGGGTCCTATTGGCAGAGCACAGACCATGTTCCTGCTTTGCTGCTGTCACTTAGGGTTCTTCAGCAAGTGTCCCTGTCCAACGGTGTGCACATCTGTCAGACTGTGTATGAATGAGTGGCTGCCCGGTGACTCTGTCCTCTCATCCTGATCTATCTGAGTCAGATGACCCTGGAGGTGGCAGTGCATGCTGAGTACCGACAGTAGCCTCCATCAGTGTCAGCTGTGAGGGGAGAAGCAGCTGGAATGAGGAAGGGTGAGGGAGGGTGAGTGAGGGGTGGAGGCTGGCAGCCCCCTCCTCAAGGCCACCAAGAAGAGATCACAGGAGCCTCAGCGCAGGAAATCCCCTGCCTGTGCGGTTGGGCCCCACCAGTGCAGGTGCCACAAGGAGAAAACGCAGGGGACAGGGGTCAGGAGGCGCAGCCCTGGAGGAGCTGAGTGAGGAGCAGGCCGGGCTTTCTTGCTGAGTCATTCCCACAGGAGCAGGGAAAGGGAGGGCAGGAGGAGGAGAGAGACAGTGTACCTTGTGCCTGCTCTCCCACCTCTCTCTCTTTCCCCTCTCTCTCACACACACATGCACTCACGTGCTCTGTACACCTCCTAGTTTCAGGAGAGGAGACCCTCCCAGCAGAGAGAGGCTCACTCCTCTCCAGATGGGAAGACTTTGGAGACAGAAGGAAGTCAGCCCTGTGACCTGCGCAGCTGTCTCCCCTGCTCCTCCTCCTCCCCCCGCCCCCTGCCTGCCCCCAGGGTGACCAACCATCTCAGATGGCCCTGGACTGAGGGGATCCCCAGGAGGGCACAGGTTCACATTGGTCACCCTACTGCCTTTCCCTTCTGTCCTCACTGTACAGCAGCCCCACTCTGCTGTGAATCAGCCCTGCCTGGCCCCTCGAAGGGCAAAAGCTTTCCTGGCTCTGTGGTGGTGCTTTGATGCCACAGACTTTTGTGACAGGTCCCTGTGCTGCTGGGGATAGTGGTGTCTGAGGCCAGGCAGGGGCCTAGCTGTGGCAGGGACTGACTGCATGGACGTGTCTGTTTCCTTTCATGAAAAGCCACTTCTTACCTCGGAACAAAATCTTGTCTTAGACCCACCTGTTGTCTGATGCTCTGTGCCCTTCCAGGCGTAGTTCTATTCTCATGGATCTGGTTTATGGAAAGGTCTGAACTTGACAGGACTCAAAGAAGAAACATTTCTGCCTTGTCTCTAATCATAGCCTTCAGCCATGCTTGGTCAAATCTCTTCTTCTGTCCCTGAATGATATTCCTGGCAGATTGCTGACTTTCTGGTCACCTTCAGTTATTACAAATCCAGGTTAGTTTAGTCCGATGGATGTGAAAGTTAAATATCATGTGAAATTGTAGGAAGACCCCACCACCACCCTGCCATGTGCCATCAGCTCCAAGCAATGGGGAGGCAGGAGCTTCTCCCCCCATCAGCATCCTTCCATTCCAGGATTCGAGGCTGGTGTGTGCTGGGTTGGGGAGAGCCGGAAGGCAGTGGCCAGAGGTCTTGTTCTCTTGGTCAGCACTGCCTAGTGATCAGTGCTTTCTGGGGACAGGCTTCTGGGGTGCATGGTTGAGTGTTGGGGGGGAGGGCTACTCTGGTTAGATTTTCCCAGCCCCCACTCTGCTGCAGCCCTGGAGGCCCACCACTGAAATTCCTCCCTGGACCTTCTCCAGTGTTCACTGAGCCCACAGGAAACTCATGCACCCTTGCCCAGCCACCTCTGCTGCCTCTGGCTCTGCCTCAGTCCATTCTTCTTTCCATTTATGCCTCCCTTGGGCCATGAGACAGGTCAGCCATGGCATGCCAGCCCTCCCTCACATGCTCCCTCTCTACTTCTGGGAGGGGGGAGGGTAGAGCCAGAGCCCCCCTCATCTGGAAATGGGGTGGCCTCATGGTCATGCAATCTGTACAGTTGGCCGGGGCCTCACACCCAGAAGTGCCTACACTTGCTATATGCTCTTCTGTCTAGAAATTCTTTCCAAATTTTTAAACTAAGAGCAACTCCTCTTCATTTTACACTGGGTCCCCTAAATGATATACCTGGCCCTGCCTGAGACTGACCGCTCTAACCGTTCTCGTCTGAGGACGGTGGGAGTGGAGAGAGCATTGGCAATGCCCCCAGAAGGTACTGCACTCCACAGCAGTTTTCTCCTCTCTTTCCACTGGGTGAAAACGGTGGACACCATGTTGTCCTGCTTTGGGTTCCAGTCACCAACTTCCAGCCAATAGGATCCGAACATTGTATAAACGCCACCGTCCTCTGACTTCCAAACACTCCCTACCTAAACAGGAAATGAATAGACTCAGATCATGTGCTTTTGTTTTTTACAATGAAATTGTGTTGTACATATTGTTTTATAACCTTCTTTTTTTCTTTTTTTTGCAGTTTTTGGCTGGGGCTGGGTTTGAACCTGTCACCTCTGGTATATGGGGCTGGCGCCCTACTCTTTGAGCCACAGGCACCACCCCTAACCTTCTTTTTTTTCACTAACAATATATTGTAAGCATATTTTCAGGTTGAAAATATTCACCTACAATCTAATTGTCAGCACCTGTTTCAGGTACATACTGCTACATAACAAACTACCTGAAAACCCAGTGGTTTAAGTCAATAATGATTTATTGTTTTTCACTGTTCTCTGGGTTGATCAGACAGTTCTGACCATCCATAAGAAACATAGCATCCAGAGAGAAAAAACTGGGTTCCAGTCTTAGCTGAGCCATTTCCGGCTTGTGTGACCTTGGACAAGTTTTTGAACCTCAGTTTCCTCTTCTGTAGAGTTATAGACAATAATAGTGATCTCTCCCTTATCTGCAATATTTTCACTAAATGAGAACTATAATAATAGTATCTGGGTGGCAGGTATGGCTCAAAGGAGTAGGGCACTGGTCCCATATGCCGGAGGTGGCAGGTTCAAACCCATCCCCGGCCAAAAAAAGAAAAAAAAAAAGTAATAGTATCTACCTTGTAGGGTTGTGAAGGGATTAACTTACCTGTTAATTCAGGTAAGTATAACAAATGTTAGCTATTACTATTGTTGTTGTTATTACTTGGAAGTGCCTTGGCAAGGAGCTAGGGGCAGGGAGTTCGCTGGCTCTCCTGCTCATCACAGTGTGAGGCACTAGAGGGAGAGAGGATTTCTGCTCTGAATAGAAAGATCTGAAAGGAAAAAGTGAACAGAGCTGAGAATATTAAGCATTGTTCAGCCAGAGGGGAATTGAAGGCCAGGAAAGAGTGATTTCATTGCAGCCTAAAGGCACTTAGTAATTAGCTATCCTGTCCTGCAAACTTAACATGCAGGTGAGGAAGTCAGGGGCCATATACATGCAGAAGCCGGTAGTACCAGCTTAGGAGCGCCAGCCAACTCATGCCCCAGGAGTGTCCACAGCCTCTATTCCTGCTCACTCCACCACAGGAGCCCTTTGGGATGTTTCAGGGAACCAAGGCAGCCTCTTTGAGGAATAGGAGAATCTATATCAGGGAGCCCAAATCTAGATCCTGATGGTTTTCCAACCCCAAATGTTTTATTTCAATTCTTTCATTTTCCCTTTCAGCAATTCTGATATGTAGAGGCTCATGTCCTTGTGTCTTTTTTTTTTTTTTTTTAAACATTACATAATATTTAAAACAAACAGAAAGGCCAGGCAGGGTGGCTCATGCCCATAATCCCAGCACTCTGGGAGGCCGAGGCAGTAGGATCACTTGAGCTCAGGACTTTGAGACCAGCCTGAGCAAGGGTGAGACTCCACCTCTACTAAAAATAGAAAAATCAGCTGGGCATTGTGGTGTGCACCTGCAGTCCCAGCTACTCGGGAGGCTGAGGCAAGAGGATTGCTTGAGTTCAGAAGTTTGAGGTTGCTGTGAACTATGACACCACGGGCACTAAAAAACTAAAAAACAAACAAACAAAAAGATATAAAAAATAATACACCAAAACTGTGTGCTCTTGTCACCAGCTAATACAGTCAAATTGTCCTTGATGTGGGTCTCGTCACCTTCTCCTCCCATCTCATAAGAGGTAACCACTCCCCTGAACCTAGGTGTTAATCATACACATGTACTTTTTGAAAATTTCTCAAATACATAAGTCATTCTTATGTATTTGACAGAAAAGATGCCTGGCTTTATAGAGATTTGAGTTCAGGGAAATTAGGCAAGAAAAAGAAAGAAGGGACAACCAAATTGGAAAGGAAGGAGTAAAACTGTATCTGTTTGCACATCACAGGCTCTTACATAGAGAAGCCCTTAAAGAATCTATAGATAAAGCAAAGACTACTAGAGCTAATAAAAAGTTCAATACAATTTTAGGATATAATATCAGTATACAAAAATAAGCTGCATGTCTCTATACTAGGAATGAAGAATATGAATACCCCAGAGACATGGCAAGAGCTCACACCGCCTTCTTCCTGAGTGCAGGGAAAGGCTTTCAGTCTTTCATCATTCAGTATGATGTTAGCTGTGGGATTTTAATATATTCCTGTTATAGACCCAACAGTGTTCCCCCCAAATTTGTATGTTGAAGCCCTAACCCATAATGTAATTGTACTTGGAGATAGGGCCTATTAGGAGGCCATAAAGGTTAAATGAGGTCATAAGGAGGGGTCTTAATCTGATAGAACTGATGTCCTTATAAGAGACACGAGAGGTTTCTTTCTCTCCACAGGAGCACAAAGGCCAGGCCACATGAGGACACAATGAGAAGGTGGACTTCGGGCCTGGTGCTCGAAGTGTAATCCTAGCACTCTGGGACGATGAGGCAGGTGGATTGCCTGAGCTCAGGAGTTCAAGACCAGCCTGAGCAAGAGCAAGACCCTGTCTCTAAAAATAGCCAGACGTTGTGGTGGGTGCCTCTGGTCCCAGTTACTAGGGAGGCTGAGGCAAGAGGATCGCTTAAGCCCAAGAGTTGGAGGTTGCTTTGAGCTATGATGCTACGGCCCTCTACCAAGGGTGACAAAGTGAGACTCTGTCTCAAAAAAAAGGTGGGGGGAAGGTGGTCTTCTACAAGCCAGGAAGAAAGACCTCACCAGAAACGAACTCTGATACCTTGATTTTGAATGTCTGGACTATGGGAGAGGGAGAAAATAAATATCTGTGGTTTAAGCCACTTAGCATATGGTACTTCGTTATGCCTCAGCAAACTAATGTAATGCCCTTTATCAGACTGGGAAGTTCCCTTCTGTTCCTAGTTGGTTGAATTTTTTTTTTTTTGAGACAGAGTCTCTCACTTTGTCACCCTGGGCAGAGTGCTGTGGCATCATAGCAACCTTGAACTCTTGAGCTTGACTAATTCTCTTGCCTCAGCCTCCTGAGTAACTCAGATTACAAGCATGCACCACTATACCTGACTAGTTTTTCTATTTTCAGTAGAGATGGGGGTCTTGCCCTTGCTCAGGCTGGTCTTGAACTCCCGAGCTCAAGTAATCAACCCACCTTGGCCTCCCAGAGTGCTAGGATTACAGGCATGAGCCACCACGCCCGGCTGTTGAGTGTTTTTTAATCGTGAAAGGGCCCTGGATATTTTCAAATGCTTTTTTTGCATCAATTGAGATGCTTATATGATTTTTTTCTTCAGTCTTTTAACATGGTGTAGTACATTGATTAATTTTCAACTGGTGAACCGTGCTTGTAATTCTGAGATGAATCCTACTTGGCCGTGGTATATAATCCCTTACATGTGCTTCTGGATTTGGTTCGCTAGTATTTTGTTAAGGATTTGTTGTTTTCTTGTAATCTATCCTTCCACCTTAAGAAATTAGAAAAAGAAGATCAAACTAAATCCAAAGTCAGAAGAAAGATTACAGGGGAGATAAATGACAGAGAAAATGAACAAACCCTTGTGACGTCTTTGGCTTTGGTATCAGAATAATATTGACCTCACAGAATGAGTCAAGAAGTATTTCATCCTGTCCTTGTTTGGGGAAGAGTTTGAGAAAAAAAGAGTGTTAATCTCTTAAACTCTTGGTACAATTCACTAGTGAAGCCATCTGGTCTTGTGTTTTTCTTTGAAGTTTTTTGGTTACTAATTCAATTTCTTGTTACTGACCTATTTATCTTTCAATCATTTCTGGTAGAATTTGTGTCTAGGAATTTGTTCATTTCATCTAGGTTATCTAATTTGTTGGCATATACTTGTTCATAGTATCCTATTATAATCCTTTAAAAAATTCTATGAGTCAGTAGTAATGTCTCCACCTTCATCCCTGATTTTAGTAATTTGAGTCTTCTTTTTCACTTCTTCAGCCCAGATAAAGATTTGTCAATTTTGTTGATGTTTTCAAAGTATCTACTTTCGGGTTTGCTAATTCTCTCTATGTCACTTACCTCCCCTGTAATCTTTCTTCTTACTCTGGATTTAGTTTGATTTTCTTTTTCTAATTTCTTAAGGTGGAAGGATAGATTATTAATTCGTTGTCTTTTTTTATTATTATTAAATCATAGCTGTGTACATTAATGCAATCATGGGGCACCATACACTGGTTTTATAGACCATTTGACACATTTTCATCACACTGGTTGACATAGCCTTCCTGGCATTTTCTTAGTTATTGTGTTAAGACATTTACTAAGTTTCACATGTACCCTTGTAAGATGCACCGTGGGTGTAATCCCACCAATCACCCATCTTTGTTCTTTCTTAACGCTGGCGGCTACAACTATAAATTCCCTTCTGAGCACTGCTCTCACTACATCCCATAAGTATTTTAGTCTTCATTCATCTCAAAATACTTTCTAACCTACCTTATGATTTCTTCTTTGACCCATTGGTTATTTCAAGCTGTGTTATTTAATTGCAACTATATTTGTGAATTCCCCAGATTTCTTTCTGTTATTGATTTCTGATTTTATTTCACACTGTATGAAACCAAACTTGGTATGATTTAAACTATTAAAGTTTATTTATTTATTTGAGACAAATACTCACTATGTTGCCCTCAGTAGACAGCCATGGCATCACAGGTCACAGCATCCTCAGACTCTAGGGCGTAAGCAATTCTCTTCCTTCAGCCTCCCAAGCAGGTGAGACCACAGGCGCCCACCACAATGCCTGGCTATTTTTTATTGCACTTCCCATTATTGTTTAGCTGGCCCAGGTTGGATTCGAACCTGCCAACCTTGGTGTATGCTAAGGCGCCGAGCCACTATTAAAGTTTGTTGAGAGTTGTTTTATGGCCTGACTTGTACTAGAGAACATTCTGTGTGCACTTGAGAAGAATGTTGTTGGGTGGAGTGCTCTAGTACACAGAAATGGCTTGTTAGGTTTAGTTGGTTTACAGTCCACGTCTTCTATTTTCTTGGTGATCTTCTGTATAGATGTTCTATCTGTTATTTAAAGTGGACTATTAAAGTCTACAGCTATTATTGTTGGACTGTCTATTTATCCCTTCAATTATGTCAGTTTTTGCTTTCATGCATTTAGGGGCTCTGTTGTTGAGTGCATACCTCTTGATAATTGTTGGTATGGGTCAATTGATGGATTGACCCTTTATAATTGTTGGTAAGGGTCAATTGATGGATTGACCCTTCTATCATTATATAATGTCATTTGTTGTTTCTTGTAACAATCTTTGTCTTAAAGTCTATTGCTCTTTGATTATTACATGTCTTGGGGTAGTCTTATTTGGGTTAAATCTGTTTGGTATTTTAAGACTTTCCGTACCTGGATATTTTTATCTTTCTCAAGTTTTGGGAAATTTTCTCTTATTATTTATTTGAATATGCATCTGCCCCTTGCTCTTGCTCAGCTCCCTCTTGAACACCAGCTATTCTTAAATTAGGTCTATTGAGGTCATTTTCTATATCTGTAGGCAGTCTTCATTTCTTTTCGTACTTTGCTCTTTCTTTTTCCTCTGTCTATTTTCAAATAGGCAGTTTTCTTTTTCTTTTTTGTAGAGACAGAGTCTCACTTTACCGCCCTCGGTAGAGTCGTGGCATCACACAGCTCACTGCAACCTCAAGCTCTTGGGCTTACGTGATTCTCTTGCCTCAGCCTCCCGAGCAGCTGGGACTACAGGCGCTCGCCACAACGCCCAGCTATTTTTTTGTTGTAGTTTGGCCAGGGCTATTTTGAACCCACCACCCTCAGTATATGGGGCCGGCGCTCTACTCACTGAGCCACAGGCGCCGCTCTCAAATAGGCAGTTTTCAAACTCGTTCTCTCCTCTCCTTGGTTCATCCTCCTGTTGAGAGCCAATAAAGAGTGCTTCAGTTCACCAGGTGTATTTCTCAGTTCCAAGATTTCTGTGTTATCATTATTATTATTTCAATATCTTCTTTACATTTCTCTAATAAATTTCTGAATTGGTTTTCTTTATCTTAGAGATTACTGAGTTGTCTTAGAATTGTTATTTTGAGTTCTTGGTCACAGATCTCACAAACTCATTACGGTCAGTCACTGGATTTTTGCTTTGTTCTTTTGGGGAGGACATGGTTCCCTGTTTATGGTTGTTTCTTGTGGGTGTATGACTGTGTCTTGCATTGAAGGATTAGTTATTTATTCCAGTTTTCTTTGTCCAGACTGTTTTGGTTTTTATTGAATATATTTGCTTATTGAATCTTTATTGCTAGGTTACTATCTCCTTTTTAGCTCTAGGTGGTGCCTTAAGCTCAGGCTTGCTTTGGTTCTAATAAATGGTTGAAGTGCTGCCTGTCACAAGTGAGGAAGCCCCAAAAGGATTATTCTGGCAATGTGGGAAAGCTGGCTCGGAGTTCATGCTCTGGAGACCAGAGGGACACACATCCTACAGCATGGTGCTTCCAAACAGCCACTCTGATGTGATGTCCTCTTTGGCTGAATTATAGAGCAGACTTTCCAGGGCTGGTAATACCACCTCTCTCCTTTGTCTCAGTCCTCGGGAATATTTCTCCCTTCAGACAGTCACGATGCTGCCTATGGATTAAGGCAAGAACAAAACACTTGCCAGGGAACCCAAGAAGGTGGAGTGGCTGGTTGACCACCTCAGTTTCACCTTACCAATATAGAAAGTATAAAGTGGGGGAGATTTTCTGTGTGCTTGGTGCTGGGCAGAATGGAGGGGGTGAGGCATCACCGATGTGGAAGTCCAGTTCTTCTTCCATCTTTTCAGAATTTTTCCACTTCTCTGTGGCCCTGGGAACTGTCTCATGCTCACACTTGAGCTCTGGGATGTTGCTGATGAAAAATCTCAGTACTGTGCGTACGTTTTTGGTTTTCTCTGTGGGATAGTGTAAAGGGGAAAGATTAAGCCAGCTTGCCTTTCCACCACCATTTTAGAAATGGAAGTCCCTGTTTTCTGATATTAATATATCCACTCTAGCTCCCTTTGATTATTTGCATAGAATACCTTTTACCATTCTTTTACTTTTCACCTGTTTGTATCTTTGAATATAAAATGAGTCACTTATAGATAGCATATAGTTAGATCTTTTTGAAAAAAATCCATCTGTTGTAACTGCTTTTTTTTTTTTTGGCCAGGGCTGGGTTTGAACCCACCACCTCCAGCATATGGGACCGGTGCCCTACTCCTTGAGCCACAGGTGCCACCCTGTAACTGCTTTTTGACTGGAGAATTTAATCCAAAGTAATTACTGATAAGGAAGGGCTTACTTTTGTCATTTTGACATGTATTTTGTTTGCGTTTTACGCCATTTTTGTTCCTTATTTCCTCCATTACTCCCTTCTTTAGTGTTACATAGATGTTTTATGTTTGAATTTTCTCATCATTTTTTTACTATATGTTCTTGAGTTATTTTCTTAGTGGTTGTCCTGAGGATTATAATTAACATCATAATTTATAACAATAAGGATTTTGCTCCTATGTAGTTTTACCTTCATCTTCATGTTGCTTTTGTCACAGATTCTATCTTTATACATTTTGTGCCTATCAACATATTCATAATTTTTGTTTATCTAGTTGTCTTTTAAATAGTATAGGGAAAATGAAGAGTTACAAACCAAAAATACATTAATACTGACTTTTATATTTACTGATAGAGTTACCTTTACCAGTGTTCTTTATTTCTTCGTGTGGAATCAAATTACTGTCTACTGCCCTTTCATTTCAGCCGGAGAGACTCTCTTTAGCATTTCTTGTAGGACACTATTATATACATATAGTAATGAATTCTTTCTGCTTTTGTTTTGTTTTTATGACAGGTCCTCTCTCGGTGTCACATCACTGCATCTTTCAATGCCTGTGTTCAAATGATCCTCCTGCCTCAGCCCCCCACATAGCTACGACGATAGCTGCCCACCACAATATCTGGCTAATTTTTGCTATTTTTTTTGTAGAGACAGTGTCTCACGGTGGTTCTCAGGCTGATCTCAAACTTCTGGACTCAGCCTTCCAAAGTTCTAGGATTACTTTATCTGAAAATTTCTTAATTTCTCGTCCATTCTTGATTGGTAGGCAGTTTTGCTGAATATAGAATTCTTGGTTGATAGCTTTTTTTTTTTCTTTTAGTACTTTCAATGTATCATCCCATTGCCTCCTGGCCTCTATGATTTCTAATAAGAAATCAGCAGCTAATCTTATTAAGCATCACCATGTAATAAGTCATTTCTCGTTTGCTGCTTTCAAGGTATTCTCTTTGTCTTTGTCTTTCAATAGTTTGATTTTAATGTGTCTCAGTATGGATCTCTTTGAATTTATCCTAGTTGGAGTTTCTTGGATATGTATATTAAGGATTTTCCTCACATTTGGGAAATTCTTGCCCAAATAATTCTTCAAGTATTCTTTCTGCTCCCTGCCTCCTTCTTGCACTCCTATTAAGTATATGTTGATATGCTTGATGGTGTCTTTTAGGCTCTGCTCATTTTTCTATATCTTTCTTTTTTTATGTTCCTCAGAATGAGTAATCTCAATTTACTACCTACCTTCACATTCACTGACATTTTCTTCTGCCTGCTCAAATCTGCTGTTGAGTCCCTCTCATGAATTTTCTATTTCGATTATTGTACTTTCAAATTCCAGATTTATTTTTGGCCCTCTTTCATAATTTTTTCATCTCTTTATTGATATTCTCTATTTGTGAGATATCATGTTCATGGTTTCCTTTAGGTCTTTGAGTATATTTTAAATGATTTATTTAAAGCCTTTTTAGAGTAAGCTGTGGCTGGGCTTCCTCAGGGATAATTTCTATTAATTAGCATTTTTCTTATGTATGGGCCATTCTTTTTTGTTTCTTTTCATATTTCGTGTTGAAAACTGGACTTTTTAAACATTATAATGTGGCAATTCTGGAAGTCAGGTTCTTCTTCCTACTCAAGGTTTGTTACTATTGCTTATTACAGTTACTGGGGTTTGTTTAGTGTCTTTTCTTAACTAATTTTTTAAACTCTATTTTTGTGTGTGTGTGTGTGTGTGTGGCCACTGAAGTCTATTCTATTAGCTTCATGGTCAGCTAGTGATTGGGCAGAGATTTCCTTAAACAACTGGTACAAAACCACCAAAAATCGCATTTTTATAGATAGATTCTGTGTGTATGTTGGGGCATGCTTTCAGAATTCTGTCAGGTGGTTCACAATATTTCCTTACTCTTCAATTTCAGTCTCACACAGAAACTTAGGGCCTTCTCAAGTGCTTCCTGGTATGCATGTAGTCCTGGGCATATATTTGCCCTCTAGATTCCCTGGAATATGTTGGAGCTTTTAAAAACCCTTTTTGAATGGAACCTTACAACATGAAAGAGAAGATATCTTCCTGGAAAGGGATTCTGGGTGAGAAAATAACATTTAGAAGCTCTTAACAGATTACTTGGCTCATGATCTGTGCGTGAGTTGAAGGAGAACAACTGGCATCTCAGAGGTAGCTGCCATGTCACAGTGATAGTGACAAAGTAGTCAAAAAGCAAAGAAGAGAGAAGTTTTTCTAGTACTGCTTCCACACCATGTGTTCTAATGGGGCTAGAGTGTGAAAAGAAAGGTTGCAGAATGAAGATGCATCAGAACTATCTGGAAGCAACTGTCCCTATTCCAAGGAGCTCTCAGCCATAGCTCCAGCTTGATCAGTCAATAACCTTGATGGAAAAAATTTTAAGCCATGATTTTTTGTGAAATCATTGTTGCATATTATTTCAGTGTTATATAGGCTTTATATAAAATAATATGGACATTTTATTTCTCTTTCTATTCTGTGGAACAGTTTACATGGCATTGAAGTTATCTGTATCACTCATAAAATTTCTCTCTTTTTAAATGATTCCTTGCTTTGCCATCTTTTTCAAGTAATCATCTATGTTCTGGTCTTAATGTCCTCAGATAAGGTATTTCTATAGTATCTAAATTTTTTATAATAAACATGTATTACCCTGATAATCATAAGGGTATTAAAATGAGGAAATAGGCCAAGGTGCAGTGGCTCGTGCCTGGAATCCTAGCACTCTGGTTGGATTGCCTGAGCTCACGAGTTCAAGACCAGCCTGAGCAAGCACAAGAACCCATCTCTACTAAAAGTGAAAAACTGAGGCAAGAGGATTGCTTGAACCCAAGAGTTTGAGGTTGCTATGAGCTACGACACCAAGGCACTCTACCAAAGGTGACAAAGCGAGACTCTTGTCAAAAAAAAGAGGAAATAAACAGAGAAATGTGATAGCATCAATCTGAAAGAAATTTCATATAGCATTATTTATAATAAAAACAAAGAAGGAAGCAACTTAAAGTCTAAATGTTCATAGGAAACTGATTAAATCAATTATGGCATTTTCTATACAATAAAATACTATGCAGCTATTGTAAATGATGTTTGAGTAAGGCAGTGATTTTCAAATGGTGTGCTATAAAACTTTTTAAAGATCATTAATTAAATTATTTTTGAAAGAAATTCAAAACACATTATATATATCCTTTTTTTTTCTTTTTTTGGTCAACATAACTTAAGTGTGCTGCGGAAGTTTAACTATGGTTCAAATTTTCTGTGAGACAAAAAAGGTTGAAAAACACCGGGGTAGGGGATGTCAGCTGAAGAATGTGGAGGTTCATAAATCTTGAAAGTGGGATTTTATTTCTCATTCAGGGTTATTAGCTTTAGGGTGGCCATTCTGATAGGCTGGGAAGAAGCCAAGAGCATATACTTTCAGGGAAAGGCAACTGAAGCAGAAATTTATGCTATGTGGGTTGGCCAAATATACATATTTAAAAAACTATAGGAGGAATCATAAATATTTATGCAAGGAGAAACATACACATGTGCAGTTGAGCTTCATGGTATGTTATGGGATCCATGTTCAGAAAATGACAGGGTCAGCATGATCTGAGAGCGGAGGTTTTGGCCCTCTGCTGTCAAAAGGTGAAGCAGAGAGCACAAAAACCCTCACTGTGGTTTCAGACTGGTCAAAACCACTCCATGGTCAGTAGTCTTTTATCAGGAAGGAATGCTAGTCAGTAGTTTAGACAAAACACACAAAAGGGAGGAGCAGCATTGGGCTTGATTGAAATCAGGAGTTGGGCAAATCTTTTCAAAAGACTGGTTCTGTTTAACCCTTAAGGAAGAAAGTCTGATGGTTAAGGAGAAAGGGGATATAACCAGATATATCTAACCTTCCATCTCATCGTGGCCGGGAACTTAGTTTTTTTTTTTTTTTTTTTTTTTGTAGAGACAGAGTCTCACTTTATGGCCCTCGGTAGAGTGCCATGGCATCACACAGCTCACAGCAACCTCCAACTCCTGGGCTTAGGCGATTTTCCTGCCTCAGCCTCCCGAGCAGCTGGGACTACAGGCACCTGCCACAACACCCGGCTATTTTTCTGTTGCAGTTTGGCTGGGGCTGGGTCTGAACCCGCCACCCTCGGCATATGGGGCCGGCGCCCTACTCACTGAGCCACAGGCGCCGCCCGGGGAACTTACTTTAAGGTTTCCTTGGAGTCCTCTTGGCCAAGCAGGAGTTCATTCACTGGAGGCTTAGAATTTTGTTTTTATTTCTCAGGGGAAAATAGAACCTATTGTGAACAAATCTGTCCACCTCGGTTTGATAACCTGGATAAAATGGACCAATTCCTTGAGAGAGACGATCTTCTAAAACTCACACAAGAAGAAATAGACAATCTTAATAGGTCTATGTCTAGTAAAGAAATTTGAATCAAGAACTAATAACCTTCTGAAACAGAAAGCATCAGATCTGCCTGGGTTCACTGACAACTTGTATTAAACACTTAAGAAAGAAATTATATGAACATGCTATAATCTCTTTCAGTAGGTAGAAGCAGAAGTAACACGCTCTAACTCATTCTATAAGCCAGCAGTACCTTGTACCCAAACCAAAGACACTGAAAGAAAACTATAGATCAATATCTCTCATATATATAGATGCAAAATTCTCCACAAAATATTAGCAAACCAAATCCAACAAGGTATAAAGGTATTGAACACCACAACCAAGTATATTTATCCCAGGCATGAAAGAGTATTTTACCATTCAGAAATCACATCAACAGGCTAAAGAAAAAAAAAATCAACTGATTATATTAGTAGATGCAGAAAAGCATTTAGAAAAATCCAATATCCATTTATGATTTTTAAACAAACTCTTAGCAAACTAGGAATAGAGGGAACTTCCTTAACTCAATACAGAACATCTACCAAAAAATTTACAGTTAACTCAATACAGAACATCTACCAAAAAATTTAACTTAATGGTGAGAAGCTTCCCCACTGAAATCAGAGCAAGGCAAGGGTGTCCCTCTCAAGAAAAGAAAATGAAAGGTATACATGTTGGAAAAGCAGAAATAAAACTGCTTTTGTTCACAAATGATAAGATTGTCTACATAGAAAACTGAAAAAAATCAACAAACGAAAACTCCTAAAACTAATAAGCAATTGTAACCAGGTGGCAGCATACCAGGTTAATATGCAAAAGTCAATAGCTTTCCTATATATGTGCAAACAATGAACAACTAAAATTTGAAACACATCACCATTTACATTAAATTTCAAAAAATGAAATACATAGGTACAAAACTAACAACATATGTGTAAGATGTGTCTGAAGAAAACATAAAACTCTGATAAAAATATTAAAGAACATCTAAATGGAGAGATATTCCATGTTCATGGATAGGGAGACTCAATCTTGTCAAGATATCAGTTTTTTCCTAAGATGATCCATAGATTCAATGCAATCTTACTAAAAATTCTAAAAAATTGTTGTGTGGATATTGAAAAATTGATTTTAAAATTTATATAGAGAAGCAACTTATATTGAAGAACAAAGTTGGAGGACTGACATTATCTGACTTTAAGATTTACCATAAAACTACAACAATCAAGGCAGTGTGGTACTGATATAAGAATAGACAAATACATAAACAAAATTGAATAAAGATTCCAGAAATAAACTTACATAAATAAAGTGAACTGGTTTTCGACAAAGGAACAAAGGCAATTCAATGGTACAAAGGATAGTCTTACAAGAAATGGTGCTGAACAACTAGATATCAATATGGGGAAAGAATGAATCTGAACACAGACCTTACACCCTTTACAAATACTAACTCAAAAAGGATCATAGGCCTAAATGTAAGTGCAAAACTATAACACTCCCAGAAGATAGCATAGGAGAAAACCAAAATGACCATGGGTATGGCAATGACTTTTTAGATAAAACACTAAAGATAAGACTTTTTTTTTTTTCTTGGCCCTAGGGCATAGGTGGCCTTTATTTCCTCTCTCGGGGAAGGAAGGGCAGGGGAGCTTTCCTGGGCACAGCAGGCAACGGAAGGGGTGGTTGTAAGAGGTGGCTATGCCCCCAGAGGAGGGGGCTGGAAGGGCCTGACCACCTTTCAGAAGGGCTGGTCCTTGTCCGCTTCCTGGCACTTGTCTGCAGGGTGTGCGTGAGGGAGTCACCCCCACCTTGGGGTGGCAGCTCCTGCATCAACGCAGGCACAAGGAGGTATCTGCTGGTGTTTAAAATGAGGGAGGGAGGGCAGGTGCCCTGAGTTAGGGAGCAGCGGGCTAGGGTGGCCGATCCCACGCCAGACACCTCCCCAGTATGGTAACTTTCATAAGGCCTGGCTGGGGTGACTCTTCTTCAGAGAAGGGCCCCTGAGAGGCCCACAGGCAATGCTCCATCTGCTGGCTGCTCCTTTAAATGTCCATCTCAAACTGTGACTTTTCACTGCCCGTCCGTTCTCTTCTGGGCTGTTGCACAAGTGGTTCTGGCTGGCTTCCGTGGGGGGCTCTTCACTGGCAGGGCTGGTGACCCCAGGTATGGTGGGAAGATCCCTCGGGGGTGTTTTGGTTACAGGTGAGTTCCGACACTCCATAAGGAATTTCCGGTCATAGATGATCCTGGTACCTCCCGGGGTGGTGTTGTAGTCCCCTGGAGGGAGCTGCGCACTGTCACCGAGGACCACCCGGCGGGTGGTGGGGATGGACCGGCTCGGGGTCTGGCTGCAGCTGCTACCCCCGGACATGGTCTCCTGCTCAGCGCCCCCGCAGCCCTCTAAAGATAAAACTTTTTATATATAACACAACATCATGGTCCACGAAAGAGACAACTGATAGGCTGGACTTGGTCTTTTTCAGAGCAGAAGTTTCCAATTTTAACAATATCAAACTCTCTTCCTTGGTGCAACCTATGGAGGTGGCAGCCATCTCCTATCCAGCATCATGGCTGCCCTCAGACCCCTTGTGAAGCTGGAAAAAAGAGGACCAAGAAGTTTATCTAGCAGCAGTCAGACCCATACCTCAAAATGAAGTGTAACTGGCAGAAACCTAAAGGTACTGACAATAAGGTTCAGAGAAGATTCAAGGGCCAGATCTTGATGCTCAACATTGGTTAAGGGAACAAAAAAAAAAAAAACGAAGCTGGGCAGTGCCTGTGGCTCAGTGAGTAGGGCACCAGCCCCATATAACCAAGGTGGAGGGTTCAAACCCAGCCCTGGCCAAACTGCAACAAAAAAATAGCCAGGCGTTGTGGTAGGCACCTGTAGTCCCAGCTACTCTAGAGGCTGAGAGAATTGCCTAAGCCCAAGATCTGGAGGTTGCTGTGAGCTGTGACACTACAGCACTCTACCTAGGGCAACAAAGTGAGACTCGTCTCAAAAAAACAAAAACAAAAAAACAAAGCATATGCTGTCCAGTAGTTTCTGGAAGTTCCTTGTCCACAATGTCAAGGAGCTGGAAGTGCTGCTGATGTGCAACAAATCTTACTGCGCAGAGATTGCTCGCGTGTCCTCTAAGAACCACAAAGCCATTGTGGAAAGAGCAGTGCAGCTAGCCATCAGAGTCACCAGTTCCAATGCCAGGCTCTGCAGCAAAGAAAATGAATAGACAGCTTGTTTGCACATTTCATTTGTGTTTAAATAAAACCATAAAAACTGCAAAAAAAAAAAACCCCACAAAACAATATCAAGAGGATGAAAAGATAAGCCTCAAAATGGGAGAAAATAGTTGCAAAAAACACATCTGATAGAACACTGTTATCCAAAATATATGAAGAATTCTTAAAACTCAACAATAAGAAAATGAACAACTCTACTAAAAAATGGGCCAAAGACCTTAACAGACACTTCACCAAAAAAGATTTACAGACAGCAAATAAGCATATAAAAATAGGCTCCATGTTTTATGTCATCAGGGAAATGCAAATTAAAACATCGACATGCCACTACACACTTACTAGAATTGCCAAAACCTGGAACACTGACGACAGCAAACAATTGTGAGGATTTGGAGCAATAGGAACTCTCGTTCTTTGCTGATGGGAATGCAACTGGTACAGCCACTTTGGAAGACAAAACTAAACACATTCTTGCCATACAATTCAGCAATCGCACTCCTTGGTATTTCCCCAATTAAAATGAAAACTTTTGTCTCCACAAAAAACCTGCACATAGATGTTTATAGCAGCTTTATTCATAATTGCTAAAATTTGGAGGAAACCAAAGTGTCCTTCACTAGATGCATGGGCAAATTATGGTATATACAGACAATGGAATATTATTCAACACTAACAAGAAATGTGCCATCAAGATGCAAAAATACATGGAGGAAACTTAAATGCATATCACTAAGTGAAAGAAGCCAATCTGAAAAGAAGCCCATGCATACTGTCTAATTGTAACTATATAACATTTTAGAAAAGGCAAAACTACAGAGACAGTTAAAAAAAAATTAGTGATTGCCAGGAATTAGCGAAGAGGGATGGATGAATAGGCAGAGCAAATGGGATTTTTAGGCAGTGAAATTTTTCTGGAGGATACTGCAGTCGTGTATACATGTTACTATGCATCAAAACCTGTGGGATGGGGGTTGGGGCAGCCCCTATGGTTCAAAGGGGTAGGGCGCCGGCCCCATATGCTGGAGGTGGTGGGTTCAAACCCAGGGACCGGAGGTGGTAGGTTCAAAGCCAGCCCCGCCCAAAAACTGCAAAAAAAAAAAACAAAAAAACCCTGTGGGATGTACAAAGCCAAAGTGAACCCCAAAGTAAACTGGGGACTTTGATAATGAGTCAGTGTACATTGTATTGGTTTTTAAGTATGAAATGTCCCATTTCCTTAAGTACTAACTTTGACAATGAGTACTATGACATTTCATTTTGACACTTTTTTTTATTGTGATGGTACATGTTCCTTCTTTCAAATGCATATTTTGGCTTGTGATTATCTTTCAAAATTTTTTTAGAGCAATTTTTGTGCAATCATGGATAAATCAAAACTTTGTGTTATTTTTGGATATGAGTTCTGTCATGGAACTAGTGCAGCACAGACAGCTCAAAATATCAATGAAGTGTTTGAGAAGCATGTGGCTCATGAATGAACAGAACAAAGAAGGCTTAAGAAATTCCATTCTAGTGATATCAATCTTAAAAATGAGCCACGTGGGCAACCTGAGACCAAGGTGGATAACAAGGAGCTGAAAGCTGCAGTGGAAGCGAATCCATCCCAAACTCTGTGTGAATTAGCAGCAAGGTTCGACATTACTATTCCAACAGTATTAGACCATTTGTAACAAATAAGCAAGGTAAAGAAGGTGGGTAGATGGGTTCTGCATGAATTAAACAATCATCAGAGGAGAAATCATCTCAGAGCTTGCCTTTCTTTGCTGTCACAGCATAAAGGTGAGCTATTTCTACACTGTTACATGTAATGGAAAATGGATTCTTTTTGACAATCATAAGCATTCGACACAATGGTCAGATATAGATGACCATGTGCCTCATCTTATTAGCAATTCACAAAATGACACTACTACGCACCTGCCAGAATGGCAACAACTAAAATCCATTAATGCCATATATTGAAAAGGAAGTGGGATATCCATTGCTGGTAAAGGCATAAATCGATACAGTTTATACTTTGAGAAACACCTCAGCATTGACTAGGAAAGCTGAAAATCCACACCCCCCAGTGACCTCACATTTCACTCCTGGTCTGTAGAAACTCAAGTACACATGTACCAAGAATAGTGATACTCATTGGGAAAACTGCCTTAGCCTGTTTGTGCTGCTACAACAAAATACTATGGTCTAGGTAATATATAATAGAAATGTATTTCCTACAGTTCTGGAGGCTGAGAAGTCCAAGATCAAGGCACCATGAATTTCATTGTCTGGTGAGGGCTGCTCTCTGCTTCAAGATGGAATCTTGAAAGCCGTGCCCTGTGGGTTAGAGTTTACCTATGAGACACTGCCAGGGGTCAGGAATGTTCAGCTGTTTAGATATAGATCTATGGGTCAAATGCTGGAAAAGGCTCAAAGGTTAAAATTGCTTAAGGGTTAAGATATATATAGATTAGAGCATAGAATAGGGAAGTTAAAGCTTACCCCTGAGGTAATCTTATGATAATCTCTTCTGTCTCTTTCCATTGTTTCCTCAATTCACTGATGTTGCAAAATTTCTTTGTTTCTTACTATTTATAATTAACTTTGTATGTTCTGTATGTTTTGCTTAGATAAAAGACCCTTGAGGTTTTTGTTCAGGGCAGCACTTCCTTGCTACCACTTGGCATGTGAAGCTGCTTGCCTCTCAGAGCCTCATTGGTTATTTCTTTGAAAATAACTGAGTTCAAGAGTTTACTTTTCCTGCCATCTCTTTGCCCTTTCATCCCTAGGAGAAGAATGGACAACAATGCCCCATATGACAGAAAGTAGAAAGGCACAAAAGGCCGAAGGCTATGTAAAGCCCCTTTTATTAGAGTCTTGATCCCATTTGCAAGGGAGGAGCCTTCATGACCTAATCACCTATTAATGGCTTCTCTCTTACTACTGTTCCATTGAAGATTAAGTTTCAACATGAATTTTGGAGAAGACGAAAACATTCAAATCATAGCAGTAACTCACTAATAAATAACTAGAGATAACCCAAAAGTTCACCAACCAGGATTAGTTAATTTGTGGCATAATCAATGACAATGAATAAACAACTGCATACCACAAGATGGATGAATTATAAAAATATAACGTTGAGTAAAATAAGGCCAATCTGAAAGTATATGATATATACTCTGATTCTGTTAATGTATACTTAAAAAACAAACCAAAATAAACCATTTTTTTTTCTCGGTGGCAAAAGTACAAAGCAAAGCAAGGAAAGGTTGCCACAAAGTCAGGATGGTGTTGTGTCTGGGGAGTTGGAGAGGAAGGAGTGGACTGGGAGACAATACAGGGAAACCTCTGGTGATAGCATTCTATTTCGTGACTCAGTAGTGGTTACATCTATTTCCTTTATGATTATTCACTATACTGCAACTTTGTGTTTTGTCTATTTTTTCTGTATATGTATTATATTTCACAAAGTTAATAAAGGTTATAAAACAAATAAAAGCTTCATTGGTGAAACAGACACCAGCTCCCAGTGAAATGAGTATAACAGAGCTGATTTCAAGAGCCTGGACCTGGGGCCCTATAGAAGCAAACCTCACTTTGTAAGCCAGACAAAATCCAATAGGAAAGCCCTATTTTTGCCCCATGAGTATCAGCTTGAGGGAGCAAAGGGGTTCTGTGTATAGTGTCAATTAAATCATTGCAAGGACCCATGCGTTCTTTAATGACCCAATCCTGCAGGGCATCAGCTAGGCTCAAGATAGAATTGAAGTAAAGCTGTGCAGGCTTCAAGCCCCCTGATGTGTCTGAAAATGCTCAGTTCAGCTCCATCGCCGGTGAGAAAACGACACCAGAATTCCAGAGTCCTGGTGCAAACAATGATGCTTCCTTTGTGATGTCATTAGCAACTGCCTCTGACCTCACCCACCAGAAGTTTCTAATATTGATACGTGGTGCAAGCTGTTGGTGGTAGGTGATGATGACCTTCCACCAGTCATGAATTTACCTTCTTCCAGGAGAGAAGTAATAGCAAAAGAGACTGTTACTGGCTAAGACTACCTACCTGTTTGGGCCTTGGTGAGTGGGGCCCAGCCTGAAGCTAGGGATAAGAGGGGACAGGAAGATCAGGGCTGCCCCAGGAAAAGAGAGGCCAGGATTCTCTGTTTTGGAGGCCAAGTGATTAAAGGCCCCTGACTTTTCCACTCTGGCCCCATCAACCCGAGGAATGCCAGCTTCCAATGGGGCAGTGCTGTGTGCCTTAGACCTAAGCCCAAGGTCTTCTCTCTAGAAATCCACAGCCTCATGTCTGTTTTAGACAGAATACCTGGAAAAAATGGTTTTCCATACCAATCCATTGCCCCTCTACCTTCTGCACAAGAAATAAAGTTCCCTTCTATCTGGAAGAGCAGGTTAGAGTGTATGATAAAAGCCTGAGCTCCCCAAATAGACCCACTTTCTTAAAGAGGTTTTATTTGGCTCTTGGGGTTGGGGGATACCCTAGTATCAAGATCGTCACTTAAGTGTGAATAGTACCTTGGTTCTGCCTTGAAAATACTATCCCTGGGAGTGGCTAAGTTTATATTTTGGAACCTATAGCCTGTCACCTCCAGGCCCACTGCCCCTGCTCACCCCTTGCTTAACAGCTTCACCTAACACCGGGCCTTGGGCTGACGGGAACAATAGCATGTGGCTCTCCTGTCTCAGGACCTAAATCATTAGAGTCAAACTGATGAGAAATAGCAGTGATCACACCCACCTGACTCTTGTCTGGGCCTCTTGACTTTTCCCTCTCATTTTGAATTTTTCTGAATATCTCAAATGGGCAGTGTAGAAAAGCCATGTACAGTTGTGTAGGTTGTGCACAATTTTGCTTTTTTTCAATTACAACAATTCTACAATGAATATCCTTGTGAGTGTAGGTATCTAGGAATTCAGATGAGTGTTTCTGATGAAACGATTTCTAGAAAACAGGTACCAGTTCCCAGGGTCTTGGGACTATGGGCTCAATAGACTATGAAAGTTATGCCCCTGTGGTTCTTCACTGGGCTGGTTTTAGGACCCTCAGTTTCACCAATCAATACAAGAAGGTCCCCAACTTACAACAATTTGTCTTAATGATTTTTTTTTTAATTTACCATGGTGTGAAAACAATATGCATTCAATAGAAAACATGCTTCAAGCTTCAAGTATCCATATGACCATTATGTTTTTCAATTTCAGTATATTACTCAATAAATTACACAATAGTCAACACTTTATTACAAAATAGGCTTTGTGTTGGATGATTTTGCCCAACTGTAGGCCAATGTAAGTGTTCCAAACACATTTAAGGATGGCGAGGCTAAGTTAGGATGGTTGACAGGTTAGGTGTATTAAACACATTTTCCACTTAAGATATTTTCAATTTATGGTGGTTTTTTTGGGATGGACACCATCTTAAGTCAAGGAGCATCTATATTTTTTTCTTCTTCCTCCCCTTCCTCTCCTTCCCTTCCTCTTCTTCCTCTTCTTCTTCTTCTTCTTTTGTCATCACTCTGGGTAGAGTGCCATGGCATCATACCTCACAGCAACCTCAAACTCCTGGGTTCTAGCAATCTTCTTGCCTCAGTCTCCCGAGTATCTAGGACTATAGGCACCCACATGATGCCCAGATAGTATTTCTGTCTTTAATAGAAATGAGTTCTTGCTCTTACTTGGGCTGGTCTCTAACTCCTGAGCTTGAGCAATCCACCCACCTCAGCCTCCCAAAGTGCTAGGATTACAGGTGTGAGCCACCATGCCCAGCCTGAGCATCAGTTAGTGGGACTCTTCCTAAGCGCTGCCATCTAAGGTAACACATATTTCACCCCCTCGGCCATTAAAAGGTATTTATTGAGCCAGGGTACTTAAATACTAGAAATAAAAGGAAAAAGAAGATACAATACAGACTTAAAAGGATTTATAATCTAGTGAGGGAGAAGGTAGATATATACAAATGAATCAAAATCTCTGCTTTCCAGTTCTTGAGGAAAGGTGCAATTTTGGATGACTGAGTTTTCTGGATACCGAACTTTTCTCTATCATACAAACTTTATTTTAATAATTATTTTTAATTCTTTTTTATATTTCAGATTAATAGGGTACAAACGATAAGGTTACAATGTTTGCATTTGTTAGGTAAAGTCCCTGTTGTAGTGTCCTGTACCCAGGAGGTGTGCCATATACACTTTAGGCAGGGGAGCACACCAATATCCCTTCCTCCTCCTCTCCGCCCCCGTTCCACTCCCCCCAACTTGAATTGAATTGAGTTTTCTTCCATTTTTTTTTTTTTTGAGACAGAGTCTCACTATGTCACCCTCAGTTGAGTGCTGTTGTATCACAGCTCACAGCAACCTCAGACTCTTGGGCTTAAGTGATTTTCTTGCCTCAGCCACCCAAGTAGCTGGGACTACAGGTGCCCGCCACAATGCCTGCCTATTTTTTGGTTGCAGCTGTTACTGGTGTTTGGCAGGCCCTTTGAACCTACACCAGATTCAAACCCGCCAACTCTGGTGTATGTGACTGGCGCTCTAGCCACTGAGCTACAAGCACCAAGCCTAATTGCCTTCCTTTTAAAATAAAATATTTGTTCAATGACTTAACCTTCTCCCAATGATACAGGATTTTTCTGAGCATATTTCCACGACCACCCTACACTACAATAACACCTTCAAGGCTTATTGGAAAGACCCTGTGTTAAATGACTCCAAACTTCTGAATTTGTTATACAGTTGATCTCTCTCTTCTCTTGCTCTTAAATTTTATTGTTTTTACTGTATTTGCTTTCTAATAAGTCCTTTCTCCTTTTAATGTGCTCCTGCCCTTCCACTGTGGGGTTGAAAATCAGGAAACAAGGTTTATCCTTTAGGCTATTGGTTCAGCTACTATAAAAGAGACCAAACATAGTGACTTTACAAGGTTTATTGTTCTCCCATGGAAAAGTTGGAGGTGGTCAGCATTCTAGAGTACTTCTTCAGGTCATCATGTGACTCAAGTTACTTGGTGAACCCCAGGGAGTTGTCCTGGTCAGCATCAAGAAAGCTGGCCACTCCCTGATCCATCTTCACAAAGGAGAAAGAGGAAGTGGAGAGAGGCAGCTTCCCTTTAAGGATGTGGCCCAGAAATTAAACACTGCATACACTCACATCCCACTGGCTAGGACTTAGTTAGTAGCTGCATCTGACTGCAAGAGGGGCTGTGATATAACTAGTAGTTTCTAGCTAGGGTAGGTAGTCATGAATCCAGGTTTAACCTTAGGATTGCTACTGCAAAAAAAGCGAGGGAAAGAAAGGCTATAGAGGACCCTTAGCGGTCCACCACACCAAATCTGCTAGAATTATGTGTGGGGTAAATGAAGTTGGACTCTAACTGAAGGCATGAGTGCTCTTCTGCAGAAAAATCATCTGACATTGTGAGACAGTTCCTTCTGTCTGAGTTGCTCAGAGTTCTTTTGTTTCACTTATATTGTTCTGGTTTAGCTTCCCAGATAAGACATTGGAGGTTAACAATGCAGAGTGGACAATCCAGGCCAAAAGCACTTTCATCTCACTCCACACGTGTGAGAGCATAAAGTGTTCAGAAGGGCCTTTCCTTCAAAAGCCTCATTTCTTCATCCCCATATGCCTTTACTGGAACCTTCTAGAAGCCTGACATCTAGGTGGGTGGTGTCGAGTTGGCTGGGACACCGGAGTCAGCTCTTTCACCACTGACAAACCCACCTGACCGTTCTGTAGGTGGTTCTTCCTCTTTTTTTATCGTAGGTCCTCAATGCATATCAGGGCTGTCTTCCAGGAGCTGGGGTGGGTTAGACGTGGACTTGACAACAGCTTCTGTGACAAGAAAGCAAAGACAGGACAAACTGCTTTTGTCCAGGTTTGATTCTCTCCCACCAGACTGAATAATACCACAATCATAACAACAGCAACAAATAATATTTACAGAGTATTTACTTTGTATACAATATTTCATTTAACCCTGGTAACCACCCTTTAAGGTTATTATTATTTCCTCCATTTCACATATGCAAAAATATGAAACTCAGAGAGGTTAAGTCCTATATTTAGGAGGCCTGGCTGGAACTCAGATCCAGGCAGGTAGAGTCCCTAAACCTATTCTTGTGTTTATCTGGTGTGTCTTTGTACCAACCAGCCCCTCCTGGAAGACAGTAGTGAAAATACTAGGGCAGAGATGCCTCAGACTCTGACTAGCCCAGCACTCTCAGGATTTACAGATCAGAAAGAACAACAAAGCCAGAGAGATAAAGCAGCTACCCAGGACTCCACACCATCATAAGAGCTGAGTCAGAGCTAGAACCCAGACCCCAATGCCCTGCTGCCACTGCACAATATATACAGGGTCAAATGCCTTCCTGTTCAGGAATGAATAAATAAATGAGTGAGTGGGTGAGTCAGAGGATAGATCTTGATAGAACCTGTCTAGTGCTCATCCTTGATTTATCACGCAGTGGCTGGGTCAGAAGAACCAGGGTGTGGAGTGATGGGTGGTGGCAGATGCGTGGCAGGAGAAGACATAACCAGCCTGGCAGGGCTGCGTGGAGGAAGGTGCTGTGCAGCTGGTTATGGAGGAATTGGCCCATAGCTACCCTTTGGCCCCTTCCTCTATTGGCTCATGACCTTGTATTCAGTTCTTCCTCTATGGCTTCTTCTATTAGCTATTTATTGTGCTGCAAGTGCTGCATATTAATATCTATTAAATAATTGTACTTGACCCTGCCGGGGAGAGAGAAACCGTTTACTACTGTCCCTTACTGACCTTTGGGGATTTGAACACTAGGTCAAAATCAGTGCCAGGACTTTGATGAAACTCTGAGATCCGCAGGAGTGTGGCTTACTGCAAACTGGAAATGACCCAGCTCCAACTCCCTTGGGCGGTGGCCAATTTGTAGATCTTTCCGGCTGGGGGTGGGGGCGGGAAACCTAGGTACCAACTGGGTACCAGCCACTGCTGGTGCCAGGAGCTGGTCCTCTGGTGGGGCAGAGCACTACCTTCATGGGGTTGTGTGTCTTTTCTTGCTTCTGGCTGGGGGATTTGGGAAGACTTAGAAAGGGACGGTGCCATAGAGGAGACCTTGGGAGTGGCGGGCAGGTGCGCAAGGAAGGCACCAAGACCTAGAGCATCAGTGAGAGATGCAACCAACTGCAGCAAGGGACCAGCGGCCTTGTGCGTTTGAGATTGTAATTTGCAGATGGTCCCTAGTAGCGACAAGATCTCTGAGGCGGAGCCTGGGTCTCCGCATTTGATAATCCAGCCTGGGTTCCCCGCGGGTCAGAGCGGCCTTGGGGCGGGGCCAAGGTTGGCTCCTGCTAGGGAGGAGCTGGGATGCTGCTCCCGCGGTGATACGGAGGGGAATTTGCTGACAGTCCCTTGCCAGGTGGGGCTGGCTCCACCAGGCTGGCGAGGAGGACCGGCAGGCAGTCTCCTCCCAGGTAGGAGCGTGTAGCCTGTCACTGCACCCTGGCGGCCTGAGCTCCTTACCTGGGGCTGGGGTCCTGGCGCTGAGGGCGCAGATGTGGTGAGCACGCGGGTGGTGATGGGGCGCAGAACCCGGGTCCTGGGGTGCCGGACGGGGAAGGATGCCGGCTTCTGTGCCTTCCCAGACCTCGGATTGGAAGGGATGGGGGTGGGGGAGATTGCGCCACAGTGCCTTGCCACGCTCGCTGTCCCCAGTATGTACCCAGGGAGGGGTGGACTGAGCCGCCCACCGGGGAGGGCGTGGCTTAGTAGACCTGTCTTCACCGGGTGGGGGAGGCTGGAGGAGTGCAGGAGGATTGCCTAGGTGGTCCCTGCCTCCTGCCAGACAGCCAGGGGGAGTTACCACCGGGGCTACCCACCCCCACCCCAAGGATTGGGGGGGGCCTCTGCCGCCCACTCACTGGGTCGGTTGGGAGGGAGCAGTCTATTCCGCCTTTAAGGGTTATGGCAACGTCACTGCTGCCTCACTGCTGCGCTGCTGCCCGGCAAGCTGTGCTCCTGGGCCCTCCGGGCAGAGGATGCCATCTTTCCCCCACGTGCTTCCAAAGAAAAGCTCTTGCCTCCAGCTTTACCTTGGCCTTGAAAGAGAAACATTGAGTTTAGATGAAAGCCCTGGGGGAAACTGAGGCCCAAGGGTGCTGTGGCTTGAGCAAGATCATTTAGCAGGTCCTACAGAGCTGGCCTTCCAGGCATCGCCTTAGCTTGAGGCTGTCTGGAAGGGCAGGGACCCTTCTTGCTTTCCAATCTGGTCCAATCTGACCCCCTCACACACACCTCAGGAACTCTTCATCCCTGAGGATGCAGGGAATTAGGACTTCTGCATGTGGCTTCAGCGTGTTATGGGTGTGAACCTCGCAGGGATCAGAATTGTCTGGGGACAGGAGAAAATTTGCTCATGAAAAATGTTCATCTGAGCAGAGCAGCCAGAGGCTGTGCTGTCCTCGTGGGTCCAGGAAGAGAATGATTTGTCTTTGGGAAGAGGAAGGCCCTGGGGGCAGCCCAGTGCCCAGCTTCAGCCCCTGTACCAGCCTTGAAGGAGGCCAAGTGAAAGTTCCCCGGCTGTCATGGGGAGGGAGGTGCTGAAGGGAACAAAGAGAAGGACTTTCTCCTTTAATGGCCTGTGACACTCTAGAAAGAAGGGTCTGGGGAACATGTCGGTGGGTGTGCCTGTTCTCAGCCTCACCCTCTGTGTTATGTTGTATCTTGTTCTCTCTCTGACTCCTGTACCCCTGGAGAACTGGATGACATTTGGTCTGTTGCCCTTAGAAGTGAACTTTTCCTGAATTCACCCTGTCCTCTTCCTCCCCAGGGCAGATGCCTTTCTCTGGAGGGAAATCAAAGCAGAAAGAGAGCCTATAGTATTTTAGAGCTGGAGCCGGCTGTTTTCATTGTGCACAAGAGGAAATGAGGCACAGAGGGGCAGCAAGTTGCTCCAGGTCACCTACCTACGTGTAGATCTCATCACAACACCCCCCCCCCCCCGCCCCAGCCATCTCAGGGCAGACTGAAAGGGCCTTTTCTTCTCACCTCCTGGCTCCGCAAAGCCCCAGTCCCGGCAAGGTGAGGCTGTGCGTGCCTCTTGACAGGTGTCAGGGACATTTTCTTTTCCTTTAAGATATGTTTTCTAGTTACTTGGAAAGGAAGCATCTTGAAGAGGGGAAGTGAAGTTATTTGGTGACCTTCCCATCAAACCCTCATAGGGGATATACAATTTCTCTGGGCCTGTCAGAGCCCAAGAGCAGATGTCCCTCCTATCCTAGTGCCAGTAGCCGTGACCATAGCCAGGGAGCAAGGACCCATAGTACAGGCACAGCGTCTCAGGAGGAAAGGTTCGACCAGCACATTATTCCATGTGAAAGGAGTTACTCCATGCCTAGTCCCTGAGTTGATCTTTTCAGGACACCCTATGAGTATAGAGCCCCTGAAGCCAGCTCTGGTGACTTCACAGCATGCCCTGGGTCTGCATGACGATCACCAGGAATTGCTGGGGGGACCTATGGGGAGGCATGAGGCTCCTAGTAAGCCAGATGGGAGCCAGCTGCTTGTGGAGGGGCAATGCAGTCCATAGAGGAGAGGACCCACCATATTAGTGTCACCAGCTCCTCTGCTGGGGTCCCCGTGGTCCCAAGAAGCTGGTGGCATGTGTTCCTCCTGGCTAGCAGAGGCAGGCTCAGGCCTCAAAGAGGCCCCTGGGTCATGGAAGGAGAACCAGACTTACAGAGCAGAGGACCTGGTTCTGGATCAAGGGCCCCTATTGCTTGGCACTCTGCCCTCAGTTTCCCTACCTGACAGCTGGATGCAAAAACACCTTCTCCAGATGGATGGGAGGGCCTTGGAAACTTGCCAAGTGTTTATTACAGAGGAGAAGTGTTACTCCTGGAGACTCTGGTCCAGATTGAAGCCCATCTGTTTCCTGCCTCAATAGGGGGAAAATGGTTGTTCTCCGACCGGAGGACACCCTTTCCCATTGTGACTAGGGCACCATTCTAGGTTTGGAAGGCAGGCCAGCCTTCCCCAACCCACTTCACATTGTGTTTTGGCCCCCGAGGAGTTCTTTCTCCCCATCCCCAGCTATAATATTTGGCATATTTAACAGGATTTTTGCCCCGTTAAATGCTGGTGTGTGTCCTCCCCACTTAACTCTAGAATCACATGGACTCTCTGCTCCGATTCTTCCTGAAAAGTGGCTGGTGGAGAAACCATAAAGATAATGGGTGTAAAGTGCTGAGCACTCTTTGCACAGTGTCCAGTTTGCAGGAATCCACATGGCATTCAGGCCAGGGGCAGGCTCACACTGGGGAAGCTATAATCAAAGTGCTTAGGGAAAGTGCTCAGCTTCCAGTGAGATCAGCAGCTTTTAGTGCCCTGTTTTGCCTGAGGTGGGGCCATGGTGCTCTCTCCTCTTCCCTCTCCTGGGAGAGCAGAGAGAGCAGTGGTTTTTGCAGTTTACTCACAGTCAACATGGGTGGTGTAAATGGAACTCCACATTCTTGTCCAAGAGTTGGCTGGTGCAACTTGTGCAAAGTAGCATTGCAGGAGGAGCTGAGATGGAACGTGGGCAGCTCTTGAAGTATGATGGATCCTTGTTCTAGATCTGTCTGGATTGCTCAGGGCCAACCGAGGGTGGCTCTTAAGAAGAGCAACCTGGAGCCAGAACTCCATGTTCTGTGTTTCTAGGGCAGGATATACACCCAAGCTCCGCGTTCCTTGCCAGCACCCTTGGGGCTGGGGCTAAGACGTGCAGAGGAGGGCAGGAGGGGTGGGGGAGGCCCACTGTCACCTCTGGCATCCTCCTGGTCATTAGTAACATTCCCAAAAAGGAAACTGAAGTAAGGACTCACTTAGGAAACCAGGACCAAGACCCTCGTGTCCTGGGATCCCACTGCCTGCTTTCCCACTTTTTCACGCTACTGTTTCACAAGGGCACCCACAAGATGAGATGGGAAAAGCCAGGCTGGGGCAGGTGAGCTATGACCCAGCCCTGTGCCTACAGGCCTTTGTTCCTGCCAAGTCAGGGCTTCTGGTATCCTCAGAGGATCAGAGGCAGACAGGGCAGCTGCTTCCAGTGGGAATTCAAGCTGTCCCCTCCCCATTCCTGAGTGGCCTGGCCAAGGAAGTTCCTGGAAATGGGAGCCTCCTCTCTCTGGCTGAATCTTCTCATAATCTTTCCCAGCCAGGGGACTGGCCTCAGGCCATGGGGTCCCAGTAAAAGAGCAAGGGACTTCAAAGTCTTTGCAGATACAGGTGAGCAGGATATGACTGTTAATTGGGGTTTTGATGTTGTATCCTCATTGCCTTGGGGCATCTGCGGGGGCTCTCACCAGGTCTCTGTGGGGAGATCAGCTGTATTTTGATGGGGAACATGGAGTGTGCAGGACCATCATACATGGACCCACTCCTGGGGGCCCTTGGGGGTGGGATTCCCACAAGAGGTATGGGAGAAAGCATTTCTTGGTGACTGAGTCCCCTTCCTACCATTGGGTTGTCCTTTTCGCCTTCTGAGTGGCCGCTGCCCAGGGATCTCTGGGGTGGCTGGCCATACTTTGGCAGTAGCAAACAATTCCCCCAAATGGCTGCCCAACAATGTCACCTGCTCCAGGCACTGTTAGGGCTGAGCCATTCCCAGGACCTGGCAGAGGGAGATCTTCTCAGAAGCAGAGTGGGTGTGGAGGTGTGTGTGGGAGGGGCAGGAATGTCCTTCAGGGTAATGAACAAGCTGTTGCTGGACTGGGAACCCCTTCTCAGCTGGGGCTTCAAATGCCCAGGCCTATAAACTAAGCCTGGCTTGGGGAGACCTTCTCAGGCATCTGAAGGCCAACAACCTCAAAGGTGAGACAGTCCGAGATCCTGGAGCCACTCATGTCACTTGTCTTACTTTTTTTTTTCGCCATTACCTTTTATCTTCTCTATATCTTGGGAGAGAGGTTAAAGCAGGTGTGAGTAGCCCAGCTGTCAGATGAGAAAGTCGAGGCTCAGAAGTTGTGTTAGCCATAACCCCACTCACACACAGAAGCAGCAGAACTCACACTGGGCCGTGGCTGACCTGCATCCAGGGATGTCATTTGGCAGCTGCCTTCATAAGCACGGTGGACACAGCCCAAGCTCACCCTCCTATTGCTGCGGCTGGTGGTTTTGCTGAAGTTGCTTAAGGCAAAAGGACTTGGAAGTGAAGGTTGTGCATTTCACCCCTTCCCCTGCACTTGGCAGGGTGCCCAGAGCTGGGATCTGTGCTGAAGGACAGCTCCTGTCACATGAACAGGGAGCACAGAAAGATAGCATTCCCATCCCACCCCACGCCTGCGTTCAGAGATGCTGATCTGAAAGAAGCAGAGGCAGGGGACTCAGGTCAGCCGGCCAGGCCCGCCACAGGAAGGGGCACCTTGGGGCCCTGGCCCAGGCATGGGCAACGTGTAAGATCCTGGCAGAGTGGAGGACTAGAAGGCGCTGCCATCCCAGTGCTCTCCTGAGGGCCTGGGGAGGCCAGAGCAGCCCTGATCTTTCCCCAGAGACAGAGGAGGGAAGAGGTGTGGCAGAGCAGGCTCACTGAGCCAGGCCTGATTCCCAGGGCAGGCATCCCAGACTTTGAGCTCTTCTCTGACCCAGAACCTGCCATCAAAGACTCATCCTAAGTTAAGCTTTCTGGTAATGTTCCTTCCCACACTGTGGCCTTACTAGAAGGTCTTCGTGTGCAGGAGGCGGGGACGTGTCAGATCACCTTGCAGTTTTTACAAAATACTCATGCCCAGCTTTCTGCCCCGACTCACCCCAACTTGGCTAAGAGCGGTTGCCCTGGAAAATCAGACATTGCTCTGGACCATCTGCTCCTACCCCTGTTTTTGTCATCATCTCCATCCTTATCTGTTCAGTCTCTCAGTCCTAAAGCCCAACTCAAACGCCACCTCCTCCATGAAGCCCTCCCTGGACCTCAGCCAGAGAAGATCTCAGAAGCCTTTCATGGACTTATCACATTATTTGAGGATGTCTCCTCTGCCAGACAGTGAGCTCATCCTTTCATTATTCAAGTGTTCATTGAGTGCCAGTCATACATATGTTCTCTGGTAATTCATGGGGAAGCGGGTAGGTAAGCATGGAAACAGCTTGAGAATAATAATAATATTCTGTGATTATGGCAGTACAAAGCTCCAGGGGACATTCTGGCCAGGGCTGATGAAGCTGAAAGTGCACACAGTTTATGACCAAGAGTTTCACATCCAGGTATATCATTACCTAGAGAAAGTTATATGTGCACATAAGCAGACATTTCCAAGGGTGTCCAGGACAGCAATGCTTGAAGTGCAAAAAAAGAGGTCTTGACCTCAATATCTGTGATAATAATGATGAAAACTTGTGATATTATGTAGCAAATTATGTATATTTGGAGAATTTTATTTCATATAAATTATATCTTAATAGACCTGATCTCTCCATATACATATATATATACACACACATACATAAACATCGTCTATTAACATGAACAAATCTCAAAAACAGTTTTGCAAAAAGAAAGAAATTGCAGAATAAATTCCATTAGTGAAAATTTAATTTTCATAAAAATCACAAAGTAGTCCCAGCTGTGATTTATGAATTTATTGATTTCTGTTGCAATACCTGCCAAGTTCATGCCTCTGGTGCCTCTGAGAAGAGAGGTAATGGGGGTTGAAAGGGGAAAGGAGGGATGGCTAGCTTATCCCTAGTACTTCCTTCAACTAAGAAGATCTGAAGCAAAAATGGGAGGGTGTTAACATTTGTGGATTCAGTTGGTTTTATTCTTTTGCCTTTTTGTGTTTAAATTAGTTTTTCAAAATTAAAAAAAAATAGTCATCTGGGGTCTGAGGAAAGGTACTGACTTCTCCTTGGGAAGTCAGGACAGGGTCCAAGAGGAGATGACGGTTGGGTGTTGAAGGAAGGGGGGCATTTGGGGGAAGCTGGAAAAAAGAGGTGCAGGGTGTTTGAGCCCAGGAAGTATATGGGCAGGCTCTTTGCACTTTTGAAATATTTGTTGAATGACTTGTGTTTATCAAGCTGTCCTCAAATGCCTTCTCTCCCCTTCCTTAATTCTCCTCTATTTCTGGGTTGTGTACATAGTAAATAGGGTCATAGAGGAAAAGCATATGTCATTTGATGATTTTTTTTTGAAGAATAGATATTCTAAAAAAAAAAAAAAAAAGAATAGATACTCTGACAGGGGTGGAAGAGGAAAGAGGCCAATATAAAAAATTAAGTATTAAAATAGAGAAATAGCCATTGATACAGAAAAGTAGAATTTTTAGAGGATGCTCTGTTTGACCATATGCAAATTGAGTTGAAAACCAGCTAAATCTGAGAATTTTCTGGGAAAACATAAATCATCAGTTGGACCCCAGAAGAACTAGAAAACCACACTAGACCAATAATCATGGAATAAACTGAGTTTTCATACAATTCTTATCAAAAGAAATTTTTTTAAATTCAGGTTTAGAAAGCTCCTAATTTCTATCAAACCTCCAAGGAACAGATAATTTAAATGTTATTTAAAATGCACACTATACCAGATCACAGAGAAGAAAATATTCCAAATTATTCTAGGAAACCAGCACAACATGATACCAAAACTTGACAAAGAGGGCACAAAAAAGGGAAAATGACTAAAAAATCTGGTGTATGAATGTTGGTGCAAAATTCATAAATTAAATAGCAATAAATAAAATCACCCAGCATTATATAAAAAAAAATGAATATATCAGTGGCTCGGCGCCTGTGGCTCAAGCGGCTAAGGCACCAGCTACATACACCTGAGCTGGCAGGTTCAAATCCCGAGCCCACGGCTGCAACCAAAAAAAAGAATATATCACAAGCCAGTGGGGCCCTATTAAAAAAAAATACAGATTCAATACTAGAAAAACTATTACTGTAAATGAACAAACTAATAGTTCAAAAGAAATGAAAAAATCCTATAAGTAACTCCATAAGTGCTAAAAAAAATCCCTAGAATACATTTGATAAAATTCTACATGTGTCCCTGATTTTAACTCTTTTTTAAATAGGAATAGATGGATAATGCTTAGTATGATCATGTGTGCATATGAGCGTGGGTATAACGACATAAACTCATACAAGGAAAGAATGATCACCATTAGATCACCTAATTCTTTACCACTGTTATAGAAGTAGAAGCCAATAAAATTTTGAAAATCGAAATGAACTCATGAAAATCATAGATAGGATTGACTACCTGGAGAAAAAAGAACAAGACTGTCAACTGAAACAACTACTAGAAATAATAAAAGAATGTACTAAGATGACTGGTAGTAAATATTAGAAATAAAAATGTGTACCTTCTCTCTAGGTAAACATTAGCCTCTTTTAACAGGCGCAGCTCTCGTTACTGTTATTCACTCCTGGCTCCCTATACTTGGAACAGGGCCTGATAGACATTTGCCAAATGATGTTATAGATCAAAGTACATTTAATATGCAGTATTAATGACAGTGATTGCCAACATGTAGTAGTTCCCATGTGTGGGCACTGTCCTACACCCTTTACCTGTGGCCTAACATGTGGTCTATCCTGGAGAATGTTCCATGTGCTCTTGAGAAAAATATATACCCCGCTGCTGTTTGGTGCAGTGTTTTGTAGGTCCACTTGCTCTACCAAGTTGTTCAAATCCTCTGTTTCCTTATTGACCTTCTGTCTGGCTGTTATCCATTATTGAAAGTGGAGTATTGGAATCTCTTACAATTATTGAGTTGCTGTCTATTTCTCCTTTCATTTCTGTCAATATTTGTTTCAGATATTTGGGTGCTCAGCTAGGTGTATATACAGAGGGTACCAAAAAATATATACATATTTTAAGAAGGGAAAAAGCTGTATTAAAATCATAATACTTGACTTCTACAATTACAAGAGATACAATATACAAGATAACCCATGTTATCAGTGTATTTAGAGAATTACAATTTTAATAGTTTTTTCCTTTCTTAAAATGTATATATATTATTTTGGCACCCTCTGTATATTGATGATTGTTGTATCTTCCTGGCAGATTGGCCCTTCCTCATTACATAAAGTCCTTCTTTATCTCTTCTGGCATTTTTTAACTTATATAAATATAGCTATCCCTGCTGTCTGGTGGTAGCCATTTGCATGGAATATATTTTTTCATCCTTTCACTTTCAACCTGCAGGTGCCTTAAAATTGAGGTGCACTTCTTTTTTTCTTTTGAGACAGAGTCTCACTTTGTTGCCTTTGGTAGAGTGCCGTGGCATCATAGCTCACAGTAACCTCAAACTCCTGGGCTCAAGTGATCCTCTTGCCTCAGCCTCCCCGGTAGCTGGGACTACAGGTGCCCGCCACCACAATGCCCGGCTTCTTTTTAGAGACTGGGTCTTGCTCTTGCTCAGGCTGGTCTCGAACTCCTGAGCTCATGCAGTGCACCCACCGCAGCCTCCCAGAGTGCTGGGATTACAGGCGTGAGCCACCACACCCAGCCTAAAGTGCACTTCTTATGTGCAGCATATAGGTGCATCTTTCTACACCCCTTTCCTGCAATAACTCTTTTAATCTTCATAATAACTCCATGCAGATGGTGTACTTGTTCCCATTTGTAGGTGAGGACACTGAGGCAGAGGAAGGTTACTTATCCTTGGATTTGGAATTTGGACTTTGACTCTTGAGTCTATTGTGCTCTTTGTAGCCATTCTACTGCATAGTTAAATTGAGATTTTGATTTTAGAGGGAGGTGGTTGGGGAAGGGAGCCAGACATGGATTATTCAAACATGACTTTAGGACAACTGTCTGGCCCCTTGAGGAATTTTTTTTTTTTTTGATGTAATGATTGTGGCCCCTAATGATTGTGGTAGGGCCACAATGATTGTGGTAGGGCCACAATCATTACACCAAAATAAATTCTAGATGCAGCAAAGATTTTAAAAAGAAGGAAACACTAGCAATGTAAATGGAAAATATGGGCAGATATTTTTGTGATCCTCAAATGGGAAAAACTTTACAAACAAGTCCAAAAATCCAGAAACCATATCGAAGAAGACTGATAGTTTCAACTGCAGAAAAATCTGAAATTTTTGTAAGCAAAATATGCCATAAATAAAATAAAGAAGAGCTGAATGACTATTTGCAATACACATGACAAAAAGTTAATTGCCTCAGTTTAGAAAAACTTCTTAAAAATCAGTAAGACAGACTAAAAAGGGCATAGTTCACAGAAAAAATAAACACAAAGGTCAATTGACCAATAAACATGAAAATAATGTATGTCTATATTTTCTGACCATTAGAAAATTACAAATGCAAAGAAGATACCATTTTTCAATTCATTGGCAAAGTTTAAAAATCTGACAACGCATATGGTATTGTGGGTGGTGAGAAACAGGCACCCCCATGCATTGCTGGGGTGACGAAGACCAGTTCACCCTCAATGGAGTACAATTTGGCCATCTCTGTCGGAATTTTAGCTCCACGTCACCTTCGACCTAGGGGTTATCCTACAGCTAACCTCAATGTATATGCACAAAGACTATTATAATCAGAGATGTTCATTGCAGCCTTGTTTGTGCAGCAAAAATGTGGAAATAACCTAAATATCTGTCAACAAGGACAGATTTACATAAATTATAGTGCACTGGTTCAGCAGAACACTGTGAGCTGTTGAAGGAATAGCGGCAACTGTCTGTGTTGACATATAGAGCATTGAAGTCTACTAACAAAACCAAGATAAATATGGGACTGTGTTTCTGATTGGGTTATTTTAAACCCATATTTTTGGAAAAATTCTTGTAGAAAACCTAAACAGGAAACTTGACATTGTTTATGTTTGGGATTTGGGCTGTGGTCTGAGATGGCAGGGCCGTACATACCAGATTTCATTTTCACTGTGTATTATTTTGAATGGCTTGAATTTTTTCTAGAATCATGTTATTTCCAGAATATAAAAAGTATATTTAAGAAGAAGCCAATTATAGAGTTTAAGAGGCCTCACCCTGGACTTTCTTTTTAAATTTGTTTCTCAGAGGGTTCACTTCTTCTTGCATTCACAATTTGAAATCTGGAAGGGCCTGAGAGATCATCTCCAATCTCCTTTTTGCTCATGAGGAAAATGAGACATAGAGAGGTTTTGCCAAGTTTTAGCTGCCCTCCCCCCCCACCCTCCAGCTGCTCTGTCCTGCAGAGACTGAGCTCTCATGATGGCTGCTCTTTCAGGAAAGGGACCGTGAGCCCTTTGTGTGTATTATAAAATCTTCATCCTTGGACTTGTCTGCCCATTTCCAGCATGTAGTCCGTTGAGTCTTCTTTCGTGTACATGGATGTGGGGGAACTTATTTAAAATGCAGGTTCCCAGGTATCTTCCTGGAGATTCAGATTCAGTGGGTCAGGGTAGGGCCCTGAAACCTGCATTTTAGCAAGTTTAGGAAATGGCTATGAACCCCTCTGACCTTCCTTAGCTCAGCCCTGCTGGCATTGTCTTGCATCTGGACTGAAGCCCCTCACACTAGCAAGAGGAAGTGGGGAGCTCAAGCTCATGAGAGGGCAAGTGACAGAGCCAGTGCTTAGACTAGCTTGGAAGTCCAGCGCAGTGCTCCGCCCATCTCCCCTGCCCCAGGCCCTGCTCAGCTGAGATGATGGTAGCTCTCCAGTTCACCCACCCCAGGGGAGGGCACTGACTGGCCTGGATTTGGAGGTGAGGGAAGGCTGGGGGTCATGGGTGCATCTGGAGTAGCCCTCGCTCCTCCGTGCTCCGGAGGCAGGCCTTGTTGGAAGATGCTGACAAGCATGTTGGACCTGGGAGGGGCCTGGCCTGCTTGGGCTTGGGAGGAGCCATAGGAGGCCAGGAAGGACTGGCATCCACATCCACCAGCACTGAAAGATTCTGTTGTCCCTGTGCCCTAGAGCCTTGGAGGAGCCACCCTCGTGGTCAGAAACTGAGCTGAGACGCAGCCGGGCACTCAGAAGCAACTTTTCCTGAGGACTGATCAAGAGGAAGGGAGGCTCAGTAACAGTCCTGAGGCTCTTTGGGGCTTAAGCCCTAAACCACACCTGCTGTTCCAGGTAGGCCCTCTGCCATCATTCCCCTCCCCATAGGCGTTAGGCCCTAGTGCCATCTCCTGCCTCAAGCCTGGGAAACATGACCATACCAGCTGCTCCAGGGCTGTGGCTCTCCAGTCAGCCCTCCAGCAACAGCCCTCCCTAATCCCTTCTAAACCCTCAAGCTGCAAGGAAGGGGCA
This sequence comes from Nycticebus coucang, assembly GCF_027406575.1. Taxonomy (NCBI): domain Eukaryota; kingdom Metazoa; phylum Chordata; class Mammalia; order Primates; family Lorisidae; genus Nycticebus; species Nycticebus coucang. The sequence goes on along the minus strand of NC_069788.1, from coordinate 108,241,976 downwards.
GGCACAGCCCAGCCCCCCTCTCTAAAGGGGCACTGTTCCAGCTGACCCTGCTCCTGAGACTTGGGAAGGAGGTAGAAGACCATTTGGCTTTGGTTAGGATGCCCTCTGCCCCTCAGAAACACCCCCCAGACTGAGCTTCTAGCTAGGGGTCCCTAGAGTGGTTCTTGCCCAGCTGACCCTGGCTTGGGGGAGGCCCTGAACCTGCCAGACAGGGCTCTTCCGAGAGTTCCTTAACTCTTGACGCTTTTCCCTCATGAAAAGATTAAGACAGATGGTGTCTTCATAGCCTGTCAGAGCCAAGGCATCTGAGTGGTGTAATCCAACCACAATCTCCTTCTACTTCCCAAGTATTACTTATATCAATTAGTGTAGTTTCTGGTGCTGTGTTCAAACATCTCAGAGGAATAGGGTGTAATCTTGTTAAAATAGCTCCGGCAGCCCTTTGGCGTCACACAGCCCTTCCTGGGTTCAGCTGCCTCCTCCCTGCCCCTCAGTCCTGCTTCTATATCCCCTGACTGGCCCCTTTCCCTTTGGTTAGCTCTAGCCACTCATCCCCCTCTGCAAAAGGGTGACTGGCAGTGATGGGACAGCCAAAGCCAGGTCAGCATCTCCATGACGCCTTCGTTCCTATTTAAGAAGGTAAATAAGTTAGTAAATAAATAAATCTTTGAGAAAGGATTAGATAGTCCAGAAAGGTTTTCAGAGAAAGCTTACTGAGATAAGATTCCTCTATCTGAGAATGTCTAAAATCCCTCTTACATGAAAGAACTTGTTCTGTGTGGGCGGTTGGCCAAGTATTGGTTGGCCAATACTTCTGCCATTACCCACAGAAGTAATCTTGGAGATAGTTCTTTTCTGCGCAGGGCAAATTGCTTGATGTTCATCTCTCTCTTATGGTTTCTTGGTCCTTTCCCAGGAGAGCCCTCGAGGGCAAGGAGCTCAGCCACCAGCCGTATCTCACTCTGTCCCCTCCGCCATGCCCAGTGCCCCAGCCCTGTGCCAGGCCCTTGCTCTTCTATTTTAGACTCCTGTGAGAGGCAGCACTGCAGAGGTTAAGAGCTCAGGCTCTGGAGCCAGAAGGGTTCATGTCCCAGCTCAACCCTGTACTAGCATTATCACTTGTCACCTCTGTGCACTTTAGTCTGTCTGTAAAAGGGGGACAACCATGAAGATGAAATAAGTTAATATCTGTAAAGTGCTTGAGAGAACACCTAGCACCCAGTAAGCGCTTAGCATGCTAGCTCTGGTCATTACGAACGTCTGTTCCCTCCCTACCATAGCCTGCTGCCTGCCTGACCTCCCTGAAGCACAGTGCAGTCAGCTCACTCCCCTGCTCCACAACCGGCCGTGGCCCCCACTGCCTATTTAATGACTATGCTCTAACCTGCCCTTGAAAGGTCTTCAAGGCAGACACAATATGTTGTTTACCTTGCACATAATAAAGGATTAGTAGTGTTGGGTGAGAGAGAGGGCTTCCACCCTCAAGGAGGGTGAACTAAGTTCCTGAGGAATGGAAGTGCAGCCACCTACAGTCCCACACCTGGGGGTTTAGTCCAGGCTCTTCTGCCTCCCTGACCATAGCCAGGTGAGCAGACTTGGATACAGGGCGCTGGATCTGCTCACAGAGGTGGGTGCGGTTTCCCTTGAATCCTCTGGGTCTGCAAATGCTGTGAGCCCTGTTTTGGACTCCAGCCCTGATACGCGTCAGAGTGAAGAGAGGACACCTGGCCATTGTCCAGAATGGGCAGTGACCGCAGTATAGCCTGTACTCTTTGATGAGTTCAGGCCAGGTAGCAGACATGATGTCATTGTCCTCATTCATCCCAGGGAGTGGGGGGCACAAAACCTCCCATAACTCAGGTGGGAAGCCTGAGGCCCGCAGAGAGTGCCTGTGGTCTGGTGCATTGGACAGAGAACTCGGCAAGCTTTACATCCTGCATCTCAGCTGCTCCTCTGGCAAAAGAGAGGAATTGAGCACTGGGATGAAGAAGAACAGAATTTATAAACCAGGCTCCTTATCTGGAATGGAGACCTTGGCCATGTCAATGAACTTCACAATTTTTCCATCTATAGAAGGGGAAAGATAATAACCCACTTCACAGGATTCATGCGAGGCCAGAATGAAACAAAATGCCCAGAGCCCCTGCACATGTGGGTGCAGTTATTCTGATCACATCATGATAGAGCTGCCGCAGTCCTGCAAACTTATCTCCTTCCTTAAGTGAAAATTTCCTCGCCTGGCTTCCACTCCAAGATTAAAGAATATAGTAGTGGTTTTTGGCTGCAGAAGAAAGGAGCAACAGCTTAAACCTTCTCAGACTCCTGGCGAGGGTGAGAAGTACAGGAGGGAAGCCACACAGCTCTGTCTGGCTCTCTGAGTGAGATTTTTCCTCTCGGAGACTTGAGGCTTGGGGTGCTGCTGAGCCAGGAAGCCAGGAGTGAAGTGACAGGGAGGCAACAGACAAGACCATGCTGGTCCCTGCAGGGTGATATTTTCTCCTTTTTCATTGAACAAATGAATGAGTTTGTTGGCATTGCAGGTACTGTGCTGGGAAGTAGCAAGAACAGACGTGGACCCTGCCCTTGTAGGGACAGATGATAAACCACATGAACTATGGACGCAATGTGTTAGAAAGAGATAAATGCAAAAAACCAAAACAAAACAAAAAAACAGAGATGTGTAGCGAAATCAGGAATGCAGAGGAGCTGGGTTATTAAATAAGGTCATCAGGAAACATCTTACTGAAAAGGTCACGTTTGAGACACACAAATTGTTTGCTCCCCTGGGAATTCCTAAGAAGCCCGGAGGTTCAGAATCAGGGCCGGTGCCTTTCCTGAGATCCTAGGATTGGAGCCAAATCTAGAACTCTTTTAGTCCCAGACCAGTTAATCGCATGCCCTCCCTCTGAAACCTTCAATAGCTGCCTTGTTCATGGGTAAGTGAAAACCATTCAACCTGAGATTCAAGGCCTCATGATCTGGTCCCAATTTGCCCGTTATCTCATCAGACCCTTCTCACCCCACCTGTGCAGCCATGCCAGTCTGCTTACCATTTCTGGAATATTCCACTCTCTGCTTCCCTCTTCCACTCATTTGTCCCCTCTGCCTGTCCCCACTAGTTTCTGTCAGTCTGAAACTCCACCCACCTTCCAAATGCCACCACTCTGAAGCCTTACGTGACCCCTGGGGCTGTGTTCCTTGGCTTGTACCTTTCTTGTCATCACGTGGCCCTTGCTTTGCCTTGGGTTTAGGCTCTGGTTTACTTGTCTGATCTCCCAGTGCCCTGGCCAACATCTGGGCACCTTCGCCTGCAGCAGGTGTAGGACTCAGCAGACATTGGCTGAATTGTGTCCAAGCTCAAAGGCTCCCAGTGACACTGGGACAAGCCAGGGGAGGCTTTGGCCCATTCGGACAATGAAAGCAGCAGTGGAAAGTGAACAGGACAAGAGAGAAGACACTAAAATGTAGGGGAGAGATGACAGAGGAGCATGAAGGAAGGGGAGGGAGGAGTCCCCACCATACTTTTTCCATGCAGGCACACTGTCACAGACCGAGGAAAGTTGTCTCTTCCTCCCCAGAAAGAGCTACTAACTCCCTTCAACATCTCAGGCCAGTACGTCCATGTGTCTAACTAGAACATCCCTTGCTGCAGTTCATTTTCCATGGTTGCTGTTCAAGTCCTTATTCCCCCTAGTGACTTTTCTAAACCCCCCACCCAGAGGGCAGGAACAAGGTCAGAAGGAGGCTTCCCCTGGCCTGGGCTCTTGTGCTCTAGTTAAGAAGGCCAGCAACCCCCTGAGCCACACAGAGGATTGTCCAGGGCTAAAATGCAGGGCCACCATAAGCCATGGAGGTTGTGCCAACCATCGGCCCTCAGCCCCTTAGCTCAGCTTCCCCTTGAGGCTAACTTCATCCCAAACAAATCTGGGTGAAAAGAGAATACCCAGGGAACAGAGAACAGTGATTCTCAAACGCCTCATGTTCCTGCTCTCTGCGCCTGTCCAGGCCCTGGGAGGCCATGGCAGCCAAGCCCCAAGTCTGGCCATCTGGCTCCCACCCATCACTACAGCAGCTGTGCTCAGCCCACGAGGCTGCCAGTGTGGCTCCTGCCCTATTTCACCAGATGGACCCAGCCTGCAACCTGGCCTCCCTCCATCTCTGCTGCCCCTGAGGGTGGTGCATGTCCTTCTGGGAGACTCAGACTCCCCTAAGGAAAGCCTGAACATACTGGGCCCACCTCTTGTCCTGCCCCTCTTCCCATATCCCCCTCTGCTCCTGTGCATGCCGTGGTTTCCTCTTAGAATGTCCTTCCGTGGTAGGGAGCCCATGTGCCCTTAGGCTAGGAATGTGGCACTTTGGACTAGGCTCAAATCTCATTCAAAGATAATAATTCTCGGGCAGCGCCTGTGGCTCAAGGAGTAGGGTGCTGGCCCCATCTACCGGGGGTGGTGGGTTCAAACCCGGTCCCTGCCAAAAACTGCAAAAAAAAAAAGAAAAGGAAAGAATTCTCATCTTGGGTATGTTGTGAGGGCTCAAAGTACTGCTCATGCTTCCAGAGTCTTACTTAGCATGATGCCTAGCATGTAGCAAGCACTAAATTAATGCAAATGAATGACATTCAACTCTTAAGAGTGGCCTTGGCTAGTACCTCCTCCAGGCAGCCTTTCTGGATTGCCCCGGGCTGAGGCAGGTGTTTCTCCTTTGTGCTCCCAGCACCCCTTGACCCGGTCTCCAGAGTGCACCTGTGCAGTCTTGTCCTGGTCTGTCTAGGGGTCTGTGTGTCTACCAGACTATAGCCACCTTGAGTTCAGAGAACAGAGTCTGGACCACAATTTGCTGAATAAATGATTTAGTGAGTGACGAGAGGCGACTGCGGGAGAGGCAATGCGATTGAGAGAATTGGATTGCGCCTACCAGGCTGACTTTTCCAGGGCCTTTCCTAAAAGACCAGGCTGCCCATGCCAAGATCTGGGGGTTGAATGAGAAGGGTGAGAATGACGAGGAAACTCCATTTGCTGTTACATGGTCCAGCATGTGATTCTCAAAGTGTGGTCCCTGATCCGATGCTATTGGCATCCCCCAGGAACTTGCTAGAGATGCCGATTATCAGGCATCACCCCAGCTGGGGTGCATCAGAAACTGGGGTGGGGCCCAGCAATCTAAGGTATAACCGACCCTCCAGCTGCTGCTCACCTGCCACAGGTTGGGGCCCAGTGCTCTAATGTTTCCAAGTAGCTCATTCATTTTGCAGTAAACTAGCCTCCGAGGAGATAGGGTCTCTCTGAGGGGTTGCTGCTCTGCTGCAGGCTTCTAAGAAGGCCCATAATCTGGGCCCCCAGGACATGGCTTTTGCTAGACTCACACTCCTGAGCTCGAGACCGTTTTGCTGACAGGGAAGGTGCAATGGGGATACTCCCCCTGCGGACACACAAGATTCCCCTTCCCACTCTCAGGTGGCCTGTACCTGAGAAGACGTTCCTCCAACCTGGCCTTGAGTCTACTCCATCCCCATGCCTTGGGCCAGCATCTCCTCAGGGCCACCTCCTGCAGCAGGGGTAGACTTCTGGAGTGATGGAGCGAGGTAGACCCTAGAGATCATTGGCTACACGCACACATGGTCACACACACACACTGAGACACGCAGGTCCATAGACAGGCACAACTCAACATGCACACAAAACACATCAATGTGCACATGGCCCAAAACACATGCAAGCATCCAAAGCCCAAATCATAGTCATAAACACATTCCAAAGCACACCAAAATGCTCCCCCAAACACACACAGACACTGACACGCATGTCAAAACACAGAAACACAAATGCACAGACTCACTATATTACTTTCCTATGCCAGCTGTGGTACCAAGTACCACAAATTACATGGCTTAAAACAACACAAATATATTATTCTCTTACATTTATGGAGGCTAGAAGTCAGAAATCAGGATGTTGGCAGGCCCATGCTTCCTCTGAAGGCTCTAGGGAAGAATCCTTCCTCGCCTCTTCCCAGCTTCTTGTAGTTGCTGGTAATTCTCGGCATTCCTTGGCTTGTAGTTCGTCTCTCTCCTCACCTGCCATTTTTATAAGTCTTTAAACTTAAGGGCCATTCTAATCTCGTATGACCTCACTTTAACTAATTATATCTGCAAAGACCCTATTTCCAAGCAAGGTCACATTCTGTGGTTCTAAGTGGACGTGCATTTAGAGGGACACTATTCAACCTAGTAGATCTGCATGTCCCACAGCTCAGAGATGCAGAGGCAGACGGACAGGCAGGCGTGCACACACTCACCCCTTATAGATGAGGACTCTGAGCTCCTGAGAAGAGAGAAGAGGCCCCCCAATGTCAGAGCTGCCAGCCCTCCTCTCTGGACACCCAGCACAAAGTAGTTTACAATTTTTACTCCAGCGCTTATCACATGGTGCTGTCTTTCATTGTCTTGGTCTGTTTGAAGCCATTAGGTGTGCATAGAGTACGAAATTCAGAAGCCATAAAGAGAATACAGTGAAAGGAAGCCCTCCTTAACTTGCTTCTGTTGCCACCTAGTTCCTCTCCCAGCAGGCAGGCACTGTGTACTCTTCCAGAAAAAATGTCAACACAGGCAGGCACACAGCAGCGGTGGCATTCCCCATGTGCTGCCTGCATGCTGCCTTTCACACTTGACAATGCATTCTTTGCTCTTTCATGCCCAGGTCTCCCGCACCTGACTGCAGGCTCACAGAAGGCAAGGCCTTACATTATTGCTCTTTGCCTTCCCATTGCCTGGCTGGGTTCTTGCAGGAAGCAGGCATTCAGTTCAGGCTGCTTCTATCTACACATTAATGACTTGTCAACAGCTGGTGGGGGCTGAGTGGGACTAGGGCTCAGCATCCCAGCTGCGGGGCCTTGGTCGACCAGAGCCCATCCTGGCAGCAGAAAGAGATGGAATGGGATGCCCCCCCCCCCAACAACGTCTCAGCTGTTTGCTCCTGCTCGTGGGCACCTCCCCACTGGCAGCCTTCATCCCAGCTCTAGGTGGGGCTGACTCTGGGACCAGGGCCTCTGTTGCTGCTGCATCCTTGGGAATCTCCTCCCCTCCCTCTCTTCCCCCCTCCTCACCTCCCTGAATCCTGTCAGGGGAACCTGTCAGGGGAAGAGGCTGGGGAGAGAACCACACTGCCAGCATCTTCGCCCAGGAGGGCCTGCTGATGAGAAGCCGAACCATTGCCCAGTCTTGCTGACTGAAGGCTGAGAAGGGACTTGTTACCACGGAGACGAGAATTACAGCAATAACTCAGGGCTGAGCTGGAGCTTGCAGCTTCACCCAGCTGTGGTGAATGAATTTGCTCCACGACACTCAGAAATGTGATGCGCTACATTTTTTTTTTCTAAATCAAGACAGAAACAGTTGCCTCAGTGTGAGATTTTGCCATTTCCTCTGTCAGTAGGCTTTGAGCAAAGCCCCAAGGGAAGATGGGGTAGGCAGGGACTGACTGGCCCTTGTGAGGCTGGAAGCCAGGAAGCTGTCAGCCAGCAGCTCCTTTGCCATCTGTGGAAGGAGGGGCTTAGATTAGAGATTTGTAACATCTCCTCCAGCCAAAACACTCTGGGTTTCAGATCACAGGGCCATATGAGTCCCGCCCCAGCCACCTGCCAGAATTTCCTTTCTTCAACAGATGTCTGTAAAGCACTCAGCCCTCCCCAGCACAGCAGAGAAAATAATCAGTAAATACAGCCATGAGCTCTTGTCGTCGAGGAGCTTTCCCTTCGTGGGGCGGTGAGGGGGGCGGGGATCAGCCATTTGCTATGCCATCCCGTAAATAACATCAAATGCAATAGATGCTAACAAGTAAGATAATACTTTATTGAACCATCGCTATGTGGTAGCACCACTGTACATGTGAATTGGCTCAGTTAATCCTCACCTCCACCCAATAAGGTAAATGCTATTATCATCTCCATTTCACAGATAAGGAAACTGAGGCATGGGGAGGTTAGGAAACTTGCCCAAAGACATGGAGTAGCAAATAGTAGAGGCAGGATTCAAACCCAGAGAGTCTAGCTCTAGGAGCCCACACTTAGATGCTACCATATATCTGCCTCCTGAGATGCTCCTAGGCAGGGGATGTGGGGGGCTGGACTTGGCCTGGAGCTCTTTCCTATGGAAGCACAAAATGAGCTGGGATTAACTAGATGGAGAATTAGTCAACTGGGTGAGGAGAACCTTCCAGGAAGTGGGACTGGTATATGCAAAGGCCCTGTGGCAGGGGGGAGGGTGGCATGCTCCAGGAATCGAAAGGCCTAGGAGGATGGACCTGAGGATGGAAATGGAGGGAGTTCAGCAAGATGAAGCTCGAGTGTGGGTAGGACCACACATGGCAGGCCTTGTTGGCCGAGTTAAGGAGAGTGACAGAAAACCCTTCTATCTGGTTCTCTCACAGCCTTGTGCAGGAAGCCTCCCTGAACACTCCACGTTGGGTTCAGGGCTGTGTGTGTGAGCCCCCTGTTCTGCAGTAACCCTCCTCACATGCTCTATGTTATCACTCTCCTTCTGGAATGAGCTTGGTGAGGAGAGGAACACATTTCTTTCTCTTTAGCACTCACCACACAGTATAGAACTACAGGAGGGAGGGTGAGAACTGTAATCTGAGGGTGCTCCAAGAAGGCTGCTTGGAGGAGGCAGAGTTGAGCTGGACCTCGACAATGGAGCATTCTTGCTGGGGGTGGGGGAAGTGGAGGTGGCAGAGAAAGCCAAGGCCTCTAAGGGGCAAGCAGCCATCTTCTGGATCCGAGACTTCTTTTTTTTTGAGACAGAGTCTCACTATGTTGCCCTTGGTAGAGTGCTGTAGCGTCACAGCTCACAGCAACCTCAAACTCTTGGGTTTAAGTGATTCTCTTGCCTCAGCCTTCTGAGTAGCTGGGACTATAGGCGCCCGCCACAATGCCCGGCTATTTTTTGTTGCTCTTGTCATTGTTGTTTCGCTGGTCCAGGCTGGGTTCCAACCCGCCAGCCTGGGTGTATATGGCTGGTGCCATAACCACTGTGCTACAGATACCCAGCCAAGCCAAGACTTCTTATAGGGAATTGGGAGATGAGAGGCTTCAGGAGCCAAAAGTGCCCTCACCACCCTACCGCCCCAGCTTCTGCCTTGGGACAGGCTAGGAGCCGAGAGCTCAGCTGTCAGAAGGAGCAAAAAGCTGCACAGATGCTCAGGCCTTGGCTTCAGACCCCAACCTCTGCTGCACCCCTGCTAGCTTTGTGACCTTGGGCAGGCTACTCACACACTCTGGGCTTTAGAGTCCTCATCTGGAAAATGGATATAGCCATCTCCTCTGCCCTGGCAGAACTGTTGGGGACTCCAGTGAGATAATGACTGTAAACAGACTTCATAACCTGGAACAAAGGGTACACCAGGCCCTTAGTCAGCCACCTTGGAGAAAATCCAGAGGCCAGGCCCATTTCAGGCCCCCTGACCCCCAGGAGGCCCCTGGTTCTCTTTTGTTCTCCTCCCCATCAGAGTTTAGGCTTAGATCACCCCTCAAATTATAGGGGCCTCAGTGGCCACCACCCTCCACTAATTAATTGAGAGCAGGGTGAGAGCAAGGGAGGGACTGGGCAGGTGGCAGGGCATCCGGCTGCTCCTTGCTCTGTGAGGGCTGTGCTGGGCAGGTCATGGGGACCCTCCCTGACCACTGCTCCTGGGTCTTGGTGCTGCCGTCAGCATGGTAGTACAGCTGCCAGGAGGAATCATTGATTGTGGTGGGGGGTTGCCTCTGGCTTCTGGGCAGACTCCGAGGGGCCTGGTGGTGGTACAAGGTCAAGCCTTGATCTTGCACCTGACCCAGCTAAACCCTGACGGGGGAGGGGAAGGAGGTGGCATCAGATTCAGGCCTCAAATCTTCTTTCTTAGCAGGCAGCCTGCACAGAAACCGCTGGGGCCACATATCACCGGGAGGGCAGCCCCACTCCTCCCATTGACAAATGTGAGTGGGAGCTGGTCATAATGAGGGCTCTGGAGGAGGGAGAAAGAGGATTTGGCAGAGAGAGGAGAAAAGCTATAAAACAGAGGCACCGATTCCTACTTCTTAGGCTGCTACCTCTCAGGAGCTAGTGAGAAATAAGTGGTGTTTAGCAGGGTAACTTTAAGAAGGTGTCTCTACCATACACAGCCTGTCACGTGTCCACTGAAGCCCTCTCAGGGGCTGCCACTGCTTAAGTCTGAAGTGTGGTCCCAGTGGTCCCTGCCAGCATTGCATTTTCTCCACTAACTTCTTTCTTGAGCCTGGGGGCTTCATTCCTGTTTGTTGTGATTTTGTTTGTTGTCTGGCTTATGGATGGCACACAGAAAAAAAAAGGAAGGGACTTGGAGTCAGCCCCAACCCCCACCCTGGCTCAGATCCCGACCTCACTGTTACTAGCTCCCTGCTCATGCAAGTCTCTCAACCTCTCTGGGCCTGGGATGATCAGAGAACCTCTCTGGTCTGTATAGGAAACAAAAACCACTCTAAGCATCTTAAGTAAAACCAGGATTTAATACAGGAAATTACGTTCTTTCAAAATCACTGTAAAGGTTAGAATCTGGGTCTCCAAGACAGAGCAGAACTGTCCCACCAAATTGCTCCTCACCTACAGTCAGGAGGACCAATCTATCCCACACGCAACCTGATAAGTTTGTTCATCTCGGCGACACGTAAAGAGACTTGGCACTCATAAGTGTCAGCTCTTCTTCTTCTTCTTCTTCTTTTTGAGATAGAATCTCAAGCTGTTTCCCTGGGTGGAGTGCCATGTGATATCATAGCTTGCAGCAACCTCCAACTTTTGGGCTCAAGTGATCCTCTTACCTCAGTTTTTTGTATTTTTAGTGGAGACAGGGTCATGCTCTGGCTCAGGCTGATCTCAAACCTGGGAGCTCAAGAAGTCCTCCCACCTGGGCCTCCCAGAGTGCTAGGATTACAGGTGTGAGCCACGGCACCAGTGTCAGCTGTTGTCCTTAATCTTGCTGTGGAGCCTGGACACCAGTGAGTGCTGCCCGGCCCAGCCCACCAGCCCCGACAGACAGAAAAGCAGATGTGGAAGCGGGCGCTGTCCTTGGTGCTGAGCGTCCTGCCTGGCCGGCTGGGGCTGCCTTACTGTTTGCTACCCCAGTTGCAGAGTGGGCTTGATGGCAAGGTGAGACTCCAGTCTACTCACCACATGCTGAGGCTTCAGGGGTGACTAGCGGGGGAGTTGGGGGGAGCTTCTGAGGGAAGGCTGACTTCAACACAGGAAGAGGATAGCAGAGACAACAACTACCATGTGTGGCACTCACGTTTATAAAAAATACCTTTGTGCACTACCTTCTGTAACTAACCCTCACAGCCACCCCGGTGTGGGCAGGACGGACATGATGATATTCATTTTTTAGGAAAGAAGGCTGAACAGCAAGAGGTTAAACAGCAGCAAGTAAATGATAGAGCCAGATTCACACCCAGTCTCCTGACCCACAATGGTGTGTTCCCTTCACTTCGTGCTGTCACTTAGGAGGGAGACTTGGTAGCCAGTGATGTGCTATGTGGAAGCAAAAATTCAGGACACAGGTACTCTCTGCACACTATGAAAATATGTACAAATCACCTACATTTTATTTTTTCCTACTCCCAAGTGTGGCTCTGGGTAAAGGCCCATCTATCTTTCATCAAGGCCTACTACATGATGGTCTTTGTGGGAGAACCCTGGAAAGTTTTATATTTGAAAAAGACATGTATCCTGCCATCAAAAAGCCCACAGATTTGGGGGTGGGGGGAGGAACTGGCTGCTTATGTGGATGGGAAAATGAGAGGCTACTCCCAGGCAGTGGCTGCAAGACCAGCTGTGTAAAGAGGGAAAGAATAGGTATAGACAGGGCTGATCATCTGACTCAAGTGGCTAGGATATGAGCGGAGGCTAGGTCTCCAGCTCAGCACAGGGGGAAGTGGCCCAAGCTCTGTAGGGCTGGGGCAAGAAGCTCTGAGACAAAGTAGGGAGATGGGACAGAGGCTTCTAGGATAATGGGAGAAATGCCAGAGCCTGGAGATCCCAGTGACTAGGTAGTCTAGGCCCCTGGGGATCTTCAGCCAACTCTCCAAGATTCAAGTCAGTTAGGAGGGGTCAGGGAGGTCTTATGGGAGGAGGATATAAGGACAGTCCCAAGAGCTGCCCCATTGTGACATGATTGAGTAGGCACTGAGCTACCATCCTGTATCCCCCAGACCTCCCTATCCTCTCCCCTGGGAGTCATAAAACTTTTTGGGTCTTCAAGAACTCCTTATCTACATGCAGATAACCTGCAAATCTTCAGTTAGTGGTTCTCCATCTTGGCTGCATCCGAGAATGAACTGGAGATTTTCATTCTTAATGTGTGGGGTGGGGCGAGAGTATCTGGACCTACTAAACTCCTTCCAGATGATCCCAGCCTCCCCCCCCCCCCGAGGCTGAGGAGTCACTAAGACCACTGAATGGGGAGCCAAAAACTCCAGTTGTCCCAAATCTATTACTTTCCCCAGCCATAGGCTGATCTCTGTCTGCTGGAGATTTAGTTTATTCATAGATAAAATTGAATAAACCATTCTTTGTTGTGAGGATCTGAGGACAGTGAGGACAGCTTAGAGCAGCGGTTCTCAACCTGTGGGTTGTGACCCCTTTGGGGGTCTCCTGCATATCAGATATTTACATTATGATTCATAACAGTAGGAAAATTACAGTTATGAAGTAGCAATAAAAATAATTTTATGGTTGGGTGTCACCATAACATGAGGAACTATATTAAAGGGTCACAGCATTTGGAAGGTTGAGAACCACTGGTTTAGAGCAGGGAAGGGCTTACTGATACTTCCAGGAAGATTCATGGCCAGCTAACATGGCAGGCGAGAAGGACATGAACCAGAACTCTTCATTCTACTGACACCCTCTTCCTCGCCTCCTCTCCTCCCAAGAGTGCCCAGCCTGCTAGCTCAACTGGAGAAGTCCTAGAGAAGAAGGGGAGGTGGGTGGGCGCCCCTGGCCAGGAACTCCAGTTTGTGGAGGTAATCTTTCCTGTTGTTAACAAAGGGGTGATGGACTATCGAATAGACTAAAAAGGCAAGGGGGGCCAGGCAGGGTCTTTATGCTCTCTGGTGGAGGGGAGTTAAGGATGGTACCCCATCCTAGGACATGGCTTATGGCTACAGTGATTATCTCATCCAAACCAAAATTCAGGCCCCATAGACCATTCCTGAGAACTCGGGGTGGTGGAGTAGACAAGGCCTTGGGCAAACGCTGGGGAATGTAGGCTAGGGGACTGCCAGAACCAACCTGGATTCCCAGCTCCGCCATGAGCTACTCACAGCATTGCTCTAAAAGGCCAGGAAAGCATCTGCCCCTGAATGAGGGCTTGAACAAGATCATCCCTTCCTCTGCCCTCTGTCTAGCACAACCAGCTCAGCAGAGACTCAGAGGGCCCAAGAGGCAACAAAGCAAAAGGTTATAAGCTGCCTGGGTCCAAGGGACCTCTACCACTTACTAGCACTGTGATCTGGGGCAAGTTGTGCCTTAATAGGGATGATTCTATAAACCCAGAGTACTGGTGAGTATTAAATGAGCTAGTACCACATACTTAAATAAGAAGTAATTAGCCCATATCAAGTACTTGGTAAATGTCAGCTATTAATAAAATCGGCCCCATGCTATAGGGTCTCCTGGATCATCCTAACTCTGGCCTCACCCTGACATTTGGGTTCCCCATACAGAAGACTTGACCTTGAGATATCCAGCTCATCTGGAAGGAGCTGGGGAGCAAAGTGCCAGCCTGACTAGTCAGGGCAGTGGTAGATGAAACCAGGCTAGATCTGGAGGCCCAGTGGAATGGGGGAGTCAGAAAGACAAAGCTAGTTCATTTTGAAGCCTTTGCCCAGGTGCCAAGGAAAGCTTTTCCTGTGCCTAGAACTGCTAAGCTTCCAGCATCTTGCATGGGAAGCAAGGGGAGAAATAGGGCAGGAAGGCCACACACTCTCCCATCAGGTAAGACGTGCAGATGGGTGAAGACCCGAGAACCCTGAACCAACCAGCATTCGCATCATCTCCCGCTGCGCCTCTTTGGCCCCAAAGCAAGGCTGACATTTGCTTTTCATACACAGGAAGCACAGCAGTAACTGCCACCTACCGGCTGCAGTCTGAGGGATAGTGGACAGTCCTTCCCACCCTCACATCTCTCTTTTTGCTTGTGCCAGAACAGAGAAGGTGGAAGGAAGGAGTCTAGGGATTTCAAGGCCGGGCCTCTCACCACATCTCACCAATCAGCTGGAGGTGATAAGGATGATGGGAACCGGCTAACACGGAACACTGTGTATTTCTCAGACACTGTGTGAAGGGCTTTATGTGAATTCTCTCACTTTACCTTTGCAAAAACCCTGCGAGGCAATACTGTTTTTTACACCTATTTTCCAGATGTGGGAACTGAGGCTCAGAGAGGTGATGTCACTGTCCCTGGTGACAAACAAAGGTGGATCTGATTTAAGTCCAGACTGTGGCTTCAGAGAGCCCCATTCTCCCTATTATACCCAAATATTTTCCTTGTCCTCGGCTGTGAAATTGATGTCCAAAGAGATGAGTTCCTCCTATCCCCGGGCCAGGGAAGGTGGCTGCCCCTGCTGTGTGCTCCATTAGCTCCCTCAGATTTCAAGCTTCATCTCTCAGTGCTCATGCTTTGGTCTCCAAAAAGCCAGAATCTGGGCTTTCTGCCTCTTCATCACGTCAAGAGCCAGCTCTCCCTCCTGAAAGAAGGAAAGTCTGGGGGAAAGGCTTGTGCTGCTCTAGGTATCCAAGCAACAGCCTCCCTCGTTACTACCTATGCTTGCTACCCGAGAAAGCGGGGAGGGTGTGAGGTGGGAGAGGGTGAGGGTCCCCTCTCTTTTCCTCCCTCACCTGCCCTGCGGGCTGGGCAGCCAGGCTGAGCTGAAAGCCTATACCTGACCAAACTCCCCTTTTCTAGTGGCTCAGGCCAAAGACCTGAGGGTCACCCTTGGCTCCTCCCATTCTTCTACAGTCCCTGTCTAATCTGGTGAGAAATCTTTTTGGTTTCATGTTCAAAATATTTCCCAGCTCTGCCTACATGTCCTCATCCCCACTGCTCCCACCCCAGTTGGGCTATTGTTGTCTTCTACCTGCATCCAACCTTCTGTTTTTTTCTATTCTCTGAACCCCATCTAGTCTTCTTACAATGATCACAGCAACCTCTTTAAAACCAGTCATTTCACAGCATGTGGGCTCACCCGCTGTGCCCTGTCCAGGCTTCATGGTCTGCCGGCCCCCACAACACTCTGGGCATACTCAAAGCCTGTAACCTCCTCCTCTGCTTAACACGCCCTTTCCCTGGTAGCTCTGTGGTCTGCTGCCTCTCAGATGCCACCATCTCACCATCCCTGCCCACCCCCTTTACCACTCTAACCTCACCCTCATCCCTCCACAATTTCTCCCCACTAGAAGCTCACAAGGGAGAGATTTTTACTTTTCCTGTTCACTGGCGTATTACCAGCATCAGTCTAGCTCAAAACAGTTGTTCACCAAACATTTGAATGAATGAATGAGTCAATGAATGAGATGACTTTTCTTGAATGGTAGTGAGAAGTTTCTAGGGTGGGGCCCAGAGCCAAGATGAATGACCTTTTGAGATCAGACCGACCTTGCCAAGAAGTTCAAGCAGCTCCCAGAGGCCCCTGGTTTCTGCTCATGCCCATGCCTGTGGTGTGGGAACCGGGGTTGTGCATTGGCATCCTCCCAGAATTCTCAGGCTCACTAAGTTGGCTCAGGCCCCTGGGCAGGTGCTGGGCTCTCTGGTTCAAATGCCAGGTGAGATGGGACCTTTACTGGGTCACTGCTGTGTACCAGGCACTGTGCATCCTTAGGAGCTATTGTAATTACCCAGAACTGGATCAGAGGATTGTAGAATGTAGAGATGGCCATCAGTGACCCTGTCTGCATGGGTGTCCATGAACACAGTGCTTTTGTCTCCAGCCCTAACATTTCTACTCTGGGGTTTGAACCATCTTTGTGAGATGTGTTCGTTTATATACAAGAAAAGTTTCCCAAAGTAGGAATAAGAAGATCCATTTGGATGTCCTTCTTATACCCATCTTATACCTCTTTTACAGAGGTCAAGTATAAAGAATGAGAACTTTCCAGGGAATCTGAGCTATTCTGGGATCATGGCTCTGGATCTGAGCAGCTTTGCTTCTACAGGGTAAGGCTGCTGGCATCTCATGGGCTGACCCTCCTGCTTTCCCCAATCACAAACCTACCATCCGGCCCTAGGTCAAAGCACCCAGGCTCAGCCTGGCTGTGTGCTCCATGCCCAACCCCCCAGCTCCCCACAGGCTGTGTGGGGGAGCCCTTGTGTCTGACTTGGAGACCCCTCTGTTCACCAGGCAGCCTCCCCGGACGCCAGCCCCGCTGAGCAACATGAATGGGTTAGAGAAGTTAAAGAACATGACGGTGGATGAGTGCTTCCAATCTCGGAGCACAGTCCTCCAGGGGCAGCCCTTCGGGGGTGTCCCCACCGTGCTGTTCCTCAATATCGGCCTGTGGGTGGTGAGTCCTGGGCACTGCAGGGAGCAGGCAGTGAGACCTCAGCGGGGTGGACAATCAAATTTTCACAATTGATAATGGGGGCCCCCATACTCCAAAGGACAGCCACAATGATGCAGGCTGCCAGAATGTCAGTCCTGCCTGGGGGGCCCGGGTGAGAGGCCCAGGGGACCTCGGGGAGAAGGGGCTGGAAGAACAGGCAGAACACCTGGGACCCTCTGCTATGCATTGTCACCCAAAGGTCCACCTGGCTGGTCCACCGGGGACCTCCCTTCTCCTTCTTGGCTCTGAGTGTCCACTCTGTGCCCAGAAGCTGTTGGCACAGAGTTGAAAGGGATGGCCCTAGCCTGACAGAGCTCACCTTCTCCGGGGAGCTCCCTGGGGACCTCAGGGACAGGGTCTCCCCCTTGGGAATGCAGGGGGCTGGCCAAGGGACAGATTCTCCTGCCTCACATGGCTTTTCCTGGCCTGTAGCTCGTCCTTCTGATTTACTCCTTCCTCCGAAAAGCTGCTTGGGACTATGGGCGCCTGGCCCTGCTGATACACAATGACAGGTGAGGGGCAGGGCAGGGTGGGCGGGGGGAGGACGCAGCTCTCCCTGGTCACAAGCTGCAGCAGGCATCCTGTCAGCCCGCAGCATCTCAGCACCTTACCCTGCCCCTGTTCTGCCCTCCCTTAGGAGGGGATTTGGGGGGCAGCCATCTTTGGGTACCAGGCTACTCTTTCCTCTGGTCTCAGACTTTCTGCTGGATCCCATGGCTGGACTTCCAAGGTGTGCTGTGCACCTGGCTACAGGCGTGATTGCTGCCTGTCCCCAGAGCCACGTGCTCAGCAGAGCAGCTGAGGCGCACCCCCTGCAGGGCAGGGGCACACAGCAGCCTGCTGCCCAGGCAGGATCTGAGGCCTCTTCTTTTCTTCTCTGCCTCCGGCCACCTTTCCTGGCTGGCAGCCTGACCTCACTGATCTACGGGGAGCAAAGTGAGAAGACATCTCCCTCGGAGACTTCTTTGGAGATGGAGCGCAGGGACAAGGTGAGTGCTGGAAGTGGTCTGGACCCTGGAGCCTTGGCCTTGGACACACAGCCATGGTGTTCCCAGGAAGGAGAAGGCTCAGACACTGAGGCTCTGCAGTCAGCCAGACTCAGCCACTTCCAGAAGTGTGACCTTGGGCATATTCCTCAGCCTGACCATCAGAAAGATGGGGCTGTTAGCCTTACCTTCCTCCTAGGGTGCCAAGTAAGTATTAACTGATTATAACATCTATAATTTTTTTTATTTTAGAGATTATTTAAAAGTCATTTTTCTTCTCTTCTCCAATCTCCAACTCTTCTGACAGTCGTGATCCTGCCCTCATCCCCAGCCCTGACTCTGAGCCAAGATTTACCTCCCATTTCATGTAGAAGATTCAAGTCACCCAGCAGGGATTCCCTCCCCTTCTGGCTTCCTGTCCCCACACGATGAAGCCCCATCTGTCTCTCCTCTTTCCTGTGGAACACTAGTCCTCCCCCTGCACCTGTGGAGCCCCTGCTATGGGCCAGCCACGGGCTGGGAACTGGGGGTGGAGCAGAGAGCATGGGGGACCAGATCCCGCCTCTTGGCACTTTCTTCCAGGGTGGAAACCCAGCAGATGCACATACAATGGTGATGAGGAGGAGGGAGGCTGAGGGGAGGAGCTGCGTAACAAGGGTTACGGGGCTGGGGTGGGCATGACAGATAGGCCCTGAATGCAGGAAAGAGGAGTGCTGAGGAGCCCTCCCACCCCTCCCACTCTCTCCTCAACCTCCATCACTCCACCCAGTTAGCCCCCAAGGTTGGTGGTCCTGCCCCAAATCCAACAGCCTTCCTCAGCTTGCAGCTCGCCTGATCTCTTAGAACCACCTGGCCCTGCCAGGCAAGCATCTTCCCCTCCTGTGCAGGCGCTCCCAGGGGCTCTCTGGGTTTCTCTTCCACCTCTCTGTCTGTTCCTCCCCAGGCTCCCCAATCCTAGAGCCTGCAGCTGATCCCAAGCCCTCCTTCCCTCTCTCCCCCTCCTCTCTCTCGGGCAGTGACACCCATGCTCCCCTCATTCAGCTACTTCATGATGCAACCTCCTTCTCTCCACCAGCTGTCCCAGGCTCCTCCCTCTCCGCCTCCTCAGGGGTCCATCTCCAAGTCCCCCACCCTTTAATCAGATTTCTTAAGCACCACTTCCCCAGGGAGCCCTGACCACCCTGCCTGGGCCCAGATCTCGTGTTACATACTAACAGAAAGTACATTCCTTCTCTTCAACATGCTCAACTCTGCATATGGGCCCCCCAGAACTCGAATTTGGTCACCCTGTCCCCCAGCATCCAGGCCAGCCTGTCCCATAATTAGCATCTGATTCATATTTGTTAAATGTAGTAAGGAGAACCATACTCTTTCCATATCACCCCTTGAGAGACTGGGTCGCTTGCTTGGCAAGGGTCTACCTGTACAAGTGCAGAGCCACAGACAAGTGACTTCATCTCTTGGAGGCTTCACTGGTAGCATGAGGACAGCAACACCTGCCCGTAGGTGGCTCTCAGGTTTATCTTTAGAAACATCACTTTGATTTGCTTTTTTCCACTTTTACAATGACAAAAAGATCATTTTATTTTTAAAAACCTAAGAAGATAAATCATTACGGCACCAGTGAGGAGGTCGAACTGAAGAGAGAGCGCAGCGAGGTAGTCCCTGCGGCGGCCAGCCGGGATGGTGGGGCCTCGGCCGGGTTGGCAGAGCAGGCAAAGCGAATGCTCTCACCATAGCGCCCTGAGCAAGGCAGGGCTAGGATCTTACCTCAGTGGTGGGGGTGGGGATGGCAGGAGACTGAGATAGGCCCACGGACCTGACTGCTGTCACTGCCTCCTCTGCTGAGCTGGCTGCCAGGAACTTGTGGCCATTTTCCACAGGGGCAGGGAGAAAGGGGAGGTGGTGTCTGCCTCTCACGCTGCTGTTAGCTGCTGAGTCTCTGAGTGGTTTGCGCCTTCAGAGCTACAATGTATGCGGGGAGTGCGTGAGAGAGGTGGGTCCACACAGGCTCCCACATCTGTGTAGTTTTCATGGGCACATGGGCCACACTACTTCTGATGACTTCTGCCCTTTCCTGAATGAGCTGCCCTGTGTACACATCTGTGCACCTGTTGTGGCAGGGGCAGACATGCATTCCCAGGAAGGTGCGTCCTCACCTATGCATAACGTGAGGGGCCATCAAGAAACGGCTTGTTCCCTTAATAAATCGGACCTCTGTCTGCCCAAGGTGGGCAGTGGAAAATGACTTTGCACGCAGGGAGGGGTGGCAGGACCTCTCAGTTCAGCTCCTGCCCCACAGGTCACCCCTCCCTGGGGATCTTCCCCACTGCTACTGCCACCACCACGCTGTCTCCCTTCATTGCTCTGACTGAATACCTGAGCATTTGACCTTCATTTAGCTCCCCAGGACATAGCTGCAGAAATGGTGCCCCTGCTGTGAACGCCCCCAGCTGGCCATTTCCACAGTCAGCTAGCCTGACACAGGGAAGGGGACTTAGAAGGTGGGCCTTCTGCTGAAAGGAGCAAGGGACTCTTATTCCTTTTCCACCTGTCCTAGTTGCTTTGGGGAAGTGTCCTTCCTCTTGTCTATGTCGTTCTGGGGGACTATCATTTAAGTGGCGTGCCTGGTTCACAGATGTAACAAGTGACCCAAATTGGGCCAATCAAGAGTTGCAGCCTTATCCAAGGGTTTGCTAAGCCCCCTGGATTCCCAGAGGAAGCGTGCACCAGAGTAACTTACCCAGCTACCAGCTCTGGCAGCTTTTAGAGCCATGGCCCCTATCGCCATCATGCACACCTTCCCAAGTTGACTCTTTTTTTTTTTTTTTTTTTGTAGAGACAGAGTCTCACTTTATGGCCCTCGGTAGAGTGCCATGGCATCACACAGCTCACAGCAACCTCCAACTCCTGGGCTTAAGCGATTCTCTTGCCTTAGCCTCCCGAGCAGCTGGGACTACAGGCGCCCGCCACAACGCCCAGCTATTTTTTGGTTGCAGTTCGGCCGGGGCTGGGTTTGAACCCGCCACCCTCGGTATATGGGGCTGGCACCTTACCGACTGAGCCACAGGCACCCCCCCCCCCCAGAGTTGACTCTTTCTCTAGCTCCCCACCAACCTCGCTATGACTACAGCTACCTTTCCCCACCACCCAGAAACTAGACAGCAAGAGTCCAATAAAAAGGCATCTTCAACTGGACAGGACTCTCAGATGCAAGAGAAGAAACGTAGTTCAAACTAGTTTTAAGACAAAAGGGTAATTCATGGCTCAAGTTGGGGAAATTTCAGTGATTTCTTCAGGCATAGCTAGATCCAGGAAGTCCCACAGTGCCACCAGGATCCCTCTCTCTGGTCCTTTCCATGCTGAACTGACTTTCCTTAGACACGTTGTCTGCATATGGCCTCAAAGGTGACACCAAGCTACTCTGGGCTTCCTGGTATTTACTAAGGTGCAGGAACAAGAGTGAAAAGGAGAGAAGAGACCCTCCTTTCCCCAGCACCCATCTCAGTCTTCTTAAGGGAATTTTAATGGGCCCCACTTTGGTACTGCTCGCATTGGCCCACCAATCCTGGAGGCAAACTCCTGCTTGGTAGACAGCACACTGGATGCCCTGCATCCAGAGAGAGGCATCTTCCAGAAGGAAGCAACAGGGACAGAAGAAAGCAGCAGAGACCACCCCAGAAGGAGTCCCTTCCCCTCTCCTGCCCAAGGGCCACCATTTAAGCCCCCTTCTGTAATAGGAAGGCAGAGATGTCCACTCATATGCTGGGAAACATCCCCCTAGGTGGTCTCCAAAGTTCCAGACTGAGCCTTCAGGCTCTTTCCTGGAATCGAGGCCCCTTCAGACACTGCTGTTGCTGTCTCAGGTGACCAATGGGCTGCCTGGGTTCCCAGGGCTGGGCAGGGCCAGCAAGGGCCTGAGTTTTCTCACATTTCTCTCCTTTTCCCCCAGGGCTTCTGTTCCTGGTTCTTCAACAGCCTGACCATGAAGTAAGTGCCTGAGCTCTGTGAGCTATGACAGTGTTGCCTGGGGCTTGGGGCTGGGGGTGTGGCATCTTCTGGCAGATTTAGCAGCCCCCATCCTAGGATGACAGGCCCAACCCTGACTCGCCCACCTACCATCTTGGCCTGGCATGGGCAGGGTGAAGTGGGAACTGGACATAGCCCTGCACCAGTGTTGTCTCTGCCATAGCCTTCGGGGAAAAGAAAGCCCCCCATGTACTATTTCCTTGACTTCTGTGAATATCATTCATCATATTTGTTAAGAGAGGGAACAAAAACATCGGGCAGAAGCACAGGCTTCCTCTCTTGGCCCAGACTGCAGAGGGACAACACTCACCTCCCTCATTGTCTAGATTCCTGTAGTGCCAGACCGCATTTGGCAAGCAAGTGGGCCCCAAGTCACCTGTTTTCTCCTGATTCCCCAACACTAGGCAGACACTTCCCCTGAGCATACGCTTATCAAAAGTCTGTCTTCCCATTACATGAGTGTACATGTGCACACTCACAGGCACACTTGCCCATGGATGCAGGCGTGCACCTGGCTGTCTCCACCTCAGAGCCCTGCACGCCCCTGGCTCTCCCTGAATATCCCCTGTCTGCCCTGCCTTGCCCATCCTCCAACCCCCGCCCCACCCAAAGGCTCCTCAGGGAGGTCCTTCCATTGGAAATCTCCTATCTGGGAAGGCAGGAAGGCAGGACATTGCACTGTATGTCTAGCTCCTCTGAGAGTTAGTCATAGAAGATGGCTTAATGCATTTACTAGGCAGGGACGAGTCAACCACAGTCCTGTGCACAAACCCATTTGTTGAAGAAGCAAAGGTTAACAAGACACCTTGCATAGCTTTCCTGGTGGGGAGACTGTTACTGCTGCGTGAAGGGCCTTTGGGAAAGAGAAAAATGACTTCCAACTGCAGGTGCAGGAAAGGTGCGGTTTTAAGCCAGGACTTTAAGGACAGGAAGGATTCAATAGGCACGATGGGAAGGAGGATGTAAAAGGTTGCTGCAGAGAAGAGGAGGGAGGGAATGTCCAGAAGTGGTAAATCTGGTAAACTAGTGCCCAGACTGGGTTAGTGGGGAGGTGAAAAGATTGGTCTGGAAGCTGGGCTCTTGACTGCTATCTGGAGAACCTTGGGCTTTGATCTAGAGATAGTAAGGAATCAAGGAAAGTATCTGAGCAAGAAACTCGGGATGGTATCTACATACAGGCAGGAGTATGCGGTGAATAGCAGTTAAGGAAAGTCTGAACTCAAGGTGAGCAGCTAAGGAGGCTACTCCAGTGGTTGAAGTCGGAGGTGGTGGTGACCTGACCTGGGGCTGTACCTAGAGAAACAATGGGAGGGGACAGATGGGAGGGAGATCATAGGGTTCCACTCAGTAGGTCCAGACCTGGTTAAGAAAGAGGGAGAAATTGACATCTGGTTTCTGGGGAGGACAGGCATGCCATTAGGTGGTAGAGAAAACAAAGTAATGAGATGTTGTCAGGGCAAGAATGTGAGTTGACCATCAAGCTATTGAAAAATAGGATTAAAGCCTAGTACAAAGGTCAGACAGAGCTAGAGATTTAGACATGGGAGATGAGTGCACAGAGGTTGTAGATGAAGTCATGGGAGTGGATGGGTGGTCCAAGGAGGGACGATCAGAAAAGGCCCAAGGGAGAACTGAGGGAGGAGGAAGAAGACGAGTCCTCGGGGGTATAGGATTCCTGAAGCCAGGCAAGGATGAGGGTGGGGAAGGCAGCTGCCCTCAGGACACAGGGGTTGAGTGGAAGGAGAACTAAGGACAAGACACTGACTTTGGGGAGCTGGGTCTTCATTGGGACAGCAGGTCCAGGATGAGGAGATGTCCAAGAAGAGGAGGCAAAGAAGAAAGTCACCTTTCTTAAGAGGTGGGTGGGAGGAGGGGAGGTGAAAACATTGGCAGGAACTCGAAGAGAAACAGGTCAGGGAAAAGATGAAGGAGCGCTGATGCTTGGGGAGTTGCTGGAAGGTCCCAGAGGCCACACTGTAGAGAATAGTGGAAAGAGAAAATGAGCCAATGGCCAAGACAGGACTTCCTGGCCTGGGAAGGAAATTCCGTGATCTTAGTGCAGCCCTTGGTTCTCTCCACCTGATTGGAGGCTCTGGAAGCTCCCCTGCCTCGGGGATGCTGTTTCCGTCGTCCTTCACAGCCTGCTGCGGGATGCCTCCTGTCGTCCAGCACTCAGCCTTCATTTCAGTTCTCAGCCATCTGACTCTTGGCATATAATTCTCAAGTCCAGGACAGGAAATATTTGGGCTGCTCAAAGTAAAAACTGAGCAGAAGTTCTGGATACTTCCCTAAATGGGGTTATTAAAAATGTTGAAGATGTCCTTTTTGTAGTTTTAAAATCTAAATCATGGGCCGAATGCTAAAAGTTGCTTACAACCTAGAAGCCTGACCAGAGGGGTGAGGGTAGGTAAACTATGGTTACCGGCAGGGCGGTGAGGAGGCCCGCAAGGTGCTGGGCATGAGCCAGTGCTGTGGAGATGGAGGCCACTGTGACCACTATGCAAAATGTCTCAAACTGGCTTAAGATTAAATGCCAAGCAAAAGAGCAGCACAGCAAATGCCGTTTGGAACTATGTCATGGAGTAAAAGCCGCACCACAACAGGCAACTAAAGGAAATCAACCCAGTGGCAGCAGATAGTGCCAACCATTCTCTAGCTTGGCTGGACTAGTGCAGACATGAGCGCAGGAGAGCTCCCAGGGCCCCACACCATTGCCAACACTTGCTGTTGTCCACTTTTTTAACGTTGGCCAACCTGGCAGTGTAGAGTGATGATCTCATTGTTCAGTTTAAGTAATTAAGTAACTTTTTAAAAATAGGATGTATCTTCATATCACTAGCACTTTGTCTGATGCCTGCACCACAGCAAGCACTCAAAATGTTTGAAAAAGTAATAAAAGGAAGAACAAATGCTGGATTACAAGAGGGCCTCTGGGTTCTCATGTATGTGTGACATAGTCTCTCTCTTTGACACATCTGAGAAATTCAGCCAAATACACTTTAAGCATAACAGAGGCTCTGAGAAGAAGGATGATATTTTCCAAAAACTCAAAACTTGAGGTGGAGGGGATAACCTTCCCTCCCTTTCCTCCATCTGCCCCTAGCGTAAGCTGTGGCCACACTGGCTTCTGAAACCTATCCCTATTTGTGTGTCTTTTCCAGGGACGAGGATCTGGTCAGCAAGTGCGGGGATGATGCGCGGATCTACGTCACGTTCCAGTACCACCTCATCATCTTCATGCTCATCATCTGCATCCCCTCCCTGGGCGTCATCCTGCCCATCAACTACACTGGGAATGTTCTGGGTAGGCAGAACTCAGCAGGCCCTGGGGCCTGGCCGTAATACCTAAGAGCTGGGAGTGCTAGAAATTTGGATTTCAATCCCGCCTCTGGAAGCTTGTTGTCTTGTGACCTTAGACAAGTCAGGCCTGGTTGTCTGGTATGGAGACCAGAGATGACCCCACCATCACAAGTGTGACTCAGGGCCTGGCACATAGCAGACATGTCATACTAATTCAGTTTGGAGCTCAGTTTTTATTTGTGGGCCTACATTGTACCTGGTGCCCAGGGAGGCCCTTCTGTGACATGTGACCCACTACACATGCCCAGACCCCCTGGAATGGACACAGCACTATAAGTGCAGAATTTGTTTCAAAGGGCTTCTACCCACATGAAACAGCACCACTGGGATATCCTTCCTTTGGACAAAATAGCACTGGGGATGAAGGCTTGGCTTTCAAGACAGAAAAAACTTGGCTCCACACTTTTGTCCATATCTGCTCCTCAGAAGATACCTTTGCCCCAGCTAACAAACCATTTAATCTTATATTTGGTAAGTCAGTTTTTCTAAGCCTTGGTTTCCTCACCTGTCTTGGGACTTGGAGACAATGTGCAGAATGCCTAACACAGGGTCTGACACTGATGAATGGCAGCTGCCAGTATTTCCCTTAGAATCATGAAGGTGGACTGATCTGTAGAAAGGCTGTGCGGCGGGTGGTACAGAATAGCACCTGGGATGTCCAGGTGGCAGCCAGATTTACCATGATTCCTCGGGTTTCTACTTGTTTCAGCCAGAGGTGACCCTTAAATAATTCAGTGTAGCACTTTGAGCGTCTGTGCCGCACAGTTCCACCACCAGAGTAAATAATGTGTGAGTTTTGTCTTTCTAATTCTCATCCTAAGAGCTGGTGAGCTGCCTGAACCAACAGACTGTCATGCTTAGCCAGAAAGATTTACTCTGTTTGAATGAAGCAGGGTCACATTTTTGGAGTGATGATAGTGTTGCTAACATCATCACTCTGCTCATAGCCAGATAGCCAGTTCTTTCAACGAGCAATCACTGGGTGTTGATTATGTGCCAGTTGTGGAGATACACGCAAAGACTTGGTCTCATTTTCCCACCAAGAGCCCCAGTCATCAATGCCAGGGAAACGAGGACGCTGAAGTTTTTGCTGGAAGCTGGGGACAAGCTCTGGGGCACCAGAAGAAAGAACAGGATCTAGGAAAGCATCTCTAGACCCCACGTGTCAACCAGAAATCCTGAATTCTGGTGCCCCACAGCAATCAAAGAGCCAGGCTCAAGGTCGGCAACTTTCTTCTCTTTCAGACTGGAGTAGTCACTTTGGTCGGACCACTATTGTCAATGTCCCCACAGAGTAGGTACCTGATCTTCTTACTTCCTGTTCCACTGGCTGGGGGCATTGGTGGGGAGCAAAGATCTACAGTGTCGGTTTGTAACTCGGGCACCACTTGGCTGATGAGAGAGACCTGGTTTCCCAGGGAATCCAGGGCCTCGGTGGGATGCCAGAACTGCATCCTCTTTGTGCCTCTGTGTTGTCATCTGTCATGAGTGGAACTGCTCATACAGGCTACTCCTGAAGATGAGGAAGAATGATCCTTGTTGCTTAGTATGCCCAGCTCCGAAGAGGCAGAGTCCTTGCACAGAGAGAGGTTTGAGATGTTGTTTCCCTGCCCACCTGTAGGTTCAAGTCTGCCCTCACATAACTGAGTTACTGAATTATGCAGCTGTCAATACTCCCCCTTTGAGGCCACATCTGAGGGACTAAGGACTCAGAGCCTTGGATTCATGCCCACCTCTGCCATTACCTGGTGCTGGATCTGGGCAGCCCACAGATAGGATCTGAGCATTGGTCCTCATCCATGTCCACAGTGAGGGAATAGCTGTTGGCCATGATCTCTAAGCCCATCCCCCTCAGGAACTAATGGGTTTCAACAATGGCCAACCTGATCGGGGGCCATGGCAATTTGTACTGAGCCAAATGTGGCCCTGCTGGTCCATGCTGAGGCCCACTAGATATCTGAGCCAGGCTTGGCTGACTTTCTAACAAAGCTACAGAAGTAGTTCAAACAAGTATGAGTAGGGGTTCACACACCCCTGCCAGGGCTATACCCCCACCCCAACCCCTCTGGTTTCCACACCCCTGGGATACACCTTGGAGAAGAACGGCTTCACCAAAACTCCAAAATCAGCAGAACAGGGCCATGCATCCTCTCACCTCCCCTCTCAGCCATCTCCTCCCCTGAGAGCTGCCAACCAGAGCAGGCCACTGGCTTCTCCCCTAGGAGTGGCTGGCCTAAGTGCCCACACCTTACCAAGAGAAAGTGCATTCTAACAGAGCAGCAAAGAACCTTTGCTATCCATGAATCCATTTTGGCAGAGAGCTAGAATGTTCCTTAGGGCCCAAGTAACCTTATTCCTCTGTGGAAATGGGGAACCGAGGCATCTGTCTAGCTGGGAACACTATGGTGTGTGTCAGGCCTGGGCCAGGGAGTGGGGCCGCTATTTTGAAGCAAGGTGGGCCTTGCTTTCTTTCTCTTATCAAGCCACACCAAGTAAGATGGGCTTTATTTCTGAGCAGTATAATCCTGGCCAGATGCCTTGGGACAGCATCGTGTGAGTCCAAAGCAGGTGGCCCACGAAGCCCAAGTGCCATCAATATTCCCCTCCCAGGGGAGAGGTAGTGAATTGTCTGGCCCTCCTCCCTCTGTGCCTGCACATGGCCCCAATCCCCTCCTCACCTGGCCTGCTGGGCAGTGGGGGGAGGGGGACTGAGCCGTGTGGCAGGATGACAGAGTGGTGATGAGTCTAAGTACTTCAGCAGCTTTGGTTCACCTCCTGGTCCTGCCACTGCCATGGGCCCACTCTGGCCCTCATTTCCCTGTGGGTAAAAGGAGGATAATCCAGTACTACCAAGCATGGCCATGAGAGTCTAATGAGAATGTTCATGTAGACACTCAGTCCCACCCTGGATCTGCCCACGGTGAGCACTCAGTAAATGTCAGCCCTTATTAGCCTGGGTGGCCCCGCTAGACATTCATGTCCCCTTCCAAGGTACATGAGTCTGGACTCCAAGAGGATAGTCCTGGAAAGACTGCACGTGGTGTGGGACGGGGGTCCAGGAAGGCTGATGTGTTGGAGACGAGGGTCTGGGGAGACTGGAGTGTGGTGGGGTCTGGGGCTCTGTGTTGGGAGGGAGTGCAGCCTCCCTGACGCTGTCGCTCCTCCTCCTGGCAGGAGCAAGCTGCTCTGGCTGCACAGCCTCCTGTCTTTCCTGTACTTCATCACCAACTTCTTTTTCATGGGTCATCACACCTTTGGGTTTTTTCCCAAGAAGAGCCAAAAGGTGAGTAAATGCACCCTGCCAGAGTGGCCCTTCCCAGTGGAGCCCCGTCCTGGCCAGGCCACCCAGCCCAGCCTTCCCAGCTGTCCTACCTTGGTACTTCCTGAGAGGTCCCTCTAGCAGGGTCAGCTCCTCTCCTCAGCCCTGGAGGACAATCACCTGCCCCCACTTTTCCAGGCCCACCCCCACTGAAACTTTCCAAATCGGTTGCCAAATCGCTGCTCCCCAGTTGCCCCCATCCTTGCGCTTCTACTGGCCCCTCTCCAAGGACCCCTGCACCTCCCACCATCCACAAACTAAAGAGTTAACAAGGCCCCAGGTCATTGGGAGGTCACCTTCCTAAGTGGCCAGGGACCCCTGCTGAATGCCTGGCCCTGCCCACATCAACTGGGTCTATTCCTTGCCCTTTTCTGCAATCTCCCCGGAGGCCAGAGAGCCCCGCCTGTCCCACCCTGCAAACCCCACTGTCTCAGTGTGGGTGACCCCACCCCACCACTCAAGCGGACCCTGAGACAGAGATTGAGTTGCATTCATATATTTGGGAGATGGTCTCAGAAAAGGCCAGTGGGGAAGTAAGGAAGTGAGATGGGGAAGAGAAGGCAGACAAGACCTGGGAGTGCTGAGTGGCAGGCCCCTTGCCATCTCAGGCAGCTGGAGCCCAACCCCACTTAGAACTCCGGGGGGTCAGCATAGAACACATGCTCCAGAATTTTCCCATCCTAGAGGTATTTTTCCATACTTAGGATATTTTCTCATGAACTCCCTGTCCACCACTGTTTGGAGACTTCCTTTGGGGGCTTTAACTCTTCTCATTCAAGTTTTTACCCTGCACAAAAGCCAAACACATCCCCCAAGGCCAGGAAAGAGCACTGAGCCAGGGCTCAGCATTTCCAGCAGGCGGCTGTCTTTGGCGTGCAGACAAATGCTCATGGTGGGCCCTGGCAGTGCCATTTGTCTGGCCCAGCGCCCAGGCTCTGGTAGGTAAGGGCAACAGTGACAGTGAGGATAACATTCTTTGCTCCCATCCTCAGCCCATCAAAGGTGCATTAGAGTAGGGTCGACTCCTTGGAGGCCATCCATGCAAAAGGACTGATTCCCTTTAAGCCCACCCAGAGTGCAAATCCACATACCCTGAAAAGTGTCCCCGAATGCTTCAGCCTGCCAAGCATGGAGGCTTGGTCTCGCTGGACCAGTCTAGATTCAACTACTTCAGTTTTCCTTATTGTCACTAGAGGCTTCTGTCCGGAGACCGAATCTTGCAGCACTGTTTACTAGACCATCATCTTGAACATGATGGCTCAGAATAAAATACAATATTAAGTTTTGGGCAGGTTTCCCCATCTTCTCCCCAGAGTACCACTCACCTCCCAACCAGCCTGGCCAGTCTAATGTTAGGGATTTCCCCAGTGATGTAACACTTTATGCCAGAACAGTGGGAGTTGCAGAGACTAAAAGTTGTTGTGGGCAGCAAGTGAACGTGAGCTGCCCTTTCCACTCGTGGTACTCTGGTCCCCCACCCAGCCTGTCTGCGGACTCCCAGCCCTCCTGCCCACAACCATCCACGGCAGGGGGGCCCATAGCAGGGGCACAGACAATCACAGAGGCATGGTTTGCTGATCTCAGAGCTGCCGGCTCAGCTGTCACACCATAGGCTGGGAGGCTGGCACATAGCTTACTCACAGGGAGGCACTGGCTGGGCATTTGACAGCCTGGTGTGAACAGCAGCCCCAGCCCCCAGAAGACCCACATATCTGGAATTCCTATACAAGCACCGCTTCCTTTCTCCATTTACCCTTCCCACTCAGGTCACAAGGACATTAATGATCACCTATGTTCCCAAAGACATCCAAGATCCAGAAATCATCATGAAGCATTTTCAGTAAGTGGGTCAGGATGGGCTGAAGCAGGGATCGCCTCCTCCTGGCAGCCCTGCCTAGGTGCTGAGGTGGGAATGTGTTGGAACAGCAACACCCCAGGTGGTGGCTCTCCTTGAGCTCATAGACGAGGGAGGGGCACCGGGGCTGGAGCAGGGTTTCTGAAGTCCAGGGTTTCGTGCACATCATGGTGTGATGTGCATGGTGCTACTTCTCCTTTCCCCTGTTGCTCGTGAGTCCAGGGAGCCCCTGGACCACAGCTATTTACAGCAGATCATCTGGAGACCTCTTTTGTGACCCGAAGTTCCTGTCCCCAGGGACACCATCCACCGAGCTAATTATCTCTTTGTGAACAACTCTCTGCTGGGTTCTCCAGTAGTTGGAGCTCTGTCCCCGGCCCTGTTCTGAATCATGTAGGAGGGATTCGGCAACTCTGAGATTATCAGGGTTTGAACCCTGAAGTCTGGCCATAGGGGCAAGTGTGGACTCTCCCCCAGGCCATTGCGCTGCCCAGTCTCAGGGCTATTACAATGGGTAGAGGGTAGGGCAACACATCCTCGACCCCATAGGCTGACTCAGCACCCATGTTTGTGGCTGTAGCGAGGCCTATCCAGGGTGCGTGGTGACCAGAGTCCACTTCTGCTATGACGTCAGGACCCTGATCGACTTAGATGATCTGAGGTGAGCTCACAGCAGGGCCTTCCAGGGTCTGGAGTGGGGATAGAAGTGGGGGCGGGGAATGGGTCTCTGCTGGCCCCTGACTAAAGGTCCCTCCCCCTCACTTACTACTGGCAGGCGCCACGCCATGCGGGGCCGACTCTTCTATACCGCCAAGGCCAAAAAGACCGGGAAGGTGATGATTAGGACCCATCCTTGCTCCCGCTTGTGCTTCTGCAAGTGCTGGACCTGTTTCAAGGAGGTAACTGGCGTGGGCATGGGTGATGGCCTGGGGTTCCAGGCCCTGTGCTCTTGCCTGCATCCTCAGGCCCCAGGCCTCATTCAGGTCTGCTCTGGGGCCCCAGCCCCTGGCTCCTCCCTCCCCTTCCACAGTGCCCTGCCTCCCTGCTGAGCATGCAGAGGAGACTCAGCCTTGGGTCACCTCCATAGCAGTCTGGGGAGGCTGGGCTCAGAGAACATAGTTGGCTGCAGGAGGCTGTCAGGCCTCAGGCTTCCAAAGAGACAGGACAAGAATAGTTGAAGGCCACCATCCAACCACTATGTCTGGTGGGGACCTTAAGACTTGGAATCCGACAGGACTAAATCCCATCTAGTCTGGAGAAAGAATCATTCCCTCCTCCTGAAAACATACCTTATCACCTCTCTCATGTGTACCCCAAGTCTGAAAGCACCCCCCTTACCCTCAGCTATGCCTCACTTTCCCTAGATCTAAGGGCAGGCAGCAACTTGTTCTTATTCTAGAGGTGGAACTTTAGAGTCGCTTAGGGTCCTGAGCTCTTTGCCAGGCTTCAAGGTCACACACCCCTGGGCCGCTGAGGAGAGAGGCACCCCTGTCCAGGGCTCTGGCCTCTCCAGCTCTGAGGGCGCCTCTGGCCCTAGGTAGACGCAGAGCAGTACTACAGTGAGCTGGAGGAGCAGCTGACTGATGAATTCAATGCTGAGCTCAACCGTGTCCTACTGAAGCGACTTGACCTGATCTTTGTCACCTTTCAGGACTCGAGGATGGCAAAGCGGTGAGTGCCAGGGCAATGGCTTGCTGGACCCACCCAGCCCCAAGCATGGCCCTCTGCTCCTCTGACACTATCCTTTCTCACCCTCCCTCCCAACCAAGGGGTGGAGGAGTGAGTCTCCCTCTGTATTACTATATTCCGACCTTCCCTCAGCCCTTCCATGCCCCCCAAGGGCTGTAGGCCTCTGGCTCCCCAGTGAGATGGCTGATCAATTCCCCAGCTGCCAGGGACAGCTGGTCCCTAGGGATGCCCAGCCCTGGCCTCCTCACTCCCATACGTCGCTGCCCAGCACAGAGGTGGTCAGAGTAGCCTTGGACCTTGTGGTTCCTCTTTCAGCCTAGACAAGGATGCTATCCATTTTCTCCAGGTTGCCTTCCTCTGCTGCTGCAGGCCTCCCCCAGTTCAAAGGCCTCCGGCTCCTCTCTTCTCTGTCCAAGTCTCTAGCAGCCCCACCTCAGCAGGGAGTGCATTAGGTCTACTCTGGAATGTTCTAGAAGGCTCCTTAGGACTGGGCCAAAGTCCTAAGGGAGGGCTGAATCAGTCTCTTGAAGACTGTGGAGCCTTCCTCTCCCTGGGGCAGGCTGACCATGCACTTTGTCCTCACCCAGCCCAACCCTACCAAGGGATAGGGGAGCAGCCTAGATTTTAGTCACAAACAATGGTACTCAACTGTGCAAGTTATTTGCATTCAGACTTCATATCTGTCAAATTTGGTGACTGATATCTGCCCTGACCACCTCCCAGAGGGTTGACAAGGGATACGTGTTCTATTTAATGTGTATGTGTGTATTGTATAAAGCAATACACCACATAACATAACAGTGTTCATTTTCAGAGACGTCATTTCCAGGTAGAGCAGACCTGAGGCTTAACCACGGCATAATATGAGTTAGAAGGCTGAAGGCAGGGCTCCAAGGCCAGGGCCTGCCCCTCTTCACTGTGTCTCTAGGCCCCTGGATGCAGTAATTGATGTGATTGAGAATATATTAATCACCAGGGTGCGGAAGGAAGAATTCAATAATTGAAGGATTCAATTATTGGTAGTCACTGATACTAAAATGAGGCTAAGATTAGTACCACCCCCTCAATCTCAAACAAAGAACATATCTGTGTCATTAGGGAGGAAAGGCGGAGACTGAGAGCTGTGTGTACCCCTCCCTTTCCTGGGCAGCCTATGCACCCCTGAATGACCCTTCCCTCCATATTTGGGTCCTTAGGAACTATCCACCCGTAACATCCTGGGAGACATAGGCAAAGCTTTAAGAATCCCCAGGAAGGATACGAGCTCCCCTGTGTGGGACGGCCATAGCAGCCCTGGGACAGGGGCTGGAGACCCTCCTCAGCCCATCCTCCCACCCCCAGACCTCTGTCTCCTCCTCCTTTTCTATCTCTGCAGCGTCCGGGAGGATTACAAGTACATCCAGTGTGGCGTGCGCCCTCAGCAGTCCTCGGTGACTACCATCGTCAAGTCCCACTACTGGAGGGTCACTGTTGCCCCACACCCCAAAGACATTGTCTGGTATGCCCCCTCTCCTCCGAGCAGGCAGCAAGATGGGGGCCCCCTCTCCCTGGACTGGACTGTGCCCAGTGCTGTTCAAATTTGGCCCCCAATGGGCTGTGTCACTGACTCCCCCGAGCATCAGTTTCTGCCTACTCCTAAGCTCCCTCCTATAAGCACGGAAGATGCCCAGTGCCCAGATCCATTTCTGGCTCACCTGTGCAATATATTTAGAGCCTTTTCAAACTGCTGCACTCAGGTCTGGGCCCAGGGACCTGAATTAGAGCAGGGAATCCTGGGTCCACAGCTGGCATGCAGGAGATCACATCTGGGCTCTCTGACACCTGTCTCTATGTGTGCCTCCCCACCCACCCCAGGAAACACCTCTCTGTCCGCCGCTTCTTTTGGTGGGCCCGCTTTATTGCAATCAACACTTTCCTCTTCTTCCTCTTCTTCTTCCTCACCACGCCTGCTATCATCATGAACACCATCGACATGTACAACGTCACCCGCCCCATCGAGAACCTACAGGTGCCTCCTCTGCTCAGACCAGGCCCGGGGACCCCAGGGAGATCAAGGAAAAACTCAGGAGATGATGGGCTGGGGGACCCAGATACCCCAGCACTGTGGAGGTGGCAGTGGTGTAAATGGTGGGGCAGAGTGTTCTTCTGAAGGGATAAAGGTGGCTCATCGCCCATCTCAGTGATGGGGTTGGAGAGGAAAGGAAATGAGGGAGCTGCAGATGGTTCCTGGGGTGAGTTTGGGGGATGGGTGGTCTGGTCAGCATGGGCTCAGATGGGGTCATCATAGGCTGGCTAGGAGTGCGGAGAGTGTGGCCAGTGTGAACAGATCCATTCTCTCCAAGTTCCCTAGGGTGGGAAGGTTCTTGGTTTGAGTGGTAGGGTTGAGGGTGAGGAAGAGCAAGGTAAGTCCCCACACAGCCCTGTAAGGGAAGTGGAACTCCAGACCTGTCTCTACCTGCCCCATGCTTAGACACCTCCCCTCCAGACTGGGAGCCCTTGGCCCCTCCAGAGCCATCCCTGAAGGTAGAGGACATCTCTTCCTGACAGTGCAGCTCAGAGGAAGCGTTGGCCCATTTTCCAATTCTGTAGCTTCAAGGCCATTACAAGGAACCAAGAAGGCTCTTCCTTCTACACTATCCTCATCACCATTCCCAGAAAAATACACACACTCGCACGTAAAGTCAAGTCAACAAAGGCTGCTGCCTTTTGTTCCCCTTAGGCCCCCAGCAACACGCATCCTGGGAGCACCACAGCCTTCCCTGAGGGCTCTCCTCCCCGACCCCGCCACCCCCCTGCTTACACATTGTCACAGCACAGTGTCGTCCCCATGTGGGAGACAAGGGACCGTAGTTGGCCCTGAGTGAAGTGCTCAGATTGCCCCTCCAGTGACCTTAGTGTAGAAGCCTTGACCTCTCAGGGACTCTGCTTAATCTTGAAGTGTCAGCCTCTGTATGCCCCCAGCCAAGCAGACCCCTGGGCAGGAATGCATGGAAGGAAAACCTGGCCCCTTCTCGGTCTCTGGGAAGGCAGCCTGCCCTGGGATTGAGCTGGAGGAGAAGAGGGGTACAAGAGAAGCAGGGCTAGCCTGCAAGAGGGACAGTCTCCTAGCACTGACATCTCTCCTGCCCTCCTTCCCTCTGACCCACAGAGCCCCGTCGTGACCCAGTTCTTCCCCTCCGTGATGCTCTGGGCCTTCACGGTGATACTGCCCCTGATCGTCTACTTCTCTGCCTTCCTAGAGGCTCACTGGACCAGGTGACCTGGGGCCTCCTTTCCTATTCCCCTAGCCACTCCCGTCGGCCCTAAGGAGGAGAATGGATCTGGGATGATCTTAATGCTCAAATCTGCCCCCAAACACCAAAAGGTGTTTCCCACTTTGGAAGGAGGGCCTGGGTTGTCTCTGGCCCTCCATCCTCAGAGATGCTGAAATGGGGCCACTATCTAAGGTGTGAGAGGCCAAAACCAATCCCTCCGTATTCTGTTCCCTCAGCACCCAGTCAGACACTGCAGGGAGGGAGCCGTATTAGGGGCATGAATTAGGCAGGGCCAGGAGTTCCAGGCAGAAAACACAGGATGTAAAGACTTATCCAGGAAATGTCAAGTGGGCTGCTATGGCCGTGGCAGAGGCCTGTGAATTCAATCCGACTATCAACACATTTGGCCTTTGCACTGCCAACATTTTAAACAGTCGGGAGCTTTTCTACTTCTTAGCCCTATAGCAGTAGCTAATTGGGTAGAAAACATTTACCATATCCTGGGCAGACGGCATTGCCTTGGCCTGAAGGCTGTATGTGTCTCAAAAGTTATCTCCTGCACCAAAGTTCGTACCACTGTGCCAGGCAGCAAGCCAAAAGTTTTGTCCTAACAAAAAGCCTTGCTGACCTTTCCTCTGGCTAAGAACAAGGCTTATAAGAGTCACTGAAGCTCCATGGGGATCTGAGAATCATGGGTAAGGTCTCTTTAACACAGAGATGTCAAATATAAGCTACCTCTGTGCCTTCCACTCCTTCCTGTGTCCAGGGCAGACATCACTAGTTGATTGTGCTGTCCTTCCCTACTGCTCCCAGATGTACACTGCTCAGGGCGCTCTGTGGAGCTAGCATTGGTCTGTACAATCAAACCAGTTTCCTAGCCCAGACAGTTGTCTCTTTCTCTCTCGAGTGTGTACACACACAGAGACACATATGTGTACAGATCTCTCTCTCTCCATTGTGTAGTTAGGCCTCTGGTTCTTATTACGTCCCACACATTGATGAATTTCTCTGTTTCCTTCCAGATCAAGTCAAAATCTGATCATAGTGCACAAGTGCTATGTATTTCTGGTGTTCATGGTGGTCATTTTGCCCTCTATGGGACTGACCAGGTATCTCACTTCCAATTATGCCTCCTCTCTCAGCCAGGCTCACCTTAGGGTTAGACTCTCCTCTTTCAGACACTGTAGGCCTACCTGTGGTTGGTGCCAAGTCCAATGCTCAAATGACAGTCCTGTGCCTGTCATGGGCATAGATAAACCAGGTATCATGCAAACTCTAATGTGTCAGCCATGAACTCTACCCTCAAAGAGTTCATCACAAGGCCAGCCTGCCAGTGACACATGGCCCAGGGTAGAAAGGATGCAGCCAACGAGCGGGAGAAATTCAGAACGGGGAGCGAGCACAGTGAGAGACATGGCTGCTAAGGTTTGCTGGAGGAGGTGGCCCTGAGCTGAGAGCCAAGGGTTCAAGGCATGGGGGTGGCCCAGCACTCAGAAAGGAGAGGGACTGGCTGACTAGAACAAGGCATAGAGCAGGAGAGGATGGAAAGAAGGAAGCCAGGCAGAGATTCTTTAACTAAAGGGCTGGCCCTGTTCTTGCTTCTAGTTTGAATGTCTTTTTCCGCTGGCTGTTTGACATCTACTATCTAGAGCATGCATCCATCAGGTTCCAGTGAGTACTCCCATGGGTGCCCCAGGGGGTCTCTGTGCTCCAGAGGGGCAGATATGGGTGCCCTTCCCAGGGTCCAACACCTGATTTGCTCACAGAGGTATAGACAGATGCGTGTGAGCACTCTCATCAGGCAGCATTCTAACCTTCCCTGTGCTAGGATCTCATAGGCAATTTGGGAAAGTCCAGGAACCTCTTCTCAAAATGACATTTTTGGAAAAATTATGAATTCACAGATGTTGCCAAAAAAAAAAAATGTGTGGGGGCAAGGTACATCCCGTGTATTCTCACCCAGTATCCCCCACTGCCAACATTTTGCCTAACTATAGCATGGCATCAAAACCAGGAAATTCACATTGGTACAATCCACAAAAAAACTTACTCAGATTTTGCCAATTTTACGTGTACTCTGAATGATGTCTTTAAGCGTGCAAAATACACGGATTGCAAAGAAAACAAATTATACCAACATATAATTATCAAAATATTTTTAAAAACAAATTTGTGACACAGACTTTCTAACACAATCAGTAACAACATTTTAAATATAGGAAAGCTAAAGTTACATTTTATTGTTTAAAAAATAGTGTGAATGCAGATCTTACTTATTGGAAAAGAACATTAATTTAGAGAGTGATCTTTGGTTAGGCAACGTGCATATCATGTTAGACATGTAGCCTATTTTGATTTTTTTTTTATTTAATTTATATTTAATATATAGACCTCTCTGTGTGTTGGTAGAGCGTTGTTGGAGAGTGATTTTTTTTTTTTTTGTAGAGACATAGTCTCACTTTATGGCCCTCGGTAGAGTGCCGTGGCATCACACAGCTCACAGCAACCTCCAACTCCTGGGCTTAAGCGATTCTCTTGCCTCAGCCTCCCGAGTAGCTGGGACTACAGGGCGCCCACCACAACGCCCAGCTATTTTTTGGTTGCAGTTCAGCCGGGGCAGGGTGTGAACCCGCCACCCTAGTTATATGGGGCTGGCGCCTTACCGACTGAGCCACAGGCACCTCCCCCTATTTTGATCTTTTATTTTTGTGGTTACAAGTGTCGACAAGCTCAGTTTTCAAATATATGTTGGGCATGACACGCAAGTTTCCATATCTCACTGTATAAGGGAAGGACCAGAAATCTCCAAAGTTAAACTATCATTATATTAACTTTTTATTTCTAAGATAATTGAGTTCATCTTTGGCTAGGCCGGTATCTTCAATACAGTTTACATATGAGAAAGAAATGAGTTGTGAGTTTATGCCTCAACTTAGATGCCGTTAAGAAAGAAGAGCTTTTGAAGGAGTTCTGAAATATGCTCAGAAGCTTGCAGGTATCTCTTTTGGAAGACAGAAAGAAAGTTGATGGAATTTTGTCGATGAGGACAGTGGAAAGCAGCAGAGGTAACAGGCAATCTGGCCATTAGGTGGCTGAATAACTCCTAGTTGAAGTTGACCAACTACGTCAAATACACATCTGTAGCCAGGAGTTCAATGGTGTGGATTTTAGCAGCATGTCTGATACACGTACCTACCATCATTTTGCAATGATGACGAATACAAATGATGTTGTAAGATGCCAGGAGTAACTGCAACAGGACAAGAAAACATCTGACTTCAAGTGGTGATAAAGTCACATCAACTGTGAACACCCCTGGGATTTGCTGCCCATATTCTTAATGGAAGGAAATGCTAAATTTCAGTTAGAGGTCAATGAACACAAATATAGTCTATAGGCAGGCGAAGGCAGGAAGGGGAAGGGGGGAGGGGGAAGATGATTGGCAGAAGGAGGGAGGGCATGAGGTGGGATCTCACCTACTCACCTAATGTGCACGTTGTGAGGTTGTACAACGCACCCCCTGGGTGAGGGGCTCTTTTACTTCTCCCTAAAAATGAGAACAATGTAATCTAAAAATTTGTACCCTCGTATTAATTTGAAATTTAAAAAATAGAGATTCGTGAAAATAAAGATGTAATTTTTTTCCCATGCAAGGTCCACAGAGCCCCAGATTCTCACTCATGGACTGCCCAGGGTCTGTGGACCTGGGTCAGACACCCTGCTTTGAATCAAGCCCATGCATGTATCCCCCAAAACATCCACACTTGTGGTCCATTCCCTGCCCTGCTC
This sequence comes from Nycticebus coucang, assembly GCF_027406575.1. Classification (NCBI taxonomy): domain Eukaryota; kingdom Metazoa; phylum Chordata; class Mammalia; order Primates; family Lorisidae; genus Nycticebus; species Nycticebus coucang. Next base: position 108,203,095 of record NC_069788.1, on the reverse strand, counting down.
AAAGGACTTCTTATTAACTTAAATTGGGTTGGGGAGACCTTGATCTATCTACCATCTATCTATCTGTGTATATGAAACTATTCTCATGTGTCTTCCACTTCCTGTGCTGATTTTCTCTTCCTCTCTCCTCCTCCCTCTCAACATTTCTCCCCTTTCCCTGCCCCCTGGCTGCTTTTGCTGTCTCCCCCCACCTCCCACCCTCTGCCTAGGTGTGTGTTCCTGCCTGACAATGGTGCCTTCTTCGTCAACTACGTGATCACGGCAGCTTTCCTTGGCACAGGCATGGACCTGCTGCGCCTGGGGTCACTCTGCTGGTACAGCACCCGCCTCTTCTTCTCCAGGTCGGAGCCAGAGAGAGTCCACATCAGAAAGGTGAGGGTCAGGCCCTGCCCTGAGCACAGCCCTCAGTGTCTCTAGGGACAGTGTCAGGGAGGGGCCTGCTGGAGCACTGAGTGGCCTGAGGTTGGAGGGATGGCGTGGACGGCTGGCCGTGGCAGGGACTCCAGGGTCAAGAGGAAGGCTGTCTCCAGCTGCCAGCCAGCACCCAGGTGGCCTATGAGAGGTGCAGGGGTAGCCAGGCCAAGGGGACTGGGCAATCTCCAGGTGACCCTGCCTTCTGTCCCAGAACCAGGCCATAGACTTCCAGTATGGGCGGGAGTACGCGTGGATGATGAACGTCTTCACCGTGGTGATGGGATACAGCATTACTTGTCCCATCATTGTCCCTTTCGGTGAGTCATCACTGGGGAACAACCAGGGCTGCACATTCTCACGACTGGAGGAGGAATTGAGACCCACGGCATGAGGCGGTGTCAGGGCCAGGATGGCGGGAGGGAGCCGAGGTTAGATGGCTGCTGCCGCAGAAGTTTGTCAAATGAACGCGTGCGTGACTGCCTCTAAAGTAGATAAGAACACATTCTGGGAACTCTAGGGAAGATGCTGGACCCATAGGTCAGCATCCCAGAGCTGGCTATTGTCTTTGGCTCCTGTTACTTTGACAGTCCCGAAGGTGGCTTCCTGGGCCTGTGGGAACATTGGGGTGGCAGGCACAGGTCCCAGCCGCTAAAGTAGCCCCTGAGGACGTCTCTGTCTTCCGCCCCCGCAGGGCTGATCTACCTGAGCCTGAAGCACTTAACAGATCGCTATAACATGTACTACTCCTTCGCACCCACCAAACTGAACGAGCAGATCCACATGGCTGCCGTCTCCCAGGCCATCTTCGCGCCACTGCTGGGTCTGTTCTGGATGCTCTTCTTCTCCATCTTGCGGTTAGGTAGGTACCCTGCTTGCCTGGCCATCTCCCCTCCATCTGTCCCCACTGCTCTGTGAGCTCCTTAACTCTGACGCTCTGGGAGGGGGAACAAGACGCTGCTTGCTGGATTCGGCCATGGCCAGTACATGAATCAACATCTTGACAGAATTTTGAGGCTAAGGGGAAGGCCTGGACACATATGGTCCAAGTTGTCTAGATTTGGGTTCCAGCCCTTCAGGGAGGGAAACATCAAATTCCTTCATTCTGATTCCAGGCTGGCAGGAAATAGAACAGTAGCTATTTGGGGCTCAATGGCCACGACATTTCCTCTAGTGTCTTAAAAAATGCCTGGTTTCAGCTCAGCACCTGTGGCTCAAGCGGCTAAGGCGCCAGCCACATACACCTGAGCTGATGGGTTCGAATCCAGCCCAGACCTGCCAAACAATGATGGCTACAACCAAAAAATAGCTGGGCGTTGTGGCAGGCGCCTGTAATCCCAGCTACTTGGGAGGCGGAGGCAGGAGAATCGCTTGAGCCCAGGAGTTAGAGGTTGCTGTGAGCTGTGATGCCACAGCACTCTACCCAGGATGACAACTTGAGGCTCTGTCTCAAAAAAAAAAAAGCCTGGTTTCATGGGCTGTGGGAAACTTTTTGGCTATACAAAGCTGCTCCACCTTCAGGGAGCGCAGAGGGCACATCATAGAAGCCTCAGAGGAGAATCTCCCAGCTCAACCCCCTGGGAGGGACTCATGCTCCCAGGCAGCCCCCAACCCCACTGACCTTCCCTCTGGATGCTTGACCTTAACCTTCCCAGTGGGGTGGTATACCATCACTTGCTCCTACAACACACTGCTATGAACAAAGGGAAGCAGTGGCCTAGTGGCCTTTGACTGTAAAGAGTCATCATTGATATTTACCTAGTTAGAAAACTGCTACCATAAAAGGGAACCAAATATACCCAAATGAAATGTAAATGATTTTTGCATTCAGGATTCCTTGTCAGTTCCATAGCACGAGTATCTGAGTGTGCTCACTTGGGAAGGGCTTGCAGGGAGAGGTGGAGGGTGGAGATTGGGAGTAGTGGCAGAAATGGGGACTCAAACAGACTTCCCAGGGGTAGGTCAGAAGGACATGTTTCACGGGCACTTAAGTGGGTACTTTAGTCAATCAAAACTTTTTTTTTTGAGGCATTTATAAGATGCGAAATTCTAAACTGATCAAGTAGAACAGTTCTCAGCCCTTGCCAAGTGCTGAGATGATCCCCAGGGATCTGTTGGTTGGGGTGACATCTCAGCTTGCAGACACCTACCTGTGGCCTTTTCTTCTCCTTGGCAGGTGTCCTCCACACCATCACCATTTTTTCCATGACCAACCTCCTCATTTCCACAGTAGTTGCTTTTTTTGGCATCTTTCTGGGTAGGTTTTGGATGAACACGGACATCCAGGTGAGTGGCCAACCTGCCCTTCCTTACTGGTTCTCCTGGCCCCTGGGGGACACAGCTCTGGGACACCCTCCTGGCCTGCGCACCCACAGTATTGCAGGAGGAAAGAGTCTTGCCTTTCTCTCTGGCTGTGCAAGCCCCGTGCAAGCTCTCAGGTGTGCACACACACACGCGTACATGTCTTGCACTAGCTCAGGCCCTGCCTCCCACCCAGAAGATAGCTGCCCTCTCCTTTTCTATTCTATGACCCTTCCTCCAAGCAGTGGGCTCTATGATGGGAGTCCAGTCCAGCCACTGAGCTGTGAGCACCATTCCAAGGGCTGGAGGGCTGGGCAGTGAGGTTCTGGCTCATGCCTGTAATCCTTGCACTGTGGAAGGCCAAAGTAGGAGGGTCTCTTAAGCTCAGGCGTTCAAGATGAGCCTGAGCAAGAGTGAGACCCTATCTCTCCTAAATATAGAAAAATTAGCTGGGTGTGGTGACTCAACCCTATAGTCCAAGATACTCAGGCAGGAGGATCACTTTAGCCCAGGAATTTGAAGTTGATACCATGGCACTCTAGCCTGCGCAAAAAAAAAAAAAAAAAAAAAATTTCCAGGCTATTGAACTTGCTAGTGAACTGACACCCACCCACCCCCCCCACCACGGCCTGTGCCTCCTTTAGCTCTTTGGGAGTGGGGTCCAATCTAATCAGTAGGCTGCATAGGAAGAGAGAGGGAGCCAGTCCACACCTCCTCAAAGCCATGCCTACATCATGTTCTATACCAGCATTTCCCAAAGTGGGTGGAGGAAAACACAGCTTTTCATTTCTCACAGTCACATTTTACTTTTAAGTTTCTGCTTATAGCAACCGGCACAGGTTGTCTGTTTACAATAGTGATTGTTTCCTTTTTAAATGAATTTATATAAAGAAAAGACAATTGATTTTAAGTACTGACACCCTGCTGAGTCAGAAGAGAAAGCATCTTGGAGGAGGCTCTTCTTGCTTCTGGTGTCCCCAGGACCCTGGGACAGGCACCTGTGCTCTCCTGCCTGGCCCTCATCCTCCATCATCGGGCTGCAGTGCCATGCTAGTGAGGGGCCAGTGAATGACCGCCCCCTGCTCTGTGTTTCTAATACAATGATGTCATGTGGCCTGGTTGCCCAAGTGTCCACTCTAGAAAAGGAGGACAGCTGGGGACCTAGACTATATTGGCTTAGGACAAATTCCAAATATGGAGAGAAATCCCAGGAAGAAAGAACACAATGTCAAAGTCAAGGTTTTTCCTGGAGTCAAACAAAGCAGGCTCCCCTTTAAACTCCAATTTAAATGCTGCTTACTTCTCCCCATGACAGTCTTTTGGAATAGAACTTTCCAGAAGAGATTCTCTAGCATCCCAGCCCTCTTTAGTCCTGCTGGCTAAAGGTTTGGACAGGCAGAATATGAGTTGAGCTCAGGGTGATGAGAGGCCCAGTTCCAGGCAGGAGGCTCCTCTGCATGTGGGGAGGGAGGGACGCAGAGCTGACACCCCCATTCTGTGACCACTTCCCCTCTCCCTGCTGCAGACTGAAGAGGAGGAGATCCAGACAGTGTTTGACGTGGAGCCAAGCAGCACCTCTTCCACACCCACCTCCCTTGTGAGTCACCACCTGTACCCCGGGGACAGGCTGGGAGGGCAGTGCCCACAGGGGTGGTCCGCTCCAGTGGCACTGTGGGGGGCACCAACATTTGGTGTTCACCCTGGGTACTGGGGAGGAGCTGGGGGACGCCTTGGGCTCCCCTCTCTGATGCAGCAGGACTTGGCCCAGGTCCAATTACCGCCGTGGCCCTGGCTGAAGAGTCAGGAAAGGAGAAGAGCCAACCGGACATTGTCTGGAAGGTCCTCAAAGAGGAAGTACGCAGTCCAGAGGACCTCGTCCTCACAGACTTCAGTCGTGTAGACGCGAGGGCATGCTGAGGCTGGGCCTCAGGACCAAAGGCTGCCTCCCAGGGCACAGGTGCAGGCAGAGCGGCGCAGACAGAGCTGCAGGGAGCAGTAGCGGAGGTCTGCTCTGATGGTAAGGCAGGAGTGGCGCGGAGGAGTGAGCCCACCAGCCTGAAGAGAGAGGCAGACACAGGGTATAGGGACCCAGCAGGAAGGTTGGACATTAGCTCAGCCTTGAGGGGCGTGAGCACTCGCCCCATCCCCGCCACAAATGTGGGTGCTCAATAAGCTCCCTGGGCTGGGTACAAGGCAGCCTGTGCCTGGATGCCAGGGCAGCTCAGAGGAGCATGAAGAAGGGCGCCAGCCAGCCTTGGCACTCACAGAACCTGTCCCAGAGGAGGACACATCTAATGTGACCCCAGGAACAAGAGTAGGGGTTGCCAGGTGAAATAGGGTATCCAGGAAGAACATTCCAGAGGAGGAGCAGCCTGTGCAAAGGGAAACTGAAGACAGTTGGTCTCGGTGCAAATGCAGAGTGGGCGGCCGGGCCCAATGGAGAGAAGGCTTTCTTTAGCCATGGGCAGAATTGGGTTAAAGTGCACAAGGACCAGGCATGGACAAAACAACAGCAGGGGACGTGCCCACCCAAGGTGCAGACACAAGATGTCACCAGAACTCCAGGTTTGCCCCACTTGGAAAAGAATCCTGCATATAGGCAGGCAGATGGCCTCTGAGGGGCAGGAGAGGAAGTGCTTTGGTACTGGAGAGATGACAAAGATTTCCAACCAGGAAAGTCTCTCTTTTTCCTGGGACCCTTCCCATACAAAGGGTCGCCAGCCTCTCTCAAATGTCATGAATTTTTGAAATCTTACGGAACTGATGCTTTGCCGTTCTCTTAATCTTTTGATAAGTGCACACAGCAGGGATTTTTATCCACAACCTGGGGCTCAAAATGTCAGTTAATATAGACCCCAAGTCGCTGAGCCAGGAAGTGGCAGAACAAAGTTTGAAATAGGCCCAATTGACTTGAAAGCCTGTGATTTTTTTAATTACTAGAATTTATTTTTTAAATCTTTCATTATTATAATAGTGATATATGAACATTATAGATAATTGTAGGAAAAAAAAGATAATCAAAAATAAGAAAATAAAAAGTTCACATTCTCACCCCCTAGACATTACCAATAATCTCGTGTATGCCTTGGTGTTTATTCTTCCAGATATTTGTATATTATATATCTCAGATAATTTATAATATATATATTATAAATATATATATATTATATATCTCCAGATAATTTTATATATATCTTGTAGCTTTTTAAAATTAAATAATACTATATATACTGTTTCATAATCTGTATTGAAGTTAACCTCTGTCTTTCCATATTTATAAATTTTTCAACTCTTCAAATACCCAGTCCTTATTCGAATCACCCTAAAATCTTTTATAGTTTGTCTAAACCATGATCCACCTGGTGCCTGTGGATTGGCTGTTATGTTAGCATAATCACTTTTCATGACTTGCCAGAGAGACCAAACCAGTAGTTTTGCGGAATGTCCTGCCTTCTGGATTTTTCTGGCCATTTCTTTATGGTGTCTGATAACAGTTTCCATGATTGCCTGTATTCCATAAAAACTAGAACTCAGATCAGAAGGCTTGATATATTCAAGTTCAACATGAGGACTAGAAGGCATTGTGCCACTACCAGGAGAGATACGATATCCAGGTTATCCCCATTAATGATGCTACTCTGACCCCCTGATTAAGGGAATGACACTGGTCTTTTCAGCTTTCCCTTTACGACCAAAAGGTCACCTTGGTGTTTACTTTGGCACCATGAGAATGTCTAGTTTTTTATTGGAAAATTGTTTCCTCATCAACTGGGGCTGTTTAATTTCACTGAAATAAACTCTAATGAGAAAGGTTTCGTTATATTCCATAATTGCCTGTTTTCAAGGTAAGGAGTTGGTTTAAAAGCCACTGCCAAAGATGACAAATTGCTCTCCTCCCTGATACTTGCTGTATGTTTTTAGTCTAGAAATGCCCAGGCATTCATAGGACTATCCCTGGGTTTGACAGGCCACATGGCCAAGGCCTCAGCTAGCAGTCTCTGTTCCAAATCTCAACTCATTGGCCAACCAGTGACATCCCCCAAGTGAGTTCTGGGTGCACCTCTGAAGCTGCTTTAGAAAGCACATCTGACCAGGCAAAGTGGCTCATAACTGTGATCATAGCATTCTGGGAGGCCGAGGCAGGAGGATCACTTGAGGCCAGGAGTTTGAAAACAGTCTGGCCAACAGAGAGAGACCCCATCTTTACAATAAATAAAGGAAAATTGCTGAGCAAGGCCGTGCACACCTGTAGTCCCAGGTACGCAGGAGGCTGAGGCAGGAGGACTGCTTGGGCCCAGGAGTTGAAGGTTGATCATATCATGCCATTGCACTCTAGCCTAGGCTGCTACAAAGTAAGACCTTGTCTCTAAAATAAATAAATAAATAAATAAAAATAATCTTTAAATAAAAGAAAGAAAGTGCATTGGTACAACAACAAGGGTCTCTCCTGATGACCTGAACCTCAGGTCATCTCCCCTGGGTTCAGCCTGACTTAGAACCAGAAGTGAACAGAACATGTTTTGAAGGACAATGACTGGGTGTGGGGAGACCCCCAACTCAGCCATCCTTGGGAGTCCCTGGATGCTCCTTACATGACCCAGGACAATGAGGCAGGTGGGATGGACAGGGCTCAAGCTACTGGGAAGAAGGTTTGATTTGGAAGGAACAGTGGTGATGGGGGTGGTATGTGAGGGAGAGGGTGTGCCAGGGCCTCGCCTCAGATGTAACCTTGCTCTTGTTTTCCTTCTATCCCAAGCAGCTGTATGTGGCCACCGTGCTGCAAGAGCCAGAGTTGAATCTGACCCCAGCCTCCTCCCCAGCCAGGCACACCTACGGCACCATGAATAGCCAGCAGCCAGAAGAAGGCGAAGAGGAGAGTAGTCTGAGGGGCTTCTCAAGGGAGCTCAACTCAGCCCAGTTCCAGGAAGGGCTGGAACTAGAGGGCCAGAGCCAGTACCACTGATGAGGACCCCGGCCTCTGCTGGTGACCCAGGGGAGGGTCTGGCAGGGGGAGGTAGGAAGGTGGCCTAGATCTCCCCACTACCTGCTGCAGACTTTGGGAAGCCCCCAGTAGAGAGATCTGCTCCCCAGCCACGGCTACATGGAGGCCCCTCCCTGCTGACCGGTTGGAACTGGAGGTGCTGGGCAGGACTGAGGGAGCCTGCATGAGATGGTGGATACAGGCAGGCACTGTCTTGGGAGGGGTGGCTGAAGCTGTGCTCCCTTCCTGGGGTCGAGACGGAGGAGGCACGCACCAGGGAGGAGGCGAAAGGAAGCCTACCGAAGGCTCTCCAGGCTCATCACCAGCTGCCCTGCCCAGGAGCTTCTGCAGCTGCTCCCCCTACCTCCGACCCCTTCCTCCCCAGCACTGGCCTCACTATGAGACACAGATGACCATCTGGGAAGAAAAAGCTTCTGCACCCATCGACCTGCAAAGAGGTGACTGAGCCCCTTCCTGTTCCTCTGCCCCTTGGCAGACATCCCCAGGAGCTGCGGAATAGATGCCCTTCTCCTTTCCATTCTTACAGGGGTAGATGAGGTCACCTGGGGCTCATTAAATGAGACCTGTGTGCATTTTGAAGAAGGAAGCCTTGGCTGGTCCTTGCTCTGGGTACTGTGAGGTGGGGAGGGACAGAGACAATTTTTGGAGGGGGGTCTTCTTCCCCAAACCCTGAGTGGTAGGAAACCAGACATACTTCCTCAAGCCCCAGGGTCTAATGAGAAGATCCCCAAAGCCAAGGATGTGGCCACTAAGAGCTTCTCTTGCCTCATACTCCTCTGAGTGCCTAGACCCTCTGCTTGGCTAAGATAAGCAGCAGCTTGGGTAAGAAACTCATGTTTCCAACAGGACTGGCCACCCCCCTTGCCCCAAGTATGTAGGACCCTTCATCTCCTCTCAGGGCTGCCCCGCACCATGCCCTGCATCCAAGTGGCCTCCAGTGTGGCCCTAGTTCAGACACTGCAGATGCTTCAACAGTGACATCACCCCCAGGCCTGCTAGGGGTGGGGTTGGGTGAAGAAGCCCGTTCTGGTGAAGCAAGGCCACCACACCCCCAGGGCTGCCACCACCTGAGACCTAGCGGAGCAGAATCCTGTGCAACACTGGTGACACCCAGCACCTTCGCCATAGCTGGCAGTGGACAGGCCTGCATTGGGACCACCAGGAAGCCCAGCTGAGGAGGACTTGGAGAAGGGCTGGCTGGGGTCTCAGTGAACCAGAACTCACCAAGTTGAATGGGGCTGCATGTTCCAAAGCCCTCCCCAAGGTCTGGGTTCCTGCTGACAACCTGCTGGTGGTGGGCCAAGGCTCACCTCACCTGAACATTTCCACCAGGCCCCAGGCACATGGCTGCCCTAAACTCAGATCACCTAGGCCTTGTCCTTGTACCATCTTTGCCAACATCCCAGCCCCAGAAGCTCCAAGCTCCAGCACAGATGAGAAATAGTGCTCAAGGGATGGATATTGCCAAACTTTGGCATGGGGGACCTTTCCAGAGAAGTTGGGTAGGCTGGGGAGATGGCTGTCTTTCTCATTCCTTGGCCAACTAGGAATAAGGGAGAACTTATATCCAGCCTGGCCCTTACACACCCAGGTCCCATAGGGCAACCTCCTCCCAGAATTCCACCAACCAACAAAGGGAAAGGCCCCTTCCATAGCAGAGCATCTGGGCCCAGCAGAGAGTCTGCCCACAGTGGGGAGATGGCCAACTCCTGGCCTTGCCCAGCCCTATAGTGTGAATTGGGTATGGGGGGGTCATGCCAGAAGTTGGTCTGGGGCGCCTCCTTCTCTAGCACCTCTTGCTGGCAGCTGCCCAGTCTCTACTGGTTCTGCCCTTCGTCTGCTGCCCACCTCCCCCTGTAGCCCTCAGAAGCCTACATATGGGAAGGGTCTTGGCGGCTGGGAGCTTCCATTCTGGATTTGGGTCGAGCGTAGTCTGGCTCTGAGAGGAGGTGGTGCCAATGTTGAAAGTTCTAGTGTCCACTCTAAAGCAAACTAGGAGTCTCCACCATAGCTGGCTCTATCTGGGACCTCTCATGGTCCCTGCAGAGTGGTGGTGGGGAGTTCTTTAGTTCCCCCAAGACAACACATACAAGCCCTCTCAGGAACCCCCTCCCTCAGCCCACACTTGTCTCACCTGCTGGCCTCCACTACCACACTCTCCCCTCCCCAACTTCTCAGCCTCCTCCAATCCATCCACCAAAGCGCCCCAGATGTGATCCCTTCTGGAGGGAGCTGCTTCCCATGGGGCCTCCCAGTATTATCTAGACTAGGGCCTCTGAGGGGGCCTTCCTGGGGCCTGAGCAGCCCCACGCTTGCCTGCCCAGCCTCCAGCTGCCTCTGGGGGCAAAGTGCCTCTCAGCAGCATTTCGTTCTCAGAGGCCTCAGTGGGGGGTGTGGACTAACTTTGGCCACCACCACTACAGGAATGTGCCAGAATGTTGAACCTTCTTGTTATTAATGCTATGACTGTGCCTTGAATAAACAAGTCCCCCTGACCCTGCAGCCTGTGCCTCTGCCTCTGGACTGGCCCAGCAGGTCCTTCCCTCCACCTGGAGAGAGCAGAGTTTCTAGGGATGACTTCCCTCAAGTCACCAGGCTGCAGCCACACCTTACCTCATAGCTTTTGCCCCTGGGGCCAGAGCTGTCCCTTGTGGGATCCCCTTGCCCCTGAAGGCTTCCTGGGTTCATATCCCCATGGGAGTCAGGCCTGGTAAGTGCTACCTGGTCTGCTGGTGAGACCAGAAATGACCACTTCACTCTGCCATGCAGTAGGTAGAAATTTCTGGCCCCTGAGCTTCTCTGGAAGCCAGCAGTGACGCTTCCCCTGGGCAGCAAGAGCCCCTGCTGAGTGCTGAGCCCTGTCATTAGGTCACAGGCTAGTGGCCAGACTTAGAAGACATAGATTTCAAGTGAGGTCCCCAGAAGAAGCAGTAGATAAGGCTCAAGTCCACACCAGGCTGGGTGGAGGAGATGTAGCTATGTGGGGCATCCAGGTCACACCTGTGGCAAGGAGGACACAGAAGTCCTCTGACCTGGGGGACATGTCTCTGGATCAGGAGACCTAGTTCCTGCCCTTCTTCTGTCAGCTAGATGGCCCAGGATGGTCACCTCATCCAAAAAGCAGGGGTAGGAGGGTCCGAAGTCAACCTTCTTACTGAAGAGGGCAGATTAGGGAGGCTGGGGACCTCTTCACCCACTGCTCCCTGTGGCAACAGTGGATGACAGTCTTGGGGCAGCTGCCAAAGACTGTTTCCCACTACCCCCCTCACACTTGCACAATCCCTCCATGGTCATAGGTTCAGAGCCCTCACAGGATGAGCATGGGCACAGGGCCAGGGCCCAGCCTTGTGGCCTCTCTCCCCTCAAAACAATCGTTTTCCAAGTCCAGTCAGATGAAATCCAGAAGGGCTGCTGTAGGAGAGGGGGGAAGTTATGACCTCTCAGGGTCTCCTCTCAGATCCAGCAGCCTCCAGGGTCCCCCAGATCACTGGGCCACTCTGTGGTTCAGCAGGCCTGTTGGGGGCTTCTCCTCAGAGACAGAGCAGTGGGTGGTGGCACTGCAGGGCTTGGAAGGAAGCAGGAGGGCCTAGGCCGCCCCAAGTCCAACACTGGGGCAGTAAGGGCAGGACACCCGGGGAAGCTCAGGTCTCCTGGGGAGCTTCCTAGCTGGTCCAACTCCAGGTTTCTAAGTTTGCTTTGTGGAAACCCCTTGGGAAGTTGGGGGAGCCTGGTTTATGGGAAGACAGGTTCCCAGGTTTTCTCAACAGAGCTGCTTTCTACACACGTTGGCCTAGACAACCAATAGCCCAGCATTGCCCAGGCCTCAATGTGGGGGGCTCACCATCCCACCACAAACGGGAGTCTCCTGAGAGATTTTAAACAATCCAAATGTTCCAGTCCATTTGAACATTCAAGTTCAAATTTTGAACAACTCAAAATTTCTGCCAGTCACCTCTATTTCACAAAAGCCCCCAGGTGACTACAAAGTGCAGGAGGGGTGAGTGAGTAAGGGAACAGTCCAGGCCTGGTCCGCCCTCAGAACCTCAGTGTCTCCCCATCTGAGGCTCCTAAGTGATGAACACCCAGCTGGGCAAACTGTTGTTGTGATTATCCTTCTTTGCAATGACTGTGACTACTGTGTGGGCCAGAGAGCCACACACAGGCCTCAGAGGCCCTTCTGGCTACCTTGGAGCCCAGAGTGGCTTCCACAATAGCCTGCTGGCTTCTGCAGTGGAAGATTACAAGTGCAATAAGCTACCATGTAGGGTAGCATCACATAGGTAAGGGCAGGGAGCGTCTAGAGGTAGGCGGGGCCAGCACAAGCTCTGTGGATGGAGAAGGGAGCAAGCAGAGGGTCTGCGGGAACATGTGCAGGGCCTGAGGGATGACAAGGAAGGAGGCCAGAGTGGCTGGAGCAGAGATCAAGGGGAGGAAGGGATGAAGGTGCTGTCTGAGAGGATGCTGGGCTATGTAGGCCACACAGGGACTCCAGGTTTCACAGGGAAGCTGCTGGAGAATTCTGGACAGGGAGGAGTGACACAATCCCTTTATGTGTCTTTTTTTCACATTTTTATTATTATTATTTTTGCAGTTTTTGTCCAGGGCCAGTTTTGAACCCACCACCTCCGGTATATGGGGCCGGCATCCTACTCACTGAGCCACAGGCCTACCTTCTTTTTTTTTTTTTTTTGTAGAGACAGAGTCTCACTTTATGGCCCTCGGTAGAGTGCCGTGGCCTCACACAGCTCACAGCAACCTCCAACTCCTGGGCTTAAGTGATTCTCTTGCCTCAGCCTCCCGAGTAGCTGGGACTACAGGCGCCCGCCACAACGCCTGGCTATTTTTTTGTTGCAGTTTTCCCAGGGCTGGGTTTGAACCCGCCACCCTCCGCATATGGGGCCGGCGCCCTACTCACTGAGCCACAGGTACTGCCCGGCCCGCCTTCTTTTTTCAATTTTTTAAAAAAATTATGGTACACATAACATTGACCATCTTAACCATTTTTAAGTGTATAGTTTAGCGGCACAAAATACATTCATAAGGCACTAGTCATCTCCACAACTGTTCAACTGGGACTCTGTACCCATTAAGCGGGAGCTCCCATCCCTCCTTCTGTAGACCCTGGCAACCACCTATGTAACCTCTCTCACGTACCCCTGTGTAGCCAGGGTGGGACAAGAGGACATGGAACAAGTGGATGCAGAATGCCCAGCGGGGACTCTTCTGGGGGCACCCAGGGGAGAGGGGGTGGTAGCTTGGATCAGGAAGGCCTCAGAGGGAGGAAGAGAGTAGTTAAAGTTGGAATAGGGGCTGAGGTTCAGGGACAGTTATGGTTTTGGTCCTTAATTGGTCATGTTACATTTGAGATGCCATGCAGGGATATGGAGGAGGTGGCTGGATACAGAAGTTAGGCTGGAGGTGTGGATGCCAATGTTATCGGCATCTGGGTGGTGGCTAAGGCTGGGGCTGCCGAGACCTTGGCAGGAGACAGTCCAGGGAAGAGAACCCACAGGGAGAGCAGGAGGGACTCACAGAGGAAGGGGAGCCCTCAGTTTCAGCTGCACCTGCCAGTGTGGGCCTCAGATGAGCACATCAGGACGCCCCAAGGAAGCTTCAGCCCAGAGTGCTAGATAGGCTATTAGACAAAGGATCTGGTTTCTCCCACAAATCGATGGCTTGAGGGAGAAGGGGAGGAACGCTGGTGTGGACTGAAAGATTGAAGAGACATGACCAGGTGCAAATACACACGTGGGCCTGGTTTGCAGCCTGAGCTGAACAAACCAGCTGCAGAAAGACGTCAGGGACACTGGAACCTGGACTGGGCTGGTGAGGCAGAGCATTCATCTTGTTAGGTCTATGTGGGAAAAATATCAGCTCAAAATTCATGTGGAAGAATTTATAGGAGGGAGAACATGAAGCCTTGGATTTGCTTAAATACTCTCCAGCAAACAAAAAAAAGGGAGGGGGAGATCTTGAGTTGTTCTTCATTGTTAGTGAAAGTTACGTGGAGATTCCTTAGACAACTCTTGATTTTTGTTCATGTTAACATTTTTCCCACAATAAAAAGTTTAAAAATAAAGCAGTGACCAACTCTTTTGGGGGCTGCTGAGCAGAGGAGGATTAAGATGTGATCCCTGAATTTGGCAAGATGGAATCTGTGGGTGACCTTGGCTATAGCAGCTTTGGAGTGGGGACAAAGCCTGGTTGAAATAGGTTACCACTGATCCACAGGAAGTGAGGAAATGAAAACGGTGAGGAGAGGAGACCTTTCTGAAGAGCATTGCTATCAAAGGGAAGTAAAGAACCAGAGCAGTAGCTGCAGAAGGAAGGGGGTGAGGGGAGCCATCTAGGATGTAGGATCTTGTATAGGATGATAGAATGGGAAGGAATGAAGGAGAGAAGGGGAGAGGGGATGACAGGGCAGGATCTAGAATGAGGAAGAGGGAAGAAACTACTCCCTGCGCACACACACTCACATGTGCACACACATTCACACCAACATGTGGAAGGGTGGCCTTCAAGAGAGGTGAAAGCACCCATGCTTAAAATGGCTTAAGACACAAGTCAGAGAAGAGTGTCTGACCTTTCCAAAGCCATGTCACCCTCCCTCCCCCCGCCACCTGACTAGATGTAAAACTCTCGGGAGCTGTAGGCCAGGCGTGTATACCTGAGTCGGAGCCATCATTAGGTCAGGTGGGGCATGAGGCCCTGTCCCATGGAGCCTGTGGGGGTCCAGAAAATTCTTTCAGTGCCACAGTGGGGAAGGCATCACTAGCATGCCATAGACCGTGTGTCTGCAGTCACATCATGTGCCAGGCCTAACCATGTGAGCCTAACAAAAAGAGGCGCCAGATGGGTGGTGGCTCACGCCTATAATCATAGCACTCTGGAAGGCTGAGGCAGAGGATCGCTGGAGCTCAGAAGTTTAAGACCAGCTTGAGCAAGAGTGAGACTGCATCTCTATTAAAAACAGAAAAATTAGCTGGTGGTCGTGGTATATGCCTAGTCCCAGGTGCTCAGCAGGCTGAGGCAGGAAGGTTGCTTGAACCCAGGAGTTTGAGGTTGCTGAGAGCTAAGGTGATGCCAGTGCACTCTAGTCTGGGCAACAGAGTGAAACTCTGTCACACACACACATACACACACACACACACAGAGAGAGAGAGAGAGAGAGAGAGAGAGAGAATAGGTCTCAGCTGAGAAATTGGCACACCCTATGTGGCCATTCCAGGTCCAGGTCCAGGCCTCCCTTTGAGACTGAGAGTACCAGGATAGCACCAAGCCTGCTCCCATGATACTCACTCTCTAACCCACCAGCCTCTGGATTGCTGTGGGGGCATGTGTTGTAGCCAACCCCAAAACATATAATGGCACAAACCAAGAGATATTTAAGTCTCCTTCATGCAAAATTCAAAATGGGTAATCCTGGTCAGTGGGCACCTTCCTCCAAGCAGCAATTCAGGGACAAGGCTCCTTTCATCTGTAGCTCTGCTATGTTTAGTATATGGGCCTCAAGGTCACTGTGAGGTTTACATCAAACCAGCCAAGGGATATCTGTGTGTGGAGGAGAGTGGGGGAATCTTGGGGACCAGACCTGGATGGGGCACACATCTGCACAGTGCATTGGCCAGAACTCAGTCACACACCCCACCTGTTATAAAGGAGGCTGGGCAATGTGGCCATTTATGTCCTGGAGGAAGAGCAACTGGCTTTGGTGGCCTGCAGCCAGTTTCAACCACAAGCCCTAGCTCCATCTCCATCCCTGGCTCCCGCCTTCCCAGGCCTCCCCCTTCTTTTCCACACACTCGGGCCTTAGCCTGCCCCACCATGCCCCATCCTGCCCTGAGCACCAGTGCCCTTCAGCTTCATCTACCACAAGCTATGACACAAGAAAAGACCAGTCCTGGAGAGTCAGACAGGCAACAGGTTTATTCCTCAGGAGTTTATAGAACACACAGAGCAAAAGAAGACAGGGTACAGACGGCTTGGGGTGAGGGCAAAGGGTCTCCTGCCGCCTTCTCTTCTATCTACCTGCCTGAGCGCAGGGAGCTGAGGGCGCTCTCGAGTGGGTAGTGAGGAAGGGCCCGGGGACCCTCGCCCGCCCCCATCCCCACCCTTACCTGGCTGGCTGTCTGGGGTCCTACAGAGCAACACTCACAGGGATCCCACAAAAAGTGCTGAATGAGGGGAGGGGGACTGCAAAGGAAAACGACTTTGCCAGCTGGCATTTGTGCAGCTCCAGAGGCGCCCCCACGGAGACCCAGGTGCCCCTCCCTCCCTTGGCACCTTTCCTGACTCTCTGCTCCCCTGCTTATGACTCCACCACGCAGGCCAAAGTTTCTCTTTCTCCTTATTTGTGAAGGGCAAACAGCCTTCAGGTAGGAAAGCAGCGAAGGGCCTGGGCAGGCAGGAGGGGAAGGTATCCACTGGGGCTGGGCTCACCCAAGAGGCCCTGCTGGACAGAAGGCCCCATTGCCTCAAGACCCACAGCTTCCCGGCCCCATGCCACCTCTGCCACCAAAGCTCTGCTCCTCCTCATGAGGCAAGGGTTTGCAAGAGAGGGGGAAAGGCAGGCAGGAAGGAGGCGACTGGGGGTGGGGGGAATCCAGAAACCCCCTCCTGAAGGAAAAGCTCCTCCTTCTGCAGTTGGAGAGGGGTGAGACAGACTCAGCCTTGTGTCGTCACCTCTCCAGTATGGCCAAGGGGACAGGACCAAGATGCAGGGAGGCCTGGGAGAGCCTGGGCTACAACAGACACAGACAGAGGCCTCTGGCAGGGGTCGCCTCTCTCACTGGCCATCCCAGCCCCGACTCATGGCCTGCACCACGGTCTGATAGAGCTGGCTCCAGGCGGCCCTCGTGGCTGGGGTGAAGGCAGGGCCCAGGCACTTCTCCAGCATGTAGAGCAGGGACTCACCCACTGTCTGCAGAGGCAAGGAGCACCTTGTCATTCCTGAGGGCAGGAAGGCACGGCTCCATTTCACAGGTGAGAAAACTGAGGCCTGGGGCTAGTAAGGGTTCCCAGGCCTTTCTTCTCTCCATGCTTCCTGAGCCGAGTTCTGACCAAATCCTTGGGTACCACATTGTGCCCACCTTTCCCCTTAAATGTGAGGCTTACAGTGAACAAACCATTTCACCTGAGTCTAGTCATTCAGCCACTTGGGGAGTAAGGGCTGGGTATTGGCCTCCCAGCTCAGACCAAACCAAGCCATTGCCACCAAACTTCAGTTTCCTCATCTGTAAGATGGCAGTTATGTGGGTAAGAGCTTAGGCTCTGGAGCCAGAAGACCAGAGTTCAGATTCTGACTCCATCATTCATTAGCTGGGTGGCCTTGAGCAAGTTAGGTACCCTCTCTGAGCCTCAGGTGCAAAACAGGGAGAGTAAAAGTTCCAACTCATGGGCTTGTTGGGATGATTAAATGGGATAATCCAGAAAAAGTTCTTAGTGTAGTATCTGTATACAGGAAGCCTTCAGCAATAATAATGGCTGTCACTTATTATTAATTATAATAAAATAAGTTGCATTTACTCCACAAGTATTTACTGAATATCCACTTAAAACCAGGCACTGTGCTAGTGTTGGGTATGAAGAGGAGGACAAGACCAACATGGCCCCTATCATCTAGCAAGGTGATAGGACTGTGTGGCAGACTGTCACGTCGGTGGCCCATCTTGAGTAGGGTCCTCCCACATTGACGTTGGCCTTATCCATGAGTCTGGCTTTGGCCAATGGAACATTAGCAAGAGTGAGGCAAGTAGAGGCTTTATAAGTACTTGCACACTGGACCACGTCCTCTCAGAATATTTCCTCTTAGAACTCAGCTTTTATTCTGTAAAGAAACTCAGCTTTACGACAGAATGATAAGAGGTCACAGGGAGGGAGAGCTCAAAGGCTGGCAGGCCAGCTGGAACACTCCAGCCTTGGGTGAGCTCCCAGCTGAGCACAACACACAAGTTAACTCCGGCCACACCACATGGAGCAGAACTGCCAGCTGAACCCAGCCACAAGAAATCAGAAGTCATGGTTTAAAGCAAGTTTTGGGGTGATCTGATACACAGTGATAGAAAACTGAACAGAACAGATAATCCCAAAGGCTCCTTTATGTTTCTGGTTTTAAAAGAAGCCATACCATGCTGAGCATGGTGGCTCATACCTGTGATCAGCATAACTTTGAGAGGACAGGGCAGGAGGATTACTTGAGGCCAGGAGTTTGAGGCTATCCTGAACAATACAGTGAGACCCCCCTTTCTGTAAAAAACTTTAAAAAAAAATTAGTCAGGCATGGTTCCTGTGCCGATAGCTCTAGCTACTTGGGAGGCTGAGGCAGGAGGATTGCTTGAGCCCAATAATTTGAGGTTATAGTGAGCTACAATTATGCCACTGCCCTCCAGCTTGGGTGACAAAGCCATACCTTCTGTCTCAACAACAACAAAATAGAAGTCATATCAGAGAAGAGAACTTGGAGGTTCAGAGAGGTCAAGCCAGTGCCAGAGTCACCCAGCAGGTAAGTAGCAGATGCAGGCCCCAAACCCTGATCATCTGAGGAGTAGGGAGAGAGAGCAGGTAGATAAAGGAGGATGGGGAGAGAATGGCGGCCTCAGGACAGGAGCTCTGGAGAGAAGAAGAGCCCCTTTACCCACCGAGAAGGAGCTGAGCTTGACACCTGCTGCCCGGTGCTTTCTGCCCAAGCTGGCAAGGTACTCCTCCAGTGAGGACAGGTCCTCCACATTGGTCACTGCAGCATCAATCACAAGCATCACCTGCCAAGACCAAGGCAGCAGTGAAACAGATAGGCCATTGCAATCCCACCTCACAGTCACAGCCCAGAACCCGAGGACCCTCAGAGGCAAGAGATGCCAGCAAGATCCTCAGTTTTTTAGGACTAGGGATCAAAGGCAGCTCATGTCCGCATACAGTGGGCATTCAACATGTAGTGGCCACACTACTAATGCTACACCCATGAAGGAAAACCCTCTCCTCTGTGGGTTTCCAAGCCCTAAATACACCTGATAGATAGTGTTGTTTGCCTAGGACCAGAGGAAACTATACTTGATCTCAGCCAAAGGCTGAGAAGTAATAGGACGAGGGGAAACTGAAGCCCGGTGGGAGTCACAATCCTCCAAGAAAACACTTGCCTGGTTTTACCAGGCAGATGGCACTCAATGGCCAGATCAGCACCAGTACAACCTATAGAAGCCAGGGGATAAGGCTGAGGGCAATGACAGAGGCTGGGATCTGCTGGCTGGGCACAAGGTGGGGAAGGAAGGTGACTTTGATGTACCAGACCCAGCCCAGTCCAGAGGAAAGAAGCAGACGGCCCTGCACAGGGAAGCAGACAGAAGGGAGTAAGCCAGACCTGGGGCAGGAAGTAATTTTCCCTGTCCCAAGTCCCTTGTCTCCCAGGAAGGTGTTCTGCTGGATCCCAGAGGCCACAGCAGCTCCACCTCACCCTCACCTTCCTGATGTGGTCCAGGAACTCAGGGGAGGAGAGACAGTCCTCTGGGCTGGAGAATTGGCGGCAGTTGTACTGGAAGAGGGGCAGCAGGTCAGGCTCCAGGTCAAACAGCCTGCGGGGATGAGGCCCAGATGTCAGCCCTGTGGTGTGAGCCCCGGCAAGCCCTGGCTGTCCAGCAGTCAGGAGCCATTGCAGACTCTCCAGCCTGGCACAGGAGAGCTCTGCCCTCCTCCTCACCCCTTTCGCTGGCCCTGAGAGGTGTCCTGGAAAGGGCGATGTGTCCAGGCCTCTTACAGTGCCTGGAATACAGTAACCCCTCTTCAGCAGCTGAGGGGTGTAGCCTGGGACAGGCAACTTGGAGTTACACTGTGAGGAGAGGAAAGTGCATCCTCTGTCCCTCTCTCTCCTGCCCTTGGGTCAGAACATCCTAGGCTCATCATGTCTGAGGGGCTCTGAGCTGCGACGGTAATAACACCAGGAATGTTTTGCACGGAGCACTCTACAAGTGGTTCACTTGTAATTGCTATTCCTCCCAGCCCAAAGCTGCAGGTGCAACTATTAATCTAATCTCACAGAGGAGGAAACAGAAGCTGGGAGAGGCTAAGTAACCTGCCTAGTGTCACACAGTTGGAAGTAGTGCAGCCACAGTAGGTGCCTGAGAAAAAAGCAAGCCCAGGGAGAGCCAGGAGGCACAAGCAAGTGTGTGCCGCCACTCTGGGGAGGGCTCCTTTAGGTTTTGAGCAACTCTGTGAATTTATTCCTCTTTTGTCTCCGGGGAGGTTTTGCAAAAGCCTGGTCAGAAGTCCTGGGCCAGCCAAAGGTGCCCAGGCTGAGGAAACCATGTTGAAGAGGGGAGCACTGCCCCGTGGGTGACGGCAGAGGAGTTGCAGAGAGACGCTGGAGCTGAGGTTGAAGACTGGCCGCTCTTCTCCCGTGGGTCTTGCGCACCCTCTTACCTCTGTCCCTGGCGGTGACACTTGGGCCTGTCATCCCTTCCGGGTGGTACTCCGGTCTTAACCTGGTCCTTTCCTTGGAAAGCGTTATCCCTCATTCGGTTGCTGGAGTGCTCACACCTGGGCCCCGACCCGTCCGTTCACTCGCGGCTCACCCGACGCACCTGTCCCCACCGGCCCTCGGGGCAGCGGCGGGCACCCCTGTAGTCACTACCCAGGGAACACTCGGGACAGGCCGGGGAGGGGACTCAGCGCCAGACCGGCGTCCACCTGCCCGAATGTAAGGAGCTCCGGAGGACCCCCTCCCATCCCTAGGGAGCCCAGCTGGGAGCCAGGTGTTCGGGCCCCAAGGGCAGAAGGCGCTGCGCCACCCCGTCGCCGCGCCCGCTCCTCTGGCGCACATCTGGCAGACGCCCCAGCGCCAGGGCGGCGGGCCAGTTTTCCCTCCTCCGTCGCGGTCCGGCCGCCCCAAACCCGTTCCCAGCGAGGCGCCCTTCCACCGGGGCGCTCGTGCAGCCCTCACCTGGCGAACAGCACGGTGCCGTGCTCCAGCGGGCTGCGGCTCACTGCTTGCCAGCTCTGCCGGATCAGCTCCGGCTCCGGGCGCTCCATCCTCTCCCAGGGACCCAGGGCGCAAGGCTGGCACCCTCGGGGCGCGGGCGCCGTCACCGCACGTGCCGCGCCATCTCCGCGGCGACGCGAGCTACTTCGTACTCCCTAAGGCCCCCGAGCCTCGGCCAGGCGGGGTCCAACAGCCGCTCCTTCCCTGGCCGTAGCCCAGAATATATGCGTGCGGTCCCTAAGTGGCGGCGCCCCTGCCGTGCCGGCCCGCTAGCACTTCCGGGGACCCCACTAGGCCACTGGGCCCTGCATCCAGCACCTCCGTGAGCCGCCCAGCCCCGCGCTACCCGGGCTGGGACGCTTTAAAGCAATCGCCGCCCCCGCCCCCTCCCATCCAACAAGGCGGCGCCCCCCTCTGCAGTCGGCTCTGGCCAGGGATGACCAGGGATGACCGGGTGGCACAGGAAATGCCTTGGCTTCAGAGCTTAACAAAAATCGTAGAGTTTCTCATCCCGAGCCCGAGGATACTGTGTTGAATTTGGGTGCCTTGGATGGGCGCCGCCTGAGCCACCTCTCCACGAACGCACTCGAACATTGCCTAAAGCATTTGAGTTGCTTATGCCTTTGGCACAGTCTCTGTTCCAATCGTGCTGGAGTGCTGTAGCTTTCCTGCCCTAACCCACGTCCAGTTAGTGGTGCCAGATCACCTACCTGTGGGTGTTTGGGGGCCACTGGTTATGAATAGCCCGTGACTCTTAAGCCCAGCTGGAGTGCTGAATCCTGGCCTTAAAAACTTCTAGCCTTCCTCAGGACTGAGGGCTTCAGCAGAACTCTTCTTTTCTGCTCCCAGCCAAGCCCCATGAAACCACTTCTCTGTCCTCCCTCTTCCAAAGGCTCGGGAGTTTGGGGTACATCTTATTCTGCTCTTCCCCATCTGCCCATGTCTCTGGGCTGGAGCAGGAAAGCAAGGGAGGAAAGCCTATGTTCTGGAGAGCTGGGGAGGCCCCCAGGCAAGAGCACAAAGGGCTGAAAGGAGAAGTGACTAAACTTCCAGCTTAGGAGGTGGTGCGTGGCCCTGCAGCCAGTGTGCAGCAGGTCACAGGAAAAGGCCACATGGATCTCTGGTGACCCTCCCCTTTCAGTGCCCAAATACCCAGTGCTCTGGCTAATCTAAGGCTTTCTCCCCACCCCTCCCAGCTTGAGCTTCCTGCAGACAGTATACACCCAGGACCCTTCTTGCTTCCTTTCTCCTTCGGACAGAGTCTGGAGTCTGGACACCTAGCCAGTAAGTGATGGAGTCAGCATGAACCACAGCTTCATGCCTTGCCTTCCTAGTGCAAGAAGGCAGGAGAGCGCTAAGTGCACTCTAACCTCTGCTCCCCTCGAAGAAAGGCCTCTGCAGCAAGAGGGTGGATTCCAACAGACCAGGGTGTGAATCCACATCTGAGGGGTTGGGGAAAGTCACAGGACCTCTCCTCCTTACAGGCCATCTGTCCAGGACTTGGATAGGAGGTGATAATCTAGAAGAAAGTTCAAGTAGTACCCTGGAGCCAGTGCAGTCACTGAGGTGGATTTACCATAAATAATAAAGAACACTTATTGCTGGACACAGTGTGCACCTGTAGTCCTAGCTACTTGGGAGGCTAAGGTAGTAAGACCACTAGAGCCCAGGAGTTTGAGGCCAGTCTGAGCAACATAGAAAGACCTGTTTATAAATAAATAAAAATAATTTTCAAAATGTACGAAAGAGCTAGCATTTACAGCACATTCAGTCCAGTCAAGGCACTTTACATGACTCTTTTCATCCCCTCAGTGACCCTATGAGCAGGAGCTTATTATTCCCTTGTTTTATATTACAGTTGAAGAACTGGAGGCAAAAAGATTAAGTAAGTAGCTAAAGGCCACATAGTATGAGGTGGGGCCAGGATTTGACCTCAGGTCTCTTGGGCCCATCCTCTTGGCCTCCGGGCCTCCCTTATGCAATGGGCTGTGACCATGGTCACTGGGTCTGGGTCAGTGTTGTGTTGGAGCCAGCTCTTACATACATGACAGCCAACAGTCTGCTTTTCTTTCCAACTTCTTATTCAGTGACATCAAGTAGGTAGCTTGAAATAGGCCGTGGTGGGAGCATTTACACTACAGAAATAGCATATTCTATAAATTAGGGCTTTTTTCTTTCCAGAAAACATGTTGTTAAACATCTACCACCACTGGTGTGGCACACCTGGGGGAACCAAGGAAAACTAGGCCCTAGATGAGCTGCTGATACATTAAGCTGAGTGTGCAAAGGAACAGGCTGGGACAGGACACTTCGAACTCAGTTTTCAGGCCAGGCTGCTCTGGGAAGGCGTTTCTAATCCCAAGACTAAAGAACTGGAAAAAGCCCAACCTGGTTCCGAGTCCTGGTTCTACTATTAACTATTCATGGGACCTTAGACAATTAATCCAATCTATTATGGACATAATAAGGACAAAATATCACTGACTTCACTGGGCCTTTATGAAGATTCAATGTCACAGATGTGTTGAGACTTTGTAAACTTAAGCTTGCCACTCAAAGAAGAGTTATTTGGTCCTTTTCTATCCTGCCTGTCCTGGGCATTTTCCATCCCAGAATATCCACACACTTTGCTCCTGCTCATGTGGCTACCCCTGGACCTAAGGTGGGGTGAGGCAGTCCAAATGCACAAGGCAGTGCTACTGCCCTCCTTCCCCTCCTGTCCAGCACTCAAGTCAGCTCTTACCTCCTTCAGATCCTTAACATCATGCCTGGTAACAGAGGCCCCATCACCATGGGGGCCACTGCTAAGCAGAAGGGCAAATTGCTACAATGCTGGGCCACTAAGCTGTGTAAAAAGTGGAAAACTGTTACTATTCCTCTCCCACTCCTTTCCATACTGAAGAAAAATAATAGGTCCAGCTTCCTACTTATTTTGGAGTTAATTTTAAAACTGAAATGACAACCAATATTATTCCAGTAACCAGGCACATGGGAAGGTCCAAATGCCCCTGGGATAATCACACTCACCTGCCCAGCCCAAGGCCCCACCTGGGATTAGAACCCCTCAGAAGACACAATGGAATGGTTCTTGCACTCAAAACATTCTCCCCTCCTTAGGGAGGCTTTTCTGGGAGCCAGAGGGAAAGTCAGATTCAATTAAGTACAAGAACATGGTATTCAAAACAAGCACTATTTATTATAAAAGTAAATGGCCTCCAATTAGCTCTGGAAATCTTTTTTTTTTTTTTTTTCTCCTGTTAAATAAGATGTGGCTCAAGAAGCTGGCTAGAGGTTGGGCTGGCTGAGAAATGTCTTCCTCCTCTACTAGTAGTTTATAGGACATGTCACGTTTCTGCCAAGTCCTGGGGGCTGGAGTGCATATTCAGAGCAGCACCCTGATAGCCTCCCTCCCCAGCATCTTCCAAACAATAGAACCTGAGCACTTGAAGCTGCATCAACCCATATGGCCTGTCCCCAAGAAAAGTATCTGCCACTTTGGGGATAGAGGAAAACAGAGTAGGCAAAGAATTCTTCTTTCATCCCTAGAAAACAGTGTAAGAGACCAAAGAAGCTTTTCTCCCCAGAGGAGCTACAGAAGGAGGGAAGGATGAGTTGGAAGCTTGCTGAGCTTTCTCCTTCCTCGCCCTTACTCAGAGTGGCTGCCCCCTTAGGTTCTTCAGAGCTCTTCCCTTCCAACAAGTTCCTACTGGGAAGTAAAAAGGCACAAGGGAAAATTAGCCACCCCCTGGATGTCACTGATTCCTGCATTCTACCTGTAGGGAGAGCCCACCCAGACAGCTGCCCCCACCCAGCTCTGCTTGTGAGGAGAAGGGAAGGGCAAGCAGTGGGCTGGAAGTGGGAGCAGAGCTTCTCCATCCCTCTCTCCTTCCCTGCCAGAAATGCAATTAAGCAAGTGGCTCAGACTCAGCACTGGAGCAGCGCTTCCTGCTGGAGGAAGTCAGAAGGGCTGTAGCCCTGAGAGAGGGAGGTCATCAGGCCCCAGATCTAATTAACCAACCTGCCTTGCTTTTGACATTGCTGCATTTCCTCTATTAACATTAATGATGGCTGGTCTTAACAGCCAAGCCCGGCCAGAAGCTTCCCTCCCCACCACCCAGTAGGTAGCACAGCCTGTCCCTGGGACCAATTTCCAGTCTCCGTGGCAACCACCTCCTGAAGATGCTTTAAAGAGCTCTGACCCTGTCAGAGTTGTTAGGAGCTGAGGAGGAGGAAAAATTGAGTGTGGCAGAGATTCATCATTAAATCTTGAAGCATCAAAGTCCTCTGAGACAAAATAAATAATTTGTCATGCACCAGGAGGAAGCAGGCAGGCAGAAGGGCTGACCTTGGGTAGGTTTGGTTCTGACTGAAGGGTTTTCTTAAACCCCTTTGGAGAGAAAGTGAAAGGAACAGCTCTGAGCTTCTTGTGTAAGCTTCAGAGTGACCAGAAAGTAGATGCTGTCCTGTGTTTCTAGGTGCTTTGGGTCTTTGGGGAAGAGATGGGTGAAACAGTGACCAAGGGAAAGAAAATGCCAATGAGGTGAGGGCGGTAAGCAGGGGAGGACTGGAGGAAGTTCAACAGGTAACAGGAACATTTGCCCAGACAGGCCAGAGCACCCCATGCCCCAGCACCCCGCTGGGATCCCAGCCCAGCACCACAGATTCCCTGCTGTCTCATCTACCTCAGCTGTTAGGAAAGGTCCCCAAGGCTCTCCATCAATCAGGAGAATGCACCTGACCCCAGAGCTCATGGCCAGGCCACACACACAGAGAAGGGGATAACAGTCTGGCACTCAAGACCTGGGAACACAGAGTGGCCAACGACAAGATGCTGCTTCTCTACCCAGTCTCACAGTGTGACATTCCCAGAAAACAAGGAACCAAGGCCTAAGGTGGGACGACCAAGGGCTGGAACATGGTGTTCCGTGCATATCTGGAACCTGGCTGCCTCCCTTCCTGGAACCCAGTGTTCTGTACATATCATAGGCAGGAAGTCCAGCCGCAGGAAGTCCAGCCACAGAAGTGGCCACAGAAATCACTTGCTGCAGCAGCCACTCCAGAAAGCAGTGGGGAGCCAGGCCCCCAAATCAGAAAGCCCACTTTCTGCCATAACTAGACTCATTTATGAGAGGAAGGCAGCAGAGCTTTGATGGCCCCATCTGCTCTGCCTCTCGTGAGGGCCCAAGGTGAGGTCAGCACTCTCAGCCCTCAGGGAAGTTTTGATGGATCTTACAAACCAAAACCAAAGCAAATTCAATGTAGAAAAAACACCAGAAGATACTACTATAGCCCTGGACTGTTTCTTAGTGTTTATGTCACTGTCCACAGTTACACAGAGATACAATGTCCCCTCACATGCACACACTCCTATACACACACCTTTGTGCACACTCATCCTCCCCTGTGTTGTACACTTAGGAAACAGGCCTGAGAGACACTGTTCTCTCTGTAGGCGCTGCAGACAAAGCTGTGGCTCTCTCTAGTGTTGGGTTAAACTCTGGGTTCACCCCAGAGCCTGGTCCTGATAGGCAGCAGGATTCTTGAGGCTCCTCAGGCAGCTTCTTCCACAGCTGGAAGGGTCCAGGAACTGGCTCCACAGCTGGCTGTCCCTGAGCAGTTCCTGGACCTGGGCTGGAGTCCTTGCAGTGGCTTCAAAAGTCCCATGATTCCAGCCACCTCAGTCCTGCCATTGGACTTTTGGGGTCCTGGGCTAAGGGACCTACCATCCCATAAGCCAGAGGGTGGAAGAGGTAGAAGCTGTGAGAGAGAATCCAGAAGGAGCAGTTGGCATCACAGCATCTCAGTGGAGCTGTGAAGACAGCTCCTCCTCGTGGCACATCAGTCTCTACCTCTGAGCCCCATGCCCTTCCATGACCACGTCTGTCTGAGCACGCACACTATTGTCTGAGAGCTTAGTAGGTGCCAACTTAATGACAATAAAGGAAAGGGCTCTTCCCAAGAGGCCCAGAAGGGGGACCTGTCTAAGGGTTTGTTTGTGGGCTATTTTGCCCAGAGTGTTTGTTAAAATGGGAATTTAACCCTCTTAAGATGGATACGTGCTCATAGCTCTCAGGCCCCACCATGAAAGCCAATGAGTCTCAGCAGGAGATCTGTGAGGCCTGCCAGAATCTAGGCAAGGGGGCTATCCAAACAACACCGTCCTCCCCGCTGTTCTGAGCTTCACCCCTACCATTCTCACTCTTCCTACCCTGTCTTTCAGACAACCCTTCAGGCTGTCCTGGTAGAGAGCCCCTGTGACTAAGGAAGGGTACCCTTCCAAGTGTGCTGGGATGGTACAGAAGCTGGGAACCATTGGTATAAGGAGAGAAAGCAAAGAGGCAGCTCTCTGCTTCTCCTACGTGGCTACAAATCAGGATCACCTGGTGGGGGGGGGGCTCTGAAAACTGTGGCCCCACCCAGACCCAAATGAAAAGGTACCTCTGGGGATAGGGCCCAGGCACTGGCACACTTTAAGAGCACCCCAGAGCAGCACCCTTAGAGTCCCTTAGCCCAGGACTGCACCCAGGGCTGAGTCCCTATTGGGGGTACATGCAAGGGGCAGGGAGGAGCTCACCTGTAGGCAGTTCCCAGAAGCAGGCTCAGGACTCCCAGCACATGTATGCCCCTGGCCAGGCACGGGGAGTCCATGCCCCAGGCACAGAGCCGCAGGAGGGTGTCCCACAGAATGCCTAATAAAGGGGAGAGACACCTGGAACCAGCCTGTCAGACAGTGACTTCTGGGGTTCAGCAGAAACGACCCACCCCTGGTTAGGGAGCAGAGATTCACTCCAAGCACTGCGGCTCCATGGCGGTATCTTTCCCCGTCTCCTCCACCCCATCCTCGCTTTGTTTCCGAGTCCAGCTGGGCAGCACTAACCTGTCAACATGCTCGAGAAGAGCATGGCTGGGAAATAGTGGTGGAAATAGAGGATCCGGCCCATCAGGAAGAATGGGAAGTAATGAAGCATCCAGCCGAGAAGAACCTGACCGCCGCCTTGCAGAAGGACCTGGGACAGTCCTGGGCCCCAAGCAGCACAACCCCAGTTAGAAGATGGGAATGGGCAGAAATCCTGGTTTCCAAGCCAGCCATGCCCCTTCCTTGCTGAATAAGTCACATCGCCTCACTGGGTCTCCCTCCCTCATCTGGACCAACCCAAACCGCCCTGTGGCAACTGGAACAAATGGGTCTTGAGAGCCCTGGTCACTACCCAGCCCACTGAGGTCTCAGCACCAGTGGCAGGCACGCCAAACACCAGCAGGAGGTCTGATGCTGGTGCCTGGGCAGGAAGTAGCCCAGCCTCTAAAGAAACTACACTCCTCTACATCTATAGACAGCCTCCCTCCCACCCCCTTCCCATGTCTTGCTGCCACACAGATCTTTGCGGTGGCAGACAGGGGTACAGGCGAAGTGAGAATGAATAGGGGAAGGAGTGAGTATGTAGGATTATGACTGCTCAAACAGAGAGTCGCAGAGGCCATTGCAGAGGACCAATGCTATGATCTAGGCCTGGCAGCTCTAGTTAGGAGCAGCACTAGGATAACCTGTTGACTGTGCCTTGTAGACCCTTCTCTATCCCACTTGAGGACAGGGCCATGGAACAAGGAGAGGGCAGCAGAGAAAAGATGGGAAGACCTGTATATATAGCACAGGAGTTAAAAATGAAGGCTCTGAGGTCAGGCTGTTTGGGTTTGAACCTCAGTTCTATCACTTACTAGCTACAGTCCTGGGACGGGTTTCTTAATCTCATTGTGCCTTGGTTTCCTATACCATAAAATGGATGTAGTAATACCCTACCTTACAGGGTTGCTGGGAGGATGTTTAGTAACATAACACTGGGTATTTCGTGACTGTCAGCTTTCAAGAGCAGAGGAGGAGGGAAGGTGTGGGGTGGTCCTCAGCAGGCAGGCCAGCCCACCTGGGAGCACAGCAACCCTGCCAGCTGCTAGGTTGTGGGAGGGAGAGCTCAGGGAGCTGACCTTCAACCTCCGCTGGCAGCTGTGCCCCTCTCTGCATAGCCACAGCAAGGATGCTTCCTGAGAGGAGGTAAAGGACAATGCTCAACAGATTCAGCCACCAAACCACCTGCATGGAAATGAGAACAGGCAGATGAGAGGAAATTTCGCACATGCCCAAGGGCCTAAGCTGGGAATGTTCGGGCACTCACCGGGTTGCCAAGCAGATAGACTCGGAAGTCTGTATCATTGATCCCTGAGAAGCGCAGACCCTGTGGAGCAGAGAACACTCCACTGATCCAGGGCCCACCTCACCCCCCCAGCCACACGCCTCCTAAAGGGGAGACGGCCAGTCACCCTTCACGGATAAGGAGCCTCGATAGGAAGCCCAGAATGTATGAAGTCTACCTGAGCTCACTGGGAAGCCAGGGTCAGAATCAAGCCAGAAAACAGAGCCCCACGTCTGATCAACCCACCCCCAGCAAGGCCTCAATCTGTCACCTAGCACACTTCTTCCTGGGCTCCATTTTCTGGTAGGAACCACAGCTTTGGGCCCTACCTGATAGTTGATAGGCCAATGCCAGGGTTTGGAAGTGAACTCATTGTCCTTGGGTTTGAGGCCATTGTTCCCCTGCAGAAAGATGAAAAAGAAAAGATAGTCAAGACAGAGATCTAGAGAGCTGACAAAAATATGAGGCACAGGTATCCCTGATACACAGTCAAGTTTATCTCCTCTCCCTTGCAGGGAAGAATCAGATGCTCATGCCCAGCCACTGCCCACCTACCTACAGCAACTGCCTTACTACCGTACTTCTCCCATACAGGGACAAGCCTTCACGTCCCATCAGAGATGGTCCCTTTGGACCCTCTAGCCAGACAGAAAGAAGAGAGAGAGGAAGAAGGCACTTGCTCCAAGGGCACAAAATATATTCCCATCTGACAAGGTGTCACAAGGGGAGGGGTGAGGAGGGATAGAAAATCAGGCTTACTTATTTACTACCTTCAGAGGCCAACTTCAAATAGAAAAGTAGGAACCTCTGATGAAGGTTTTGACTTTAACATGCTTATTTTAGCCTAGTGTTTCTCAACATTATTTTTTCATTATTGCCCTCCCCCTACAAACCAGGAACCTGTTCAGACATTTCTTTTAAACACCCTTCATGAGACTATTTTGTTGTTGTTGTTGTTTGTTTGTTTTGTTTTGTTTTGAGACAGAGCCTCAAGCTGTCACCCTGGGTAGAGTGCCATGGCATCACAGCTTACAGCAACCTCCAACTCCTGGGCTCAAGCAAGTCTCCTGCCTTTGCCTCCCAAATAGCTGGGAGTACAGGAGCCTGCCACAATACCCGGCTAATTTTGGGTTATAGCCATCATTGTTGTTTGGCAGGCCTGGGCTGGATTCGAACTCGCCAGCTCAGGTGCATGTAGCTGGCGCCTTAGCCACTTGAGCCACAGGTGCCGAGCCCATGAGACTGTTTTTTTAAGAGCAGGATGTCAGAGAACCTCCATGAGACTTTAACACCACAGCTATCCTGTATATCTGTTTATGTACTGTATGAATACTTGTGCTTTATACATAAAAAGGTAAGATGTTTTTGCCCTTCAAGAACACACTTCCCATTAGGAGGGAAATCACACTTTAGCTTGAAGGACCCAACTTAGCCCCTCTACTCCAGTAGCCAAGAATATGCAATAACCTGTCTCCATAGGGTAAAATGAGGCCTTTGCTAGAACAGGAAGCAGTAAGGTGAATATTTCGGTATTGGCCACCAGGACTAGTGTAGGCCTTGTTATCAGGATAAACTGAAAAGGCATTTCCTCAGAAGCAGTCATGCACTGAGTTAGGTCAGAGATTCCCAACCTCAGCACTGCTGACATTTTGGGCTGCAGAAATCATTGTTATGGAGCCTCCTGTGAACTGTAGGATATTCAGCATCCCTGGCCTCTACCCCCACATCCACCCATTACACCAGCCCTAAATTTCTCCAGACATCGCCAAATATCCCCAGTAGGCAAAATCACCCTCAACTGAGAACCCCAGGTCTAGCCCAAGAAAGATCCAGAAGGCTTGGTTCAGTGAACTGCCACCCAGTTCCTTACTAATCGGACTCATCAAGGTGTGGGAATAGTTTGCAAGCCTCTGTACGATGGATGAGTTGCTCTCCTAGAATCAAAAGTGCCATGGGTGCTGTCAACCCACACAGGCCAGCTGCACAGCCCCTGAATCACTATGGCTGCTTTGAAGGGCCTGGGGATGAGGAATGAATGATTCTGGACCCCTGGAGCAGTTGCTGAGGGCAATCAATTTCCTTCAAACCAATACAGTTTAGTCCTAAATCTCAGGGGACTCCATCCAGAGCTGTAACAAGCGAGGGGAATCCTATTCACTACATTAAACTCTGAGAACTCTTGCTCCTCTACTGAACCAAAGACAAAGGGAAGAAAAAAATCTATAACCATTACAGGCATATGTACTTTAGAATTGTTATCTATGTTTAAAAATCTAGATGGGCTCATTCCAGCTAACCTCATCAGGCAACCCAGGCTTCTCTTGTCTTAGGCCTCCACTCCACTGGCAGAAGGGTTCTGCCCTTATAGTTTCTGTAGTCTGGACTCAGTATTTGGGTCTCTCTTCCCTCCCTGACACTACATTGACTGAATAGGAAAGCTCTCTTTTCTTCTTTGACTCTCTCTCCTAGATAATGAAAGATGATATAAAACTCTTTAGATTTAGTCTTAAAGTTCTACCCAGACCCAGAATGATATTCCGACTGACAGGCAGAGTCAAAAGTGGTATGTCATCAGGGCACAGTGACAGCTACAAGCAAAGAGTCAGAGAAAAAGTGACCCAGAGATCATGTAGTGTCAACTCATCACCTCCCAATGTGTAAAAATGACAAAATTTGAATTTTTAAAATTTAATTTGATGAAATAAGTCAACTACACTGACTGAGTACTGCTTACATAATCACTTCCAGGAAAGTCCACTTGACACCCGCTCACCAAGGGAAAAATACCAACTGCTAAACCTACCTACAGCCCTGTGGGTGGAAAGATAATCTGGCTTGAGATACAGTGATCTTTAAACATCATTCTTGCAGAACACAGGTTTTCCCATGAGCCAGAGTAAGGGGCTTTCCCACTAAACATCAAAACTGCAGCAGGATTTCCCTAATTCATAGGAAGCAAATTTAAGCCAGTGGGTAGGATTTTCTCAATTTAAAGATTTCCACTCTCAATTTTTCTTAAACCTTTAATGCTACAACTACTGTCAGTTACTAATGATAGTGAGTGTAAACAACGGGTCTCAGAAAACCTTTAAAAAGAATGAACCAAGTTCCCTAAACAGTTTCTATCCAGGAATATGAGTAGGCTCATGGTTGGGATTTTATGCTGCATATAAACAACACACTCGAATTAGCTGTTCATCCTAACTGATCCTAATTTCATAGGATGGAATGAACTATCAATGTCTCATGATCTTCAACCAAGAGTGTTATAATTTTTAGGGGCTGTGTCCTTTGAAAAGATTTGAAAATCATTCAGAGGCAGAGGAGTGTAGTGGTAATTAGCACTGATGCTGAAAGCCTACCAGCCTAGCTTAGAAGTCTGGATCCACCTATTACACTTAGCTGTGTGAATCCTGGGCAAGATCTTAATCTGTCTGTGCCTCAGTTCCCCCATCTGTAAACTGGGAATGACAATAATTTCCAAAAGATTAAGTAAGCAGTAAGTGTTAGATGAATTAATATGAAGTACAGAGCGTATAGTATTGGCTGGCACGTGAGACCTACAGATGTAGGAAGTCCTCCACGAGGGGGCAGTGGATCTATACCATGGATATAGTTTTGGGCTTCAAATCTGTGGCTGCCCAGGAACAAACAGAAGCGGTAGAATGAGAAGGGACCACAGTACCCGGATCATGACCATGTGGGACTCCAGCAAGATCTCAGGAAAACTTGGCTGTAGCACATCTAGGCTGATGTTTGGCACTAGAAAAAAAAATGACAGAAGAAAAGCCTTTGTCACATATTTTCTCATCACAGTCTATCAACCCATGGTATCCACATTCCCACCAGAGTCCAAGTGCAGCTTTTCTGACAAGCTGATGACAAGTAGGGGAGAGTGTTGAGGAGATGGAAGAAAGTTTGGCCCAATTCTTGTTCACTTATTCAGCTTGTATTAAGCACTCATAAGGCATCAAGAGAAATTCAAAGGAAACAGATGACAAGGCCTCCGCACCATCATTATGGTAATGGTTCAATCAAATGTTGCTGTCCTGTTAGGGATAAGGTCCGTGGGGACAGGGACCAAGTCATACAGCCCCAATATGGCTCTGGCATACTCAACAAAGAGTTAATAATTTATATCAAAGTTATTTTTTTACAAAAGAGTTAATTAGCTGGTTTGGCTAAACGAGGTGGTAAGAATACCACAATGGAAAGCACAAAGAGGAGGAGAAATCAAGCATATGCTTGAAGGAAAACAGATGATGAACCCAAAGACTTAGTGAGTTGAAGTTCACACTCGAGTGGAAATATAAAATTGGACCCTGGGTGTAGAGACGTGGGGATTAGATAAGGGTTGTAGCCATTGCTTTCTGTAAAGGTGGTGGCTGGATACAGGGAGAGAAGGAGCCCTACACAGGGACACAGGCCAACTGCCAGCCTGCTCCAAGCCTTTAGGCTGGGGAGATGCCCATAGTGTAGGGGAGAGAAGAGTCCAGAGGGAGATAAGACAGATGGACCTACAGATGGTCACTGGTCATTTGAGGGAGAGGCATTTAAATAGGGAGCAGATAAGAAGAAAAAGGAGGTAGTTACGTAGTTACAGACAACTCACACGGAGGATTAGTTTTAAAAAAGGAGTAAAATGGCAAGAAGAGGAAATGACAACAGAGATTATGAAGGTTTCTTTTTCTTTTCTTTTCTTTTTGAGACAAGAGTGTCACTATGTCGCCCTCAGTAGAGTGCCGTGGCATCACAGCTCACAGCAACCTCAAACTCTTGGGTTTTAAGTGATTCTCTTGTCTCAGCCTGTGACTATAGGTGCCCACCTCAATGCCCGGCTATTTTTCTGTTGCAGTTGCCATTGTCGTTTAGCTGGCCAGCTAAACTGGGTTCAAATCCGCCAGCCTGGGTGTATGTGGCCAGTGCCCTACCCATTGAGCTATGGGTACCACCTGAAGGTTTATTTTTCTAAGATAAGAATTTCTTATAAATGTTTCTCTTCAGAGCCAGCCCAGAAAGTGACCTCACTCACATTTGGGATTGATGTGGTCCTCTACATTCCAGATGGAGTTGAGGGTTTCTTTTAAGTATGGATTACAAGTAACTTCCAGCTGCTCCCAGCCCCTGTGAAAAGTAGTCACAAATGATTCTCAGAAGACCTAAAATTTACCAAAGAGTAGCATTCTCTTCTCTCTCTTTTCAACATAGTGGCCATCATTTTTTCAATTTTACACTTTAACTATCCCAGGAGTACCCTAGCATATGGTAGTCAAATTTTAGAAAGAGACATAGGCCTAGAGAGTTATTACCATGAGCCAGATATATAATGTTCAACTATCAGAATGCAGAACCCTAGAGCTAGCTACCTTGGAGCCCTGTGCTCCATAATACACTAATGCCTTTTCTTCTTCCATCTACCACTAAAAAAAAAAAAAAAATGAAGTGAGCATTGACCACTAGAAAATGAAAACTTCGGGTATACTCCTTATAGAGCGAAAGGAAAAGCACAAGTTTTGACTGGGATGTCAAAACCCCAGAGACTTACCACTTGGGCAGCATTTTTCCTGACGAACCCAGGACACAACCTGTGACCAGATGGATGAAGCGAATTCGACTTCTCAGCACTTTGATCCGGTTTCCAAATTTTCTGTTTACAACTTCAATCCTCCAGAAATCATTTGAGTCCCCTGTCCCATTCTGCCACATAAATCAAGAAAAAAAAAAAAAATACCAAAAAAGTGAGATAAATTTAGAGAAAAGGTGTCAGAATGGGAAATGGCCACGCTTTCAGATGCTACTATGTTACAAAGGTGAAAGACCAAATCAGTTTCAATATTTGACATGGGAAAGGTATCAAGAAGACAAGCTGGACCTTACTGGCTCACACCTGTAACTCTAACACTTTGGTTTTTGGCTGGGGCTAGGTTTGAACCCGCCACCTCCGGCATATGGGACCAGCGCCCTACTCCTTGAGCCACAGGCACCGCCCGCAACCCTAACACTTTGGGACACTGAGGTAGGAGGATTGCTTGAAGCCAGGAAGTTGAGACCAACCTGAGTAACAGCGAAACTCCATCTCCACAAAAAAACGTAAAAATTAATCATATATGGTAGCTCATGCCTATAGTTCTAGCTACTGAGGAGGCTGAAGTGGGAGGATTGCTAGATCACTTGAGCCTAGGAGTTGGAGGCTGTAGTGAGCTATCATCATGCTACTGTACTCCAACTTGGGTGATAAGAGTAAAATCTCACCTCTTTCAAAATAAAAAAGAAGACCATAGAAATATCCCAAATGATTGGCATTGCCCCAGCACTCACTATTACAACAAAAAAAGGAATATAATTCCTGGAACTAAAATTCCAGTTCTTCACTTTATAGGACTAGAGTTTAAGTTCTAAATAGATATTTTTGCCTCCAAACCAAACTCAAGACATCACCCAGATTCAACAGAAATAGATCCAGGCCATTTGTGTCTATTACACTGGTTATCTGGATCCTCATCTATGGAAGCCAGAAGGGTCTGGCCTGGATATTACACTTTGGAAATTCACATAATTATGTCTATTCTCCTTAGAAGATGTCCACAAGAAAGTTGAAGACACAGGTCAGAGAATTGGCTCTAGTACAATGTGAGCTGAGCAAACAGAAAGAGGGCAGGGGAATCCACCTCAAGGAACCCTGAATCTTTATTGAAGCACCAATGAATGGCCTGAGAAGGGAATGTAACTGATAGTCATAAACATAGTTTTCCACTAGTAGTTTTTGTCTTTAATTATTCCCCAAAGGTCACCATAAATAGGAAAAGTTAACAAATTCACATTTTATATTATACTTTATTTTTAAATATTTTTATACCCATATATCAACATGTAGAAAAATTTTTGTAAAATTTTATAGTAAATATTTGTAAATAAAGGTATATTTAGCTACAATTTCCCATTTTCCCTGCAAATGTATGGATGGTGACTTCTAGGACACCCTGTGTCTCTCTGAGATAGTAAAATACAAAACCTATACAAATAATACCCCTCTGAAGAATAGGGAAGTGATCCTTAAACATGAAGCCAATGAGAATTTGGGATCTGGCAAAAGATAAACTTATGTATTCATCTGAGGCTGTACTGCAGGTCCTCGGCTTCTATGTCCAGCATGATTTTAAAAGAGATCCAAATAGGATCTGTGGCTCAGTGGGTAGGGTGCCAGCCCCATATACCGAGGGTGGTGGGTTGGAGCCTGGCCTGGGCCAAACTGCAACAAAAAAATAGCCAGGCATTGTGGCAGGTGCCTGTAGTCCCAGCTACTTGGGAGGCTGAGGCAACAGCATTGCCTAAGCCCAGGAGTTGGAGGTTGCTATGAGCTGAGACGCCACAGCACTCTACTGAGGGCAATAAAGTAAGACTCTGTCTCTTTAAAAAAAAACAAAAAACGAAAACAGAGAGAGATCCAAATAGTATTCATAGTTGACATTTATTAAGTATCAGAATATCTGGGCTTGGCACCTGTAGCTTAGTGGTTAGGGCGCCAACCATGTACACTGAGGCAGGCAGGTTTGAACCCAACCCGAGCCTGATAACAATGACAACTACAGCAACAACAACAAAAAAACAGCAGGGCATTGTGGCAGGTACCTGTAGTCCTAGCTACTTGGGAGGCTGAGCCAAGAGAATCTCTTGAGCCTAGGAGTTTGAGGTTGCTGTGACCTGTAGATGTCATGGCACTCTACCAAGGGCAACATAGTGAGACTCTGTCTCAAAAAAAAAAAAAAAAAAGTATCAGAACATCCAAATGGCATGGTTATTATGCAAGGAGAGGGATGGAGACAGACTTCGTAGGCTTTTCCACAGCCAGACTAGCTGAAAAGCTCCCAAATGTCAAGAGAGTCCCAGTGCAGCCTCTAATCCTTAGGAACATTCCAGAATTCTGAAAGGATGATCTCCTGCCACATGCCCCTGAGGCAAGCCCTGCAACATGGTCACACCCCAGCTGCTCACTTACTATGCCATAGCCAGTGACTTGATAGTGTTTCCGGGTCAGGGGGGCCTCATGATAATGACTGTGTAAGTTCCGGGAAGTCCTAGAAGTTAGAAGAGAGAGACGTCATTATCCTGAAGAAAGGAGATGTGCAACATCTCTTTTTTTACCAAGGATATTCAGAGTGATCTGTTAGGATAAGAAAAATTAACATCTAATCTATTAATCCAACATATCAGGAACTTATTTCCTATTTACTCACAAGAAATATCCAGAGAATTGGAGAAGAGATTTGAGCCCAAACCAGGAGAGACAGATGGTAGGAGCACTGAACCACATGCCAAGAAAGGGGCTAACTTTAGGTGCTGGCGGGGGAGTGGGGTAGGGGGATGACTTTCACACATTTAGTAGCTTTGAAGCACATAGCTGGCCTGACTTAAGAGGCAGGTTTGGAGAGAAGAAATTTAAAACTTATAATCTACATATGCCTAAGATAGGTAACCTCCCAGCTCCCATTTACTCTCTCTACTCCCATCACCAGTTTTTAAAAGTAGAGGTCTGTGGGGGATGAGAGGAATTTAATTTAGCTTTTATTTATTCAGCTTTTTGTAACAATGCTTACTTTCTCCCATAATGAGAGATAGACATTCATTATAAATTTTTTGGAAATTTCCAAAATTAAAACTTAATTATAATAAATTTTAACTTATTAATGATAAAATGAAATGTACTTAATGATAAAAAATGTATTATCAAAAATCGAACTGACTAGAGAAAATACTAATTGCTTATCTTTATATATACATCTAACTATATTTGTATAAAAACACATACATATACATACACGTCCTTAATTTTTTTTAATCTGCACCTGATAATTACAGTGTATAAAATTTTTGTGGGGCTGCTTTTGTTGTCTATTGTTTCTGCTTATTTTCGCACATGGTGCCCTATTTCCTCGTGTGCTCTGTTATTTTTGACTGTGTTTTTATTCACACTGTTGCTGAGAACCTATTTACGGGAATGGAGGACAATGTCCTTCCCAAAAGAAGACTTACATTTCCTTTTAGCCAAGCATCTAGGAGACGTTAACACAGTATTATATTCATTTAAATTCAGGGCTTGAAGATTTTGAGACCACCCAGGTGAAATGAATTCAAGTTGCAAATCCATGTGAAGATCAACTAGTAGTTACAACTTCTCAGGACCTAGGGATAGTTCTCCATCCAACTTCCAACATTTTGCTTGGGACCAATGCAACTTTCCTGGGTATAGATGGACAGGGCAGATTTACCTTTACTCTAAGACTTTTGGGGTTGCAAATTTTGAGAAAGGATCTCTTACTATATTTATCACTTTGGGTGAGCCTAGAGGCTTGACTTTAAAACCTCTTCTCTCAAAAGAGCTAAAACAAAAGACTAAAAACAAGATTGTAGGATCAAGGCAAAAGTGGCTTTAGTGTCTCACTTGTTTCTCTGGATTCCTGTTTTCACTTGGATTTTGGCCTGGTGACTCTTTAATATTTTGTCAGCTTTTTTATGCTTTTATAAAAAAGTCTCTACGTTATTCTAGCGTTTTTAGTCATTTTCAGTGAGAACATAAGCTAAATAAACTAGCTCGCTGTATTCTCAGAAACAGAATCCTACATCTTTCTATAGTGAGCCACTCAAGCAGCAGCTTTGGGCAACTCAATTTTTCTCTTTTTTCCTCTAGGAAATGGGAAACTGAAAGGTACTCTCAAAGTTCAAAGCTCCCCAAAGTCAAAACAGGTAGGCAAAGACTGGCCTGCTTACTTCAACCTTCACAAAATGCTTCTCCTATTCTAGCACAGCAGCTCTGTTGCATTTACTAAAGCCTCATCTGTGGGAGGTGGACAGATAGGCTGATCTCTCTGCAGGCCCTCCAATTCAGGGTAAAGCACGAAGGCTGGCCCTCCCTGTAGCTCCTTATCAAGAACACTGATGATGAAAGAAGCCTGGAGACAGCCCATCCCTCCTGGAGAATCAGCAGGCAGGCAGGCTAAAACCTTTGAACTCCTAATTCACAGTTAGATTAGGGAAGCTGGTTTGTCTGCCCTGCAGAGATGAAACTTGTTTTCCCCTCTCCCTTTCTCAATGTTTTATTGTTGACAATTTATTATCCTATGCTCTTCCACCCAACCTGGGTGGGGGTGGGGTTGGGATTCTTTTTTTCCTATTTTTGAATTTTGACACCTTTGGATTTTTTCATGAATGCTTTGTTTTAAAGATCAATAGAAGGTTTCTGAGGAATTGGAGTGCTGCTGCATTGCCTCAGTCTGCCACTCTGTGCATGAGACAACGTACACCTCTCTAGGCTTCTCAGACTTCATGCCTTAAGTTGGTGTGAAATCTCCTTCTTCCTTCTGAACTGTCTCCCTTGTCAGCCCCCAGCCCAAGTTGGGGTTGCCCTGGAACCCTGACACTCATCCAAACCTGACTTCTGTTTGTTTCTTACAAGAAGTCTCTTGTAACTCTCATCTACCCAAACAGCAAATTTACTTACTCTTTGTGTTCTAGTCGAATGATGTCTCCATGTCTCACAAACTCTACTGGGAAGGAAGGGTCTAGAGGATCTGCAAGAAGAAACAGGCATTGATGTCTGACATCCTCCACTAGGCTAGTAT
Organism: Nycticebus coucang; assembly: GCF_027406575.1. NCBI lineage: Eukaryota > Metazoa > Chordata > Mammalia > Primates > Lorisidae > Nycticebus > Nycticebus coucang. The sequence continues at coordinate 108,163,615 of NC_069788.1, read as the reverse complement.
TAACTGAGAGCCTCCCAGTAAACACGGTATGTGCCAGAGGGACCAAAGACAATGCTTGAAAAGACTCTTAAAGAAGGGGAAATCTTTATCAGGTAAACAAGTAGGGGAAAGGCACTAGAAGTGTGAAAGAACAAAACTCATTGATGGATGGCAAATGGTTTCATACTATTAGAGTGGTGGGGACAGGAAGGAGAGTGGGGACAGGAGATGAGGCTATAAACAAGTGGGGCCACACTGTGTAGGCCAGGCTGGGAAATGTGGCCTCTTTCTGAAAGGCACTGAAACCTCCACTGTTGCTTAAGCTCAGAAGCTAATGATTTTCCTTTTATTATTATTATTTTTGAGACAGAGTCTCATTTTGCTACCTTTGGTAGAGTGCCGTGGCATCATAGCTCACAGCAACCTCAAACTCTTGGGCTCATGTGATTCTCTTGCCTCAGCCTCCCAAGTAGCTGGGACTACAGGCACCTACCACAACGCCCAGCTATTTTTAGAGACGAGATCTTGCTCTGGCTCAGGCTGGTATCAAATCTGTGAGCTCAGGCAATCCACCTGCCTCAGCCTCCCAGAGTGCTAGGATCACAGGCGTGAGCCACCACACCCGGCAAGATTTTCTTTTTAGTAAGAATAATAATTAATTCTAAAAATTAATTCCATGCAAATGACCATTTGCCCAGCTCTCCTCAAAATCAAATGTTAAATCCTATAAATTTTTCCAGTATTATCTTGTCTCTGGCAATATACTTGCTAGTGTGAAGTGAAGAAAATGATAAAATGATGAAATGATGAAAGGAACTACTTCTGTATCATCAGGAAGTCAAGACCTGATGATCTAGAAAGGCAATGACATGGAAGAGGAGCTGGCAAGAATCACAGCAACACAGAACTGATCCTTGCAAGATTGAGACACTAACACACTATAAACAGATTAAGGTCAGGAAGGATAAATTTTCCAGTGCAAATCACCAGCTCTCAAGAGAATTAGAGAAGACAACTGCAGAGATATCCCTTCCTATGCTGCCTTTTAAGGTTTCTTAGAAAGATTAATTAGTAAGATGGTAAGTCAAGTAAGTCAATAAGGAAGTTTTATTACATATGGATCTAGGAGAGGGAAATTTATAACCATCACAAACACAATATACCTTAGTCTATAAAATTTTCACAAAACCTTTAGCCACTTAGGTGAAATGCAACCTTCTTAATTCAGAAGACACAAGAGAATAACAAACTGAGGGCATTCAAAGATTTGGTTCATGCCCACATAACTTAGAAATAAAGCTGCTCTTCCCTCATAACTCTTCAATGTGATAAAACACTTACGTTTGGCCCGTTGGATTGAAACACAATCAACAAACAATTATTGAAAGGATAATTGAGATCATAAAGATGTCAGAGATGCTCAGAACCTCTCTTTTGAAGGCATGAAAACTGTTAAGGAGGACTCAGAGTAATAACAGAAGCAGTATCAGTTCCTGACCACATTACCTGAGTTTGCATTGTGTTTCTTGATAATCCACAGGTTGTTGTAGTCCTTGTGCAAATACGTGGTGACCTGGGTTGGGGTGGATGGGATGGGGGCAGAGGAGAGAGAGGAGGGAGAGAGAATATCATCACTATCAGCACAGCTGGCCAAGGACAATCAATAGCAAATCAAAACTGCTTAAGCCTCTTTCAATGTCCTCAGCCTTTGGGCCTGGTAGATGGTTCATGTCTGTAATTCTAGCACTTTGGAAGACACAAGAAGGAAGGTTGCCTGAGCCAGGAGTTCAAGATCAAAATTCCCAGCCCCTGAGAAGCCATGCTCCCCAACAGCGTTCAGAAGTAGCAACAATGAGTCAGAGTCTTTTCCTTCCTTCTGCATTTAGAAGCCTTGTCTCACAAGGGCTTTTTTGAGTTTGTTGTTTTTGTTGGTTTTTTTTTTTTAATCTTTCTGCATCTCCTCCTTAAATTTCCTACCTTCTAGAAGAAGGAACTATGTTACCTTGTCTTAACAATCTCTAACACACAAAGAAGATTTAGTAGATTTTTAAAAGTAATTAAGACCATTCCTCAAATTTTATAAATAAAAAATTCATGCTATTATATTTTCTATAATGTGGTAAAATGAAACTAAAAACCTTCATATATATCCTGTCCTAGGGCTTCCCCTGGCCATTTTTGTACACACTGATTTAAAAAAAATTGTGTACATGTGTTCACTTGCACATATCTATAATGCCACATGCAATTAATTTAATAGCAAAAATCCGGAAAGAGCATGAATGTTTAGTAATAGAGAAATAGCTCAATAGTATGTCCACTACCATGCAATATTATATGGAATATTACATAGCCACAAAAAAGTGTTTCAGAGTATTTTTTAGCAATGTGTGAAAAGTCTCATGAAATGCTGAGGCTGCAAACAGCTACTTATTATCGGGCCCTGTTCTAAGCAATGGGCAAGTCTTACTTAATCATTAATCATTATTACAGCTCTATGCTGTAGGTACTAGGATTATCCCCACATTACCTATAAAGAAACTGAAGTTAAATAATTTGTTCAAGGTCACACAGCTTAAGAGTTAGGGAAACAGGGTTTAAAGCAGGGCAGCTAACTCCCCAGGACAGAGACTATATACACACAATTATGCCAGTTATGTAAGCAAGCAAAACAACACCTGGAAACAATAGAAAGTTTGTGAGTTTTTATAACCCCAATTGGACAAAATGTGACCAAGTCATGTGCCACATAAAGAGATTTCAGTCAGGGACAGAACACACATACCAGGGTGGTCCCATACCTATTCCATGTTGAGGTGCATTTAGATAATATAAACACTTACCACTGACATGCCGTACAGGTCTGTAGCTAGTAGCATTAAGCTCTACCTATGGCCTAGGTGTGTAGGAGGCTGTACCACAGCCTCTGTGACTTCACACAACAACAGTGCCCAGCAGGCATTTCTTACAATGTATCCCTGAACTAAGCGCCTCAAGACTGTCCTTACAGAGACTTGGAATTAGCATTTATGGGAATAATTCTTTTGAGTGTGTCCTGGCTCCTTCATTTGAGCATCTTTTGCTTTGTTTCTTGCCGCACCCCCGGCATCAAGCCGTGGCGGGATGGCTCTGTCCGCGTTGTAAAAACTGTGGTAAGGCGGTGAGTGCTCCCCGGAGCGTTGCCCCCGGTCCCCCTGGCCTGCAACAGCAGCGCATAAGTTGCCTAGCATGCCTTTTAGTGAACGTAAGAATTCATGAGGTGCGGCATAAAGGCCTGAATAACCTTTACCCTGAAACCTGTTTGAAACTTGTTTGTTGGGTTGAATGGTTAATTGTTGCTTGAATGTCCTCAGAAACTAAGAATAAACATAATGACTTACTAATCCATGACTTCATCTATACAATGGAGACTAAATGTCTCCAAGGGAACACGTTCCCACCATAAAGGTCAGTTAATTGAAACAATGTATCAAGAGAATGCAGGGATGATAAGTTAAGATGTTCCTACCAGATACCCGCTCCCTCCGGTCTCTTATCTCTACCTTATGTCCCTTTGAAACTGTTTCTTTGAAATAAGTTTTCTATGAAATTGCTTTCTCTATAATTTTGTCACTATACACTTAAAACATATACATAATTCACTATCAATTCACTAACAACATAAAAATCATAATCAAATATAAAAATATAAAAATACAAAATGTGAACAAAGCAGTTTTACAAAGAAAGAAGGTTTAAACATAGATAAAGAGAAGTAAAAGAGTAACTGCTGATAAGCAGCAGTCCTTTGTTCCCCCTTACGGGCAGAAACATTGTCTAAGAAAAGACAGTTGACTACTCCCATCTACAAAACTCGATAAGAACTTTGTAAGCATCAGCAAGTCATAAAAATATCTTTTGTAGTTTGTAAGACATTGTCAAAAATGTATAAATACCATGCCTAAAAATCAGTAAAGTACAACTGCTTTCTTCATCATCCTTGGTGTGTGGCAGTTTGTCATTTTCCTGCGTCGCCCTTTCAATCAACCTGAGCCGTTCTCGCCCTGAAAGCCCTCGGACTGAGACTCATTCGACTGGCGGTCCGCGGCAGCTGGCGCCTCGAACAGGGACCTGAAGGACAGGTGATCTTTCTTTTTCTTTCTTTCCTCTCTTTTTCAGATTGAAGGCGACTCTCACCAGGGAGCTGCAGTCCCGCCGGTAAAGGCTGACCGGTTAAGTGTGAGTAATCCGCAGGACAACATGGGGCATACATTGGGTAAGGAAGAACACATGCTCAGTGTCATGATACAGCGTTTATTAGAGAAAAATGGTTTTCATGTGTCTCTCAAACGGTTGGAGGAGCTTATACATTTCATAAGGTTGGTAAGTCCTTGGTTTCTGGAGGAAGGCTCTCTCTCTCTCTCCGATTGGAAAAGGGTGGGACGCGAAATGCGGAAATACATGCAAGAACATGGGGAGAAGGTCTTGCCCCCTCAGGCTTTTCCTTTATGGTTACAAGTTAGAGAACTTTTAGCTGACAATACCTTTTTAGAAGCATTTATAAGAGAAACTGATTCGGAGGTTGGTGATCCTGAATCTAAAGGGGCACCGATTCCTGATGAGGTTCCCCCCGAGGTTCTTAAAGATCCTGAACCGGTACCAAACACTGAGAGCGTTGTCCCTTCGGCTCCAACGCTCAAAGACATTCTACCACCACTCCCACCGGTCGATAATTCCTCAGACAGTGACGAGTGGGATGTGGTCGATGAATTTACTAAACCAGATGAGAGGGACAGAATGAATGATTTTATTCACCCCCGCCGAGCTTACCCGGCTGTTCGTGTCCCAAAAGTCACATCTAAGACAACCTCACAAGCTCCGCTTCCCCGCGTACCTCCTTGTCTCCCTCCGCCGCCCGCGGGCTTTCAAGCGGCGGTGCGAGAAGCCCGTCAGCAGGGAGATTTTACATTTGCTTTCCCGGTACGCTTTCCCACTGAGGATAGGGCACCACCCACCTGGGAACCTCTGTCGTTAAAGACGCTTAAAGAACTGCAACAGGCTGTCCGTACATCGGGAGCTTCTGCCCCTTATACCTTACAAATTGTGGAATCAATTAGCAGTCAATGGCTTACCCCGTATGATTGGCAGCAAACGGCCAAAGCCACGCTTTCCCCAGGTGATTATATTTTATGGAGAACAGAGTATGAAGATAGATGTAGAGAAAGTATTAATCAACATGTAGGAAGAAAAGCACAGCCCACGCTGTCCATGCTTCTAGGGACAGATGAATTTGCTTCTTTTGAAAATCAAATTAAACTACCCCGACAATTTTTAGAGATAGTCAGCCATAATGCAGTCTCCGCTTGGCGAAAAATACCTCCTCCGGGAACCAAGGGCACAACTTTAGCAGGCATAAAACAGGGTATGGAAGAGTCCTATCCTGACTTTATTTCTCGCCTGGAAGAAGCTATTAATAGAATGCTTCCACCATCAGAAGGCACAGAATTATTACTCAAGCAATTAGCTTGGGAAAATGCAAATACGCTGTGTCAGGACTTAATACGTCCACTCAGGAAAACAGGTACCTTACAAGATTATATTAAAGCATGCATGGATGCCTCACCAGCAATTGTCCAGGGAATGGCGTTTGCTGCAGCTATGCGGGGTCAAAAATTTAGTTCATATGTTAAAGGTGCTTTTGATAGAGACCCCAGTAATACATGTTTTGGGTGTAATCCCCCACATGACTTGCCCACTTGTTATAACTGTGGGAAGCCAGGTCATATACAGAAGGATTGTAAGAAATCCACCGGTGCTAATAATAATAATAATAAGTCCCGTGGATTACCCCCGGGACCATGCCCTCGTTGTAAGAAGGGCAGGCACTGGAAAAATGAATGTAAATCTAAATTTCATAAAGATGGAACCCCCTTGTCAGACAAGGGTGCTAACTTTATTGATACCAACCAGACAAAAAACTAGATAAGGGGCGTTCTCCTAGCCCCGACTCCAAGGGAGAGTCTCCTGCTCCTACCGCAGTACGACCTAAGTTAGAGCCCACATCTACTATTAATTGTATACCACCTGAATGGACAATTCATGATCTCCCACGTGGGACTCCTGGCAGTGCAGGCTTAGACCTTGCCAGTTCTAAAGATATAATCATATCCAAACATGATGGTGTTGTGTTAGTTCCCACAGGAATAAAAGGAAAGTTATTACCAGGTACTGTTGGTGTTATATTGGGACGAAGTTCCAATTACACCAAACATTTTGAAGTTGTTCCAGGAGTAATCGATTCTGATACTGAAAATACAATTAAAGTCATGGTAAAGTCTCTAGTAGAAACTACACAAATTCATAAGGGACAAAGAATTGCTCAATTACTATTGTTGCCATATATACCACTCCCCACTTATCACTTACATGATGCCAGGGGAGAGGGACAGTTTGGATTTACTGATAAAGATTGTGTGGCTCTTATACATGATTTATATGATAGACCGATGTTAAAAATGAAAATAGAAGGCAGGCCCATTAAGGGCCTGATGGACACAGGCGCTGATGTAACCTGCATTGCTGCCTCCGACTGGCCGAGATCCTGGCCGGTTCATCGAACTGAGTCTTCTTTAGTTGGTCTCGGTTCTGTTTCTGGTGTCATGCGTAGTACATCTCATTTGTTATGTGAATATAAGGACAAGAAAATTTACTTTCAACCTTATGTGTTACCCTCTCTACCCTATACTTTATGGGGACGAGATCTTTTACATGTCCTAGACATGAAACTAGTCACAGGGGATCAACTGAACGATCAGTGTTTTTCATAGGGGCCACTGCAGAAAACTATGCCTGTAAGATAAAATGGTTAACAGATGTTCCTGTGTGGGTTAGTCAGTGGCCCCTAACAACAGAAAAGTTACAGGCATTACAAATTTTAGTACAAGAACAATTAGATAAAGGTCATTTAGAGGAATCCACTAGTCCATGGAACACTCCTGTGTTTGTCATTAAGAAAAAATCTGGCAAATGGAGACTTTTACAAGATTTAAGAGCAGTAAATGCCATTATGGAAGACATGGGCTCCCTTCAACCTGGGCTTCCGTCTCCTGTAGCAGTACCAGAACAATGGTCACTTATAATTATAGATCTGCAAGACTGCTTTTTTACTATTAATTTACATCCTGAGGACTGTCCTCGTTTTGCTTTCAGTGTTCCTTCTCTAAACTTACAGGAACCGTTTAAAAGATATCAGTGGAAAACTTTACCACAGGGCATGAAAAACAGCCCTACCTTATGCCAAAAATTTGTGGCGGCTGCATTAGCAGCACTGAGAAAACAATTTCCTAGTGCTTACATAATTCATTATATGGATGATATCTTGCTAGCTCATCCTGAGCTGCCAAAAGTACAGCTAATGCTAGAAAAGGCTATAGAACAATTAACTAAATTTGGCTTAGTTATTGCCCCAGAGAAAATTCAGAGAGATAAACCATTAAGTTATCTGGGACAATGGATTCACTCTGACTATATTGCACCTCAAAAGGTGCAAATAAGGAGAGATAAATTACAAACTCTTAATGATTATCAAAAATTACTGGGAGAAATAAATTGGATTCGACCTTTTCTGAAGATTACTACGGGAACCCTTAGTCCTTTGTTTACTATCTTACAGGGAGACTCTAATCCCCGTTCCCCTAGACATTTAACTCCAGAAGCCTTGCAGGCTTTACAAGTTGTTGAACAGGCTTTAACTCAAGCTAGGGTTAAACAAATTAATTATCAAAACCCATGGTCTTTACTCATTTTTTCTACTGAGTATACTCCTACAGCTTGCCTATGGCAGGAAGGTATTTTAGAATGGATTCATTTACCACATGTTCAGACAAAGATTGTTGCTGATTATCCATACCTGGTGTCTTTATTAATTGATAAAGGAAGAAAAAGATCACGGGAATTATTTGGTAAAGATCCTCATGTAATTGTAACTGCTTATAATAAAACTCAAGTGGAACAACTATTTCAAAATAATGATGATTGGGTATTGGCCTTACAAGGCTATGCAGGTCAAATCTTATACCATTATCCTAAACATCCTTTAATTGAATTTACAAAAACAGTTTCACTTATATTTCCTCTTATGTGTTCCAAACAGCCTCTGTCTGACGCAATAACCTTGTTCACAGATGGCTCCTCTACAGGTCGAGCTGTAGTTTTTAGCCCAGGCCTGTCTCCTCTTATTAAAGAGGTCACACAAGCCTCTGCCCAACAAACAGAATTATGGGCTCTAATCTCGGCCTTTAATAATTTCAAACAAAGGTTTAACTTGTACACAGATTCAAAATATATTGCTTCTCTTTTTCCAGCTCTTGAAACTGCTCTTTTAACAGGAACCTCAACTATTCTACCTTTATTAAAGAAACTACAAACTTTAATTCAGCAAAGGAATAATCAATTTTATATTGGTCACATAAGAGGACATACTAACTTACCTGGCCCTTTGGCCCAAGGAAATGCCACTGCAGATTTATTAACACGTACTATAGTGGCATCAGTGGCCGACGCTGAAGAAAGCCACGCCTTACATCACCAAAATGCTAACGCATTAAGAAAAATGTTTCAAATTACTAGAGAACAGGCAAGACAAATAGTCTTAAAGTGTAAATCCTGTCCTGTTACACATCATCCTTTAAAATTTGGTGTTAATCCTCGGGGTTTACGCCCCAATGTATTATGGCAAATGGATGTAACACATGTGTCTAGTTTTAGAAAATTACAATATGTACATGTTACTGTTGATACTTTTTCTCATTTTATCTGTGCCTCTGCAAGATCTGGCGAGGCCTACAAAGATGTTGTACAACACCTATTTTACTGCTTTCAGCAGCTAGGTGTCCCTCTTCAACTAAAAACAGACAATGCTCCAGCTTATACCTCTCGAGCATTTGAACAATTTTGTATACAGTGGAAAATTGCTCATTCTACGGGGATCCCTTATAATCCTCAGGGTCAGGCGATTGTTGAAAGAACTAATCAAATATTAAAATTACAAATTGAACGCCTTCAAAAAGCTCATAAATATTTCTCTCCTCATCATATTTTAACCCATGCTTTATTCGTCCTAAATCACCTTAATGTAAACTCCAACAATTTAACCCCTGCTCTCTCCCATTGGCAGCCACAATCGGCTGCCACCCTTCCTAAAGTTCTTTGGAAAGATTTATTATCGGGCCAATGGAAAGGCCCTGATGTATTGTTAACCTCCGGACGAGGCTATGCTTGCATATTTCCACAGGATGCCGACTCTCCCGTCTGGATTCCAGACCGGCTCATCAAACCGGCTCCTCCGGAGACCCCGGCGCAGAAGACAACGCCTGCGGCGGATGAAGATCCTATCTGCACAAATGAGGACGACTGTGGAAATTTCACCGAAACCCTCCAAGACCACGTGGACACAGATCCGTGCCCTGGTGAAACAAGCTAAACAACTTCTCATATCTCAAGGAAACCCTCTAACTCCTACAATGTACTTTCTTGCGTTTCTATCACTAATCTCTACTCCTAAGGTAGAAACTGCAGCTTATTGGTCTTATGTGCCTAATCCTCCTCTGCTACACCCTGTGGGCTGGCTAGATCCAGACCCCATAAAAATTCTTTCTAATGATTCTATCCGCTTAGGAGGTTTAACTGACTCAGAATCCAGACATCATGCTGCGGCTTTGATTAATTTCACTGGCAAAGCCGACTCCTTGCCTAAGAGGCAACACACCTCCTTTTTGTTTACCTACTAGCTACAGGGTATTTTTAACTGATGCTCCAGATCCTCATGATGCAAATAGACGTTATGTTTGGGAATATGAGTTACAAACTATTGGAAGTCCTAATTATAATGAAACCTGTTTATCTGTTAACTCATTACCTCTCCCTAACTGTAAAGAAAAATATAGAAATAAAAATCAATTCTGGGAATCATCATTAACTAAAACACCTACTTGGCTTTCCTGTGGATTCCCAAATGCTGCCAACAAGCATTCTCCTATAAATTCAAACACAGTCATCTGGGATTATTCTCCTACTTCTTGTTTTGATCATAATAAATATTTCTCGAACCAATTAGATAAATTTCATCAGTATCAGTGGTCTGGTACTCCCCAACCAATACGACGATGGTTCACACCTGGTCTAGTTGAGCCCATATGGGTAGCTCAAGACAAAAATAAAACTCAAATACACTATGATTTATTTAGACTTGTTGCTGCATCCAACTTAATTTTAGAAAAGAAACCTAATATGCCAAAACCAAATGCAATGTCAGTAAGAACTTGTGTTGGATATCCATATGCTCTACTTTTAGCTCCAAATAAGTATTTAACTATTACACAATCTAAAAACTCTTATCATATTTCTTGTACCGCTTGTAAAGTTACAAATTGTCTTACTTCTACTGATTTATTCAATGAACGCTTGTTTAATTCTGTTTTAATTGTTAAAAGACCCTCTTATGTACTATTACCTGTTGATTTACAAGATGATCCTTGATATGATAACTCTGCTTTACAAGTTTTACATACTGTTAATCAGTTAATTCGACCTAAGAGGTTTGTAGCTGCTTTGATTCTCGGTATTTTAGCTTTAATTTCTATAGTCACAACATTTGCGGTAGCCACTACTGCTTTGGTTCAAGAAGTTCACACAGCTCACTTTGTTAATTCTCTCAGCAGCAACATAACTCTAGCTTTAATGACTCAAGCCAGCATAGATAATAAACTTGAAGCAAAACTTAACATCCTAGAAGAAGTAGTTTTAGCCTTAGGACAAGATATAAAGTTTATACAACATAAACTTCAAACCAGATGTCATTCTGCCTTTCCTGCTATTTGTGTAACTCCTTTACCTTATAATATGTCCACTTCCTGGGACAAAACTAAAGCTCATCTACAGGGTGTCTGGAAGGACAATGATATTACACATGATTTACATACTCTTCAAAAAGATATCACTGCCATCAGTGAAGCTCATTTACCTAGCACTTCTCTTGATTCACTGGCTCAATCCCTCTCTGACAATCTTAAATCTTTAAATCCTGTGTCCTGGATTCAGTACATTGTGTTTATTGTCATTATTGGATGCTTGATATTCTGTGTTGTTTTACTGTTACCTTGTCTCCTTCGTTGTGTCTTTTCCTCCTTAAAGGCTGTTCGCCAAGACCTCTTTGAGCTACGTTTCATTAACAAAAAAGGGGGAAATGCCGCACCCCCGGCATCAAGCCGTGGCGGGATGGCTCTGTCCGCGTTGTAAAAACTGTGGTAAGGCGGTGAGTGCTCCCCGGAGCGTTGCCCCCGGTCCCCCTGGCCTGCAACAGCAGCGCATAAGTTGCCTAGCATGCCTTTTAGTGAACGTAAGAATTCATGAGGTGCGGCATAAAGGCCTGAATAACCTTTACCCTGAAACCTGTTTGAAACTTGTTTGTTGGGTTGAATGGTTAATTGTTGCTTGAATGTCCTCAGAAACTAAGAATAAACATAATGACTTACTAATCCATGACTTCATCTATACAATGGAGACTAAATGTCTCCAAGGGAACACGTTCCCACCATAAAGGTCAGTTAATTGAAACAATGTATCAAGAGAATGCAGGGATGATAAGTTAAGATGTTCCTACCAGATACCCGCTCCCTCCGGTCTCTTATCTCTACCTTATGTCCCTTTGAAACTGTTTCTTTGAAATAAGTTTTCTATGAAATTGCTTTCTCTATAATTTTGTCACTATACACTTAAAACATATACATAATTCACTATCAATTCACTAACAACATAAAAATCATAATCAAATATAAAAATATAAAAATACAAAATGTGAACAAAGCAGTTTTACAAAGAAAGAAGGTTTAAACATAGATAAAGAGAAGTAAAAGAGTAACTGCTGATAAGCAGCAGTCCTTTGTTCCCCCTTACGGGCAGAAACATTGTCTAAGAAAAGACAGTTGACTACTCCCATCTACAAAACTCGATAAGAACTTTGTAAGCATCAGCAAGTCATAAAAATATCTTTTGTAGTTTGTAAGACATTGTCAAAAATGTATAAATACCATGCCTAAAAATCAGTAAAGTACAACTGCTTTCTTCATCATCCTTGGTGTGTGGCAGTTTGTCATTTTCCTGCGTCGCCCTTTCAATCAACCTGAGCCGTTCTCGCCCTGAAAGCCCTCGGACTGAGACTCATTCGACTGGCGGTCCGCGGCAGTTTCTCAGAAAAAAAAAAAAAAAATAGGGATGATGGTATTTAGAATATACAAGAAGTTAAAAAGTTTTAGTGGTCATAGAGAAATTTTAAGAAGTCCATACTCATGAAAAAAGCTAGATAGAGTCCACCCAAGTTGGCTTGGCCTGGGATATTTGGTTTTGTGGTACTCATGCATGAACTCTGTATGAATGTGTGCTGGGGGGTGGTTTGTGCTTGCTTTACAAAAGCCATTATTATTAAAATTCCTACAAGAAAAATTATCATGAGTATAGTCAGTGGTCCCTTTTTCCCTTGAAACATTTGCTTTTATACTAAAGTTTTTTTATAATACGAGCTATCCTAGGAACATAGGTTTCCTGTAACAGAACATTGTATGTTGAAATATTTGGATAAACACTGATCCTCTGGGATTTCATGTAGCTTTCATTTGCTTTTTATCTCTTTTCCATGTTTTTCAATTTTATTTTATAAATGTTATGCTTCAAACATATCTTAAAATCAACACCTAGCCACATTAACACGAAATTGAACTGCAGGGCAGGGAAGGCCACCAGAGATTATTTACTCCAATCCTCTCAATTTACAGATGAGGAAACAGGATGAGAAAGGCTAAGTGAGTCAGTCAATGACAAGGCCAGACACTTTTGTCCCTTTGCCCAATGCACTCTCTTCATACCACCACCACAGCTTCACACGTCCACACCTGGACCTCAAGTGTTTAACACTAGCTTAATAGGGTCTTTGAGAACTTGGCCTTTCTCTCCCTTTGCACAATGTAGCTGTTCCTGCTCACCACGTCTGTGACTGCATTATCTTCCACATGATAACCGCAGCAATTTATCACCACAGAAGGGCTAGCTGTTTCTGCCCTGGCTGTACATTAGAATCATCTGGAGAGCTTTAAAAAACGCACAATGCATGGGCCTCACCCTAGGTCAATTAAATCAGAATCTCAGCAGGGAAGCTCAGGCATAAGAATTTTTTAAAACCTCTCCAGTTGATTCTAAAGTGTAGCCAGGGCTAAAACCACAGGACAAGAGAAGAGTGGAGAATCAAGGGTGAGAAACTGAAACTAAAACCCAACACCCTGGGTCAACTTTCTAGCAACTAAAAAGGAAATAATAAATAGAAAGCACTGTGGGAAGCACACTTTTTGCAAAGTAAAGATAACAGTTGTTCCATAAGAAACTTCCTTTCCAAGCTTCTCAGCCTCCACTTCCACACCTCCCACTCACTCCGTAAGTGGCTGCAGCTGGGACCCTCCCGATCCCCTGAAACTATCCTCATCAGAGTTACAGCCTGCTTTGCCATCCAAAGGCTTCTCCCAGGCCTCAGCTTCTCTGAGGTTTCTGTAGCACCTGTCCTGCTGACCATCTCCTGTTTCCATGAACTTTCTTTCCTTATATTCTCCCCCAACTTCCCTTCTAACCTCCCCAGTCCCTCCTCCCTTCTGAGCCTCCTCTGGTGGCTCCATTCTGAGTGGCTTTAACACTGCCTGAAATGCTTTTGCTCCCCAGGACTCCGTCACAGGCCCTCCTTCCTTTGGAAAAAGCCCCCCCGCAACTGCGCACTGACAGCCATACACTGCCCACTTAGATCTCTCTACTGAGACAAGCCCCACATCCAAAAAGGAAAGGAAAGGAAAACCCTCCCCACCCATCTCCAAAGCTATTCTTCCTTCCGTTTCTGATTATGGTGAAACAGCGTAACCACACATACACGTCCTCCCAACTACAAACCTGGGCGCAGCTCTTCCCTGACATCCTTTAGTTATTGGGGCCTCATATTATACCCATGAAGTGTTTCCTAAATCAGTTGCCACCTTTATCTCCATGGTTTTTGCCTCCATTAACCATCCTGTGTAATAATTATTGCCTCCTAACTGGTCCCTTGCAATCTAACACATTCCCCCTGAAGTTATCATCCTAAACTAGAGATCTATGAGGGCATCAGCATACCAGATTTTAGTCTGTACTACAAAGCCATAGTGGTCAAGACAGCATGGTACTGGCACAAAAACAGAGACATAGACACTTGGAATCGAATTGAAAACCAAGAAATGAAACTAACATCTTACAACCACCTAATCTTCGATAAACCAAACAAGAACTTACCTTGGGGGAAAGACTCCCTATTCAATAAATGGTTTTGGGAGAACTGGATGTCTATATGTAAAAGACTGAAACTGGACCCACACCTTTCCCCACTCACAAAAATTGATTCAAGATGGATAAAGGACTTAAATTTAAGGCATGAAACAATAAAAATTCTCAAAGAAAGTACTGGAAGATATTGGCCTGGGGGAAGACTTCATGAAGAAGACTGCCATGGCAATTGCAACAACAACAAAAATAAACAAATGGGACTTCATTAAACTGAAAAGCTTCTGTACAGCTAAGGAGACAATAACCAAAGCAAAGAGACAACCTACACAATGGGAAAGGATATTTGCATATTTTCAATCAGACAAAAGCTTGATAACTAGGATCTATAGAGAACTCAAATTAATCCACATGAAAAAAGCCAACAATCCCATATATCAATGGGCAAGAGACACGAATAGAACTTTCTCTAAAGATGACAGACGAATGGCTAACAAACACATGAAAAAATGTTCATCATCTCTATATATTAGAGAAATGCAGATCAAAACAACCCTGAGATATCATCTATCCCCAGTGAGAATGGCCCACATCACAAAATCTCAAAACTGCAGATGCTGGCGTGGATGTGGAGAGAAGGGAACACTTTTACACTGCTGGTGGGACTGCAAACTAGTACAACCTTTCTGGAAGGAAGTATGGAGAAACCTCAAAGCATTCAAGCTAGACCTCCCATTTGATCCCGCAATCCCATTACTGGGCATCTACCCAGAAGGAAAAAAATCCTTTTATCATAAGGACACTTGTACTAGACTGTTTATTGCAGCTCAATTTACAATCGCCAAAATGTGGAAACAGCCTAAATGCCCACCAACCCAGGAATGGATTAACAAGCTGTGGTATATGTATACCATGGAATACTATTCAGCCATTAAAAAAAATGGAGACTTTACATCCTTCGTATTAACCTGGATGGAAGTGGAAGACATTATTCTTAGTAAAGCATCACAAGAATGGAGAAGCATGAATCCTATGTACTCAATCTTGATATGAGGACAATTAATGACAATTAAGGTGGGGGGGGGGGAAGCAGAAAGAGGGATGGAGGGAGGGGGGTGGGGCCTTAGTGTGTGTCACACTTTATGGGGGCAAGACATGATTGCAAGAGGGACTTTACCTAACAACTGCAATCAGTGTAACTGGCTTATTGTACCCTCAATGAATCCCCAACAATAAAAAAAAAAACAAAAAAAACTAGAGATCTAATCACCTCTCATCATCATTCTGTATTTGCATTGACTCCCTAATGTCTTTGAAACAAAGTCAAATCTACTGTAAATCTACCGTAACACGGGCCTCTCCCGAGTCTGTCCCTACAACCTCTCCAACATTCATCAGCATCTCCCTCTCAGGCACTACCCACGACAGCCACACCTAACACTCCTTAACAAGGAAACAGTGTCATTCACTTATTCAGATGATACTCATGGCTAACCCTTGTGTGTTAACGTTTATATATTACCTCATTTAACCCTCACAGCAACCCTATGATGGAGAGAAGTAATATTCATTTTCTCCAATTTAAAGATGAGGACTCTGAAACATAAAAAGATTAAGTTGTCCAAAATTGCACTCTGTATGAAACCAGGATTCACACCCAAATAATCTGGTTTGGGTTCTGGGTCCGTGTTCATAACCACCACACTTTACTCACCATCCACTCATCACCCATCCACTCATTACCCAGCCTGTGCCAGGCACTGCGTGAGGCCCTCAGCCTGCCAGGAGCAGCAATCATGTAGCAAAGGGACAGAGAAAGTAAGCGCTCACAGTTCAGTATGAAAACAGCACACAAGAGTGCAGAGGATGCCGAGAAAGCTCCTCAGAGGGGCGGGTCACAGCTGTCAGAGAACAACATCTAAACTGAAGCCTAAAGAGGCCAAGGTTAGCCAGAGGGAAGAAAGAAAGCGAATGGCAACCCTGACGGCAAACAGCTCTGTGGTGCTGCTAAGATGTGCACAAAAGGCTCACTGACCTGCTGTTGGCGCGCGCCGATGCCCTCGGGGTAGAGGTGTCTGTGGGAGTGCAGGTAGCCAATGGCCATCCGCAGGTTCTTCACAGTAATCACAGAGCCGTAGGCCAGGTCTGGGAGGAAAGGGAACAGCAGAGGGGTGAGCAGCACAATGTGCAAGAGGCTGCCCCTGCCTCAGAAAGGCCTCTGAAGGCAGAAGACTCAACTCTCTAAGAGACTCCACTGCCTAAACCAGGAAGACAGCTGCCTTCTCACTCCAACGGGGCCAACTCAAGAGCAAGTTCTCTTCAAGAGCAAGTTCACTGAAGGGTCTTACTTGTGTGCCTCACCCCTCATCCCCATCCCCTGCCTCCAGAGGACTTTGGATGAAGCTGAATGTTAACACCGTCATCAAAGCCCTGTTTTTTTTTTTTTTTTTTTTTTGCAGTTTTTGACCGGGGCTGGGTTTGAACTACCACCTGCGGTATATGGGTCCGGCGCCCTACTCCTTTGAGCCACAGGCGCTGCCCCGTCAAAGCCCTATTTGTAATACCAAAAGATTAAAAGCAACTTGTCTTGCAGTGAAGGTCTATATGTATATTCAATGGGATAAAAAAGAAAGAAGCATGTTATGTCTTGGGAATGTTCTCCAAAATAGAACATTGTGACAGACTGTTTTTTCACTCTATATCCTTTTGTGTCTTTTGAATCTAGTGTCATGAAATAACTGTTCAGTTGTGTTTGGGGTGTTTGGGTTTTTACTCTGAAATTTTAAAAAGCTACACAGAGTAAAACCACTTCCCAAGAGCATCCTCTCCTTCTCAGGAGGCCCTGGGTTACTGTTACTTTTCTCAATCCCCGGTGATCGGGCTGCCCCACCATTCACCACTGCACCAACTCAGCTCCCTCTCTCCACCAGTGATGGCCTCCTGTTTTCCCTGGTTCGTTCAGTCAGTCAATAGAATGTATCAATTACACAGTGAATCCAAAGGTGGGGGAGGCCTGCCTGTGGCCCCAGAGCAGCCCTGTCTACAAAGAAGAAGGCTTCACATGCTGACTAGTATGAGACAATGGGCAAGTGCTACACAAAGGTGTGACGATGTGCGACATGGCAGGAACCCAGAAGAAGGTGGATGAATTCTCTCCCAGGGAATAAAAAAGAGGAAGATGTGATGCTGAGCTTGGTCTTGCTCAGTTTTCCTAAGTTGTCAGGCAGGCCAATGCCTGTGGCCCTGCACACTGCTGACCATCTTTGCTTCCTAAAACGCTCTGTTCCCCCTTCACAGGTCCCACACTCCCTCACAGACTGCTCCTCCCAGGCTCCTTCCTAATTCCCCTGCCTCCTGCATTCCCCAGTAACCCAACCTCAGCCCTGTTCTTTTCCTCCTTCACACTGTCCTTATGAGTCACGGCCACTTCTACAGTAACCATTATGCTTTTACCTGGCTGATTCCCCTCCAACAGCATCAACCCCAAACCTGCCAGCCCCATGGCATGTTTTCCCAAGCAGCTCAAAGTCAACCTGTCTAATATAGAACTCAGTATGTGTCCTCCCAATCAACTTTTTCCTGCTTCCCTGTTTCTCATTCTGTCCATAGTCTCAGAGGGCCCACTGTGTTCTAGGCACCGGGCAAGACCCAGGGAAGACTAAATTGAGTAAGAGATAGTCCTTGCCTCCAGCAGGCAATCACCTGTACTCAAGGCCTAACTGCCAAGTCTTTCTTCTTCTCTTTCCATGTCCGAATCTCCCTGTACATGCCTATCTGCCTTACCCTGGTAGCTGCCACTACTGCCCAGCTCAAGTCCCTGCAGTAGCTTCCCAGAGGACATCCCCTGCTTCCCCCTCCTCAGCCATCCTACTTTCTTCCACCAGCTCAGAGACCACATCTCCACTGCCTGTCTGAGGAAGTCAAATACCTCACCCAGACATCTCAAGCCCTCACAGTCTGGGCCCAACCTACCTTTTTAAACTTATCTTCCAGGGCTTTTCTATACACAACCTGTGCCTTGAATTTTGCCCTGTCTTCGGCTTAGATCTTGTCATCCTTTCCCCTGGTATGGCCTCTCCTCCCCTACCTGTTGAAATCCACCTGTCCTTCCAAGGCCCAGCTCTAATGGGACCCACTCATGTACCACCTCTGATCCCCTCCAACTGCCCAGCAGCAGTGATTTCTCACATCCCTCAATTCCCAGAGCTCTGTGTTCCCTCCCTATGTACTTCACACATTCAGTCATATTGTGTGAAGATTCTCTATTCTCTATTTCTGGAGGGTGAACACTTGCTCAGTTATTATCTGTGAATAAGCAAATGGACATGAGTCTCATAATTCTGTGGTGGAAACTAACAATTGGCTTTGAAAGGCCTTGTTCTGTATCCAGATTCTCTCTGGCCTTCCCACAACCACAAATGAGATGTTCTTCCTTAGGGCCAAGGAGCTCACAGCTCAGAACCGATTCCTTTGCACTGTCCCAATGCACACTCTTGTGTATTCTTGCTAGATCTAGCTGGCTCTTTCTCCTACTTTGCCATCTACAGGCTAAAGTAAGCTATCATACTTGTCTTTTCCAATTCGATTCCCAGAACCCCCACCTTCCCTTCTACCTTTGTAAGGGCCCAAAGAAACTCACGTTCAGGGATAGAAGCATTGTGAAGGTTGTTCCCTGAAAGCCGAGACTGGAAGGCAGAGCTGAAGAAACCATCACCAGGACCACTATGGGGAACGAGGGAGCAGAAGAGAGTCAAGTTAATGGAGTGGAAATGTGATTTCCCAGGAGCCTTGGGAAGAGCTCTGCTGTTAGAATGGAGTGGAATCAGAGTGGCAGTGTGCAGTCAGGGGACAGATGTTCGTGATGGAATCAGAAGAAATAAGGTCAAATCTCAACTCAGCCTCTTACTAGCTGGATGACCTTGGGCAAGATATCTAACCTCGTTTAGCCTTAGTTCCTCATTTATAAAATGGAGATTTAAGAAAAAACAAAGGAACTCACAAATAGCTCCTGACACTCAGTAGCTATTTAACATGAGAGCTGCTGGTGGCAGAGTTAAATATCATCCCCACTCCCACTGCCCACCCTACTGTTGCCCATCCCTGCTTAGTGCAGGGAACTTTGGGGATAAACACTATTATCTTTGGCTATTAGGAAACTCTCCTCTTCCTTCAGGTCAGGGTGCTGGCTTTTTTGAGCCCTTGGGATACCCAAAGGATAGAACATAGGGGTAAAAAGATAGGCCCCCTTCCTATCATCCTAACTGCAGACCTAGGAAATCACAGGGCCCATCCATGGACTTAAAAGCAAAAGGAAGACCAGAAGTGAGATTCTTGAAAAGCTCTGGCTGTACCTTTTATTCAGCACCAAGAAGTGAACAGCAAAAGTGGCCGTGTAGAGAGCCAGGGGCAGCACTATGAGGCACAGGACTCGAGCAGTCAGGTGTTTTCCCACTGTCACCTGCAAACAGAGGCCAGCGCGAGGTGCTAGGCATAGGGGCCTCGGTAAGCCTTATACTTATATGTGCACTGTAGACATCTAAGTCATAATCATAAAAAATGACCAGCAGGAGAGAACATGTAGAAACTCTAAGTCTTTCCATAATACCCACCACCCAGGCACTGGAGGGATGAACCCAGGCCAGCCCCGTGCTGCCTCTCCAGGCCCTGCATCCAGGACCACAGATAAGGCACCACCTACATCGGCAGTGTCGCTGCTCACAGTTCTCTCCACGTTCTGGTCACTGACCTCCTTGCACTTGCACTTTCCCAATGTGCTGTGCCATCACATGGCTAACTTCAGGCCCCAGTTCCCTCCCACAGTTCTTCCTGGATCACCAAAGATTGGCCAAGTGTCCTCCTCTGTTCTCAGAGCATTTGCTGGCTGGACTAAAACTATTTATTTATATCTCTTTCTGTCCCTTGACTCTGGGGGGACAGGAATCATGTTTTACTCATCGTATATTCCCAGCATCTCATGTTTAGTAAATCGCCTCTATGTAATTTCTGAAAAGATAAATAAACTTGTTGGGAGTTTGGTTCAGAGGTGATTGAGAGGCATGATAGCAAAGTAATTGAAACTTGGAGTCAGCCTAACCTAAGAATGAGCCCTACAGGCCGGTGCCTATAGCTCAATGGTTAAAGCACCGCCCCGTGCACTGAGAGTGGTGGGTTCAAACCTGACCCTGGCCTACTAAACAAAAACAAAACAAAACAAATAAGCAAACAAAAACAATTCTACTTAGGCCAGGTGTGGCAGCTCCTGCCTGTAATCCTGGCACTCTGGGAGGCCGAGGCAGGTGGATTGCTTGAGCTCACGAGTTCGAGACCAGCCTGAGCAAAAGCAAAACTCCGTCTCTACTAAAAGATTAGAAAAACTGAGGCAAGAGGATTGCTTGAGCCCGAGTTGGAGGTTGCTATGAGCTATGACACTACGGTATTCTACGTAAGCCAACAGCTTGAGACTCTGTCTCAAAACAAACAAACAAAAAAAATAATGAACCCTACAGCTACATCTTACTACCTGTATGACCTGGGGAAAGTTATTGACCTCCCCAGGTCTCAATATCCTCATTTGTAAAATCAGGGTGATAACTACCCAACTCACAGGATTGCATAAAGGGTAAATGAAATAATGAAAGCAAAGCATTTTACACAGTGTCTGGTACAGAATCAGACCTTAAAAAATAGTAATATTATAATAAACCCTAAAGGCCCTTACTGCCCTTCAAATATGGAGATCCTAAGTCAGGAAAAGAAAATTGTGAGTTCAGAAAATCATCCCATCCATTTTATCTAAGGTCCCATATAGGCAGTGTCTGCCACACAGTTGGCATGTGCCCTGCTAGAGAGAATCTCTGGGCTCTGTAGTTTGTAGCATTTAAACGATATTACAGAAATAAATGCCAAAAGAGAATTTCAAATATTCCAAGGATGTTAGTCTATCCTCTCCCTTTACACCTCTCCAGTCTCTCAGGCTGGCCCACTTCCTGATGTCCTGCTGCCTGCAGAGGGAAACTGGGTCCAACCCACCCAAGGCCCAGAGCACAGCCACTCCACTACCCACAGCAGAGGCAGGGAAAGGCCACTGGCTCCTGACAAGCAGCCCTCGAAGCAAAAACATTTCTACAAGTACTTGGGTTCTCACCAGTGAAAGACTGAGGTCTCCAAGCAGGTGCCAAAGATCTGAGATGGTGTTCAACCCCACATGCAGGATAATAAAGAGGCCAACAAACTTAACCCCTAAAGCACCAGCAAGACTGATGCCAGTCAGGCTGAGCCAGAACCACCAGGGAGCAGAGAAGGGCCTGAAAAGCAGAAAGACACAAAGTTCAGTGTGGTAGCTGGAACAAACTCAAAAGCAGCAGCAGCAGTGGGATAGGGCAGAGGTTCTCTGACTCTGAAAGAGTTCTGCTGTGCCCTCAGTTCTGCTGTGCCCTCTGTCTGGGAAGTGCCTGGCCCCAAGATGCTGTAGCCTGACTCTAAGAAGGATGTGGTCTATGAAGCCCCTGTAAAGGCAGGCAGACCACAGTATAAGAGTGAGTAGCTTATTTTGCTATGGAGAGGGTCCTGACTAAGTATAGGGTTTGAGTTAAAGGAGGCTCATTCTTCACTAGTGACCAATCCAGTAGGAGTAAAAGGAAAATCCAGAGAAGCCTGCTAGAGCCAGTCTCTCTGTCACCTCTGGACCTGTCAAAGGCAGCATTTGCTGAGTGCTTACTATGTGTCAGGCACCATTCCACGTACTGTACACATATTAATTCTCCTAACTTTCACTGCAACCCTATGAAATAGGTCCTATAATTATCCTCTTTCTACATATAAGGAAGTCAAGGTACATAAAGGTTAAGTAACTTGCTGGCAAGTAGTGGAGCATAGTTCTAACCCAGACTGTTAGGTCCAAAGTTAGTGCTGCTAAAAGTTTTGCTACACTTAGCAGCACCTAGTACACTGCACTGCAGTTTTCTGAATACCTGGCTGACTCCCCTGCCAGAGTGAATTCTTTAGTAGCCAAGACCTGTGTACTTCTGTACCTCCAGCTCCTAGCACAGTACCTTCCATGATAGATGGAAGTGGATGTGTACAAGCAGAAGATAACCCAAAGTCAGAGTGAGCTGCAAGTCCCTGATCAGCTTTAATTAGCATAACGTACCTTAATGAGCTTGGTCATGGGTAAACCCAAGCTGACTTCTGGAAAAGCCCAGGAGGGGCCAACTTTTTTGGTTTGTCTAACAGAATGACATATTCTACTCTTAGAAGCAGAAGGATAATATGGAAAGACTATTCTGGAAATAGACCAGACCCTCCAGGATCAGCTTTAGAACTGACCAGGGCCTGGAAGGATCCTCTTGATTGGTATGGACCATTAAAACCAACCCACTAGGTCAGGACTGGATACAACCACTGAGGGCAAGGAGAAAAATAGGGCCCAGGCACCAAGGTACCCAAATACCCTAACACACCCCCTCTAGGTCAGAGAGCGTGAAGGGTAAACCTGTCTGGGATCTCCTAACCAGCACTGGTGCCAAGGGGCAGCTTATAACTGGTGTGGGGGACAGCATTAGGATCCCTCCATAACATCCATAAACCCCTACCCAAATTTACCCCATTTTAAACACAAGATGTAATAATACTCTTAAAAAAGACAACTGACATTTTCTCAGTCTTATGTATAACAAATAAAAAAGCATCTATAAAAAAACTTTTAAAATCTATTTTTAATGATATAAAATGGACAATCTAGGTTAAAAAATAAACAAAACATATGCTTGCCTTAAACTTAGCTCAGTGATAATCCTCTAGGCACCACCCTAGCCCTGGCCACTACAGAAATTCTGAGGCGGCCTATCTTCTGACCCTCCCCTCCTGAAGATGGTGGTTCTGACCTGTCAGCGCAGGAGTTGTACTTGACCATGCTCAGCATGGCAGCCATGATGAAGAACATCAGGATGGGGTCAAGGAGGATGTACTGGGACAGAGTGAGGCATCCTGTGTCTGAAAAACATGAGCTCGCTGGTGAAAACATGGAGTCAAGAGCGGGACCCCTTGAAAACCAAATACCCCAAGAATAGGAAACAGTCCCCCTTGCTGTTTAATCACACGTAAGCACTTGTAAAGTCAGGAATATATGGGCCACAGAGTCATCCCTAAGTTATCAGGAAGGTGGAGGGCCATGGCTTTGGGGTGTATCAAAGCCCAGTGATGAAAACCAGTATCTCACACTGCTTCTAGATCCTTGGTCCAGTAAGGGATCAGTCAGAGCCTCCCTGAGGTGAGGTCTCTTCCTCATTTTCACCATCAAAAAGGGAGTTTTGTGACTGCTTATGTAGCCATAAACCATCCATACCTATGATAGATTCTTATAGTATATGACATCTCTCTTGGGGGGTTATTCTCTATACAGGAGCTGGAGTGACTTTTTCAAACTTTTTTTTTTGCAATTGGATCTCGCTCTGTCACCTAGGCTGGAGTGCATGCAGTGGCAAGATCACAGTTCATTGTAACCTCAAGCTCCTGCCTCAGCCTCCCGACTCGCTGGGACTACAGGCACATACCACCATGTCTGGCCATTTTTAAAATATATTATTATGTAGAGATAGGGTCTCACTATGCTGCTCACTATGCTGCTCAGACCCCTGGCCTCAAGCAATCCTCCCACCTCAGCCTTCCAAAGTGCTAGGATTACAGGCATGAGCCACTGCACCTGGCTACTTTTTTAAAACCTAAATCTCATCACATCATGCTCCTTTTAAACCCTCCAATGTCTTCCCATTTCATCCAGAATAACAAATTCTCATGACAGCTGCCAAAGCCTGTACAGTCTCCCTAGCTTTCCAATCTCACCTCCCAACACTCTCTGCCTCACTCACTGTATCCTCACAATACTAACCCTCCGGCTGTTCCTTGAACCCACGAAGCCTTGCAATGGGACTATGCACACATTCTTCCCTCTGCCTGAACACTCTTCGATCAGCTCTCTGCACGGCTGGATCCTTTGCTTTACTCAGGTCAAAGCTACCTTCTCAGGAAACTCTCCACTGACCACCCTACCAACATAGGATCCATCTCCATTATCCCTTCTTCTGCTTTACTTTCTACACTGCACTTACTGCTTCAGATATCACATCACAGACTCATTAATTTATTTGCTTTATTTACTGTCTGTCCCACTGGACAGTAAAATCTGAGAGCAGAGTATCTCATCAGTGTATCCTCTGAGACCAAGAAAACTGGCCTGGCACAGGGTAGGTGCCTGAGAAATAATTGTTGAATGAAAAATAAAGAAATGACTGAATGAATGAATAACTGAAGAGGAAAATTAAAGATACAAGGAAAAAGCCACCTATCTTCTACAGAGAAAGCCTATAATCTGGTAATGTATTTGTTAAAAAAAAGAAATGTATCTGTCAAAGCAAACTCCTAAAATACCCACCTAAATATTAAGTTCCACGAGGTCATAAATTCATTTCCATAAGAACAGGCTAGCTACAGGATTGACTTCTAAATTAACTCTCATTTATCCACATAAGGATTATCCACAGAAAAGTTCAAGTTCCCATATTGCTATCCCCTGCCATCCAGCTACTTGTGGAGTATTTATCTTTGCATTAAGTTGAAATTGGTTTAGGAAATGCAAAACTTTAATATTAAGCTAAGAGAAGTAAAATTGAATTATAAGCTTCCTTCAAACACACACGCACAAATTTATCTTATTATGCATTCCAAACTCAAGCATTAAGAACTTGGAGATGATCTATCCCACAGGATTACCCATGCCAACTCTCTCTTCAATACAAAGGCTGCCATATATAAGTATTTATATATATACACATACGTATTACCAGTGAATAAAATGAGACTTGTAATCCACTTTACCCAATCCTAAAGTTAATTAGGAACTGGGCATAGATAGGACTCTTGAACATACTGATTTCCAGCTACATTCACAGCATGGCAGCCCATTTCCCAAAAACTATGGTATATGTAAGACAACTTACCAAAGGTGAGGAGGGCAGCGGTGAGTAGTGCTGCCGGGAGGGACTTGGACAGATCCAGTACAGTGAGGTAGGCAAAGGGGATCAGCCAGGAACCAAGGAATGCACAGAACTAGGGAAGGAACAGCAAAGCTCTCAAATAACAAGCTAAGTTAAACATCAGTGATCTACTTGACTTGGTACAAACTAGTGTTTAAGATAGAGGGCCGTGATGAAGGCATGACTTTGGTAGCCCAAAGAGTAGAGTATCCATAAATAAGAAAAGGGTGAGGTAACAGTGAAGAATCAAATCAAGTAATATATATGTTCCCACTGAGCGACAACGTATACCCATCACCACTAGCTCATCTCAGCCTTCTAATCTATGTAATGTGAAACATAAAGAGTTCCTACATCATTAAGTTTATTCTGAAGATTAAACACTTGAAAGTGTTATTAACACAGAGAAAGTAATAATGAACATAACTTCTCCCTGGGCGTGGTGGCTCACGCCTGTAATCCTTGCACTCTGGGAGGCCAAGATGGGTGGATTGCTTGAGCTCAGGAATTCAAGACCAGCCTGAGCAAGAGTGAGACCCAGTCTCTAAAAAATAGCCAGGCATTGTGGCAGGTGCCTATAGTCCCAGCTACTCAGGAGACTGAGGCAAGAGGATTTCTTGGGCCCAAGAGTTTGAGGTTGCTGCAAGCTATGACCCCATGGCACTCTACTGAGGGTGACAAAGTACGACTCTGTCTCAAAATAAAAAAAAAAAAATTAGCTTCTATTATAAAATTATAGGTACAAGTTGAGAAAGACCTTTCTGAAGGTATCCTAACATTTAAGAGGGTTGTTACTTTTTTTTTTTTTTTTTTTGGAGACAGAGTCTCACTCAGTCGCTCAGTTGAGTACCATGGTGTCATAACTCACAGCAATCTCAAACTCTTGGGCTCAAGTGATCCTCTTGCCTCGGCCTCCCAAGTAGCTAGGACTAGAGGTGCCAGCCACAGTGCCTGGCTATTTTTGCTCTAGCTCGGGTTGGTCTCGAACTCATGAGCTCAAGCAATCCACCTGTCTGGCTAGAATTATTATTTCTAACATTATTTCTTATGTCTCCCTTGGTTCTTTTCTTCAGTCAGGCTAGAAACCACTATTTACTCTACATGATGTGTATATTTTGATTTTAGAAAAAAAGACTGCTTGACACTTCAGTACCTGGAGGATTGTTTTGTTCTTTGAATTTTTTAAATCACCAGCCCTCTTCCATCCCCCTACCTTTTCCATCAAAATAAAAAGACAGAGAATGCGAATTTCTCACATTTAGGTTGTCACTTTTTGCCAACAGAAAGCAATGAGCTCTAGTGTGACAGGCTGTTATAGTTGGCCTCCTCAATTTCCATAGCAGGTCCACAATGAGTCAGGCCTATTCAGAAGTCATTAGAAAGACCGTGAATCACTTCAGAATATTAACTTGGGTAGAAAACGCTCCTTGTTTAATATGGCATGATAAGAACACACAAATCATCCAATGATTAGCCCAAATAAGAATATAGTCATTTATCTTTTGTTGTAAGATCCTCAAGGAAAGAGGCTAATAAATGCAAACTTCTCTGTATGCCCCTCATCAAAGGTCATTTTCTGCAGGTTTCATTCAGCTATAAGTACAGGTGCTAGGGATCAGGCACAGAGGGCCTAGAACAGCCTTAAATAAGGCTGGAAAACTCCTTGTGTGTCTAAAATCTTCAGAGGAAGAGAAGAAGCTGGTGACAGGAGAGAGGGGATGCCAAAATTTCTTTTTTTTTCCTTTTGCGACATGGTCTAGCTCTGTCACCTAGGCTGGAATGCAGCAGCGTAAACAGCTCACTGAAACCTTGAGCTCTTGGGTTCATGGTCTCCTCCTGCCTCAGCCTCCTAAGCAGCAGGACTACAGATGCACCACTATGCCCAGCTAGTGCGTGCGTGCGTGTGTGTGTGTGTGTGTGTACAGGGGTGTCTCTCTGTTTTGCACAGGCTGGTCTCAGACCCTCCTATCTTAGTTTTCCAAAGTACTGGAATTATAGGCATGAGCCACCATGCCAACTCAAAACCTTAAGAGAAGATTCTCAGGGGTAGGCTGTTGCTTCAGGAAGGAAAGGTCTGCAGTACACAAGTGTACTGAGGTGATGATAGGGTGGCAGGAGATTCTGACTGCCTAGGTCCAGGCTGCTCCCCAATGTCTGACACTAGACATGGGCAGGGAATAGATGACAGTGTGTGTGTGCTCCCATCTATGTCATCTCTCTGTTACTCATGGCTTCCCCACCCTTCTTCCCTACCTCAGTTTTGAATTTCTACACTACATCATCCTCCCCTTTTCCCAGCATCCCAAAGTTCCTTTCTCTATACCTGCCACCACTCTAGGGCTGCCTACTGTAACATTTCTGATTGAGTGTGGCCCCAGGGTTCAGTCAAGTCTATATCAAGTCAAAAGTCTTACTCCTCTCATTCCCATGTAGCTGTGATGCTCGTATTTGTCCCCAGGCTTCTGGAACAAAAATGTACCGTCATATCCACTCAGGTAGCCCGCAAGGCCTATCAGCATCTGAGGAGAGAAGGAGAACAGAAAGATGAGAGGCCTTTGGGAAAAGATTCCTCTGCCCCCTGAACTTCCTTCCAGCTGTACCCACAGACTTTAGCTTCCCTTGACAACTGTCCACAGAAATAGTTGTCACTGTGACATTTTCTTCTGCAGCTGTTACAGAGCAAAGAATCTTTTGTTTACAGATCTCACTGCTTCAGACAAATCCTCTCTTGTGTTATGGCCAAGGGAACAGTGCAGACTAAACACTTGGGAAGAAAAAATGACCCAAGATTTGAAGGGCAGAGACAGTGAGGGGCTCTCTCATTCTGCCTTCTTTTATCTGTTATGAAACATGACAGCTACTGAAGTCATGGGAAGATGCTGATTCCTGAGACTGGCCTTTTGAAAGGAAAATGAGGTTCCAGGTCACAGTGAGGAGGGAGAAAAGTGACCAACTAGCTATAACCATGAATAGAGAGGAAGGAAGGAAGTGTGAGAGAGGAATGCAAAGACATGCACTTGCCCAGAGGGGAAGAGAAACAATGCCAACAGGCCAGAGAATGGCTTCTCCTGTTTCCAAACTGCACAGAAAGGCAAACTCGGCACCTCCAAACCAGAACAAATCAACTATAAACTGAGACTGAGTTGTGAGTCCTTGGAAATTTTGAGATCAGCCCCTCCATTTCTATATTTCTCTAGCCTCAACACTGTAAAGTTCTCTTTTCCATGCAAGCAACTAGAAGAACAAGGTATAAAACTTTTCAGCAAATGACGACCCTCTGTGACAGCCCCGGGCTGCTCCAGCCTGACCCCTGGGCTCTGTCAGGCTGTGTGCAGGGACAGAACACCCTGGCTGAGCAGGGAAAGCCCCTCCTAGCAACACCGCTTGGAGGGGCTTGGATTTGGACCACAAACCAACTCACTTTTTTCTTTAAGTAGTTCAAAACAGAGCCATTCTCTACAGTTCTCAGTCAGAATAAAGAAGTCAAACTTTGGCAGTAAACGATTATGAAGGCCTGGTTTAACCTTTTGACTGCAGAGAGCTCAGAAAAGAAACTACCAAGTGAGGCGTGCAGTGATGGCACCAATCCTTAGGTTACGTGGTGCGCTTACTGGATATTCTTTGGTTTCTTACTAATCAAAATAATTCATCCAAGTTGGTTTCAGTTTCAATATTTTATTATATAAAAAAAGTAATGTGCAGGCTCAGCACACATAGCACAGTGGTTACAGCGCCAGCCACATGCACCAAGGGCAGCAGGTTCGAACCCAGCCCAGGCCAGCTAAACAACAATGACAATTGCAACAAAAAAACAGCCCAGCGTTGTGGCGGGTGCCAGTAGTCCCAGCTACCTAGGAGGCTGAGGCAAGAGAATTACTTAAGCCCAAGAGTTTGAGGTTGCTATGAGCTGTGATGCCATAGAGAGGATGACATAGTGAGAGTCTGTCTCAAAAAAAAAGTAATGTGCAAACAAAAAATTAATATGAAATGATAAAGCTTTCCCATATCAATAAAAATTTAACAATCCTTTTTGTATGGTACAACTCAAAGCACGGTTCTATACGTAAACCAACATGACACTGTAGGCACGGACACCGTGTTTCACTTTGCTTTCTGTGTTTTGTGCAAACAACACATCTCCAGGGGGCATTTTGTCATATTCCTGTTGGACCGCTGTACTTTGATGTAAATGCCTTTCCGTGAGATGGAATGGATGGTTATCAGAAACAGTTCTTCCTCCAGAGTTGTACAATATGATTAACCAAATGTGCTGAGCAGACAGCTGGAAGACTACTAAAATCGATGCTTTGTAATGAATACTGGGCTTTATTCCTGATACAGTGCCATTAAAATCATACATTTTGGGATTCAAATTTCCTCTCCATTGAAGTTGCAGAGGATTGACATTTTTTAAATTTGAAATAGATTCTACACTTTTGTTTTCCAAACCAGATTCTAAGGTATTTGATGGTTGATGTTTTTTGTAAGAAGTATTTTTAAAGGTTCCTCTATATTGTTTTTTCTGAGACAGAGTCTCACTGTGTTGCCCTTGGTAGAATGCTGTGGAGTCACACCTCACAGCAACCTCAAACTCTTGGGCTCAAGTGATCTTATTTCAGCCTCCCAAGTAGCTGGAACTATAGGCACCTGCCACAATGTCCAGTTACTTCTTTTTTTTCTTTCTTTTTTAAGACATGCTGTCTTTTGCTCAGGCTGTTCTCGAATTCAGAAACTCAGCCAATCCACCCACCTCGGCCTCCCAGACTCTAGTTTGGCTGTTGAGAATCTTTCAGACATACAACTATACAAAGGTGCCTGCACAAGGATATTCACTACAGTTACCTTTTATTATAGCTAAAAATTGGAAGTAGCATACATGCTCACCAATTGAAGAGGGATAAAATA
Organism: Nycticebus coucang; assembly: GCF_027406575.1. NCBI lineage: Eukaryota > Metazoa > Chordata > Mammalia > Primates > Lorisidae > Nycticebus > Nycticebus coucang. The sequence goes on along the minus strand of NC_069788.1, from coordinate 108,133,379 downwards.
CTTTATGGTACATCTGTATAATGGAATGATATACAGCCATTAAAAAGAATGAAGTAGGGCTTGGCGCCTGTGGCTCAAGTGGCTAAGGCGCCAGCCACATACACCTGAGCTGGCGGGTTCAAATCCAGCCCGGGCCCGCCAAACAACAATGATGGCTGCAACCAAAAAATAGCCGGGCCTTGTGGCAGGCACCTGTAGTCCCAGCTACTTGGGAAGCTGAGGCAAGAGAATCACTTGAGCCAGGAGTTGGAGGTTGCTGTGAGCTGTGATGCCACAGCACTCTACCCAGGGCAACAGATTGAGGCTCTGTCTCAAAAAAAAAAAAAAAAAAAAAGCAGGACACAGTGGCTCACGCCTGTAATCCTAGCACTCTGGGAGGCTGATGGGGGTGGTGGGGTGGTGGTGGTGGAATGCTTGAGCTCACAAGTTTGATACCAGCCTGAGCAACAGTGAGACCTCATCTCTACTAAAAATAGAAGAACTAGCCAGGCGTTGTGGCAGGTGCCTGCAGTCCTAGGTACTTGGGAAGCTGAGGCAGGAAGACAACTTGAACCCAGGAGTTTGAGGTTGCCATGAGCTAGGCTAAGGCCATGCCATAGCACTCTAGCCTGGGCAACAGAGTGAGACTCTGTCTCCAAAATCAAAACAAAAGAAAAAAAAATTTCTGAGAGGAAGGATATATAAGATACTATTAACAAAGCTGACTATAGTTACCATTGAGGAATAGAAACATGGCAGAGTCTTTCTGATCTTTTACTTCCTTCAGTACTGATCAAAAATTTTATTATGTATAAACATTTTTAATTTTTTTTAATTCCTATTTTATTGGAGCCCCAGGTACAGAGAGCTAGAGGCCAGTGTGAGGGGGCAGATATCAGCCTCAGAGAAAACTTCCTACTTGCCACTTTGAGGGAGTTTTTGATTCTTTGACTGGCTTGGCCACAGAACTAGTGGAAGCTATTTTGCTGTCTCACAGGTTTCCAACTTTCTCATCACTCTCTTTTTTTTGTAGTTTTTTTTTTTTTGACTGGGGCTGGATTTGAACCCGCCACCTCCCGTATATGGGGCTGGCGCCCTACTCCTTTGAGCCACAGGCACTGCCCTCTAACACTCTCTTTCAACCAGATAGAACACAGAACCATCAGAAGGTAAATTACCGGTATAGACGGGCCACATTCCCTGGGAGTACCTCAGAAAGAAGCCTCACTTTTCTCCCTTCAGCTGTTGAGGAAGGAGGCCTAAGTAAATTAAAGATATCAGCCAGTCTCTTCCACACGTCCACAGTGTGCTGACACTCCATAAAAGGATAGTCAGTCCCCAGCTAAGACTGGGCTGGCTCAGTGCCTATAGCTCAGTAGCTAGGGCACCAGCCACATATACCGGAGCTGGCAGATTCAAACCCAGCCCTGGCCTGCCAAACAACAATGACAACTACAACAACAACAAAAAAAAATAGCCGAGTGTTGTGGCAGGGGCCTGTAGTCCCAGCTACTTGGGAAGCTGAGGCCAGAGAATCACTTAAGCCCAAGAATTGGAAGTTGCTGTGAGCTGTGACGCCATGGCACTCTACCAAGGGTGACGTAGTAAGACTCTGTCTCAAAAAAAAGACTGGGCTGGATTTCCTGTGAAAAATCTCCTCTATTATGCAGACATCTGGTTCCCAGGCTAGCCCAATGCAAATACTGAACAGATTCTGCCACTTACTTCTATAGTAGTAACGACATAGTCTTAGACGAGGCGCTGCCATGAGGCAGTGTGGCGCTGAGAGCAGGCTCTAAGCCAGTCTGATTCCACCACTTATTAGCTTTGTTCCCCATGGCAACCTACTTATCTTTACTTATCTTGTCCAATTTCCTCATCTGTACTGTAAAATGGGGATACAACAATATCTACTTCACAAGGTTTTTGTGAGGCTTACACGATACATGCATCTAAGACGCCTAGAATAAACTAAGTATTTAATTGCTGTTCTTTTTATTGTTTTTAGGTTATAAAGGAGGCATGAAAGAACAAAATATTTTCTACTCTTTCCCTGGACTCAGAGCCAATTTTGAAATGGGCCACCTGTCCTACCTTCCTCTCACCCCTCCCACCTGCAGGTCCCTACCCCATGTTCTCACGCTTCCGTAAGTCCACCAGTAACAGATGGCTATCCCTGCCTCCTGCCACCTCTGCCTCCATCCCAAGTGCTATGTGCCCGAATCACTTCACAACTAATCACAGGCAAATTCTTGTCCCATTGGTGCCCAAAATCCTAGTCTCCAGTTAGAAAGAAAGCCTTGAGTGAATTATAGGGCCAATCCATTAGCCTTCTCAGAGGTGTTTGGTTTTTTTTTTTTTTGTAGAGACAGAGTCTCACTTTATGGCCCTCGGTAGAGTGCCGTGGCCTCACACAGCTCACAGCAACCTCCAACTCCTGGGCTTAAGTGATTCTCTTGCCTCAGCCTCCCGAGCAGCTGGGACTACAGGTGCCCGCCACAACGCCCGGCTATTTTTTTGTTGCAGTTTGGCCGGGGCCAGGTTTGAACCACCCTCGGTATATGGGGCCGGCGCCTTACCGACTGAACCACAGGTGCCGCCCCTAGAGGTGTTTGTTTTTAAAAGAGTAACAGGAATTCTAATTCGTGGAATTTCTAATTGTAAAACATCCGAAAGGAACAAGTCAAATAACGCACATGGAAGGGAGGGGTTAGCTCCCATGTTGACAATAAGCTCCCCCAAGCTATTTCTGCATTATGTAATCCATTCCTTCTATTTTTTTTTAATTTAGATAAAACTTACATAAAATTTAACATTTTAAAGTGTACAATCAATACTTTTAAGTAATATTTACAGGATTGTACAATCATCACCACTACCCACTTTTAGAACATTTCATCATTCCAAAAAGAAATCCCATACCCATTTGTATTCACTCCCTAATTTTCCCTCTCCCCATATCCTGACATCCACTAATTTACTTTCTATATTCATGAATTTTCCTATTCTGAACATTTCATATAAATACAATCATATCATATGTAACATTTTGTGTCTGGCTTCTTCCTTTTAGAATGTTTTTAAGGTCCATCCACGCTATAGCATGTATGAGAACTCCCTTCCTTTTTATGGTTGAATCATATTCCATAGACCACCTCGTGTTCATCCATCCCTTAGTTGATGAATTCTTTCTCCATTTCTAAGCTCAGATACTCTTAAAACATGAATGATTTTCCATGAAAGTAACTGGTCTACAATGTCAGGGAATTTTTTCTATAGTCCAAGAATTAAATCCAAACGAGAGACCTATCTCTAGCCCTGAGGAACTATCTGCCCAGATTAGAGAGCTGCTCACCTTTCCCAGAGGTGGGTGCACATCAAAGAAAAAGGTGCGGTTGATATAGTAACTTCCCATTTTCCCAAAGTGAGTCTCATCCCAACTGAAGGAAAAAAAGAGAAACAGTAATGTTTAAATTATCATAAACACTAAATAGCCTTAATAAAGAATGGTTAAAATTAATCTTAAAACCAAAGGCTATGCATTTCCAGCAATTACTGAAAAAGTTTGAATTTTTAAAATACGCTTTTGACAAAAGTGATTTGAGAGAGCAAAACCTCAAGCTGTCATTAGCCTTTACTTATGAGAAAGGTTAACAAATATTTACGAGTCAGTTACCATAAATTTAAGTTAAATGCTTCTGTACTTACTCTGTATCTTGAGTTTCTATTTATTTTAAAAAACAAAGAGTTTTCCTGTAATATGAAAAGGTTTGTAGTACATGTTCTTCCAAATCTGTTAACTTCTGAGACTACGTTTGCTATTAGAAGGTACATTCCCACATTGTTGGGTTACTGATCAGAGAGAGACTGTACCAGGGGTCCTCAAACTACGGCCCGCAGGTCACATGAGGCGCTGTGATTGTATTTGTTCCCATTTTGTTTTTTTTTTTTTACTTCAAAATAAAATATGTGCAGTGCATAGGAATTTGTTCATGGTTTTTTTTTTAAACTATAGTCCGGCCCTCCAACCGTCTGAGGGACAGTGAACTGGCCCCCTGTTTAAAAAGTTTGAGGACTTGGGGCGGCACCTGTGGCTCAAGGAGTAGGGCGCTGGTCCCATATGCCGGAGGTGGTGGGTTCAAACCCAGCCCCGGCCAAAAACCACAAAAAAAAAAAAAAAAAAAAAAGTTTGAGGACTCGTAAGCCATGATTTTTACAGGAACCTGATTTTGCTCATCAACCTATGATAAGTAACCTTCTGACTATGATCTTATTATAATGAACTAAATGAGAACATAAAAATTGAGGGTTTTCCTACTAAGTTCAGAGTGAAACCTATCCCATTGCATAAGTTATTTTGCAAGTAAGTAAGTGCTTCTAACACATCAGCTTTCGAATACAATGCAAAGTCCTGTTCTTCTATACAAGCACATAAACCTCTTTATACTGAGGGCTTTAAGAAGGCAGCCAACCATCAGGCAGAGTCTGGGCATTTCTGTTTGTTATTTTCTCCCCGCAGCTCAAAAGAAGGGCTACTTTCTAGTTACCATCAATCCCCAGGTCAGGAGCAGTCATTACCAACCTACCACATTAAGGGGCAAAACACACTTTTCAAACAAAGGTAGGGTTTTATTTTTGTCTTTGTTTTTCTCAGCACGTCTAATAGAAGGGCAGAACAGTAAATCTACGTCTACATCTAGTAAGCACGCTGCTTGACAGGGGATGAAGACAGTGGCATGGTGGCATGTAATGTCAAAGAGAGGAATAACTTCAAAGCAGTGTGACAAAACAGGTTTGCAGGCAGAAGAGAGATCCAGTCCCAGCTCCACCACTTACTAACAGCATAATCTAACAAAGCTGCTCACTCTCTCCAGACCTCTTTTCTAACCTACACAATGAAAACAATGACATATCTGCCATGCCCACCTGCTAGGGGGTTATTAGGGCTTACTCAGATAACACATGGGAAAGAACTCCAGAAACTATACAGACCACGTATACTGGCCACTATTTAGATGGCACCAACATTTGTGGTTAGTTTGAAAGTAACATCCTAACAAAAAGCCAGGAGATTTTTACTTCAAAATTTTCTCATGTAAAACCAGTAGCAATACTCATATTTCCTCTCAGCTTTTATTGCTTGTTTGTGTTGGGAGAGACAGTCCTCCATGGCTCTCTTGTACTCCTAGGGGCCTTGTCAGGTACGCCAAGAATGCAAGGTCCTGACCCTCTTTACCAGGCCATTTCTCAGGGTTATGTTTGCAGCAAACAACCTCGAGGGAAGAGTTAGTGTCTCCCTCTGGGACAGAGAGCACTCTTGCTTATTGCTTGCTATTAAACACTGAATTCCCCAAACTCAATAATCTTCAGCTGCAATGCAACCCGTCGATGTGCAAGCATTCATGCAGACCCACAGCATCGCCTGGGACTCTGGGGATAAGCAGCACTGATGCCAACATGCTGATGTTTGCCCTGCTTGCTGTACCACAGGAAATAAAGCCCTTGATCTCTGACCCAGCACCTTGTCTTCTACCAGCATCCATAAAACAATGACAGATTAACTTATCAGCTTGCAAGTGGGCTAAAATAAAAGCTCAGACCCTGATAGTTTGGGGGACAAGCATAGGATGGTGAGAGCTAGAGCTTATCAAACGAGGGCACCTATGGGCAGACAATGAGGTATTAGAGTCCCCCACTGTCCAACGTATTAAAGAAGTTGAATGGAGACAGGGTGCATTGAAACCAGCCAGAATACTGCCTTGGTTACTGCTATCTGTCCTCTGGGCCAATAAGGAAGAGGTATGAGCATGACAATGGGGAGGCGAGCTCAGCAAGCCCAGCCAAAAAGCAGTATGGATGTGCTGATGAATCAACAAGTCTCCAAAGTTTAAACAAATGGCAGAGAAACAAGGATCCAATGTACTCAGTACTATTATGAAACCAATATATAATCAGGACTTCGAGTAAAAGGAAAACCCTGAAAGATCCTTGGGTGAGCGGCATGCTCAAGCCAAAAGTGCATGTGCTTTGCTTACTGGCTCAGAACCACTCTCTCCTCTGTGCCCCTTGATCCCGCATCCTCTACCACAACGTCAGCTGCTTTAAAGAAAAAGAAGCGCCTGTAGCTCAGAGACAAGGGCGCCAGCCACCACACCAGAGTTGGCGGGTTCGAATCCAGCCTGGGTCTGCCAAACAACAATGACAACTACAACCAAAAACTAGCTGGGCACTGTGGCAAGGCGCCTGTAGTCCCAGATACTTGGGAGGCTGAGGCAAGAGAATCGCTTAAGACCAAGAGTTTGAGGTTGCCGTGAGCTGTGATGCCACTGCACTCTACCCAGGGTGACAGCTTGAGACTCTGTCTCAAAAAAAAAAAAAAAAAAACACAAAAGAATAAGATGATTAAAGGTGGGGCCAAAGTCTCTGTCTGTGTCCCCAAAAGGGACTGAGGCCACACTCACTCACCCTAGCATGCTGGGGAACACCAAGGGAGAGATGGACTTAAACTCAGGGCTCTGCAGGATACAGGGGCCACATCACCCCACCCAGCCCCACAGGGGAGGATTTGCTAGGCACAGAGGTCACCAATGCACTAAGGACAGCAGGAAGAGCTGCAGCAGTGTGTACAGGGACTAAAAGAAAGGGGGGTCCAAGCCCCAAGGCTCACCAGACCCAGGCAACAACAATGGGGAGAAAGTGGTACCAAGCCCAGTGACCAACTAAAGGATGAAATAAGCTTCTCCCACCTCTGCGTGCAGCACTTCCCTCACTCTCCACTGGGAAAGGGCATAATCAACCTTTGGGTGGCTGTTACTATGGCCCTGATGTGAACCTATTAGACTCATTAGTTCAAGAGGAAAGTTTCCAAATTCAGCTAACAGGGTCAGAGTCATGTTCCCAGTGGGAAGGGAACATAAAGTGACCTTGCAAGTAGGGCTCTTCGGGCCACTTCCATGTGGCTTCCACTGCAGAACGCATAGCTATATTGATCCCATAGGCATCAAAGAGGATTATTCCGTTCATGAACTGTTGCATGTAGAGGGGTGATCCTGTTTCTTCCTGAAGGTCCAAGAGAAATAATACAAATCCGTAGAAGAGAAAGGGAAATCACAACTTAAAAAACTTACTGGCTAGACAACTCCAACAAAAAAATAGCCAGTCTTTGTGGCGAGCACCTGTAGTCCCACTTACTTGGGAGGCTGAGGCAAAAGAATCACTTGAGCCCAGTAGTTTGAGGCTGCTGTGAGCTATGACACCCCAGCACTCTACCAAGGGCAACATAGTGAGACTCTTGTCTCAAAAAAAAAAACAAATTTCGGGCTGGAGTGCTAAGAGGCCATTCACCAGGATAACAGCACCACCTCCTGGCCATAGGTACCAAGTACATCCTTTTCAAAAGGTCAGGGTGAATAAGGACTACGCAACTCACGTTGAAACTGACTGCCTCAACCATGAAGGCCTTAGGACTCTCTGGCCTAATAGTCCTACTTTGGAGTGAGCTTTGGAATCTACTGCCAATGGGGGAAGGGCTCAACAAGACTCACTGGTCTAATGGAAATCATATATTCAAGAATATAGCCGGCCTAGCCCTAAAGGCATCTCCGTTTTATATGAAGAACTGGTAGATCCCCCTTTGGGAGAAACTATCTTCCACTCCACTACCTGGAGAAGAAACATAAGCACTGACTTGGGATGGGATAGAGGAGGGGGAACTTGATTCAGAAGGATTTCTCTAAATGTCTATGCCTGGTCACTGTTGGTTAAGCCACATTAAATGCTAATGATGTTCAAAGGATGGCAGCAGCCAGCCAGCCCCTGACAGCTCTAGATGGCTGACTGCAGTAAAGGTTGAAGCATCTGGTATGGCTTTGGAAGACTAAGTACTGAGCAATTACAGATACTCTTCTGGAGCTGAGAACTGCAGAAACAAATCACTACTGCCTATCGATGAGACAGTCTAGATCACTCACATAGATGTCCACAGTAAGGGCTGGTACTCTGATGACCCTGGTTAGAATCAGGCTGCTGATCAAGGCCACACCATCCAGATAGCTGCCATAGCCACCTTGGTTCATCCACCCACCAGGTGTGGAAACACGTCTACCATTATGAACTGAGCACAAACGACATGTTTGTGAAGCAGAAGCTACCACTGCGTTCCAGAATTCTGACTCCTGCCAAAAGTTGGCCTGCTTATCTTACAGTAAAGGAAACCACTAGGCAGTGGCCCTGCTTATGCCTAGGAAATTATTACATTAGGAATTTGTTGCCTTCTTGGGGATATCTTTGGTATTTTGCTACTGCTGAACTTTTTCAGGTTTCAATGTTGATGATGCTATTCCAGTCCAATCATTTGACTCTACATATACCACTGTGGCCCCTGAAACTAAACTCTTCATGTTTTTAGTGTTCCGAACCATCTACAATCTAACAACAGTACATCTTTTTTTTTTACAATGGCTACCCAACCATGGGCCAACAGTCAAAGTTTTCAGAGGAACATTCCACACTCCCTACTATATATAGGCAGCTGATATTGTCAAACACCGAATAGTCCCCTCAAAAAAAGTCAACTCAAAAAGATTTCTGACTCGACTTCCCTCACCTCCTCCTGGTCTATACACTTTAGTAAAACAGTTCGGTCACCTAATGCAGTCATCCTCAGAGAGGGCTCTTTTCTTGGCCACCAAAGAAAAAGGTGTGGAGGGTTATATAAACCTATTTTGAACATTTGAGATTTTTCCCTGACCATTTCTGAACATGATTTGTCTTTCTTTTCCCCATCAAAAACAAACAAGACCAAAAAAAGGCGGCGCCTGTGGCTCAGTGAGTAGGGCACTGGCCCCATATACGGAGGGTAGCAGGTTCAAACCCGGCCCCAGCCAAACTGCAACAAAAAAATAGCCAGGCATTGTGGTGGTGCCTGTAGTCCCAGCTACTCAGGAGGTTGAGGCAAGAGAATCCCCTAAGCCCAAGAGCTGGAGGTTGCTGTGAGCTGTAACGCCATAGCACCTTACCAAGGGCGACAAAGTGAAACTCCGTCTCAAAAAAAAAAAAAAAAAAGATCAGCTGGGAGTGGAGTGGTGGTGTCTACAGAATTTAAACTTCATTTTAGTTTAGTTGCTTGGATTGTCTTATTGGAGTCACATGGTCCTAAAGCATAAAGATAACGATCACTTGGTTGAGTACACTGCTTTTCTGTCCCCCAACAGTGGTTTACATGTGTCAAGGTAGGAGATATCATGGGCCTCTGTCAATTTTCTAACAATGTCCTTGGCAAAAAGGTCTAAATATTGATAGGAGGTAATTGGAGAAAGGATGAAGTTGTAGGTACTAATTATATGGCAGTAGAAAGAAAGAAACAATGGACCAATAGTCAAGATTTTCTTTTTTTTATTATTATTAAATCATAGCGGTGTACATTAATGTGATCATGGGGTACCATACACTGGTTTTATAGACCATCTGACATATTTTCATTACACTGGTTAACATAGCCTTCCTGGCATTTTCTTAGTTATTGTGTTAAGACATTTATATTCTACATTTACTAAGTTTCGCATTTACCCTTGTAAGATGCACCGCAGGTGTAATCCCACCAATCACCCTCCCTCTGCCCATCCTCTCCCCTCCCTCTCCCTCTTCCCTGTATTCTTAGGTTATAACTGGGTTATAGCTTTCATACAAAAGCCATAAATTAGTTTCATAGTAGGGCTGAGTACATTGGATACTTTTTCCTCCATTCTTGAGATACTTTACTAAGAAGAGTATGTTCCAGCTCCATCCATGTAAACATGAAAGAGGCATAGTCAAGGTTTTTCATGGAACACCTTAGACATAAAGAAAAGGGAAACAGTGTCCCTCAGACTAGCACCAAAGACTGGCAAAACACTCATGGGTTCACATAAGTTATGTGGCAACTGATGTAGCATTCTGACCTGTAGCTGTGTTTGTCATCCCACTATGAAAACAAAAACTCCTGTGGACATGGCCAGTCTTGAACTATTTCCATATGTCTGATGATAACAACATCAAGTGCCAAACATGGACCTGATACAAATTATATGCTTCTCCTGACATCCTAGAAGCTCTTGGGTTATGCTTTGTATGGTGATTGAGTGATTGAGGCTGCAACTATTCATGGACAATGCCCATGTGACTGTGATGGTAATCTAAATCAAACTTGATGGTGATCCAAATAAAATTTAACAAAAAATCCTGGAGTGACTTGAGCTCTTTTAGGTAATATGCTAGTATATAAAGAAGAATGGGCCAGGAAATGTCTTTCCACTGGGTATAAGAGTTGCTTTATTTTTTCCGCATAGGGATGTGTGTGTAAATTATTGGCAATGGCACCAAAGATGAGAGGCAAATCTAACCTGTGCATAGGTTATTAACAGATTGCCTTAGACTGCATCCCAGCTATCTGAAATGAGCTTCCTTGGTCCCTCCAGGACTTATTTACAGATGGCTGAATCCAGGACCCCAGAGAGCATGGCTGAGGTAAATACTGCAGCCTGCTGCTTAGAGTCCCACTGATAAAAGTCTTAATTAAATGCTGCATGAGACAAGTCGAACATATTTGGTCCCTACCTCTGTCAGCCCAGGTAATCAGATTAGCCAAAGGAGTTGCATGTAAAAATCTGCTGGAAGCCAAGACAGTGTAGGATGGTGGGGTAAGACAGAGTGTTGGATGTCTCATACATCTACACATCTTTCTGGGAATGCAAAGAATGCAAGGCCCTGACTGTATTTCACCTAGACCATTTTTCAGGATTGTTTCTCAAGCAACCTTGAGAGATGAGGTGACATACTCCCTCCAGGAGAGAGAATAGGTATGTTTACTGTATGCTATAAACCGTAGATTCCCCAAGCTTCTTATTCCTTTGCTTCGATGCAACCCACCATGTGTGCAGTTGTCCATTTGCGCCCTCAGCATCACCCTGTGGGACCTGGAGGCAAGGGAAACTGCCTCCAATAAGCTGCTATTCATCCTGCTTCCTGTAATCAAGTCTTTTGTCTCTAACCCAGGGGTCTCCTATCTTCTGCCAGTAGTCAAAACACAGTAACAGGCTAATTGCTTAAATTCCAAGTAGTGCAACCCTGACAGTTTGTTTTCTTGCTTGTTTTATAACATCCTCTACACTAACTTTCTTCTCAGTGTTACTGAGAAAACCTGATTATCACTTGTTGGCCAGATAAACCAGCAACTTTCAAATTGTATAAAACTTTTCCTCCTTCCAACCAGAAACCAAATTAATACTTTTAATGCTCCGCTAATAAACTTTGATTATGCCTCAACCTAGCTTCTGAGCAGTACAAAATAAAGCTTTTTAAAAAATAAATCTCTTCTCCAGAGGACAACCTTCGATCTGCTTCCTGGAACTCCGTCACCATTCCTGGACACCCAAACTATCTCTGCTCTAAAGGATGAAGGCACCCAGTTAGGAACATTCCCCTCTGCTGATGCCTTCAAACCACCGTGCAGAACAGGAACTCAGGCCTTGGTAAATTCTGTACCAGGAATTTCCCAATTCTTTGTGACATTCAAAGCACCTTTAAAAAACCACAATTTGGGGTGGCGCCTGTGGCTCAAAGGAGTAGGGCGCCGCCCCCATATGCAGGAGGTGGCGGGCTCAAACCCAGCCCTGGCCAGAAACTGCCCCTTCCCAAAAAAAAAAACACAATTCGACAGCCAGGTGAGGCACTCCAGTATAACCTGGAAGAAATGAGCATTGCTTCCTCAGATCCTAAGAGCTCCACTATCCCAACCAGAACACAAGGACTCTTCTTACAGCGCCCACACTTCGCGAGAGGGCAACCACTCGAAACCTCAATTTCTCCTCCGCCTAGGCCCCCGCCCCACCTCCAGTGAACCCCCGCCCCTTCGTGCCCTCGGGCCAATCAGAGGGCGGCGTTCTTCCCTCCCGGTTGCCATGGTGCCCGCGGATTCCCTGTCACTCACCAGATGTGCCGCGGCTCTTCCAGACGGTGGAAGCGGGTGGCAAAGGACAGTAGCGTCACCAGGGCCAGTAGGGCCCACCAGCCGGCCGCCTCGAGGCGCTGCGAGCCCAGAGCAGACCGTTTGGGGCTTGGCGCTGCAGCCTCAGCGGCCACGTCCCGCCTCGCGGGCCTAGCCGCCGGGGGTCCACAGCGGCCCCTGCGGGCACGCAGCTCGGACCCTGCCAAGCCTCCGCCAGTGGCTGGCGGCATCCTCCCCCTCCTCAAGATCACCCTCCGGCCCGGAGGCACACTAGGTCTTGTCAGCCGTCCCGCCAAGAAGTCACGAAATGGCGGCTCGGAGTGCTCTGGAAAAAGTAGTTCCCTGCGCCGGCAACGGAGCGCAGAGCCCCGGGCGCCGGGCGGGGCGGACAGCGTGGCGGCCGCCCGGGCCGCTAGGAGGCGGCCGGTGGCGCAGAGCATGTCGGGACCGGCAAGGCAGGGAGGCCCGGAGGCCAGACGGGAGCGGGATGGACTCAGAGGACTGCAACTCCCAGCAGCGCCGGGAGGCGGGGCGTGGCAGGAGGGCTGGGCCGGACGGAAGCGACGGGAAAGATCATTCTAGTCCAGTCGCCCTATCCGGACGGCAGTTAAGGGTCTGACTCATCGGGGTGTCGCTGGGTCTTACTCGTGGACGAGTCTCAGGCGCAAAGTGCGAGATGCAAGCGGGGAAGGTCTGTGCCACGCATCCGGGAGAGGGACGCTAGTTAGGAACACGAAGAAGGCCTGGGGGGGCGGGGTCAAAGGTGAGCCCCTCCGCCGGCCCGCAGCTGACGACTCCCAGCGTGCAATGCGCCGGCCAAGCGCGCTCTGCGTCTGCGCGCTGTTTGTAGGTGCAGGGGGTCTTCGGGAATTGGAGGAGAGTAGGTCCCTGGTGAAGTGTGTTGGGCAAGGCGGCTCCCTGTTACCACTGCACAACTTCCAAACGTCAATCCTCGCCTCCCAGATCCGCACAGCCGTACGTGCTGCTCTTTCGTCCGATGCGTGTTTGCATTTTGAGAGAGCTCGAGGGGCGAGGAGAGTAATCGCAGTCCCTGGCTGTAACAAGCACTTCCCGGGGTCCGTCCCAGAGCCATCGTGTTAATTCTGATGGAACGGCCCGAGAATCTGTGCTTTTGTTAAGCTACCCAGATGAGTCTTACGCGCACTTTGAAATTTGAGAACCGCTGTCGTAACACGAAGGAAAGCTATGCGTTAGGTGAGAGATAGCGTCACCTTAATAATGTATAGCCCTCCAACTTCCAGATGAGATTTTAGGAGTCTTTTTCTAAACTCACATGTAAGAGATGTTTAAAACCTGAGCTCAGGAGTTGGAGATCAGTCTGAGTAAGAGCAGATCCGGTCTCTAAAAATAGCCGGGCATTGTGGCGGGCGCCTGTAGTCCCAGCCATTTGGGAGGCTGAGACAAAGAAGATTGCTTGTGCCCAAGAGTTCGAGGTTGCAGTGAGCTATGACAGCACGGCACTCTACCAAGGGGGACAAAGTAAGACTCTCAAAAATAAATCCTGACGCGGTAGCTCACTCCTGTAATCCTCGCACTTTGAGAGGTCGAGGAAAGGAGGATCACTTGAGCTCAGGAGATTGATACCAGCGGAGGAAAGAGACCCCATCTCTTCTAAAAATGGGAAGAATTAGCCAGGCTACTTAGGAGGCTGAGTCTGGAGGATCACTTGAGCCCAGAAGTTTGAGGTTGCAATGAGCTATGATGAGGCCACTGCACTCTGGAAGGAGGGGGTGGCGCGACAGAGCTAGACTCTGTCTCAAAAAATAATAATAAAATTAAAAAATAATGTAAGCGTTAGTAAACAGTATATAGTTGAATTGGAAACACGATTCTTTCCAAGAGTGGTGATAAGATAGATACTTGGGCTTAAAATTTAGTTCTGTAAGTGCAAAAAGGACCAAAGAACTGTTTATGTAGTTATCACTGGTAAGAGAACCAACAAAAATTGCCGGCTCCGTTCGGCTCCAGCCACATACACGAGGGTGGCAGGTTCCAACCCAGCCTGAGCCAGCTAAACAACTGCAACAAAAAAATAACTGGGCGTTGTGGTTGGCGTCTGTAGTCCCAGCTACTTGGGTGGCTGAGGCAAGAGAATCACTTAATCCCAAGAGTCCGAGGTTCCTGTGAGCTGTGACGCCACGGCACTCTAGTGAGGGTGACATAAGTGAGACTCTGTCTCAAAAAAAAAAAAAAAAAAGAAATTGCCTAACAGTTCAGGTTTCCTACTTAAGGGGCATAATGGAGAACAGTGACATTCACCATGCCTCTGATCACCCTCAGTACAGGTCAAGGGTGTAGCATTTAGTCATTAGGTAAGGCATTTCTTAAGGATTCTAAGCTAATGTCTGTCACTTTCTAGTGGTCTGTCCCTCACCAGCAGTTTCTTTCTCTTGACCTCAGGGGTCCCACCAGCTAAGCTAGGTAAGGAAAGGGATGTGTCTCCAAATAAAGAAGATCCAGTTGTGGCCACCCAACTGTTCCTCTTACAAAGGACACTTGCCACCTATTGCCTGATATCTGTGCCAGAAACATCTTTACTGTCCCCATAAAAGGTACCTTGAGGACAGATTGGGATTCCTGGGCTTGGAAACCACCTTAGGAGGGCCTGTGTTTCCATTTGTGCCCTTGCCCACCTAGAAGACTAAATTATTAGTGCAGGGATAGTGAGAGCAAGATCAGATAGCAACTTGGTGTGCAGTGCAGGGGCAGGGGTGGGGGGGACAGGGGGTGGTGACAGAGGGAAGAGGGGGTCTCAGAAGAGTAATAGGAGTGATCTGAGAAACTCCATCAAGTCCTCCCTCAAGGATGTTACATATGTTGGGAAGATTCATGAGTGCTGATCACTGGCAACTCTTTCCCTGGGTCTTGCTTTGAAATACTGATTACCCAAGAAGTACCAGAGAAATTACCTTTGAGTCTCTTAAATTTTCGAGGTCACACACTCAGCTGCCTCCACGGGCTTGAAGGTTAAAAAATTGAGAAAAGTGGGCCAGGCATGGGCAGTGGCAGACCCAAGAGGGCATATGTAACTGGCAGGGGCCATTAATCTGCTCCAGTCAATTGCTGCTACTCAGGAACCCAAATCCACTGTCTCCACATATTTTAAAGAAAAAACAAGTCAGGTGTGCTGTGTGTACCTACAGTCCCACCTACTTAGGAGGCTGAGATAGGAGGATCAGTTTAGCCCAGCAGTTTCAGGCTACAGTGAGCTATGATGATGCTGCCACACTCTAGCTTGGGCAGGAGACCTCATCTCTTAGAAAAAAAAAAAAACAGACAACAGAATTTATATATGAAAGGTCCTGATTTATAAACATTGATAACTAGTTGAAACACTTAAACTTCTGTGTAGACTAAATAGGACACTTCTGAGGGCCAGATAGGATCCCTGTGAACTGCCAGCTTGCAACCTCACCTTTTTGGTGAATGGGTATATCTGTAGCTGTTTTTACATGGCCAGCTGAGAGTCTGGAGGACTGATAGTTGGAGGAGAGGTTGAAGGAGATGGGCACCAAAACTTAAAAAACTAGAGTGTTTTGTTCTGCCAATGCTGGAAGGAGCCTATGTCATCATAGAACTGGACATTAAAGCTGGCATACCTGCAACCAGCCACTCTGTCACACACACCACTGCCTAAAGCCAGGCCATACTGTCTGCCCAGAACACCAAACCTGGCTCCACCAGGAGCATAAGAAACTTCCCAGGAGTTGGAAAGAGATGCCCTTTCCACCCGGAATCAAAGTTCCCCTGACGCCTGTCCGGTCCAAATTCCCCATTGGCTCATGGGATCCAACCCCTCAGGCTTCCTTCCACTGCCCAGCAGCTTTGTGAGAGGGGACATTCCCTGAGGAGGCCAAGGGTAACAACAGAACCATGACTGAGTCTACCAAGGTAAGGAAGGCTCTCGCAGGCTACCCCTTTGGGGACCACTCAGCACAATTTGAAGCCAAGGGACTTCCCATGACTCCCAGGGGAAATCAGGCCTGAGTTGCTCAGACACAGGCCTACAGAGGAAGTTCTGGCCGAATGAGAGGAAGCAGTATGGGCTTGGAGCCCCCCTTGCCTTAGGGCTGATTCCTCCTCACCAGCGGGTGCACCTGAGGCTGAGAACTCACCAAACACGGATTAACGTGCCCCTTTGTCCTCTCTCTCCTTAGCCTATCCTCTATTCCTATTTCCGGAGCTCCTGCTCATGGAGAGTGCGAATTGGTAAGAGCTGTACCTCCACCCACCTGGGTGCCTGGGTGGGGTGGGATGGAGTGGGGAAGCCCTGGGTGCGGAGCCCAGGGATGGAAAGGGTGCTACGTCAGGTAAGACTTTCCCCCAGCAGCCAGCATCCCCTCTCTCCTGGAGCCTCCATCCCTGAATGGCACCTCTTGGAAGGGGTAAAGGGGTTGTTTTTCCTCTTGGGACTGCCTCTTCTCCCAACACTGCTGCTCTCCAGAGCCCTTGGCAATGATGCTTAAAGCAGGATCACAAAATCCAAAGGTCCCTGGTAACTGACAGGGAAACAGCTGGCCTCCTTCAGTTTTTATTTGATCTGGCAAATTAAACAGAACTGAACAGTGGTCAAACACAGGCTTGGGGGAAGTAGAAACTAGGGCCCTCTGGTTTAGTCTCTAGACCTTTCCCTCCCTCAGCTACAGCCCTTGGCAAAGGTCTTAGTTGTAGCCGCTCGCACTGAGAAAAAGCTCATGTTCCTCAACCCTAGGAGGGAGGGACTATTACTGTTCTCATTGTACAGATGAAAAGACTGAGGCACAAGAAAGTTAAATAACTTGCCCAAGATTGTTCAGCTACTAAAAGGCAGAGCTGGAATTTGAATCTCATAGTCTGGCTCCCGAATCCACGTTTTTAATTACTGCTTGTCAGATGAGGAAACTGAGGCTCAGAGGCCCATGAAAGTACTTGCCCAAGGCCACACAGCTAGCAACTGAATGGGATGAAATTCAAACTGGGGTAACCTGCCTCTAGCACCACCAGGCCCTAACTGCAGAGCCATCCTCCATGACTCTTCCCCTACCCTGCAGTCACTTGGTTCTTTTTTTTTGAGACTGAGTCACATATGTCACCCTGGGTAGAGTGCCATGGTTGCCACAGCAACCTCAAACTCCTGGGCTTAAGCGATTCTCTTGCCTCAGCCTCCAAGTAGCTGGGACTACAGGCACCCGCCACAATGCCCAGCTATTTTTTGTTACAGTTATCATTCTTGTTTAGCTGACCAGGGCCAGGTTGGAACCTACCACCCTTGGTGGATATGGCTGTCAAGTCATCACTTGGTTCTTTCTGAAGTCAGTAAGCCAGAGCCCTGGATGCCAGAAGAAACTTTCCTACAAGAAGGCACCCCTGTCCCTGGATCCCAGAGCCTCTGCTGTAGGACCTGCGTGCTGTGGCCTCTCCCACTCGGCCTCAACCACCTTTCAGAGTGGTTTTTCCAGAGTGGAGATGACAAGCTTGAAGGGGAGCCTGATGTCCTCCAGTCCCCCAGGCTCTCTTCACACTATCACACATCTCCTTCTACTCCCCTCACCCTTCTGCCCCTGCCCAAGACTGGCTGTCACCACATTTTAACTCCCAACATGCTGGCACACATAGGCAAGCACACATTCAGTGTTATGTGCTAGGGGTGACCTAACCTTTTTTCCCCTTAGCTTGCCAAGGGAGATTACCAAAGGGGATAGAGAGGAAATCTGGTCACTGAGGTCACAGAAAATGCTCCAAGACCACCAAAGAGCCTGATGCCCCTCTGGAATTTATAGTAAACAACCCTGAGAACAGAGAGAGTGGATTGGAAGGACCAATAAATAAACCACTACACCTGCACATGAGAGAAAAACACAAATTCAGGTGGGGGGAAGTGGGAGGAGGAAAGAGGAGAAGGAGGGAGGGAGGGGAATGGGTGTGGTCTCACTTAATGGGTACAAAGCAAGGGTGTTCAGCACATCGCCTGGGTGAAGGACTCAACTACAACTTGAACCTTACCTAACAAATGCAAACAATGTAACCTAATCATCTGTAGGTTAACATTAACCTCATATTGGCTTGCTGCCTGTAGCTCAGTGGCTAAGGTGCCAGCCACATACACCAGGGCTGGTTCCAACCCAGCCCAGGCCTGCCAAACAGCAATGACAAAAACTACAACAGCAACAAAAATAGCCAGGCGTTGTGCCAAGTGCCTGCAGTCCCAGCTACTTGGGAGGCAGAGGCAAGAAAATTGCTTAAGCCCAAGAGTTGGAGGTTGCTGTGAGCCCTGACAGTACAGCACTCTACGGAAGGTGACATAATGAGACCCAAAAAAAAAAAAAAATTCATATTAATCTGAAATTTTAAAAAAAGAAAGATTTTTCTCCCTCCCAAAAGGGATATACTCTGTGTGATCACCTGAGTGACCTTGGCCCTTAGATACCTATTGAGGGAATAATTGCACATCTCCAACAAAGACACTCTTCTCACCATTGTTTAAGACCCTAGAGGGCCCTGGAGGGGTGGGGGTGAACAGAACACACCCGTGCTGTCCTCTAGGAGCCCACAGTGTGCCAGGGCACACACCTTTAGAGCACCACCCGGAGGGCATGAGGTCCTGTTGGGGTTCCAGAGGGCAAGAGCTCCAAGAGTCAGAGGTGAGCGAGGCAGAGCACCACGTACCTGTGGTAGGGGGTCAGAGGATGTCAGAAAGCTGGAGAGAAGCTGGGTTCTGACTACATGGGGGTGTTGAGAAACCTCCCCATGTACAGGCTCATGTCCCCCTGGAGTGGAGCCAGAGGCTGTCCCCTGACTCTGCTGTCTGTGGTCTCTCCTAGCTCTGGCCTTGAAAGGCATCGACTACGAAACGATGCCCATCAACCTCGTAAAGGACGGGGGCCAACAAGTAAGGAGGCTGTCCCCAGGTCACAATGTGGGAATTGGAGGCCTTGGAGTTGTATCAGGTGGGGGTGGGGAGGTCTGCCCCTTAGAAGTGAAACTGTGTCCTGTGATGCCTCTGATTGGAGCTGGCTGCTGGCTCTCCCTTGCAGGACAAAGTGGGATACTCTGCCACAGTAGGAGCCTTGTGAAGGGTGTAGGTTCCCGGCTCTGTACCACAGCCTGGGTGTCCGGGGCCAGACCCCTCAAGGACAGATGGCAATTGGGTCCTTGCCCCATGCTGGACCCTCTGGCTGGCTGGCTCGGGTAGGTGCCCGGGTGGCCATGGTGGGAAATGCACATAGCTGGGCCACCATGGTGAATCCTGTAGCTCAGCAGCTGCTGGGGTTTGGGCCTCTGCGTGGATCCCCAGGGAAGGGTTCTACGCTAGCCAGCCCAGGCCCGGCCACCCAGCCCACTGGGGCCTTGTCTCTACAGTTCTCCAAGGAATTCCAGGCATTGAATCCCATGAAGCAGGTGCCAGCCCTGAAGATTGATGGGATTACCATCGGCCAGTCAGTGAGTGCAGAGCCTGGGGAGGCCTGTCCCCTGGGGAGGCCCCTGGGTAGACCATTGCCCTCAGTGAAGACACCTCATATCTCTTGCTGGCCCGTGGGCCGCTAGGGTACCTTGCACATAGGAGGGGCTCCATAAATACTTGTCGAGAGAGGCACAGGTTCAAGCACACGGGCACCCACATTCTGCCAGATAAGGTCCAGAAGGGCTCACACGAGTATGGGGAGTGTGCTGGCCCTGTCCTCCCAGATCCAGGAGTCCCGACCCTCTCTCCTGCCTCACTGCTCCCCTCTGGACAGCTGGCCATCATTGAGTATCTGGAAGAGACTCGTCCCACGCCACGACTTCTGCCTCAGGACCCAAAGAAGAGGGCCAGTGTGCGAATGATCTCTGACCTCATCGCTGGTGGCATCCAGCCCCTGCAGGTGTGGCACCTGTGAACATGCACCCCATACCCCTCACACACTCTTACCTGGACACTCAAACCACTGGTGGCAAGTGAGAGGCTGCAGTGGGAGTAGGATGACCGGGGGACAGAGAGGGACTCTCAGGGGCTTCAACCTAGACCACATGGCAGAAGGCAGGAGGGATCCCAGAAATCAGCCACCCAGTGGGTCTCCAGTTGCATTCTGAGGAGCCATAAGTTTCCAAGGACACATCTAGAGGTACTCGAGGTGGGGAGAGGGCCAGGGTGGCAGGGGGAGGGCCTGAGCAGTCTCTAACCTGAGACTGTATCTGTCATATACTGGGATTCTCATAGGACATTTTTTTTTTTTTTTTAAGTTTTCACCAGTAAAACAATTCAGTATAAGACAGTTCATCCATGCTAACTCCTGACTTTGAGAACAAGGAAATAGCCCCAAGAAGATGGAGTGACTTTACTGAGTCACACAGCTAAGTGGTAGCAGAGCAGGGACCAAGCCTGCACCTTGGGACCCATGCACCTGTGTCATTTTTTTTTTTATCAAAGGAGGTTGAAGCAGACAGACATCTCCATTTTATAGATGAGAAAACTGAAGTCTGGAAGTTAAAGGGCTCCAGGGGTGCAGAGATAGAACCAGAATTGAAATTGATGAGATCCTGTCCCATGCACTTCCCTCACCCTCCTCCCCTGGCTTACCTTACTTGTCTCCTCAGGAGGAACCAGGCAGGGGAGGAGCACTGGGTACAAGGTTAGGGCCACATAGTCATCAGGTTAGGGCCACATCCTGTGTTCCTACTCTTACACATCTCTGACAGAATCATGTGGGTTTCAGACTACCAGGGCATTGGGGCAGCTGGGAAGGTGGCTGCTGGGTAGGCTACCTCCTCCAGCCTCAGGGCCCTGATGGTAGGAAGGAGCTCAGAGTCCAGGTCAAGGGATAGGTGTACAGCCAGGGGCAGATGGAAGGAGCTTCCTGAATGGGCTTAGCCAAAGGGAAGCCTGGCTTCCAAAGCAATCACAGATCTCTCTTGGGCTACCCAGAATCTGTCTGTCCTGAAGCAAGTGGGACAGGAGAACCAGCTGACCTGGGCCCAGAACACCATCACTTCGGGCTTCAAGGGTGAGTTCATACTCCAGAAAGTGCCCCAAGGTGATGCCTCAGAGAAATAGCCCTCAGGTACCTCAACCTCCCAGGCTGCTTTGGCCTTGACAGTGGCATGGATGAGGGCAATGCTGGGGAGGCAGTGGACTGGCCCGGCATCCACACCTGGCCCCAAGCTCCAGCACTTTCAGGAACCTCAGTACCTGGGGCCCACAGCCCTGCAGAGCTGCCTGTCCCCCCTCTGCTTCACCACCCATCCCATGCCAGCCAGGAAGCCAAGGCCAGCACAGGCTTGTCCACTCTGGTGGGGGGTGTGGGGGCTGGACTTGAGAAGCCTGAGGGAATACCAGCTACTTTTCCTGAGACTTGGCGCCACATTCCCACCAGCACTGGCCTGTCACTCAGGCACCCATTTCATAGACATGGAGGCCAAGGCCTACTGAGGCCCATTTCTCCTTTCTGTGCCCAGTAACATTACTCACATGGCCTCCCCATAGCTCTGGAGCAGATCCTACAGAGCACGTCGGGCAAGTACTGTGTAGGAGACGAGGTAAGCTGTCCTGCCCACCCAGACCTGCCCACAGCATCCTCCTGCCTCATACCTCTGGCCATCACCTCTACCACTTACACTCCGCCATCTCTCTTCTTGGCCAGGCACAGTGGCTCATGCCTATAGTCTAGCACTCTTTTGTGTGTGTGTGTGTGTGTGTGTTTTTTTTGGTTTTTGGCCGGGGCTAGGTTTGAACCCGCCACCTCCGGCATATGGGACCGGCGCCCTACTACTACGCCATCTCTCATCACTGCCTGGCAGACAGGGTTTAGAGAAGGGGATTGTAGGGGGACCTCTGTGCCAAGCAGAACTGACTCCTAGAGAGCTGCTGAGCTCACCCCTATAAGACCATCTTAGGAGGGAGAGAGGTCCTCAGATAGAAGGCTGTGTCTCCAAGATGACCAGGGGAATCTAGGCATCAGTTGTGGAGCTAGAGGAAATGATTTTTCAGTTTCCTTCCAACTCTGAGATTCTAGAATCCCGTGCCCTTTACTCCGGCAGGCTAAGGCCCTGGACCACCTGTGGTTCCAGGGTTCCATTCCAGTTCTACCTGCCCCTAGGTGTCTCCTCTCTGTTGGGGGCCCTCACTCAGTGCCTGGTGATGGCAGTTCTTAATAAGCACAGTAACATCCACCAAGGCAATCAAACCTTCTCTGGCTACCCATAGAGCTGGTTGTCAGGGCAACGGGAGAGTGGCCAGGGAGAATCCTTTCATCTCTGGAGGACAGACCCAGGCAGGGCAAGGGCAGACGAGGGTGGGGGGGTGAGTGTAAGAGCCAAAGCAGAGGGGAACAACAGGGGCTGGCACTCCCTCAGCGAGTGAGTCTGGGGTGCTGACCCTGATGCAACACCCCCCCAACCCTCTTTCAGGTGTCCATGGCTGATCTGTGTTTAGTGCCTCAAGTGGCGAATGCTGAAAGGTAAGAGAGAGCCCCACCACCCTCCCCTCCCTGGCTCTGCCCACAGTCAGGGCCCCTCCTTCAGCTACTGACGCAGCATCTCATGCAGATTCTTCCCCAGCTGACCAGTGAGCCTACTATGACAGGCCACACCAGCCACTTTGGCCTGGAAGAAATGAGTGCAATGCCCTTACCATGCCCACTGCAGCTCAGGGTTATGTATATAGACAGCCCCTGCTTCTAAGAGGTGGCGGCTCACCTGGTGTACTCCTAGGAGCACCTGCCACTTGTCTCCAGAAGTGATGTGTCTGTACCTGGCAGTGAGCTCTGCCTCTGCTTTTCTCCATCAGCCCTCCAGCAGGGCACAGATGAGTACCTGTCTGCAGAAGGCCTCATGCTAGGAATTAGGGATATGGAAATGTGTGGCACATTCCCTGTCCTCAAGGAGCTCATGACATGGGGAGAAGGACACTCTGTATATGTAAATACCTAACAGTCATTGCTAGATAGGAATAGTAGGTCATAGAGATGCCAAATGATAGTTCACAAGACCCACTCATCCCAGAGAGCTACCTATGAATGCGCCCCGCACCCCCCCAGCAGAGCTGCTTTCCTTGTCCTCTGGACAGCCCCATGGACCTCGTCACACCCTGCCTGTCTGTTCCCTCATTGCCCATAGGAGACAGTCTTCCTGTGTCCCTGAAAACCTTGGCTTAGAGCAGCAGTTCTCGACCTGTGGGTCACAACTCCTCTGTAACAATGAAAATACATCGCAGCATTAGGAAGGCTGAGAAGCACTGGTTTAGAGGGTGTTTCTCTTCTACAGGTTCAAGGTGGATCTCACCCCCTACCCTACCATCAGCCGCATCAACAAGACGCTCCTGGCCTTGGAGGCCTTCCAAGTATCTCACCCCTGCCGGCAGCCAGATACACCTGCTGAACTGAGGGCCTAGCTCCTAAACCCTGCCCTGTTGGCACAGAGGCAGGAGAGGAACACAGAAGCAGAAGCTGGGTAGGCTGACAGGCTGAAAATGAACACGTCATGACTGGGGAGGCAGGACACTTGAAGTCTAGCCCCTGAATTTGAACTCTAGCCCTAGACTGCCTTCTTGCTGAACCTCATCTGCTTCAGTCCCCTCATCAAATGCATGTGGGATGGGAGTTGGGAGATGTCAGGAGCAGGGTAGGCAGAAACATTATCTGCTCTCTGTGTCATGAGGTGTCAGCAAGAGGAATGTGGATTAAAGTGCCTGGCAACTATACCATAGCCCTCTTATGCCTGACTCCAAAGAACATCCAGACTGAAATTTTGTCATTAAATTGAAACCCAGCCCTCCACCTTGTTTAAGACTGAGCTGGGTTCTGCAAGATGAACACTGTCCCTACCTGGAACCCCCTTGTGCCTAGACTAGTAGAGGAAGTCAGCTACCTTGCCTACCCTGTCACAGGCCTGGCCCCTGAGACGTAAGGGCAAGGAAAAGAAATTAGCCCAAAAGCCTGTCTGGAGAGAATCAGACAAGGTCTGGAGAGAGGACAGAAATAAGAAGCAGGAAGGAAAGCATCCAGTAGCCAGCTGAGCTCCCAGGGCCAGGAATGGGCCTGACGTAAAGTATTCTACTCCAGCACTGAGAACCACGCTGGCCCTCAGCTCAGTCCCCACCTACAGAGGCAGGACTAGGTACTCGTGAAATCCGGTCATGAATGGTCCTGGGAGTGAGAGGCAGGGTCCCCCCTGGCACTGTGAATAGCTGCTGACCAGGCCAGCTCAGGAGACCAACCAGGCAGCAGTTTATCAGGAACTACCCTGGAGGGAGCTGGTTCCCATGCTTGGCAGTGTTCATGTAGAACCAGGGCCAACCTGTGGCAGAGATGTTGTAAGGAGATTGGGGTGGCACCTGGGGTGAAACAAGATGTCCTTTTATGACCCCCCACATGAGATTTCATTCACCTGCATGGCTGAGGTAGACAGGGAATTAAGGTCTGTGTGTCCGATCAAATGGAAGCCACTTGTCTCAGCCACAAATCTTTTTACCCTAGCCCCAGTCCCAGGGCACTGAGTTCGCCCCTCTCATCCTAAACTCCTTTGTGGCTTCCTTTTCTCTCT
Organism: Nycticebus coucang; assembly: GCF_027406575.1. Taxonomy (NCBI): domain Eukaryota; kingdom Metazoa; phylum Chordata; class Mammalia; order Primates; family Lorisidae; genus Nycticebus; species Nycticebus coucang. Next base: position 108,108,901 of record NC_069788.1, on the reverse strand, counting down.
TAGTGGACCTGGATTCCAAGCTCTAGACTGACCAAACCACTCTTTTTCTTGAGGCAGCTTTGTCCTGACAAAGCCAAAGAGAATTCAAGCAAAGGAGGTGGGTGAGACACAGCAGTGATGAGGGAGACCTACTGGTACCTCCTGTCTGCCCTGCTGCCATCTGAACCCTTCTCAAATTACTCCAGACTCGCCCAGCTGGATAAGGCTCACCTGGGCTCTCCACAAGAAACCTTTACTAGAAATAAGAGACTAATCTCCTCAGCCAGGAAATCAGAAACCATCACCTCCTGATTTGAACACATGAAACTGAATGAAGGTGATTAAAACTCTTGCAGTGGCGGTGCCCGTAGCTCAGTGGGTAGGGCACTGGCCATATACACCGAAGCTGGCGGGTTTGAATCAAGCCTGGGTTTGAATCAAGCTAAGCAACAATGACAAATGCAAAAAAGAAATTTTTGTATTGTAGTCCCAGCTATTTGGGAGGCTGAGGCAAGAGAATCACTTAAGCCCAAGAATTTGAGGTTGCTGTGAGCTGTGACACCACAGCACTCTACTGAGGGTGACATAATGAGACCCTGTCTCAAAAAAAAGAAAAAACTCTTGCAGGTTTTAGAGACAGATGAGCCCAGGGAAAGGGAGCGTGGGCCCACACTTCTGTTGTGTTGCTACAGCTCCATGGCAGGGACCATCCATGGACCTGGAGAGGTGGGGTCAGAGAAAGGCACCAGCAGGCCCTGGGCTAAGCTTGGACAGGATTCTCTGCTTCTCACCCACAGGTACCCTTGGGAACTAATCTAAAAGGATTTTCTTGGAAGAGAGAGAATTATATAGAATCCATATCTAGGAAACAGACAAACCTGAGACCTCTCCCCTGACCCGAATGATTTCTAGAGAGATCTGGGTATAATGAGGGGACAGACTATGACTTTTCCTAAAGAAACTGCCTAGCTAGGGTGGAAAATCTGCAGCCTCAAGGTCACATGTGGCCTTCCAAACCCCCAGTACAGCCCCTTGACTGAATCCAAATTTTACAGAAAATACTTTTAATGAAGAGATTTGTTCTGTGAATTTTGGATTCAGTCAAAAGACCACACTCAAGGATCCAGAAGGCCACATGTGACCCCAAGGCCACAGGTTTCCCACCCCTGGGTGGCTCTTCTACTCCAGCTAGTAATGGACTTCCCCTCCCTCTGTTCAATCCACTAACATGCAGGTGACTGCCATGGAGGTGTGATTGGGGATATGAAAGACCTGTCCACTGCTCTGACGGAGTTTATGTCCTTTCACTTACTCCTGAGAATGTAATTGACCAGCTCCAACTCTGCTACTCAACCTTGTGTATCTGTTGCCTGTCCGCCTGTTTCAAGATGACTTCTAGGAGTTGACATATTTATTTCTTTTTTCTTTTTTTTGGAAACAGAGTCTTACTCTGTCACCTTGGGTAGAATGCTGTGACATGATTGTAGCTCACAGCAACCACAAACTCCTGGACACAGGTGATCTTGCCTCAGCCTCTCGAGTAGCTGGGCTACAGGCACCTGCGACCACACCTAGCTAGTTTTTCTAATTTTAGTAGAGATGGAGTTCTTACTCTTTCTCAGGCTGGTCTCAAACTCCTGAGCTCAAAAGATTCTCTCACCTTGGCTTCCCAGAGTGCTAGGAATTACAGGCATGAGCCACCATGCCAAGCAAGTTAACATATTTCAACTCAGTAACATCTCCCTCTTAGAGTACACAGCATAAAAATACTAATCTAATTAATTGGGGCTCTATCAGCCTTCATGAAACTGGCGGCAAAAAAAGAGGTGATACACCTTTTATTTAACAAAGATAAAAAACCATCCCTTATCTAATGCAAAAAACTCATGTACATATTTTCCTGTAGTTATGATCCTATAGTTTTGATGTGAAAAATCAGTCCTGGGTGCATAGGGAGGGCAGGGAACAGACTCCCTTTGTACTCAGCATGGACGCACCAGTGATGCTTGGAGTCTGAGATATTTCTCTGAGGCCCCTGTATTAGAGCTTTCCAGAGAAACAGAATACTGGAGGTGGAAGGGATTGAGTTATTACATGGATTTGGCTTATATGATTAAGAGGCTGAGAAGTCCCATAGTCTGCATATATTGCAGTCTGCTGTCTGCAAACTGAAGCCCCAGAAAAGCTGGTGGTATAATTCAGTTAAGTCCAAAGGCCTGAAAACCAAGGAAGCCAATGGTAGAAATTCTGATCCAAGGGCTAGAGAAGATGAGATGAAGTGGCCACACTCAAGCAGAAAGGCAGGAAAACAGGGGCAGATCTTTCCCTCTTCCACTTCTTGTTCTATCTAGGCACTTAACGGACTGGATGGTGCCCACCTGCATTAAGGCAGACAATTTACCAAGACTATAGAGGACTAAACATCATACTTACTGCAAGAGCCACCAATATCGCATGATTATTTATGTTGTCGCGACATAAGACCTCCTACCTCCTATTCAAATGTTGATCTCATCAGAAACACTCTCACAGACTCACCAGAACAATGTTGAATCTAGGTGCCTCATGACCCAGTCATATGGACACATGAAATTAACCATCATACCCCTCCTTCTTCATCTTGCTTTTCCCCAAACCTGTTTTTCCCCAGATCTATCCTTCTCCACAAAAACAGAAATGTGTCCAAGGTTAAGAAACTTACTCAGGGCTCCTTTGAGGTGACTCTCCTGGAAAGTACTGGGCTTTTGCAGGGGTCCCACCATCAATTACGTGCACCATCCAGAGAAAGTGACTAAATCTTTCTGGCTCTCAACTACATTGGCTTTAGGAGGATGACAATCCATTCTTATCTCATGATGCCTTTGCAAATAAGATTTTTGTATTTTAAAAGCTAGAACCTACGACATGAGAGCTCTCTGCATGGTCCATAGCATGATCTTCATGACATTCAGGGAAGGGTCCAAGAGGGTAGCCAGCCACAGTTGTACAGGAAGGACATTTCAATTTAACCATAATACAAACTGGTTCCAAGTCCAGGGCTGGGAACCATTCTTGCCTCCCTCTTCACCCAGAACCAAGGGGAGAGCCTCAATTCTCGAAGGCCTACAACAGCTTTTCTGGAATCTCTTCTGAGCTTTGGAGACTGGGGCTGTGAAGGAGGCAAGGAAGCAAGGGAAATAGAATTGGGAGGGCTGCAGAAAGGCAGACCCAGAGAAGCCACCACTCAGGATTAACCAAGAGATAGAAAAGGAGGGGGCTTAAGGCAGGCAGTGGTAAGAGAGGCCCTGGCCTCACTGATGGCCACAGCTCATGAGAGAGGAGGGGCAGTCTCTCCGGTCTCTAGGTCTGCAGTTTTGAGTCAGAGTGAGGTTGTCTTATGTTTCCAGTCCTGGGCCTCCATAGAGTCCAGGTCATCAACATGGTCAGCCGCCCTGCTGTTCAGGAATGTAGAGACCTGAGATTTTCCCAGTTTCAGCCCTACCCTACAAAGCACCCTCTTACAGGAACCTGTGGCTGGTTAAATGAGAGTGAAGAGAACCCCTTCTTATTATCAGGGAACCTAGCTGTGGGCCAGGGAGTAAGATGGTTTAGCACTTCTAAAATATCTTCCCAGCATGAGAGCTGAATTCCCTCAAGCCCCTCAAGGGTTGGCTCCTGACCTACCTCCATTATTCCAGGACCATGAAGTTTGACCAGGCTTACTCCATGAAACCATGTTAAATTGAAATGTCCTTCCTATACCACTGTGGCTGGCTACCCTCTTCTACCCTTCCTTGAATGTCTGTATCCTATCCTATAACTCCTCTTTTGGGAGACCCAGATCTTAAAGGAGCAAATACTCCCTACGTATGCAGACTTTTCTCTAGAGGTCAGACCAAATGGCTTCAAGGCTTAGTGATATTTAGACTTCTATAAAGTTTTGAAAACTACCTTCTCTGCAAGTTCCTCAAATCTGCAAATACATTCTTATTTTCAGAGGTCAGATGTATGTTCCAATTCAAGAAAGTCATGTGCTGCTCTAACAAAATACCTGGGACTGGATAGTTTATAAAGAACAAATATTTTCTTATAGTCTGAAGGGTGGGAAGTTCAAGATCGAGGCAGCAGCTGGTTCAGTTGCTGGTGAGGGCCCAGTCTGTTTCCAAGATGGTCCTTGCTATGTCCTCATGTGACAAAAGGAGTAGAAGAGCAAAAAAGGGCGTATCTAAATTTCCTGTAGTCCTTTTGTAAGGCACTAATCTATTAATGAGGGCAAGGCACTCATGGTCTCATCACCTTGACCCAGCTCTTAATTCCTAATATTTTGCTATGAATTTAAAAGCCGATGAAAGAGCTATTATCTTCTTAATTTTTTTTTTTTAAGAGACAGAGTCTTACTTTGTCACCCTCCATAGAGTGCCGTGGCATCACAGCTCACAGCAACCTCCAGCTCTTGGGCTTAGGTGATTCTCTTGCCTCAGCTTCCTGAGTAGCTGGGACCACAGGCACCTGCCACAACGCCCGGCTATTTTTTTGTTGCAGTTTGGCTGGGGCTGGGTTTGAACCCGCCACCCTCGGTATATGGGGCCGGCGCCCTGCTCACTGAGCCACAGGGGCTGCCCTATCTTCTTAATTTTTAATACATTTTTTGGTGTTTTTTTTTTTGAGACAGAATCTCACTATGTCACCCTCAGCAGAGTGCTGTGGTGTCACAGCTCACAGGAATCTCAAACTCTTCGGCTTAAGTGATTCTCTTGTCTTGGCCTCCCAAGTAGCTGGGACAACAGGTGCCTGCCACAACACCCGTGCTATTTTTTTTTTGTTGCAGCTATTGTTGTTTTAGCTGTCCTGGGGCGGGTTCGAACCTGCCAGCCTCGGTATATGTGGCTGGTGCCCTACTCACTGAGCTATGGGGGCTGCCTAATTCTTAATTTTTCTGATCATTTTAATTAAGAGGAACTCATATGGATTTATTGAATACTCTTCTTTTTAAGATGAAGAGGAGAGATAAAAGGCAAATAATTTAAAATACAAATCAGGTTCACTAAGCTATAACTCAGTTGTTCCAGGTGCATAGTGAAAAAGTTTATTTAGACAGATTTCAAAACTTAGAAGAGAAGACAAAGAATGCACAAAAAGCATCACAAAACTGTTACATAATATAAAAACACAAGAACCAAGCTATTTAAAGAACCATAGCTCAGGATCATCAGTACCACAGCAACACGTTCAGTGCCACAAGGTGATAAAATATGGTATTTTAAAAGAAAAACCACTCAGCAGGACATAAGCATTAAGTTAACAATTTGGTACAGAGCTCTTTAAATTAGAAATCATGGAGATGAGATGTTGACAGCATTTCTCGTCATAGGGAATGTGGAAAACAAGTTGACTATAATAAATGACTAGCTGGGGTATTTTTGTATTTTAAAGAAAAAGACAAAACAGTGGCATGGTTTCCCTTCCAGACCCCTTTTTGGAATGTCAGCATCAGTGTATGATATAGAACTGTAAGGAAAGAGTGTCTTCGTGGTTGCCAACTGCTTAAATATTTAACAAGAAAACATGATCATCCTTCAGTCAACTGATTAATCTGAGTACATGGTACCAAAGGCCCTTCAGAAATATAAGCTACTTGGCATTAAACAGGAAATCTTCAAGCACCTCCCTTCACTCCAATTATCCTTACCCAAAATTTGGCTTTCTTACAGTCCATCACTTGGATTACAAAGCAGCTTTCTTCTGAGAATTTCAAAACACTTCCCATTATGTATTTATTTAATCAGTTATTTATTTTTAGAGACAAGTTCTCACTATGTTACAAAAACTGGCCTAAAACAACTGATCCTTCCACCTCAGGCAGGCTCCCATGTACCTGGGACCAGAGGTGCATCCCACTTTGTGTGGCTCAATTCTCTTCATTATTAAGGGAAAACGAGTATTCCAGAGTCACAGTTTAGGATTGCTCTCTCCAGGAGGCAAGAGATTAGAATTAGAGCTCTTCCAGAGCAGCTTCACAATTACCCTCACAGTGACATACCATTTAGAAAAGAGCAGAGCAGAAATCATGGCCTGAGAGAAGGAATAAAGCATGAGCTCTTTACTTGCTCTTTAACATGGCTACACGGAAATAACTGAGCTTGATTAAATGAAAGCTAATTCACTTATAGCATAATAATCTCAGAATTAGACATGAATACAAATTTCTAATATAGAATTTCTTAGTAAAATGTACTGTTTAGGACATGAGAGAAGGAATTAAGATAATGTTTTCCAGATTATTCTCAGCCAGGACCTAAGAAGCAACAGTAACAACCAATAGCAAGGAACATTACAGACTAAGTTTTTCAGCCCTGAGTGATGAAGAGTCAGGAAGAGAGCCCCTTGAATTGCAAATTAAAGCTCTTCAAGAATAGCATATACTGTAATATGTATTTCAAACTAAAACTTCAGAATGGTTCATGATCCTTTATTAGAATTTTAGAAAATATACTTTGTCCTCTGCAAGTCATTTCATATACATTATTTTACTTCCAGGTAAGCCAAAACTACCGCTTAAAATGATAGAACACACGGGATTTAATAGAGAAGCATGTATCTCTAAATTTCTAGGGCACCCTGTCATCAGATCTTAGAATGATGCAAAGCCATGAAATTAATTCTGGTTCAGATGCCTGGGGCCTAAAAGAAATTAACATACATATAGTAGAAATCAGATCATTGTGACTAGGACTACCAATAATTTCAAAGCCAATGTCTTGCCTTTGGACTTAGTTTGTGAGGAAAGACTATTTGTAAATGAGTCCCACTATCACAGGCTTTAGGTAATAAATTGTGTTTTTGCAGCTTAGAGACAAGAAATTCAAATAGAAAGGGTTCTCTGGGGACTTACTGGTTTAAGCAAGGACAATGAAACACTTCAGAGGGAGCAGTGATTTCTGAGCAAAATTCTAGGATATATTCAATAGCTTTACTTTCCCCCATACTTCCACCCACCCACTAATTTTATTCTGTTTTCACTCCTTGCTATCAATTTTCAAAAAGCAGCACAAAACTATTTAACTCATGCCCTTCCTTTGCCGTCCCCTAAACAGTAGTCTTTTATGTAAATATTAAAAGTCATTCAATGCCATACCTTGGAACCACAGACTCTAGGGTTAAAAGGCAACCTTTTGCAGAGAAGTGATCTTAACAAATAAATATATTAATAAAAACAGACTTTAGGATTTAGGTTTCATCTAATTCTCTCTAAGAAGGATTGGATAGGGCTCATCAAGAATTTAAACTCAGATATTTTCTATAGGTTATAAGTTTTACAATAATATCTAATCCCACTGATTAATATAAGACAGATTTCAGTTTTAACTCCTCCATATACATATTATAATGGAACAATATACACTTTTTTAAAAGTCTGAGTTTTTCTTTCCTAAACAATAGATAATAAACAATATTTTTAAAGTGCATGTATCAATTCATTAAGAAAAAAATAACTAAGAAAGGTCTAATTTCAAGTTGTTACCTACTTCTACTATAAAGCTACATGTTATCTGAGGATTGAGTTTTACAATTTTCATAGTCCTGAGGATGAGTCATAAAGCAAGAGATTAGAATTAGAGCCCTTCCAGAGCAGCTTCACAATTACCCTCACAGTGACATACCAGTTAGAAAAGAGCAGAGCAGAAATCATGGCCTGAGAGAAGAGGGAATAAAGTATGAGTTTTGAAAGATGAAAACCAAAAAAAAATTTTATGAAGACCACCTTCCATGTAATCCATGTTGAATGAAATAGGTCTGTTGAAAATCAAGGGCTCTCTGACCTAGAAGAGCTGATGTTGTCTGTGTAGGGAACATTCTCTAATTAGACACTTGTCAAAAGGAACAGAATGTTAGCATCATCTTTGTTTAAACATTGGCAGTTATTAATTTTAAATTAAATCAACGTGGTGTGTGTGTGTGTACGCTTCTTTGTAAGTTTTCTATTTGGTGAAAAATTTTCACAATAAAGCGCTGGAAAAAACTTTAAACAATCCCTTCCTTTCTAAAAGCCCTATTTCTCAATAAAATAGTAAAACTAAACGAACTAAAAAAATTGAAGAACTTGGCTCTTCTGCACAGAGAATTTCAATCTCTCCCCTACAACGCAGCACTTTCTTTCAATTGTTTGTTAATATTATTTGTGCTCTAGAGAAGGAGTGAGGGTGAAAGCAAATGCTTTTCTTTCTTTCTTTTGGTTTATTATTTATAGAGACAGAGTCTCACTTTATCGCCCTCGGTAGAATTCCATGGCATCACAGCTCACAGCAACCTCCAACTCCTGGGTTTAGGCGATTCTCCTGCCTCAGCCTCCCGAGTAGCTGGGACTACAGGCGCCTGCCACAATGCCTGGCTATTTTTTTGTTGCAGTTTGGCCAGGGCTGAGGTTTGAACCCACCACCTTTAGTATATGGGGCGCCCTACTCACTGAGCCATAGGCACTGCCCATAAATGCTTTTCATTTCATTGTTTGGTTCTATAAACTTGGACAGGGAGAGACTGAGGAAAGCTATGAGTTCTCAGTAATTATACTGTGCTTCAGTATAAAATTTTGTCCCCTAAATTTCAATTATTTCAGAAATTTAATATGAGAATAATAAATGATTAGACAGTGAAAATATTTTCATTTAGTTATTTTGTGACAATGCAACAAAGAAACCTGACAGTTGGTAGAAAACCAATATAGAATGAAATGTAACAATACCTAGGACTTAAAAAGTGACCTGACAGTAACAGCCACACAGAGGCAAGGGGAACACACCCCTCAGGCTTCTGTGATGCAACAAACTAGGATTCCAAAGAAACTAATCAAAGAAAATCTTATGGCAAAAATAAATGATAAATAGTAAGTGAATAAATGTTACCCTTGGGAGTTTGCTATGTATGACCTGACGGCTCCATTTGGAGAGAAAATGAGAAGTTAAGAATAAACAAGAAAAATTATCAAGCCTTTAGCTGACTAGAAAATAGCTCAGTACAAAATTATTTTACAAATATTATATTATTAGCTAAGGCATGATCAACTTCAATGATGAAATCTCAGCTATCTGATGGGATGATATATGGCAAGTTTGCTTTTTGCTGCCTAAATAGACAGTCACTAAAATAACTTCTTAACAAGGCATAGAAATTTGGGCCAGTGTAATTCTCTACAAAACACATTTGCAAATATAAAATAATGGAGGTATGATGCTGCTCAGGGAATGGGAATCCTATGGCAATCCACAACATCCTATCCTGCTCCCAGGAAAATAGAAGGGGCAGGACGTATTACCCTTTGTTCATATTGTAGATGCTACTGCAGCCCTACTGGGAGGGGTTCTGTTCTTTGATTTACTGATACTGGAGGGAGGAGAGGTGGGGTGGGAGGAGTGAGTCAAAGGAGGCATCGAAAAGGTGCCTCCTTGGAGGAGGCAAAGGACTCTGAAATCCTAGAATCACAGGATATCTCTGATTGGCTAGGCAATTCCTCTACTCTCAATCCCCAGTGAATGAGCCAATTCCCTCACAACTTAGAATTCCTTCCAAGGAATGCTGGGCTGTACCCTAAACATGGGTAGAATTGGCATCCTCTATCTCTAGAGTCTGAGACTCCTCCCCAAGCATCATAGGATTGACTCTCAGAAATGGAAGGTTATCACTTCCCAAATTCTCCTGAAATTATTATCTTTAACACTATAGAAGAGGTGGCTTCTGTGGCTCAGAACAGATGAGAAGCTTTCTGAGAAACAGATGGAAACTGTTTCAGGGGCAAAATGAAATGTGCTAAAAAAAAAATAATAAATAAAGTAATAAATAAATCTAATTATTCCTCAAAATCTGGAGGCAGTAACAGACTAAGGAATAAAAAACAAGGGACAGACAAGCGCTGAGGTCTCATTTCATTCTCCTTCTCCACCTGAGGCCCAGCACCTAGTGCCCTGATGACCACTGGCTACAGCACCACTTGCATTATGTGGCCCTGCAGGGCATCCGGCTTAGTAGAGTGGGGAAGGCTGTCACCAGGGAAATGCAAGCTTTGGTCAATGAAGAACAAATACAATCAGCAGCAACAGTGAAGCTTCATTATCATCTTTCCTAAGGAACTCTAAACACCAAAAGCTTTAAGCCCTCAATACAAGAAACCCACTGGAAACCTGATTAGATTTCACTGCATTTGGTTCCAAAGCAAAATTCTAATAACGCGCCTGCTCTAAAGACAAAAAAAAAAAAAAAAAAGGTTGTGGGAAATCTGGAGTGTTTTTTTTTAAAATCTCTCACAAAGTATACCCTTTCTTCTTTGATTATACAAAAAAAATAATTAATAACATAACTTTCAAAGACATGGGTTCTGAGATCAACTCAGTACCTAGTTTCTACCCTATCCACTTTGACTGCCAGTCCCCCAGGGAAGGGAAACTAACTCTTGGAACAGGAAATAATGAGGCAGTTTTTCTTTCCAGAATATCTCGGTTACACTGATCATCACTTTAGATTGCATGAAAAGTTCTTGCTGTAATGGCAATAACAAAGACTTAGGAAAGAGAAAAGACAAGGCATCTAACCATCAGGAATAATAATATCCTTCCAAAGGCAGTGAGGTCTCCCAGCCTATGCAGAGACCAAGAATAACCAGCAGGCAGGAATATGGCAGTGGTTAAGAGGCTGGACAGAGCTTTCTCCATCCAAGAGACTGGGGTCCCTCATGGACAATGTGCTTTTCCCTCTTCTGGCACCTCAAAAAGTAAAGAGAGTGGATACCATTAAATGCATCAGCAGTAAGATCTCTGGGAAAGGCGACAGCAGCAATCTGAATGATAAAACTTGTACCAAAACGCATCTATTTTTATTTGGCCAAGGGCCAGATTTGAACCTGCCACCTCTGGTATATGGGGCCAGTGCCTTACTCCTTGAGCCACAGGTGGCCACCCCAACAAATCTATATTTAAAAGACAACATTCTACTTCCTTTTAGGCTTGTGCCTAATAGGTACCTTTACAGAGGGATTTTGCTGGATCTGAACCAAGAAGAGCACAAGTGAGGGACCACGGAACAGGAGCACTACACCACCACCCGAAGAAGCCAAGAAGGGAAAAAGCTATGTAGGGTCAACAGTCAGGCACACCGGACAGGCCATGAGGCTCAGAAGCCTCATGCTGTACTTTTAGCTCTTGCCTATCCCAAATAAGAGGACCAGCTGGCAGCTTGCTTCAGCCAGCAAATACAGCCTGCCCCCTGTCCCAGAGGCTCTTCAGCTAGTATAATAGACGTGGAAGTAGAGAGTCTTGTTGCGTAGCAGGGAATAGGAGTTGTCGAACTTGAGCAGGTAGATGCCCTCGCCAGGGTAGTCGTGGCTGCCAGCCTGCACATCTCGGTGGCTGTCCCGCCGGTACACAGGCATGACCTCCCCGTAGCGACCCCGCAGGGAACTCCTGGAGCCTCTCTCCACATCTCCAACTGGAACAGGTTCTGCAAGAGGAAAATGGTAGAGTGTTTGGATATGAGTTCAGAGACTAATTAAGTCCTACCTGAAGGTTAGAGGAAGGACCAGGTAACCCAGTGGCTTTCACAAAGGGGAGAACCTGTTGCCCTCCTGCAGGCATTTAATGTCGGTGGTCTTTTTTTTTTTTGTGGTTTTTGGCCGGGGCTGGGTTTGAACCCGCCACCTCTGGCATATGGGACCGGTGCCCTACTCCTTGAGCCACAGGCACCGCCCAATGTTGGTGGTCTTTTTGGTCATCATAGTGACTACTAAGTGATATTGGTAGTTAGTAACCTAAGGGTCCGGGAGTGCTAAAATCAGGATAATACCTACACTTTAACAAAGAAATGCCAGTAATGTCTCCATTGAAAAACAATGATTTAGCCTGATAGGAGCTAGGTCTTCCTAGTTCCACAAGCATCTGGACATTGCTGAGGGGAGAAAGAGATATTTAGAAGGAAAGATCTTGATATTCTTTCATTCAATAGGCAAAAGGACCAGCTAACAGAAGTAGGAAATGCAGATAAACATGCTGTACAGTAAGACTCTAACACGTCAACTTGGCTTTCTAAAAAGTAGCAAGTAAGATACAAAGTTTACCTCTTTCATAAATACCTATAGGTTTCCCTACAGACTTGCTTTTCCTTTTTTCTTTTCTTCTTTTTTGAAATAAGGTCTTGCTCTGTTATCTGGGCTAGACTGCAGGGGCATCATCATAGCTCACTGTAGCCTCAAACTCCAGGGCCCAAGTGATCTCCTGCCTCAGCCTCATATGCCACCATGCCTGCCTTATTTTTTCTATTTCTTTGTTTTTTTGTAGAGACAGGGTCTGACTCTTGTTCAGCTGGTCTTGAACTCCTGAGCTCAAGCAATCTTCTTGCCTCAGCCTCCCAGAGTGCTAGGATTATAGGCGTGAACCACCACACCCAGTCCAGTCTTGTCTATGAAGACGTAAGTTAAGGGACTGATTTTTATTTTATTTATTATTATTATTATTATTATTGAGACAGAGTTTCACTATGTCACCATGGTAAGAGTGCCGTGGCGTCATAGCTCATAGCAACTTCCAACTCTTGGGCTTAAGCGATTCTCTTGCCTCAGACTCCCAAGTAGCTGGGACTATAGGCACCTGCCACAACGCCTGGCTATTTTTTATTGCAGTTATCACTGTTGTTGTTTTTTAGCTAGCCCGGGCTGGGTTCAAACCCACTACCCTTGGTTTATGTGGCTGGCGCTGCTACAGATGCCAAGCCAAGATTTTTATTTTATTCTATTTTTAGCGATAGGAGGTCTGTCACCCATATTGGAGTGAAGTGGCACAATCATAGCTCACTGCAACCTAAAACTCCCGGGCTCAAATGATAAGGGATTGATTTTAAGGTTACGTAAGAAAATCAAGAAATAAGACTAATACTTAGAACTTATTCTTACTGTACCCCCCCAAAATGCCTCTGGGCCATTCTGAGTAGACATCTGAGTATAACAACTAGAATGGAGCACAGAAAGTACTTTTAAAACTGCTCTGTGCATGAAGAAGCAATCAGTAGTCAGCCAGCTATGATGGTTTGGAATAGGAAGAAAATGGAGACCTTTTGCAAACTGTAATCACTAGGTTTGGTTTCAGGCCAAGAATAAATATCCCAAAACTAAGAGAGATATAAGAATCTCAGGTTCACATGCAATCTAAAAAACCCTGCCTCTATATCCAGCAGCACGGACTCGACCCTTTCCTTGCCCCATCCTATATACTCTCTCCCCACAGAAGATGTTGGGAAAACAGTGAGATACTAATTAAAGGAAAAGAAGCTTTCAACTAAGGTGTTACTGCTAACCCCACCAGAAGGTTCTCTTAAGGGTCTGACTTGGGCCTATACCGCTCAATTGAGCCCACAGGCTGAATTCCTCACCCACACTGCTACTGGATTTCCCATCTGCATTCTAAGGAAAAAGACGGAGTAGTATAATTCAGGAAGTGGTGATCAGAAATGAGGTTGAGAAAAAAACCAAAAGGAAAAAAAAACCAACCCGTGAGTTATATTAAACTTACCTTCAATCTCTTCCTCCTCTTCCTCTTCTTCATCCTCATCCTCACTGGAATCACTGACCTGCACAGTTATGTCAGTGCTGGTTACAGGGGTCCAGTCAAAATAAACTCCAAAGCCAATGTCATAGTCATCAGTTGCAAACTCCCAGCAGACACGCTTCCCTTCTGGGTGGGTAGGTACCCTGATAGTCACCACCTCGCCCCGCTTCACCACCAGACGGCTGTTCTTCTCTTTGCCCAGCTTGCTTTTGAACTCCTTCACCTTGGCAAAGGTCCAGATGCACGGAGGAGCCATTAGAGGTGGTGAGACTGAAAGGACAGGCAGCTTAATACTAAAAACCAATAGGAAAGGCTGGCACCCCTGCCATTTTAGTGGGGAGTTCAGCACAGAGACATGCTTTCTGCTGGCTTCTCTGACTTCTTTCACAAGTCATTTTTTTCTTACTTTTTTTTTTTTTTTTTTGAGACAAAGTCTCAAGCTGTCGCCCTCGATAGAGTGCTGTAGCGTCACAGGTCACAGCAACCTCAAACTCTTGGGCTTAAGTGATTCTCCTGCCTCAGCCTCCCAACTAGCTGGGACTACAGGCGCCCACCACAACACCTGGCTATTTTTTGGTTGTAGTTGTCATTGTTGTTTGGCAGGCCCGGGCTGGATTCGAATCTGCCAGCTCCAGTGTATGTGGCTGGTGCCCTAGCCACTGAGCAGCAGGCACCGAGCCTCACAAGTCATTTTCTTACGTTCCTTCTGTCTGCCTGTCTGCTTTTACTTGTCTATTGGAAAGAAAAGCCCACCTTCTATACTGCTAAAGGTCTTACCTTTCCTGTGGTCCCCCAGAAGATCTGCAGATTCCAAATCAGCTGAAATAATGTCTATAGCTCCCGTATGCTCAGACTGGATCATAACGATGTCCCCAGACCTTTGTGGAACTTGATACTTGGGCATCTGCTAAGGACATATTAGAGTGGCAGATTCCAATTAGCCCTTTTCCAAATGAAGACTGCCTCCTCCACCCCATTCTAACACTTCTACTATCCAAATTCAAAGCTTCACATGCTAGTCAACATTCTTTCTCTCTCTTTTTTTTTTTTTTTTTTTTTTGCAGTTTCTGGCTAGGGCTGGGTTTGAACCCGCCACCTCCGGCATATGGGGCCGGTGTCCCACCCCTTTGAGCCACAGGCACCGCCCAACATTCTTTCTCTTTTTTCCAAGTACAAGTTGCTAATCGATTTTACTAATTTTTTAATGCTGCCAAAAGTTCCCTAGTTTAAAAATTCTTTCTTATTCTTTCCTACCTTAAGCACTTTTCCCCACTCTAGACTCTTTATAAAATCCTGGCCTACAAATATCCTCCCAGCTTGCAACTGCCTTTTGTATCACTGGTGTTTCTGGGCCTTGCCTCGATCTCATCTCACCTGCACAGTACCTCCCCATGGCTCCTTTCAAGACAGCTCTTGCACCTGTGGTTTAATTCAACTCCTACTCTGCCACACATCCTCCTGCTGCAATCCCCACTCAATGGTTACTTATACATCACTTTCAATCAATTCTCCAAGGCACTGCAGAGAGAGAATCTGGTTTATAGTCTCTCTCTCTCTGTTTCCCTCTCTCATCCATGGCCCACCTCAGGCTACAGGTTGTTTCAGTCTCTATGTCAATAGTAGTGTTCTATAAATATCAGAATTTCACATTAGACTAGCCCCCGGACTTGCATTTAAAAAGCACATTTGCTGTCAGATGTTTGGCCTGCATGGAAGAATACAAATGGCATTTGATATTCAAACCCAAGCAGGAGTCTGCAGTTACTCCCTGGTAGGTGTCCCTTCAAATCACTCAGATTAGTGTCCCTGGTTTCGTGCTATTATGCCTTAATTTCCTGCCCCTTCTCCGAACAGTTGGCAGGCAACTCAACAAGAAATCTGTATCAACTGTCCACAGAAGAGAGCACATTAGTGAGTCAGCAATCCAATTAAGAGATTGGAATTGTATTTTCCAGAAAAAAAAAAATAAAGTTTGTTGTAATCCTTCCAGGATGTTATTCTCACTATATCTGTTTCTGAAGAACAAACCTTCTAGTTCTTATCTCCACCTCTAAATAAAGTAAATCAGACTTTGGCTAGGTGTGCTTAAATGAATCCTTTCTTTTGCAAAATACTAAACAAAAGGTTTAGTTTGCAACTTATTAGCTGCATAGCTTTAGTAAAGTCACTAATAGCTTAGTCTCAGTTTCCTCATTTATACAAATGTAATTGTAATGCTTGGTGCTATTTTAATTGTTATAATTATTAAATGTCACTAATACCAATTGTTATTATATCACATATGCTCTTAATAATAATGAACAAACAATCCCTATCTCCCAGACCTCCATGGCAGGGGGACCACTACATTAGTACCACTTCTACAAAATCTTTACCATTAATACTGAGTATATCTATCACTAGAAAAGTAAGGCTAAAACACAGTCCAATCACTTCAGCTCCTCACATCATAAGGATTTTAGGGAATACATGAACATTCATTCTAACACTTCATTTTTTGCATAGCTGCAGAATACTGGTTGCCTTCTGCTATTACAATGATAATTGCCCTGTGAGAGATACAAATAATCATTGTCCAAATAATTAAAAATGAGATGCTCTAAAGGGAGCAAAGAGAGAATTCTGGGACCTCTCCTCACAGGGGTTTCTAATTCCAACCCATCTGTTAGGTATCTACATTCTGGTGCCATAAACCCCTCCTCTTATAAGAGAGCCAGAATATTCTCCGTACCTCATTGAGGACCTGGGCCTGGTCTGTAGTCAGCAAATCCTGTTCCACCAATGCCTGAGTCTCCAAGGCACCAGCTGCTTTCTGCAGTTCTTCTGTGGCATCCTTACTTACCGGAGATACCATCTGTGGCCTCTCAGAGGAAGAGATCATGTCAATCTAGGGTTCTTTGAAAAGTCACAAGTGTCCTGGAAAAACTCTGAAATAAAACAATATTCAAAGGACACCCCCACCCTTTTCTTCCCCTGGCATTTAGGTCTACTGTAACTTTAGCAGACCACTGCCAAGGCCTGAACTGGCCCACTGTAAAGCAGACACAATGTCTAAGGGCACACAGATGGACAAAGCCAGGTCCTAGGAATCTGAGAGTCATGAAAAAAACCCACATAGCTGGCTCTGTGCCCATACCTCAGTGGTTAGGGCTCCAGCCACATATACGGGGGCTGGTGGGTTCAAACCCAGCCCAGGCCTCCTAAACAACAATTAACAACTACAAAAAAAAAAAAAAAATAGCTGGGCGTTGTGGTGGGTGCCTATAGTCCCAGGTACTTGGGAAGCTGAGGCAAGAGAATCTCTTAAGCCCAAGAGTTTGAGGTTGCTGTGAGCTGTGATAGCACAGCTCTCTACCAAGGACAACATAATGATACTCTGTCTCAAAACAAACAAACAAACAAACAAAAACCAACCACATAGCTCAAATCACCTGAGATGGGCTGCAGGTCTGGTTTTCATTGTTGTGATTGTATCATTTATTTATTTTAATTGACAGACAAAAATTATATATATGGAGGGCGCTCCAAAATATACATATTTTAAGAAAGAAAAAAACTATTAAAATTTTAATTCTCTATGTATACGAATAAAATTTGTGATCCTGTATATTGTATCTTGTATCTCTTGTAATTGCATAAGTCAAACGTAACTTGAGCATTACAATTTTAAGTTTTTTCCTTCCTTAAAATGTGTACATATTTTTGGCAAACTACATATATTTATAGTGTACCATGTACTGTTTTCTTATATGTATACATTGTGAAATTATATACACAAAGCAGTCCCCAAGATACAAACATCCAACTGACTTATGACTCACACTTACAAATGGATACTCCTACAGGTAATAATAGGTACCTTATATACAAATTTAACTTAAGAATTTGTATCCCAGAGACTGCTTGTAATTAATAACACCTTTATTTCCTTACGGTGAAACATTTAAAATGTACTCTCTTAGCCATTTTCAGGTACACAATACATTATTATTAACTACAGTCACCATGCTGTGCAAAGATTTCCAGAACTTTTTCCTCCCAACTGAATCCTTGTGCTATTTGACAGACATCTCATCATCTCACCCTCCACCCTTACTAACCACCATTCTACTCTCTGCTTCTGTTGAGTTAACTTTATTCCTCACTCTGGGGCCCATATCATTTGCTCCACACAGAATTTCTCTCTCTTTCTCTTTTTTTTGGAGACAAGAGTCTCACTCTGTTGCCCTGGGTAGAGTATCCTGGTGTCACAGCTCACAGTAACCTCAAACTCCTGGGTTCAAGCAATCCTCTTGCCTCAGCCTCTCAAGTAGCTGGGATTACAGGCACTTGCCACAACCCCCTGCTAGTTTTGTTTTGTTTTCTATTTTAGTAGAGATGGGGTCTCGCTCTTGCTCAGGCTGGGTCTTGAACTCCTGAGCTCCGATGATCCTCCAGCCCACTGCTCCCACAGAATTTCAACAAAAGAAGAGTTAGAATTCCAGTTAGGTTCTACAAGACCACTAAATAAAAGGAAAGGGAAGCAGCCTCTCCAAAGAGATAGATCACCCAAACAAAGGAAGTACAAATTATCAGCAGGGTACTCCACTCTACAGTTACCCCAGGGGCAAAGTCTTTCAGCAGTTCCATTTCATACCCTATTCTAGTTCACTAACATATCTATTCACTTTTTCTCCCTTTTAAAGCATATTAATCGACTACCCCAATGACTTAAACACAACTGTGTGAATAGCTGATTTTTAAAGAGGCAAGGGAAGGATTTATGCTCTCTTCTATTTCCCTGGCTTCAGAGAGAGGAGAAAATAATTTTAGTGCCAGGGTTGTAGCACAATATCCCCAAGCCTCTTGGAAATCTGTTGCCCATAAAAAGTGACGTGGACTTTTTTGAGCAGTGGTTATCAAAGTATGGTCCATGAACCCTTGGGGTTGTTAGGACCCTTGAGGGAGATTTGTGAAATCCAAACATTTTCATAATAATACTAAATAAAATATTACATATTAATATATCTCTCTCTTTTCGTTCTCATTTTCTCAAGAGTATGCAGTAGAATTTTCCAGAAACTATATGCCGAGTGTTATCTCAACAGAATGAATTCAGAAGCAGAAGCACTGTCTTTTATTAAGCCAGACATCAAAAAAGTTTACAATGTTTCTCTTATCATACATTATTTGGTTTGAAAATTAGTTGTTTTTAATTAAACACATGTTATTTATAACATGGATTGAGTTTGTTACTGTTTTTAAATGAATAACTATAATTTAATTTTTCAGTTTTAATTTCTTTCTTTTCTTTTTTTTTTTTTTTGTAGAGACAGAGTCTCACTTTATGGCCCTCGGTAGAGTGCCGTTGCATCACACAGCTCATAGCAACCTCCAACTCCTGGGCTTAGGCAATTCTCTTGCCTCAGCCTCTTGAGTAGCTAGGACCACAGACACCTGCCACAACAGCCAGCTATTTTTTGTTGCAGTTTGGCCGGGGCTGGGCTTGAACCCGCCACCCTCGGCATATGGGGCCGGCGCCCTACTCACTGAGCCACAGGCGCCGCCCAAAGAGGCTTTTTTTTTTTGTATAGACAGAGTCTCACTGTACCACACTCGGGTAGAGTGCCGTGGCGTCACACAGCTCACAGCAACCTCTAACTCTTGGGCTTCCGCGATTCTCTTGCCTCAGCCTCCCGAGTAGCTGGGACTACAGGCGCCCGCCACAACGCCCGGCTATTTTTTGGTTGCAGTTTGGCCGGGGCTGGGTTTGAACCCGCCACCTTCGGCATATGGGGCCGGCGCCCTACACACTGAGCCACAGGCGCCGCTCCAGAAGGAGGCTTTATTTTAGACTCTATTTTTTTTTCTCTTTCCTTTTTTTTTTTACCATAACCAAGAAAAATCGCTCATAATTTATAAATTACTTCTTCAGATAAATCAGCCATCTTTTGGAATATCCAAATCACTCTAACCTGGCCCAGGTGCAGTGGTTCATGCCTGTAATCCTAGCACTCTCGGAGGTCGAGGTGGTGGTGGGGAGCTCAAGAGTTTGAGACCAGCCTGAGCAAGAGTGAAACCTCGCCTCTACTAAAATAGAAAATATTAGCTGAGCGTTGTGGCAGGCACCTGTAGTCCCAGCTACTTGGGAAACTGAGACATGAGGATCACTTGAGTATGAGCCCAAGAGTATGAGGTTGTTGTGCGCTATGATGATGCCATGGCACTCAACGCCAGGTCGACAGAGTGAGATTGTCTCAAAACAACAACAAAAAAACCCCCACAATTCTAACCTAGCTCAGAACAAAAGGTGATTACTATGACAATCAAAGCTGTGGGATACTGTTGATTTTTATAGTGTCACTCCGGTAATCCAGTGTAAATTGTAAATTGGCCTAGGCTGTGAACCTATATTCATGCTCTTAAACCCAGTTCATTTTTGTTTATTGACACTGTTTATGATTGGTCTTCTCTACTAGAAGGTAAGTCTGGTAGTAGAGACTGGGTCTCACTCCCTCTATATGCACAGTATCTGGAACCATGCCTGTCCCATAGGACCTAAAAGCCCCTTGCAGTCTGACCTTGTCACTTTGAATACACTGCTTTGCCCATGTTGCTCCAGCCACAGTGGCCTCCAGAATCCTTCACAGAGGATCCTTCATCCTCCCCAAGCACTCTCCAAATTAAAAGTTTTTGTGCTTTGAGAAAAAATACAAATGGTGATATGTTGACAACAAAAAAAAAAGTTTTTGTGCTTGCTGTAGCCTCTGTCTGGGAAATTCTACTCTAGTTAACTTATAGCTTCATTCCCTCAAGCTTCTGCTGAGAGGTTTCCTAGAGGTCCGTATACAAGGGTTCTTCCAAGACTTCATGGAAAACAAGTATTATAAAAAAAAATGCATGGATTTAAAATTTTTTTGGCCCTCAAGTAAACTCATACTAACTTGTTATATCTAACCAGGATCTAGTTTGAGGCACTAAGAAAAATAAGACATCAGTTTGAAAAGAGCCCCTGTCAGAGCAACACGAATTCTGCTAAAATTGAAACAAGAATAAATGTTAAATTTATGATGACACTTGAGTGTAATATTAGTGAAATCATGAGTGCTTTATGAAAAGTTTATGGGGACAATCTTATAAGCCAATCAGCAATTCACAAGTGGATAACTCATTTTAAGAAGGGAAAAGATTGGCTCGGTGCCCATAGCACAGTGGTTATGGCACCAGCCACATACAGCAAGGCTGGTGGGTTCAAACATGGCCCAGACCAGCTAAAAACACAATGACAACTGCAACAAAAAAATAGCCGGGTGTTGTGGTGGGCACCTGTAGTCCCAGCTACTTGGGAGGCTGAGGCAAGAGAATCACTTAAGCCCAAGAGCTTGAGGTTGCTGTGAGCTGTGACACCACAATACTCTACCAAGGGTGACATAGTGAGACTGTCTCAATTTTTTACTAAAAAAAAGGAAAAGATGATGTTGAAGATGATGCCTACAATAGCAGATCATTCACATCAATTTGCAAGGAAAAAAATTCATCTTGTTTGTGTTCTAATTGAAGAGGACTGAAATGACAGCAAAAACAATAACCAACACCACAGACATCTCAATTAGTTCAGCTCACACAATTATGACTGAAAAATTAAAGTTGAGAAAAATTTCCATCAATGGGTGCAAAACCATACCCTCAGATCAGCTGCAGACAAGAGTAGGGCTGTCAATGGAAAAAAAAATTTTTTTTGAGACTGAGTCTCAAGCTGTCACCATGGGTAGAGTGCTGTCACATCATAGCTTACAGCAATCTCCAATTCTTGGCTCAAACAATCCTCTTGCCTTTTTCTTTTTCTTTTTTTTGAGACAGAGTCTCACTATGTTGCCCTTGGTAGAGCGCCATGACGTCATAGCTCACAGCTTAAGCAATTCTCTTGCCTCAGCCTCCCAAGTAGCTGGGACTATAGGTGCCTCCCACAACGCCCGGCTATTTTTTGGTTGTAGCTGTCATTGTTGTTTAGCTGGCCTGGGCAGGTTTGAACCCACCAGCCTGAGTGTATACGGCTGGTACCCTACCCACTGAGCTACAGGTATCACCCAGTTTTTCTATTTTTTGTAGAGACGGGGTTTCACTTTTGCTCAGGTTGGTTTCAAACTCATGAGTTCAAGCAATCCACCCGCCTCAGCCTCCCAGAGTGCTAGGATTATAGGCATGAGCCACCATGCCCAGCCTCTTTCAATGGAAATTTTTAAAAGGTGGGATCCAAATCTGGAAACATTTCTTCCAAGAATTGTAACAGGAAATGGGACTTGGCTTTATCAGTAGGATCCTGAAGACAAAACACAATTAATTCAACGGCTACCAAGAAGTGGGAGTGGTCCAGTCATAGCAAAAGTGGACAAGTCAAGGACAAAGGCCATCACAAGAGTTTTGGGGGATGCTCATGGTATTTTGCTTGTTGACTTTCCAGGGGCCACAAAACAATAACATCTGTTTATTATGATAGTGTTTTGAGAAAATTATCCAAAACTTTAATGGAAAAACACCCAGAAAAGTTTCACCAGAGAGTCCTTCTCCATCACAACAATGTTCTTGCTCATTCCTCTCACCAAACAAGGGCAATTTTGTGACTGTCTTGATGGAAAATTATTAGGCATCCACTTTATCCTCATTTGGCTCCTTCTGACTTCTTTCTCTTTCCTAATCTTAAGAAATCTATAAAAGGCACCTATTTCTCTTCAGTTAATAATGTAAAAAAAAAAAAAAGACTGCACTGACATGGTTAAATTCCCAGGACACTCAGTACTTTAGAGATGGACTAAATGGCTGGTATCATCACTTACAAAAGTGTCTTGAACTTGATGGACTTACATTAAGAAATAAAGTTTATATTTTTATCTTTTTTTTTTTAATTTTTTTTTTATATTTTGTAGAGACAGAGTCTCACTTTGTCACCCTCGGTAGAGTGCCGTGGCATCTCAGCTCACAGCAACCTCCAACCCCTGGGCTTAGGTGATTCTCTTGCCTCAGCCTCCTGAGTACCTGGGACTATGGACACCTGCCACAACGCCCGGCTATTTTTTTATTGCAGTTTGGCCGGGGCTGGGTTTGAACCCACCACCCTCGGTATATGGGGCCGGCGCCTTACGTACTGAGCCACAGGCGCCGCCCCTATATTTTTATCTTTTAATTCCACTTTTCCATGAACCCTTTAAAGCCATATAAAATGGCTCACCCCTCTCTGGCCTCGTTGCTCTTTACACCTCACCCAGCTTTATTGTTCTTCACTGCATTTATTACTGCCTGACATGATAGCAACCATATTTTGTTGATTTCAAAAGGAACATTAGTTTTTATTTAACACAACTAAAAGATGAAATGTCTTAAAACGATCATGGGCCTGGACTGACACTGAGTCCTTCTCCCACAGAAGATTTGCATTTGCTTCTGCCTGTACTCAGGAGTGCTACCAGCCTGCGATGACTTGAAGTTAAGTTCTACTTGAGGGTTTTGTTCAGACGACACTGACAGAGTGCGTTTGGACAGCATACTGACTTGTGGTTCATATTCTCAGGGTAGATATTTTCACTCTCATTACACGGTGCCAACTTTGAGGTAGTTGAGTTTCCCTGCTGTCCTTTTCTGTATGGAGGTATTTTTTTTTTGTCTATCTTTTCATTCAAGGTACAAGCTTTTAAGCGACCCTGCTCCATGTGGGGGTCTCCTAGTATACTTCTCTGTCTTAAGCACTTTTTCCTTTCTTGGTGGTACATTAAATATCAGTACATATTAACAGTTGATGGCAATTAAGATTCTATGAACTACAATGTGTTCTTGTTTTCTGTCTTCCTCTGTCCTCAGAGTATAAGCTCCACAGTGACTTGTACTATTTTGTTCACTGTGGTATCTTCAGTACCTAGAATACCTAGAATACCTTCAGTACCTAGAATAGTACCAGGTACATAGTAGGATCTCAATAAATGTCTGTTGAATTAATAAATAGTAAACACCTCCCAAAAATACATGTATTTTTTTTTTTTTTTTTTTTTTTGGCCGGGGCTGGGCTTGAACCCGCCACCTCCGGCATATGGGACCGGCGCCCTACCCATTGAGCCACAGGCCCCGCCCAAATACATGTATTTTTGAAACAAGGTCTCACTCTGTTGCCTGGGCTAGAGTACAGTAGCATCATCATAGCTTACTGCAACCTCAAATTCCCAGGCTCAAGCAATCCTTCTGCCACAGCCTTCCAAGTAGTTGTGACTACAGGTATAAGCCACTAGCCTAGCTAACAAAAATATTTTTTGAACGAATAAGTAAGTTAATTTTTTTTTTTTTTCTTTTGTAGAGACAGAGTCTCACTGTACCGCCCTCGGGTAGAGTGCCGTGGCGTCACACGGCTCACAGCAACCTCTAACTCTTGGGCTTACGCGATTCTCTTGCCTCAGCCTCCCGAGTAGCTGGGACTACAGGCGCCCGCCGCAACGCCCGGCTATTTTTTTGTTGCAGTTTGGCCGGGGCTGGGTTTGAACCCGCCACCCTCGGCATATGGGGCCGGCGCCCTACTCACTGAGCCACAGGCGCCGCCCAGTAAGTTAATTTTTATTTGAGAACTTTTGGATAAGACTGTTGTTTCTAACAAGTGAGACTAAAACAATGCAACCAAATCATTAGCTTAACCTTACTGTGTATACTATCTAAAATTTATTCTCTTCTTTGCCTCTGTGCATGGGACTTTGAACAAGTATGATTCTCCTTATTGAAAAAAAAAAAATTAAAACACATTCTTCTTAGTAAAGTATCATAAGAATGGAAAAGCAAGAATCCAATGTAGTCAATACTAATATGAAGCCAGTAGACAAACTAATACACACCCACACAAGAGAACAATTCAATTCAATTCGAATTGGGAGAAGGGGGAAAATGGAGGGAGATTGGTTTGCTGTCACCTAATGAGCATAATAGTAAGGGTATATGGCACACCTCCTGGGTGCAAGACACAACTACAACTGGGACCTTACCCAACAAATGCAAACATTGTAACCTAATCATTTCTACCCTCTTCATAATCTGAAATAAAAAATGTTTAACAATCAAAAACATCTGAAACAGGATATGCAATAGCCATATAAATTTAATATTCACATTAGAATTTTATGATCTGGAGAGGATATTTTGGGAAAGATAAATTATCAATCACTTGAAGCCATGTAAAGGAAAGACTTCCACTTTAAGCCTTCTGGTTTGTGCTGACCTGGAGCAAGGAGGCCATCCTAAAGAGCAAGAAGAGGCTGGCCAGCTAGAAAAGATAGAAAGTTGTATTGTTTCCATTTCTAACAGAAACAAAACATAAGCACTAAGCTTTAAGAGTCACATTTGCTAGATTTTTTTCTTCACTCACTAGATTAAAAAAAATAAATAAAAACTTTTGTCTAAGA
The DNA here is from genome assembly GCF_027406575.1 of Nycticebus coucang. Taxonomy (NCBI): domain Eukaryota; kingdom Metazoa; phylum Chordata; class Mammalia; order Primates; family Lorisidae; genus Nycticebus; species Nycticebus coucang. The sequence goes on along the minus strand of NC_069788.1, from coordinate 108,083,955 downwards.
ATGATCTATGTTTCTCGCTAAAAAAAAAAAAAAAATCATTTACTCTTAGGAGGATAAAATGATTCTGTGCCAAAATCTATCCCTCAAAGATCCTTTGAAACAGGCTCGGTGCCTGTGGCTCAAGCGGCTAAGGCTCCAACCACATACACCTGTGCTGGCGGCTTCAAATCCAGCCCAGGCCCATCAAACAACAATGACGGCTGCAACCAAAAAATAGCCAGGCATTGTGGCGGTGCCTGTAGTCCCAGCTACTTGGGAGGTGGAGGCAGGAGAATCACTTGAGCCAAGGAGTTCGAGGTTGCTGTGAGCTATGATGCCCCAGCACTCTACCCAGAGCAACAGCTTGAGGCTCTGTCTCAAATGAAAAAAAAAGATCCTTTGAAACAACAAGTACAGAAAAGAGATAGGGGCAGGAAGAATGGAAAGGAGTTCTCCTCAGGGACTTGATAAGAGTATGAAGTGTTGGGTGGTGCCTGTGGCTCAAAAGGGTAGGGCGCTGGCCCCATATGCCAGAAGTGGTGGGTTCAAACCCAGCCCCAGCCAAAAACTGCAAAAAAAAAAAGGAATATGAAGTGTCTCAAATAATCAAACCCCGGGCCTTCTAACAGGATTGTGTAGATAATAACTTAGCAGCTCTAAGCATAGAACTCAATACCTTCTATTGCTAGAGTGGAGTAAACCTAAAGTTATGTGAACTTGGGCAAATTATTAAATTCACTGTCTCATTTCTCTTATCTTAAAAAAAAGGAGTACGTATACTTATTAGAATTGTTATGAGGATTAAATGAGATAATGCATTTTAACATTTAGTACAGTATTTAGCAAACAGATATATATTGATAAAAGTAATTATTTCAAAAAAGAGAAGAGAAAAACAAACACACATGCCTATAGTCCCAGCTACTTGGGAGGCTGAGGTCAGAGAATCACTTGTGCCTAGGAGTTCAAGGCCAGCCTGGGCAACGTAGCAAGACCTCATCTCAAAAACAAAACAAACCTCCCCAAAGTGGATACTTTATTTTTATTATTATAGAGAAACATTCAATGAAGACTAGCTATTACATTATTACTATATTCTAATTATATTAATCATATGAATTATTTCATATACAAAAGTAAGAGAAAAAAATCTTCTAAATAGAACTCAAGAAGTAACACATTAAATACCCTGACATCCCCTAGCCATCAATTTTGTATGGGGAATGGAAACTATAAGTTCTACTGGACAAAGCTGTACAATAAACTGAGCAGTTGTACTACAATGCCATTATCTGAGTTCTCCAAAATATGGCTGTTCATTAATTATTCCACTAACGTTTCATGGCTTCCATTCATTTTAGGCTCGGTACAACTCTTCCCTTTCTGTTTTACACTCTGATATCAATGATGGTAGGTGGATGAGATGGACGTAGAAGAAAATTAAAAATAAAAACCTAAAGATCATATAATGGTTTAATCTTACATATTACATAATCACATATGTAAAAATGTATGCATTTTTACTATGAAAAATTACATAGTAAAAAACTCCTCCATTTTACAAGGGTACATGTGAAACTTAGTAAACATAGAATATAAATGTCTTAACACAATACCTAAGAAAATGCCAGGAAGGCTATGTTAACCAGTATGATGAAAATATGTCAAATGGTCTATAAAACCAGTGTATGGTGCCCCATGATCGCATTAATGTACACAGCTATGATTTAATAAAAAAAAAACTCCAATTGTGTGATTGTACACATTTCATGTGTAAAAACCAAATATATATTCTCTTGCATCTATTTCAAACACTTGAATATGGTATTCAGGAAAAGATAAATGAGGGCACTACACTAGACTATTAGTTACAGTTTTATTCTCCGAAAGTGAAAGAAAAATTTATAACTTGAAATAAATCTGACACTGCTCCTAAAAACACTTGGAAGTTGATTAATGACAAAACCATATACTCTTCAATCTGCCTTCCCCCTTAATGTAACTGCCTACTTCTTTAACCAATTCCTTATGTCATAAGACAAAACCTCTGGAAGCATTTTATCCAAAGCAGTTGTTTGTCCCTACCTGTGAGGTGAGGAACAAGGTTCTGATTCAGAGCCAGACGTCAACAGAGCAGCGCCCTTAGTATTTTCTGTATCTTCATTCTCTAGAAAACCATAGAAAGAAAGAATTAAATATCTGAGATGAAAGAATTAAATATTGTGTATCTGTTCTTTTTTTACATATACATGTGTTTATTAGGTTTCCACTTTTTGCCTTCACAGAATTAAAAAGGCTTAAATTTTAATAACAATAATAATGTTTAAGATAAGGACTAGAAACAAAAAACTCATAAAGAACAACGAAGATAAATACATTCAGAAAAGAAATCAGAAGGGTGGCGCCTGTGGCTTAGTAGGTAGGGCGCCGGCCCTATATGCCAAGGGTAATGGGTTCAAACCCGGCCCAGGGCAAACTGCAACCAAAAAATAGCCAGGCGTTGTGGCGGGTGCCTGTAGTCCCAGCTACTCTGGAGGCTGAGGCAAGAGAATCGCTTAAGCCCAGGAGTTGGAGGTTGCTGTGAGCTGTGTGAGGCCACGGCACTCTACCGAGGGCCATAAAGTGAGACTCTGTCTCTACAAAAAAAAAAAAAAAAAAAAAAAAGAAAAGAAATCAGACAATTGCTGCATTGAAATATTAAACAATAATAGTAATAATAATGCAAAGAAAGTAACATTCACATTGTCAGATAAGAGTATGTCTATTAAAGAATGCTTTGACTGTAAGGTTCAGTATGGAGTCATCAGTTAACTTCTTCTTATTATTTTTTTTCCAAAGTCTCAAAAAATAGACAACTAATATTTATAAATAAAGTAAAAGATAATTTTAAAAAAACAGATCATGTCATATCTTATAGACAATAGAAAAAGAAGAAATACTTCAAAATCATTCTACTTAATCTGGATACACTTAAAATTAGAGAAAATATATTATTATAAAGGGGAAATTACAAACATATTTCACTTATAAATGAAGATGCAATATCCTAAACAACATATTAACAAGTTGAATTAAAAATTAATGCTTAAGTAATGTACTTTGGTCAAAATTAAATCCAATTTATGTGAGAATTAGTCACTATTTTTTCTTTTCTTTTTTTAACCAAAACCTATGGGATACAGCAAAAGCAGTTCTGAGAGGAAAATTTATCGCTTTAGGAGCCCACATTCAAAAAACAGAAAGTGCATCAGCAAACTCACAAACCATCTGATGGAACTGGAAAAAGAAGAACAATCTAAGCCTAAACCCAGCAAAGAAATATCCAAAATTAAATCAGAGATCAATGAAATTGAAAACAAAAGAATCATTCAGAAAATTAATGAAACAAGGAGTTGGTTTTTTGAAAAACTAAAATAGATAAACCTTTGGCCAGACTAAGTAGAAATAAAAAAGTAAAATATCTAGTAACCTCAATGAGAAATGATAAAGGGAAAATAACAACTGATGCTACAGAGATATAAGAAATTATCTCTGGATGAATGGGGCCAAGGCTAACTGCAAACTACAGCTCCTCAGCCTGCAGCGTCTGTGGCGGCCCGGGGGAAAGGGAGACTGCTGCGGTCCCCCGGGAGAGTGGTGCTCCTGGACGGTGAGATGCTCTGCGTCGCTATGGGGGCAGCTGGCCGGCTTCCTAGAGTAGCAGTATAGGCGGGCACTTCCTCTGCACGCTCCTTCCCCTTCCCCTGCTCCAGCCATGTGTCCTGCCTTCGAGGTGGGCCTGGTATTTGCAGGCTGCTGCAGTAACGTGTTCTTCCTAGAGCTCCTGGCCCGGAAGCACCCAGGATGTGGGAACATCGTGACATTTGCACAGTTTTTATTCATTGCTGTGGAAGGCTTCCTCTTTGAAGCTGATTTAGGAAGGAAGCCACCAGCTATCCCCATAAGGAACTATGTGATAATGGTAACCATGTTCTTCACCGTCAGCGTGAACAACTATGCCCTGAATCTCAACATTGCCATGCCTCTGCATATGATATTCAGATGTGGTTCTCTAATTGCTAACATGATTCTAGGAATTATCATCTTGAAGAAAAGATACAGTATATTCAAATACACCTCCATTGCCCTGGTGTCTGTGGGGATATTTATTTGCACTTTCATGTCAGCAAAACAGGTGACTTCCCAGTCCAGCTCAAGTGAGAATGATGGATTCCAGGCATTTGCGTGGTGGTTACTAGGTACTGGAGCACTGACTTTTGCTCTTCTGATGTCAGCAAGGATGGGTATATTCCAAGAGACTCTATACAAACAATCTGGGAAACATTCCAAGGAGGCTTTGTTTTATAATCATGCCCTTCCACTTCCTGGCTTCATCTTCTTGGCTTCTGATATTTTTGACCATGCAGTTCTATTCAATAAGTCTGAGTTATACCAAGTTCCAGTCCTTGGTATGACAATGCCCATCATGTGGTTCTACCTCCTCATGAACGTCATCACTCAGTACGTCTGCATCTGGGGCTTGTTCATCCTCACCACCGAGTGTGCCTCCCTCACCGTCACGCTCGTGGTGACCCTGCGCAAGTTTGTGAGCCTCATCTTCTCCATCCTGTACTTCCAGAACCCTTTCACTCTGTGGCACTGGCTGGGCACTTTGTTTGTCTTTATTGGGACCTTAATGTACACAGAGGTGTGGAACAACCTGGGGACCACAAAACGTCAGCCTCAGAAAGATGACAAGCAGAACTGAGGTCTGCCTGCAAGAGAGAGCAGTGCTGCAGGGAGGGAGGGGTCTGGCGAGGTCACCTGTGCTAATGCTGAATGAATCCAACATGCACCAGGGAATCTCAGAAGGAGGCAGCTTCTCCCTTTTCTCATGGGTGTGCAGACCACATGTAGACTCTGAATAGAAATCTCTCAACCCTAAAACAGAAGAAGAGGTCTGTACTACCGAACAGCTTTTTCATTTGTTATTTCTGTTTTGTTTACCAAAATATTCAGTACTATTTTATTGAATTCTGAGTCCCCAGAACTACCGGCTTAATGTCTGTGGTCTTGGACAAGATCATCCCTTTTGTTGCTCCTCTGATGTTTCTCTGCCGTAGCTGTCATTGTCATCCCGTGGTCTCATCTGCTTTCCTCCTGTCACCTCTACACTCTTCGGCAGCAGTCTTTAGTCAGTCAGACAGTCCAGGTGCCATCATTACCAGGAACACACAAGTGGCCAAATAAGCTGAGACGCCAGTAACATCAGGGCCAGACTTCCTCCTGCCTGCTGGGGAAGAAGCAGTTGGCCCTGGGAACAGAGCTCCAGGGACACTGGTGGGACACCTCACTTCCGCATTTTGCATTTTTTTTTGTCCCTGTGCAAAAGTCGGATGCGTTCCCATCTGTTGCTTTTTGTGCTTAGAACAGTCTTGCAGCATGTCTCATTGGGCACAGGATTAAAAAGAAAGAAAAGTTGTTTATGGACCAGGAGAAGGGAGGCTTTTGCCCAGGAAGCCTGTAAGCGTAGGCCCAGATGGTGACAGCAGGAGGACCCTGAAGCAGCTGACCCTGCTCCCCAGAGGCCCAGCCAGGCACTCACAGGCTGGGTGGATGGGTCCCACGTAGGAGAGGAGTCTTTGAAAGGCTTTGAAACCAGGAGATTCAGCTTTGCCTGACAACCCTGATAGAGTAAACGACCAGTCAGGCGAATGAACAGACTAAAGTCTGTAGTGGGTGTGACATTTAAATCAGATCACATCACAACCACTATTGAAAGTGATTCTTTTTTTTTCTATAAGATATCTTAATGTTCTAGGGTGGCGCCTGTGCTCAGTGAGTAGGGCACCGGCCCCATATGCCGAGGGTGGCGGGTTCAAACCCGGCCCCGGCTGAACTGCAACCAAAAAATAGCCAGGCGTTGTGGCGGGCGCCTGTATTCCCAGCTGCTCGGGAGGCTGAGGCAGGAGAATCACGAAAGCCCAAGAGCTGGAGGTTGCTGTGAGTCCTGTGACATCACAGCACTCTACCAAGGGTGGTAAAGTGAGACTCTGTCTCTACAAAAAAAAAAAAAAAAAAAAGATTTCTTAATGTTCTAGATGTGCCCTCTAAATTTTATGTTACGTACATTTTGTTATGCATAGTAAAAAATGCTCATCTCTGGACTGAAGATCACCTAGAGTTTCTCCTGCATTGTCTTATAGAAGTTTCACGTCCTGCATTTTACATCTGGGTTTATGACCCATTTTGAGTTAACTTTATGAAAGGTGTAATGCTAGTGGCTAGGTTCATTTTCTTGCGTGTGGAGGGAAGGGTGGTGTGGTGTGTGTTTATTATATGTAGAAACATGCCTCTCTCTTGCTAATCATTTCAAAGGGCTGGTTTTCCTCGTATGTACAGGATAATCTGGAGAAAGAGGACTGCTGTCACTGTGGTGTGTGTGGTGTGCACACTCTTGTGTTGCTCTCTGCAATCAAAGAGCGAGGAAGTCGGTGTGCTTTGGTTTCCCCTGGCTTCACTGGGTGGGACCTTGGTTAACCTCACACCAGAGGATGCTCTTCAGTGAGCAGCTAAGCTTACTGGCCACTTTCTTTTTGCCTAGACACAAAGGCTTCCCCATTTTTTTCTGGGTGTAAATTGTGTTCTTAAATTGAAATGGGATTCTCCAGGTTTCCTGGGCTCATTATTCCACTGTCTGGAGCTATTCTTTGGTAAGTTCAAGCAGCAGCAATGAAGACAAATATCTTAGAACCACCCGGTTGCATGGAGAAGGCATTTAAACTGCCTCGGATTTTTGTTACTTAAAATATGGCGCCTGTGGCTCAGTGAGTAGGGCGCTGGCCCCATATGCCGAGGGTGGCGGGTTCGGACCCAGCCCCGGCCAAACTGCAACAGAAAAATAGCCGGGCCTTGTGGCGCGCGCCTGTAGTCCCAGCTGCTCAGGAGGCTGAGGCAAGAGAATCGCGTAAGCCCAAGAGTTAGAGGTTGCTGTGAGCCGTGTGACGCCACGGCACTCTACCCGAGGGCCATACAGTGAGACTCTGTCTCTACAAAAAAAAAAAAAAAAAAAAAAACTATGGATACTATTTCTTCACCACACTCACTGGTTTTACAGAGTGAATTGTTGTTCTAGACATTGACAATTTCCGAATGCCAGTAATGGTCTATTCTAAAAGATGCTGAATTACATGTGAACCCATTCACATGTAGAATCAAAGCCACTAACTTTGAAATATGTGGAGTTCCTTAGAATCGTTGGTGCTGTACATGTCCAAGTGTTAAATAACCTCTTGAAAATAAAAACAACCAAAGTTACTTTTATTGCTTAGTAGAAGAACCTATCCCTGGGGGCTCTTTGATTGCTACATATCTGGAGTCTAAGTAACTCTTACAATGTACAGCTTCACATAAGGTAGTGTCACTCTTTTTCTGTTGACGGAACACATTACAATTTGTAGTTATTTGAGACATGTTGATGCACACAGACAGCACTGGGGCCCATTAGGTTTTAGATTCTGGTTTTAGAGCGTGTTTGATTCCTCTCAGCATGAATACTGGCTGGTCTATTTAATAGGAGGATGCATATGGACAGATCTTAGATTAGAGCTCGCAGACAGCACAGCAAACGTGTGGAGGAACAGAACGCCCGAAATGCCCTGTCAGCTGGTTTTACCCTCTAGTATTAGACATAAGGAAATATATCTAAAGGATACTAGTTAATACTTCACTCTTAAAAAAACAAACAAAAAAAAACGCATTCCCCTCGGTTAACTGATTTTTCAAAAGAGCAAATAAACCATCTTGTAGCAGAGCCTACTCATATCTAACTAGAGGAGAAATGTTTGTTAAATGCTTTTCCTCTTTGTCAGGGTCAAAACTGTTTAATTTTGTGCTTCAGAGATAGGGGATATAGTTTGTTTACAAAAGAGTTTGATGTTTAAAACATCTAAAACTCTATGCTGGAGCAAAAAGCAAATAGCAAAGGACATAGCCAGAAAATGCAGTATGTGTGTGTATGTGTGTGTTTTGCACACCTCTTGCCCTGTACACTGAACAAATAAATAAAGGAAGAGGAGAAGATGGATATTTTAACTATATTAGTTTCATGTCTACATGTCCTTTGCCAAAATTCTGTTGTCACATAAGTGTTATCTTTCTTTTTCATGTTTATCAGTAATTTATTTTTGATTTGTTGTTCTCATTTTCACCCAACTAAAACAATCATTAATGTACTTGATAGATTTCTATCAAGTTCTAAAGTGTTTAGACACAGTCCAAAAAAAAAAAAAAGAAATTATCTCTGAATACTACTAGAAACTTTATGCCAAAAATTTGACAATGTGAAGGAAATGGATGGATATTTGGAATCACACCCTCTCCCTAGATTTAGCCCAGATGAAATAGATCTCCTGAACAGACCAATTGCAAGCACTGAGATTAAAGAAACAATAAAAAAATCTCCCAACAAAAAAATGCTCTGATCTGGATGGCTTCACACCAGAATTCTATCAAACCTTCAAAGAAGAGCTTATTCCCATACTGCAGAAATTATTCCAAAAAATTGAAGAGGAAGGAATCTTCCCCAACACATTCTATGAAGCAAACATCACCCTGATACCAAAACCAGGAAAAGACCCAAACAAAAAGGAGAATTTCAGACCAATTTCACTAATGAATATGGATGCAAAAATTCTCAACAAAATCTTAGCCAATAGATTACAGCTTATCATCAAAAAAGTCATACATCATAATCAAGTAGGTTTCATCCCAGGGATGCAAGGCTGGTTTAATATATGCAAGTCCATAAACATTATTCACCGTATCAACAGAAGCAAAACCAAAGACTATATGATCCTCTCGATAGATGCAGAAAAAGCATTCGATAAAATCCAGCATCCTTTTCTAATTAAAACACTGAGGAGTATAGGCATAGGCGGCACATTTCTTAAACTGATCGAAGCTATCTATGACAAATACACAGCTAATATTTTACTGAATGGAGTAAAACTGAAAGTTTTTCCTCTTAGAACTGGAACCAGACAAGGCTGTCCACTGTCACCATTACTATTCAACATAGTGCTGGAAATTCTAGCCAGTACAATTAGACAAGACAAGAAAATAAAGGGCATCCAAATGGGAGCAGAGGAGGTCAAACTCTTTTTGCTGATGTTATGATCTTAGAGAACCACAAGATTCTCAGAAGTCATCAAAAAATACAGTAATGTTTCAGGATATAAAATCAATGTCCACAAGTCAGTTGCCTTTGTATACACCAACAACAGCCAAGATGAAAGGTTAATTAAGGACACAACTCCCTTCACCATAGCCCCAAAGAAAATGAAATACTTAGGAATATACCTAACAAAAGAAGTGAAGGACCTCTATAAAGAAAATTATTAAACTCTAAGAAAGTTAATAGCAGAGGGCATTAACAAATGGAAGAACATAACATGATCATGGCTGGGAAGAATGAACATTGTTAAAATGTCTATACTTCCCAGAGCAATTTACCGATTCAACGCCAACCCTATTAAAATACCAACATCCTACTTTCAAGATGGAAAAGATGGAAAAAATGATTCTGCATTTTGTATAGAACCAGAAAAAACCCTGTATAGCTAAGGCAGTTCTTAGTAATAAAAACAAAGCTGGGAGTATCACCATACCAGATTTTAGGCTGTTATTACAAGAATAGGGTCAAGACGGCATGGTACTGGCACAAAAATAGAGACACAGACATTTGGAATCGAATAGAAAACCAGGAAATGAAACCAACAACTTACAGCCACCTAATCTTCAATAAACCAAACAAGAACATACACTGGGGGAAAGACTCCCTATTCAATAAATGGTGTTGGGAGAATTGGATATCCACATGTAAAAGACTGAAACTAGACCCACACTTTTCTCCACTCACAAAAATTGATTCAAGATGGATAAAGGACTTAAATTTAAGGAATGAAATGATAAAAATCCTCAAAGGAAGACTAGGAAAAACACTGGAAGATATTGGCCTGGGGAAAGACTTTATGAGGAAGACTACCATGGCAATAGCAACAACAGCAATAATAAACAAATGAGATTTAATTAAACTGAAAAGCTTCTGTACAGCCAAGGAGACAACAACCAAAGCAAAGAGACAACCTACCCAATGGAAAGGATATTTGCATATTTTTTTTTTTTGTAGAGACAAGAGTCTCACTGTACCGCCCTCGGGTAGAGTGCCGTGGCATCACATGGCTCACAGCAACCTCTAACTCTTGGGCTTACACAATTCTCTTGCCTCAGCCTCCCGAGCAGCTGGGACTATAGGCGCCCGCCACAACGCCCGGCTATTTTTTTGTTGCAGTTTGGCCGGGGCTGGGTTTGAACCCACCACCCTCAGCATATGGGGCTGGCGCCCTACTCACTGAGCCACAGGCGCCGCCTGATATTTGCATATTTTGAATCAGACAAATGCTTAATAACCAGGATCTATACAGAATTTCAATTAATCCACAAGAAAAAACCCAACAATCTCATTCATCAGTGGGGAAGAGAGATGAATAGAATCTTCTCTAAAGATGATAGAGGAATGGCTAGCAAACACATGAAAAAATGCTCATCAGCCCTAACTATTAGAGAAATGCAAATTAAAACCACCCTGAAACATCATCTAACTCCAGCAAGAATGGCCTATATCACAAAATCTCAAAACTGCAGATCCTGGCTCGGATGTGGAAAGAAAGGAACATTTTTACACTACTGGTAGGACTGCAAACTAATACAATCTTTTTAGAAGGAAGTATGGAGTAACCTCAAAGAACTCAACCTAGGCCTTCTGTTTGATCCTACAATCCCATTACTGGGCATCTATCCAGAAGGTAAAAAAAAATCTTTTATTATAAAGACACTTGCACTAGGCTGTTTATTGCAGCCCAATTTACAATCGCTAAAATGTGGAAACGGCCTAAATGTCCTTGGATTGGTAAGCTGTGGTATATGTATACCATGGAATATTATTCAGTCATCAAAAAATGGAGATTTTGCAGCATTTGTACTAACCTGAATGTAGGTGGAACACATTATTTTTAGCGAAGCATCACAGGAATGGAGAAGTATGAATCCTATGTATTCAACTTTGATATGAGGACAATTGATGTATCTTTTTTTTTTTTGTAGAGACAGAGTCTCACTGTACCGCCCTCGGGTAGAGTGCCATGACGTCACACGGCTCACAGCAACCTCCAACTTCTGGGCTTAAGCGATTCTCTTGCCTCAGCCTCCCAAGCAGCTGGAACCACAGGCGCCCGCACCACAACACCCGACTATTTTTTTGTTGCAGTTTGGCTGGGGCTGGGTTTGAACCCGCCACCCTCGGCATATGGGGCCGGTGCCCTACTCACTGAGCCACAGGCACCACCCTATCATGTATCTTTTTAATTTTTTTTTTAATGTCAGACAGGTGATAGGCCAACATGGTAACAAGATTTGTGGGTGGCACATCTCACGCATGTGCATGAAAACCCAATCATCATGCTTATGAACTATAAAAGGATCAAATATCGTGTTTATTTTTAAAAAATCTAGCAGTTTCAACCAACTTCCTCTTTCCAAAAATATTTTGGGCATAAACTTTGTACTCTAGGAGGCCTAACACATAAATTATTCAAGTTATCATATTCAAGTATCTTAGTCACACTTTAGTCATAACCATTCATTTAGAAAAACTCAAATTTTTTTTTTTTGAGACAGAGCCTCAAGCTGTCACCCTGGGTAGAGTGCTGTGGCATCACAGCTCACAGCAACCTCCAACTCCTGGGCTCAAGCTAGTCTCCCGCCTCCCAAGTAGTTGGGACCACAGACACCCGCCACAACGCCCAGCTGTTTTTGGTTGCAGCCGTCATTGTTGTTTGGCGGGCCTGAGCTGGATTTGAACCCACAAGCTCAGGTGTATATGGCTGGCACCTTAGCCAGTTGAGCCACAGACACTGAGCCCAGAAAACTCATTTTCTAAAACAAGTATCCACAAAATTAATCCTAATTTAAGAATCATATTTTTGGGAAAGTAAATATTTAAATTATGCAGAACAGAGAGGGAAGAGTGAGGTGCAGGATTAAATGAACTGAATTTAGTGTCAAAGTATGTAGAATATCACTTCTATTTTCAATAAGGTCAGATCACTCACTAAGCATTCCTCTAAGGTCAGGTAAAGGACTTTTTTTTTTTTTTTGGCCGGGGCTGGGTTTGAACCCGCCACCTTCAGCATGTGGGACCGGCGCTCTACCCCTTTGAGCCACAGGCGCTGCCCAGGTAAAGGACTTTTATAATTTCATTCATTTATTTATCCACTCATTCACCAATAATTAAATAATGACTTGCCTTCAAGGAGTATATAGGTGAAATGCATAATAAAAGCCGTGTGCCAAGCTCATAAGATGCCTATGGTTGGCATTATCATTGCTACTTTGCAGGTAAGGAAATTAAGACACAGAGCTCGAACTTAAACCCAGGTGGCTGTGCTCATAACAATCGGGTGATATTTATTTATTTATTTTTATTTTTGCTCTTACCAAGTTGTGGTTTGAGGGTGGTTTGTTGTGGTTTATCCACTTAGCCTCTCCTAAACACTCATATAGCATATGGTGTTCAGTGTATTTAGGTAGCCCCTCATTTAATCCCCTCTGGTTAAGAGAGCAAGGAAAGTACAACTCGATGAAGTAAACCTCAAACAATGGAAATGTCAGAGTTTGGTAACAAAATAAAAGTAAAAATGAAAGGCAAGTATTTGGTTTATCCAACCTTAATGTAGTCTCATTATTTTTCTTTTGAGACAGAGTCTCAACTATGTGCTCTCAGTAGAGTGCCACGGTGTCACAGCTCACAGCAACCACAAACTCTTGGGCTTAAGTGATTCTCTTGCCTCAGACTCCCAAGTAGCTGAGACTATAGGTGCCCGCCACAACATCTGGCTATTTTTTGGTTGCAGTTGTCATTGTTGTTTAGAAGGCCCAGGCCAGGTTCAAACCCACCAACCTCAGTGTATGTGGATGGTGCCCTAACCACTGGGCTATAGGTGCCAAGCTGAGTCTCATTTTTTGCATGCAAATTACACCTAGTTTTGGTCAGTTGATAGGTAGAAAGAACTTAGAGGCCCAGCACAGTGGCTCACACTTATAATCCCAGCACTTTGGGAGGCTCAGGCAGGAGGATCACTTGAGGTCAGGAGTTCGAGACCAGCTTGTCCAAAAACAAGACCCTAACTATACAAAAAAAAATAGAAAAGTTAGCCAAGCATGGTGATGCAAGCCTGTAGTCCTAGCTACCTGGAAGGCTGAGGCAGGAGGATTGCTTGAGCCCAGGAGTTTAAGGCTGCAAATGAGTTATGATGGGGCCAATGCATTCTAGCCTGGGCAACAGAAAAAGACCCTGTCTCAAAACAAACAAACAAAAAAAACAGACCTTAGAGCTTCTGCCACCCAATTTTCCTACCAACAAAGAAACTAAGTCTAAGGCTGTTGTCAGCTATTTCCTGTCTTTGCCACTCTGTAAAGAGGCCTATTTCATTAAGAATAATGCAAACAAAGGCGGAGAGGGAGGGGAGGAAGAGGATGGATGGAGGGAGGGTGATTGGTGGGATTACACCTGCGGTGCATCTTACAAAGGTACATGTGAAACTTAGTAAATGTAGAATATAAATGTCTTAACACAATAACTAAGAAAATGCCCTGTGGCTCAGTTGGTAAGGCGCCAGCCCCATATACCGAGGGTGGCGGGTTCAAACTCAGCCCCGGCCAAACTGCAACCAAAAAATAGCCGGGCGTCGTGGTGGGCGCCTGTAGTCCCAGCTGCTCGGGAGGCTGAGGCAAGAGAATCGCTTAAGCCCAGGAGTTGGAGGTTGCTGTGAGCTGTGTGAGGCCACGGCACTCTACAGAGGGCCATAAAGTGAGACTCTGTCTCTACAAAAAAAAAAAGAAAATGCCAGGAAGGCTATGTTAACCAGTGTGACGAAAATGTGTCGAATGGTCTATAAAACCAGTGTATGGTGCCCCATGATCGCATTAATGTACACAGCTATGATTTAATTAAAAAAAAAAAAAAAGAACCATGCAAATAGCATTTCTGATTTTTTCTGGCTGAGTCTAGGAAGGTGGCGTGGTTCCAGGTATTGGTCCATTTCCACCAGATTTTCATATTTCTGAGAATAGAGTTTTTTAATAGTAATCACTGAGGATTTTTTTTTTTTTGGATTTCTGAGGTGTCTGTTGCTATTTCTCTATTATCATTTCTCATTGATGATGTTAGTTTTTACTTTTCTGTTTCCAGTTAGATTAGCCAAACGTTTGTCAATTTTTTTTTTTTTTTTTTTTTTGTAGAGACAGAGTCTCACTTTATGGCCCTCGGTAGAGTGCCGTGGCGTCACACGGCTCACAGCTACCTCTAACTCCTGGGCTTAAGCGATTCTCCTGCCTCAGCCTCCCGAGTAGCTGGGACTACAGGCGGCGCGCCACAACACCCGGCTATTTTTTGGTTGCAGTTTGGCCGGGGCAGGGTTTGAACCCGCCACCCTCGGTATATGGGGCCGGCGCCCTACTCACTGAGCCACAGGTGCCGCCCACGTTTGTCAATTTTATTGATCTTTTTAAAACACCAACTTTTTCTTTTGTTGATCTTCTGAATAATTCTTTTGTTTTCAATTTCATTTAATTCTGCCCTAATTTGGTTATTTCCTTTCTTCTGCTGGGTTTGGGGTTGAAATGTTCTTCCTTTTCCAGGTGCTTGAGATGTCCCATTAAGTTGTTAATGTCCTCTCTTTCTGTTTTCTTAAGGAAGGTTCCAATGCTATGAAATTTCCCTCTAAGGACTGCCTTTGCAGTATCCCACAGGTTTTTTTTTTTTTTTTTATTGTTGGGGATTCATTGAGGGTACAATAAGCCAGGTTACATTGATTGCAATTGTTAGGCAATGTCCCTCTTGCAGTCATGTCTTGCCCCCATAAAGTGTGACACACACCAAAGCCCTACCCCCCTCCCTCCATCCCTCTTTCTGCTTTTCCTCCCCCCCATAACCTTAATTGTCACTAATTGTCCTCATATCAAAATTGAGTACATAGGATTCATGCTTCTCCATTCTTGTGATGCTTTACTAAGAATAATGTCTTCCACTTCCATCCAGGTTAATACAAAGGATGTAAAGTCTCCATTTTTTTTAATAGCTGAATAGTATTCCATGGTATACATATACCACAGTTTGTTAATCCATTCCTGAGTTGGTGGGCTCCCACAGGTTTTAATAATTTGTGTCTTCAGTATCATTTTGTTCCAAAAATTTGGTGATTTCCTTCTTAATCTTGTCTTTACCCAGCTATCATTCAGCATAAGGTTAGTTTCCATGTCTTTGTCTGAGTATGAAGATTCCTGTTGCTATTGAGTTCGACTTTCATACCATGATGGTCCGAGAAAATACAAGGAATAATTTCTATTCTTTTTAATTTGCTGAGGTGAGACATAGAATTAGAAATGCTGAATAGGGGGCGGCGCCTGTGGCTCAGTCGGTAAGGCGCCGGCCCCACATACCGAGGGTGGCGGGTTCAAACCCGGCCCCGGCTGAACTGCAACCAAAAAAATAGCTGGGCATGGTGGCGGGCTCCTGTCGTCCCAGCTACTCGGGAGGCTGAGGCAAGAGAATCGCTTAAGCCCAGGAGTTGGAAGTTGCTGTGAGCTGTGTGATGCCATGGCACTCTACCCGAAGGGCATCAAGTGACACTCTGTCTCTACAAAAAAAAAAAAAAAAAGAAATGCTGAATAGATCTATATCAATCACGGAAATAGCATCAGTAATACAAAATCTCTCAAAAAAGAAAAGTCTGGGACCAGATGGTTTCAGACTTAGAGTCTGGTGGAGGACCAAGGCCTAGAATAATATTTCTGCCATACATTATTTAGCCTGTGGCTCAGTGAGTAGGGCACCAGCCCCATATACAGAGGGTGGCAGGTTCAAACCCAGCCCTGGCTAAACTGCAACAACGAAAAATAGCCAGGCATTGTAGCAGGCGCCTATAGTCCCAGCTACTCAGGAGTCTGAGGCAAGAGAATCACCTAAGCCCAAGAGCTGGAGGTTGCTGTGAGCTGTAATACCACAGTACTCTACTGAGGGTGACAAAGTGAGACTGTCTCAAAAAAAAAAAAGACGAATTTGAGAGGGGTGGGGTGAATGCAAAGTAAGGTGATGGGGAGAAGCTTAATCCAATCTTGTTTGTTTTGGAGTACTAATTTTGTGAGATGTTGTTTAAGGATGCTATTCGTCTGTTCTACTTTTCCTGATGATTTGGGTCTATAAGGCACATGTAGAAGTCACTAAATTCCTAGGGCTTGTGAGATTTGTGAGGTGATATGGTTAATGAAAGCTGGGCTGTTGTCACTCTGAATAGAGCTGGAGACGGAATCTAGGAATAATGTGGTGACCTTTACAGTAAACAATGGCAATTTCCTTTGGAAGTGTAGTTCCATTTAGGAGGTCTTTAATAAGTGTGGCATTGATGATAGAAGAGCCTTGGGTGGTAATGAATCCCCTTTCTTGCCATATAGCTGCATGGTGGTTGTAAGGCTTCAGTGAGGGTTAAGAGTTCTGTTTGTTGTGAGGAAATGGCCAGGGGCAGAGTAACAGGTGATAATGTGGGAAGAAGACACAATAGCAAAACCTGCCTTGGCAATGGAGTGAGCAGTGGGCTTAAAAGAACTGCCATCAATAAACCAGGTATCTTCAGGATTAGGTAAGGGAAAAAGAGAAATATTTGGGAAAGGGTAGTGTTACAATAGGATCTATAGGGAAGTCAGATTGAGAGAATGGAGGGGTGGTTGGGGAGGGATTGGAGAGGAGAAGGATGGGCAGTGAGAGGTGTGAACCAGCGGGAATCAAGGTTGCTTGCAATTTTATGAGAGTATCTCTACCTAGTAGGGGAACATTACGAGGGAATAAGGAATGGATGTGAGAAAGAGTGCCCAGAAAGTGTACACCATAAAGGTAGAGTAACATGGGGGTGGATTACATTACTGTCAATACCCATCACCAAGATCTCTGTCTGTTCTAAAGGACCTTTATAAGATGGCAGTGTGGAAAAGGTTGCTCACATGTCTATTAAAAACGAAATTGGCTTACCTTCCACCAGCAAAATCCCCCAGAGTTTAGACTTTGTAATTATCCAGGGGACACTCTGATCCTCTGGGAACCATGAATCTGAAACAGCTAGGCCCAGAAGGTCGGGAAATACAGGCACGTTTTGGGTGCATCTGAGAACCAGGCAGAATTCAGCCCCATTCTGGGAGTGTCTGTGAACCAAATTCTCAGAACTTCAGTAGTTAAACTTCTAGCAAGGGCCCCTGCAGACTAGGCACAGTTTGTGGGAAGCTTTGGGCATAGTTTCACCCAGTGACCTGGCCTGATGCATTTAAAACACAGTTCGGGGCAAATCTCCTTTTTTCAGGGTACCCTGGGAAATTCTGAGAAACCGCCAGGTTTTGTCTGATGGGAGAAGCCATTAACTGGAATTTTGAGAGCCTCTGCCTTTTAAGAGCGTCCTCACAATTATTAAAAACTTTAAAAGCCAGGTTAATAAGATCTTAATGAGGAGTTGGAGGGCCCCGGGGGGATTTTTGGAGTTTTTTCCAGATGTCAGGTGCAGACTGAGAGATAAAATTCATGTTAATAATGAGTCTGACCTCATAGCTCTCCAGGGACAGGGTAGTATATCAATGAAGAGCTTTGTTAAGACGCGCTAAAAACTGGGCAGGATTTTTATCCCATTTTGGGATAATTTCTCTTAACTTATCATAATTGACAGCCTTATGGGCTGCTTTTTTTAGTCCCTCTAAGAGACACTGGACCATATGGTTACGAGGTGAATCCTAGTAGCATCAGTTTGATAATTCCAATTGGGGTCCACCCAGGGAACAGCCCTAGTGCCCTCTGGCAGAGTTTGATCCACTCTGCGTAGGTCTTCAGCATAAATTTGGGCTTGAGTCCAGATTTGCTCTCTTTCCTCCAAAGTTAGAGCAGAGGTGAGGATGACATATAAATCATATGATTGCATTAGATATGTAAATTCTTGAGTATTTGGTGGAATCTGTAGAGAATGAACCTAATCTCTGATTTATGTGAGAGGTCTGAGAGAGAGAATGGGACATGAATCGTGACAATGCCTTCCGTTCCCACAACCTCCCCCACAACCTCTTGGAGGGAGTATAGAGGCTTATGGTATTTTGGAAGTAGGAGGTCCAAAGGGGTGGCCAGACCTAGTATGGTGTGGGGACACCGGGTCTGGCACATTTTATCTGTCCCAAGTTCGCCATTTTTTTTCTCTTACTGCGTGGTGGGGCATTGGAGAGGGGGTGGGAGGGGTGGAAGTTTGCTGATAGGGAGGAAGTCGAGGGGTGGGGTTATCTGCCGGGTCCAAATAAGACAATAGTCAGATGAGTCAGAAAAATTTGGAGATACTTACACAAGGAGAATTTGAGAGGGTTCACAGGATGAACACAAGGAAGGAATGTTATGGAGTGTGAGAAATGCATGAATGTAAGGGATCTCCAACCATTTGCCTAATTTGTGACAGTAATTTTTGAGAGCACTGGGAATTGAGATATCGAAGGTGCCATGTTTAGGCCAATGTAAACCACCAAGTTCATACATAGGCCAACCAGTATTACAGAAAAATGAAGCGTTTAGGTTTCAGGTCAGCGTAAAGATGTAGAGACTCGAGGTAGTTAGAAGATAGTTTAGAGATGAAAAGGGGGCAATCTGTGACTGAGTGGTGCCCACAGCAAAAACTGGAGGTAGAAAGTAAATGAGATTAAAGCTAACATGAAGAGGAATGAGCAGTAAATAAAGGGAACTTTCGAAGGAAATAAAAAGGGAGCAAAAGGATCACGAAAAGGACCAAGACTGCAACCAGAGAGGGTTCGACCTCTGCGTATGGTTGTCAGCTGAATCCAGACCTCCGGGAAGATTCTAAATGAGTGAACTCGGTTCACTGAACTGAATGACCAAAAATGGATGGTAGGGCTGGTAGAGCTGGCAAGGCTGGCTTCGGGAGATTACCTGGACTCTCCACTTATGACTCTGGTCAAAAGAGGGCTTGGCCTCTGTATATGATCTTAACCAGTCGAGAGACTTGGGCCCACAGTGGCTACCCAGGGGGGCAAGACAGGGGGAGAGGGGATTCAGCCTCTGCATGAGTGTAAAAGGAGCCAAGAGATCATATAAAAATACCCAAGAGCGCAAAAAAGACAGAGGGGAGGAGAAGGTAGAGTAGGAATGGGAAGAGGAAGGGTGTGAAGAAAAAGATTTTAGAGAAGGGCTCACCTTAGTATGAAGTGGAAGAATGGTAGACAAGATAAGAGTGCACCAGTTCTCTTTGTCTCTTGGGAAGAAGGGTCCATTTGGTTAGGGTTGGTGGGGTGTATTTTAAGCACTGCAAAGGGACTTTTCCCCAGGGAGTCACAGGCACCATGTGAAAGGTTCCAGACCCAAGGATAAAATCATTCTGAGACGTGAGACAAAAGGAAGACAGAGATCCAATTTGTGCAATTAAAGTGGCTTTTATTCCACCTGGAGTGCAAGTGTGGTGAGATTCCTGACAAGGGAGAAATCCATAGGTGGGCTATGGTAGGCAGGGATTTAAAGGGTTAGGGCAGCCAGGATTGGTCTGTCCTTAGCTTTATCTGGGCAGATAGGTAGGACAAGGTTAGGGAGGTCTGGATTGGTCTGTTCACTATTTCTTGGGAGGAACATACTTTCCAGGAAAGGGATCCTTCCAGGGTGAGTTGGTAACTTGACTCTATCAAAGGGTCATTTCTGAAACTGATGGAGGCCATATATAGCAAACCCACAGCCAATATCATACCAAATGGAGTAAAATCGAAAACATTTCCACTCAAATCTGGAACTAGGCAAGGATGCCCATTGTTTCCACTGCTATTTAACACAGTTATGGAAGTTCCAGCCATCGCAATCAGGCAAGAGAAGGCAATCAAGAGTATCCAGAGTCAGAGGAGATCAAACTCTCATTCTTCACTGATGTTATGATCCTATACCTGGAAAATCCCAGGCACGCAACTACAAAACTCTTAGAATGACCAAGGAATACAGCAGCATCTCAGGATACAAAATCAATACTCACAAATCAGTAGCTTTTGTATATGCCAACAATAGTCAAGCTGAAAATATAGTCAAGGACTCTATTCCTTTTACAGTAGTGCCAAAGAAGATGAAATATCTGAGAATTTATCTAACAAAGGACATGAAAGATCTCTATAAAGAGAATTATGAAACTCTGAGAAAAGAAATAGCTGAAGATGTTAACAAATGGAAAAACATACCATAATATGGTTGGGAAGAATCAGCATTGTTAAAATGTCTATACTACCTGAGGACAATTAATGACACGGTGGGGGTGGGGGAAAGGGAGAACACAGAGAGAGAGAAGGAGGGAGGGGTGGGGAAAGGAAGAGCAGAGAGAGGGAAGGAGGGAGGGGGTAGGGCCTTGGTGTGTGCCACACCTTTTGGGATGACTGTATGAGGGTCTTTGCCTGACAAATGCAATCAGTGTAACCTGGTTTCTTGTACCCTCAATGAATTCCCAACAATTTAAAAAAAAAAAAAAGGCTATATTACCAAAAGCAATCTACAGATTTAATGTGATCCCTATTAAAGCACCATCATCATATTTTAAAGAGCTTAAAAAAATAGTGCTTCATTTTATATGGAATCAGAAAAAACCTCAAATAGCAAATACACTACTCAGAAACAAAAACAGATCAGGAGTTATCACATTACCAGACTTCAGGCTATACTGTAAATCTATTGTGATAAAAACGGCCTGTTACTGGCACAAAAACAGAGAGGTAGATGTATGGAACAGAATAGAGAACTAAGAGATGAACCCAGCTACTTACTGTTATTTGATTTTTGACAAATGTATCAAAAACATTCATTGGGAAAAGATTCCCTATTTAACAACGGTGCTGGGTGAACTGGCTGGCAACCTATAGAAGAATGAAACTGGACTCTCATCTCTCACCATTAACAAGGATTGATTCTTACTGGATAAATGATCTAAACTTAGGACATGAAACTATAAAAAATATTAGGAGAGTGTGCAGGGAAAACACTTGAAAAAAATTGGCCTAGGAGAATTTTTTCAGTACAACCCTGGCGATTGAAACAACACCAAAATTATATTACTGAGATCTGATCAAACTAAAAAGCTTCTGCACAGACAAGAGCACAGTAAATAAAGCAAACAGATAGCTTTCAGAATGGGAAAAGATATTTGCAGGTTATGCTTCTGACAAAAGTCTGATAACTAGAATCCACAGAGAGCTCAAACTAATCAATAAGAAAAGAAGAAACAAACCCCATTTCTATGTGGGCAAAAGACTTGAACAGAAACTTCTCTGATGAAGGCAGGAGCATGGCCTACAAACACATGAAACAATTCTCATGATCTTTAATCATCAGAGAAATGCAAATCAAAACCACTTTAAAATATTATCTAACTTCAGTAAGATTAGCCCACATAACAAAAATCCCAAAACTACAGATGTTGGTGTAGATGTGGAGAGAAGGGAACACTTCTTCACTGCTGGTGGGAATGCAGGCTAATAGTCTCTTTGGAAAGAAGTTTGGAGAATACTCAAGGAACTAAAAGTGGACCTACCATTTGATCCTGCAATCCCTCTATTAGGTATTTTTTTTTTTTTTCAGCATTTCTTTTTTTTTTTTTTTTTTTTTTATTGTTGGGGATTCATTGAGGGTACAATAAGCCAGGTTACACTGATTGCAATTGTCAGGCAAAGTCCCTCTTGCAATCATGTCTTGCCCCCATAAAGTGTGACACACACCAAGGCCCCACCCACCTCCCTCCTTCCCTCTTACTGTTCCCCCCCCATAACCATAATTGTCATTAATTGTCCTCATATCAAAATTGAGTACATAGGATTCATGCTTCTCCATTCTTGTGATGCTTTACTAAGAATAATATCTTCCACGTCCATCCAGGTTAATACGAAGGATGTAAAGTCTCCATTTTCTTTAATGGCTGAATAGTATTCCATGGTATACATATACCACAGCTTGTTAATCCATTCCTGGGTTGGTGGGCATTTAGGCTGTTTCCACATTTTGGCGACTGTAAATTGAGCTGCAATAAACAGTCTAGTACAAGTGTCCTTATGATAAAAGGATTTCTTTCCTTCTGGGTAGATGCCCAGTAATGGGATTGCAGGATCAAATGGGAGGT
Organism: Nycticebus coucang; assembly: GCF_027406575.1. Classification (NCBI taxonomy): domain Eukaryota; kingdom Metazoa; phylum Chordata; class Mammalia; order Primates; family Lorisidae; genus Nycticebus; species Nycticebus coucang. Next base: position 108,061,720 of record NC_069788.1, on the reverse strand, counting down.
CTAGCTTGAGTGCTTTGAGGATTCTCCATACTTCCTTCCAGAAAGGTTGTACTAGTTTGCAGTCCCACCAGCAGTGTAAAAGTGTTCCCTTCTCTCCACATCCACGCCAGCATCTGTAGTTTTGAGATTTTGTGATGTGGGCCATTCTCACTGGGGTTAGATGATATCTCAGGGTTGTTTTGATTTGCATTTCTCTAATATATAGAGATGATGAACATTTTTTCATGTGTTTGTTAGCCATTCGTCTGTCGTCTTTAGAGAAAGTTCTATTCATGTCTCTTGCCCATTGATATAAGGGATTGTTGGCTTTTTTCATGTGGATTAATTTGAGTTCTCTATAGATCCTAGTTATCAAGCTTTTGTCTGATTGAAAATATGCAAATATCCTTTCCCATTGTGTAGGTTGTCTCTTTGCTTTGGTTATTGTCTCCTTAGCTGTACAGAAGCTTTTCAGTTTAATGAAGTCCCATTTGTTTATTTTTGTTGTTGTTGCAATTGCCATGGCAGTCTTCTTCATGAAGTCTTTCCCCAGGCCAATATCTTCCAGTGTTTTTCCTATGCTTTCTTGGAGGGTTTTTATTGTTTCATGCCTTAAGTTTAAGTCCTTTATCCATCTTGAATCAATTTTTGTGAGTGGGGAAAGGTGTGGGTCCAGTTTCAGTCTTTTACATGTAGACATCCAGTTCTCCCAACACCATTTATTGAATAGGGAGTCTTTCCCCCAAGGTATGTTCTTGTTTGGTTTATCAAAGATTAAGTGGTTGTAAGATGTTAGTTTCATTTCTTGGTTTTCCATTCGATTCCAAGTGTCTATGTCTCTGTTTTTGTGCCAGTACCATGCTGTCTTGAGCACTATGGCTTTGTAGTACAGACTAAAATCTGGTATGCTGATGCCCCCAGCTTTATTTTTATTACAGAGAACTGCCTTAGCTATACGGGGTTTTTTCCAGTTCCATACAAAACGCAGAATCATTTTTTCCAAATCTTGAAAGTATGATGTTGGTATTTTGATAGGAATGGCATTGAATAGGTAGATTGCTTTGGGAAGTATGGACATTTTAACAATGTTGATTCTTCCCATCCATGAGCATGGTATGTTCTTCCATTTGTTAATATCCTCTGCTATTTCCTTTCTGAGGATTTCATAGTTTTCTTTATACAGGTCCTTCACCTCCTTCGTTAGGTATATTCCTAGGTATTTGATTTTCTTTGAGACTATGGTGAAGGGAGTTGTGTCCTTAATTAGCTTCTCATCTTGACTGTTATTGGTGTACACAAAGGCTACTGACTTGTGGACATTGATTTTATATCCTGAAACATTACTGTAATTTTGGATGACTTCTAGGAGTCTTGTGGTTGAGTCTTTGGGGTTCTCTAAGTATAAGATCATGTCGTCAGCAAAGAGGGAGAGTTTGACCTCCTCTGCTCCCATTTGGATTCCCTTTATTTCCTTGTCTTGCCTAATTGTATTGGCTAGAACTTCCAGCACTACGTTGAATAGTAAAGGTGACAGAGGACAACCTTGTCTGGTTCCAGTTCTAAGAGGAAAAGCTTTCAGTTTTACTCCATTCAGTAAAATATTGGCTGTGGGTTTGTCATAGATAGCTTCAATCAGTTTTAGAAATGTGCCACCTATGCCTATACTCTTCAGAGTTCTAATTAGAAAAGGATGCTGGATTTTATCAAATGCTTTTTCTGCATCTATTGAGAGGATCATGTGATCTTTCTTTTTGCCTCTGTTAATATGGTGGATAACGTTTATAGACTTGCGTATGTTAAACCAGCCTTGCATCCCTGGGATGAAGCCTACTTGATCATGATGAATGACTTTTTTGATGATAAGCTGTAATCTATTGGCTAAGATTTTGTTGAGAATTTTTGCGTCTATGTTCATGAGTGAGATTGGTCTAAAATTCTCCTTTTTGTTTGGGTCTTTTCCTGGTTTTGGTATCAGGGTGATGTTTGCTTCATAGAATGTGTTGGGGAAGATTCCTTCTTCCTCAATTTTCTGGAATAATTTCTGCAGTACAGGAATAAGCTCTTCCTTGAAGGTTTGATAGAATTCTGGAGTGAAGCCATCTGGACCAGGGCATTTTTTGGTTGGAAGCTTTTTTATTGTTTCTTTGATCTCAGTGCTTGAAATTGGTCTGTTCAGGAGCTCTATTTCTTCCTGGCTGAGTCTAGGGAGAGGGTGTGATTCCAAATATTGATCCATTTCCTTCACATTGTCAAATTTCTGGGCATAGAGTTTCTGGTAGTATTCAGAGATGATCTCTTGTATCTCTGTGGGATCAGTTGTTATTTCCCCTTTATCATTTCTGATTGAGGTTACTAGAGATTTTACTTTTCTATTCCTCGTTAGTCTGGCCAATGGTTTATCTATTTTATTTATTTTTTCAAAAAACCAACTCCTTGTTTCATTAATTTTCTGAATGATTCTTTTGTTTTCAATTTCATTGATCTCTGATTTGATTTTGGATATTTCTTTTCTTCTACTGAGTTTAGGCTTAGATTGTTCTTCTTTTTCCAATTCCATAAGATCTCTTGTGAGATTGTTGATGTGCTCTCTTTCAGTTTTTCGAATGTAGGCATCTAAAGCGATGAATTTTCCTCTCAAAACTGCTTTTGCAGTATCCCACAGGTTTTGGTAGCTTGTGTCTTCATTGTTGTTATGCTCAAGGAAGTTAATGATTTCCTGTTTTATTTCTTCCTGCACCCATCTGTTACTCAACAGAAGATTGTTTAGTTTCCATGCCTTTGGGTGGGGTCGAGCATTTTTGTTAGAGTTGAGTTCCACCTTTAGTGCCTTATGGTCTGAGAAGATACAAGGTAAAATTTCAATTCTTTTGATTCTGTTGATATTTGTTTTGTGTCCCAGGATATGATCAATTTTGGAGAATGTTCCATGGCGTGATGAGAAGAATGTATATTCTTTATCTTTGGGGTGGAGTGTTCTATATGCGTCTATCAAGCACAGTTGTTCTAGAGTCTCATTTAAGTCTCTTATATCCTTGTTTCATTTCTGTTTAGAGGATCTGTCCAGCTCTGTAAGAGGAGTGTTAAAGTCCCCTGTTATGATGGTATTATCAGATATCATATTGCTCAGACTGAGTAAGGTCTGCTTCAAGAATCTGGGAGCATTTAAATTGGGTGCATAAATATTTAGAATTGAAATGTCTTCTTGTTGTATTTTTCCCTTGACCAATATAAAGTGACCTTCTTTGTCTTTTTTGACTTTAGTTGCTTTAAATCCACATGTGTCTGAAAATAAGATTGCAACTCCTCTTTTCTTCTGAATTCCATTTGCCTGAAAAATTGTCTTCCAATCCTTGACTCGGAGCTTTAATTTGTCTTTTGAAGCCAGGTGTGTTTCTTGCAGACAGCAAATGGATGGCTTGTGTTTTTTAATCCAGTCAACCAATCTATGTCTCTTCAGTGGGGAATTCAAGCCATTAACATTTATTGAGATAATTGACAAGTGTGGTAGTATTCTATTCGTCTTATTTTGTGAGAGTCCATTGCTTAGTTTTATCTTTTGCATCAGTGTGGAGGTTAGGTTCTGTCCTTTAATTTCTGAGTTCTTACTTTGCTGCTGATCCATTGTGGTGGTCAGTGTGCAGAACAGGTTGAAGTATTTCCTGTAGAGCTGGTCTTGTTGTGGCGAATTTCCTCAATGTTTGTATATCCGTAAATGATTTGATTTCTCCACCAATTTTGAAGCTTAGCTTAGCAGGGTACAGAATTCTGGGCTGAAAATTGTTCTGTTTAAGTAGATTAAAGGTAGATGACCATTGTCTTCTTGCTTGGAAAGTTTCATTAGAGAAGTCTGCGGTCACTCTGATGGATTTGCCCCTGTAGGTCAACTGGCGCTTACTCCTGGCAGCTTGCAGAATCTTTTCTTTGGTCTTGACTTTGGACAGGTTCATCACAATGTGTCTTGGAGAAGCTCGGTTAGAGTTGAGGCGACCTGGGGTCCGATAGCCCTCTGAAAGCAGTGTGTCAGAATCTTTGGTGATATTTGGGAAATTTTCTTTTATAATATTCTCTGGTATGGCTTCCATTCCTCCAGGGCATTCTTCTTCCCCTTCTGGAATTCCTATAACTCGTATGTTGGAACGCTTCATAAAGTCCCATAATTCTGACAGTGAACGTTCTGCTTTCTCTCTCTTCTTTTCTGCCTCTTTTACTATCTGAGTTATCTCAAAAACTTTGTCTTCTACCTCTGAAATTCTTTCTTCTGCATGGTCTAACCTGTTGCTGATACTTTCCATTGCATCTTTAAGTTCCCTGATTGACTGTTTCATTTCCTTCAGCTCTGCTATATCCTTTTTATATTCTTCATATCGTTCATCTCTTATTTGATTCTGTTTTTGAATTTCCTTTTGGTTATTTTCCACTTTATTAACAGTTTCCTTCATTGTTTCCATCATTTCCTTCATTGTTTTCAGCATGTGTATTCTAAATTCCCTTTCTGTCATTCCTAACATTTCTGTATAGGTGGAATCCTCTGCAGTAGCTACCTCATGGTCCCTTGGCGGGGTAGTTCTGGACTGGTTCTTCATGTTGCCTGGAGTTTTCTGCTGATTCTTCCTCATGGGTGATTTCTTTTATCTGTTTACTTGCCCTAATTTTCCTTTCAATTCCTCTTGCTCTTTAAGTTCTTGTGCCTGTGGACTAAGGGTTACACGACCAGAAGGGTGAGAAGGTTTAAGAGCAAAAAAGCGATGAAAGAAATGAGGACCGAGTGATAAGAAAAAAAAAAAAATGAAAAAAAAGAAAAATAGAGAAAGGAGAGTGGTTGGGTGAAAGGAATATTGACAAAAAGAAGGGAGGCACAGAAAGAGGGAGACAGAGCAATATAGGTGTACAGTAGGGTACTTTGATACAACCTTAAAAAAAAAAAAACACCTTCTGGGGGTGCCAAGTGGGGTGGTTCCCTTGAGGTCAGCAGCTCTTTGCTAACCTGATCAGACACAGTACCCCACCTCCACCAAGTAGAGAGGAAAGACAAAAATGCTATAAATCAAACTAAAACAAGGAAACAGAAAACCTTACGGGATAAAATTGGCTGGAAAAACCAAATAATAGTGGTAGAAACACTAACAAAAATGAAGTTCTGATTATTGAAATAGGCAGCAATGGGAAATTATAATTAAACTAGAAAAATTGAGAAAGAAAAAGGATCTGTATGGAAAAGGTTGAACTTAAAAAACAAAACAACAATCTAGAACGTCAAAATAAACAAAAAAAACAACCAAACCAAAAAAAAAAAAAAAAACCCAAACAAACAAACAAAAAAAAACACACACGCAACCAAAAACAAAGCAGTATGTATATGGAATTGAATATTGTCTGGGCAACACGTGGTCTTCTGGGGTATGAGATGTTAATCACAGTTCTGATACGACTGGAGGCTGCTAGTTTCTCGAACCCCAGCAGGTAGACACCCTAAATCTCTCTTCAGCCCACTTAAAAGGCACTTTGAACTTGTTCACTTACTGAGCAGAAGCTTTCTCAGGGAAGTGCTTGTTGCTGGAATCACTGCTGAAGTGGCTATCCACTTACCCTGTGTGTCAAAACTGGTCTCCCTCTGCCCCCGAGGGTTAGGGCTGCAAGGCTGCTCAGACCCCGCCCTTAGGCTACTTGGTCGCTGGGTTACCAGCTCCCACCCAATTCCAGCTCTGTGACCCTGAGGGCGGAGCTTGCCAGGGCAGATCGCTCACAATGTCTGCCTGTGACCCAGAGCCAAACTCTATTAGCTCCGTCTGGCTCAGCGGCTCAGACTGGGGCCCTAGACAAAGGCCAAAGTTCTCCGCACTCCCGCTCAGGCTCTCCCCAAGGCAGTTCAGCTGAGTGCCAAGTCCAAAGACACCAAAACAGTTCACAGGTAAGGCCTTTCTGGTTTGCAGTCTCGCTGCTATTGAACTTACAGTTGCGGGCGGGTTTAGGCGGATTGAACACACGCGACCACTTGCCGGTTTTCCACTGTTTTAGTCCTCCTCTTGGGGTCCAGAAGTCTCTCGCTGACTCCCTGTATCCTCTCAGGGGTGATGATAGGCAGATCCCACCAGCCAGAGATGCCTGGAGTCCTATATCCCCAGACTCACGGTGCCCAGATGCAAGGAAGCTGTTACTCGGCTGCCATCTTGCTCCACCCTCCCTCTATTAGGTATTTACCCAGATGATCAAAAATCATTTTACAACAAAGACATTTGTACCAGAGTGTTTATTGCAGCCCAATTCATAATTGCCAAGCCATGGAAACAGCCCGAGTGCCCATCAACCCATGAATGGATTAACAAATTGTGGTATATGTATACTATGGAATACTATGCAGCAATAAAAAAGGATGGCGACTTCACATCTTTTATGTTTACCTGGATGGAGCTGGAACACGTTCTTCTTTGTAAAGTATCTTAAGAACACACACAAAAAAAATATCCAATGTACTCAATACTACTATGAAATCAGTATAATACTCACCTACACATTCACAGGAATGGTAAAACATAACTATAGTCCAGAAAGAAAGAGGGAAAAAGAAGAAGGGAGGGAGGAGATAGGGGGAGAAGAAGGGAGGATATTTGGGAGGACCTAACCTAATGTGCATAATGCAATGGTACATTTCTAATCTATTAAGAATTGTGTATGTGGCTGGTGCCTTAGCCGCTTGAGCTAGCAGGTTCGAATCCAGCCCAGGCCTGCCAAACAACAATGACAACTACAACCAAAAAGTAGCCAGGCATTGTGGTGGGCGCCTGTAGTCCCAGTTACTTGGGAGGCTGAGGCAAGGGAATCACTTAAGCCCAAGAGTTTGAGGTTGCTGTGAGCTGTGATGCCACAGCACTCTACCCAGGGTGACAGCTTGAGGCTCTGTCTCCAAAAAAGAAAAAAAAAAAAATAGAGTGTGATTGTCTTACCACAACAAATAAGAGAGAAGATAGTTATGTTAATCAGTTAGATGTTAGCATTCCACATTTTATATCAAATCAGCACATTGTATCTCAAAAATGCATTAATGTACAGTTATGATTTAATAAAGAAAAAAATAATAAAATAATGCAAATAGAAACTTCTCTCCTGTGTCGACCTAACTGAAATCCACTTTCTAACAAATTCTACTCCTTGATCACTCCTCCCCATAATACCTTTTCCAATGTTTACAGTCTGCTATCACATTTCCATAAGTTCTTTCTCCCAGGATGGTTGTCACTATGCCACTGGGCCTCTGACACTGCTGGCCTTGTTGCTGTTCCACTTAGTTGGTTCCTCTTAAACTAAGGAACTTGGCAAGGCATGGTGGCTCACGCCTCTAATCCTAGAACTTTGGGAGGCCAAGAAGGCAGGTAGATCACCTGAGCTCAAGAGTTGGAGACCAGACCAGGCTGAACAAAAGGAGACCTCACTTCTACCAAAAATAGAAAAAATAAGCCAGGTGTGGTGACAGGCACCTATAGTCCCAGGTACTCGGGAAGCTGAGGCAGGAGGATGGCTTGAACCCAGGAGTTTGAGGTTGCTGTGAGTTAGGCTGATGCCATGGCACTTTAGCCAGAGTGAAAGAGCAAAACTCTGTCTCCATGAAAATAAAATAAAATAAAATAAAATAAATAAACCGAAGAGCTAAACCAACAACTTTTTCAGATGTGTTCTAACCCATACAGAATATACTGACAATCACTTCTTAATAAGGACCCAGTATTTCTTGACATAATCGTTAACTAGATTTTTTTAACTGCAAATTTTGTTGGCCTAAAAAAGTCAATCAAGATCTCTAGGGCTTATAAAAATAAACTTTTTCCCAAGCCCACTCTCTCTTATGCTCTAATTTTGAAATAGACTTTTGGAAAATAATTGACTTTTAACTTAAATTCAGGGACTTTATATATTCATATTATTTCAAATTAGTTTTTTGAAATTATACTAATAATGCTTTGTTCACTGTAAAAAAAATTACAGATAAGAAAACATTTTACATATACCCTTCCAGACTTTATTTCCTTTTTAAAAAGTTTTGAGATATAAAAAATCCATTATTCACTATAGAAAAATTAGGAAAACAGATAAGCAAAACAAGAAACTAACCATAATCCTACTAACTTAATTACTGTTAACATTATGATACACATCCTTTCAGAAACATACAGGGTGGCCATAAAGTTCGTGTGCAATTTAAAATTTATACATGTGTACATACATACAAACATATAGGTATAATTTTTATAAATGTATGTATATGTGTGTTTGGTGTATGAAAGGAGATACACCAGATGTAAATAAACATTTTCATGAACGTTTCTTAAAGTCAATAAAAATAGGACAATATTGCAATTTTACTTTATTTATTTATTTTTTTGAGAGAGTCTCACTTTGTTGCACTTGGTAGAGTGCCCTTGTGTCATAGCTCACAGCAACCTCAAACTCTTGGGCTCACATGATCCTCTTGCCTCAGCTTCCAGGGTAGCTGGGACTACAGGCACCAGCCACGACACCTGGCTAGTTTTTTAGAGATGGGGTCTTGCTGTTGCTCAGGCTGGTGTCGAACTCTTGAGCTCAAGCAATGCCATGGCCTCCCAGAGAGCTAGGATTACAGGCATGAGCCACTGCACCCGGCCTCCACACCCAAGCAGATACAAGCCATGTTAAGTCACATAGAAAATACTGTATTTTTAATCTACATTTCGATGTGGATATGAGCCTGTAGATACAGAGGGCCAATGTATTTATTGAAAAAATGTGCCTATATGTGGACTCAGGGTAAAATGTATATTCATATATTTCTATGTTATCCCCTTTCTTAGATTTAAAAAGTTTACATTTTTCTACATTATACACATATAATTTTTGAGACAGAGTCTCACTCTTTCACCCTTGGTGGAGTTCCATGGAGTCATCCATCATAGCTCACAGCAACCTTAAACTCTTGGGCTTGAGCAATCCTCTTCCCTCAGCCTCCCAAGTAGCTGGAACTATAGATGCCCACCACAACACCCAGGTAATTTTTCTAGTAGTAATGGAGATAAGGTTTCGGCCTTGCTCAGGCTGGTCTTGAACTCTTGAGCTCAAACAATCCACTTGCTTCGTTCTCCCAAAGTACTAAGATTACAAGTGTAAGCCACCATGCCCAGCCTGCAACTTGTTTTTATCATTTAACCACATAGCACAGAGGAGTTTCCACATTAGTAAAAAGCATCCACATGCCAGAAGAGTAGTGCACTCAACTCCACAGGGACAGAAGCCTCTGCAGTTGGGAGCCTCCGAGACTTCCCCATGCATCTCTTCTGAATAATATCCTTTATAATAAGCAAAATCAGAAACTCTCCAAATGTCTTCTAGTCATGTCCAAGTTTTTATTCCAGTGTCTCAAACAACAGTGACCTGTCCAGGACAACCTCCAAGGATGTAAAGACACTGAAGGAGTTGTGATAAGTTTTCATAACATCTGCTATTGGGTAAAAGAGAAGAGTGGCTTTCTACTTGGTTGAAAAACACTAGAAAAAGAAATACTAATGAATATTAATAGGATCATGAAACTTGGCCTCAGCCAATTTCAAACATAAGTCAAGTTCTGTGATATAGGATGATGCTGTGATAGGCATTCTGACAGTGAGAAAAAAATGTGCAGTTCTCAGGAGCTCTTCATCTTCCGGTAAGTACGACAAATCACGAACAAAACATGAATGGATTAACCTTGTCATTCAAGAGTTGGGTCTGAATAGAATGGCACACTGCAAAGTTGAAACTCAATTCATCACAGTGTATCTGGAGAAAATCCCTTAATTAAAGATTATACAGATCTTCCTCATTATTTTTTATTAAAAATGTTACTGTATATATTTATGGGGTACATGTTTTAATGTACATACAGTGAAAATGTTACTACAGTTAAGCAAATTAATACATCCATCATCATAGTTGATGTTATCCTTTTTTTAATGTGGTAAGAGCACCTAAAATCTACTTTTAGCGAAAAATCCCAGATCCAATACAATATTAACTATAGTCCTCATGTTGTACCTTACTTAAATTTCTAGATTTGTTCATCCTACATGTCTGCTACTTTGTATCCTTTGACCTACAGTTTCCATTTCCTCCACCACAACTACCCCTGCCTCTGAGGTGTATTCAGAATTTTCTTAAATATGCCACATAAAAATGAAATAATATCTGTCCATTTGTGTCTGGCTTATGTTACTTAGCATAGTCTTCCAGTATCATGCATGTTATGGCAAATGGCTGGATTTCCTTTTTTATGGCTGAATAACATTACAAGGTCTGACAATTATGTTTCCAAACTTGCCAACTCTTATGCTGGCAGCACTGTAAAACAACCAGGTAAGGTTTCATAACCTTGGTATATTTGTGTCTCACAGCTGTGTTTGTGACAGCATGTGGTAGTGTCTTGCAGAGTGGCATTTGTTATTGTTGTTGCTGTGTGATTTTGTATGTCGTGGCGACAATGTCAGACCTTGAATTACAGCAAGAAACAAGCATTCATAAATTTCTTACTAAACTTGGCATGAATAGAAGTAAAATCAGGGACATGTTAGTCCAAGTTTATGAGGATAATGCCATAAACAAAATGGCAGTATACAAATGAAGTAAACATTTGTCTGAGGAAAGAGAAAGTGTCACTGATTAAGAAAAGTCAGGGCAGCCAGTAATGAGAACTGACAAAAAAATTTGCAAAAATTCATCAAATTATGCATCAAAATTGTCAGTTGATGGTCAGAAGCATAGCAGACTAAGTAAACATTGATAGAGAAGCAGTTAGAAAAATCTTAACTAAAAAATCTTGGCCAAAAACTCATAGCTCTTGCATCACAACAAAGCACCAGCTCACAATGCACTATCTATTAAAAAGTTTTTAGCCAGTAAACAAATAACTATATTAGAACATCAAACAGGAGGCGGCAGAGACAAGATGGCTGACTGAAGCCAGCTTTCCACAGAGGTTCCTGTCCAGAAGGAGAATTAAAGGACAGAAATTTAGCAAATAACCTGGCGGATTAGAGCTGTGCCAAGAGAGAAGGCTGAAGAACGCACATCAACCCTGCTGAGGCGAGCTGCGAACTCAAGGATACAAACACAAAATTCAAAATTCATCACCAAGCAGACGGGAGTCCCTGCCCCCATGAGAATGGCCCGGAGTACCCCATAAACAAACAAGCAGAGTTCAAAAGTCCTCCCATTATATCCCATGGGAGAAACCCTCTAAAAACTGGACCTACTTCCCTACTAGGGTGCCATGGTGCTCTCCTGCCAAGCATAAAACTGTGTAAAACTGTATATATTCTCTACCTGCAATTCAGAGCTCCCAGCACTCCCCTCCACTCTCGCTCTGAGGTCTGGAGGTCTGTCCCTCAGGAATCCGGATTCTTGGGTGATTTCTCGAGGGGTGTGAACAGGGCCTGGACTGCTGCTGGCCAGTGCTGATTCTGTGGCATGGGAGTGAGGAGGGGATGGTCAGCTGAGAGGGAACCACACCAGAGCGGCGGTGCCCAAGGCACAGAGCAGCAGCCATTTTTGGCAACCATAGGTCTCACACCTCGATATTCTGGAGTCACACACCCTGTCTCTCTGGGCAACCAGAGGAGGCTGGGCATCTTCTCAGGTGGGAACCACCTGCGGAACAGATCTGGGATGGAAACACAGGCTCCGTGAGTAAAGGCTTTCCATGAGGAGGTACTAGCCTCGGTGGAGCATGGGACTAAAAAACAGACGCACAGTACCGGCAGAATCCCAGGGCAGGGCTGACCCAGAGGACGGCTTTACTGAGCCTAAGATGCACCCGGCCCCCCAGGGGATCATCAGCCTCTAGACAAAGGAGGGCAGGAGGCTAGAACTGACAGCTAACTGTGCTGCGAATACAAACCTGCAGCACCAAAGATAGGGCCTGAGGTGCAGGTTCTGTGAACTCAAAACAGCTTCTCTTCTGCAGGGGCATTTAGCCAGGACAGAAACAAATTCCGTAAAGTTGTTCTGTACTGTCATTAACATCAATCGGGGCGAGGCTGGAACTGAGTGAACACCCCAAGCCTCCATCAAGCCCCACTTCCCCCTGCTGGATAGTGGCAGAGAGCAGTGCCCTGGCTGAGGAGACATAGATTTCCTTGTGATTCAGGCAGGTATAAACCCCTGCAGAATCTGCTCATTGGAGGTAACTGTGTCACAGCCCTGCGGAGTTATCAGTGACTGGGTGTGACAGAGGTGCAAGGTGGGGAAGGAGGCAGCAACCTTCCCAGACTAATCTATTTGCTGGGTGGGTCCTCCTGATCACACGGAGCACCGGAGCAAGTCATATTTCACTGGTCAGCAGACCTCTGCGATCTAATTGCCAGAAACCTTTTAAACTCTTCCACCTGAGATAGGTGCTGACTGAGACAACTGATTTGGACCTTTTGAACTGAGCTACTTGCCCGAGGACTATCCAAGTGGTGCCCTGGGTGTGTGCTTGTAGGAAGGTTTGATTTTTCTTTTCCAATTGTTGCCTGTGGGGGGCCGGGTGACTTAATTGCTGGTATTTCCCCACAGCTGAGACTTCAACCCAGAGTAACTGTTTCACTAGGGTCGGACAGAGACCAGCTGAAACTAGATAGAGCCACTTAGCCCCACCACACGAAACAGGTCACCTGTTTCTCAGGCCGTAGCACTGTAGAGTTCCTCGGCAAAGCTCCAGGGGAAAAAGTCAAACAGTGTAAAATAATCATGGGGCGGAATCAGCGGAAAAACTCTGGTAACATGAATAACCAGAGTAGATCAACCCCCCCAAAGAAAGATATGGCAGATGTAACTCAAGATCCCATTCATAAACAGATGGCCAAGATGTCAGAAATCGAATTCAGAATTTGGATCGCAAACAAGATTAATAGAATGGAGGAAAATTTGGAATTAGAAATTTGAGGAGAAATTCAAAAGTAATCTCAATAATTCAACAAATTTTAAGACAAAACCACCAAAGATTTTGACACATTGAAGCAAGAATTTACAGTCCTCAAAGATATGAAAAATACAGTAGAATCCCTCAGGAACAGAGTGGAGCAAGCAGAACAAAGGATTTCTGACATTGAAAACAAAGCTTTCAAACACTCTCAAACTCTCAAAGAATAAGAGAAATGGAAAGCAAAAATGGATCATTCTCTCAGAGAGCTCTGGGATAATTCGAAGAAGGCGAATATCCTCCTCATTGGAATCCCCGAAAGCGATGAAGTAGCTTCACAAGGCACAGAGGCTCTTCTGGATGAAATTATGAAAGAGAATTTTCCAGGCAAGGCAGGAGATTCTGAAATTCAGGTATCAGACAGTTTCAGAACCCCAGAATGACTCAACCCAAATAAGACATCCCCCAGGCACATCATAATTAACTTCACTAAAGTTAATATGAAGGAGAAAATTCTGAAAGCAGCCAAACATAAGAAAACCATAATCTACAAAGGGAAGAATCTAAGAATGACTGCAGATCTCTCTGCTGAAACTTTTTCAAGCCAGAAGAGGGTGCTCAATGACTTTTAATCTCCTAAAACAAAGTAAGTTTCAACCCCAGATCCTGTATCCCACTAAACCAAGTTTCATTTATGATGGAGAAATTAAATACTTTAATGACATTCACATGTTGAAGAAATTTGCCATAACCAAACCAGTTCTTCAGGATATTCTCAGACCTATCCTCCATAATGACCAGCCCAATCCTCTACCACAAAAGTAAACTCACTCAGAAACTTTTAATCAAACTCCAACTTCCACAGTGGTGAAAGGATTAAAAATGTCCACCGGACTTTCGAAAGGCTCAATACCCGAGATTTTACCAGACTTATCTATATTCTCCATTAACGTGAACAGCTTAAAATGTCCGCTACAGAGGCACAGGTTGGCTGACTGGATACAAAAACTGAGGCCAAATATTTGCTGCACACAAGAATCACATCTTACCTTAAAAGACAAATATAGACTAAGGGTGAAAGAATGGTCGGCCATATTTCAGGCAAATGGTAATCAGAAAAAAGCAGGTGTTGCAATTCTATTTGCAGATACAATAGGTTTTAAACCAACAAAAGTAAGGAAGGACAAGAATGGTCACTTCATATTTGTTAAGGGTAATACTCAATATGATGAGATCTCAATTATTAGTATTTATGCGCCCAACCAGAATGTGCCTCAATTTATAAGAGAAACTCTAACAGACATGAGCAACTTGATTTCCTCCAGCTCCATAACAGTCAGAGATTTCAACACTCCTTTGGTAGTGCTGGACAGATCCTCCAATAAGAAGCTGAGCAAAGAAATTTTAGATTTAAACTTAACCATCCAACATTTGGATTTAGCAGACATCTACAGAACATTTCATCCCAAGAAAACTGAATACACATACTTCTCATCAGCCCAGGGACCATACTCCAAAATCCATCACATCTTAGTTCACAAGTCTAACCTCAGTACATTTAAAGGAACAGAAATCATTCCTTGCATCTTCTCGGACTACCATGTAATAAAAGTTGAACTCAGTAACAGGAATCTGCATACTCATACTAAAACATGGAAGTTAAATAACCTTATGCTGAATAATAGCTGGGTCAGAGATGAGATTTAGAAGGAAACTGCCAAATTTTTGGAACAAAAACGACAATGAAGACAACCTCTGGGATACTGCAAAGGCAGTCCTAAGAAGGAAATTTATAGCACTGCAATCCTTCCTCAAGAGAAGGGAAAGAGAGGAAGTTAACAACTTAATGGGACATCTCAAGCAACTGGAAGAACACTCCAACCCCAAAGCCAGCAGAAGAAAAGAAATAACCAAAATTAGAGCAGAATTAAATGAAATAAAAAAAAAAAAATTATACGACAGATCAATAAATCAAAAAGTTGGTTTTTTGAAAAGGTCAATAAAATAGATAAACCTTTGGCTAACCTAAAAGGAAAAAAGAGTAAAATCTCTAATTTCAATAATCAGAAATAACAAAAACTAAATAACTAAATAACAGACTCCTCAGAAATTCAAAAAATCCTCAATGAATATTACAAGAAACTTTATTCTCAGAAATATGAAAATCTGAAGGAAACTGACCAATACTTGGAAGCATGTCACCTTCCAAGACTTAGCCAGAATCAAGTGGAAATGCTGAACAGGCCTATATCAAGTTCTGAAATAGTATCAACCATACAAAATCTTGCTAAAAAGAAAAGCTCGGCACCAGATGGCTTCACATCAGAATTCTACCAAACCTTTAAAGAGGAACTAGTACCTATATTACTCAACCTGTTCCAAAAGGTAGAAAAAGAAGGAAGACTACCCAACACGTTCTATGAAGCAAACATCACCCTGATTCCCAAACCAGGAAAAGAGCCAACAAGAAAAGAAAATTATAGACCAATAGCACTAATGAATATAGATGCAAAAATATTCAACAAGATCCTAACAAACAAAATCCAGCAACACATCAAATTATACATCATGACCAAGTCAGTTTTATCCCAGGGTCTCAAGGCTGGTTCAATATACGTAAATCTATAAATATAATTCAGCACACAAACAAATTAAAAAACAAAGAACATATGATTCTCTCAATTGATGCAGAAAAAGCTTTTGGTAATATCCAGCACCCCTTCATGATCAGAACACCTAAGAAAATCGGTATAGAAGGTACATTTCTTAAACTGATAGAGGCCATCTACAGCAAACCCACAGCCAATATCACATCGAATGGACTTAAATTGAAACCTGGTCACTCAGATCAGGAACCACACAAGCTTGCCCATTGTCTCCACTGCTCTTTAACATGGTAATGGAAGTTTTAGCCATCGCAATTAGGGAAGAAATGGCAACCACGGGTATCCATATAGGGTCAGAAGAGATAAAACTTTCGCTCTTCGCAGATGATATGATTGTATATCTGGAAAACACTAGGGATTCTACTACAAAACTCTTAGACGTGATCAAGGTATACAGCAACGTCTCAGGTTACAAAATCAACATTCGTAAATTGGTAGCCTTTATACATACCAACAATAGTCAAGCTAAAAAAACAGTTAAGGACTCTATTCCATTCACAGTAGTGCCAAAGAAGATGAAATATTTG
Organism: Nycticebus coucang; assembly: GCF_027406575.1. NCBI lineage: Eukaryota > Metazoa > Chordata > Mammalia > Primates > Lorisidae > Nycticebus > Nycticebus coucang. The sequence goes on along the minus strand of NC_069788.1, from coordinate 108,045,650 downwards.
GGAGTTTATCTAACAAAGGATGTTAAGGATCTCTATAAAGAGAACTATGAAACTCTAAGAAAAGAAATAGCTGAAAATGCTAACAAATGGAAAAACATACCATGCTCATGGCTGGGAAGAATCAATATTGTTAAAATGTCCAAACTACCCAAAGCAATATACAATTTTAATGCAATCCCTATTAAAGCTCCACTGTCATACTTTAAAGACCTTGAAAAAATAACACTTCATTTTATATGGAATCAGAAAAAACCTCGAATAGCCAAGACATTACTCAGAAATAAAAAAAAGCAGGAAGAATCACGCTACTGATCTCAGACTATACTATAAATCGATAGTGATCAAAACAGCATGATACTGGCACAAAAACAGAGAGGTAGATGTAGGGAACAGAATAGAGAACCAAGAGATGAACTCAGCTACTTACCATTATTTGATCTTTGACAAGCCAATTAAAAACATTCAGTGGGGAGGGGAGGAGACAAGATAGCTGACTGAAGCAGCTTTCCACAGAGGCTCCCATCCAGAAGGAAAGTTAAGGGACAAAAATTCAGCAAGTAATCTGGTGGATTTGAGCTGCACTAAGAGAGAAGGTTGTAGAATGCACGTCAACCCCGCTGAGGCAAGCTGCGACCACAAGGATACAAACAAAAGGTACAAAATCCATCACCAAGTGGACGGGAGTCCCCTCCCCCATGGGAACGGCTCAGAGTGCCCCACAAACAACCGGTCAGAGTTCAAAGGTCCTCCCACTACACTCCACGGGAGAGACCCCCTAAAAACTGGACCTACCTCCCCTGCTAGGGTGCCACGGCATCCTCCTGCCAGGCATAAAACTGTATAAACTGTATATAGTCTCTACCTGGAATTCTGAGCTCCCAGCGCTCCCCTTCGCTCACAGTGGGGTCTGGAGGCCAGTCCCGGTCGGTCGGCGGAGACAGGACTGCACCAGAGTGGCAGTTCCCTGAGGCACAGTGCGACAACCGTCTTTTGCTGACAATACGGCCAAGCATAAAACTGTGTAAAGCTCTGTGTGTTTTCTGCCCACAACCCCAGGCTCCCAGCGCTCCCCGCACTCCCCTCTGCTGTCGCTCCAAGGTCTGGAGGCCTGTCCCCCAGGGGTCCAGACTCTTGGGCAATTGTTCAAGGGGTGTAGACAGTGCTGGGCTGCAGCCTGTCAGTGCAGACTCTGGGGTATGGGAGCAGAGAGAGGACGGTTGGCCGGAGGGGAGCTACACCGAGCAGCCATTGCCTGAGCCATAAAGCACCTGCCCTCTTTTGCTAGCAATACGGCTCACTACCGAATATTCTGAAGCCACACCCCCTGTCTCCCTGGGCAACCAGACACTCTGAGTTTGCCTGAGGCAACTCCAACTTGCAAACCAGGGAAACTCCCAGGGTGGGGCTGACCCAGAGGTCCGCTTTACACTAAACCTAAGACGCACCTGGCCTTCAAGGGATCGTCAGCCTATAGACAATACAGGAGCAAAGACAAGCTGATTTGGAACTCAATTCAGCTTCTCTTCTGCAGGGGAACCGCAGAGTTGTTCTGTTCTGTTCTGTCAGTAACATTAATCAGGGGCGAGACTGGACCTGAGTGAAAACCCCTCAACCTTCATCAAGTGCCCGAGGTTGTCAGGCCTCACCTCCTCCTGCTGGAGAGAGGCAGAGCGCAGCGGCCTGGCAGACTTCCTTGTGATTCAGGCAGGTACAAACTCTTGGAGTACCGATTCACTACAGGCAACTGGGTCAGCCAACTGCAGGGCTATCAGTGACTGGATGTGAAGTGGTGCAAGGTGGCGAAAGAGGCAGCAACCTTCCCAGACTGATTTATTGGCTGGGTGGCTTCTCCTGACTCCACGCAGCACTGCAGCAAGCCACACCAGAGTAGTCACCAGACCCCTGTGATCCAGTTCCCAGAGACCTCTTACACTCTCTCACCCGAGACAGGTGCAGACGTAGACAATTGATTTCGACCTTTTTGAACTGAACCAATCGCCTGAGGACAAATCAGGTGGTGCCCTGGGTGCACGGGGAAGGTTTGATTTTTCTTCTCCAATTGTTTGCCGGTGGGGGGCGGGGTGACTTAATTGCTGATATTTCTCCACAGCTGAGACTTCAATCCAAAGTATCTGTTTCACTAGGGTGGAACAGAAACCAGCTGAAAACAAGACAGAACCACTTAGCCCCACCACACCAGACAGGGCCTCAGTTTCTCAGGCCACAACACTGTATGGGACCCTGACAAAGCCCCAGGGGAAAAAATCAGAGGGAGTAAAACAACCATGGGGCGGTATCAGAGGAAAAACTCTGGTAACATGAATAACCAGAATAGATCAACCCCCCCAAGGAAAGATATGGCAGATGCAATTGAAGATCCCATTCATAAACAACTGGCTGAGATGTCAGAAATTGGATTCAGAATTTGGATTGCAGACAAGATTAACAAAGTGGAATTAGGAATTCGAGGAGAAATTCAAAAGTTGTCTCAAGAATTTAACGACTTTAAAGACAAAACCACCAAAGACTTAGACACACTGAAACAAGAATTTGCAGCCATCAAAGATATGAAAAATACAGTAGAATCCCTCAGCAACAGAATGGAGGAAGCAGAAGAAAGGATTTCTGACATCGAAGATAAAACCTTTGAACGTTTCCAAACTCTCAAAGAGGAAGAGAAATAGAGAGCAAAAATGGATCATTCTCTCCGAGAGCTCTGGGATAATTTGAACAAGGCGAATATCTGAATCATAGGGGTTCTAGAAACAGATGAAGTGGCCTCACTGGGCACAGAGGCCCTTCTGCATGAAATTAGAAAAGAGAATTTTCCAGACATGCCTAGAGATTCTGAAATTCAGATAGCAGACAGCTTCAGAATCCCAGCACGACTCAACCCCAGTAAGACATCCCCCAGGCATATCATAATTAACTTCACTAAAATTGATATGAAGGAGAAAATCCTCAAAGCTGCCAGGAGAAAGAAAACCATTACCTTCAAAGGGAAGAATATTAGAATGACTGCAGATCTCTCTGCTGAAATTTTTCAAGCCAGAAGAGGGTGGTCACCGACTTTTAATCTCCTAAAGCAAAATAACTTTCAACCCCAGATCTTGTATCCAGCTAAACTGAGTTTCATTTATGATGGAGAAATTAAATACTTTAATGACATTCATATGTTGAAGAAATTTGCCATAACAAAACCAGCTCTTCAGTATATTCTCAGACCTATCCTCCATAATGACCAACCCAATCCTACACAACAAAAGTAAACTCACTCAGAAACTTCGGATCAAACTCGGATCAATTTCCACACTGGCGAAAGGATTAAAAATGCCCACTGGACTTTTGAAAAACTCAATACCTAAAACTTCACCACACTTATCAATATTCTCCATTAATGTGAACGGCTTAAACCGTCCTCTAAAGAGGCGTAGGGTAGCTGATTGGATACAAAAACTCAGGCCAGATATTTGTTGTATACAAGAGTCACATCTTAACTTAAAAGACAAATACAGACTCAGGGTGAAAGGATGGTCGTCCATATTTCAGGCAAATGGTAATCAGAAAAAAGCAGGTGTTGCAATTTTATTTGCAGATACAATAGGCTTTAAACCAACAAAACTAAGGAAGGACAAGAATGGTCACTTCATATTTGTTAAGGGTAATACTCACTATGATGAGATCTCAATTATTAATATCTATGCACCCAACCAGAATGCATCTCAATTTATAAGAGAAACTCTAACAGACATGAGCAACTTGATTTTCTCCAGCTCCATAATCATGGAAGATTTCAACACTCCTCTGGCAGTGTTGGATCGATCCTCCAACAAGAAGCTCAGCAAAGAAATCTTAGATTTAAACTTAACCATCCAACATTTGGATTTAGCAGACATCTACAGAACATTTCATCCCAACAAAACTGAATACACATACTTCTCAACAGCCCAGTGAACTTACTTGAAAATCGATCACATCTTAGGTCACAAGTCTAACCTTAGTAAATTTAAAGGAATAGAAATTATTCCATGCATCTTTTCGGACCACCATGGAATAAAACTTGAGCTGAGTAACAACAGGAATCTGCATACTCATACAAAAACATGGAAGTTAAATAACCTAATGCTGAATGATAGCTGGGTCAGAGATGAGATTAAGAAAGAAATCACCAATTTTTTGGAACAAAACAACAATGAAGACACAAACTCTCAGAACCTCTGGGACACCGCAAAGGCAGTTCTAAGAGGGAAATTTATTGCACTACAAGCCTTCCTCAAGAGAACGGAAAGAGAGGAAGTTAACAACTTAATGGGACATCTCAAGCAACTGGAAAAGGAAGAACATTCCAGGGCAGCGCCTGTGGCTCAGTGAGTAGGGCGCTGGCCCCATATGCCGAGGGTGGCGGGTTCAAACCCAGCCCCGGCCAAACTGCAACCAAAAAATAGCCGGGCGTTGTGGCGGGCGCCTGTAGTCCCAGCTGCTCGGGAGGCTGAGGCAGGAGAATCGCGGAAGCCCAAGAGTTAGAGGTTGCTGTGAGCTGTGTGACGCCACGGCACTCTACCCGAGGGCGGTACAGTGAGACTCTGTCTCTACAAAAAAAAAAAAAAGGAAGAACATTCCAACCCCAAACCCAGTAGAAGAAAAGAAATAACCAAAATTAGGGCAGAATGAAATGAAATTGAAAACAAAAGAATAATACAACAGATCAATAAATCAAAAAGCTGGTTTTTCGAAAAGGTCAATAAAATAGATAAACCTTTGGCCAACCTAATCAGGAAAAAAAGAATAAAATCTCTAATCTCATCAATCAGAAACAACAAAGATGAAATAACAACAGACTCCTTAGAAATCAAAAAATCCTTAATGAATATTACAAGAAACTTTATTCTCAGAAATATGAAAATCTAAAGGAAATTGACCAATACTTGGAAGCACGTCACCTTCCAAGACTTAGCCAGAATCAAGTGGAAATGTTGAACAGGCCCATATCAAATTTGGAAATAGCATCAACCATACAAAACCTCCCTAAAAAAAAAAAGCCCGGGACCAGCTGGTTTCACGTTTGAATTCTACCAAACCTTTAAAGAGCAATTAGTACCTATATTACTCAACCTGTTCCAAAAGGTAGAAAAAGAAGGAAGACTACCCAACACGTTCTATGAAGCAAACACCACCCTGATCCCCAAACCAGAAAAAGACCCAACAAGAAAAGAAAATTATAGACCGATATCACTAATGAATATAGATGCAAAAATATTCAACAAGATCCTAACAAACAGAATCCAGCAACACATCAACAAATTATACATCATGACCAAGTCGGTTTTATCCCAGGATCTCAAGGCTGGTTCAATATACATAAATCTATAAATGTAATCCAGCACATAAACAAATTAAAAAACAAAGACCATATGATTCTCTCAATCAATGCAGAAAAAGCTTTTGATAATATCCAGCATCCCTTCATGATCAGAACACTTAAGAAAATCGGTATAGAAGGGACATTTCTTAAACTGATAGAGGCCATCTAAAGCAAACCCACAGCCAATATCATATTGAATGGAGTTAAATTGGAATCATTTCCACTCAGATCAGGAACCAGACAAGGCTGCCCATTGTCTCCATTGCTTTTTAACATTGTAATGGAAGTTTTAGCCACTGCAATTAGGGAAGAAAAGGCGATCAAGGGTATCCATATAGGGTCAGAAGAGATCAAACTTTCGCTCTCCACAGATGATATGATAGTATATCTGGAAAACACTAGGGACTCTACTACAAAACTTTTAGAAGTGATCAAGGAATACAGCAGCATCTCAGGTTACAAAATAACATTCATAAATCGGTAGCCTTTATATATACCAACAACAGTCAAGTTGAAAAAACAGTTAAGGACTCTATCCCATTCACAGTAGTGCCAAAGAAGATGAAATATTTGGGAATTTATCTAACAAAGGATGTGAAAGATCTCTATAAAGAGAACTATGAAACTCTAAGAAAAGAAATAGCTGAAAATATTAACAAATGGAAAAACATACCATGCTCATGGCTGGGAAGAATCAATATTGTTAAAATGTCTATACCACCCAAAGCAATATATAATTTCAATGCAATCCCTATTAAAGCTCCACTGTCATACTTTAAAGATCTTGAAAAAACAATACTTCGTTTTATATGGAATCAGAAAAAACCTCGAATAGCCAAGACATTACTCAGAAATAAAAACAAAGCAGGAGGAATTACGCTACCAGACCTCAGACTATACTACAAATCAATAGTGATCAAAACAGCATGGTATTGGCAGAAAAACAGAGAAGTAGATGTCTGGAACAGAATAGAGAACCAAGAGGTGAATCCAGCTACTTACCGTTATTTAATCTTTGACAAGCCAATTAAAAACATTCAGTGGGGAAAAGATTCCCTATTTAACAAATGGTGCTGGGTGAAGTGGCTGGCGACGTGTAGAAGACTGAAAGTGGACCCACACCTTCCACCATTAACTAAGATAGACTCTCACTGGATCAAAGATTTGAACTTAAGACATGAAACTATAAAAATACTAGAAGAGAGTGCAGGGAAAACCCTTGAAGAAATTGGGCTGGGCGAGTATTTTATGACAAGGACCCCCCCGGGCAATTGAAGCAGCTTCAAAAATACACTACTAGGACTTGATCAAACTAAAAAGCTTCTGCACAACCAAGAACACAGTAAGTAAAGCAAGCAAACAGCCCTCAGAATGGGAGAAGATATTTGCAGGTTATGTCTCTGACAAAGGTTTAATAACCAGAATCCACAGAGAACTCAAACGCATTAGCAAGAAAAAAACAAGGGATCCCATTGCAGGCTGGGCAAGGGATTTGAAGAGAAACTTCTCTGAAGAAGACAGGCGCGTGGCCTTCAGACATATGAAAAAATGCTCATCATCTTTAATCATCAGAGAAATGCAAATCAAAACTACTTTGAGATACCATCTAACTCCAGTGAGACTAGCCTATATCACAAAATCCCAAGACCAGAGATGTTGGCGCGGATGTGGAGAAAAGGGAACACTTTTGCACTGCTGGTGGGAATGCAAATTAATACATTCCTTTTGGAAAGAGATATGGAGAACACTTAGAGATCTAAAAATAGATCTGCCATTCAATCCTGTAATCCCTCTACTGGGCATATACCCAGAAGACCAAAAAGCACATCATAACAAAGATATTTGTACCAGAATGTTTTTTGCAGCTCAATTCATAATTGCTAAATCACGGAAGAAGCCCAAGTGCCCATCGATCCATGAAAGGATTAATAAATTGTGGTACATGTACACCATGGAATATTATGCAGCCTTAAAGAAAGATGGAGACTTTATCTCTTTCATGTTTACATGGATGGAGCTGGAACATATTCTTCTTAGTAAAGTATCTCAAGAATGGAAGAAAAAGTACCCAATGTACTCAGCCCTACTATGAGACTAATTTAGGGTTTGCACATGAAAGCTATAACCCAGTTACAACCTAAGAATAGGGGGAAGGGAGAAAGGGGGGGGGGAGGTGGGTAGAGGGAAGGGGATTGGTGGGATTACACCAGCGGTGCATCTTACAAGGGTATATGTGAAACTTGGTAAACGGTCTGTAAAGCTAGTGAATGATGCCCCATGATCATATCAATGTACGCAGCTATGATTTAATAAAAAATAAATAAATAAATAAAATAAAATAAAAACATTCGGTGGGGAAAAGATTCCCTATTTAACAAATGGTGCGGGGTGAACTGGCTGGCAACCTGTAGAAGACTGAAACTGGACCCACACCTTTCACCATTAAATAAGATAGACTCTCACTGGATTAAAGATTTAAACTTAAGACATGAAACTATAAAAATACTAGAAGAGAGTGCAGGGAAAACTCTTGAAGAAATCAGTCTGGGCGAATATTTTATGAGGAGGACCCCCTGGGCAATTGAAGCAGCTTCAAAAATACACTATTGGGACCTGATCAAACTAAAAAGCTTCTGCACAGCCAAGAACACAGTACGTAAAGCAAGCAAACAGCCCTCAGAATGGAGAAGATATTTGCAGGTTATGTCTCCGACAAAGGTTTAATAACCAGAATCCACAGAGAACTCAAACGTTTAAGTAAGAAAAGAACAAGTGATCCCATCACAGGCTGGGCAAGGGACTTGAACAGAAACTTCTCTAAAGAAGACAGGCGCATGGCCTACAGACACATGAAAAAATGCTCACCATCCTTAATCATCATAGAAATGCAAATCAAAACTACTGTGAGATATCATTTAACTCCAGTAAAATTAGCCCATATCACAAAATCCCAAGACCAGAGATGTTGGCGTGGATGTGGATAAAAGGGAACACTTCTACACTGCTGGTGGGAATGCAAATTAATACATTCCTTTTGAAAAGATGTTTGGAGAACACTTAGAGATCTAAAAATAGATTTGCCATTCAATCCTGTAATTCCTCTACTAGGCATATACCTAGAAGATCAAAAATCACATTATAACAAAGGTATTTGTACCAGAATATTTATTGCAGCCCAATTCATAATTGCTAAGTCATGGAAAAAGCCCAAGTGCCCATCGATCCACAAATGGATTAATAATTGTGGTATATGTACACCATGGAATATTATGCAGCCTTAAAGAAAGATGGAGACTTTACTCTTTCATCTTTACGTGGATGGAGCTGGAACATGTTCTTCTTAGTAAAGTATCTCAAGAATGGAAGAAAAAGTATCCAATATACTCAGCCGTACTATGAAACTAATTTATGGCTTTCATATGAAAGCCAGTTATAACCTAAGAATATGAGGAAGGGGGAGAGGAAGGGGAGGGAGGGGGGAGGATGGGTGGAGGGAGAGTGATTGGTGGGATTACATCTACGGTGCATCTTACAAGGGTACATGTGAAAATTAGTAAATGTAGAATATAAATGTCTTAATGCAATAACTAAGAAAATGCCAGGAAGGCTATGTTAACCAGTGTGATGAAAATATGTCAAATGGTCTATAAAACCAGTGTATGGTGCCCCATGATCGCATTAATGTACACAGCTATGATTTACGAATAATAATAATAATAAAAGAAATCAAACATCTTCCTCCTCACCCAGTTACCCCCAGTGACTTTTTTCTTTACCTGAAAATAAAGGAAATATCAAAAGGAAGACATTTTGGTGACAATCAGGACATCAAGAGTGATATGTCAACAGTTCTGATGGCCATTCCAGAAAGAATTCCAAAATTGCTTTGAAGGGTGAACTAGGCACTAGTATAGCTTCCTATAAGGAGTACTTGGAAGGTGACCATAGTAATATTCACCAATGAAGTATGTGGCACTTTTTCTAGGGTGAGTTCATGAACTTAACTGCTGAATCTCTTAAAAACACACACACACACCCCCATAGCTTATCCATTCATCTGCTCAGGAACACTCAGTTTGTTTCCATATCTTGGCTACTGTAAATGTTGCAATGAACATGAGAGTGCAGTATGTTTACAAGGCGGTGATTTAATTTCCTTTGGGTATATGCCTGCCAAAAAGAGGATTGCTGGGTTATATGATAGTTCTATTTACTTATTTTAGAGACAGAGTCTCTGCACCCAGGCTGGAGTGCAGTGGCATAATCATAACTCACTGCAGCCTTGAACTCCTGAGCTCAAGCAATCCTTCAGCCTTGGCCTCCCAAAGTGCTGTGATTACAGGATAGTTCTATTTTTAATTTCTTTAAGAACCTCCATACTATTGTCCACAATAGCCATACCAATCTATATTTGCACCAACAAATTTATTACTGAACTGTCTTTTTATTATTTATAGGAGTTACAGATACAAACCTTTTGCCACTTAGATGTGTTGCTTCCAGTATTGTAAGTTACCTTTTCACTTTTTTTTTTTTACCTTTTCACTTTTTTAATGGTGTCCTTTGATGAAGCAAAGTTCTTTTAATGTAGTGAAAATTTATCAATTTTTCTTTTTCTTTAATGTAGTGACAAATTTATCAATTTGTCTTTGTCCTATTTAAGATCTCTTTCACTATTCTAAGATCTGAAAATATTCTCCTATCTCTGTAGGTGCTTATTGCATTGCCTTTCACATTTTGATCAGTAACTTAGCTACAGTTAATTTTTGTGTATATTGTATGTTAGCTAAGAATCAAGTTTCTTTTCTTTACTTTCCTTTCTCTTAAGATAGTCAATTGTCCCAGAAACATTTACTGTCCTTTCACAACTGCTGTATGGTACAATCTTTGCTTTGCTGCAAAGCAAGCATCCATGCAAATGAGGATGTTTCTAGGCTTTTGATTCTGTCCCTAGGGCATATCTAACTATTCTATAAAAGCTTTAAAGTCTTGGCTCAGCACCCATGGCACAGGTTACAGTGCCAGCCACATACAGTAAGGGTGGTGGTTCAAACCCAACCCGGGCCAGCTAAACAACTGCAACAAAAAAATAGCTGGGTGTTGTGGCAGGCACTTGTAGTCCCAGCTATTTGAGAGGCTGAGGCAGGAGAATCACTTGGGCCCAAGAGTTTAAGGTTGCTGTGAGCTGTGATGACATGGCACTCTCCCCAAGGGGATAGTCAGACTCTGTCTCAAAAAAAAAAAAGCTTTAAAGTCTTGATGTCTGACAGAAAATTTTCCCACATTGTTGTTCTTATTCAAGAGGATCTTTCCTATTATGGGCTTTCACTTCTACTTATATTTTAGAACCCACTTGTCAAATTCCACCCAAAAATAACACCAAAATCCCACAGGGATTATTATTGGAATTGAATTTTTCTATAAATTATGTCAGGAAGAATTCATATCTTTAAAATACTGAATCTTCCACTGTATGAATATGATGTATTCTTCCATTTATTTAGATATTCTTTAATTTCTCTCAATGATGTATTATAATCTTTTGCATAAAGATTTGCATATGCATTCTTTTTTTTGTTTGAGACAGAGTCTCACTTTGTCACCCTCGGTAGAGTGATGTGGCATCACAGCTCACAGCAACCTCAAACTCTTGGACTTAAGTGATTCTCTTGCCTCAGCCTCCCAAGTAGCTAAGACTACAGGCGCCTGCCACAACGCTTGGCTATTTTTTGGTTGTAGTTATTATTGTTCTTTGGCAGGCCCGGGCTGGATTTGAACCTACCAACTCCAGTGTATGTGGTAGTGCCCTAGCTGCTGAGCTACATGCACCGAGCCTGAACTTAATTCTTAGGTATTTGAACTTTCTTGTTACTCTGATAAATATTACAAAAAAATGTTTAACTTTGTTGCTGGTATATGTAAATGAATAGAATTTTACATATTGGCTTTGCCCCTAGCAATCCTGCCAAAATTATAGGCTGGCTTTGTACCCAGGAATCCTGCCAAAATTATAGGCTGGGTGTGGTGGCTCACATCTTTAACCCCAACACTTTGGGAGGCACAGGTGGCAAAAGGAACACTCAAAGCCAGGAGTTCAAGATCAGCCCGGACAACACCGTGAGACTCTATCTCTATTAAAAAAGAAAAATTAGCTTGATGTGGTGGTGTGAGCCTGTATTCAGCTACTTGGGAGGCTAAGGTGGGTGGCTCACTTGAGCCCCTAGAGGTGGAGGTTATAGTGAGCTACAATTGTGTCACTGCACTCCAGCCTGGGCAACAGAGTGAGCCCCTCCCTGTCTCTAAAAAAAATTAATAACAAAAAAGCAAAGAAAACTACTTATTCCAATAATTTATTTATAGATTCTTTTACATTTTTGATGTACGTAGTCATCATCTATAAATAACAGATCCAACAAGATTCTTTCTAATCCGTCTCTTTTATTTTTTTGCCTGACTGTACTAGCTGGAATATCCAGTAAAATTATGAAGAGAAATGGTGAGAGTGGGCATTCTTCTCTTATTCCCAATCTTAAGAAGCAAACTTTCAAGCTGTTCAGCATGAAGTGATGTTTGTTATAGGTTTGTTTGTTTTTTTTTTTTTCCTGAAACAGTTTTACTTTGTTGCCTTCATGCACCATAGCTCACAGCAACCTCAAACTCTTGGACTCAACCAATCCTTTTGCCTCAGCCTCCTCAGTAGCCGGGACTGCAGGCACCAGCCACGAAGCCCAGCTACTTTTAGAGATGGGGGTCTCACTGGCTCAGGACGGTCTTGAACTCGTGAGCTCAAGCAATCCACCCACCTCAGCCAGTGTGATAGGATCATAGGCATAAGCCATCATGCCCAGCTTTGTTATAGGTTTTTTTTTTTTTTTTGTAGAGACAGAGTCTCACTCTATGGCCCTCGGTAGAATGCCGTGGCCTCACACAGCTCACAGCAACCTCCAACTCCTGGGCTTAAGCGATTCTCTTGCCTCAGCCTCCCAAATAGCTGGGACTACAGGCGCCCGCCACAACGCCTGGCTATTTTTTGGTTGCAGTTTGGCCGGGGCCGGGTTTGAACACGCCACCCTCGGTATATGGGGCCGGCGCCCTACCGACTGAGCCACAGGCACCGCCCTTTTGTTTGTTTTTTTTGTAGAGACAGAGTCTCACCTTATCACCCTTGGTAGAGTGCTATGGCGTCACACAGCTCACAGCAACCTCCAACTCCAGGGCTTAGGCGATTCTCCTGCCTCAGCCTCCCGAGTAGCTGGGACCACAGGCGCCCGCCACAACGCCCAGCGATTTTTTTGTTGCAGTTTGGCCGGGGCCGGGTTTGAACCCGCCACCCTCGGTATATGGGGCCGGCACCTTACCGACTGAGCCACAGGCGCCGCCCCCAGCTTTGTTATAGGTTTTTAATAGATGTGATTTATCCAATTAAGGAAGTTTCCTTTTATTATTAGTTTGCTAAGAATGTTTAATCATAAATGGATGATGAATTCTATCACTTTTTTATCTGTTAAGCTGACCATATTTTTCTCCTCTAGTATATTAAAATGGTGATTTATACTATCTTATTAAAAAATGTTATATTGGGCATAGAGCCATGTGCCTGTCATCCCAGCTACTTGGGAGGCTGAGGCTGAAGGATTGCTGGAGCTCAGGAGTTCAAGGCCAGCCCAGGCAACATAGGGAGATCCTGTCTCTAAAAAAAAAGAGTTATGTTAAAACCAATTTGCAGGCTCAGTGCCCGTCGTTCAGGGGCTAGGGCTCCAGCCATATACACCTGAGTTGGCAGGTTCAAACCCAACCCGGAAGTGGCAAACAATGACAATTACAATAAGAAAACAGCTGGGATTTGTGGCAGGCCCCTGTAGTCCCAGCTACTGAGAGGCTAAGGCAAGAAAATCGCTTAAGCCCAAGAGTTTGAGAGTTTGAGGTTGCTGTGAGCTGTGATGCCACTGCACTCTACTGAGGGCGACTCTGTCTCAAAAACAATACCACCACAAAACCAATTTGCATTCTTGGAAAAATCAACTTGGTTACTTACATTGCCAGATTCAGAATGTTAATATTTTTTGGATGACTTCTTACACTTACATTAATGAAAGAGATTGAATTGATATTTTTCTTTCATCTGAGATCACCCTGATTCTGTTTTTTTTTTAAGAGACAGTCTCACTATGTTGCCCTGGATAGAGTGCTGTGGCATCACCATAGCTCACAGCAACCTCAACTCTTAGACTCAAGTGATCCTCTTGCTTCAGTTTTTTTTTTTTTTGTATTTTTAGTGGAGGCAAGCATCTTGCTCTTGCTCAGGCTGGTCTCGAAATCCTGAGCTCAAGCAATCTGCCTGCCTCAGCCTTTCAGAGTGCTAGGATTACAGGAGTAAGCCACCACACGTTTTGGTTCTGCTTGAAGGTTTTAGTTATTCATTTAGTGCAAGTCTATGGGTGATAAATCCTGTTTTTAATTGTCTGAAAATATCTTGATATAGCCTGCATTCTTAAAGATTATTTTCACTGAAAAAAAACTATATTGGTAGTTATTTTCTTAGTGTTATAATCTAGATTTCACTGTTATATGCAGAAGTCAGATATAAGTCTAATCCTCTGAAGGTAGACTGTCATTTCTCTCTACCTACTTTTAATATTTTCGTTTTGATTTTTTAATTGGTAATTTCAAAATCTGGTATTCCCATGGATCCATTTTTACTGTGTTTGTTGTTTCTCTTGATATTGTTCATATTGTTTTTCTCACGTCTGGTCATTTCTAATACATGCCAGAAATTGTTCCCAAGTTTATTTGTTCAAATTTCTTAACACCTAGAATGATCCTTCAGAGAGGATGTGCTTTTGCTTCTACTGAACCCTTGGGGATACTAGCACCATGAGGTCATCTTAATCCAATTCATGAATTCAGATGTTTCTGAAGCTGAGCTGCAGTCCTTCCAATGCCTACTACTTCTAGGACATGGCCTTTCACGGTCTTAACCCAGAAGAATTGGGGTTCACCAGGTTTCCTTTTACTTGATGGGTCCTGAACATTAATCCTGGTTACTTTAGTCTAAGGACGCACTTTTCATGGCATTGCTACTCAGCATCCCTATTCAGGAATCCAGCATATTCCCTCAAAGGACAAAGGAGCCCCAGAACAGACTCTCATCCTTGGAACTCTATCTTTATATCTCTTACATGGATCATAGCTGGGTAATTATCTTGCTATCTCTCTAGTATCTTCAAATAGATGTTTATACTTCATACATATTTTCTAATTGCCCCAGTAAGAGACAATTATCTAGTCTGCCATTTTTGAAAACAGAAACCCATATTGCCTTTTTACTCTCTTCTCTTTAGTGAATAAATATGAAACAAAATGAAGTTTTAAAATTCTGCCTTTTCTCTGTCATTGATTAACAATATCAGTTTATCTAAGCAGTGGTTCTATCTCCCTCCCCTTGGCTTATCCTCTCATTTACATCACAATGAAGACTTCAATAAGGTTAAATTTTTTTTTTTTTTTTTTGAGACAGAGTCTCACTATGTTGCCCTCGGTAGAGTGCCAAGGGGTCACAGCTCACAGCAACCTCCAACTCTTGGGCTTAACCTATTCTCTTGCCTCAGCCTCCCAAGTATCTGGGATTACAGGAGCCCGCCACAATGTCCAACTAAGGGTTAAATTTTTAGACAGAAAAGAAATAAATATAAATATAATCAAAGATACCAGTGGATTTAAAGAATAACATAAAATTAATCTCCATGGAGATTTACCAACTTTATTTCATAAAAAATTCATTTGAGGCTCGGCGCCCGTAGCACAGTGGTTACAGCGTTGGCCACATGCACCGAGGGTAGCAGGTTCAAACCCGGTCAGGGCCAGTTAAACAACAATGACAACTTCAACAAAAAAATAGCCAGCCGTTGGGCTTAAGCTATTCTCTTGCCTCAGCCTCCCATGTAGCTGGGACTACAGGTGCTCACATCACTTGCAGTTGCTGTAGCTGTGACGCCATGGCACTCTACCCGGGGCAACAAAATGAGACTCTTGTCTCAAAAAAAAAGAAAAAAAAAAGCCAAAAAACATAAACGTATACAGTGAAAACTTCCTCCCATGTCAGTCCCTACCTCCAAAAGCATCAATGTATTAGGGTTTGTGGTATGAGAAGTCTCCCAAAGATACGTGGTATGTCATATATATCAAGAAAATTATGTTTGTCTTTTCGATCTTTTCTATACAAATAATGAGTATACTGACACACTACTGTGTATTTTATTTTTTCCCATTTATATCTCAGATTTATTTATATTTATTTATATTTATTCCTTTCTATAACTGTACATGAAAAACTTCCTCATTCTTTTCTATAGCTGATCAGTATTTCATTGGATGGATATTCCTTAATTTACCCTGCTCCCTACAGATAGACATTTATGTTCTTTCTAATTTCTTACCATTGCAAACAATGCTATAATAACTTTGTGTCTACGTCAATAAATAGGAGTATGAATAAATCTATAGGATAAATTCCTGGAAGAACAGGTCAATGAGAGCATATATTGTAATTTTGATGGATACTGACAATGTGCCCTCCATAGCATCTGTACTAATTTACAATGCCATCAGCAAATGAATTAGTGTTTCCGCATACCCATACTAATATATGGAATTAACAAACTTCTCAGTGTAGTTATGATTTCCATTTCTCTTAAGATAAGTTAGATTGAGCATTTTCATATGCTAAGAGACACTTCTCATAGCATTTTAACAGTTTAATTCACACAGAAAAAAAAGATACTGCTTTTGATTTCTGTATTTAAAGGAATGCCCTTAGGCCAGGTGCAGTGCTCATGCCTGTAATTCTAGCACTCTGGATTGCTTGAGCTCACAAGTTTGAGACCAGCCTGAGCAAAAGTGAGACCCCATCGCTACTGAAAAAATATATATATATAGAAAAACTGAGGCAAAGCTTGGCGCCCGTAGCACAGTGGTTGTGGCGCCAGCCACATGCACTGAGGCTGGCAGGTTCAAACCTGGTCCGGGCCAGCTATACAACAATGACACCTGCAACAAAAAAATAGCTGGGCGTTGTGGCAGGTGCCTGTAGTCCCGGCTACTTGGGAGGCTGAAGCAAGAGAACCATTTAAGCCCAGGAGTTTGAGGTGGTTGTGAGCTATGATGGCACAGCACTCTACCGAGGGCAACATACTGAGACTCTGTCTCAAAAAATAATAAAATATAACATAAAATAAAATAAAGGAATGCCCTAAATTATGTAAGAACTACTGTTAAAACAACTTGCAACTGGGACTTAGCAAGGCAGGAAGAAAAGGAGAAAGAAAAACATCAGTTTATTTCTAAAAGTATAAAGTGTGGGAGATGCAGTCCTATTCTAAAGGGAGAGAAAACAATTAATAGCAGAGCTTTTTAGGTTTCCTAAATTGATTTAGTGAAATTTAAACCATTACAAAGAAGAAAAAGCCAATTTTTCTATAGGGTAGCTTTTACTGTATCAGACAAATACAAGCCAATTTTGCAAATATTCCTAGAAAAGACCAGAGAAACCAGGACAGGTTTTGCAAATTTAGATGGCATGTACAAAAAAAAAAATTTTTTTTGTAGGAAATTTTTCTTATTTTAAAGCACATGTATTTATTTTATTATGTGTTAGGGATAATTGACAGATATCTCAAACTAGTAATATTATGGATATTTAGAATGAAACAAAACTTTTAAATGTCAATTTAAAGAAAAAATAGACCAGGTGTGGTTGCTGGTACCGTGTAAGCCTCTTGTATCTATATAATCAGCACTTATAATCTATATAATACAGCACTTATAATTCCAGTACTTTGGGAGGCACAGGTGGCAGGTGGCAGGAGGATCACTTGAGGCCAGAAGTTTGAAGCTGCATCGAGCTAAGATAATGCCACTGCCCCCTTAACCTGGGTGAGTGAGCAAGATCTCTAAAATAAAGGTAAAAAAAAGAAAAGAAAAGAAAAAATAGTAACCTGCTGGTGCCCGTAGCACAGTGGGTAGAGCACCAGAAATATACACTGAGGCTGGCAGGTTCAAACCCAGCCTAGGCCTGCTAAAACATTAACAACTGCAACAAAAAAATAGCTGGGCACTGTGACGGGCACCTGTAGTCCCAGCTATTTGGGAGGCTGAAGCAAGAGAATAGCTTAAACCCAAGAGTTTGATGTTCCTGTGAGCTGTGATGCCACAGTACTTTACAGAGGGTGACATAGTGAAACTCTGTCTCAAAAAAAGAAAAAAATGGTAAACAAGTAATATTGGAACAGTAAATTCCATATTACAGCAAAATCAATACCAGGATTCCTGAATGGCTAAAATCTTAGACACAATGAATAGAGAAGGAATAACAGAAGCTTAAAAATAATTTATAATTGATGGTCACTAAAGCAAAGATAAGAAGGAGTAAAAGAAATTTTGTTAAAATAACTGATTTTGTATTTGACAATTTTTTTTATTACTTTTGTTTATTGGTATTTTTTTTGTTGTTGGAGGGTTGGATAAAGTAATGAAAGAAATATATGTGCCAATTTTTTTAAAGTGAGTTTTCTTTCTATATTACGAAAGTCTGGTTTCGGACATTCTGATCACACTATGGATTCAAACTTGCTGTGTGCTTTGTACTTTCTCTACAAAGAGAACCAAAAAGCTCTTTTTCCCTAAAGCATTTGAGTATAGGTCAGGGTTCTTTAGAACAGGCCTCAGAGGATTTCCCCCTTACTAAACAGGCTGCCAAGAGATAATTAGCCTGGTCTTTTAGATTCCAGTGCCAAGAAACCAAAAGCAGGCTATGTGATTATATAGATACAAGAGGCTTACACGGAAACAATAGCTGAGTTTACATTGCAACAAAATCCAATGGCCATGTATTCCAATTTCTCCTCAGCTCTGTAAGTGAGACTTGCTTGTTCCAGTTACACACCTTTAGCTGTACTCTAGACTAAATCATGACATGACTGATCAACTATTTGAACACTGTGAAAACACAACCACTATAAAAAAAATAGCCACAGGCAAAAAAATTTTTAACATTTCGACATAAAACCGCAATAGAAGACTATAAAACATAGGCTCTTTGGCATTAGATTTCCTACTCTCCTGCACCATCCAATTTGGTAGCCTCCAAATTTAAAATTTTAATTCATGTAAATTAAAATCCCCCCAAGATGTGAAATATTTCCATCATTGTAAAAAAGACTTATTTGCACTGCTCTAAGTCCTCCCTAGAACCAGTAACAATCCTGGTTCTGCTGAATCCTAACGTGTTCCCAATCGTCAACATCTAAATGCATTGATAGCTTCTCTGGGTCATACATAACTAAGTTATACTGCTGACTTCAGGGTCATACCAGACTTTGATCTTTACTCTCTCCAAAGCTCTCTAAACTTAAAAAAAGAAAGAAAGAAGGAAAGAAAGAAAGAAATCACCTGCCCTTAGGGATGCAACCATGCATGCCTCAGAGAATTTCATGATATAAGGAATGATTTCTCTCTCCTTTTGGGAATTGAAGAACCCAGGTGCCCCAAATAAAGGACTATTAAAAACAATTACAGGCCAGGCAAAGTGGCTCATACCTGTAATCCCAGAACTTTGGGAGGCCAAGGTGGGATGATCACTTGAGGCCAGGAGTTCAAGGTTGCACTCCAGCCAGGGTGAGAGGGTGAGATCCTTTTCTTCCTTTTCATCAAAACCTCAGCAAACATAAAGACCCTCAAAAGGTATTCTCTCCAGAGAACGCTTTTTAAAAATGGTTATTCTGGATAATAACAAATTCCTGCTTTTAAGGTAAATTGAAAAACCAAAACCCTTAATTCAGTAACAAATGAATATCTAACCTCATTTCTTTTTTTCTTGAGACAGAGTCTCACTTTCTCTCCCTGGGTAGAGTGCCATGGTGTCACAGCTCACACCAACCTCCAACTCTTGGGCTTAGGCGATCCTCTTGTGTCAGCCTCCTGAGTAGCTGGGACTACACACCCCTGCCACAACACCCGGCTTTTTTTTTTGTTGTTGCAGTTTGGCCATGGCCGAGTTGAACCCGCCACCCTCAGTATATGGGGCTGGTGCCCTACCAACTGACCCACAGAGACAAACCCACTATCTTCCAATATATTCCTAGAGTTCTCTTTCTATCTAAAATGTTTGGGTTTGTTTGCCGTAAACACACCAGGACCTAAAGGGGCATTTAAAAACATGCTTCATTTATACACATGGGCACACACAAGGGACTGGTGTTTGAGACTTAACTTACACACCTTTCTTAGCGTTTATTTGCTTCATCTTTTATTTATTTATTTATTTGAGACAGAATCTCACCCTGGATAGAGTGCCAGGGAGTCGCAGCTCACAGCAACCTCACACTCCTGGGCTCAAGCATTCTCTTGTCTCAGCCTCCTGAGCAGCTGGGACTACAAGCACCCACCACAACGCCTATTTTTAGAGACAGGGTCTAGCTCTTGCTCCCGCTGCAGCTTCCTCTTTTAGAAATTATGCTTAGAATTTCCATTGCTATAATGTTATATAAATCCCAACAATTCTGAATTTAATACAAAGCATAAAAGAGTTCCAAAGAAAAAGACAAAAATTGTTAATATGTTTTGAAGTAAAAGAAGATAAAGTTGCGGGAAAGAGCTGGGTGATTCACATATGAGTGTTTGAGTGAACCACCATTGTGAGAGGGGAGATACTTAAGATGGAAGAAGGAAAGGGGAAAACCCAGCATGCTGGAAGAAATACACGCAGGGACAATCGCTCTGGTAGCACAGGGAGTTCAACTGAGTAAAAAGAGACGTAATTTCCTAATAGCTAACAAGTATTGTATGTGCTCTGAGCTACATGCCAAGCGCCTTAGACACAGTGGCTCAAGTAATCCTCCAAACAATCTTGTGAAGCAGCTGTCACATTTTACAGATGAGGAAACTGAGACAAACAGAAGCCAAGTACCTCGCCTAAGAATTCCACTTCAATCCAGGCACTCTGGCTCCACAGTAGTGCTTCAACCACTATACTTTCAAGGCATCTATTTTTATACGAGACCTAGAAAATTAATTGATATTTGCTACTTAATGAGAACAGCTCTCTCCCCTTACCCTTTTGTATTTCAAAAAAGCATCCTTTTACTTGCACCGTGTGTGGTGACCATAAGGAGGCTGAAAGAATAAAGTGTGATAGCTGGACTCTTTTATCTTAGGACACTGAAATAATCCACACAGAGGAACTTCTGTGGGTAGAAATCTAGACATCGTCCTGAACAAAAGGGCGGATAAGGGCCTTAAAGAATAAGGGAAATCGCCAAAACTCCTATGTCTTACCTTTGCTTTGGCCACTATGTAACATCAAAAGACTCCAGAGCCTACCTATCCCAACTCTGCCTTTCCTCTCGCCCGCTGTAGGAGATGGAAAGGATGGTGGCCAAGCAAGAGGACCTACGTGCAGGGAGGCCAGAGCACAGTGGGGTTCTTTGCAGAGAAGGGCGAGACTGCCAGCCTGGGGAGACTGGGTCAGGGGACAGAGGTGGGGACTTGGTGGGGAGCCAGAAGCAGGGGACGGCGACGCCAATGTGTTTCGGGCTGGCAGAAGAGACAGGATCAGCACCGAGGATGAAGCTGAAGAGGCAGCGGGGCATTGCAACCCTGTCCCTACCATCTGGGCTGGCCTGAGAAAGGAAGTGGGGCAAGAAGCAAGGCATCTTTAATCAGAAGTAGAAAATGACCTAAACCACAGCCCAGGGCCCGGGTGGCGACAGCAAAGGGGGCAGGGGTTGCGCCCAGGGAAAGGGGGACCCCCAAGCGTGAAAGGAGGTGCCGAGGTGGATCGGCTCCGCGGGGAAGCACGGCGGAGGCTCGCGCCGAGGTGCGGGGCCCTGAGGCCGGACGGCACCCACCCGCCAGCGCCCCGGCCTTGCGTACCTGAGGCGGCCGCCTGGCTCCCCTGCACTCCCAGGCCGTCCCCGACGCCGCCCGCCGACCCTCGGCGGTCTGCCGGGCTCCAGAGACCCGGCCCCTCAGCAGCCTGCCGGTCCGACATCTGCAGCTCGCGACGCGAGTGTCTCCGCCGCCAGCTGCGAGTGGCTCCGGAAACTGCCGAAGGACTGGCGAGCGCGGCCGCGGCGCGCGTAGAAGAGCTGAGGGAGTCCGCGAGCCGGAAGGAGGGCGCGCGGCGCGGGGAGAGCGCGCCTGCCCCGGGTGGCCGCAGGAGCTCTGGGCAGCGGAGGCTGGTGACGCGGACCCCCGGAGCGTTGCGACGTGCTTTTGCTCGCCAATTTTTAATGCCTGGGCTTGAAAGAACAAAAAAATTCTGGGGAAGAGTCAGGAAGACACTGCCGGAAATCATGGTATCCATAGAGACGCTATCGGAAGTTGGGGTTGCTAAGAGGCCTGAGTGCGCCAGCTACGCAGCAAATGGCTGACGTCCCTGAGGATCACGTTTCCGGCCTGGAAGACGGTGAACTGCCCGAGCCTCCCAGAAACGAAACAGCCGAAGAACGGTCTGAATTTCTTAGCTTGCATGAAAATGTCGACCCCAAAACCTTGGCAGCAACAGGCCCGGAGCTACCCGCAGAGACTGACCAAGAGCTACAGCCAGACACCGAGGAAGAGGACTTAGAGGGGGTGCCCGAAAGTGCTAAGAATGCGCAGCGAAAACCCAGTGGGACACCCGAGGGAGAAAATCCCAAGGAGTCCGAGGTTGACCTATTCAGCGAAACTGATCCAGGGATTCCCCAAGAGGTAAAGTCAGAGATACACGAAGAGAAAAGAGAGATTTCCAAAGATGCGGAGGTCCCTATGGATGAAAAGGGTGAGAGGCCAGACCTAGAGCCACCAGGGGAGGCTAAGCCAAACGTTACTGAGGATGTGCTCCTAGAGTCAGCCATGGAAGAAGATACAGAGCCACCAACTGAAGCCGTGTCTGAGATTTCAAGGTCCACAATCAGGGAGAAAAGTTCAGAGTCACTAAAGAACTCAGAACAGGAGGTTCCAGAGGAATCACTTAGAGAGCAAGATGAAGAAACAGGCCAAGACTCTCCAGAGCAGACCAAACCAGATTTTCCAAGTGAGAAACCAAGAAAATCAGATGAAGACACAGATTTACAGCCACCAAAGGAAACACAGAGAGAGTCAACTGAGGAGAAAACAACAGAGTCACCTGCTAAACCAGAGTTCCAAGAGCAGAAACCAAGACAGTCCAAGGAGGCAGGGATAGAGGTTCCAAAAGAGACTAAACCAGAGTCAGGTCTAGAGCTTTCAGAAGAGACTAAACCAGAGATTCCAGAGATGAAAAGAAAGTCAGCTGAGGAGGAAGGGACAGAGCTACCTGAACAGACTAAACCAGAGTTTCAAGACCACAAACCAAGAAAGTCTACTGATGAGAAACTTCCAGAGCCAGTAAAAGAGGTCAGATCAGAATTTCCTGAGGAAGAATCAAGAAAACCAATTGAGGAAACAAATCTAAAGCAATCAGAAAAAACTAAACCAGAAATTTCAAAGAGAAGAAAAAAGTCAAGTAAAGAAAAAGTTCCAAAACCCCCAGAGACTGTTCTAGTGCTACCACAAGAGATCAAACCAGAGATTCAAGGGGAGACACAAACAAAGCCAACTGAGGAGTATAATCTACAGTTACCACATGAAGCCAAACCAAGCAACAAAGATGTAGTATTTCCCAAGGGAGTCAGGCCAGAATCAGTCAAATCTAAACATTATGCAGATAGGGATGAGCAACAGTACCCCAAGTATCAAACAGGAAAGTTTTTTCTAAAAGAAACTGAAGAAGGAAAAACAAACTATTTTACATTCAGATCTCTCAGAGAAGATACAATGAATTCAATTGAAGCAGATTATGAGTTTACTCAGGAGCTCCAAAACTTGCTTACTGAAATCAGTGCACATCCCTCAGAGTCTCAAAAAAAATTAAGAGAATGTGTTGGTGAAAAAAAAGTTGAAGACTTTTCCCAAAAGTCAAAGCAAGATAAAACCCAGCCAAAAACAAAGACTAAGTTAAAATTTGACCATCTTGATTGGGACCCAGAGAAAGTTGCAGAATGGATTAGCCAGCTAGGGTTCCCTCAATACAAGGTATATAAAAATAGCATATTTTTAAAATCACAGGCTCTCATGCTTCTACTTCTTTTTTTTTTTTTTTTATGTGGTTTTTGGCCGGGGCTGGGTATGAACCTGCCACCTCCGGCATATGGGACCAGCACCCTACTCCTTGAGCCACAGGCACCGCCCATGCTTCTACTTTTTCTTCCCTCTAACCTTTCTTGAGCTTTGCCTCTTCTTTATTAGTAGTATAGAAAAGTCTTGGTTTGTGTAGAGATAACTTGGATTTTTATTTTGGCCTTGCCATTAATTTTTATCTTGGGAAGAGGAAGGAAGGGTCACATTTATTTGTTTTTCTTCTTTATCCCAGTGATTACAGTTCTCTGCAGTCCTTGAGTAAAAACCAAGACATTTATTTCTCTTTTCATAGAAAACTGTATTTTTAAGTAGATTTTGTCCCAGGTACACTTTTTGGTACTTTGTTAATTTGTTTTAGTGGTAGCTCCCAAACCTTGACTTCATTATTATACTATTAATTGCCCTAAATATGTCTCATGTGTCATTAGCACTTAAATGTATTGATTTATAGCCCATTAACCAAAAAGATAGTGTAAGTCTCTTATTTCACCCATGCAAACTATGCTTTAGTCTACCATAAAACAACACACCAAAAAGATAGTGTAAGTCTCTTATTTCACCCATGCAAACTATGCTTTAGTCTACCATAAAACAACACAAATCAAAACCATTCGTGCCCCCTGTTCTTTTAAGTGTAATTGAAGACAACCCTGGTGGCTCACACCTGTAATCCTAGCAGTTTGAGAGGCCAAGGCAGGCATATTGCTTGAGGCCAGGAGTTCAAGAAACAGCCTGGCAGTGAGACCATATTTCTACAAAAAAAGTTTTTTAATTAGCTAAGAGTGGTAGTGCACTCTTGTAGTCCCAGCTATTCAGGAGGCTGAGGCAGAAGGATGGCTCAAGCCCAAGAGTTAAGAGTTGGAGTGAGCTATGATCATACCACTCACCATGACTTGAAACATGAAGAGGCACTGATTGTAGCATAGTAAAAAATTTTGAGGAGCAGTGTAAAATTTAATTAAAAGAGTTAGATGGATCCAGGCCCTGTGGCTCACACCTGTAATCCTAGCACTGTGGAATGCAAAGGTGGGTGGATTGCTTGAGTTTAGGACTTTGAGACCAGCCTGAGCAAGAGCAAGACCCTGTCACTAAAAGCTAGTCAGGTTTTGTGGTGGGTGCCTGTAGTCCAAGCTACTAGGGAGGGTGAAACAAGAGGGTCTCTTGAGCTGAAGAGTTTGATGTTGCTGTGAGCTATGATGCCATGGCACTCTACCAAGGGTGACAAAGTGAGTCTCTGTCTAAAAAAAAAAAAAAAAAAAAAAACTAAGATGAAAAAAAATGTATCATTAGGTTAGAAAATTAATTTTTTGTTTTTAGTATAGAACCAAAGATAACAGGATTTCTTCCCTCCCATCTTTCTTCCTTCCCTTCCTTTCTTCCTGCTTTTTACTTGCAGTACATTTTTTTGAGTGATATTTTTATTGTATTGGCAGGAGTGTTTTATTGCAAACTTCATCAGTGGCCGAAAACTCATCCATGTAAACTGCTCAAACCTTCCTCAGATAGGGATAACAGATTTTGAGGACATGAAGGTGAGTTGTGTCCAAAGTTTCCCTATAGAGCACTGTAACACTGCTACCATATGTTGCAAACCAACCTCTTTTTCTTCCAACCTGGCCTCCTATTCCTGTCAAAAATGTCATCATTCCAGTCTCCCAGGCTCACAGTGAACACTTCTGTCTCTTTGAGCCCCACAGAGATCCCAACAACTGTCCAGTCCTCTTGTGGTATTTACGCCATCTGGTTTTCTCCATTCCCACTTTTCAAACCTCTATTGCCTCATACTTAGAATACTGCTGTGGCTGCCCCCTTTTAGGCTCTCTCTGTGGGCCTTTTGTATTCAAGGACCCTACTTTTAGGCTACCATATTCCAACTACTTTATACACTAATCAGAAAGCTTCTTTAGATCCCTTATGCTCACAAGATGGTCTTAGCACCTTAGTTTAGGATTCAAGGCTCTCCGTAAGTTCTGTGCCTAGCACTCCTCTAAATAAATCTTGTACTCCAGCTTACCAGGTCTAACTTACACCCCCACAAACCTGTCTGGTCCTTCCCTCCCTCTGCAACCTTTGCTCAATTTCTCCATCCCCTGTATCGCTAACACTAACTGTAATCATCCTAATTATCCTTCAGAACTAACACCTCACTCTTAGCTCAAGAAGTCTTTCCTAAACTTCTCAGCACACATAGTTTAGAAAATAAGAATGCTCATTAATATCCAAGTTCTTTTGCTGTCAACAAAATATAATGAAATTCTTTTAAAAAAATATATATATATATATATACACACACACAAACAGGAGAACCTCTGTAAATTGACCACCTAAGGGACTTAACAAACCATTCAACATATGGGGATGGTCAACATAAGAAACTAGGCCTACTATACTGATACATACCGAGTCTGTGAAAATTAGGCCAATTTAAGGAGGCGGTCAGTGTAGGAAAGTGGTCAACTATGGACGTTCTACTGTAAATATTTTAGAGATAGGGTCTACTCTATCTCCCAAACTGGAATTCAGTGGCATGATTATAACTTACTGCAGTCTCCAACTTCTGAGCTCAAGTGATCCTCCCACCTCAGACTCAGCGAGAACTACAGACACTTGAGACCACTTTTAGCTAAGGAAATTCTTTAAAGTTATTAAACACATAGTCCTAACTGAACATTTAATCTCAATCTCTTGAATTCTGCTAATTGCTATCCTTTGCTGGGTGCTTACTATGTGTTAGGCACTGTACATATATTACTTTACCTAATCCCCATTTAGAGAAGAGAAAACTGAGGCCCAGAAAGATGAAGCAACTTACACAAGATCAGGTAAGTTTAAGAGCCAGAATCCAAATCTAATTTGTGTGACTTCCCACCCCATGTTCTATTTAAACCACTACACTTATATTGCCTCTCTCTTTTTCTTTTTCTTTTTTTTTTTTTTTTTTGGTAGAGACAGAGTCTTATTTTATCGCCCTTGGTAGAGTGCTGTGGCATCACACAGCTCACAGCAACCTCCAACTCCTGGGGTTAGGCAATTCTCTTGCCTCAGCCTCCCAAGTAGCTGGGACTACAGGTGCCTGCCACAGCGCCTGGCTATTTTTGTTGTTGTTACAGTTTGGTCGAGGCTGGCCCCTCAGTATATGGGGCCGTCGCCCTACTTACTGAGCCACAGGCACCTCCCTATATTGCCTCTCTTAATGAACTTCTTGTAACTGTAAACTTCCATTTACATAATATGGAAAGGACTACTTATTACATGTGGGTATTGTACCCTCATTTAGCTACCAAATACTGCCAGATAACTATCTCAAAGATAATACAGCTTTTTTTATGTTCAAAGATAATACAGCTGTGCTTAATGAGCTCTAATATTTATTTATTTTATGGTGTACTGAGTTTTCTAAATCAAAATAGGGAAAAGAATTAGCAAAATAGTAATCTGTCATCCACATTCCTGAAACATTTACATACCATGAATTTCACCTTTTTATCATGAGAAAGCATTTTTCAGAGTCTGCTGATTCCTTTTGCTGCCTTGACATTCTGATTTCAAAAGTACAATATCAACATGCAGTAATAAAAATTCTAATTATTAGGTGGTGCCTGTAGCTCAGTGCGTAGGGCACTGGCCCCATATACCAGCCCCAGCCAAACTGCAACAAAAAATAGTTGAGTGTTGTGGCGGGCACCTGTAGTCCCAGCTACTTGGGAGGCTGAGGCGAGAGAAGCTTCTAAGCCCAGTAGTTGGAGGTTGCTGTGAGTTATGACCATGGCACTCTACCGAGGGCGATAAAGTGAGACTCTGTCTCAAAATAAATTCTAATTATTGCTGGGCACAGTGGCTCACCTGTAACGGTAGCACTCTGGGAGGCCGAGGTGGATGGCCTGAGTTTAGGAGCTCGAGACCCAGCCTGAGCAAGAGCAAGACCCCGTCTCTAAAAATAG
Organism: Nycticebus coucang; assembly: GCF_027406575.1. NCBI lineage: Eukaryota > Metazoa > Chordata > Mammalia > Primates > Lorisidae > Nycticebus > Nycticebus coucang. The sequence continues at coordinate 108,018,152 of NC_069788.1, read as the reverse complement.
CCAGGCGTTGTGGTGGGCACTATACTGCCAGCTATTTGGGAGGCTGAGGCAAGAGGATTGCTTGAGCCCAAGAGTTTGAGGTTGCTGTGAGCTATGATGCCACAGCACTCTACCAAGGGTGAACAAAGTGAAATGCTGTCTCAAAAAAAAATCCTAATTACGCTTTTTCCTAGTTTTGCAAGAAATAAGAGGTCTTAAACGTCTTCTGAAATTCTTAAGAGAGTAAATGATGAACGCAGCAGTCAGTCCCTATATCCTGAGAAGTTTGAATAAGCAAATTTTAGAATACTTATTATCTAAGTCAGTAGACACATTTGGCCTTTCCTTGAGGTCACTACAGTAACATAAAGGTCAAAGATTCAAAAGTGTGTTAGATAAGATTTGTTGAATACTTAGGTCCACATTAAACAGTTAATTATACTCAAAGACAGACACAACTTCTTAGAGATCATATGTGAACTTAAGTATGCTGTAGTTCCTTCCATACTGATAGAGGAAGCATGTTTAATTCCTCTATTGTAATTATAGCATCTAGTACACCCAAGATTTGTCCCAAAGAACATTTAAACAGCATAGTTATCTTTTCAGTGCTAACTTTCTCATATTACCATTTATGGACTTTGGGAGAGTAGGAGAAGAGAAAGCAGGTTGCTTGAGTGTATGAATTCTGCACATGCTGCTAAGATTTGAAGCACATTTCTACTGTGCACTCCCTTTACAAACCTTGCAGTTAATTGATGGCCAATTTCTATTATCTTCAAAGCTTTCTTTACTTCCTTTAACTTTAGAGTTACTTATGCTTCGCCTGTAGAAATAACCTCTCCTTTTGTCATTAGTGCAACATACTATGAGGTCCCGAGAAAAGCTAAATATTTGCGTGAGACTGTTGAGCTATACCGGAGGAAAGAAACATTAATGCTCCTTTCCACTGGCCAAGGAAGCTCTTGAAACTACTGACCTGTCTTTCCCAGTTGTAGTGATACGTTAACAGGGTAGAAAGGGGAGAGAAAGTCAGTCTTACTTACTCTAAAGACAAGCTAGACAAGACAGCATTATTTTTACTTCCTCTTTTTCTCTTAGAATATAATCCTCAAAATATTTTTAACTATTCATTTCATCGACTGAACAAAAGAACTTTTGGGTGCAGTGCCTCATGCCTATAATCCTAGCACTCTTGGGAGGCTGAGGCAGGAGGATCACTTGAGCTCAAGAGTTGGAGACCAAGCTGAGCAAGAGCAAGACCTCGTCTCTCTTAAAATTAGAAAAAATTAGCCTAGTGTTGTGGTGGGCATCTTTAGTCCCAGCTACTTGGGAGGCAGAGGCAGGAGGATCACTTGAGCCCGGGGGTTTGAGGTTGCAATGAGCTAAGCTGACACCATGGCACTCTAGCCTGGGGCAACAGAGTAAGGCTCTGTCTCAAAAAAAAAAAAAAAAAAAAAAACCCAAAACTTTGTGATAAACAATTTGGAGAAGAACATGGAGACACAATGAGTCATTTGTTCCTTTTGTACTCATCATTTTTAAAGTATAGCCTTAAACAATACAATATCTCAGCAATTTTAATACACTTGCCTTGTTGCAAACTATTTAAGTAGCACAGATTCATAACAACCTGCTAGCAATTGAGTATCATTAGACAAAAATTTTTTTTACAAAAAATTCTTTTTAGGGCAGTGCCTGTGGCTCAATGAGTAGGGCGTCAGCCCCATATACTGAGGGTGGCGGGTTCAAACCCGGCCCCGGCCAAACTGCAACAAAAAAATAGGTGTTGTGGTGGGCACCTGTAGTCCCACTTACTCAGGAGGCTGAGGCAAGAGAATCACCTAAGCCCAAGAACTGGAGGTTGCTGTGAGCTGTGATAGCACCGCACGCTACCGAGGGCAACAAAGTGAGACTCTGTCTCTAAAAACAAAACAAAACAAAAAACTTCTTTTTAAATTTTGGATTAATATGAGGGTACATACAATAAAATTACATTGTTTGCATTTAAGGTAAAGACCCAGTTGTGGTTGAGTCCTTCACCTAGGAAGTGTGCCATATACCCCTACGTTGTACTGGTTAATGGAAACTTACTGAACTCCCTTCCTTACCTTGAGTTTGTGTTTTTCTATAGTATGGGTCTATAGTTGTTACTGTACTAGTTTCAATTTAGTATTGAGTACATGAGATCCTTGCTTATCTATTCTTGAAATACTTTATTCAGAAAACATTCTCCAAATCCATTCAGGTAAATACAAAAGATGCAAAATTTCCATCTTTTTATGTCTAAATAGTATTCCATGATATATCTATATCACAGTTTATTAATCTTATTCCTGGATTATTAATCTTTATTAATAGTTTATTAATCTATTCCTGGATTAACAGGCACTTGGGTTGTTCCTACATCTTTGTGATTGTACAGTGAGCTGCTGTAAACACTCAAGTGCAAATGTCCTTATGATAAAATGATTTTTTTTTTTCTTCTGGGTAGATACTTTTAATTTGCAAATAATTTAGTTTTACAGAAGAGTTGCAAAGATACATGTAGTACACAAAGTTATGGTGTACTTTTAATCCAGCTTCTCCTGATGTTAGGCAAAAATAGTATACTTATCAAAACTAAGAAATTAATATTGGTGCAGTATTATTAAACTACACTTACTCATATTTATGCAAGTTTTCCACTGATGGATGATTTTTGTTTCAGGATCTAATCTGGGATACCACACTGCACTTAGCCATTATGTTTCCCTGGCCTCTTCCAATGTGCAACAATTTCTTGATCTTTCTTTGTCTTTTGTGACCTTGACACTTGTGAAGGGTAGAGATCAGGTATTTTGTATATTTCCTTCAATTTTAGATTGTATGATGTTTCCCATGGTTAAACTAAAGCTATGGATTTAGGGAGAGACTATCACAGAATTGTAATGACTCCTTCTCGTCTTACCAGAGGGTTCTGCCTGCCAGGTTGCATCACTGTAAAGTTACTTTGTTTCCCTTTCCATATTCTTCTCATTAGAAGTGAGTTACTAAGTCCAGCTCACATTTAAGGAGAAGAGGAAGTAAACTTCTCATGGCAGGAAGAGTATCAAAGAGTTTATGGAGATATAATAAAAGTACTACAGTGATAAATACTGTATATATTAAAGAAGAGAGTTTGAAGCTATGCAAACATCCTGTTTCTCCTTGCAGTTTTACACACTAATTTTAGCAATTCATTTTTCTTCTGTTTCCTTCATTCTATGTTTAACTGGAGCTTTTCCGTAAGGAACTTTTTCTATATTTAATTGTCTATTCTCCCCTATTTTTTAAAATCTATTTGGTCTTTTATGTTAGTATGGACTTAACAGATATTTATTCTTTGTGTTATAGTTCAGTAGTACTGTTTATTTTGTTGCTCGAATTGTTCCATCCTTTACTATTGAGAGCTCTTTTAATTTGGTTCCTGTATCCTTTGACATGTCTTTTTTTTTTAAAGCATCTCCTTGCTTTCTGGCACTACAAATTGCTTCGGGCTCACCTTGTATTTCTCTGCTGCAATCCTAGAATCAACCACATCTCCAAGGACCCCTGGTTGTTTTTGTCAGAGAATAGTATTTAGAAACCAAGATATAAACACTAGTTGTGCTTGTTGCTATTGGAGGGTTACTGCTTCTAGGTACTCTTAGCAGAAAGATCTGTGAAATACATGCATGTATGCTAACACATGTGGATACAACTATTTTATTTCTTTTTTTTTTTGTAGAGACAGAGTCGCACTGTACCGCCCTCAGGTAGAGTGCCCTGGCGTCACACGACTCACAGCAACCTCTAACTCTTGGGCTTACGCGATTCTCCTGCCTCAGCCTCCCAAGCAGCTGGGACCACAGGCCCCGCCACAACGCCCGGCTATTTTTTTTTATTGTTGCAGTTTGGCCGGGGCTGGGTTTGAACCCGCCACCCTTGGCATATGGGGCCGGCGCCCTACTCACTGAGCCACAGGTGCCGCCCACAACTATTTTATTTCTGTATATCTTTGTATGTATACCTGTATTATGATAGGCATGAGTTCACATTGATATCTCTGACTCTAGTCTAACATCACACATTTCATTCTAGCCTTCCCATCCTTCCTACTCTCAACCCCCATGCTTATTTGTTGTTTCTTTTTTTGTTTGTTTAGCAAGCCGGGGTCAGGTTTAAACCTGCCAGCCCCAGTGCATGGGGCCAGTGCTCTAACCATTGAGTATGGGCACCCAGCTCCCCCATGCTTATTTTAACTTCTTTTTCTGACAGTGAGAAACCTCACTCTCCTTATCTTTTAATTCGTATCCTATGAGAAAAATGTGTACAAAATATAGTTCAATGTTTGTGTAGTTCTTTTTGTCTTTAGCCTTCAGTATCTAGACAAAGCACTGTTTTCCAAAGTTAATTAATTTAAATCAGCTCCTTTCCTCTCTGTTGTCTTATTAAATACATTTGTCCACAGACTATATTATATCCTGGCTTCCTTTAATAGTCTGGCTTTTTAAAAGTTTGCATACTATAAAATCACTCTTTGTTGTGTGCAGTTGTGTGGGTTATGTATCCACCACCAGAGAACTATATAGAACAATTCTATTCTCTAAAATTTTCCTCTGTCTCCCTCTACCCCAGTCCATAGTAACCATTCATCTGGGATTTTTTCCCAGTAGAAAATTTTCCTCTGTCTCCCTCTACCCCAGTCCATAGTAACCATTCATCTGGGATTTTTTCCCAGTAGTTCTGCCTTTTCTGAGATGTCACATAAATGGAATCATACATTATGTAACTGTCAGGTCTGTCGTCGTCTTCTTTTTTTTTTTTTTTTGAGACAGAGTCTCACTTTATCACCCTTGGTAGAATGCCGTGGCATCACACAGCTCACAGCAACCGCCAACTCCTGGGGTTAGGCGATTCTTTTGCCTCAGCCTCCCAAGTAGCTGGGACTTGGCACCTGCCACAATGACCAGCTATTTTTTGTTGCAGTTTGGCCAGAGCTGGGTTCGAACCTGCCACCCTCGGTATATGGGGCCAGCACTCTACCCACTGAGCCACAGGCGCTGCTCATGGCTGTGAGGGTCTCTCTCTTTCCCTGAGCAAAATACATTTAAGATTAATCCATGTTGTTCACGAATGAACAAGCAGATTTTAAGGTGACTGTATATCTGCTTTAATAATAGTAGTATAGATAATTCATATTTGAACCACAACAATTATATCTTTAGATTTAGTTAAAGTAAATTAGAGGTTTTAAATTGTGTAAATGTACATAGTTATATACTATAAATAATTAAATAGTGCATAATACGTTGGTAAAGATGAAGCAAAACTATCAGTAGTTTACAGTTAAAGCAAGAACAGCAGCCATGATCAACACATGATATAATGATAGAGTAAATTAACAGTCTTCTTGAAAACTATAGGCATTACAGATAACTGCTTGAGGCCATATGCAGTAGGTGTTCTGCGGTGATGCCATGCATTGAGTATGGATGGGCCACCATCCTACAACATGTAATTAAGAATCCTTAGAAAACTCTAATAATCTTCATGAATACCTGTTTCTATTAATACTTACTAACTTACTAGTAACTCTAGTACATTGCTGTAAGTCCTAGCCAAAAATACTGTTGCTCGTTATTTGTTCATCAGAACTAAAGAAAGTATTACACTTAAAGTTTTAGACCAGTTTTGGCCCATCAGAGGACCCTCTTGTTTCATTGATGAACCTCAGACATACTTTTGTTTTTTTGAGATGGAGTCTCACTCTGTGTCCTGGGTAGAGTGCCATGGCATCCTAGCTTACAGCAACTTCAAACTCTTAGGCTCAGAGGCTCCCTTTGCCTCAGCCTCTCAAGTAGCTGGGACTACAGGTGCCCATTACAATACCCAGCTAATTTTTCTATTTTTAAGGTGCCTATCACAACACCCAGCTAGATTTTTTGCTCAGGCTAGTCTCCTGAGCTCAGGCAATCCACCCAACTTGGCCTCCAGAGTGCTAGCAAGAATTACAGGCATATGACTGTATGACTGCCACTTCCTGGGGCACCACCTGCAAACCTCTAGGAATTTGTGAAATATGCTAGTCAGGACATTCTAAAAACTCAGGGTGCTTACTGCAGCAGCACAGTTACTAAAGGAGAATCAGGGTGAGGTGCTTACTACACACAGTGCTCAATGTAGCAGCATCAACCACAAATGGGAACACTCTTAAGAGCCACTTACAGTAATTTGGATCTCAATTCTTAGAAACCACTATTGCTACATTTAGAAATCTCACTGGTCTACTCAAAAGGCTGAGGAAGAGGGATCACTTGAGTCCACGAATTCAAGGCTATTGGGTGCTATAATTGTGCCTGTGAATAGCCTGGGCTACATAGGGAGACTCCCATCAAAAAAAAAAAAGAGAATTCTCACTGGAAATGCCAAGCAACTATATAGATTCTTTTTACCTACAAATGATCTCTGAAGTCTAAAAAAACCTAGTTAAAGTTTTACATCAGGTTTACAATTGTCTGTGGCATGAATTTAAAGATGTAAGTATGACCTGTAGCTTTATATATTTTTAAAAACTCCATTCCAAATGGTGTATTCTAGTAACAATTTCACAGAGTACATTTCCATCCAAATGCAGAATATGAACTCAGATAGCAGTGCTATGATTAAAAGCAGAATTTGAAAAGGCAATCACAAATTAATCTAGGAAATGAAGTGGCATGGTGCTCAATGAGTATAAATTTTGTTGACTGAAAATTATGGCAAAAGATATTTTAAAAGAATGCTGGAACTTCAATGTCTGCTTTTTAGTGTTTGAGATTTATTTTTAGTTAAACAAAGTAGGTAACTATTTGAATAATGTTTTTTTTTTTCTTAGTTGCAAATTCACTGAGCCCTTATAGATGAGTTACTTATTAACCTTCCAGGGATAGTCTTGGCTCCTAATCTGCTCATTGCCAATCTGAACATATTATCTACTCTCAAGGTTGGTCAAATTGCTTAGCAAAAAGAAATGAATCTATCTGTGGCTATCTGATACAAAGCCTGGAAATTCCTCTCCCTTCCTTCCTTCCTTCCTCCCTCCCTCTCTCCCTCCCTCCCTCCTCTCCCTCCCTCCTCTCCCCCTCCCTCTCCATCTCTCCCTCTCTCCTTTTCTCTGCTTGCTTGCTTTCCTTTCTTGCTTTTCTTTCTCTTTCTCTCTTTCTTTTAGAGTCTCACTTTGTCGCCCTCGGTAGAGTTCTGTAGTGTCACAGCTCACAGCAACCTCCAACTCCTGGGCTTAGGCGATTCTCTTGCCTCAGCCTCCCAAGTAGCTGGGACTACAGGCACCTGCCACAACGCCTAGATATTTTTTGTTGCAGTTTGGCCAGGGCTGGGCTCAAACCCGCCACCCTCAGTATATGGGGCCGGTGCCCTACTCACTGAGCCACAGGTGCTGCTCCTCTCTCTCTTTCTCTCTCTTTTTTCTCTTTCTTTTTCTTTCTTTCTCCTCTCTACCTCCCTTCCTTCCTTCCTTCCTTGCCCTGGGTAGAGTGCTGTAGTCATAGCTCACAGCAACTTCAAACTCCAGGGTTCAAGTGATCCTCCTGCACTCACCACAATACCTGGATAGTTTTTCTATTTTTAGTAAAGACTGGGGTCTTACTCTTGCTCAGGCTAGTCTTGGACTCCTGAGCTCAAGCAATCCACCTACCTTTGCCCTCCAGAGTGCTAGGATTAGAAACATCTTTAAACAGAACTTTAAAAGGGATAATAAATCGTGCTGTTTCTATTAAGAAGTTGGTTTTGCATATCAATGTACACAGCTATGATTTAATAAAAAAAAAAAAAAAAGAAGTTGGTTTTGCGGGTGGCACCTATGGCTCAGTGGGTAGGGTGCCAGTCCCGTATACCAAGGGTGGAGGGTTCAAAACCAGCCCTGCCAAACTGCAACAAAAAAGTAGCCAGCCCTTGTGGCAGGCATCTGTAGTCCTAGCTACTCTGGAGGCTGAGGCAAGAGAATCACCTAAGCCCGGGAGTTGGAGGTTGCTGTGAGCTGTGACCCATGGGTACTCTACCAAGGGTGACAAAGTGAAACTGTGTATCAAAAAAAAAAAAAAGAAGAAGAAGCTGGTGTTGGTCAGACATATTGTCTCATATCTGTAATTCCAGCACTTTGGAAGGAGGATCACTTGAAGCCAGGAGTTCAAGAGCAGCCTGGGCAATGTAGTGAGACCCCATCTCTACAAAAAAATTAGTTAGATGTGATGACATCTGCCTATAGTTTCAGCTACTAGCCAGGAGGATCACCTGAGCCTAGGAATCGAAAGTCATAATGAACTATGATCATGCCACTAGCATGGATGACACAGGAAGACACTGTCTCTTAATTTTAAAAAAGATAAGAATTTGGTTTTACTAAGGCCAGGTTAGTAAGCCTGTGAATTTATTTCAGTATTTTATTTTCCCATAGAAATAACTTTAGAGATTAGCATTCAAGAGCCCAGGAAACTAAATAAAACTTATTTAATTTTTTCAGGTTGGTTCCATCCCATTAAAAATTATCCTTGCATTTCAGGTAATTTCTCGGCATGCGCGGGAGCTACTAGGAATTGAAGAGCCATTATTCAAACGCAGCATCTGCCTTCCCTATAGGGACAATATTGGCTTATTTTTAGAGCAAAAAGGTCATACTGGGATAAAATCTGATTCCTTGACCTTACCTGAATTTGTCAAAGCAGCAGGATTAGAGGATTATGCTCCCCAGGTAACTTCCCCTGAAGAGGATGAGGCATTATCTGGCAGTGAACCATAAGGGAAAGCCATTTCACTCACTTTGAATGATCAAACTAAATTCCTTGGGGGAATAGATGTAGTCATTTTGGGTTTTTTTTTCTCTCCTTTTCATTAAGGATTGGCATCAAAACTTCTGGCTTCATTCCTAGTTCTGACCTGGACTCACAGCACCTCCCCTTTGTTTTTCAAGTTAACTCCTCATTAAAACAAAGGTAGCAATCTTTATCTTTCTGGGTAATTGTAAGAATTTCTGGTAAATTCCAGTAGTGTACCTGGCAGCAGTAATATGCTGGGAAAATATAATTAAAAATAAAATCTCCTGCCAATCCAGATAATCCTTTCCACAGATGCAGGAAAGAAACCATTATATTATTGAATAAGCATTAAACTGTGATGCATATCACAGGCAAACTGCTAAAAAGATTGCAAAGATGAAGAAATCTTACCCTTTTAGAAACCCAGACAAATATTGGAAGTCCATAAAGTTCATACACAATTTAAATAGTTGCCTATCTGATGCAAAATTGGCTATTTTAAGTTGCACACAAATTTTATGGACACTCTGTATAATCCTTTACATACATATTAATTATCCAAAAGAAAAATAAAACTCAGATTTTGACCACAAACCAGAAGTTATATACTTGGAACCAGGAACCAAGGTTAAATTCTTTCAGAGAAGGGAAGACAGGGCTCCTTCTCCTCAGTGCTCATATTTCAAAGTGATGGCTCCAGGACTACCAAGTAAAGAGACTGGTTTAGGGGTCTACAATGGCAAGGGGTTTATTCAGCATTTCAAAAGATTTACATACATCTAAAAAAGCACAGAAAAAGAATTTACAACAACAAGTTCTCTAAAGGAAGTGTTTTAAGAGAAAAGCATGGGAAAGTTCTCTTTCCTTTTTGGTATCAGAAAAATTTTTTAAAAATTGTTTTTACATTTGTACATATCCTTACAAACAATAGGCCCTTACAGGGCCAGGTGTGGTGGCTCACACATGTAAAAGCACTCTAGGAGGCCAGAGGCAGAAGGATTGCTTGAGCTCAGGAGTTAGAGATCAGCTGAGCAAGAGGAAGACCCCATTTCTACCAAAAAATAGAAAAATTAGCTGGACGTTGTGGCAGGTGCCTGTAGTCCCAGCTACTAGAGAGGCTGAGACAGGAGGATCTCTTGAGTGTAGGAATTTGGGGTTGCTGTGAACCAGGCTGACACCATGGCACTTTACCCCAGGTGATGGAGTGAAATTCTGTCTCAAAACAAACAAACGTGGAACTGCAAATTAATACAACCTTTTTGGAAGGAAGTATGGAGAATCCTCAAAGAACATATATTAGAACTCCTGCAATCCCAGTACTGGCCATCTATCCAGAAGGAAAAAAAATCATTTTATCGTAAGGACATTTGCACTAGGCAATTTATGGCAGCTCAATTTACAATCGCCAAAATGTAGAAACAACCTAAATACCCACCAACCCAGGAATGGACTAACAAGCTATGGCATGTGTATGCCATGGAATACTATTCAGCCATTAAAAAGGATGGAGACTTTACATCTTTTGTATTAACCTGGATAGAGTTGGGACACATTCTTCTTAGTAAAGTAGACAAGAATGGAGAAGCAAGAATCCAATGTACTCAATTCTTATATGAAGCCAGTAGACAATCTAATACATACCCACACAAGTGAAAAACTCAAATCAGTTCAAAGTGGGGAGCAGAAGAATAAGGGGTGGGAGGGGGAGAGGGAGATGGGGGGTTGTGGTATATGGCACATCTCTTGAGGATGGGACACAACTATAAGAGGGACTTCACCTGACAAATGCAAACAGTGTAAACTAATTCTTTGTAACCTCAATGAACCTGAAACAATAAAAACCAAACAAAACCTAACCCAATAGGGCTTATAGAAGTACTACTGACAGGTGGCGTCTGTGGCTCAAGGAGTAGGGCGCTGGCCCCATATACTGGAAGTGGTGGGTTCAAACCCGGCCCCAGCCAAAAACCGCAAAATAAAAACAAAAAAACATAACTCCATGAGCGGCGCCTATGGCTCAAAGGAGTAGGGTGCCGGCCCCATATGCCAGCAGTGGTGGGTTCAAACCCAGCCCTGGCCAAAAACTGCAAAAAAAAAAAAAAAAAAAAAGAAGAAAGAAGTACTACTGACTATGAAATAGTGTTGGGGGTTGCTTACAAGGCTCTTTAATGTGGTTCCTTCCAGACCTTTATCAAATAAAATTTAGGTTAGAGTCTGCCTACCCATGACCAGACTTCTCAAGAGAAATTATAAAATATTTCTTGTTGCATGAATGACTCCAGTTCCCCTCTAGTTTTATAGATTTAGCTGTTCTTTCTCTTCTTGCTCTCATTTCTTAACCTTAAAAGCCACGGTAGGGCTAACACAATCCAAAAAGGGCAGTGGTGTGCCTTGTCCAGTTTCATGATTAATAAAAAGATTGTTTATTTGATTGATGATTAATAAAAAGAATGTTTATTTTTTCCCTACTGATAGAAGGAACAGTTCTTGAATTAATACTCATGCCAAGTGTTAATATTCAATGATGAACCTAATTTTTTCCCAAATTGGATTCATATTTTATTGGAAACCATGGTAACACAATACCATTGTTTTGCCTGGCTCACAATTATGCAAAAAACCAAAAATGTAATTAAACAAAAGGGAAAAAAAACCCAAAATGTAAATGATTAATCTAAGACCGTGGTGATTTAGATGTATAGCGAATAATTTTGTTCAAAAGCACTTTAGCATTTAGCAAACAGTAGTTCTATTTGGTGACAAAGCCTAGTAAGTGCTATCCTTTCCCAGCTTGATAGGGTCACTACTCTTGTTTTAAACTCTATTATAGGCTCGGCCTGTGGCTCAATCGGCTAAAGCGCCAGCCACATACACCTGAGCTGGCGGGTTTGAATTCAGCCCAGGGCCACCAAACAACAACGATGGCTGCAACCAAAAAATAGCAGGGCGTTGTGGTGGGAGCCTGTAGTCCCAGCTACTTGGGAGGTGGAGGCAGGAGAATCGCTTGAGCCCAGGAGTTGGAGGTTGCTGTGAGCTGTGATGCCACAGCCTCTACCCAGAGGGACAGCTTGAGACTCTGTCTCAAAAAAATGAAATAAAATAAAATAAACTCTATTATAATAGACAAAAAGTGTTTTCAGAACATAGAGGAAATAATTGTGTGCTATAGAAGAACTATATTTTGAAAAGTTATTTTTAGCCATTTAATATAAATGCCAGTTATTTTTTTAATGGTTTATGGTTTTAAATGGTTTAAATGACAACAGCTGCAAGTAACATGGCATTAGAACTGTCGTATATAGCCTAAATAAGCATGAAATTCATCATAATTCAATTAAGATTGTTTACCGTATATTTACTTCTCTACCCAAAATCATAGGAAAATCAAGCTGTATCATTGCCAGCTATATACTGCTGGCAAACTGATCAGAGTTTGACAATCCGTTTGGAATTTGAATGATAGAAAAGAAGCTGTAGTACGTATATGTATAATAATGACAATATAACTGCTTGAATTTAGCTTTTAGAAGAGAAATATATGTATTTTTTTATTGTTGGGGATTCATTGATGGTACAAGAAACCAGGTTACACTGATTGCATTTGTTAGGTAAAGTCCCTCTTACAATTGTGTCTTGCCCCCAAAAGGTGTGTCACACAACAAGACTCCACCACCCTCCCTCCTCCCCTCTGCTCTTCCTTTCCCCCACCCCACCCTCCTTCTTTAAGAAATAATTTGTATTAATAAGGATTTTCAGCTGAGCACAGTGGCTCATGCCTGTAATCCTAGCAATCAGAGGATTGCTTGATTTTAGGAGTTTGGGCCAACTTGAGCAAGAGCAAGCTCCCTCTCTACTAAAAATAGAAAAATTAGCCAGGAGTTGTGGCAGGCGCCTGTAGTCCCAGTTACTAGGGAGGCTGAGGCAGGAGGATTTGAACCCAGGAGTTTGAGGTTGCTGTGAGCTAGGCTGATGCCACAGCATTCTAGCCCAGGCAACAGAGAGAGATTCTGTTACAAACGAACAAAAAACAAGGATTTTCTGGGAAAGCAGCTTACTTAAATGTGTTAGGTTACATAGTTTCATGAGTTGCTTCTGAAGGCCAGATACATACTGATGTATAGGACCTCTTGTTTTATTCTACATTTTGAAGAGCCATCAACATGTGGCAAACACAATACAGTCAAATGACTCCTACTATCAATTATTATAATCATGGCAAACCATTATAGAGAAAATCCGTGAGAGGAAATAAAAAGTTCTGATTTCCTAAGTTCTTTTATTGGGATGAAGAGTCTGTGGAAACCACTGGCTGCACTTAGGTCAGGGAGATGCCAAATGAATCATAGTATATGTAGGTAAGGTGTCGTTGGAGAACAGTACTGGCTGAGAGATGCTTGCTAAAGGGAGTTTCCTTGAGTTGCACAGCAGTCAGATCAAACCAAGGGAAAGACCTGGGATGAAAAAAAAATACTGTTACTTTTTAATGTCTGTTCAATATTTCTTATTTGGCTGTTAAATACTTCCTTTACAGAAAATTTTCCTCCACTTGGAATACTAAACTAATTAAAACTCATAGTTAAAGTAGGAATTCTACTAGAACTGTTTGATATATGGATTTAATTGTATTTATGATGATTTTTCACACCATGCACGTTTCTCTAAGTGCATTTGGAGAGGAATTTGTAATTAGAGAATGATTATAACTTTGACATTGATACTCTTTTTAGTTTATTTTCCTTGAATTTAGAAAGAACATACATAACAGGATCATGGGCATTACACAAAGAAAAGATCTAATCACTTTTAAGTGTATTAAAGAAAATCTTTAGCTGTATAGAGAAAAATGTAGAAATTAATATGCAAACAAAATGGGGGCAATATTCGGTATTCTTCTATAGCATAATTTAAAAACAAAAAAAGGACAGATTTTTATATTTTTCAAAAAAATCAGAAAAAATGAGCACACTTGTAGTCACAGCTACTCAGGAGATGCTGAGGTGGGAAGATCCCTCAGTAGTTTGAAGCCAGCTGGGGCAACATAGCAAGACTGTCTCAAAAAAATAAAAACAAAAAAAGATCAGGAGTAAGGCAAAGATATCTGCTTTCATCATTCTTATTTGACATAGTACCAGAAGTTCCAGCTAGCACAGTAAGGCAAGAAAAAGAAATTAAAATGCATGGAGTTTGGAAAGAAAGAAATGAAACTGTCCCTATTTATAGATTGTCTCTGTAGAATACCCCAAGGAATTTATTTTAAAAACCTCCTAGGACTAATGAATTCATCAAGAGTGCAGTACACAGGCGGTGCCTGTGGCTCAAAGAATAGGGCATCCGGAGGTGGCGGGTTCAAACCCAGCCCCGGCCAAAAAAAAAAAAAAAAAGAGTGAAGTACACAAAATAAATATACAATAGCCAATTGTGTTTATATGTACTAGCAATGAACACGTCACCAAAATTAAAAATGCAGCTTTAGGGGCGGTGCCTTGGCCCAAAGGGTAGGGCGCTGGCCCCATATGCCAGAGGTGGCGGGTTCAAGCCCAGCCCCAGCCAAAAACTGCAAATAAATAAATAAATAAATAAAATAAAAATGCAGTTTTAGGCTCAGCACCCATCACTCAGAGTTAGGGTGCCAGCCACATACACCCAGGCTGTGGATTTGAACTCGGCCTACGCCTGCTGAACATCAATGACAACTGCGGAAAAAAAAAAAAAATAGCTGGGCATTGTGGCAGGCACTTGCAGTCCCAGCTACTTGGGGGGCTGAGGCAAGAGAATAGCTTAAGCCCAAGAGTTTGAGGTTGCTATGAACTATGACTCCCTTTTTTGAGACTGTCTCAAAAAAAAAAAGAAAGAAAAGAAACAAAATGCAGTTTCATTTATAGTCACTCCCAAATTGGAATACATAGGGGTAAATATAGTAAATATAGTAAAACATGTATAGGATTTGCATGATGAAAACTATAAAATGCTGATAAAATAAAAATGATCTAAATTAATGGAGAGACATATTGTATTCCTGGATAGGAAGATTCAAAAAATAAAGATGTTAGTTCTCTACTAATTAATCTATAGAGATAATGGTAAAATAAAATTTAGTGATACCACTATAAGCTAGAGAAGATGCAGAAGAACTGGGTCATACTTGCTGCAGTAATATTTGGTTGGCAGTATTCTGAAAAACAGTTTGGCAGTTTCTTAAAAAAATAAACAAGCTTAGCCAGTAATGCATTCAGGCAGAAAATAAAAAAAGAAAGAAAAAATAAACATGCAACTACCATGTGACTCAATAATTACTACAGTCCTAGGCATTTATCCCAGAGAAGCAAAAACTTATATTCACACAAAACCCTATATATGAATGTTCATAGAAGTATTACTCATAGTCTTACTCATAAATAGTATAATAGCCAAAAACTGGAAACAACCCAAATGTCTATCAGCAGGTGAATGGTTAAACATTTCATGATACAGCCATGCCATGGTATACTACTCAGCCATAAAAACAAACTCTTAATACACACAGGAACTTGGATGAGTCTCTAGAGACTTGTGTTGTATCAATCTCAAAAGGTTACATACTATATTAGTCCATTTATATGACATTCTTTTTTTTTTTTTGAGACAGAGTCTCATTTTGTCAACTTCAGTAGAGTGCTGTGGCATCATAGCTTACAGCAAACTCCTGGGATCAAGCGATGCTCTGGCCTCAGCCTCCCAAGTAACTGGGACTATAGGTGCTTGCCACAATGCCTGGCTATTTTTAGAGATGGGGGTCTCAATCTTTTTTTTTTTTTTTTTGCAGTTTTTGGCTGGGGCTGGTCTTCAACCCACCACCTCTGGCATATGGGGCCGGCGCCCTACTCTTTTGAGCCACAGGCGCCACCCATGGGGGTCTCAATCTTGTTTAGGCTTATTCCGAACCTGTAAGCTCCCTAGGATTACAGGTGTGAGCCACCACGCCCAGCTTCATTTATATGACATTCTTAAAATGAAAAAATTATAGGAATGAAGAACAGATTAGTGGTTGCCAGGTTTTGGGGGTGGGGGCCATATGAAGAATCCTTTGGTGAAAGAACTGTTCTGTTCTTGATCTCCTGGCCTCAAGCAATCCTCTCACTTTGGCCTCCCGGATAGGACATACAGGTGTGAACATATATGTCCAGTCGAAAAGAATTGTTCCATATCTTAATTGTATCAATGTCTATATCCGGTTGTGATGTCATCCTACAGTTTTGCGATATCTGATATTGATAATTTTACTATAGTTTATACCATTGGGGGTAAATGGGTACCCAGGATTTCTCTGTATTATTTCTTAACAACCTCATGTGAATCTATATTCATCTCAAAATAAAAAAATCATCTTGACTTCTAGTTTCTGGTCTGACATGTAAGATAAGTAAAAATCTCACACTATCCTAATAAGTAAAATCTGAACAAAGTGAAAAATCAACAGCTCTTATTAGATCCATCAGAGGGATAGGGTCACAGAGCAAACCTCTGCCCTGAAATTGGAGAGACCAAAAAGTAAATGCTCAGAATCACTGCTTGCTAAAACCCACAGCACAAACCTCTGCAGGAACCAGTGCTGAGATATGGAAAACTGAACTATAAACTGGCAAATTGCTAGAGGCTCAGAGAGGACAAGTCTAAGAATAAAGACTTCAGGAGGACCCAATCATTTTAGACTCCCATAGTTTTGTGATTTTTACTTCTACAAGCTCTATCAGGTTCTCAGTGGATATTGGAGAAAAATCCCCCCATGCTTCCAGCTGAGAAAAATGAGAAAGGAATAATTTTGAAATATGCCAGAGCATTCTGTTTTACTTAACAAGGTCTGCCCTTAGGAGAAAGAAACTGTTGTACCACAGCCTAACCTGCTGTGGTTTTATCCAAACCTAACTGACCTAAGAGATGGGAAATATCCAACCCACATTCAGCTCTACCCTTCCACATGGAAAAAGGGAATACCCAATTCTAGCCCAATTTAGCCATCCTGTTCCACTGAAAGAGGAACACCTGTAATCCTAACACTTTGTGAGGGGAAGGTGGGAGGATTGCTTGACCCTGGGAGTTCCAGGCCAACTTGAGCAAGAGCAAGACCTTGTCTCTGCAAAAAGATGGAAAAGTTTGCTGGGCATGATGGCATACAACAGTAGTCCTAGCTACTTAGGAAGCTGACACCACTGCACTATTGCCCAGGCAACACAATGAGACCCTGTCTCCAAAAAAAAAAAAAAAAAAAAGTCAATCTCCTTCCTATATACCAGCAATGAACAAGTGAGATTTGAAGTTAAAAATACATTGCCATTTATATTAGCACCCCCAAAATAAAATACTTAAGTATAAATCTAACAATATGTAAAAAGCTACATGAGGAAAACTACAAAACTGATGAAACAAAGAACAATAAAATAAATGTAGAGAGGTTTCATGGATGGGTAGAAGTATTTAATATTGTCAAGGTATCAGTTATTTCCAGATTCATCTATAGATTCAACGCAATTCCAAACAAAATCCCACGGGTGGCGCCTGTGGCTCAAAGAAGTAGGGTGCCGGCCCCATATGCTGAAGGTGGCGGGTTCAAACCCAGCCCTGCCCCAAAAAAGAAAACTGCAAAAAAAAAAGCCCACTGAGTTATTTTGTGGATATTGGCAAATTCATTCTAAATTTTATTTGTTTTTTTTATTAAATCATAGCTGTGTACATTGATATATTCATGGGGCATCATTCACTAGCTTCACAGACCATTTACCAAGTTTCACATATACCCTTATAAGATGCACCGCTCATTCTAAATTTTAAATAGAAGGGCAAAAGACTCAGAATAGCCAACTTAATATTGAAAAAGAAGAACAAAGAGGACTGATGCTACCCAACTTCTTTTTTTTTTTTTTTTTTTTTTTAATTTGGCCGGGGCTGGGTTTGAACCCGCCACCTCCGGCATATGGGACCGGCGCCCTACCCGCTGAGCCACAGGCACTGCCCCCAACTTCTAAATTTACAGTAATTAACACAGTGTGGTATTGGTGAAAGAAAATAGACAAATAGATCAATGGAGCAAAATAAAAAGCCCAGAAACTGACCCACATAAATTAGCTAACTAGTCTTTTGCAGATGCATGTGTGGGTACTTCAGGGAAGAGTCATATCTTGATGTGCCTTCATTGCCAGTAATAATAATTTAATAAGCTTAAAACCAGTATTTAATTTGTTGTAAATAGGTTAGGAAATGAATTAAGAAAATGATTGTAGGCTCGGCACCTGTAGCTCATCAGCTAGAGCGCCAGCCACATGCATCAGAGCTGGCGGGTTCAAACCCAGGCCTGGGGCTTGCCAAACAACAATGACAACTACAACAAAAAAATAGCTGGGCATTGTGGCAGGCACGTGTGGTCCCAGTTACTTGGAGCCTTGGGAGGCTGAGGCAAGAGAATTGCTTAAGCCCAAGAGTTTCAGGTTGCTGTGAGCTGTGATGCCATGGTACTCTACCCAGGGCAACAGCTTGAGACTCTGTCTCAAAAAAAGAAAGAAAGGAAGAAAACAAAATGATGACAGATGAAGGGCAAAAGGGAAAAAAGACAGGAGACAAATGGATCAGAGAAACCCAAAATCTGGTGCAAAATGCACTGCCTGGAAGCCTGGGCCCTTTAAGACTGAAGAGGCTATTTTGCTTCACCCCTCCACCAGCGCAACCACTGGAGGTCACTGAGCAGGCAAGGCTCACCCAGGTGGGGCTGCCCTCTCAGGGAGAGTGAGTACTTTTGGGGAGTTAGGGAATGCAGAATGTTTAAACCTCACTAAAAAGAAAAAGGATCTCTTCAGACTAGATAAGGAGAAAAATATCTCCTTTCTTCTGTCACCTCCATATGATCAGAAATGTCAGTGCATCTGAGCACAAGGCTTCTTGAGTGTTAATTGCCACTCCTTTGATTTGTGTGCATGGCCTAATTGGGGTCTGCTTTGACATCCTGCTTCTGGACTATGTTCCCTCTCCCATGCTCCATTGTGTTAAGATCATAAATAACTTAGAGCAATAATAGTAAAAGGTAAATCAGTCTAATTAACATAGTTAGTTAAATAGTGCACTTAGAAAATATAAACACAGCAAGATCCCTGATGTAAGGGTTAGCCTCCCCCCATTAGATTGATGATTAAAACAATGCAATAAAAATGGAGCTAGTCTAGAGCAAGAGGCTGTCCACTGGTCCTCACATTTGAAGGTGAACAGACTCCTGACCCAGCTGCTCTTTATAAAAAAATTTTTTCTGCCTCAGCCTCCCAAGCAGCTGGGACTACAGGCACTCGCCACAACGCCTGGCTACTTTTTGGTTGCAGTTCAGCCAGGGCTGGGTTTGAACCCACCACCCTCGGTATATGGGGCCAGTGCCCTACTCACTGAGCCACAGGTGCCACCCAGGAAGCCCAAGAGCTAGAGGTTGCTGTGAGTCCTGTGATGTCATGGTACTCTACCGAAGGCAGTAAAGTGAGACTCTGTCTCTACAAAAAAAAAAAACAAAACTTTTTTCTTAGTGTTTTGACTTTTCATTTTTCCTTCATCCTCTTGTCTCTGCCAGCCACTGGGAGGGAACTCATGGCATAGTTTAGGGCTGGTCCCCAATAGTCTTTGACAAATAAGCAAAAGCAATAATGGAGAAAAGGTAATCTTTTCATAAATGGTGCTGGAGAAACTGGATTTCCACATAGAAAAAAAAAAAAAATGAAGCTAGACACAGACCTTACATGCTTTACAAAAATTAAGTCAAAATGTTTCATAAATCTAAAGGTAAAATGATAAAACTCCTAGGAGAAAATATAGATAACTTTGGGTTTAGCAATGACTTTATAGTTGTACACTAAAGGCATGATCCATTTAACACTATCCTATCACTTCAATTCTCTGTAAAAAGGTAATTTTATCTAGAGACTTGATCAAATTCAGGTTTGTTTAACAAGAGTACTTCATCGGTGTCTATTTTTATCCAGAAACACACTGTGTCTCTTTTTGCAGTGTTAATATTGATTAGTAGATTCAGCCTGATCCATTCATTATAAAGTTTCCCCATCAACATTTCCCCCACCAACTATGTATCTAAAGTATCTACATTACAATGTTAATGTATCTAATGTTGCCTAGATACATTATTTCATAAGAGGTTGCAAATTGATGATAGTCTATCACTCCTTCATTTAGGAAGGAACTTTTAAACTTGATAAATAGTACCAGAAGCCAAGATCAAACATCCTACTTAATGATTTAATATTAAAACTATAGCCTAGCCAGGCACAGTGGCTCACATCTGTAATCCTCAAACCTTGAGAGTCTGAGGTGGGAAGATTGCTTGAGGTCAGGAGTTCAAGACCAACCTGAGCAAGAGCAAAAGCCTGTCTCTACAAAAGATATAAAAATTAGCCAGCTCAGCAGTACAAGCCTTTAGTCCCAGCTACTTGGGAGGCTCAAGCAGGAGGATCACTTGAAACCAGGAGTTGGAGCTTATAGTGAGCTATGATGATGCCACTGCATTCTAGCTGGGCAACAGAGTTAAGACCCTGCCTTAAAAACAAAACAACAACAACAAAAGTAACCTATTTATTGTCAAGTTAATTTGTCACAGAAAATATTATTTTGGAGATGGTAAATAGCACTAGCATAAATAGAGATCTACACGGAAAAAAAATGAACCTCAACTCCTACATCACACCACATACAAAAGTAACTCAGAGTGAATCACAAACGTAAAAGATGTAATCCTAAACATATAAATTTTAAACGTAATTTTTAAACATAAAATCCTAAACACAGAAGATTGCTCTTATTTTTTTTTTCTTAGAGATAAGAGCCGCACTCTGTCACCAAGGCTAGAGGGCGATATCGTGATCACAATCACTGTAGCCTCAAATCCCTGGGCTCAAGCAATTTTCCTGCCTTAACCTTCTGAGTGAGCTGGGACTACCACCACACCCAACTAATTTTTCTATTTTTTTTTTTTTCATAAGGACTGTCCCTCCTATGTTGCTCAGGCTGGCCTTGAACTTCTGGTGTCAAGAAATCTTCTTGCCTCAGCTTCCGAAAGTGCTAGGACTACAGGTGTCAACCACTGCAGTTGGCCCATGCAAATATTAATAACAGTTATCTTTGGAAATGGAATTTGAGGAAGAAGATATTTTCACTTTTTACTAGTATACTTCAGTGATATGCTTTTTACTACAAACATATATTACATTTGTTATTTTTTTAAGTGCACATAAAAGATTATATGTGTAAGAAGGGTTAAAATTATTATGAAAAATAACAATGAAGGAAACTTGCCTTACCAGAGAGATGACAAAACCTACCTATGTACTACACACTACAGTTGATTATTATGGCTTGGAAATAGAAAAACAGTTCAGAATAGAGTACACAAGGCTTGGCAAGGTGGTTCACGCCTGTAATCCTAGCACTCTGGGAGTCCAGGGCAGGAGTCTGGGGAATGCCTGAGTTCACAGGTTCGCGACCAGCCTGAGCAAGAGCAAGACCCCAGTTTCTTAAAAAAAAGCTGGGCTTGGCCCGTGTAGCTAAGTGGTTAGGGCACCAGCCACATGTACTGGGGCTGGCAGGTTTGAACTCAGCCGGGCCTGCTAAACAACAATGACAACTACAAGTACCACAACAAAAATAGCCAGGCATTGTGGCGGGTGCCTATAGTCCCAGCTACTTGGGAAGCTGAGACAAGAGAATCACTTAAAGCCAAGAGTTTGAAGTTGCTGTGACCTATGATGTCATAGCACTCTACTGAGGCGACATAGTGAGACTCAAAAATAATAATAATAATACTGATCATACATGGAAAAGTGAATCCTAACTCAGCAGTGGGAAAAGCCAAAATAGTATATTTAAGTCAAAAGACTTACAAAAGACTCAGGAACTAACGAGATCAAATATATTTGGACTGGGGGGTAAGATGGGGTAAAAACAGGATGATTGGTTGAAAATTTTAGAAAGAAAAGAGAGTCTTCTAAACATCCCTACCCAATACTGCACAATCAAGAGACTGTTTCTTCCCCTCTCTAACAGAAAGTTTATTCTCTGGAGGGGGTTAAACAGAAGGGTCTTTGGACATGGAAACAATAGGCATTGTTGACAGCAAAGACATACTGAAAATAGGGAAAATAATAAAGTGAAAAATATTTACAGAGTAATAAGATGTTCCCTCTTACAGCTTCCCCCGACCCCAACTTGAGTTCCAAACCTTTGACAGCCATGTATATCTTTTCTAGGCAAGAGTGGAAGAAAACTGACCCACCAAAAAGAATAGTCTTAAAGATAACCAATATTGGCTTAGCACCCACAGCTCAATGATTAGGGCGCCAGCCACATACACCTGCTAAACAACAATGACAACTGCAACAAAAAATAGCCAGGTGTTGTGGTGGGCACCTGTAGTCCCAGCTACCTGGGAGGCTAAGGCAAGAGAATTGCTTAAGCCCAAGAGTTGGAGATTGCTGTGAGCTGTGACACCATAGCACACGACTGAGGGTGACCTGGTGTGACTCTGTCTCGAAAAAAAAGAAAAAAGAATATTCAGATATGATACGTTGAAATTCAAAATATGATAGCAAAAGTGAAAATATTATGCTATCAAAATATGATTGCAAAATCTATAAAGTTGAGAGCCAGGCGCTAGTGGCTTACGCCTGTAATCCTAGTACTCTGCGAGGCTGAGGCGGGTGGACTGCTTGAGCTCACAGGTTCAAAACTAGCCTGAGCAAAGAGCAAAGTTGTAGACCCTGTCTCCATTAAAAATAGAAAAACTGAGGTGAGAGGATCTCTTGAGCTCAGGAGTTGGAAGTTGCTGTGAGCTATGATGCCACAGCACTCTATCCAGGGCAACAACTTGAGACCTTGCCTCAAAACAAACAAACAAAACTATATAGTTGAGAAAATTTCTCACAAAGCTAAGCAAGAAGGCAAAGAAACTGAAAATAGAAAAGATAAAGAAAATCAGAGGATCAGTCCAGGAGGCCTAACATTTGACTAATAAAAATACCAACTAGAGGAAACAGGGTAGGGGAGGAAATTATCAAAGACATAATTGGAGAAAATTGGAGAACTTACATTGCAAATGCCCACTGAATGTGCTGTTTCTTTTATGAGTGGCAGTTCTATGGTATAATTTCATTAAACTATATGTTTATGGATTTATGGAATATGTATCTTTTCTTTGTGTGTATTATATTTCACAATTTTTTTAAGTGACAGGATAGAATTTATTGACAGGGAGAAAGATTGATAAGCATAATAAGCAGAAGAGGTCAAACAGAAAAGGGGGAACAGAAACTCCAGCAGCAGAGGAGGGGAATCCACTTGGGAAGCCTCCCCACAATTTTTTTAAGTTAAGGGATAAAAGGCCACCAATGCTTAATAGTTAATTAAAATATACCTGTATGATGGCACATCATGAAATTCAGAATACTGAGGTCAAAAGATCCTGTAAGCTTCCAAAGAAAAAAAACAGGTTTCAGACAAAGGATCAAAAATTAGAATGGCATTGCAAATATCAGAAGCAACTCTAGAAGCTGAAAGATAATGAAGCAATGCCTCAAAATTCTGGGGGAAAATTATTTCCAGCCTAGAATTCCATAGCTGTCTATGTTCTCAATAAAATATTGGGTTAAAATAAAAACATTTTCAGGCTCAGTGCCTGTAGCTCAAGTGGCTAGGGCGCCAGCCACATATACCAGAACTGGAGGGTTCGAATCCAGCCCAGGCCTGCCAAACAACAATGACAACTACAACCAAAAAATAGCTGGGTGTTGTGGTAGGCTCCTGTTAGTCCCAGCTACTTGGGAGGCTGAGACAAGAGAATCACGTAAGCCCAAGAGTTTGAAGTTGCTGTGAGCTGTGATGTCATAGCACTCTACCCAGGGCAACACCTTGAGATTCTGTCTCAAAAAAAAGAATAAAAACATTTTCATAAAAGTCTCTAAAAATTACTTTGATGAACGCTTTTCTCAGGAAGATATGGTAGGATATGGTCCACCAAAATGAAGGAGTAAACCATGACAGAAGAAGATGAAGCCAAGAAACAAGAGGTCCAACATAACTGAGAGGTAAAGGGAATCCCCAGAAAAAATGAAAAAGAAAAATCTCCAAAAAGTGTATCACAGGCCTAGAGAATAAGTTATCCATTGGTGATTGATTGGAATCAAAAGATATGAGAAAGGGAAGAATTAAGAATTACTTCCCCCCGGCCAAACTGCAACAAAAAAATAGCCGGGCGTTGTGGTGGGCTCCTGTAGTCCCAGCTGCTCGGGAGGCTGAGGCAAGAGAATCACATAAGCTGGAGGTTGCTGTGAGCCGTGTGACGCCACAGCACTCTACCGAGGGCAGTAAAGTGAGACTCTGTCTCTACAAAAAAAAACAAAACAAAACAAAACAAAAAAAAAATTACTTCCAGGGTCCTGCTTAAACAATTTGGTGAAGCAGCAGGTAGCTTTTGGATATGGTGGGTTTGTATGGAGATTGTGAATGTGCACTTACCTAGGTGCAGCAATGATACCTGAGCTAGAGATATAGAGTTATGTGCTTTCAGTGTTAAAGATGGCAACCTGAGTCCCCAAAGTGGAAAAGGTCACTAAGGAACAAAGTGTAAAATGAAAAGGGCCTAGAATAGAACCCAGAAAACTCTCAGATTTAAGAGAAATTTCAGAGGAGGAGCTCACAAAGGAGTGACCAGAGCTTAAGAAAGAAAATGAGGGCGATGCCTTGTAGTTCAGTGGGTATGGCACCGGCCACATACATCAAGGCTGGCAGGTTTGAACCCGGCCCAGACCAGCTAAAACAACGACAACTGCAATGACAACCAAAAAATAACCAGGTGTAGTGGCAGGCACCTACAGTCCCAGCTACTTGGGAGGCAGAGGCAAGAGAATCACTTAAGCCCAAGAGTTTCAGGTTGCTGTGAGCTGTGATACCATGGCACTCTACCCAGGGCAACATCTTGAGCCTCTGGCAAAAAAAGAAAGAAAGAAAGAAAATCAGAATGTGAGGGATCAGGAAAGCCAAGAGAAGAGAATGCTTTTAGAAGGATAGCATGGCATGTTTAGTAGTTAAGGGAGAAAAGGAGTTAAAAATGTCCAGTGAATGTAGTGACATGGTAGTCACTACCCTGTTTCCCTAAAAATAAGACATCCTCCAAAAATAAGACCTACTCACAGGAAAGATAAGATGTCCTCTGAAAATAAGACCTAGCACATCTTTGGGAGCACACCTTAATATAAGACAGTGTCTGATTTTCGGGGAAACAGGGTAGTAACAATAAGAACAAGCTCTGCATGTCAGATTATCAAAGATGTTAAAAATTAATTTTATAGGTATCAAGCTACAGAGAACTGAAGCTAGGTGTGGTGGCTCATGTCTGTTATCCTAGCAGTCTGGGAAGCCAAGGCAAGTGGATTGCTTGAGCTCACAAGTTTAAAACCAGTCTGAACAAGAGTGAGAGCCTGTCTCTTTTAAAAATGAAAAACTGAGACAAGAGGATCACTTGAGCCCAAGAATTTGAGATTGCTGACAGATGACTTCACAATTGAATGAAGGAGGAGGGTCCTCCACTCCCAACTCCTAAAGAATGAGGAAGGGGTGTACATCAGACATCCTGGCCTCACATGATCTCAACCTTAGGAACAGCCCTTCAACTTTACACATGAGACAGTAAGTCAAAGAAGAACCAGGTAGCCCAGGAGGACAGAGGTTAGGCCTTTAAAAATTGTAACGAAGGAGAAATTTAGCAAGTAACCTGGTAAATTAGAGCTGCACTGAGAGAAGGTTAAAGAACGCACATTAACCCTGCTAAGGTGAGCTGCAACCCCAAAGATACAAACAAAAGGTACAAAATCCATCACCAAGCGGACGGGAGTCCCCTCCCCCATAAGAATGGCTCGATGTGCTCAACAAACAAATGACCAGAGTTCAAAGGTCCTCCCACTACTCTCCATGGGAGAGACCCTCTAAAAACTGGACCTACCTCCCCTACTAGGGGACCACAGCATTCTCCTGCCAGGCATAAAACTGTATAGAACTGTTTATATTCTCTACCTAAAATTCTGAGCTCCCAGCACTCCCCTCCACTCTCACTCTGAGGTCTGGAGGCCTGTCCCCAAGGAGTCCAGATTCTAGGGTGATTTCTCGAGGGGTGTGGACAGGGCTTAGACTGCAGCTGGACAGTGCTGATTCTGCAGCACAGGAGTGAGGAGAGGACGGTCAGCTGAGAGGGAACCACACGAGAGCGACAGTGCCCCAACGTGCAGAGCAGCAGCCATTTTTGGCAACAATAGGGCTCACTCCCAGATATTCTGAAGCCACACCCCCATCTCCCGGGGCAACCAGAGGAGGGTGGGCATCTTCTCAAGTGGCAACCACAACAGATCTGGGACAGAAATGCAGTTCCCATGAGTAAAGGGTTTGCCTGAGGCGGTACCGGCCTGGGTAGAGCGTGGGGATTATAAACGCACGTGCAGAGCCGGGAAGTTCCCAGGGTGGGGTTGACCCAGAGGACTGCTTTACTGAGCCTAAGATGCACCCCACCCTCAGGGGATTGTTAGCCTATAGACAAAGGAAGGCAGGAGGCTAGAACTGACAGCTAACTGAATACAAACCTGCAGCAGAAAAGACAGGGCCTGAAGCACAGGCTCTGGGGACTCAAAACAGCTTCTCTTCTACAGGGGAATTTAGCAGGGTCAAAAAGTTGTTCTGTTCTGTCAGTAACATCAATCAGGGGCAGGTCTGGAACTGAGTGAACAACCCCCAGCCTCCATCAAGCACCCGAGGTTGTCAGGCCTCACCTCCCCCTGCTGGATAGAGGCAGAGTGCAGCAGCCTGGCTGAGCAGAAATAGATTTCCTTGTGATTCAGGCAGGTGGAAACATCTGGATTATCTGTTCACTACAGGCAACTGGGTCACAGCCCTGTGGGGCTATCATTGACTGGGTGTGACAGAGGTACAAGGTGGGGAAGGAGGCATCAACCTTCCCAGACTAATCTATTTGCTGGGTGGGTCCTCCTGATTCCACAGAGCACGGGAGCAAGCCATATCTGAGTTGTCACCAGACCCCTGCGATCCAGTTGCCAGAGACCTTTTAAACTCTCCCACCTGAGACAGGTGCTGACTGAGACAATTGATTTGGACCTTTTGAACTGAGCCAGTCACCCGAGGACTATTCAAGTGGTGCCCTGGGTTTGTGGTTGTAGGAAGGTTTGATTTTCCTTTTCCAATTCTTGCCTGTGGGGGATGGGATGACTTAATTGCTGGTATTTCTCCACAGCTGAGACTTCAACCCAGACTAACTGTTTCACTAGGGTTGGACAGAGACCAGCTGAAAACAAGACAGAACCACTTAGCCCCACCACACCAAACAGGTCCCCAGTTTCTCAGGCCATAGCACTATACAGGTCCTCAACAAAGCTCCAGGGGAAAAATCAAACAGTGTAAAACAATCATGGGGCGGAATCAGCGGAAAAACTCTGGTAACATGAATAACCAGAATAGATCAACCCCCCCGCAAGGAAAGATATGGCAGATGTAACTGAAGATCCCATTCATAAACAGCTGGCCCAGATGTCAGAAATCGAATTCAGAATTTGGATGGCAAACAAGATTAATAGAATGGAGGAAAATTTGGAATTAGAAATTCGAGAAGCAATTCAGAAAAAAACCTCAAATAGCCAAGACATTACCCAGCAATAAAAACACAGCAGGAAGAATCACGCTACCAGACCTGAGACTGTACTATAAATAATAGTGATCAAAACAGTATGGTATTGGCACAAAAACAGAGAGGTAGATGTCTGGAACAGAATAGAGAACCAAGAGATGAATCCAGCTACTTACCATTATTTGATCTTTGAAAAGCCAATTAAAAACATTCACTGGGGAAAAGATTCCCTATTTAACAAATGGTGCTGGGTGAACTTGCTGGCAACCTGTAGAAGACTGAAACTGGACCCACACCTTTCACCATTAACTAAAATAGACTTTCATTGGATAAAAGATTTAAACTTAAGACATGAAACTATAAAAATACTTGAAGAAAGTGAAGGGAAAACTCTTGAAGGAATCAGCCTGGGTGAATATTTTATGAGGAGGACTCCCCAGGCAATTGAAGCAGTATCAAAAATACACTACTGGGACCTGATCAAACTAAAAAGCTTCTGCACAGCCAAGAACATAGTAAGTAAAGCAAGCAGACAGCCCTCAGAATGGGAGAAAATATTTGCAGGTTATACCTCTGATAAAGTTCTAATAGCCAGAATCCACAGAGAAATCAAATGTACTAGCAAGAAAAGAACACATGATCCCATCTCAGGGTGGGCAAGGGACTTGAAGTTAAACTTCTCTAAAGAAGACAGATGCACAATCTACAAACACGTGAAAAAAAGCTAATCATCCTTAATCATCAGAGAAATGGAAATCAAAACTACCTTGAGATATCACCTAACCCCAGTAAGATTAGCCCACATAACAAAATCCCAAAACCAGAGATGTTAGCATGGATGTGGAGAAAAGGGCACACTTCTACACTTCTGGTGGGAATGCACACTAATACATTCCTTCTAGAAGAATGTTTGGAGAATACTTAGAGACCTAAAAATAGACCTGCCATTCAATCCTATAATTCCTTTACTAGGTTTATAACCCAGAAGACCAAAAATCACAATATAACAAAGACATCTGTACCAGAATGTTTATTGCAGCCCAATTCATATTTGCTAAGTCATGGAAGAAGCCAAGTGCCCATCGACCTATGAATGGACTAGCAAATTGTGGTACATACATGTATACCAGGAATATTATGCAGCCTTAAAGAAAGATGCAGACGTTACCTCTTTCATGTTTACATGGATGGAGCTGGAACATATTCTTCTTAGCAAAGTATCTCAGGAATGGAAGAAAAAGTATTCAATGTACTCAGTCCTACTATGAAGCTAAATTATAGCTTTCACATGAAGGCTATAACCCAACTATAGCACAAGACTATGAGGAAAGGGCCAAGGAAGGGGAAAGGAGAGGGGAGGTTCGGGTGGAAGGAGGGTAATGGGTGGGGCCACACCTATGGTGCATCTTAGAATGGGTACAGGTGAAACTTACTAAAGGCAGAATACAAATGTCTACATGCAATAACTAAGAAAATGCCGTGAAGTCTACGTTGAACAGTTTAATGAGAATATTTCAGATTGTATATGAAACCAGCACATTGTACCCCCTTAATTGCACTAATGTACACAGCTATGGTTTAACAATAAAAAAAAAGAAACTAGAACCAGCTACTTACCCCAAGGGGGAGGAAGATTAATAAAATGGAAGAAAATTTGGAATTAGAAATTTGAGGAGCAATTCAAAAGTCAGAATTAGAAATTAGAGGAGAAATTCAAAAGTTGTCTCAAGAATTTAACGAATTTAAAGACAAAACCACCAAAGATTTTGATACACTGAAGCAAGAATTTTCAGCCCTCAAAGATCTGAAAAATACAGTAGAATCCCTGAGTAACAGAGTG
The DNA here is from genome assembly GCF_027406575.1 of Nycticebus coucang. NCBI lineage: Eukaryota > Metazoa > Chordata > Mammalia > Primates > Lorisidae > Nycticebus > Nycticebus coucang. The sequence continues at coordinate 107,988,832 of NC_069788.1, read as the reverse complement.
GAGCAAGCAGAACAAAGGACTTCTGACATTGAAGATAAAGCCTTTGAACGGCCCCAAACTCTCAAAGAGGAAGAGAAATGGAGAGCAAAAATGGATCATTCTCTCAGAGAGCTCTGGGGTAAGTCAAAGAAGGCTAATACCGCCTCATTGCAATCCCTTAAAGTGATGAAGTGGCCTCACAAGGCACAGAGGCCCTTCTCCATGAAATTATGAAAGAGAATTTTCCAGACATGCCAAGTGATTCCGAAATTCAGAGAGCAGACAGTTTCGGAACCCCAGTATGAATCAATCTGAGTAAGACATCCCCCAGGCATATCATAATTAACTTCACTAAAGTTAATATGAAGGAGAAAATTCTGAAAGCAGCCAGAAGTAAGAAATTCATTACCTACAAAGGGAAGAATATTGAATGACTGCAGAACTCTCTACTGAAACTTTTCAAGCCAGAAGAGGGTGGTCATCGACGTTTAATCTCCTAAAGCAAAGTAAGTTTCAACCCCGGATCCCGTATCCAGCTAAACTGAGTTTCATTTATGATGGAGAAATTAAATACTTTAATGATATTCACATGTTGAAGAAATTTGCCATAACCAAACCAGCTCTTCAGGATATTCTCAGACCTATCCTCCATAATGACCAGCCCAATCCTCTACCACAAAAGTAAACTCACTTGGAAACTTTTGATCAAACTCCAACTTCCACAGTGGTGAAAGGATTAAAAATGTCCACTGAACTTTTGAAAAACTCGATACCCAAAATTTTACCAGACTTATCAATATTCTCCATTAATGCGAACGGCTTAAACTGTCCTCCAAAGAGGCGCAGGTTAGCTGACTGGATACAAAAACTCAGGCCAGATATTTGCTGCATACAAGAGTCACATCTTACCTTAAAAGATAAATATAGACTCAGGGTGAAAGTATGGTCGTCCATATTTCAGGCAAATGGTAATCAGAAAAAAGCAGGTGTTGCAATTTTATTTGCAGACACAATAGGCTTTAAACCAACAAAAGTAAGGAAGGATAAGAATGGTCATTTCATATTTGTCAAATGTAATTCTCAATATGATGAGATTTCAATTATTAATATTTATGCACCCAACCAGAATGCGCCTCAATTTATAAGAGAAACTCTAATAGACACGAGCAACTTGATTTCCTCCAGCTCCATAATAGTTGGAGATTTCAACACTCCTTTTTTTGTAGAGACAAGAGTCTCACTTTATCACCCTCAATAGAGTGCTGTGGCGTCCCATGGCTCACAACAACCTCCAACTCCTGGGCTTAGACAATTCTCTTGCCTCAGCTTCCTGAGTAGCTGAGACTACAGGCGCCCGCCACAACGCCTGGCTATTTTTTTGTTGCAGTTTAGCCAGGTCCAGGTTTGAAACCGCCACCCTCAGTATATGGGGCCAGCGCCCTACCCACTAAGCCACAGATACCGCCCATTCTTATTAACTTTAAAAAAGAACATGAAAGGAAAAAAGAAAAAAGCATCTACTAGGACAGTGGTCTCTAACCTTTTTGGCACCAGGGACCAGTTTCGTGAAAGACAATTTCAGGCCACGGACTATTGGGTACCACAGTGCTAAGACAAGAGTGTAGGAGAAATTAGAATGGCCAGATGTCTGACGTCTTACCTTTGGTCAGATAAGTTCTTGAGATAGGCTTGGCTAACAAAATCTGTTGGTTGAAAATTTGGGCAAGATGCTCTGTCTTTCTCACAGTCTTTGAAATGTACGGAGAGAAACAGCTCATTGAGAAGCAGCAGTGCTTGGGGGCTGACTATGTTTCTTGCTGTGCATATGTTTAGGGCTGCATAGAGCACTCCCTCCAGCCACTTGATATTGAGGGTTATTCCTCCTACACATCAATGAGAAGGTAAATGCCAGTTAGTATCACTAAAAATGAGTTGCAGGGAATCTAGCAGGGGTCCTCAAACTGTGGCCTGCGGGCCACATGAGGCGGTGTGATTGTATTTGTTCCCGTTTTGTTTTTTTACTTCAAAATAAGATATGTGCAGTGTGCATAGGAATTTGTTCGTAGTTTTTTTTTAAACTATAGTCCGGCCCTCCAACGATCTGAAGGACAGTGAACTGGCCCCCTGTTCAAAAAGTTTTGAGGACCCCTGCACAGTGAAAAGCTACCTTTTCTCAAAGACAGGTTTGTAATATGAACCATGAGATAAGCAAACACTCCTCCTTCCTAGGCCAAGAGCCCTATTTCTGTCCTCTATAACTCAGGTTTTGACCATCACAAAGGAGGACAGGTATGACTAATGTAGACATTGCTAATGGTAAAAGTGTGTCTAGAAGGTTTGTTGAAAATAAGGAGGAGGAACTGGGGAAAACTGCGAGATTAAAACAGGGAAAAGCCATTTTAGACCCAGACATTGCATCCTCCTGCTTTAATAAGCTATCTCTTCTCATTGTGGGCCAGTTTGTCTTTAAAAGGTCCAAATAATCAAGCTTCTCAGCTATCCCTAAAAAAGGCTGCTTTTTACTACCAAACACTGTTCCAATACAAAACCTAAATAGAGGCCAGGTGTGGTGGCTTATGCCTCTAATCTTTGCATTCTGGGAGGCCAAGACGGGTGGATTGCCTGAGCTCACAGGTTTGAGACCAGCCTGAGCCAGAGCAAGACCTCCTCTTTAAAAACAGCTGGGTATCGTGTGTGTGGGGGTGGTGGTGGCCTGTAGTCCCAGCTACTTGGGAGGCTGAGGCAAAAGAATCGCTTGAGCCCAAGAGTTTGAGGTTGGTGTGAGCAATGATGCCACGGCACTCTACCAAGGGCAACAAAGTGAGACTCTGTCTCAAAAAACAAAACAAAACAAAACAAAATAGCCAGGTATGGTGGCTCACACCTGTAATCCCAGCACTTGGAAGGCCGAGGCGGATGGACTGCCTGAACTCACGAGTTCAAGACCAGCCTGAGCAAGAGTGAGACCCCATCTCTAAAAATAGCCAGAGCCAGGCATTGTGGGGCACCTGTAGTCCCAACTACTTGGGAGGCTGAGGCAAGAGGATCGCTGGAACCCAAGAGTTTGAGGTTGCTGTGAGCTAAGACACAACAAGGGTTTGTCACAAGGGTGACACAGTGAGACTCTGTCACAACAAAAACAAAACCAAACCTAAATAGCTATGAATATATCTAGCTCCTGCCCAACTGTACCCCCCAACACACACTGGGATTTAATAAAATAGCAGCAGGCCAAAGGGAAGGTAATTTTCAAAAGAATGCCAGAAATATGCTGAGCCATTACCAGCAGGACTGTAGGGGCAGGTAGCCCGAAGAATCACAGGATCTTGGAGAGCAGCTATGACTTCCGTATTGGTCCCCCAAACATTGACGAAGTCTTTAGCACACTCATATTGCGGTCGCAGGATATTGGTGTGGTTCAGCAGTAGTTTCAACCTGGAGGTAAAGCCACCAAGACAGGGAGTCCAGTGCTAGGACTAGAATGAAGACTACATAATCTACCGTGTTCACATCCGATTCCAGCAACAGACGCCCCTGCACAGCACTGCTCAGAGACAAATGCAGGTCTGGGTCTGTGCTGCAGGCACTAATTAGTTGGCCTGTTCCATCCACCTAACAAATCCTTACTTACCGAATGTAGTCATGTGTTAGGCACAGGGCTAGGTACTGGGGGCACAGAAATAATATTTGACATATTACTTTTAGTAACTCTTCATGTTGTTCACTAGTGGTTTTCCTTCTCATTGAAGCACAAGGAGAATACTATTCAGTGTTCGAGTAGTAGGGGGATAACATTCTACTGCAGATCTAAATATTTGTACAGCAAAGAAAATGTCCAACTCACAAGTAAGTGAGGAAGATACAATTAGAAAGCAAAGTTTGACTGGATCCTTCTACAGATAAAACTACTTTCTCCTTATGACTGGGAATAACTAACCCCAGCATGTAGGGGCTAAGGTAGGTGTAGGAGGCAGAAGTTAAAGATGTGCAGACGGAAGTTAGGCTAGTTCTGTTCTGACCCTAACAAGATACCTGGATATTGGGATGGCGGCTACAAAGCTGTACACGATGCAGGTCTTCTGAAGTTTGGTTTGAATTTCTAAGCAGATATTGGGCAGCTGAGACGGCAGGCAGCAGAGGAATACCACGTTGGCCCAAGCTGCTAAATAAGAGTTATGGTAAAAGCACTGGATCCCCAGTTTCTTCAACTCATCTGGGAGGGTAAAGGAAGGCAGAAAGAGCACAGTACAAAGGAGGCTGACCTCAACATCAACCACGGGGAGAGGATGATCATTTTATCTCAGTGTATCAGCCTAAGTCTTGTTGCTACACAAATCAGAAAATAATCCCACATGCTTTTTGGTTTATTTACTTGAAAAGTGATTTCTCTCTATTTCCCAGGCTAAAATGCAGTGGTGTCATCATACTCCTCTGCTCAAAAGATCCTTCCGCCTCAGCCTCCTGAGTAGCTAGGACTACAGGCATGTAGCACCATGCTTGGCTAAATTTTTCTATTTTTTTTTTCTTTTTTTTAGAGACAGAGTCTCACTTTGTCACCCTCGGTAGAGTGCTGTGGCATCACAGTTTACAGTAACCTCCAGCTCTTGGGCTTAGGCGATTCTCTTGCCTCAGCCTCCTGAGATCTGGGACTACAGGTGCCCACCATGACCCTGGCTATTTTTTGTTGCAGTTTGGCCAGGGCTGAGTTCGAACCTGCCACCCTTGGTATATAGGGTCGGTGCTCTACTCACTGAGCCACAGGCGCCGCCCAAATTTCTCTATTTTTTTGAGGAGACTAGGTCTCACTCTTGCTAGGGCTGGTCTCGAACTCCTAGTCTGAAGTGATCCTCTTGCCTTAGCCTCCTAAAGTGTTAGGATTACAGTCATGAGCCACTGTGCCTTGCCCCATATTCTTTCTAAAAGCCACACAGCAATATTCTAACCTCATTTTTTTTGTTGTTTTTTTGAGACAGAGTCTCAAGCTGTTGCCCTGGGTAGAGTGCTGTGGCATCACAGCTCACAGCAACCTCCAACTACTGGGCTCAAGCGATTCTCCTGCCTCCGCCTCCCAAGTAGCTGAGACTACAGGCGCCCGCCACAATGCCTGGCTATTTTGGGGTTGCAGCCATCATTGTTGTTTGGCGGGCCTGGGCTGGATTCGAACCCGCCAGCTCAGATGTATGTGTCTGGCGCCTTAGCCGCTTGAGCCACAGGCACCAAGCCAATATTCTAACCTCATTGCTAAAGCAGCTGGTGCCACTGCAGTAGTATTTAAGATTATAAGATAATTAATTCATTTTTATCTTTTAGAGCAAATGCTGGAACTTCTCAATTTTTTAAAATAATTAATTTATTATTTTATTTTTTAATTTATTTATTTTTTTGCAGATTTTGGCCAGGGCTGGGTTTGAACCTGCCACCTCCAGCATATGGGGTTGGTGCCCTACTCCTTTGAGCCACCGCCCCTCAAATTTTTTTCTTAGAAGGAAAAAATCTCAAGCCTTCTACTCCAATTTACTGAAAGATAATCATGTGTGCCAGAAAATGTACAAAGTATTCTATGTGCATTATCTAAGGTAATCCTCACAGGGAGCTCATAAAGCAGAGACTCTTTTAAGGAATCTCACTCTGTTTCTAGGGCTGGAGTGCAATGATGTTATCATGGCTTACTCTAACCTTGAACTCCTGGGCTCAAAACAGTTCAAAATATCCTCCTCCTATAGATACACACCACAACTCCCAGGTAATTTTTCTATTTTTTTTTTTTTTTTTTTTTAGTAGAGATGGGATCTTGCTCTTGCTCAGGTTGGTCTCAAACTCCTGAACTCAAGCATTCCTCCCACCTCAGCCTCCCAGAGTGCTAGGCTTATAGGCATGAGCCACCATGCCCAGACTAGACTTAATTTAGCAAGAGATTCCTGTTTAAAAAGCCATTACGTCAGTTGTTTAAGAACTCATAATATTGATTTTTCTTAGAAAGATGAAAGTCACTGAAGATACTTTTAAAATTCAAGAAAATAGGCATAGATGGACATTTCTTAAACTGGTCGAGGCCATCTACAAAAAACCCACAGCCAAATACCATACTGAATGATGTAAAACTGAAAGCATTTCCACCTAGAACTGGAACCAGACAAGGATGTCCAGTGTCACCACTGGTATTCAACATAGTGCTGGAAATTCTAGGCAATGCAATCATGCAAGAGAAGGATATCAAAGGTATTCAAATGGGGACAGAGGAGGTCAACCTCTCACTCTTTGCTGATTATATGATCTATACTTAGAAAACCCCATGGATTCAACCACAAGGCTCCTGGAAGTAATCAAGTCTCAGGATACAAAATCAATGTTCACAGATCATAGCCTTGACCAGGTGTGGTAGTTCACACCTGTAATAATCCAGCCTCTGAGAGGCTGAGGCAGGTGGATTGCTTGAACTCACAAGTTCGAGACCAGCCTGAGCAAGAGTGAGACCCCCATCTCTACTAAAAATAGAAAAACTAGTGGGGCATCATGGTGGGTGCCTGTAGTGCCAGCTACAGGGTGTGGGGGAAGCTGGGGCACACTGAGGTTGCTGTGAGCTATGATGATGCCATGGTACTCTACTCAGGGCAACAGAGTGAGACTTTGTCTCAGAAAAAAAAAGGCTCGGCACCTGTAGCTCAAGTGGCTAGGGCACCAGCTGCATACACCAGAGCTGGCAGGTTTGAATCCAGCCTGAACCCGCCAAGCAACAATGATGACAACTACAACCAAAAAAAAAAAAAAAAAAAATAGCCGGGTGTTGTGGCAGGCACCTGTAGTCCCAGCTACTTGGGAAGCTGAGGCAAGAGACTCGCTTAAGCCCAAGAGTTAGAGGTTGCTGTGAGCTGTGACCCCACAGCATTCTACCCAGGGCGACAGCTTGAGACTCTGGTTCAAAAAACAAAAAAACAGGCACATCACCTGTAGCACAGTGGTTATGGCACCAGCCACATATACTGAGGCTGGCAGGTTCGAACCCAGCCAGCTAAACAACAATGACAACTACAACAAAAAAATAGCTCGGCGTTGTGGCGGATGCCACAAATCAGTATAGGCCAATAACAGCCAAGCTGAGAATCAAATCAAAGACAGAATACCCTTCACTATAGCTTCAAAGAAAATGAAATACCTGGGAATATACTTAATAAGGATATGAAGGATCTCTACAGAGAGAAACCCTGAGGAAAAAAATAGCAGAAGATGTTAACAAATTGAAGAAGATAACCATGCTCACGACTGGAAGAATCGACATTGTTAAAATATTCCTACTACCCAGAGTGAGCTACTAATTTAATCCAATCTCCATCAAAGCACCAATACCAGGCTTTGAAGAACCTGAAAAAATAATACTGCATTTCATATGGAACCAGAAAACCCCCCACATAGCCAATGCAATTCCAGGCCCCTTTTCTACCACACATTGCTCCTTACCCAGTACTTCTGGCCTCCGAGTGGAGATCCGCAGGCTCTTAGCAGGAATGGGGACTAGCTGCAGCAGTGTGCGAGCCAGGTGATTCCCAAGTTGGCCACCACCAATGATGCCCACCTTTAACTCCTCATTATCAGGGGTGTCCAAATGCTGGGACCCATTTGAGAGATGACTAGAACTTTGATCCTCATGTAATGATTCTCTGGAGAATGGACAGACAGACACATATATAAGTACATGTACATATTATAGACCTTCTTGTCAATCTCTGGTGTTTCTCTGCTTTAACTTTCTCATATGAAAGCCTGGTGTCACATAAAATACTTCAGAGAGAAGACATTTCAATTGTATGCCATTTGTCCAGCCTCCCTGGGGAATAAAATGTTCTAACCGAGTAAATTGTCCAAAAACCAAAGGATAACCCTTTTCAAGGAACCACAATCTGTTTAAAACATTAAAAATTTTTTGTTACATGTATTATACATTTCCCTGTCTTCTTAAACACAAGGTCCGAATATTTAATCATTTTGTTGATTCAGAACCATTATTTGTGAATAGCCACTGGTACTCATTATTCTGTAATGTATAACATATTGCACATCAGTTCCCTCATTGTTTTTGTTTTCTGTGCAGACAACTGTCGATCATTTATTATGGTAAAAAATGTATATAAATTTTACCATCTAAAACATTTTTAAGTGTACAGTACAGTAAGGTTAACCATATGCACATTGTTGTACAACAGATCTCTAGAACCTTTTCGTCTTGCAAAACTGAAACTCTATACCCATTGAACAATTTCTCTTTTCCCACTCATCCAGCCCCTGGCAACTTATCAGTATACTTTTAGTTTTTGTTTGGCTATATTAGATACCTCATATAAATGAATTATGCAGTATTTGCCTTTTTTGTTTGTTTGTTTGTTTGTTTGAGACAGAGTCTCACTCTGTTGCCCCAGGCTAGAATGCCAAGATGTCATAGCTCACAGCAAGCTCAGACTCCTGGGTTCAAGCGATCTTCTTGCCTCAGGCTCCTAAGTAGCTGAGACTACAAACGCCCACCACAACTCCTGGCTAGTTTTTCTATAGTGGAGACAGGTTCTAGTTCTTGCTCAACCTGGTCTTAAACTTGTGAGCTTAGGCAATCCACCCATCTTGGCCTCCCAGAGTGCTAGGATTACAGGCATGAATCAACCAGACCTGGGTCCTTGTATTTCTCTTTCTGTGATTGACTTATGTATTTAGCATAATGTCTTTAAGCTTCATTCATATGAATTTTTTGTTTTTTTGTTTAGCAGGCCCAGGCTGAGTTCAAACCACCAGCCCCAGAGCATGTGGCTGGCACCCTAACCACTGAGCTACAGGTGCCTACCAGATCCATATGAATTTTTGGATTTTGTTTTATTTCTACAAAAAATACTCCTGGGAAATAGCTGGGCGTTGTGGTGAGCGCCTGTAGTCCCAGCTATTTGGGAGCCTGAGGCAAGAAAATCGCCTAAGCCCAAGAGCTGGAGGTTGCTGTGAGCTGTGATACCACAGCACTCTACCGAGGGCGACAAAGTGAGACTCTGACTCTAAAAAAAAAAAATACTCCTGGGATTTTCATAAGAATTGCATTGAATCTGTAGATTACTTTGGATAGTATGAACATTTTAATGTAATTAAGTCTTCTAATCCATGAACGTGGAATGTCTTTCCATTTATTTGTGTATTCTTCAATTCTTTCGGCAGTGTTTTGTAGCATAGCATACAAGTATTTCCTCTTCTTGGTTAAATTTATTACTATTTTATTCTATCGTAAATAAGGTTGTTTCCTTAATTTCCTTTGTAGATTGTTCATTGATAGTGTATGTGGCTAATTTTTGTTATGTTGATTGTATCCTGCAACTTTGTTGAATTCATTACTAGTTCTAACAACTTTTTGTGAAATTTTTAGGGGTTTCTACGTATTAGATCATGTCATCTGTGAACAAAAATCATTTTATTTTTTCCTTTCCAATTTGGTCTTACCTAACTGGTCTGGTTAGGATTTCTAGTACTGTCTTGAATAGAAGTGGTAAAAGTTGGGCATCCTTGTCTTGTTTCTGAACTTAGAGGAAAAGTTTCATTTTTTCACCGTGGAGTAAGATGTTAACCGTGGGATTTTCATATATGGCCATTATTATATTAAGGTAATTTCCATCTATTACTGGTTTGTTGTTTGTATTGTGAATGGGTGTTGAATTTTGTCAAATGCTTTTTCAGCATCAGTTGAAATGATCATGTGATTTCTGTCTTCTGTTAATATGTATATTATATTGATTTTGTATTTGAATCTACCTTGCATTCCAGAAATAAGTCCTCCTTGGTCACAGTGAATAATCCTTTTAGTGTGCTGTTGAATTCAATTTGCTAGTATTTTGTTGAGAATATTGGCATTTTTTTCTTATATCTTTGACTAGTCTTGGTGTCAGGGTAATGCTACCCTCATAAAAAAAAAGGTATCCTTTTTATAAGATGACTTTTTTTCCTTTTGGATTACTGGGTCAAAAGGTAGGTCTACTTTAAGTTCTTTGAGGTGTCTCCATAAGCTTTTCCTTAGAGGTTGTACTAGTTTGCAGTCCTATCAACAGTGTACCGGAGTTCCTTTCTCTCTGCATCCATGCCAGCATCTGTTTTAGGACTTATTAATATGAGCCATTCTTGTTGGAGTTAGGTGATATCTTATTGTGGTTTTGATTTGCATTGCCCTAATGATTAGAGATGTTGAACATTTTTTTCTTGAGTTTGTTGGCCATTCACCTTATCTTCATTTGAGAAGTTTCTGTTCATGTCTTTGCCTATTTTTTAATGTAGTTGTTTGGTTGTTTTTGCTGATTTGCTTGGTTTCTATGTAGATTCTGGTTACCAGTCGTTTATCAGACGTATGACATGCAATTATTTTCTCCCATTCTGTGAGTCGTTGATTTGCTCTTTTGTGTCTTTTGCTGTATAGAAGTTTTTATTTTTTTTTCATGTAGGACTTTTTTTTTTAATTTATTTATCTTTATTGTTAAATCATAGCTGTGTACATTAGTGCAATCAAGGGGTACAATGTGCGAGTTTCATATACAATCTGAAATATGTACAGAAGTTTTTAAATTTGATCAGGTCCATTTATTTATTTTTGTTGTTACTGTGATTACTTGTAGGATCTTCTTCATGAGTTCTTTGGCTAGGCCGATATCAAGAGTTTTTGTAATATTTTTTTCTAGGATTCTTATAGCTTCCTGCCTTAAGATTAAGTCTTTTATTCATCATGATTTAATTTTTGACTTGTGAGAGGCGTGGATCCTGTTCTCCCAGCACAATTTATTGAACAGGGATTCTTTTCTCCAGTGTATATTTTTATCTGTTTTGTCAAAAATCAGTTGTGGAAGTTGTATTTTGTTCAAAATTTCTGAGTGAGTTTACTTTCGTGGTAGAGCATTGTGCCAGTCATTGTGGAGGATGGAGGACAGGTTGACCTTTCTGTAGTGGAAAAGAACTGAAGGGTAGGGGCAGGGCACCACAGCTGTCTGTATCTCTCCACTGCTGAGATTTAAACCTAATACCGTGGCTTCATAGGATAGGGTAGAGGTTGGCTGATATCTTAACAGAGCTAGCTTGCACTATCTCTCCAAGTAGGTCCTCAGAGTCTCCGGCCAAAGCTCTGAAAGGGGCCTTTGTAAGGTTGTAGGGGATAAGCCACAATTACAAAGCCTAGAGCTGTGGTAAGGGGCTGATTGTCTCTACTACCTGGGAGCCCCAGTTCAATCTCACCGTACCAGTTCTATTCTGGCAACATGAATAACCAGAGTAGATCAACCCCTACAAGGAGTGACAAAGGAGACACAACTGAAGATGCCATGCATAGACAAATAGCTGAAATATCAGAAAATGAATTCAGAATATGGATAGCAAATAAGATGCATAGAATGGAAGAAAAGTTAGAAATTGAAATTCAAAGAGTAGTTCTAAAGTTGTCTCAAGAAATTAATGAATTCAAAGACAAGGTCACCAAGACATTTGCACCATTTTACCATTTGCATGGAATATCTTTTTCTATCCTTTCACTTTCAGTCTATGTGTGTCCTTGTTCTAAAGTGAGTCACTGGTAGACAGCATATAGGTTGGATCTTTTTTTTTTTTTTTTGAGACAGAGCCTCAACCTGTCGCCCTGGGTAGGCTGTAGCATCACAGTTCACAGCAACCTCCAACTCCTGGGCTCAAACGATTCTCCTGCCTCCGCCTCCCAAATAGCTGGGACTATAGGTGCCCGCCACAACACCTGTCATTGTTGTTTGGCGGGCCAGGGCTGGATTTGAACCCGCCAGCTCAGGTATATGTGGTGTATGCGGCTGGCGCCTTAGCCGCTTGAGCCACAGGTGCCAAGCCGGATCTTTTTTTTTTTTCAATCCATTGAGCCACTCTGTGTCTTTTGATTGAGGATTTTGCATTTTAATCTATTTACATTTAAAGTAATTACTGACAAGTCAGGACTTAACATTGCCATTTTGTTGTTTTCTCTATCTCTTGTAGTTATTTTGTTCCTCTCTTCCTCTTTTGATAACTTCCTCTGGATTTTTTTGGTAATGACATGTCTTGATTCCTTATTTTCTTTTGTGTATCTTTGGTATTTTCTTTGTGGTTACCATAGGAAATTACTTAAAAATCTTATAACAACCTATTTCATTTTATTTATATTCATATTTTTTTACAGTAGTCTTTTATTTATTTATTTTTGAGGCAGAGTCTCACTTGGTCACCCTCAGTAGACTGCCGTGGCATCTTAGCTCACAACAACCTCAAACTCTTGGGCTCAAGCAATTCTTTTGCCTCAGCCTCCCATGTAGCTGGGACTAAAGGCACCCACCACAATGCCTGGCTATTTCTAGAGATGGGGTCTCACTCTAGCTCAGAGCCGGTCTTGAACACTTGAGCTCAGGCAATCCACCTGCCACCACCTCCCAAGTGCTGGGATTACAGGCATGAGCCACTGTGCTTGACCTAAGTAGTCTTTTATTTTTAATACCTATTATGCCATGAATTCATGGGGAATAGGCTCCAGCACTTTATGCTTCTGCTCACCTGGTTCTCTTAGTTCTCCTGTGTGCTATGCTGAACACCTATTATGCCATGAATTTATGGAGAATAGGTTCCAGGACTTTATGCTGCTGCTTACCTGGTTCTCTTGGTCCTCCTGTGTGCTATGCTGAACACCTATTATGCCATGAATTTATGGAGAATAGGTTCCAGGACTTTATGCTGCTGCTTACCTGGTTCTCTTGGTCCTCCTGTATGCTGTGCTGTATACCTATTATGCCATGAATTCATAGGGAATGGGTTCCAGGAACTCAGGCTGCTCTCTGTTGGTTCTCATAAAGTGCGCTTCTCTAGGTGGAGCATGCTGGCATTTTAGTTGAACCCAGGTACCTTTCTCTTTGGCTTCCTTCTTTTTCTGAGCATTTTTCTTCACACATTTTAGAAAGCTATATCAGCTCTTGGAGTGCTTAATATGCTCCATACCGACATCAATTCTCTTGGCAAGTATCTTGCCCTTGTTGTTTTCAATAATACCAGCAGCATGCTGGGTAACATTACAGACTCTTCCACTTTTGCCATGGTCACACGTGTGGGGTATGCCCTCTGAACAGTCCTCATTCCCTTGATGTCTACACTATCATCTTTTCTTTTTTTTTTTTTTGTAGAAACAGCGTCACTTTATTGACCTCGGTAGAGTGCCATGGTGTCACACAGCTCACAGCAACCTCCAGCTCTTTGGGCTTAGGTGATTCTCTTGCTTCAGCCTCCCAAGCAGCTGGGACTACAGGTGCCCGCTGCAACACCTAGCTATTTTTTTGTTGCAATTTGGCAGGGGCTGGGTTTAAACCCGCCACCCTCCATATATGGGGCTGGCGCCCTACCCACTGAGCACAGGCTCCACCCGACTATCACCTTTCTTGTAGATTCACATGGATGTGGCCAAAGAAACAACCATGTCTTCTAAAAGGCCTAGAGAACATGTGTCAGGCACCTCTCCTCTTTCCCTTTGTGTTTGTCATTTTGGTGAATTACTGGAAGATGGCGTCTCCGGCTGGAAGGATAACAACCTATTTTAAACTGATAACAGTTTAACTCTTATCACATGCAAAAACTGTACTTCTTTTATCCCTCCCCCCATTTTTTGTTACTGATAACACAAATTATATCTTTTGTATTTTGTATCCATTTACATAGTTTTATAGTAAGAGTTACTTTTTAAACCTTTATCTTTTAAATTCTATATCTGAATTAAAAATTATTTATACACCACCCATTACAATATCATAGTACTATGTGTACTCATCTTAACCAAAGAGCTGTGTATCAGTATTTTTGTATACTTTCATGTTGCTGTCTAACATCTGTTCATATCACTTAAGGACTCCCTTTAGCATTTCTTGTAACGCAAGTCCAGTGGTGATACACTCTTTCAGCTTTTATTTGTGTGGAAAGGTCTTCATTTCTCCTTGATTTTTATTTTCATTAGAAACAAGGTCTTGTTCTGTTGCCCAGGCTAAAGTGCAGTGGCACAGTCATAGCTTATTATAGCCTAGAACTCCTGGCCTCAAGCATCTCCTTGATTTTTTTTTTTTTTCAAGCTGTCCCCCTGGGTAGAGTGCTGTAGCATCACAGCTCACAGCCCCTCCTGGGCTCAAGTGATTCTCCTGCCTCTGCCTCCCAAGTAGCTGGGACCACAGGAGCCCGCCACAACGCCCGGCTATTTTTTGGTTGAAGCTGTCATTATTGTTTGGCGGGGGCTGGATTCAAACCCGCCAGTTTCAGGTGTATGTGGCTGGCGCCTTAGCCACTTGAGTCACAGGCGCCAAGCCCATCTCCTTGATTTTTGAAGGACTGTTTTACCAGATACAGTAATCTTATGGGTTTTTTTTCTTTCAGGACTTTAGTTATATCAAGACACTGCCTTCTGCCCTACAATGATACTGCTGATATACCCACACAATTTAATGGAAACTCCTTTGTGTGTGACAAATTGCTTTTTTCTTGCTGCTTTTTTGCTGTTCTTTGACTTTTTTTTTTTTTGCTTAATGAATAAGTTTATTGTTTTTAATCTGAAAACCCTCATATAAAATTGCTGTTTGGTTTAGCTTTCAGTAACTCTCTCCTGAGTTCTGTGGAAGCTTGCCTTCTTTTGAGCTACCTGATCTTTCTTCTGGGCAAGGCACATTTTGGGATGGTTCCATCTCTTCTTAACTTCTTTCTTGGGCTTCTTCTCATAGATTGGGTATCTTGTATAGAAGCATGAGCTTTCTTATACATCTCCTCCACCATGTCTAGAGTGATGTTTTTTATGTATTGAGAGAACATGCATTACGCATATAATCCACAACTTTCTGTCTCATGATATGCTTCAGATGTACTTCAGCATTAAATTCCTTGCTTTCCTAATAATAACTGTGAGGGATAGACAAGCCCCCATTCACAGATCCTTTCTTTATTGCCAGTGGTAGTTCTAGCAAGTCCTGCATCCAAATAGCATAAAAAAGCACCATGCTGGCCACCGACGCTTGCCACGTTGTATTCATTGCCAGTCACATCTACTTGGCCTTCATAGAGCTCGTCCATGCCAAACCTATTGAGAAGCCTGTGGATGAGCAGCAGGCCAGTACAATATGCTGCAGCATTATTTGTCAGGCCAACCTTCACACTGTATTTTGGTAGTTCATGTGCATGAGCTGCGCAGACTATCACATCCCCTTCTATACAGGTATAAGCAATCTGACAAATGATGTCTCTGTTAGTCACACGAACTATCATTCTGTATTTGGGTGTGCTGTATTTATTTTTATTCTATATCACCAAGCATTTCTAAGCATAGTAATCAATTTTACTCTCTCGTCGTCTTCTAAATTTCATTTGGTATCTCTTAACGTAGGTCTTATTTTTTTTTCAAATTGAAACATATCTATTAGAATACTAATAAATGCAGATAAAAATACCCACATACAGGGCGGCGCCTGTGGCTCAGTCGGTAAGGCGCCGGCCCCATATACCGAAGGTGGCGGGTTCAAACCCGGCCCCGGCCAAACTGCAACCAAAAAATAGCCAGGCGTTGTGGCGGGCGCCTGTAGTCCCAGCTACTCGGGAGGCTGAGGCAAGCGAATCGCTTAAGCCCAGGAGTTGGAGGTTGCTGTGAGCTGTGTGAGGCCACGCACTCTACCAAGGGCCATAAAGTGAGACTCTGTCTCTACAAAAAAAAAAAAAACAAAAAAAAAACACCCACATATACAGAAAAAGAGAAAAATACTCAAAAATGCTATTACAGATTAGGCAAGTTAGTTGGCGGAAAAGGGTCCTTTAGGGTATACAAAATGTAAACATTTGCCTAGGGATTTCCCATAGACGGCATACTCCACAGGACTTATTTGGAAGGGTAGGTCTTATTTTTGACAACTTTAATAAATCCCATCCTGCAGAATAGAGATCCGTGTCGGTGGCCCCACACAAACTTGCAGTTATCTTTGACTTTTTGGTTTGATCATGTGTCTCTATATGTTGCTCTTTAGGTTCATCCAAGTTAGTGTTCTTTGAGTTTCTTGAATTTGGATGTTCATTTCCTTCCTCAGATTGGGAGCTTTGGGGTCTTTATTTCTTCAAATAAGCTGTCGTATCTTTCTTTCCTTCTTCTTCTGAGAGTCCCATAAATGTCTATACTGGCCCACTTCATGATGTCCCCTAAGTCCCTTAGACTTCTTCACCTTCTTTATTCTTTTTTCCTTTATTTTTATTTTTGAGACAGAGTCTGTCAACCCAGCTAGAGTGCAGTGGCATCACTATAGCTCCAACTCCTGGGCTCAAGTAATTCTCCTGCTTTAGCCTGCAAAGTATCTGGGACTATTGGCTCACACTACTATGCCCAGATAATTTTTCTATTTTTTGTAGAGGCAGGTTCTCACTCTTGTTCAGACTTGTCTCAAACTACTGACTTCAAGTAATAATCCCTGCCTTTGCCTCCCAGAATGCTAGGATTACAGGCATGAGTCACTGTGCCTGGCCTTTATTTCTTTTTCTTTTTGCTCTCTGACTTGATAATTTCAAGTCATTCATCTTCCAGTTCACTGGTTTTTGCTTTTGCTTGATCAAGTCTGATGTTTAACTGCTCTAGTGAATTTTTTTCAATTCAGTTATTATCTCAGTCATGGAATTTTTTTTTTTTTTTTGCAGTTTTTGGCTGGGGCTGGGCCGGTGCCTTACTCAGTTGAGCCACAGGCGCTGCCCTCAGTCATGGAATTTGGTTCTTTTTTATAGTTTCTCTTTGTTGATATTCTCTTTTGTTCATGTATTGTATTCCTGATTTCATTTAGTTGTTTATCTATGTTCTCTTATAACTCACTGAGTTTAAGATTATTTTGGATTCTTTATTAGGTAACTCATACATCTCTGTTTCTTTAGGGTTGGTATCTGGAGATTTCATTTGTTCCTGTGATTGGGCCATATTTTATTGTTTCATCATATGCCTTATCTCTTATTATCTCTTGTTGGAACTGGGCATTTGAAAAAAGTCACCACACTTCCCAATCTTTATAGACTGGCTTAATACAGGGGAAGACCCTTAGTAATCAGCTCAGCTAGAGATTCTCGTGACCTCTCAAATCTTTCCTGGGAATGTTTTCTCTGGGCTTGGGTTTGTATTTTTCCAGTTGGAGGGGTTTGCCTGTTTCTTCTGCAAGGACTCATAATCTCTTGCTCTCTCTGGTTTCTTATCTGCATTACTTCAGGTTCTCTATGCTGCAACAAGCTACTGAACTTTCCTTGTTCTCATCCAAAATATGGTGGTTTCCTGTCCCAAGCCATGCGAGACAAAAAACAATCCCTCAGAAAGCCCCTGAAAAACCAGAATGTTGGACTTTCTACTTTTTTCTCTCCTTCAAGGGAGAAATCATAAATTAGGTATTTCCTCCCAATTACACTGAGTTGTGCTGACTTGAGAAGGGCTATTTTAAGTGCAATTTTTTTCTGGGATACTATAACTTCTTAGCTGGTTTTTGAAGTTCTCATAAATGCTTTCTGGACTATATATTGTTGAGAAGTTAGTATCTCTGTGGAGTTACAAGATCTGTAGCTTCCTGTTCTTCCATCTTGCCAACATCACTCTCAGACAGCTATCAATTTTCATTGCTACTGCACTGCTCTGCTACCATATACCTATACTCTTTCTAGTTTGCTATTTCAGTCTGTACAGATCTGAGAAACCAGATAGCTTAGTTTTTTTTCAGTTTTTGGCCGGCGCTAGGTTTGAACCCACCACCTCCGGCATATGGGGCTGGCACCCTACCCCTTTGAGCCACAGGTGCCACCCAGATAGCTTAGTTTTTAAATAATGTTATGATTTATAAAATTAAATAGTTTATCAAACAAAACAGACCTGAGAAACTGAGATGAGGGATTTGAGACAACTGTTCCCAGAGGTTCACTTATTGTTGGTTCTGGATGTGTTTTGTTAGTTCAAGATTAACAAAGTCAGACCTCTGAATACACAAAGTATTACTTTTGTTGTTATAGGACAAACTTTTTTTTGTATTTCTGTAAAAATTAGAGTCTTAAAGCTCTGGATTTTCCATATAAGCATCACAAGACACATTCTATTTAAGGTTCCCCTCCTGGTTTAAAGAACACTTTCTCTTAGTAGCTAGTCCTTCCAAATATGAAATGCCTCCTGTAAATTTCATGTTTTGTTTTGTTTTTTTCTAATCTTGGGTACAACCAATAGAGTTTATGCATCCCTATCAGTAAGCCAATCAGTAAACTTACTGACATAGCCTGCCTCTTTGGATATATGCTATACCTGTTAAACACATTCAATTCAGATCTGGTCCTCATATGCAAAAATAAATCTAACTTCAGAAAAAAGCAAAATGAGAAGTAGAGGGAGGATGTGATGGATACTCCCAGAGTGACCTAGAGTTACAGAATCCAAGAGCCTAATTCTAGGTACCTGGCTAACATACATCTCTTATTTAGGTGTCTGCAGCTACTTGGTAGAAAGCTAGCAGAAACCAGAACTGGACTGAGCTTCTCTGCAAATAAATATTCTGGGTTTCAAGCAAGTCATCTGGCTATAGGGACTGAGAAGTCCCATGTAGCTTTCCAGTGAGGAAGCATTCCACTATTAGTTCTGCCTCAAAGAAAAATACTGACCCCATTTGCATTCCTAGCCAATAGACAAAGAATGGCTAGTCATTAGCAGCTGTGGAAGACAAGCTGGTAGTGATGAGTGAATAAACAGGTGAATGATCATTTAACCAATCTATATACAAATTCATGCTTTATTATATAACCATAGCCAGGAGGCCCTGTTATAGATTTTCTTGCTCCTTTCAGACCAGGAGTGACTAACTCTAGGTGGAAAAGGATAGGAAGACAATCCCCCTGGCACACTTATCCTCTAATATAAAGTTTAAATCACTTAAATTCTCAGTAGTGAGATTTTTATCTTGCTAAACTTGGAGACCTAGCTTACCTCAAATTGCGTATTACTTTGCAGAAGAAGATTGCATGGGCACAGGCGTTGATCATCAGTCCCCGAGAACGGCCCAGCAAATACACCAAGATCCTGTCTTTCTCTGGAATCCCATACTCAAACTGCAGGGACTCAAGGTCCTCTAGCAGGTCCATTTTTCCAAGCCACCATCTCCTGCAGTGACAGATACTAATCAGTTTGGCTTCCTATCATTGAAAAAGAGATAAAGGAGGGCGTGTGTATGGTGGTACGTGTACCCTGGTCACAAACACCCTTGGTGGTGGACTTCAGCACCTCTTTCCTCCCAGATTCTGAACTTGTTCACTTCTGTGTGAATGTGTGTGTGTGTGTGTGTGTGTGTGTCGGGGGGTGGGGGTGGGGCCTTGAGGATTCCTAATCACTGACAGCCCATGGATCCAGTATTCATGAATAATCTGAACAGAAACCCCAAAGTCACGTTTCTCCACATAGGCTGCAGGCACATTTTTCAGCAGATGATTTACATTAGCAATAGATTTCACAAGTATTCATAGGCCAGGTCCTTCTCCCTTTCATTCCCTCCAAGGTTTTGGAAGTAGGACTGAACACATAGGACTATATTTCAAAACAATTCTTCCCCTTCAGTAAACTCTGTTTCCCACAGGATAGACAAAAGCCCAGACTGGCTCAGTGCCCGTAGCCAGTAGTTATGGTGCCTGCCACATACACCGAGGCTAGTGGGTTCAAACCCAGCCCAGGCCAGCTAAGCAACAATGACAACTGCAACAAAAAAATAGCCAGGCATTGTGATGGGTGCCTGTAGTCCCAGCTACTTGGGAGGCTGAGGCAGCTTAACCCCCGCTTAAGCCTAAGGGTTTGAGGTTGCTGTGAGCTCTGATACCACGGCACTCTACCAAGGGCAACATAGTGAGACTCTGTCTCAAAAAAGAAAAAAAAAAGCCCAGACTAAGTATCACTGGTCCCTGTTTCAGGCAGGGATATCTAGATTTTACAAAATAAACCCAGAGACACATAAACATATCTACGTACATCTATCACCAAACAGAGAAGATCAGCCCTACTCCTCCATACTTCTGGTCCTAGAAGGGACGGACTAAATTTCTAAGAATTACCCAAGAAACTTGCCATTATGACTCCTTAGCTACCAGATTACTTCAGTCTCTGAGTCTTAAAGGGGCAAGCCTCACTTAGAGGTTTTCCTGATGTGCACGTGAGGACACAAGTACCTTGCACTACTTCTAGGAGTACTATGTATACCAGGGCAGTATGGGACCTTCCCAACACAAGCTTCTCGACTTCTAGTGTTGTTACAGACTGAATCATATAGATCTTAGCACTATGTGAGTTATTTTTCCAACCCATTCTTGTTATGTTCAAAGAAATCAATACAATTTTGAGGTGAAATTTACTTAACATAAAATTAGTTATTTTAAAGTATAAAATTCAGTGGTACATTCAGGATGTTGCACAATCACCACCTGTATGTAGTACCATCTGTTTGTTGGTATGGGACACCAGTTGGGCCTGTAACTACTACACCTTCCTCTGGATCTTCCTTTAGCTGCTTACTCCCAGGCCAAGTGTTTTTCAGTCCCAAGACAAAGGTACCAGCTCTTCCTGCAGACTTCATTAAGGTCACAGGCATTTATGGAGAATCCTCAAAGAACTTAAATGAGACCTCCCATTTGATCCTGAAATCCCATTACTAGGCATCTACCCACAAGAAAAAAAAATCCTTTTATCATAAGGACACTTGCACTAGACTATTTATCGCAGCTCAATTTACAATGACCAAAATGTGGAAACAACCTAAATGCCCACCACCCCAGGAATAGATTAAAAAGCTGTTGTGTATGTATACCATGGAATACTATTCAGCCACTAAAAAAAGATGGAGACTTTACATCTTTTGTACTAAGTTGGATGGAGGTAGAACACATTCTTCTTAGTAAAGCATCATAAGAATGGAGAAGCAAGAATGCAATGTACTCGATTCTAACGTGAAGCAGATGAGCTAATATAAGAGGGTGGGACAGGGGAATGAGGGAGCCGGTAGAGGGGAGGAGTGAGGGGGATGGGAGGTCACAGTGTATGGCACACTTCTTGGGGGTGGGTCACAAGTATAAGACGGACTTTATCTAACAAATGTAATCAGTGTAACCTAATTCTTTGTACCCTCAATGAATCCCCAACAATTAAAAAATAAAAAAAGGTTGGAGGCAGTGAAAACTAACATGAGTCCTAGTCCACTCTTGTGAAAACTAACATGAGTCCACTTCATGGGTTCTTGCTTGTCCCTGCTCTCCATCACTTTATATCCATCTTCCTTTCCCCACTCCCTCCCCTGTGGACTGCAAACTGTACCACCAGATACGAAGATAACCCTAGAGGGACTATTTATCCAGCTGCCATACTTGAGTAGGGTCAAATCCCTCTTAACAGATTGCACATACAGATTAAATAATGTATATATACTCCTGTGGTTCTCTCAGTGAACCCTTGCCCATACAATAGTTAATAAGGTTACCAATGTTCATTTAAAGATAAGCCTATAAACTTTAGCACAGTCTAGCAAATTAAACTCCTGTTCCTTCAACAGTGAGAAAGGAACTAAATATGAAGTTACCTGGAATCAGGAAGGGGACTGCAAGTCTGGTTCCCTTAAAGCAGGGTTTCTTATCATTGGCATTACTAACATTTTGGGCAGAATAATTCTTCGTTGTTGGGGGTTGTCCTGTGCATTAGTGTATAGAGGCAGCATCCCCTACCTCCACCCACTAGATGTCAGCAGCGCTGCCCAGTGTGGCCACATAGTGTCTTCAGGCAATGTGTCTGCAAAGTTGCTTCTAGTTGAGAACGTTGCCTTAAAGCAGTGGTTCTCAACCTTCCTAATGCTGCAGTGTATTTTCATTGTTAAAAAGGGGTCGTGACCCATCGGTTGAGAACCTCTGCGTATGCTATGCGCCTCTGTGTAAGTATTTTCTCTTTTCTCATCTTCTACCCTGTCACATTCACAGGAGTGTAAAACTCGACAATCTTTTAGATTACCATGCCCTTATTTTATAGATGAAGAAAATGAGTAGACAGAGAAAGAGACTCACCCAGTATCACACAGCGTGTTAGTGGTAGAGCTGGGAAAGGTAATTAGGTCTTGTGTCCCCCAGTTCAGTGCTCTTTCTGTTAACCATATGGCCCTGCTTTGCCACAGCAGTTACTCTATAACCTGCTATATGCTGAATGTAGTCAATGAAGGAGACTTGTAGTGGTCTCAAGATATTGAGCAATTATTTCATTATTCTGCACAAAACAATTGGGAGTGGAAGAGAAGGCACCAAGGAAACAACAGCTTTATTAGGAGTCTTGGCGTGTCAGGAAGACCCAGTTCAGTCACAGAGAAGAGAGGTAAATAACGGCACAGGGCAAGAGTATAGCATTATGGAATAGCCACTCAAAAAGTAAGTGTGAAAATAAAACCACTATCTAAATATCCTAATAGAAGTGCTGCTGAGTTTAGCCCAGGCGAAACTTCTAGAAATAATGAGATTTTGCATAAAGGGAGAGCTCTCCGGCATTGCTACATCTGAGCTCTGTATGAGGGTGTGAGTCTGGCAAAGAATAAGTTGAGGAAAGTGCAGGTGAGAAAGGAACCCTAAGTTTTTGGACAGAGAATAAACTGGGGCAGCAGAGGGATACTGGCTGAAGAAACACAATATCAGGGCAATGTCTGTCATGGGGGTGTAGAGGATTCTGTGCAATCTGGCATGTCTCCAACAGGTCCTGGGCGACACTGAACCGCTTTCTGAGGCCCCTGGAAGACAGCCATTTTGGTTCTGTTCTGACTTCATTCACAGCAGAACCACCAAGGTCCAGCACCAAGTCCTGGATCATAATTAGATGAGTGGAATGGACTGGCCATCAGATTATACCTGTACCTCACAGTTTAAGAGAGTTCCTTTCTGGAGCAGTGACTTTTCTCAGACCAAGAAAGAGTTCACCCAGTATGGGCCCAATCTAGAAATCACTCCCACCTTCACAAGAGCACCAGGTGGAAAGAATCATTCTCATGAGTCAAAGCTTTAGATCTTGGCCTTTAAATCTCTTGGATGGAAGATTAGTCTGATCTATCCATGCCCAAGTGCTGGCTGTGTCACAGGATGCAGGCAGGCAGTGCCTGTTGATAATTAGCCCAAGTGATGTGATGCTGATGCTCTCGTTACTTTCACAGGCAGGAAAAGAAAAAATGAGGCAGGTTTCAGGATAGCTAATGCCACTTAATTCTTCCATCGAATTTGCTGTGGAAAGGGGAAACAATGAAGGTACGTAATCAGTTTTCACTTATCCCTATAGCAAGGTAGAGAGAATGCAATAAAACAAGGCTCATAGCTAGGAAAAAAACAGTAAGAATCAGATGTGAGGAGGGCTGAGAAATTTTTTTAAATGTGTGGAAGAAAAACAAAACAAAAAAAAATGTGTGGAAGAGTTGATTTATTCAGAGATGAATTAATCACCTATTCCATATTTTACAAGCCCAGTTTAGGGCATTTATTCTGGTTCGGACAGAACCACATTAGTTTTAGATGACCTTTGAGTAGGTCCCAAAATATCTAATAGGGAACTAAGTTCCATATTAACAAAAAATCTCAATAATTTCATGTTACGAGAGACCAGCTGTGCTCCCCAAATAGCTAATGTCTATTTCACTTGCTTCTTATTTCCAGACAAGTTTACTTTTTTTTTTTTTGGTAGAGAAAAAAAACGACATCATGGCATTTGAACTTTGTGGCTAAGTTCAACTTTGTGTCCACATCTTCTACTAGATTAACATATACCTGTAGTATCTGTGGGAAGAGGTTATTTCTGATTAATGACACAAGACTCATATAACTGAAGAACTCTGTAAGTAGGGGGAAAAAATATCACTTTATCATCCTCAGTAGAGTGCCGTGGCATCACAGTTCACAGCAACCTCCAACACCTGGGCTTAAGCGATTCTCTTGCCTCAGCCTCCCAAGTAGCTGGGACTACAGGCACCCGCCACAACGCCTGGCAATTGCTTCTTATTTCCAACAGCAAGTCACATCCTTTCCAGGAGACCACAGTCTGGATAATCCAAATCTATAACTGTTGTTTTTATACTTATAATAGCTAGTTCCTGTTACCCATTAGGCTTAACAATTATCAGAGCATTACAATTAAGTCTCAAGATGAGGTCTTCAAACGCCTTTTATCATCCTATATTTTGGGATTAATTTCTGCTGTTCAGAGCAGTGCTTGTGACCTTTCAGCTCACAGGAGACCCTTATATCCATGTGGCTCTGCTAACTGCAATCCCTTCCAGACCCTGGGAACATACACCTGATACTACTTTGTGAAACTGTCTCCTGAGACTGTTGCATGGGTAAGGTGTGGCTGCTCACCGCGCTGCTGAGAAGGGCGTCAATCTTCTCTTCCTCTGCGGATCCTTTATCTACCTTACTCCTGTATGCTAGCAACTGCTGACGATCCTTCAGGTCCCGGCAGGTCTATACACCGAAACAAATGAAAAATATAAACCCCTAATCAACTTTCTGTAACGAGGGGTTATTTCTTTTTGTCATTATCACTTTGACTCAAGGTTCAAAGAGAGGCCAGAAGGTGCAATGAGATGACAGTGAGTCCAACACCCAAAGCATTTCATGTTGGAAAGAAGTCCACAGAGCTTATGTACACTGATTCAGTTCCATGAATTTTCCAAATGCAGTGTGTTTATAAAAGTACAGAGAAACAAGTCAGAGGGCTAGGTGATACAGGAGTGCTGGTCTCTGAAAAAATTCTTCCTAGACTATTTTGCCCTTTCAGTAAGAATTGACAGAAGCACCCCAGGATTTAGGACAGAGAATATTATAATCCCTCACTCCCCTGAGAATCTGAGGGCTCTCATTTCTTGGGGACTCACATCAATGACGACATCATGGCATTTGAACTTTGTGGCTAAGTTCAACTTTGTGTCCACATCTTCTACTAGATTAACATATTCCTGTAGTATCTGTGGGAAGAGGTTATTTCTGATTAATGACACAAGACTCATATAACTGAAGAACTCTGTAAGTAGGAGGAAAAAATATCCCAAAGAAGGCCAAAGAGTTCAATGTCTGATGTCTGGCATTCCCATCATCAGCCATAGGGCCAGTTCTAAAATAAGAAATGATGTAACACTGGGCAGTACTTCCATGTTCCCTAGGTAAGAAAGGAACAACACCGTCCTCCTTTTCCTAGAGCCAAAAACACACGTTAGCAATGGGAGTGCTCTAGATCTGATCCAATGCTGTGCCCATGTTCTTGATGGCCTTTTTTAGTGAGTTCTTCTTTTGTACATCAATACTCTACACAAGCTAAACACAGCAGACACTCCTCAGAGGAGATAGTCATAGATTACTTCTCTTCCCTCCCCAAGACAGGGCCTACCTCTGCTGCGGAGGCTGAAATACAGTGACACGATCATAGCTCACTTCGGCTTTTTAGGTTCAAGAAAACCTCCTGCCTCTGTCTCCTGAACAGCTAGGACTACAGGTACACACCACCACATCCGGATAATTTTCAGAAGTATTTCTATAGAGATGGGGATCTTACTATATTGCCCAGCAATCCTCCCATCTCAGCCTCCCCAAATGTAGGATTCCTTCTAAAGGGGAGAGAACCTCCCTCCCTGGCCTTTTCTATCTTGAGGGATAGTGCAGCGACTATACTGCCTTTAAGGGAAAACAAAACAGGTCAGGTCTCACCCTTCATTGACCAGTAAGAGGGTAAAAGTTAGGTCTCTTAGAGTCTCTTAGAGTATCTTCTACCTAACTCAAGTCTTTTTTTTTTGAGACAGTCTTACTATGTCGTCCTTGGTACAGTACCATGGTATCACAGCTCACAGCAACCTCAAACTCTTGGGCTCAAGCCATTCTCTTGCCTCAGCCTCCCAAGTAGCTGAGACTACAGGTGCCCACCACCATGCCCGGCTATTTTTTGTTGCAGTTGTCATTGCTGGTTAGCTGACGTAGGCTGGGTTTGAACCTGCCACCTTTGGTGTATATGGCTGGCGCTGTTACCACTGTGCTATGGATGCCAAGTCCCCAACTCAAGTCTTTAGGAGCTATTACCTGGACGGGGGCACTGTTCTTGTGCAAAATTTCCACAACCCGATGGAAGCCAATCGGTGCTCTCTTCTTGGTATAGCCTAGCCAGTTCTGAAAAAAGAAGATGGAGTAGCAGTAGCTAGATATGAAAGGATAAAAGTCTATGAAATACTGCTAAATGGAATAAGTAGTTTACTTAACATCTGTAGTTTAAACTTATTAATGTAGAAAAAATTCTACCTTCTAAATCTTTTTTTATTTTTATTTTTTGAGACAGAATGTCACTCTGTTGTCCTTAGCTAGAATGCCATGGCATCAGCCTAGCTCACAGCAACCTCAAACTCCTCGGTTCAAGTGATCCTCCTGCCTCAGCCTCCCGAGTAGCTGTGACTACAGGTGCCCACCACAGCATCTGGCTAATTTTTCTATTTTTAGTAGAAACAGAATCTCACTCTTACTCAAACTGGTCTCATCCCACTTGACCTCCCAGAGTGCTGGGATTACAGTCATGAGCCACTCTGCCTGGCCTGTATCTTCCAAATCTTTATATATAGATGTTCATTTGTAAATTCATGAGCGAAGATATGGAAAGCTACCGATCAAACTTTTTAACAGAGTTTGCCTTGAGGAAAGGAGTAAAACAAGAGTATGTAGACAATGAGAGGAACTTCATTCTTTACATCCTTTCACACAGTATTTGATTTTGATACATGTATAGGCATGTTATTACTGCTTAGGTAGTTAACGTAACTAATTAACAAGAAAGATAAAACAGAGTTTTTTCAAACTCAAAATGGAAAAATAAGACATTTAAAATGTAAACCAGTTCATATGAAACCACAAAGGGCTCCAAATAGCCAAAGCAATCAATGTTAAAGAAAAACTATGGGAAGCATCACATTTCCTGATTTTAAATTATACTATAAAGACATAATAATTAAAACAGTACAGTACTAGCATAAAAACAGATACAGAAATCAGTGGAACAGAATAGAGAGCCCATAAATAAACCAAACAATATATAGTCAACTAATTTTTGACAAGAGCACAATGAAGACAGGATAGGGAAAGATAGATTAAGATAGTTTCTTAATAATGGTTCTGGGAAAACTGGATTTTCATATGCAAAAGAATAAAATTAGACCTTTATCTTATACTATATACAAAAATGAACTTGAAAAGGATAAAAGACTCAAGTATAAGACCTGAAATCATAAAACTCCTAAAGGAAAACACAGAAGAAAAGCCCTTTGATACTGGCCTTGGCAATGATTTTTTTGGATACAACACCAAAAGCAATTGAAATGAAAAAACAGCCTATGGATTAGAAGGAGATATTACAAACCATGTATGTGATAAGGTGTTAATACCTAAAATTTATAAAGAATCACACAACTCAACAGCAGAAAAACAAGTAACTCAATTTAAAAATGGGCAAAGGAAGGACCAGCATAGACATTTGTCCAAAGAAGACATAAAAATGGCCAACAGGTATATAAAAAGGTGCTCAACATCACTATTCATCAGGGAAATGCAAATGAAAACCATTATGAGATACCACCTCACACTGTTAGAATATTTATTATCAATAAGGCAAGTAAGTGATAAGTGTTAGTGGCAGTATAGAAAAAAGCGGCACCCTTGCACACTGTTGATGGAAATATAGATTGGTGTGGTTTTCATATGAAAACAATATGAAAGTTTCTAAAGAATTAAGTATAGAATTACCATATGACCCAGCAATCCCTCTTTTGGGAATACACCCCAAAAACCCAAAATTACAACCTCATAAAAATACCTGCATTCCCACATTCACTGCAGCATCTACTGACAGAAAAATGGATGAAGGAACTATGGTGTATATATATGTTATATACAATAAAACATTAATTAGCCTTAAAAAAAAAAAAAGAAAAAGGAGAACCTATTTACCATAATATGGATGAACCTGGAACACTGTGCTAAGTGCAATAAGCCAGACACAGAAAGAAAAATACTGCATGATCTCACTTACATGTGAAAACTTTAAAAAAAAAAAAAAAAGGGTGAAAAAGAGAATAAAATAATTAAAACAGCTGGGAGGGAAGGAAATGAGATGTATGTCAAAGAATACAAAGTAGCAGCTATGTACAATGAATAAGTCTAGAGGTCTAATGCACAACATAAGGAAGGTAGTTAATATTGTACTGTAATCAGGAGTTATGCCAAATGAGATTGTAGCTGCTCTTGTAACATTGAAAATAAAGATAACTGGGGAGAGGGAGGGGAGGATGGGCGGAGGGAGGGTGATTGGTGGGATTACATCTGCAGTGCATCTTACAAGGGTATATGTGAAACTTAGTAAATGTAGAATATAAATGTCTTAACTCAATAACTAAGAAAATGCCAGGAAGGCTATGTTAACCAGTGTGATGAAAATATGTCAAACGGTCTATAAAACCAGTGTATGGTGCCCCATGATCACATTAATGTACACAGCTATGATTTAATAATAAAAAAAGAAAATAAAGATAACTAAGTTAAATGATTGATTTGTTAATTTGCTTCACTACTATACTCATTTCACTATTTGTATCTCATAACATTGTGTTGTATATCTCAAAAATGTCCAATGTAGTTTACTTATTTAGAGACAAGAGTCTTCCTTTGTCACTGCAGCAAGAGTGTAGTGGCTCATCATAGTTCACTGGTAACTCAAACTCCTGGGTTCAAGTGCTCCTCCTGCCTCAGCCTCCCAAGTAGCTATGTCTACAGGTGCTTGCCAGGATGCCCGGCTAATTTTTTTCTACTTTTAGTACAGACTCCATCTTGCTCTTGTTCAGGCTTGTCTCAAACCTTGACCTCCAGTGATCCTCCCCTCCTGCCTTGGTATCCCAATAAAATTAATTTTTTTAACAAGACAACTAGGCATAGTAGCTCATGCCTATAATCCTAGCACTCTGGGAGGATGAGACAGGTAGACTGCTTGAGCTCAGGGGCAAGAAGATCACTTGAGCCCAAGAGTTTGAGGTTCCTGTGAGGTAGGATACCATGGCATTCTACCCAGGGTGACAAAGTGAGACTCTGTCTCTGCCCACCCCGCCACCAAAAAAAAAAAAAAAAAAAGTAGCCAGGAGTCATGATAGGTGCCTGGAGTCCCAGCTACTCCAGAGGCTGAGGCAAGAAGATTGCTGAAGCCCAAGAGTTTGAGGTTGCTATGAGACCTATGCTAGGACACCATGGCACTCTACCAAGGGTGACAGAATGAGACTCTTATTTTAAAAAAAGGACAAAAGATAACCAGCATTTGTGACGGTACAGAGAAAAGGGAAGCCTTGTACACTGCTGGTAGTAATATAAACTAGTGGAACCATTATGGAAAACAGTTTTTAGGTTCTTAAAACAATTGTAAATAGGGCAGTGCCTGTGGCTCAAGGAGTAAGGCGCCAGCCCCATATGCTGGGGGTGGCAGGTTCAAGCCTGGCCCCAGCCAAAACTGCAAACGAACAATCAAAAAAAAATTGTAAATAGAACTATCATATGACCCAGCAATTCCTCTGCTGGGTCAGTACCCAAAGAACATGAAATCACCACCTCATAAAGATGTGTGCATTCCCATGTTCACTGTAGCATTATTCACAATAGCCAAGATAGGGAAACAGATTAATCTAAGTGTCCACTAAAGTGGACCCCCCACAAAGGAATATTATTCACCCTGAAAAAAGAAGGAAATTCTGTTCTGTCATTTGCAAAAATAGGAATAATGTCTGGAGGACATTATGCTAAGTGAAATGAGCCAGACAATCTCAACACATAAAAAGAAAAATAGTTTCCATGGTTTCCAGGGACAAGAGGAATGTAAGTCAAAGAATACAAAGTTACAGTTGTGTAGAATGGATAAACTTAGAAACTGAATTTAACAGCATGAGTGTTTAAGTAAAATTATTGTATTCTATGCTGGAAATTTGAAAAATGGGTAGCTGTGTGATATGATGGATGCTAATTGGCTAGACCACAGTAATCATTTCAACAAGTATATAGCAAAACATTAAATTATACAATAAACATTAATTTTTGTCTAATATAAACCAGTACAGACATGACAGCCAAATTTAAGGCAAGGTCCTTGACTGGATCTTAATAGAAAATAAATGTTAAAAACAAAAGAACTATAAAAAACTGATTTATATATGGAGATATATATACATATATGATAATGTTATTGTATTAATGTAAACTTTCTTGAGAATGATAATAAAATTGTGCTTAGGATGGACATATATGCCTAAGTATTTAAGAGAGAAGTGTCATTATGTCTGCAACATACTTTCAAATGGTTCAGAAAAAGAAAAATCCATCCGTATATTAAAAGAGCAAGCCAGTATGGCAATAATGTTAATAAGTTAGTGAACTTATAATGAAGACTATTAGTGTTCATTATACTATTCTTTTGGGTATTTTTTTTTATTAATAAATGCGTTTATATTGAAATATGTCTTTTTTTCTTTCTCAGTCTTTCAAATTTATACTCAACGGAATATCTACCTTTTTTTTTTTTTTTTTTTGTAGAGACAGAGTTTCACTTTATTGCCCTTGGTAGAGTGCTGTGGCGTCACACAGCTCACAGCAACCTCCAACTCCTGGGCTTAGGCGATTCTCCTGCCTCAGCCTCCCGAGTAGCTGGGACTACAGGCGCCCGCCACAACGCCCGGCTATTTTTTGGTTGCAGTTTGGCCGGGGCTGGGTTTGAACCCGCCACCCTCGGTATATGGGGCCAGCGCCCTGTCACTGAGCCACAGGCGCCGCCCCGGAATATCTACCTTTAAAAGTTTTTACCCCCTAAGAAGTATTTTATCTACTTATCATCAATCTATTACATCTACCATCTTTTCAGAGTTCTTTTGGGTATTTTTATTTTCGATATAGAGTCTCACTCTGTCACCCTCGGTAGAGTGCTGTGGCATCATCATAGCTCACAGCAACCTCAAACTCGCTTAAGCAATCCTCTTGCCTCAGCTTCTCGAGTTGTGGGACTACAAGCACCTACCACAACACTCGGCTATTTTTCTTTTTTTCTTCTGTTTTTAGTAGAGAGGGGGTCTCTCTCTTACTTGGCTGGTCTTGAATTCATGAGCTCAAGTAATTCACTCGCCTCAGCCACCCAAACGGCTAGGATTGCAGGCATGAACCACTGCACCTAGCCTTATTTCAACTTTTCTTCAGCTTTGACATTTTGGAAAATAAAAGTGGAAAGAATAATGTAAAGCAGTAACTAGAATTTATAACATGATATGACGCTTCCTTCTCCCAAGAACTCAGTGGTACAAAACTACCTTTGTGGTGAAGAGGGCGTCTACATCATTCCAGGCTCGAAGCTTGGCACGAGCAGCCAGGGCTGTCAGTACATACTGTTTGTCTGGAATCTAGAAAGCAGACCAAGAGAAATGAAGAGGAAGTGGAAATATATCAACTAAGGCACCTCAGAATTTTAGAAAAGATGGGCATAAATATTCCTTGGTATTGATCCTACCTCCCAAACATCAGTGAATTTTTTCACATCATCAAAAACCCTTAATTCCCAAGTCCCAGCACTGCGATAGGCCATGTAGTTCTCTTACTTCCCACATACTTCTGTTTACCTTTAACCTTGGATATCAAAAGACTGTACAGGGTTACAAAACAACACCCACTCAATATAGTTAATCTGACACCACTTTTACAAAACACTAACCAATTTATATTTACCTTAAATGTCTTCTTCAAGTTGATGGGACTGCTGAATGTTCCCTAGGATGGAAGTGGAGAAGGTACTTTAGTGATAATTACTTTCCTAAATGCCACCCGATCTCCCATTTAAGGGAGAAAAATTAATTTAAGGGAAAAGCTCCATGGGAAATAATCAAGTATCACAATTTGGGTTATCTGTAATTAGATTAATAAGCATGGTGGTTTTTCCATTTTCTGCTAATCCAAATAAGGGGGGAAATGTCTACCTGTGATTATTAAATCCAAATTCTTCAAAAATAATTTTTTTTAAGTATTTGCAGCTTCCTGACACACTGCTACTCTTTTCTATGGCATGCCAATGCATTTGAAATTGTGGATTTCTGAACAGACTGTGAGGGGAACCAGCCCAGGAACAGACATGCTATGCAAGTATGCCAGCTCACTCAAAGCCACACAAACTCTCACAAACCTTTTTCCATCTTGGCTCACCCTTGTTGAGGTGAAAAGTTTCCAAGTGGATTTCTGAGAATTATATATACCCATTATTAATAGAATACATCTAGTGTTAGACTTGAACTATGTAATGATAGCTTGTGGGGGTTTGTCTTTCATATCTGTCTGTACCTCAGCCTCCGTGTAGTGATAGAAGCAGGAATAGAAAAGCGTCGTCACCAGTGGCATGTTGAGGATGGAAGCTTTGCGCGGGTGCTTTCGGAAGATCTCAGTCTGTCCTGCTGATTCTAGATGTCGATCATTTGCCTGTGGTGGAGTAAGCCAAGCAAAAAAAAAAAAAACAATGTCCAAGGAGTAAAGGCAGGAGAAAAATCTTTAATACTATAGCAAATGTATTTCCCACCCTCGGAATGATGCGAAGAAAAGAACAAGAAAGAAATTGCCTAGGATATCCCCGGGGAGTTTAAAATCCATAAAATGATCATGGATACTACTTTGCTAGAGAAAGACTGGAGAAATTATGACATTGGAGATTTGAGATGAAGAAGAAATACTTCCAAGTTAACAGCAGGTAAGAATAAAAAGGATGCTCAAAAACAATGGAGGAAGGAGGTTACCATGTAGGGGGGAAAATGAAAGGCTTCTAGAGACTAACAGAAAATGACATAAATGTTCAAGATATACAGATCTCCTAGATCACTAGTTCTCAGCCTTCCTAATTAATACATTTAACACAAATTAATACAACTTTCTTAATTAACCCTTTAATACAGTTCCTGTCACGACCCACAGGTTGAGAACCCCTGTCCTAGATGCTGAATGGACTGAGCTAGGTACTGGAGCAGAAAATGTAGAGATGAGGAGTCTAACCTCAATAATGATCTGACGTTCCAGGAGTGTATAATGGTCTTGGATGTGTGCAGAATCTTCTGCTGAAAATGGTAAACTGGTAGAAAGCCAGAAGGTTAGTACCTCTTTCACCACTCAAGAAAGGAAACAGACCCAACTAAACCAAATAACCATTGTAACTATAAGAGGCTCATGGTGCTTCACAAGACTTATCTCAATTCACCTTGAGAGTATCACTTAAAGGCAGAATTAGAAAGCAGAAAATAGAGTAGGCCTTCAGCTTAGTTTTTTTTGGAAACAGAGTCTTGTTCTTTTACCTTGGCTAGAATGCAGTGGTGTCATCAGAGCTCACCATAATTGCAAACTTCTGGGCTCAAGCAAGCTCCTGCCTCAGCCTCCCTGGTCGCTGGAACTACAAGCACATGCCACCACACCTGGCTAAGTTTTCTATTTTTTATAAAGATTGGGGTTTTGCTCTTGCTATGGCTAGTACTAAACTTCTGACCTCAAGCAATCCTCCCACCTCAGTCTCCCAGAGTGCTAGGATTACATCTGTGAGCCACTGCATCTGGCCTGACTTAGATTTTATACTTAAGGTTTCCCAATTCAAGGGAGAACCTGGAAGCCCACAAAATACATTGTCACTAATGATTATGCTGAGGAATGAATTAGAATCTTCTCATTTTAGGAGATAGAATGTTTGGTGCGCAGGTCACAAAGCTAGTGAGCCTAGCCAACTGCCTATCATTCTTATCTCTGTGGTTTGTATTGTTGCTTAACTCTACTTAAAGGACACAAATTTGTTAACCATTTCTTATTGCCAAGTAATAAAGGTAAATTAAATTACGTGGCATGATCTTTACAAATGTGAAGGGTCCCATCTTTACCACTATATTATGTTTTAACACATGAAAATGTTGAAGGTAGTGTCTTGTTTAAAAATGATATGGTAAATCAATTGGTAAGGCCAGGATTTTTTTTTTGTAAAGACTGGGTCTCACAGTCACCCAGTCTGGAGTGCAATAGTGTGATTATACCTCACAGGAACCCCAAACTCCTGGGCTGAAATAATCATTCTGCCTCAGCTTCCCAAGTTGTTAGGACTACAGGTGCATGCCACCAGACGTGGCTAATTTTTTTATTTTTGGTTTTTGTAGAGATAGCATCTCACTACATTGCCCAGGCTGGGTCTCAAACTCCTGGCATCAAGCAATTCTCCCAACTCAGCCTCCTAGAGTGCTAGGATTATAGGCATGAGTCACTGCATCCAATTTAGATGCTGGATTTTAAACTAATTCACACACCTACCCTTTAGATTTAGTGCTACCTTATTCCCCTACTGAATTGACTCCAAGAAAAATTATACAGTTCAATTACAGGCTGGAAGCAGTGGCTCATGCCTGTAATCCTAACACTCTATAATCTGAGCGGGTGGATTATCTGAGCTCTCAGGTTTCAGACCAGCCTGAATAAGTGTGAGACTCCATCTCTAAAAAGTAGGTGGGCTTGTGGCATGCACCTGTAGTCCCAGCTACTTGGGAGGCTGAGACAAGAGAATGGCTTGAGCTCAAGAGTTTGAGGTTGCTGTGAGCTATAATGCCACAGCACTCTACCAACGGTGACAAGTGAGACTCTTGTCTCAAAAAAGAAAAAGAAAGTTGCCTAGACTGGATTCAAGTGGCTATTATAGGCATGATCACAGCAC